>NC_045774.1:19450000-20700000 GCF_008692025.1 Phocoena sinus
TTGGATCATCTTTATTATCATTACTCTGAATTCTTTTTCAGGTAGACTGCCTATTTCCTCTCCATTTGTTTGGTCTGATGGGTTTTTACCTTGCTCTGTCATCTGCTGTATGTTTCTCTGTCTTCTCATTTTGCTTCACTTACTGTGTTTGGGGTCTCCTCTTTGCAGCCTGCAGGGTCGCAGTTCCTGTTGTTTTTAGTGTCTGCTGCTGGTGGCTAATGTTGTTTCAGTGGGTTGTGTAGGCTTCCTGGTGGAGGGGACTGGTGCCTGTGTTCTGGTGGATGAGGCTGGATCTTGTCTTTCTGGTGGGCAGGACCATGTCCGGTTGTGTTTTGGGGTGCCTGTGACCTTATGATTTTAGGCCGGGTTGTGTTCCTGTCTTGGTAGTTGTTTGGCATAGGGTGTCCAGCACTCTAGCTTGCTGGTTGTTGAGTGGAACTGGGTCTTAGTGTTGAGATGGAGATGTCTGGGAGATCTTTTGCCATTTGGTATTACGTGGAGCCTGGAGGTCTCTGGTGGACCAGTGTCCTGTACTCGGCTTTCCCACCTCAGAGACACAGGCCTGACACCCAGCCAGAGCACCAAGATCCTGTCAGCCACATGGCTCTGAAGAAAAGGGAGACAAAAAGAAAGAAAGGAAGAAAAAAGTAAAATAATATAAAGTTATTAAAATAAAAAATTAAAAAGGAATAAAAAGGAAAGAAAGGAAGAAGAGAGCAACCAAACCAAAAAACAAATCCACCAATTAAAACAAATGCTAAAAACTGTACTAAAAGAAGAAGAAAAAAAAAACGGACAGACAGTACCCTAGGACAAATGAAATGGTAAAAGCAAAGTTATACAGACAAAATCACACAAAGAAGCGTACACATACACACTCTCAAAAAGGGAAAAAAATATATATATTGTTGCTCCCAAAGTCCACCGCCTCAATTTGGGATGATTCATTGTCTATTCGGGTATTCCTCAGATACAGGTACATCACGTTGATTGGGGAGATTTAATCCACTGCTCCTGAGGCTGCTGGGAGAGATTTCCCTTTCTCTTCTTTGTTCGCACAGCTCCCGGGGTTCAGCTTTGGATTTGGACCCGCCTCTGCATGTAGGTCACCGGAGGGCGTCTGTTCTTCGCTCAGACAGGACGGGGTTAAAGGAGCAGCTGATTCGGGGGCTCTGGCTCATGCAGACCGGGGGGGAGGGAGAGGCACGGTGTGCGGGGCAAGCCTGCGGCGGCAGAGGCCAGCATGACGTTGCAGCAGCCTGAGGCGCGCCGTGTGTCCTCCCAGGGAAGTTGTCGCTGGATCACGGGACCGCGGCAGTGGCGGGCTGCACAGGCTCCCGGGAGGGGCGGTGTGGAGAGTGACCTGTGCTCGCACACAGGCTTCTTGGTGGCGGCAGCAGTAGCCTTAGCGTCTCATGCCCATCTCTGGGGTCCGTGCTCATAGCCGCGGCTCGCGCCTGTCTCTGGAGCTCGTTTAGGTGGTGCTCTGAATCGCCTCTCCTCGAGCACCCTGAAACAATGGTCTCTTGCCTCTTCGGCAGGTCCAGACTTTTTCCCGGACTCCCTCCCGGCCAGCCGTGGCGCACTAACCCCCTGCAGGCTGTGTTCACGCCGCCAACCCCAGTCCTCTCCCTGCGCTCCGGCCGAAGTCCATGCCTCAGCTTGCAGCCCCGCCCGCCCCGGCGGGTGAGCAGACAAGCTTCTCGGGCTGGTGAGTGCTGGTCGGGCCTGATCCTCTGGGCGGGAATCTCTCCGCTTTGCCCCCTGCACCCCTGTTGTTGTGCTCTCCTCTGTGGCTTCGAAGCTCCCCCCTCCGCCACCCTCTTCTCTGCCCGCAAAGGGGCTTCCTAGTGTGTGTAAACCTTTCCTCCTTCACAGCTCCCTCCCACTGGTGCAGGTCCCATCCCTATTCTTTTGTTTCTGTTTTTTCTTTTGGCCTCCCCAGGTATGAGGGGGAGTTATTTGCCTTTTGGGAAGTCTGAGTTCTTCTGCCAGCGTTCAGTAGGTGTACTGTAGGAGCTGTTCCACATGTAGGTGTATTTCTGATGTATTTGTGGGGAGGAAGGTGATCTCCACGTCTTACTCTTCCGCCATCTTGAAGGTGTCCTCTAATCCCTTTTCTACATTCCAAGCTTATATAGTCTATTGTCTACAAGACTTTTTCATCTGGATGTCCTGCAAGTACTTTAAACTGAATATATTCAAACCTCAGCTTATAATCAACCTTTGCAAAGCCTGTTTTTCTTTGTTCCCAATTTAAAACAATATAGCTTAGTCACTCAAGTATATGGAAACATGTACTTCTTAGCCTGGGCTGCCTGCATCATGAGCCCCTGGGGCATTTTCTAGGCCACATCCTTAAAGATCCTGATTTAATAATTCTGGAATTGTCCAGGGAATAAGAATTTGACAGTTTCCCCAGGTGCTTTTGATAAGCGAGTGGCTTGGGAAATCACGGAAAGTGCTTCTGCAGTTGCAGTATTTCAATCTGCACCCCGCCCCTTTTTATGTTCATCTTCCTGCCTCTTGCATAAGTTTGGTTCCTTTGCATTTCACTGGCCTTCTACAGATCTAATTCCTTTGCATCCCTTCTCTATTCATTCCTTCCTCCATGCTGCTGTTTTCCTAAAGCACAGATTGGATAATAGCCCATGTGTGATTAAAAATTCTTTGATGATTTCTTATTACCTATAAAATAAGTCTGAACTTCTTAGTATGACCTTTCAGGTTCCTTATAATCTGGCAATTATGTATTTAAAAAAATTACTTTTGCCTGTACTTTTCCTGCCACTTCCAAAGAAAGTCTAAGTTTCAGCCACCTAGACTCTTATTTTTCCCCAATATTTTATGCAATTCTTTATTAGTGCTGTACCCTTTTCTTGGATTTCTTTCAAAACCATGGCAGTCTTAGATCTGCAACAAACCATGCCACATTATTCCATTGGCTTTGGTGGAATAATATGAAAACCAGTTAGAGGTAACCTCTTGAAATAATTTATATTTATTATATAATTCTTAAGTACAACAAATGATTGTATAATGTAAAATGATTGAATCTGTCTAAAAAGATCTTATGACTAATGCACAACACACACATGCATATATATACTTCTTGGGATTAGGGATATAGGGGATGAGTTTCTTACTCTCTAAGGGGTGTCTGCCACAGTCCATTGGTGGCATTTGTAGGTAAGGTTGCTTTCTTTTTCTCTGGCAGCTGTCTAGGTTATCAGTGTTGGTTAGATTCAGTATGAAGGTTTTCATTTTAGAGCTTCTGGTCAGAGACTTAACCTTCCAGCATTGGCAGAGGGAAGGAACAATATGCATCCCCCCTCCTGCTAGAGCAAGTGTTTTGAGCTACGAAAATAACATGCAGTTTAGTGAACTCATATATTTTGGTCATATATGTGATTAGGGCACCTGCTGGCTCTGTTGACCCCACTTAACTGGTTGTGGGTTTCACATACATGCAAGTTAAGCATCCATTTGAGTTGACACTGGATATAATTTGCATGCATCTCGCTCTGATACCCCACCCACTTGGCTATAGTTTTGTGTTTATGTAAATTAAGTAATCCTGCCATGTTGCTTCTGATGAGATATGGTATCCTTCACTGAACACAGGCAGCTTCTGTGAGTTTGTACTGATAAAGTGCTATGTCCAGAACTAAGAGTTGTAATTCATACTTACAAATACTCTAAATCCCTTTTCTCTGTCTACTTGTTTAATACACACTCATTTATATCTCACATATCTGAAGCATCAATATTCCAAGTCCTCTAGGCTTCTGTGATAACCCTTTCTTTTGATATTTAAGTAAAGTTGCTTGAATTCCCATCCCATATATTGAGGGATCTGACCTCTTTCCTCTGTGTTACCCAGCACCACCTTTTCTCAGCATATTTGGAAAAGTTGGGGTGTGTAGATGATTGCCGTTTACCAATATCCACACCATCTCCCTGTGGGAGGACTATTCTTCTTTGCCCTGTTAAAGAAGTATACCTTTGTCACGTGGCTTGCTTTGGTCAATAAAGTGTAAGAGGAAATGATGTGTGTCATTTCCTGTTGTTTTGCCTCACTTTTTTCTCTCTGACAAGAGATTACTATTGATGTTCTAAAAATGATTGCTCTGTCTGATGGTCCCAATATGAAGATATTGGCAATGTGAAGAAGAGCCCTTACTTAGTCAGTCTACAATGAGCTCTAGCATGGGAGAGAAGTGCTTTTCTATGCCACTGCTAACTTAGACTTGTTTGTTATCACAGTATGTCCTAGGATCTAAAACAATGCCGGGCATTTGGCAGGTGTTCATTAAGTACTTGATGAATGAATGAACTTGAACAAGGCAATTTCCCGCTGTCTCGAACTAGTACAGTCATACTCTCTGTCTTCCCATCTTTGATGTGGTCCTGGACTAGTGAGTCTGTAGCACAGGATAGAAATGCACCATTGTCTTAAAGCAACACTTTTTGTAAAAGATCTTTGAGGAAAAAACCTCATTATTTTCAGATTAAAACAGACATGCATATGATATGGAAGAGAACACAGATTCCACAGAAATTTTAAAAGGAAAAAATACAAGAATTTTTATGACAGTAGGGTTCTGCTTTAATCTATATTCCTATAGATTATATATGCCAGTCTGTATATTAGAAATGTTTGAGAAACCCTGATAATCTCTGAGTCTCACTTTCCTCCTCTGTGAAATACAGGGTTTGGACAAAGGAAGAGATGTCAGAGTCTCTTTAGGAGGAGCTGTGTGGTGTGAGCAGCAGTGGACTGAGAGCCAGAAGCTTTGGGCTCCAGCGCTTCCTTTGCTGCTGGTTAAGCATAGGACTCAGTCGTCATGGAATCTGCTAGAATCTCAGACTCAGGAAAAAATGTACTCACACGTCTGCTATCTGTCCCACGGGATTTTTTTTTGAGGAATAATATATTTGAAAATACTTTGAAAATTATTAAGTTCTATTATCCCAATTGAAAAGTGATATGAAATTCTTGGCAATCTTTTCATTCAAATTTGAAGATTTTATTTATATTTTAAGTCCACTGGGTGGCAGTATTTCACTTGTACTCTACTATAATTTTATAGTTTGCATTAATCTCAAAGAAAAGAATTTAATCACCATCTCATTTTCTCCCAACCTTATCTTTACCCTTTCCCATCCTGTGCACTCCCTATCTCCCAAAACAATTCTGAGAAACTGTTACCATTTGTTTAAGAGTGATTTAATGACATATATGTGAGGACAATCGCAAAGGCTTAGCAATTTATGCGGAACTTTTGCGTCTTTTGGGAAGAAGTGTTAGGTAACCTAATTTTGCTCAGATGTAGGTAAATTAGTTTGATGTAGGTAATTAAAATCAGTAAAATCACCTACAAATATCTTGCCACTGGCTTTTTTTGTGAATGCTTTAACAATTTTTTTCAATAAACTCATGTAGACGTTTTTGACTGATAATACCACCGATGCTTATTTTATCCTGTGTATCCTAAGATGATAAAGTTGTTATGCTGAATCTTTTGACGTCTATGACATGTTTGTGAAACATGTTGTCATGGTTCCATATCAGTTTACTTTGCGTCAGAATTTCTTAGAAAATTAATTCTACAAGATGAGTTAAATAGGAAAAGTATACTTGTAAAGCTTGATAAGTTATTCCTTGCTGACTTCTGTTGATATTAAGGCTTCCATGTAAGTGATGATCTAGGTCTACTAGAGCAGTCTTTCCCTGTATCATGAAAAAAATATAAAGATTCTTTAGCAGTATAATGGATTGCTAGTTTTTAGTTGTAAGGAGACCATCAGTGCAGTTTTAAACTCCCGTAGTCACTGCTTTCTGTACAAGAGAAAATAGCTGCTTTGAAACTTAGGCTGTTGAAAAGTTGCTTATAAAATGGTGTGGATAGAGAAATCTTATTTTTAAATGGCTGACATTTGATAGAAAATTTTAATAGTTTTGTGCCAAATAAACTGTTGCTGTTTTCACGGAGGAAAAAAATGTTAGATAGATGTCTAAACATGAATTGATACGTTAATGAAAATTTCATTTCTTTCTCTTATGGTCATAGTTATGAATCAAATTTCCTCTTCTAATATACAGGGTAGTGATAAGCTGTTTGCACTGTGTGCATGAACATTTAAAAAAATTTTTTGTGGAAGATGATCCATAGCTTTTTACTGCTTATCGAAAGGATTTACGACCCACAGTAGTTAAAAAAAAAAAAACAAAACCTCTGGTATTTCATCATCATTACATATTTTAAAGTAGGTTTAAAAATTGTTTTAGAAGTTTTACCTCATCAAATATCAATCCTCATTTGTACAAAGGGAAAAAATGGAGGAGCAGTGTATCTTAGATAAGGATTTTAGAAAAACCTCTCAATTTCTTTGTCTACAAATTAGGAATCGACTGGCTGGCTAATAGATTAATTAGGTGGATTCATTGCAAGTTGAACAACTGAACCTAAAGTGCTCTGATTAATAAACCAGTAGGAACATGAGGGTGAATGCAACTGGCATTTCACAAGTCACTTTATTCTAGGTCCTTTCCTGCTAAATAATTTTATTAGTAATTTAGGAAGCATGCTTATCAATCTTGCTGATGAGAGAAAACTGGGAGAGAGAGTTGCTATTTCATTTGAGAGCAGCAGTCTGGAAAATTTTAAATCCCAAAGTAGGAATAAACCAGTGAGAAGAAATTAATAAAAGTCAAGTCTTGTATTTGCATTAGTAAGTTATTTTATAAAAATAGAGAACTAGAGAATTTGCTTTGAGAACAATTCAAAGTGAAAAGATTTGGGGGTTTCAATTAGTTTTGGTTTTACGGAGAAGTTAGCATGGTTTGGAAAGAGATTGATCAGAATTTGTAAACTAGGTGAGCTGCTGGAAAAAAATGGGTGATCTTATCTTTGGAACATGTAGGTCTGGACAGAGCTGTTAAAACAATTTGGACTTATTTTAGGGGTATACCTGTTTTGCAAATCAGTAAACAGTTTTGCAAACAGACTAGGAGTGGAAGAGTTGTAAGAGAAGACTAGTCAAAAGTTCTTATTGAGTTGTTATTGAACACCAACTGTGGTAGGTCCTGGGTTAAATCTTTAAAAGGATCATCTGATTGGCTTTCCTCACAACAGCCCTATGAGATAGATAGTGCTACAATCCCTTTTCCACAAACAGGAAAACAGAGGCACAGATTGCTTAAATGACTTTCTTAATACTACTTACAAACAGTAAATGGTATAACATGGGATGGAGTCTGAGTCTGGACCTTGAGTCCATGCACTTCACTGCTATAATATACTGCCGTCCTGGGAGAGAGTATTATGCAGCCAACAGAGGAGACTTTCAGCAGAGTGGCCACTATCATTACATGCTGCAGGCAGGTAAAGAAAGGTGAAAAATAAATCTGACATGAGGTGACTTCAGTTAAAGTTTTTTTTCCAGTGGGGTGATGAGGGCAGATGCCAAATTGTAGACCCCTGAAGACTGAACAGGGAAATGAGGGTATTTGTTGGGGACCAGCCTAGTTAGAAGAAAAAGCAGGTTATCAGAGAGGGCAGTGGGGCAGAGACTAAAGGAAAACTTGAAGAGGAAGGATGTGGAGAGATTTAAGGCTAGGAGTAGAAGGGAGGAGAGTCTGTGTGATAGCAAAGAGGTTATACAAGACAGGCACAGTCAAGAACTAGACAGCCTGTAGTCTCTCTCTCTCTTTTTCTTTTTCTTTTTTTTTTTTTTTTTGGGTGAGGGGATCGTGTGTGGGCAATTTTTAAGGTTTTAAAACCTTAAACTGCTTTTAGTTGATTTATTTTCCTGTTGATTTATTTAAAAATAGTTTACAATTAAAAATTTAATGCATTGGGTACTATTGAATTAAATCAGGTAGAGACAAGTGCTACCTAAAGAAATGTGGTTTATCTTCCAAAATGATCTGCTGGAGAAAGATGATGTGTTCCAAACCACTACCATTACCATCAGTGGCCTAATTAGTATTTGTTTTCCCCAGCTTTCCCAAGATAGCAGAAATCCTGATTTGTTTTGGTAGCAGTGGGATGAAACATTATTACTTTAATCAGTTATGGTACTCTTATTCATCTTGGCTAACAATTGGTCTAAGGATGACCGTGTTGCCTAGTTCTAGCTAATGAGATGTGGGAAGTCTTTTGGGTGAAGCTCCCAGGAAAGCTTTCAATTTCTCATGAAAAGGAACAAGGGCGCTTCACTCTTCTTCATGGCTAGTGGAGTGTCAGACATTATGTTTAGAGGTCACCCTTTGAACATGGGTTGACAAGCATGACAACAAAGTCAATGTGTGAAGGATGGCAAAGCAGACATTTAGAAGGCACTTGGTATTTCACCAGTTCTGGACTGCCTGGCTTTGCACCTCTTGTTACATGAGAGATATATGTGTATTTGTTGAAGTCACTGTTAGTCAGCTTTTCTGTTGCTTGTAGTCAGTTGTAGGACTCAGAGAAGCAAAATTCTTTATCAACTCTTTCTTATACATGTGTAGTTTATGGCTTTGGTAAATTTTAAGATAATCTACCTAATTGACACTTTTCTTTTTACAGCCTATATGTATCATTAAAAAGGTTTTAATCTGGCTTATCAATTTCAGAAACAATTTAGTCTTTAAAACTGTTTGACCACTTTATTCAATTAGCTGTTCATTTCTAGTTTCTTTTCAGTAACTAGAGCAGTGCCTCTATGATGTTTACATCAGCTGTATCTCTATACTATCAAAAAAATATTTTTGCCATGGAAGAAACCAAAGCATGAAGCAGAGATGGTTTTCACATCAGATCTAGATCAGCTCAAGGGAATGTCTCATTAAACCATTTAGTCCACATTCTAGAAAATCGTAATTGAAGAGAGATTTCATGCCAAAGCATTTACTTACTATGAAACTACTAAAATGCCTGTCTGCTGGGTGAGCTGGGTTAGGATGGGGTTAAATGTAAAATAATCCTCAATGTTCTTCAGAGTTCCTGGGATGAATATGACTATTTTATGTTCTTTGCATCCAAATGTTGGACACTTGAGATATGGCTACTAGGGAAGGTATTGCCTTCTGCCTCAGCATTATTTGACTTAAAGTACACAAAGGTAGGTGACATGAGAGCTTTTGTCGTGGGCTTCACAGTATGTCAAATGAAGTAGTGAAATTTGCTCAGAGGAATTTATGAGTCTAATATTAGTATAGATGCTTTATTTTTATAGTGTGACTTGGATTTGTGTTCAGACAATGAAACACAGTGAAATTTCTAGTCAATTCTGGGAGTGCTATGGAGAGAAAAATTGACCTGACAATTTAACAACAGAAGTCTAGACACTATTATAAAAATTACTTAAATGACAGTAGGAAAATCAACATTAAAAATTATTAGAGAAATCAAATAAAAATACATTAAACACATGAATAAACATCTCTGCATGTGACTATAGAAAGTAAATGCACTATGTAGAAATATATCCAATTATGCAGAGATGGAGCATTTTAATATTCCCATCTTGTTTAATCCCTTGAGTCATGGCATTATTAGCTACCAAAAGATTTGATCACTTCAAATCAGGTGGTCAAATCTTTTGGCTTCTCTCTAGATTATCATCACATTGAATGAATTATTAATAATTCAGTCTTGATGCTTTGAGTAAGCCTATTAAGAACAATCTAAGTTTCAGATTTTCTCTAAAAATTATATAAAAAGGAGAGCTCTGTTATTGTATTTAATTTTAAGTGGAAGCATAATTGCTTGGTCATGACATTTTGGGGATGTTTTTAAAGAGAATCTTCAATCTCTGAAATGCTTCCCATTTTAAGATGTGTGTATCCTCATGAATCACTAATTAATGTAAATTGTCTGCAATAAAAAAAGTCTGACTTCCTAAATAATGGTTAGAAAAGTGGTAATTCTCTTTTCTGCTTTTCCAAGTCATGAAATCCAGTTGTTTTACAGTGCTTGCTTTAGAATTTGGTAAGTAATATGAACTCCCTATGAGTCCATATTATGTTGTCACTTTACCCACTGAAGTAAACATTTGTTCTTGTTATCTATTTTCTTCTTTGAATCATACTCATTCATACATTGTTGTGCTCTTTGTTATGTATCTAAAGCATACTCTGTTGTCATCACAGTTTGAGACCCATCCCCTTTATCACAAAACTTTTCTCAGTAGATGTAGCTCATACTGATATTCTATTTTAGTCTTCTATATCCATGTACACACCGCAAATCTATCATAGTTTCCTAGTGAGCCAATTACTCCTTAAAATAAATCTCAACATAGCATTCCAGTCATCATACACTGAAAAATGTCATTGGAGATGCAGCTTATTTGCAGTCCTTGAACAGTCTGCTCATGTATCAGTGTCCTGAGTAGTTATAAAATTATTTTCACCATTTAGTTTAGTTTTGTTTCATTCACTAATTGCTTTGTGTAACCTTTGTCTAATCAACAAGAGTCAATTCATTGTGACAATCATGTTTTAAATTTCATTTGTCTACCTCAGTTTACCACAGGACTCGATGTACAGCAAGCTCTCATTAATACTTGGATATTAACTGGATTAAATTCTAGAATGTTTCACATACATGAGTGCATTAGTCTGTTCAGACTGCTATAACAAAATACCATAGACTGGGTGCCTTAAGTTACAGAAATTGATTTTCTCACAGTCCTGAAAGTTAGAAGTTCCAGGTCAGGGGGCCAGCAGATTTGGTTTCCGGTGAGGACTCTTTTCCTGGCTTGCAGATGGCTGCCTTCTCACTGTGTCCTTTCCTCTTTGCCTGCATGCAGAGAAAGATCTCTGGTTTCTCTTCCCCTTCTTATAAGGACACCAGTCCTATTGGTTTAGGGCCCCACCCTTATGATCTCATTTAACTTGAATTCCCTCCCTAACAGCCCTATATCCAGCTACAGGCACATTGGGGATTAGAGCTTCAACACATAAATTTTCGGGGTACATAATTCAGTTCATAACAATGAGATATTAAATTATTAGTAAATCTTTAAGAAAAGAACTATTGAATTTTGCTTTTCCCATAACCATTTTAAAATTATATTTCTTCAACCTAGCTTGATCTAAGCCTCCACTTCACCTATATCTTCTTATAATCATGGAAATTTTCCCTTCTAATGTTTTCTGCTCTGTATGGTTTGGCAGGTGTTAAGTTTTTTTTTTAAATTCTTAGCTGGAACTGATCAAGCCTCTTTGGGGAGTTTTACCTAAAAGATCCCCTCTGGAGACTTGGTAGAGAGTGAACCCAAGGCTAAGCTTTATTAATCACTCCTGCTGTTCCTGTTTTCCGCACACCTCAAGCTCACCTTTGAGAGAACCAACACATCACACCTGCCTACTAAACAACCATCTCAAGGACTTTTGTCGTCTCATAGCATTTGAAGAATATGTGAATCGTTTTAAGTCTGATTATTAATGAGAGCAAGTGAGGCCAGACCTATTATGTACAAAGCTTGGAGACCCCTGACTTGTGGTTCTATCAAGTAATTGTCTAAATTTTGACTGAAAGGGTTAGGCAGTGTACAGATTTACAGAAAGGATAATGCTTATGTATCACATTTCAACTTACTATTGGCCATAAAAATAATGATCACCAATAATAATCAGTTTTTTACCTTGAAAGACAGTCACACACACATATACATATTTGCATGCATGCACGCACACACGCACACACACGCGCGCACGCACACACACACACACACACACACACACCCTGAGTCAGATGTTTGATTCGTTACCGTAATCATCCTGTCACATTTGATGTTTTCCTTTCTGGTCCTCCAAACTCTAGCCTCATTAACAATAATATTTTCTTATCTATTGTAGAAAAACATTATTATCTCTAAATCTAGTTCCTACTTTCATCATTGCTAAGTGTCTTTGTAGTCATTATAATTATTTTATTATTATTATTTTTTTCTTCATTTTAACATCTTTATTGGAGTATAATTGCTTTACAATGGTATGTTAGTTTCAGCTTCACAACAAAATGAATCAGTTATATATATACATATATTCCCATATCTCTTCCCCCTTGCATCTCCCTCCCTCCCACCCTCCCTATCCCACCCCTCCAGGCGGTCACAAAGCACTGAGCTGATCTCCCTGTGCTGTGCGGCTGCTTCCCACTAGCTATCTACCTTACATTTGGTAGTGTATATATGTCCATGCCTCTCTCTCGCTTTGTCACCGTTTACCCTTCCCCCTCCCCATAGCCTCAAGTCCATTCTCTAGTAAGTCTGTGTCTTTATTCCTGTTTCACCCCTAGGTTTTCATGACATTTTTTTTCTTAAATTCCATATATATGTGTTAGCATATGGTATTTGTCTCTCTCTTTCTGACTTACTTCACTCTGTATGACAGACTCTAGGTCTATCCACCTCATTACAAATAGCTCAATTTCGTTTCTTTTTATGGCTGAGTAATATTCCATTGTATATATGTGCCACATCTTCTTTATCCATTCATCCGATGATGGACACTTAGGTTGTTTCCATCTCTGGGCTATTGTAAATAGAGCTGCATTGAACATTTTGGTGCATGACTCTTTGAATTTTGGTTTTCTCAGGGTATATGCCCAGTAGTGGGATTGCTGGGTAATATGGTAGTTCTATTTGTAGGTTTTTAAGGAACCTCCATACTGTTCTCCACAGTGGCTGTATCAATTTACATTCCCACCAGCAGTGTAAGAGGGTTCCCTTTTCTCCACACCCTCTCCAGCCTTTATTGTTTCTAGATTTTTTGAAAACTCTTGGAGCTCTTTCCTGAATTTGTTGGATTGTTTTGTATTGGATTTTTCCTAGGAGTTATTTTAGCTTTAACTCTTGGCATGGCACTCAACTATATACACCTCCTATTATTTTAATGCAATATTATTATATAGAAACTGGACTTTTGTCTACATACCTACCTAAGTTAGTATAGAACTTTTTTCATACCCACAGGTAGTCATTGATTTCCTAATTTTCATTAGCCAAATTTCATTTTTTTACCATTAGCATGAAGTGTTGTCTACTTAACTCTTTGCATTTAAGGGTTTTGCGTTCCTATAATCAAATGAGATAAAAATCTTGTAAATCAAAATATTCTTCCTAAATCTTGTATTATTTATTATTTTCTTATTAGCTTTCCTTGTTTTCTTTCTTAAAATTTTATTTATTTATTTTTTTTTTGCGGTACGCGGGCCTCTCACTGTTGTGGCCTCTCCCGCTGTGGAGCCCAGGCTCCGGAAGCGCAGGCTCAGCGGCCATGGCTCACAGGCCCAGCCACTCTGCAGCATGTGGGATCTTCCCGGACCAGGGCACGAATCTGTGTCCCCTGCATCGGCAGGTGGACTCTCAACCACTGCACCACCAGGGAAGCCCCTTAAAATTTTATTTTGTTGTGTGTGTACAGATTCTGAAAGCTTGTAAAGACTGTATAATTACATGTTAGATTTTAACTGTGGTCTTCCTCCTTATGACATCTATATATCTAAATATCTATACATCTATATATCTATGTATATCTATCTGAGTCCCTGTTCCTATAGATTAGGGAGGATGGAACCCTGTCTAAGATGCCTGTGTAGGAGGGAAGGTTTAAATCCTCCTGTAAGGATTTACATTTGCTTTCCTGCTTCTGCTCTGCTTAGCAGATAAAGCTTCTTGTTGCCCTGTTATACATCATCAACACAGGCAAGAAATTGAGTTTTTAAATAAATTTTCATTAATGGACTATCCTCTCTGTCTCTCCACACAAGAAATTTGTGTGTGAATGTAGTAGGTTGAATTGAAGGTTGGGTGGGAGGAGTAGAGAGGAATATTACAGAAAGGCAAAAACAACTTTAAATTATTAAAATGCTTGCCTTTACCTGCTCTCTGGTGGTCTCATGACCAATGTGTTTGATTACTCACTTTATGTAGTTTGCCAGCTGCATCTTTCTCTCTTCTCTTTCTCCATCTCTTTCTCCATCTCACCTTTCCTTCTCCTTCTCAATCTTCACACCATTTTTCCCCATCTTCTCCTTTGTTGATCGCACCTGTGTCCTCTATTCTATCATGCAGTTTACCTGTCTCCCATTGCTACTCCCAAACTCAGCTATTTTCTACCGTTGCATACTGCAATTTACCAAAGTGCTCAAGCAGAACAGGATCCACTCTCTCAAAGAGGCAGTTGGTTGAACAAAAAGATTTTTTGCATTTTAGTTTGTTTTGCTTTTGCCATTGGAACAGAAAATCAAAATACCAGAGTTGGTAATGATTATACCATATTTGTACAGCTTTATGCACCAATAGTTTCTGAAGTAGTAAGTAACAGATGGGGCATGAGAGAGATCTGATTTGGGTAAATTACTAGCTAAAATTAGAGATTAATGTGTTAGGTTCAAAACTGATGTTCATGTGCTGGAAATAAAAACTGCAAGGTAATTAAACTCCAAAGAGGATAGATTCAAATAAAATAATATATGCAAAATAATTAGAATTTTAAGTAGACTACACTATCCAATAGATTTTGCTTGTCCAATATAATTTCAAGCCTTCTGAGTTTATTAAAGAAGTCATTTTTAACTTGAACTTTCAAACTTGTAGAAATATTTAAAATAATATGTTAGTCCAGATTTTTAAATTTTTGAGGTTTCTTACTTCTCTGTCTTTAATTGGAGTGCCAGAAAGCAGGCCTCTTACTCCTTCACATTTATTTGCTTTATTTTAACTTACCTAACTTGCTTCAGTGAACAAATAATATTATGGCCAAATCTGCTCTAAGGAAATAGGTGTTTATTGTTAATTAAACCAACTGTTTTCTACTTTTCTGCCAATAACACATGTTAGTTTATCCTGCCTTAGTGAGTTGTTTGTATGTTTATTTATTTTAAATTAATGCTAATGAATGACTGGCAATGGGCGGCTCTAATGGAACAGATAATTCACCTCCTACAAGCTCCCTCCCCACCCCCATCCCCCCTCCAAAGAAGCCACAAAGTTACTCCTTTAACCTCGTTACAGCACAGGCGGCTGACTCCTTTATGAGGTAGAAGAGACCTGTAAAAGTCAACTGAACTTCTAGGCGTAAATGATTACTGTGGTAGTAAACAATGTGTTATACATTGTACTCTTATGCCAGTCCTATGGAAAAGAAAGTGAGTTGGAAACTTAAAAATTCTCCAGTCTATTTGGAAAAAACAGACAAACCAAGATTTATTTATTTTTTAATTAAACTTTTTATTTTGAAGTGATTGTATATTCACATGCAATTGTAAGAAATAATACAGAAAGATCCTGTGTATCTTTTACCAGTTCCCTCAATGGTAACATTTTCATCACCACAGGGATCTCCCATGTTCCTGTTTTCTAGCCTCACCTACTTTCTTCCTTCCCCAACCTCTAACCCCGGGCAACCACTAAACTGTTCTCCATCTCTATATATATATATTTTTTTATTTCAAGAATGTTATATAAATGGCATTATACAGTATGTGGAATTGGCATTTTTTTCACTCAGCATAAGTTTTTGGAGATTCACCTAGGTTATTGCATTATCAATAGGCCATTCCTTTTTTTGGCTAAATTATGGTATCCGATGTACCACAATTTGTTAAATCATTCAGTCACTAAAGACATCTTAACACTTTTGCTGTGTTTTGTTTTGTAGATTCCACATTTAAGTGAGATCATATAGTACTTGTCTTTCTCTGTCTTATTTATTTCACTTAGCATAATGCCTTCAAGGTCCATCCATGTTGGACTGATACTTTTGGCACCATATAGTTTCCCTCCCTATCTCTGATTTTCTTTGCTCTGAGGTTCTACTTTACATGATAATAATATAACCATTTCTGCTTTCTTTTAATTCATGTTTGCATGGTGCATTTTTTTCTATACTTTTACTTTCCACTTACCTGTATAATTTGAAGTGAGTTTCTTCTGGGCAGCAAATAGCTGGTTCACTAAAAAAAAATCTATTCTGACAATCTCTGTATTTTAATGTGTATTTATTTAGACAGTTTACATTTAACGACATTATTGGTATGTTAGGACTTAAGTTTGCTATTTTATTTTTTGTTTCTGAGGTTTTTTTTTTCTCTCTCTGTTTCCTTTCTCTGCCTTCTTATGGCAATATGGTTCATACTTAAACATTTTTTAGAATTCCATTTTGATTTACCTACATTATACAAACATAACTTGTCATAGTTAACTGGTTTCATCATTTTGACAGTTTAAATGAATTGGAGGAATCTTATTTCCCTCTTTATTTCTTTGCCTTTCTCCATATAACTGCCTTAAATATTTCCGCTACATCCATGTAGGGCCACATCAGAGAGCATTGTAATTTTTATTAGAAACTCACGAGGAGAAAGAAAGTCTATTGTATTTACCCATATTTTCTTACCGTGTTCTTCTTTCCTGATGTTCAACAATTTCCTTTCTGTTTATAGAGATCTTCTGTTTAGCCATTTTTTTTGAGAAGCCTACTGACATTAGAATGGTTGTTTTCCTAAATTGTTATTTTTCTCTGGCTACTTTCAAGATTTTTCTTTGTGTTTAGTTTTCAGAAAGTTAATTATGATGTGTTGTGGCATGGATTTCTTTTTGTTTACCCTGTTTGGAGTTTGTGCAACTTCCTGAACCTGTAGATTTATGCTTATTGGCAAATTTGGAAAGTTTTGAGACATTATTTTTCTCAAATATTTTTCCACCATACCCTCTTTCTCATCTCTTTTTAGGACTCCAATTACTGGAATGTTACATCTTTTGTTATAGTCTCACAGGTCCCTAAGTCTCTGTTCTTTTTTTTTTTTTTTAAATCTGTTTTCTCTCTGTTGCTTAGATTGGGTAATTTCTGTTTTTCTATCTTGCAGCTTGCTAATTCTTTCCTTTGTCCCCTCCATTCTGCTCTCCCCTGAAGTTATTATTTCAATTGTTAATACTGATATTTTTCAGTTCTAAAATTCCATTTAGTTCTTATTTCCATCTTCTATTTCTTTGCTGAGACTTTATGATTTTTCATTTGTTTCAAATGTGTTCAGTGGGTTGTTGAAGCTTCAAATCTTTGTCAGATAGTTCTAACATCTCTGTCATCTTGATGTTAGCATCTTTTGAGCTTTTCTTTTTTCATTCAGTTTGAGATCATTGTGATTCTTGATATAATGAGTGACTTTGTATTGAAACCTCGACATTCTGAGTATTATATAATGAGACTGTACATCTTATCAAACCCCTTTTGGTTTAACTGGGTTCCTCTGATGCTGCTCCAGCAGGAGAGTGGGGGTATCACCTCATTACCCAGGTTCCTCACCCAGTCTGCATTGAGAGCTGAAGGAATTGGACTCCTTATTACTACTGAATGGGGTGGGAGTTCCTGCTCTCCCCTACACCTGCACTGATACCTCCCTGGCTGAGAGAGATGTGTCTTGTTTCTTCTCCTAAAACATGTATGTGTAAAAATGAATAATTCAGAAAACTAATTCTAGGAATGAAGAATTCTTAGGAAGTCAATGTTACATACATACTTTTGCTTGAACAGTGTAATTTATGTATATTTGAGCTCCTTGATAATTAAATTTATTTAAGTTACAACATTTAAATTGTTGTAAGCCTCTTATACTGAACAGTAGGAGCCATAGATATTATTCTTTTATTACTAAAAAGTAATAACTTCCCTTTGTAGCAAATCCAATGGATTCAAAATAGTTGAAAGTAGTCCTTCCATCCCAGTTACATTCTTCAGATGTAACTACTGTTAACAGTCAGACATGCATCCATCAAGTTTTTAGTCTACGTTTACAGTTTCAATCATGCTCCCCCACCTCATTTACTCACTTCTAGTTTTCCTCTCCAGCTTCTCTTTCTGTGCCTCCTTTGTAAGCTCATCCCTCTGTCCAGCTTTTAAATGTTGAGATCCTTTTAAACTTGGTTCTAGAAGGCTTTTCTTCTCAATCAATATTGTTTTTCGAGGCTTCCCTAGTGGCGGAGAGGTTAAGAATCTGCCTACCAATGCAGGGGACATGAGTTTAAGCCCTGGTCCGGGAAGATCCCACATGACACGGAGCAACTAAGCCCGTGCACCACAACTACTGAGCCTGCGCTGTAGAGCCTGTGAGCCAAAACTACTGAAGCCCACACGCCTAGAGCCCGTGATCCGCAACAAGAGAAGCCACCTCAGTGAGAAGCCCACGCACCGCAACGAAGAGTAGTCCCCGCTTGCCGCAACTAGAGAAAAGCCCTTGCGCAGCAATGAAGACCCAACACAGCCAAAAATAAATGAATAAATAAAAATTAAAAATAAAAGAATGTATAAAGTATTGTTTTTCTTTGTGACTCACCTATATCCTTGTCTCAGTTACCATCTATACTTAGATGACTCATAAACTTATTTTTCTAGTTTAGATCTCTGGTCTGAGTGTCAAATCAATAACTCTAACTCTCTACTTGACATCTCCTTTTGTATCTAAATAGCACTTCAAGCCCCAAATGCCAAAACCAGATGGATGATCTTTTCTTGCAACTCCTCCAGATTTCACATCTCAGTGACTGGTACCACTATATATTGAGTCGTATTTGCCAGAATCCTAGGAGTCATTATTGGTTCCCTTTTTTCTTCACCTCCCATATCAAATTAATCACCAAGTCCTGTGGCTTTTCCCTGCTGAATCTTCCCACTCCTTTCCATTTCTATATCCAAGCTTTTACCATCTCTTTCCTGGGTTAATGCAGTATTTTTCTAAATGGACTTTCTATTTCTAATCTCATTGTGCTTGAATTAATATTTTACTCTATAACCAGAGAGATATTTTCAAAATAAAAATGTGGTCATGTCACCTGTCTGCTTAAAAATATTTTAATGTTTCATTGCTCTTATGGGAAATACCTAAATCTTTAACATGACTTAGTATAATGCCTGTCATATAGTGAACATTCAACAAATATTTGTGGAAAAATGTATAGATGAACTTACATAGTTTACAGTATTGCTATTAAAATAGTATTGCCACACACACGTATGCATCTATGTATCTTTCTTTAATCTTATATTTCTGTTGGATATACTTCTAGAAGTGAAATTGCTAGTATAGTTTGATTTTCATCTATTAAATATCAAGGTTAATAGGGCAGTTACAAGGTGTAGTGCCTTGTAGCCATCAAGAGAAAAAGAGGAGTCTGAGCTGGGAAGATCAATGATGATGTATTAAAGGAGCCATCCTGTACCTTCTATCTGATGGAAGGGAGTTACATTCTAAAGAAATGCCCAATGACTTAAGGATTTTTTAAAAGAGATTTTATGCCAAATAACCTTAGGTAAAATGTTTTGTAAGATAGAGCAAGGAACAAATGAGTCGAATTTTCATATTCATAATAAATGTGACTTTTCCCGTTTTATTTTGCTTACATGTTTTTCTTATAAATGACAATATATGGAAATTAGGTAATTTAAGGAAAAGAATTATTTGAAATGGGGAGGTCACATAAGGGCTAATAAAAATAATGTACAAATTACAATTTTCATAGAAATAAAAGGTCTGTTTACTAGTGTAGTTGATACTGGGGAGAATTGTGATATCGGCAAGTAGTGTTTTCAGAGACATGTTCTGTCTCTGCCTCTTTTGCTCCACTCACTGGAAAGAGGATGTGTGTCTTGGTGCTTGTGAAGTAGGCGGAAAACAGCATGAAGGTGTCAGGTGCCTGAAAGTTGGGGTCTAGGGGTATCAGTTTACTGATAGCTCTGCACTTATTAGTTCTGGACAAGCTAGTTAATCTCTGTGATACTTAGTTTTCCCATTTGAAAATAATACTAACCACTGATTTACATGCAAACTGGATTGGATGTGGTATTTGTTTTATTAATGTGTTTTTTAAAATTGATTGCTTAAGCTGATACTGAAACACTTTATTACTGATTTTAGTCATAAATTTGCATACCAGGAAGATAAAAGTATGCAGCGCAGGGACATTAATGGCTTTAAAAACCCGTTTCAGCAGCTTATCAGGCTACAAAATGACTCACAACAGGCTCTTAAGGCTCTGAAAGGTCCCAAGAAATTCTGAGTTAATATGCTTTTGGAAATACTCATGTATTCAAAGGGAGCATAGGACTCTATGAAATTCATAAGTAACTCTACAAATTGTTACTGTGTTCCCTGTTACTCTAGTCTATTTTTGTTTATACGGAAATCTGTAGATTATGCAGCTTTGTATTTATTTTCATCTTACTGTTAATTTTGCATCAGCAACTCTGTGGCTGTTTAAGCAAAACATTGATGTAATTGCTTTGTTTGTCATTTCTTCTTGTTCTAGGCAATGGGCCTCACCACGACCGTTGCTGTATTTATAATGAAAACAACTTGGTGGATGGTGTTTATTGTCTGCCAATAGGACACTGGATTGAGGCCACTGGGCACACCAATGAGATGAAGCACACAACAGACTTCTATTTTAATATTGCAGGCCACCAAGCCATGCATTATTCAAGGTAAAAATAGTGCCATGTTTATAAGCATAGAAGTAGGACAAGGGTAGCATTAGGACAATGGAAGTATTCACTGTGTGTAAAACTGCAGTATCTCCCTTTGGAGGGTTATATAGGCCTGCAGTGCTTTGAGGAGGTAAATTACAGTGAATTACTGTGTGAGATTTTCTGGTTCTAGATGTGAAGGATCCTTTTTATAGAATTCTTTTATTAAGTATACACCCTGGCATCAACATATTTTGACCAGACAGTACTTTACCAATCTTTGTACTTACATAGTGGATTAAAAATAAAAACCAGACTAAAATATCATAAATCAGCATTTGTATCTTTTATGCTACAGACCAGCTGTGAAACAAAAATTGCTGTCTCTTTATAAAATATTATCCAAATAAACATATGTGAAAATCTAGACATAAAACTAGATAGGATGTGATCATCTGCTCTATTACTGGGAGGGCTAAAAAGTGCCTTCGGTTTTTTAAGTAAAAATAAAAGAAACATTTTTCATTTTCACCAAGAACTTTATTGAACAACGTATTCACCCTTTTGTTCCACTACCTTCTGCCATTTTTCAGGCAACTTCATAATTCCATCTTCCCAAAACTTTTTATCTTTTTGAGCAAAGAACTGTTCCAGGTGCCTTTTACAGTCTTCCAGGGAATTGAAATTTTTTCCATTAAGAGAATTTTGTAAAGACCAAACTAAATGGAAATCCAAAGGTGCAATGTCTGGTGAATATGGCGGATGAATCAGAACTTCCCAGCCAAGCTGTAACAGTTTTTGCCTGGTCATCAAAGAAACACGCGGTCTTGCATTATCCTGATGGAAGATTACGCATTTTCTGTTAACTAATTCTGGACACTTTTCGTCAAGCGCCGCTTTCAGTTGGTCTAATTGGGAGCAGTACTTGTTGGAATTAATCGTTTGGTTTTCTGGAAGGAGCTCATAATAGAGGACTCCCTTCCAATCCCACCATATATACAACATCACCTACTTTGGATGAAGACCGGCCTTTAGTGTAGTTGATGGTGGTTCATTTCGCTTGCCCCACAATCTCTTCCGTTCCACATTCGTGTACAGTATCCACTTTTCATCGCCCATCACAATTTGTTTTAAAAACGGAATGTTTTCATTATATTTCAGTACAGAATTGCATGAGGAAATATGGTCAAGAAGGTATTTTTGCTTAACTTTAATATGTGGAACCCAAACATCAAAGCTATTCCCATAACCAAGCTGGTGCAAATGATTTTCAACGCTTGATTTGGATATTTTGAGTATGTTGGCTATCTGCCACGTGGTATAGCGTTGATTGTTCTCAATTATTGTTTCAATTTGATCGCTATCAACTTCAGCTGGTCTACCCGACCGTGGAACATTGTCCAGTGAGAAATCTCCAGCACGAAACTTCGCAAACTACTTTTGACACATTCAGTCAGTCACAGCACTTTCTCCATACACTGCACAAATCTTTTTGTGCATTTCAGTTGCGTTTTTCCCTTTCTTGAAATAATAAAGCATAATATGCTGAAAATATTGCTTTTTTCTTCCATCTTCAATATTAAAATGGCTACACAAAAATTCACCAATTTTGATGTCTTTCTTAAAAATTCATGCTGATATGACAGCTGTTATGTAGAATCTAACAAAATTTTTTCGAATGAAGTTAAAGACAACTAAACACTACTAGGGCCATCTTACGGAAAAAAACGAAGGAAGCTTTTGACCCACCCAGTATTTATTAATAGTTTTATTTGTCTATTTAATTATTACACCAACAATATGTGCCAAAATACAAATTCAAACACCAAAGAGGCTGCTAAATGAAAAGTAAGGTTCAATATACTTTCCTTCATTCCCACTCACCAGAAGTGATTTTTTTTAACCATTTTATGGTTAGTTTTTCTGGAGCTTAAATCCAAGTCTTAAATAATATGCATATACTTTATTTGTTAATATGTCAATTTAAAAATAGCTTTTGATTCCCCTCTATGACATGAGAGAAATTTAGCTCACTTATCTTCTCTCCCCACTACCAAGCTCATGAAAAAAATTCTTTTGTTATTTAGCTTCATAAAAATTCTATTTCTTGACTCGTACGTTTTTGACAGTGCCCCTTGATTTCCTACTGTGTAAGATAAGAGAGTTACTGCCCCTATATCTTCCTCCACATCTACTTCCACCCATTAACTCCTGTTTTTCATTACTTTTACATTTCCAAGGGTTATAGAACTTAGATTTAATTTAGCAAATATAAATGAGTCTTTCATACTCAAGGTGTACGTGTGCATGTTTGATGAATCTAGTAGATCTACAAGCTTTCTTAGGAAGAGAAGTCTGCCTCTCCCCCGCCTCTGCACCTCCTCTCGTTTGGGCTGTCCACAGGCAACCACTTTCACATCTTTAAGCTGATTATCTGCTAATTACTTTCAGTTAAATGATAAATAATATGATTATATTACTGCTTCTTGATTTTAGTTTTTGGTATTATTTATTGATTTCACACCTGAAAAATGAAAATGTAGCTCTTTTTTCTTCCCCTTCCCCCACAAACCTCAGTGACATCCTTCTGTTGTTCAATCCTCCCAACATAGTTATGCCATCATTCTGATGAGATTGGTATGCCACATGTTTATTTGTATGCCTGTGTAAATTCCGTTTAACACCCCCTAACTGTTCACACATGTCTAAGTCTTCTTTGAAGAATGTATAGCTTTCTGGTTTGCTGCTGAGTAGTTGAAGCCTTTATGGCTCCTAACCCTTTATGTTTGAGCTGAGTTTCCCTCCCCCCACTCTGGAGAAGCTGTCAGAATCTTCATTTTCAATATTATGAAATTTCATAATGGAATGTCTTGATGTGGTTACTTTTTATGCATTTTGCTAACCTCTCAGTGAGTAGATTTTTTAATTCTGTAAATTCTGCAAATTCTGCAATTTCAAATGTTTAAAGGTAAATTACTCGAATTATTTCTTTGATGATTTATTTCCCTTTCTGGACCTCCTATTACTTAGATATTGGAAACTTGGTCTGAGTATTTTATATGTTGCATATCTTTGGGTTTTTTTTTCTCTCCTTTCTAACAGATTTTCTCAACTTACTTAATCATCCATCACTACTATTTAGTTTTTTTTCCCCCAATTAATTAATTTATTTATATTTGGCTGTGTTGGGTCTTCGTTGCTGTGCGAGGGCTTTCTCCAGTTGCGGTGAGCGGGGGCCACTCTTGATCGCGGTGCGCGGGCCTCTCACTGTCGTGGCCTCTTCCGTTGCGGAGCACAGGCTCCAGACGCGCAGGCTCAGTAGTTGTGGCTCACGGGCTTAGTTGCTCCGCGGCACGTGGGATCTTCCCAGACCAGGGTACAAACTGTTTTGTCTAGCACATTTTCCAAATGAATGGAATTAATTACTTTCGAGAAAGAGTGAGGAACTTGGTGCCAGCCCAGCTCTCTCATTTACTACAGGGCAACCTTGGGACAATCCTGTAACAGTTCTGAATTTTAGTTTCCTGATTTGCAAAGTGAGTTGGTTAAACTAGATGAATACTGAAGTCAGTTCTGGAAATAATCAAGGATTAAAGTTAATTTAAAAAGCTAAGCCTTATTCAACATTTTGCCAATATATTATATTGACTTAACAGTGACTATACTCGGTATCAGCTTCTTTGGTTTCAGATTCAGCCATCAAATGCCTGCAATCCAGTGCTGCCTCTAGGTGGCACTTTCCTTCATTTTTGTAGCCCAGGACATACATTCAGTCCAACACTACAGAAATACTTGGAAATACACATACGTTATAGTCATTTTACAATTAATCCCTAATAAGTATGTAAATACTTATTATAAAATGATATTTTACATTGCTTATATTCATAATCAAAATTTGACAGGAGATCTCTTTTGGACTAAATACAGAAAAATCACAAAATTCTGTGTGCAGCAGGACCTAATTACATTGTCCTGCTTCTGTAGTTCACAATCAAGAAATTACTGGCCAAAGGACGAATCTAATTTCAGTTGTTATTTGCATCTGATTGAATGATTTGAGATTTTTCTAAACAGTAAAACCAAGATTATAATTGTTCATCCTACTAGGAAAGGAAAACAGTATAATCTTCCTTCTTACTGAGTTCTTCTGATCGGGCAATGATTTTTATTGAGTATTAACTGAGTGTGTGAGATTTCCTTGAAGAGTTCCTTTTCCCTAAATAGATAATGCTGTTCATATTTTATGAGGTCAACTTAATTGATGGATGTCCCCTTTTTCATATGATTAAAATACATTTTTTTTTTTTTTTTTTTTTTGCGGTACTCGGGCCTCTCACTGTTGCGGCCTCTCCCATTGCGGAGCACAGGCTCCGCTCCGGACGCGCAGGCTCAGCGGCCATGGCTCACGGGCCCAGCCGCTCCGCGGCATGTGGGATCTTCCCGGACTGGGGCACGAACCCGTGTCCCCTGCATCGGCAGGCGTACTCTCAACCACTGCGCCACCACGGAAGCCCTAAAATACATATTTTTATATAAAACATTTAAATATATTAAAATAGATTATATATTTTATATTATGTATAGTTACATTGGGATGATTTATTTTCAGTATCATTTTAAAAATTAGTGATAGATATTAGCGTCCTAATGGTAATATGAACTAATTGTAAACATACCCCTTAATTCTTGTTTCTTAGAAGTTATTTAAAACATATTTGCTAAAGTTTATGGAGAAGTCAGTTTTTGCTGATAGTGCTGTTGTGGGTTCAGTACAATAATAAAGGAAGCAGCTGGATTCTTTGCTGCCTTTATATTATCAACAGCATTGTTATTGAAATTATGATTGAAATGTCTCTGTCAGGCCAATGAGAGAGAAGCTTGATTAAAGGAGAGAACTTGGTGGTCAGATCTCAGATTGTGTCTATAGGAATGGTAGTAAGAAAAAGGGAATATTTTATCATGTAAGTTAAGCAATTTGGATTCCTAAGTCATTATGTGGGGAAAACTTGGCAATTTTACTATAAAAATATGAATTTTTACTACAAAAGAGAGCAGAGAAACAAGGAAATTTAGGATAGGGGAAGGTAATTTATAAGGTGGGTGCTGTTAAAGAATGTTTGGATGTTAATGACAATGATGTCATAGAGTGGAGAAAAATTAATGATTAAGAGGAGAAAGGGGAGAGTCATAGGGGCAAAATCTTTTTGTAAACAAGAGTGATCTGAATGCAGGAGAACAAAGAGTTCATCCATGGTCCTTGAGGAAGCGGAGAATTGACATGGGTGCAGGTATGTCAGTGAAGTAGTGAGGGCATGTGGAAGTTCAATTTCTGATTTCTTCTCTCATTTTTTTTTCTTTACCGTCTTTATTGGAGTATAATTGCTCTACAATGGTGTGTTAGTTTCTGCTTTATAACAAAGTGAATCAGCCATACATATACATATATCCCCATATCTCCTCCCTCTTGCGTCTCCCTCCCACCCTCCCTATCCCACCCCTCTAGGTGGTCACAAAACACCAAGCTGATCTCCCTGTGCTACTTGGCTGCTTCCCACTAGCTATCGATTTTACATTTGGTAGTGTATATATGTCCATACCACTCTATCCCTTCGTCCCAGCTTACCCTTCCCCCTCCCTGTGTCCTCAAGTCCATTCTCTACGTCTGCGTTTTTCTGATTTCTTCTCTTTTCTCCATGAAATAGGAAGCAAGGTCATCAGATGAGAGTGAGAAGAGAGAAGAATTTTAGGTTTGAATGAGATATATAGACTGGGTAACTAATGGAATGTGAATGTACTGACTCATGAATTTTTATTTTTACAAGACTCTCCCAATTCCTATATTACAGTGACTATGACAAACAAAGACGTTATTCTCTTCTTTTAAATGAGTACAGAAGACAGAATATTTTTGACAGTTTTCTGTGTGACTCTAGCCAGATCAGAAAGAAGTCTAAGTAATATGCTAAAATGGAGGCTTTGTAGATTGGGAATTATATGACATATTTTTCAGAGCTAGAATTAAATTTATTATGCTGGCCATTATGGAAGGTCCACTTCTGGAAGAACAATGGATCTATTTATATTGGAGTCAGTGAACACATTGGGGAATGCTCCTTTCTTGTTTTCAAGGGGTTGGTATATTTCTATCACTTTGCCAATCCCTGTGATCATTTAAATTGACTGAAAATGATTAGTTTCTTAGAATATAGTCTCATCTTTGGTTGAACAGAATGCAAAGATTATGAAACCCATGGAGGAGGGGTCAGTGAAGAAAGAGTAGTGAAAATGCATATGTTACATACTAAATAAGATAATCAGTTTTCCTGTTGACTATTTCTATATCGTAAAGGTCCTATAATGACTTGTACGTTTACGGACGTTTTTTGAAGAGGAAGATCTTTATTTTCATGCTTTGATACATTGTGAATTGCCTTTCTCAACCTTCTTTCTCAAAGTTAATTTTTTTCTTTGAATGCCTTGTAGACTTATCGTCCTTGATAAATGAATCAATAATTTAATTGATTAGCATATGTAAATGCTAAGTGTTTCACCACGTAGTTGGTAAATACTCTGAAAAAAAGTACTGGGTGTAGCAACACACACACACACACACACACACACACACACACACACACACTGGTAACACCTACTTTGCAGGCTCTCCATTTTATAAGGAAAGGATTGTTTTCTACCCGCAGCCACGTGATGTGTTTGACAGAGTGCTGGGTGGGGCACAACTCAGATTCAGGCTAATGAAAGCAGGGGGTAGATTTTAGGTGTTGTCTGAGGATTTTGGGCAAGTAAAACCTTAATAATGCTTTATAACCCTGAGGTACTTCTGACTATGAGAGAAAAGGCATCCTACACAGTATCCCTCCTGTTGTAGAGAAGCAAAATGGGAATCAACTCTACAAGGTCCTGCTCTGAGGTCACGACAGCTGACCCCATTCTCAGACTCTCCTCCACGTGCCTCTGTTTCCTCCTCATGAAATGGGGGCTCTGTTTTCTTCTACCATCGCGTTCTGCCATCAACTTCTGATCCAAATACACATCTGAACACAAATAAAGGACAAAAAACTCCTGCTTATTTTCACGAATCAACGTTTAAAGTTTAGATAGTCTGTATAAGTCAAAATAAATTGAATTAATTATAAGAAGTACCTAAAAACGTTTTCTCTCCCCAAAACGTTTTCTCTCCCCCAGCACCTTTATGCCATTTTTTGGAAGTTGCTATTTATTCAGGCAATCAACTTACCTCATTATCCTTCCTCACCATATAATCTTAAGTTGTAGTATTAATTGCTTGTCTCATTTTCCCTTTTCCTAGATTGCAGATCCTGTCCCAACACCCCTTTCTTCCAAAAGATTCATTCGTTTGGGCTGTTTTGCAATTATTATTAATCTTCTTAATTTAATCACTGGCATTTCCATTGCTACGCCCTCTCCTCAGACATGTTTACCCCCCTGCCCCATTATGACTAGGCTTATTAATGGTAGAGGAAGACATTTTATGAGAGGATCTTCCAGTATAAACTACATCACATTGTTTTTCTGCTGCTACTCCAGCTTAGTTATAGTTGGTGTGACTCCTCATGCTAAGTTCTATGGAAACGATATATAAAATCCCAAATCTCAAAGAGACATTTTTGCATTAAACAGGAAGTTACCAGAGAATTTACATAAATCGTGACCTTCCCAAGGATCTAAGAGTTTGTTTCCAGACTTTTATTTTTCAGTCTAGTTTTAGGAGGGAAGAGAAACAAACCTAAAGCCAAAATTAATGATTAATCAGGAATGAAAATTAAGCATCTCAAAAATGATAAAGAGAAGCATGATCAATTTGTTACAAAATAACAGGTTTATACAACTTTTTAAGGACCCCTTTTGTTGTGCAAAGTGAAATATATCTATATCTATACAGCTACTTATATGTTTGTAGTTGCTTCTTCATCATATCCTAGAAAAATTAGAAAGAAAAAAGGAGGGAGATGGAGAAGAAAGTGGGAAGAATGAAGGAACATAGACTTGGCCACTTGTCACTTAGCTATTCTGTGATAACAGGGGGAACCATGGATTATTTTCTTAGTCCCATTTCTTTCCGTTGCTCTGTCCCTTTAAAGTTCACCTTGATAAATCTGTTGTTTCTGACGTTACCAGAGGTTTGAAAATAGGGCCTCTTCTGTGTCTCATTGCTTTTAGCCATGACAGTGAGTTTTTATTACTTCAGATGTTTAAAAACAACAACAAAAAAAGCTCAGGGATGCAGTGAAAGTGAAAGAACCATTCTGAGAGGGGTCAGCAATGCATTGATCAAGGATCTGCAGCCATCATCATAGCTATTTACAGTTGCTGGGGTTTTGAGAGCTGCCCTTTAATTCAGGATATTCAAATAATATATTGTTAATTAAGTCAAGATGGAATAAAAAGGATGATAAAAATGGTATCACAGAAGTGGAAAATACGTGTAAGTAATCGATTATAGAAATAGATTTGAACATCAGAACACCAACTTTCAGAATGCCCTTTTCATGAGACTAACATTCTCTACTTAAAAAAAACCCAACAACCTCAAAAGCTGAATTTAGAAGTATCATTTTGATTGTATAGCATGTGCCCAGTACTGTGTTAGGTACTGTTAACAATTTTCAACTTAAATAATAATGAAATGATGTGGTATTTGTTTATATCACAAAAGTGTTCTTCCCTTTGTGAAAGGATTCTCTTGCTTTAGATGGTAGACAGTATCAGGATAGAGCTGATGGGAAAGGATCGCTCCCTGACCTGAATTAATAATAGGAATGTTTTTGTTTTGGCCTCTGCCACTATGACTAAGAAAAATTAATTACAGGGAAACAACCCCAAAACTGTGAACAGTAATTAACCAGCTAACTCACATTTCAAAGATGAGTGATGAGAAGTTTAGACTCTGAAATTCATGGCACTGGTGAGCTGCAGATTGCAGGAGGGCAGTTATAAATTTTTTGGTACAAATGCACCTTTGTCTATTAGGTTTTGCCCTTATTCTTTGCCACCTTTCCTATTTCTCTACCGTTTTCTGTATTTCCAGTCTACTCCTCTCCTACCCCCACTCCCCTTTTATTCCCCACTGTCTCTTACACTGTACCTGTTTCCCTGTTGGTCCTTTACCCTCTGTCTTTTCCTGTCCCCTTTTTGCTTGTCTTAACGTCCTTCTTCCATTCCTTCATTTTTGTCTTGATACTTTATTCACTGACCAAAATATGGAATTGAAGTCCATGTCTAAACAAATATTTAAAACATTTAGTACTTTCTGTTCTTAATGTGATAATCAACTGACTTTGGTCTGTCTCCATTCATTTATTCAACTATTTTTCGAGTGCCTACTTTTTGCCAGATGCCAGATACTGGGGGTACAAAGTTAAACACGACCTAGTGTCTCTCCTTCAGAAGCTAATAGTCCCACAGTAGAGAGAAAACAAATATGTATTACTGTGAAAACCTTAATCCATTAATTTAGTTCTTTTCTGAGATTTTTCACCCTATTTTCTTTAAGTGGCTTTGAGTGAATCAAGGTCTTGAATTCCTGCTGAAATCTCTCCACATGTAAAATGTGACTTTGCTTACAAAAACTTAGTTAATATTTAATTCTCAGGAACAGACTTTTTTAATAAAGGGAGAGACCATGATGCTTAACATTTTATGAAGTAAGGAAATTAATAAAAGTGTTATTTACCTCACATTCTTATTTTCTCACCCTAATAAAATCTTTTAAATAATTATTCTGTTGAAGTGCAGAAAAAGCCTTCCGGGTAAAGTACAGCACTGTCTTAAAATTGGGCTTTAGATTTTTATCACTATTCAAAATAAGTTTTCATAGAGGCTTGGGTCCAGGACCTCTTCTGTGCACAACTCCAGAATCTATGACTCACATAGTAGTTTACGTGAATCCCCTCTCCACCCACCCTGCTACCACTCACTCTGTGCAGTACAAAGCCTGCCTTGCTGCATGTGGTGGTCCTGGTTGGGTAATAATTTTAGACAGTACACACAAATCTGTGTGGTGGGCATTATAATGTTTTGGATTGACATATACTTAAAAACTTTATAGTATGTTTTGGACCCAGATGTAATAACTTCTAAGAAATTACCTGTGTTAAACTATTTAGTTTGCAAGGCAATTGACTGATATTCCATCACATTTCCTAAGGGACTCTGAGTGAGTTAAGGCCTATTGTTGCCAAATCAAACTTGGGTCCACTTGCCCACATGCAGTAAAGCCAATCTACTGATAGCGGGTTGTGGTGAAAGAAAGTGCAGCATTTACTGCAGGGTGTCCTATAAGGAGTCCGGGATAGCTAGTACTCAAAAAGCCCGAACTACCAGATGGGTTTTAGCAAAGCATTTTTAAAGGCCAGGCAAGGGAAGGAAGTCCCAGGGTATGATCAGCTCCCCACACAATCCTCTGATTGGTTGATGGTGAGGTAAAGTAAAAGGCCAGATAAGTCGTTGCAAATATTTCCTGGTTCCCGCCATACTGCAGAGGGGATGTGTTAATTTCTTCCACTTGGTGGGGCTTTAGCATCTGTAAAACTACCCGGGAAATGTGCATCTGATACTGTTATCTCAGTACTTCAGAGAGGAGCTAAAGCAGAGTGTGGGAGTGGGGGTGGCCTGTCCCGGGAAGGCCCATAACGTCCTGGTTGGTTACACTTCATGTTATATAATCTTCGCATATGTCCAGTTTCACAGTGATGGGGTTTAGTATACGCTACTCCAAATATGGCACCTTAGGATATCAAATATTTTAAGCTGAAGGAATTTGAGAAACAGCATGTATCTGAGCTTCTCCTAAAGCAGGTATCAAGACCTTTGTGTGAATAGTGCCCTCCCTATACCCCTACACCTGGAGGAAAGGAGCGTCCTTGTCTCTGAAGACTGAGAGGAATCCAAATGCACATACCTTGCTAGTTTCCCCCAGTTCACCACCCTTAGCTCACATCCTTTTGTTCTATTACATTTTCCCACTACTCTCCACTCTTCATCAAACCTAGTATAAAAATGCTCAGGTTTAACCACTTCTTCAGGTCTTTGTGTCCCTGTGAAGGCTCCTGTGTCTTGTAAATTTTATATTAAATAAGTATATATTAATATAAATAAATTTGTATGCTTTTCTCATGTTAATCTGTCTTTTGTGAGTCTGACTTATAGAGCTCCAGTCAGAGAACCTAGAAGGGTATTAGAAAAAGAATTTATTCCTCCCCTGCAACAGTCTGAAAAATCTTCCTAGAATTTGCGTAGGGAAAAGTATCTAAGCCTAGAAACAAATATTTCTAAACACGACTTGAAAATGGAGATTAAAAAATTATATGAAGGCCCCTAATGTACTGGGAAGATTAAGAGTTGACATTAATTTAATTAAAAATCAAAGCCACTTTTAGATTTTGAATTTCGAAAACCATTATGGCTTTTCACTACATTAACTTATAAAAGGCAAAGTAGATTTTTCTACATATATGGGTTTTTGAAATAGCCTTATAAGGCATGTGTCATCCCAGAGTAGATTTTTTATTGCTTAATTATGAAATGAATTTTAGTGAAAACAACATAACTTTCATCTGGAATTCAGGGAACTATGCCATTACAGAAAAAGTTATTTTAAATGAAAAAGAATAGGAAAGTCCTCTTCTAGGCTTAGAAGTAAAAGTAAGGAAGAACTAACTCTCTGACTGAAACTATCTCAGAGTTCTAGTAATTGTAATGAGAAGGAGAAATAATGAGTTTAGGAGCAAAAGCCATCTATTGTATTGTAAATGGTGAATCCAAACTAACAGATCTTCAGTAAAAATAAGAAGCCCATAAATTTTAAAAATGCTGTGGGCTAGTACGGAACAGGTCAGTCATTTAACGGAGCATATCTGTAAATAAAATGCAAAATAAAGAGACAGTAAAGTATGACTGCATACTGCCGACAGTATTTACTATGCAATTTTGGCTTAACGTAGTGACTAATTTCTTCAGCTTATTTAAAGATGTTTGTCTTAGGCTGCTCTCTTGCTAATTCAAATAGCTTTTTTGGGAAAATCAAAATAGCAAATATAGAGTGCACATAAAGGTAGCTAGTGTACTAAAAAATTAAGAAAACAAAGTTTTATTCCAGACAGTCAAAGGAACACACGTAGTCTTATGATATACTAAGCTGATGGGAATTTGGTATTATCAGTTTAGGACAAAGTTGAAGGGCAGTCCCATGAGATACATCACCTGAGTGACTGTATGTCTGAGTTCAGCAGACTCTGGGAAGAGGGATTGTAAATCTTCTGCTATTTTAAGAGTGAAATGATAGTCTTTTGATTAGAGCATGAAATTGGCCCTTAAAATGAACTTGAAAATCTTAGCAAAAGGCTGCTTCGTGTTCCTAAAATTCTAATTAAAACCTGCCTTGTGGTAGCTTGAGGCCCCAACTGACCAAAAAGATTATTACAAAAATGCCACTTAAATTGAAAGTCAGATCTCTGATTATGGATCAAGTGGTTAAGAGAAGCCAGCACAGAAGGAGCATGAGCAAATGGAAGAAAAGGAATAAAGAATGTAAATGAGAAAAAGCAAAGGCCAGAAAGAAAAACCTAAATACAACTTAATGATGAGAATAAATCCCGTCCATTAGATAGGAAGCATAGCTTCCATTAAAAAAAATTACCATACATGTCTGGAAAAAAAATTAGAAAGATGAAATTTCTCAAATAAAAAATAATGATGGAGCATATTCTTTTGTTTATTGTAATTTATCATTCTTCAAATTTTATTGTTGATTCTAAACCTATTGTAAACATTCTCTAAAGTGAGTCCTGCCTTGTTTTATGAGAGGACACTGAAAAAAATTTCTAACATTTCCTGAAAATAAACTAATAAACATAAGATTCAGGAGATTATTTGACCTGTAGAAGTACAATATTGAATTGTACCCATTTTTATCTACAAGATTGGGCAAATTTCATGCTGCCACACTGTCAAAGGAGTGTTAAAGAGCCTTGAAGAGCAGGGATGTTTTTGAGACTTAGAATACTATGCATGGCATTCTGCAGATAGAACATAGTCAGTCACACTGGATCAGGAAATTATCCCATCCGGCTTCATATGGCTCCTTTGGCAACAGCACTTTACCTGTGTCAACTGTTTTCCATGATGATGACATTGTGTCATCATGTTGACATATCCAGATATTGATTAGGCCCATTCTCTGATGCCACCTGCCCTTTCTCTGGTAATAAGAGTAAAGACTTTGTCTATTTCAGTCACTGTTGTATTACCAGTTACGGTGCCTACACTTTGTAATCCATCACTTCTTATTTCATATAAAAGTTATTTAATCATGCATCCTATAAGACTATATACTCCTTCGATGTAGGATATATGTCTGAATTCAGTGTCACATCTATTCACTGCTTTTAACACAATGCCTTGCACATAACTGATGGTTATATGTATAGATTGAATGATGAACTTCATTCAGTGGCTCACTGTTACTTGCCATCTAGGAACTTACCCAAAAGTTTTGCAACTCATAGGTAGGTCGTGTGCAGTGCTGGGGTGGGGGCTGAGAGGTGGAGGAAATGATAACTGAATTGCTACAGAGTCATAGCTTGGCCACCAGCAGGCACAATGCCTTCTCCCCTCTTTGAATCTCTGGAGTGCCAGAGAGTCTGACTGTAATGTCAGCAATTCAGAGGGGGTGTTTTTCAGAAGTAACTAATGATGATGAGTACACATTTCAGTGGATAGAGTGAGTAAGCAGGTGGGAGTAGAGAAAGGTGAAGAAATCTAAATTATAAGGAAACTAAAAATATAGGACTGTAGAATATTATAGTGTCAATTCACAAATCATAGAGGGAAACTCAGAACGGGGTAGTTGAATGCTTCATGTTCACTGTGCAGAAAAAAGAATAGTGCAGGTCTGAAATTGCCTATTCTTAGAAAAGCCTGCTTGCAAGGTTGGCCCTCTTGCTGGTCTTTGGGAATTTGGCTAGTAAACGGTCCCACACACTGATATAAAACTCTCCCTAAATACTATTTGTGGTTCACTGTGCCTAAACTGTGCAAAGAATATATTTATACTTAACACCTGCCTTCCTTTTGGGAATCTAGAATTTTGGTACATACTGGGCAGAGGATACCTACATACCAGCCTCCAAAAAAACCATTGGTGGTGTCTCTAATGAGCTGCCCTGGTAGACAATACTTCCCATTTATTTTAACAACTTGATGCTGGAGGAATTAAGCACGTCCTATGCAATTACACTGTGTGTTTGGGGGACTCTTGGAAGCGTGCACCTAGTTTCATCTAGACTTCTTCCATGCACCTTTTCCTTTTGCTGATTTTCCTTTGTATCCTTTTACTGTCATAAATCTCAGTACAAGTACGACTATATGCTGAGTCCTGTGAGATCACCTAGCAAATCACCAAACCTGGAGTGATCTTGAGGAGCCCTGACATATTCACTTTATGGGATTCAGCCTAGCTAATGCGTTGAGCCAGTCCTGGCTAGGACTGCAGGCTCTCAGAGGGCCCTTCACCACCAATCAGTAGAGGTGCAGGTAGACTTTTAGCCTTAGACTGGTATCTGGTCATCTTGGTGCAAATCCCAGGTACATGCGTCCCATTCTGTGTGAATGGGGTTTTTGTTATTTTTTCCCACCATATTTTAATGTAGTCATTAAAAGCATGTGCTCTGAGTTGGGCTGCCAGGGATTGAGTTCCAGCTTTACCACTCCCTAAGCAGTGGGACTTTGGGTATGTTACTTCAGTGCTGTGCATCATCTGTAAGAGAATGTTAATAGTAAACTTAAACCTCAATAGGCTGTTGCTAGGATTAAATGAGATAAAACGTTAACACAGTAAGTGCCAAATGTGTTTAATTATTTTCATAACTGGCATTATAAACAAGCAACAAGTTTATTTTGTCTTCCAGAATTCAGTAGGGAAATTCTCCCTGGATAAAAATATGGGGAGGTCAATAATTTCTTTGGCCACTTATAGATAATAAAAGCTCTATATTCATTTAAGTCATAAAATACAATCTTAATTTTCTACTCAGAAGGTTGGCTCCTTTGAAATAATCAAATCTTTCAGTTTAATATAAAATGAAATCCTTTAATATTCTTGCCTTGAATTCAATCTTGCCTTCTATTAAAATCTTGTTCCTTGATTTATTTTTGCAAATAATAATTTAATGATAAATTAATAGTAAAAAGATAAACTTTTGTCTATCTATTTACTTTACCCATTTCCAAATTACATTGTTTTTACTTTGCCTTTTATATTTAATATGTAGTTAGATTTGTTTTTTGAATCAGTGGGAGAGTAGTTTTTCTTTAATAGGTATAAATATAGCCCATTAATATTTAGTGTTATAAAATGCTCAGTCTTAATTATACCATCTTAAGTCTCCTGTTTTTAATGCTTTTTAAACATTTCCTGTCATTCTGTCTTTTATATATGATCATCTTTCTGATAATTAGAAGATATATAGAATGTTTCTTGTTCTACTATAGGTTATCTTTTGAATGTGAACATACTGTTACTTCAAATTCAATTTAATCAATTGAAGGCACCCAGAGAGGCCTCCTTTTGAAAGACCATAGATATTATTACATAGATAGATAAAGAACCCACTATCCCTTGGCTACAACCTCAGTTTTTAGTATTAGTGGGATTTTTCCCTGTCCCTTATAATTATTTATTTTTATTTTTAATATTGTATAGCTTTACTTTTATAAGTGACAACACATTGTTTTGTCACTATAATCAATTCTTTAGATATAATTACATATTTAAATAAATTGCTTGACCATCATATCTTTCATATAAGGGCATTATCTTTCCTGAGTCTTTTTAAAGTCATCACTGGGTTGGTTAGATTAAGTCACAAGGTAGTTTTTCAAGAAGGATTCATGAGAGTTTATTTCTTAAATCTTTTACATATTTAATATGTCTTCATATTGTCTTTATACATAGACGGCAACTTGATTAGATACAGAATTTTGAACTACTTTCAAATATATTTAGATGTTGTTTTTAATCTCCTGACTTGATTATTGCTGTGGAGAATTTTGAGGCCAGGCTTATGTTTGGGGGGGTCAATGAGGATTTGTAAGATTTATTTTATTTTATTTTATTTATTTATTTGTTTATTTTTGGCTGTGCCGTGCAGCTTGTGGGATCTTAGTTTCCCGACCAGGGGTTGAACCTGGGTCCTTGGCAGTGAGAGTATGGAGTCCTAACCACTGGACCACTAGGGAATTCCTGATTTGTAAGATTTAATGTGCCCACCCTTGACCCTATGGAACTGACATCTTTAGGGTTAGGAGAAGTTCAGAAGTTCAGTTATCTTTATGATGAGTAAAAAGGAGTGTGAGGAGAGTCTTCTAGCGCCTGGTAGAAGTTCTGTTTCTGAATCTGGGTGCTGGCTATATGAATGCCTTATTTGTAAAAAGAATTATTTAGTAGTACACTTACGTGTATTTTTAATGTATATTACATTTCAATAAAAAGTTTTTAAAAGTTCATGTACCCAGTCTTGCAGATACTTAGAAAAATTGATAGGGTGCAAGCTCTTAATGTGTTACAAATATAAATAACCAAAATAACTTGTTGCAGAATTTCCCTTCAATAGTTTCCATAAACTATTCCATAAGAAAATTAGATTCCCATTAGAGGCAAACAAAAAGGGATGGTAACGTATAGGCAAAGAAAAACAAATTTCCTTGAAGTCCATTAACTGATTCTCAGTAGATCCACATAAATTGTGTCTTAGATCTTTGGTACTGTACTTATTTTACTTGTTGATGTTCATCTCAAGAATGCAGAGAGACCAAAAGATTGTATTTGTAAAAGTGCTTTTAGATGTTCATTAAAACAGGATGGAAAATCCAAAGTAATAGCCGTGTAGCCTTTTTATAGATCATAAAAGGAATAAATAAAGCCTCTTAAAAGTATATTTGAAGCTTCACTTGCCCTAGTCAGAAAATGGAATTATTTAGTATTTCAATAAAGCAGTGGGACCATCCTCTTTTTATGAACCGTTAGTATCGTGCCAGCTGCCTGCTTTTAACGTCAGTGAAAAGAGGATGGATGGAATTTTCACACGCACAGTGTGTGTTGGAAACAATAAAACATACACGAACCTTTTCTGCAGATCCCCTTTGACCTATTTAATAAAATAACAGAATCCCAAATTGTGAATTTTTTTTAAAGCACCTGAGTAGCTGAGAGATCTCATTGCAGGTGGGCGGGTCACTAGGGCAGATATCAGTGTAGCTCAGTCCTCTCAATCACTGCCACACTCCCTTTTCTCTTTTTGTTTTTTTATATTCATGACCATTCTTTCTTTCCTTATGTAAATATAAAGATATACCATTTAATTCCTGACTCTGTTTGCTAAATAGAGAAGGCAATTCATTAATGCATCACTCAGTATTTCTCGTTGTAGAAATGTTGTGCCTTGCTAAGCAGAGGAAAAGGCTCTCAGGAAGGCTTCCTTTACATTGATAGAAACAGGTGTTCTCTTTTAGTTGTCGAGTCAGCTCCCTTCTGAGAATCTCAGATAAGTGGTCCAAATTACATCTAAGAGGAAAATTTGTTAAAGCATAATTACTTTTCGTCAGAGAGCCACAAATAATGAAAAGAACAGAACACTGGAAGTATATTGTAGTCTACTTAATCACCATCATTTTAAAAAGCTGATGTAGAATTCCTTACTTCAAGACAAAACTATATAGGTTTGGTGGTAAATTAGGCATATTTTCTAAACACTAAATTGTATTTCTTCTAATTCACATTTGGCTAAGAAAAGCTGACTAGTCTTTGTAGCAGTGGAATATAAGTGATAAGATTTGCAGCTGCCATTTCAAACAGTGCATTTTTGTCTGTTCTTCAGTAGCTTCCTGTGTTTCTATTCATCCTGAATGAATTCCTTTCTTTATCTTTCTTGATAAATTTCAACACGGTTGCCTCTCTATGCAGAATGCAGTCAGACTCCTTACATCACCTTGCCTATCCATTCCCCTCCTCCCTCACCCCCACCCAAGAGCTAAACTTGTGGAGATCGATAGATTGTTTGTATGGGTAGAAACAGTAAAGCTTTGCCCAGTGATAAACAATTATTTAGAATAGTGCATAAAAAATTCTGGTCATCAGAATTTTATCTAGCATTTATCTGCATTTAAGAGAATGTCTAAAACCAAATAACTTCAGCTGAGGCATAATGGAAAATCTGAGATCAGTGAAACTAGTTTTGACTAAGAGCTCAGCCATTGATCAGCTATGGGAAAGTTGCTTGAACTTTGCTGTTTATTCCTCTAAAATTAGGATAATAATTATATAACGAAACAAATAGCATAACATTTGACATATATACACTACTATGTATAAAATAGATAACTAATGAGAACCTACTGTATAGCACAGGGGACTCTATACTCAGTGCTCTGTGGTGATCTAAATGGGAAGGAAATCCAAAAAAAGTGGGGATATACGTATATGTATAGCTGATTCATGTTGCTGTACAGCAGAAACTAACACAGCATTGTAAAGCAACTATACTCCAATAAAAATTAATAGAAAAAGAAACAAATAGCATAACAAAAGCATTTTCTAGGATTGTACTTGATTAATAGTAGTAATTATAAAAGAAATCTAATATTTTAGGGAGGATGAGTAGACTTTTGGAAGGTTATGGGAGAAGATGCCCATCCTATGTCAGCACCTTTAACTAGTGTCAGGGTCTTTGGGTCACCTTCTGTTTTTCCAATTGCTTTCTGTTTTTTCGCCATCAGCAGTTCTTCCTCTATGATCCTTGCTGTTTATCCTTTCCAGACCATATAATCGAGAACCTCCCACCCCCATACCCAGTCTCTTTTTGCATCCCACATTGATGACTGTTTCCTCTCTCCAGCCAACTGGGTCGATGGAATAGAAATGCCTATTCATAAAATAAAATTTGTCTCGATTAAGTTACCATGGAGAAGAGCTGTAGGCTTTGCAGTACATTACACGTCTAAAGCAGGGATTGGCAAAGGGTCGGACAGTGTATATTTTAGGCTGTGTGGGCCATATGGTTTCTGTTGTAGCTATTCAACTCTTTTGTTGTAGTGTGAAAGTAGATATAGAAATATGTAAACAAATGAGAATGGCAGTGTTCCCTGAAAACTTTATTTACAAAAACAGATGGTCGTCTGGATTTAGCCCATGGGCCATAGTTTTCTGGGTCTCTAAGACATGGGGATGAGTCATACAATACTACTGTTTAAAGGGATATGGCAATCATGCAGTCCAGCTTTCCCCAATGTGTGATCCATAGACAGCTGTCCCCCTGCGATCAAAGGTTAACTGGTCAAATATATCTTTGAAGTGCTACATGATGTTCCCCCTTCTTAGAGGCTCACCAATACATTAGCAATACTCAAGGCCCTGACTTTCTTCAGGGGTGGAATATAAGTAATAAGAATGATAACTTATGCTTTAATAGTGCTTACTGTGTGCCCAGAACTATTCTAAATGCTTTTACATATATTTGTTCATTTAATCTCAAAGCCCTATGAAGTATGTAGTATTGTTAATACCATTTTATAGTTGATGAAAGTGAGGCACTGAAAGGTTAATTAATCTGCCCAAGGTAGCATAATTAGTGGTGCCTCGATACAAATTTACGCAGTCTGCCTCCAGGGTCTGTGCCCTCAGCTACCCTTCCACCTCTGTGTAATATCTAGACACTTCTGGGAAACAGTGTGAGCTAAGAAAGTGCTTCTTTCATCCAGTTCTCTCAGTTAACACATTGGAAAAGCAAGGTCTAGAGAGATTCAGGTGACTTTGCAAAGGTCACAAGTCTAATTAATAACTGAGACCAGTCTACAAATCAGTTAAATCACCACCTGGTACTTGAAGAAATGCTCGAATTAATCCTTCGTAAAGACAGAAATCCTTTTAAAAATGAGTAATCGTCTCTAATTTTCCCTTTTTAATTCAGGCTTTTATAACCAGCTTCATTTCAGTGGGGGTAAATACAGTTTGATTTTTAAAAAGTAGAATTATTTTCACTTTAAAAAATCTGATAGGCAATCTTCTGTTAAGAGAAATATGACCAATATTTATCTCTAACTTGGACCTCTTTCCCCGGCACTGAGCCATTGATTCTCAAGTCTCAATGTACAGTAGAATCACTTGGGGTACTTGGAAAAAATGATGGTAGGCCCCACCCTACTTCTTCAGAAATTACATTTTAATTGAGGATCTGGTTTTAGTGTTTCAAAAGCTACCCCCATGAGGTTCTTGTATGGAGCTGGATTGTGAACCACGTTTGTTATCGTCTGCTAAATTTGTCCACCTGCATTAATAGCTAATATTTAAAATGCTACATGGCATGAAATGAAACTTACGGCTATGGTCCACGGGTTATAATTAATAACAATGTGACCACATTCCAAGCATGAGTGGAACTTCAGCATTGCAGATAAATTGTACTGGTGGCTATAATATGCAGTCAGTTTTATGTGAGTGGGACGTTTGGATCGACGTGCATAGCTGCAGAATCAGACTAACCAGAAAACTCAGATTCTGATAGGTTGCCAGAAGTCTGTATGGCTCAGATAGAGGCTGGTCTTGACTTTTTAAAAAATTGAAGTATAGTTGATTTACAATATTGTATTAGTTTCAGGTGTACAGCAAAGTGATTGTTATTTTTTTTTCTGATTATCTTCCATTATAGGTTATTACAAGATATTGAATATAATGCCCTGTGATATACAGTAAATTCTTGTTGCCTATCTATTTTATGTATAGTAGTTTGTTAACCCCATACTCCTAATTCGTCCCCCTCCCCATCCCGCCCTCAGTCTTCACTTTGACGTGGCTCTTTTTTCTTTCTTTTTTTTTTTTTTTTTTTTTTGCGGTACGCGGGCCTCTCACCGCTGTGGCCTCTCCCGTTGCGGAGCACAGGCTCCAGACGCGCAGGCCCAGCGGCCATGGTTCACGGGGCCCAGCCGCTCCGCGGCACGTGGGATCCTCCCGGATGGGGGCACGAACCTGTGTCCCCTGCATCGGCAGGCGGGCTCTCAACCACTGCACCACCAGGGAAGCCCTGATGTGGCTCTTTAATGCCTGGGACTTAAGGTGGAAGAAACACATATTTTGAAGGATTAGGTTTTGCCACCATTCTCTACCTACTTACAAATATTAAAATCATTTATAATAGAAGAATTTAGAGAATAAATCATGTGTAGTAAAGTAATTTAGGATAGAAATAGAACACTTATGAGAGGAAATGGGATAGAAATTAGCAGGAACTTGAGATGGTCTAATTACTACTACTGAACACTAAATTTGTCTTTAACTTTTTTGGTAGTTAAGGCAAAAAAAAGATATAAATATAGTTTTATGTTTTGGCTAAAAACAGCTTTCACTTTGTCTGCAGAGAAAATTGTTATTTTTAAATTAATTTCAACCAGCAGTTTAACATATATCCTTGGGATAGCACAATTAAAAATATCTTCACCGCAGTTTTGCAAAAGTTATAGAAATGCTGTTCAATTGGTGATAGTTGTAAGAACCATCATGTAGTCGAATGAACCAAATATTTTGAGTAAGTAAAGACATTTCTACAGTTGTTCATTCACTCATTCATTTATTCAATCACCTGTTTGCTTTTAATTGCTAACGTTATGCTGGATACGATGTTAAGTTCTGGAAATAAGGTGATCAATAAGATGTCATGCTTGTTCTCAAGGGGTACACAGTACAGTGGGAGAAATGCTCAGAAAACCCAAAATTTCTAGTGAGAGAGGTCAGAGACTGAAATAAAGGTGTGTATATGTTATGGGAACACAAAGAAGGAGGACCAAGGAAGATTGAATAGGTTTAATCAGGTAGATGAGCAGTGAAAATGCATTCCAAGAGGAAGAACAGCAGGATAAATATCAGGGAAGGGAGAGTGCGTGGTGCTTCAGAAGAATTACAAGTATCTCCCCTAAATTGGACGGTGGGGTTCATATGGGGCTTCAGAATGAGAGACCTACGTCGGGGTCAGATTCCAAAGGGTCAGGCCAACGACTTGAGACTTCATATGGAAGTGATGGGTAGTCACCTTAGTATTTTCGGCAGTAGGGTCATGTGATCAGAGTTGTGTTTTAGAAAGATCACTTTAGCTACAATGTAGAAGGGAGACCGACTGGGAGATCACTTAGGAGGCTGTTAGTGTAATTCACTTCTTAAGTGTTGAGGCTGTGAAGGAAAGCAATGGGAAGGGAGAACAGGGGACCGATTCTGCAGCTTTTCAGGAGTTTGACTTGTATGACTGGGTTAATGACTGTAGAGAGGGGAAGCAGAAAGAAGGAAGAAAAGTTTCCTGGCTTAGATGACTGGGCAGCTTCTGGCACAATACATGGAAATCTAGAGCAACTGGGGAGAATCAGGTTTGTGGGTCGGGAGCAAAGATTGGAAGATGGTGAAAACGAGTTCAGGTGATACTTACGGGACTATAAGTGGAGAATTCCAATAGAGCGTTGAGGTCTGAGCTGGAGACAGTAGATTTGGAATTTACCAGCATGTAGATAGCAGTTATAGTTGGCAACATATATTAGTGAGATAACTTAAGAGTATATAAATTGAAGAGAGACCAGAGTTTGGAACCCTGAGAAACACTCACACTTAAGGCTTGTAGAGGACACAGAGTTTATGAGGGAAACAGAGCATAAGTATGAATAAACTAGGAGTATGTGGGATAATGGAAGTGATCAATAGGATACATGTAATTTGGGACAGAGATGTAATTTGGGATAATAGAATAGGGATGTAATTTGGTAATTTGATAGATGTAATAGGGAGGTAATTTTTTTTTTTTTTTACGGTACGCGGGCCTCTCACTGTTGTGGCCTCTCCCGTTGCGGAGCACAGGCTCCAGACGCGCAGCCTCAGCGGCCATGGCTCACGGGCCCAGCCGCTCCGCGGCATGTGGGATCCTCCCGGATCGGGGCACGAACCCGCGTACCCTGCATCGGCAGGCAGACTCTCAACCACTGCGCCACCAGGGAAGCCCATAGGGAGGTAATTTGATAGATGTAATAGGGAGGTAATTTGAGACAGAGATAGAAAGTGTACATTAAACTGTGAAATATCAACTATGTCAGATGGGACTTGATAGGTGTTGGGTCTCTGGCTGCTGGACTGAATTCTCTTAGTAGAAGCCTATGGATGATTTATATTATTTAAGGGACAGATGTTTTAGATATCAGGTATGTTTCAAAAGTTGGAAATCCAAACATTTCTCCACACACTTAAGCCCAGGTGTGAATGCAGAATAATGTTCCTGAAAAATCTTGAAAACATCTAAGCACAGCAGTCGGAGGCGATGATGTCCTTGACCATGAAACATGGAAGAGACAATTTTAGCTTAAAAAATGTAAGACCAGTTTTTCCCAATTAAGCACTTCAATGGATGGAAGCTAATATATGCTCAGTGGAATGGATGATCTGAAATAAATCTGTATTGTGAAGGTATTGCCAGAATGAATTAACTGCATATAAGGGCACCACATAACTGAATTCACTCTCGTGATGATTAGGGTTATTTGAAATTCACCAATTTAAATATGACAGTTTTCGTTTGGGTATTACTGGTGTTTAATTCTCTTTGTGAATTGTATTAGACTACATGCCCGACTGTTTATTTAAGACCTTTCCTAGTTAGAAATAATGTAAGTAGACCAAGTATCACTGATATCTGACATATCTGTGGATTTTCTTCCCTATCTATGGATTCTCAGAATCTGTGGGTAACGTAAAGTAAACAGAGGCCTTTTTGATTTGTACCTCTTTAAGTGGGTTTATTGACTGTCATGACTTTGTTTTGGTCCTCATGAAATATATGTGCCCTGATTTCAGGCTGAATGAAAGAAGCAAAACTTCCCAGGGATTTTCTCAGTCCCAATATTACAGTATTCGTAGCTATGAATCTCTCTTCTGTACCTGTCATCTAAACTACTTACATCTCATAGGGGAGAGGAGGTGTTTCTGTTTGTCTTTCTGGAAGCTTATCTAATTCCTGACACTCCTGACTGCAGCACTGCTAATTGCATCAGAGTTCTCAACCATTTAAATTCCTTGGTGTTCCCTAAATTTCAAGTCTTGCGTGTATCATCCCCAGTTTTCAGCATCCACATGTAAAAAAGTCTCAAGCTTCACTTTTTTTTTTTTTTTTTTTTGGTACACGGGCCTCTCCTGTTAAGGAGCACAGGCTCCGGAGGCGCAGGCTCAGCGGCCATGGCTCACGGGCCCAGCCGCTCTGCGGCATGTGGGATCCTCCCGGACCGGGGCATGAACCCGTGTCCCCTGCGATGGCAAGCGGACTCTCAACCACTGTGCCACCAGGGAAGCCCCAAGCTTCACTTTAAAAAGATAACACAAAAGGGAATTTTTCCCCCTATCAAGAGGCCAGTGAGCACTGTAAATAAGGAGAAAAGAGGAATGTTTTAGAACCAAGGAAGGTCATTATGTAAATACAACCATTTGGCTTCCTACAGATTCTTCACTGAGAAATCAAGAAAGAGGGCTAAAGAGATTTAAAATTTTTTCTGTAATTAGTAGAATTTTTAAAAGTAGCAAGCCTCTCTACAGTTATTACTGTCTAGTATTAGCATCAACAATAGAGATAAAATGCTTCTCTTTTTGTTTCTACTTGCAAGAGGGACCTTATTTTGTTTACTTCTCAGTGCACCTGAGCATTATGAATTGCATTGATCTATTGTAGAATGATATCATAATAGCATATAGATTAAATATCACTATTAGAGTACTCCTTGCTACTCAAAGTGTGTTCCAAGGGCCAGCAGCATTGATATTACAGGGGAGCTTGTGAAAATGCAGAATCTCAGGCTCTAACCTAGATTTACTGAATCACTATCTGCATCTTATCATAATCCCCAGATGATTCCTCTGTACATTAATATACTTTTTTTTAATTTATAAATTTATTTATTTATTTAATTATTTTTTGGCTGACTTGGTCTTTGTTGCTATGCGCGGGCTTTCTCTAGTTGTGGCAAGTGGGGGCTACTCTTCGTTGCAGCGCGGGCTTCTCATTGCAGTGGCTTCTCTTGTTGTGGAGCATGGGCTCTAGGCGCGCAGGCTTCAGTAATTTTGGCATGCGGGCTCAGTAGTTGTGGTGCATGGGCTTAGTTGCTCCACAGCATGTGGGATCTTCCCCGACCACGGCCCAAACCTGTGTCCCCTGCTTTGGCAGGTGGATTCTTAACCACTGTGCCACTAGGGAAGCCCTGTACATTAATATTTAAGAAACACTGGTCTAGATGAATAATAACCATACAAACACCCCAGATGATTTTTTTTGGTCAAGAAAATTATAAGGAAAACGCCTACTGTGGCTCAAAGTACATAATAGAATTCCTTTCACAATAGAACTTCCTTGTATTTCAGTAAATCAAATGATTAGTTGGCAATGATGAACAATTAACATAAAAAAGAAAAAAATCATTTTTTTCATTTTTCCAACCGTCTTGTTTTCTAAATTCATTTTTGTTCCAGAGCTGAAATAACGACCCACAGGTGCAAAGAATAAATTTTAAAAAATAACTCTTTAGAGAACTGATTAAATAAATCAATCAGTTTCATTGTGTATCACTTTGCCTACAATGGATATTTCCTTGATGTGAGTTAAATGTAATTGATGGGCAACATGTCCTCTGTACAAAGTTCTTACATCAAAAAAACAAAACAAAACCCTACCTTATTAACAGTTCCATAATAGAAATGAAAGAGTTGAGTGGAAAACTGAAAGGAAGTTTGAATAGTTTGATATTCTCAAGACTTTGGGCATATGGATGCCATTAGCATGATGTCTAGTCAATGAAATGTTGGTTAATCTGAAACTTGTAAAAATATGTAGTAAGGAAACTTAGAGAGATAGGCTTCATTGAGGGCAGACCTGGTTAAGCAATTGTAAATGATAATATTACATTAGTAAACTTAGTCATTTTATAATCTTCCCTTTTCTCAATCCTTTCATCCATTTAATGTGCAAGTTCTGTTGGTTCCACTGCTAATGTACATCTTGAATTAATCCACTTCTCTATCTGCACCACTAACTATACTCAAAGCTGTCACTATCCAAAAGGTCTTCCCTCTTCCTCATAGCAGCCAGAGTCACCTTAGAAAAATTATGAAATAAGTCCATGTGACTCCTATACTTAAATATCGTTCATTGACATTTCATTGGTTTTATATTCTTATACGAATTCCTTAGTACATCAATGAGGCCTGGCATGGTCTTTTCAAGCTGTCTCATGCCACACTTCTTCCTTATTCCCCTCACTCCTGTCTCTACGTTTCTCTTGGTTCCTAAAGTATATACCTCTCTTCCTCACCATAAAACATTGTATGTCTTGCTCCTTTTTCTACATCATGTCTCAGGGGTTTTTTTGTTTGTTTGTTTGGGGTTTTTTTGGCCATGTCAAGCAGCATGTGGGATCTTAGTTCCCCGACCAGGGATAGAACCTGTGCCCCCTGCAGTGGAAGCTTGGAGTCTTAACCACTGGACCACCAGGGAAGTCTCTCTATATCATGTCTCAGTTTTAATGTCACCTTTTCAAGGGACATTAAACTGTCTGTAGGAATGTAAGTTGGTGCAGCCACTATGGAAAACAGTATGGAGGTTCCTCAAAAAACTAAAAATAGAATTATCATATGATCCAGCAATCCACTCCTGGGCATATATCCAGACAGAACTGGAAGTCAAAAAGATACATGCATCCCTATGTTCACAGCAGCACTATTCACAATAGCCAAGACATGGAAACAACCTAAATGTCCATTGACAAATGAATGGATAAAGAAGATATGGTACATATATGCAATGGAATACTACTCAACCACAAAAAGGAATGAAATAATGACATTTGCAGCAATACGAATGGACCTAGAGTTATCATGTTTAGTGAAGTTATTCAGAAACAGAAAGACAAATACCATACGATATCACTTATATTTGGAATCTAAAATATGAGACAAATGAACTTATCTACAAAACAGAAATGACACAGATATAGAGAACAGACTTGTGGTTGCCAAGGGGGAGGGGGAGTGGATGAGGGATGGGGGGGAGTTTGGGGTTAGCAGATACAAACTAGTATATATAGAATGGATAAATAATAAGGTCCTACTGTACAGCACAGGGAACTATATTCAATATTCAATGATAAACCATAATGGAAAAGAATATAAAAAAGAATGTATGTATATGCATAACTGAATCACTTTGCTGTACGGCATAAATTAACACAACATTGTAAATCAACTATACTTCAATTAAAAAAAATAATGTCACCTTTTCAGGAAGGAACTGCCTGATTGTCTTACTTGAATTCTGATTCCTCTGTGGTTCTCTATTTTAACTCCCTGTTTAAGTCCTCAATAGCACATGACAAATTAATTTATAAATTTTATACATTTTGGATATTTATTCATTTATTGTCTGTCTTCCTCAAAGAAAGTAGGCTCCAATAAGGGCATGCCTTGACTGTCTTGCTCACCACCAATTGTTGAGTACCTGGCAAAAAGCAGGCATCATTACACTTTTCTTGAATAGAAAGGATGACTGTAGAATAAATATAAAAAATTTCACATGCTTAATTTTTTATTACTTCCTTGATCTTCTGTGGTTCCTAATTCATTATGCAAGTGATTAATTTTGAAGAAATCCTTTCAAGTTCATTATGTGAAGAAATATTAAACATGACATTTTACTCTTTCAAGGAATGCTCAGCATTGGAAACAAAATTAACATGCCAAGAGGATATTTTAATGGAACATTTTGTTGCAATTTGTATCAAGGGAACCAATTGAGGCTGCTAGCCTAGTTATTTGTCTTAGTCTGTGGTACCTTGTGATTGACTTTAAGAAAGTGAAGTGTGCTAGTTGCCATATTTACCAGTACAATCTGTCAATATGGCATATAAACCAAATTTCAGGCCAACACATATGCAAAAATAAGAAGAACAAACTCTATGGGACTAAGAGTCTGAAGAAATCATGAGTCTGAGAGACTGTGCTCTTATACATTTCAGGTAATTCTCCAATGAGGTGCATTCCCTGAAAGCCAAGCAAAGGGGCCCAAGACTCTACTGTATTTATCAGAACTATTGATAGATACCTCAGGACTTTAGAACTGAGTTATTAGATCAAGAAAAAAGACAAATAGCCCAGCCAGGGGCCTGATGGTCTCTTCCCCTACATTGGAGGTACTCAGGTGATGGATTGAAGGACCTGAGTGAAGGAAGGAGTGTGGGTAGTATTGTGTATAAAGAACAATTTGGCACCACAATCAAACGTTAGTTGCAATTTTAGAATTCCAAACATCAGGATGAAAGGTGAAAAATATCTATTCAAATGCTTAACTTTAAGTGCACCTGATATATGGATATTTGAAGAGTCTGGATAATTGTATATATTTTAAGTCTGAATTTTACACCTTATATTCATTTCCTGGGGCTGCCATAAAAAAGTGCCACCAACCAGATGGCTTAAATAGCAGAAATTCATTGTCTCACGGTTCCGGAGACTAAAAGTATGGGATCAATGTGTCTGTAGGGTTGATTTGTTCTGAGGGCTGTGAGGAAAGGATCTGCCTCTTTCCTTGCATTGGAGATTGACATCTTATTCCTTTTATCTTCACATCATCTTCTCTCCATATGTGTCTGTGTCCAAATTTTCCCTTCTTATAAGGACACCATTCCTATTGAATTAGCCTACACTAGTGGCTTCATTTTAACTTGATTATCTCTGTAGAGAACCTTCTCTGAATAAAGTTACATTTTAAGGGATTAGGACTTCAACACAGGAATTTTGGGGAAATGCAATTCAACCCATAACAGACCTTCATAATTAATTTACTTAAATGGCATTTTATAATATAGAAAATAAAAGAACATGTCAAAAATATTTGCTTTATGTGGCCAAAAACTACACAGCACATCCAAAAAATCTAAGAAACTAACTGCACTTATAAAAATTCACATATGCTCTATATAGACTATAGTCTATGACCCATAAGCAAACTATAATAAAACTTTTTAATTGGGACTTCCCTGGTGGTCCAGTGGTAAAGAATCCACCTTATAATGCAGGGGACGCAGGTTTGATCCCTGGTCTGGGGACTAATATCCCACATGCCGCGGGTCAACTAAGCCCGCATGCCACAACTACTGAGCTCGCGCGCCTCGACTAGCGAGCCTGTGTGCTGCACACTACAGAGCCCACGCACTCTGGAACCCATGCATCACAATTAGAGAGAGAAAACCCAGACGCCACAGCTAGAGAGAAGCCCACACGCCACAATGAAGAGCCTGCATGCCACAATGAAAGATCCCGCATGCCGCAACTAAGACCTGATGCAGCCAAAAAAATAAATAAATCTTAAAAAAAAAATACAAAAACTTTTTTATTGAGGAAGTTAATTAGCATCATTCTTTAAATTGGAATTTGTCTTTGAGCATTTATTCAGCCTTAACTGGAGTCTGTTATAAGCACCCTTTTGGGGTAGAAATTTGGCATTAATAACTTAACACCTGACACCAGAGAACACATTTTCAGCGGAAGGAGCTATATGTGCTAATGAAGCTTGGAGCTTACTAGAGGTTGATTTTAATGTTTCTCTTGCTTTCCCCCTAATGAGATCTAAATTACGGCACTAATAGACTTATTTTCTTCACCTATTGTTTAAAAGCCAGATCACATTTTAATTGCACATCGAATTGCCCATAAAATAATAAATAAGGTAAAATGCAGCACAATTACGCATCTTAAGAAATGTGCTAATATCTTTTTGTTCCTGAATTCTTAGCTGGATTTTGTGAAGAACCTCAGCAAAATCCATTTTCTCTGTCTTTGAAATGGTGCTGTGTTCGTATGGCTAAGAAGAGGGTGCTACAATTCAAGAGTTGTGGTCTCTTGGTGGGATAAGAAATAAACAAAAGCCTATGTTCATACATTGATCCCACCATTCCTCTGGTTTTCCTAATTTTTTTCCTGTGGACAAAAAATAATGCTAATTTTCACCTTCAGGAAAAGGCTATTCTGCCATTTCTTGTGGCCATTAAGGATGGAACCCGCGATGTGGAGTCTATTCAGCTGTCTCCTTTCCTGATATCTCTTGTCTTTTCCACGCTCCCTCCTCCTGTCCGTCCCCTGTGATGTTTTTGAAAAGTGCTTGGGTGCTCATTCTGCTTGATGTGCTCATTACTGCCAGTGAGGCCTCCTTTAACTGACAGCTGAGATGGAGCGAGTGAGTTCTGATTCAGATGCTTCAGTGGCTGTTGTACCGTAGGTCCTAGCCTGACAAATGAAGCAATTGGTGTGGTATTGCGATGGGATTACCTGGGACCACAAATCCAGATTCACTCAAATGAATGAAACTGATTTTGATTTGCAATCCAAGAAAGTGAGGTTCCAGAATGTCAGCCATCTATTTCTTTCCCCTGGTCTTTAGCCAAGTTGTGATATGACTGGGATGGGTTTTATTTAAATTCAATCTTGTTGAATCATAGTGGCAATAGTCAAAACCCAAGTGAATAATTTTTTTCTACTATAATACATTCTTAGTGGATATAACTGTGTTAAGTATTTGGCATGACTCAGAAAGAGATTTAGTTTTGATGTTTTGGAAGATAATATGCATTAAACATAAAGACACATGTTCTCACAGCTACTCTCTTATAACAGAGTTTCCCATTCTTCACTCTCTGTCTAGGAATCAGTTGCAGTCTTGAAACTATTTTTGGAGAAAGTAAGGGCTTCACTTTATATGTCCATGTGTAGAGCTGAGCAAGTCCACATCCTCTCATCTCCATATTTTTCACCGCTACTAAAAGGTATTGAGATCTATATACTCAGCTCCTCCTGGATGTTTATTGGGATCTGCTAGGCTAGTGGTTCTGGAATCTAGCTACATATGTAATATATGTAATATGGTTAATTTCTAAAAAAAATAAAGTAAGAATCAATTCGCAGAATCTGAGGCCTCCCTTTAGAGCCACTTTATGAGTATCTCCGGGGTAGATCCTGGTAATAGAAGTTTTTATAAAAGCACTGCATGTGACTTGAATGCAAAGCCAGATCTGGTAACTTCTGTTCTGGGTTGACTGAGTGTCAATGCCCATTTGGTACAGTGGTTTCTCTTTGACCTTTCCAAATAATCTATAGTGGAGCTGTGAGAAATCTCTGCTGTAATTCGTGATTGATAGTGAGTTATTCATAAACTAGTTCTCTGGAAGTTTTATGATGTCGTTTACAATATAATTGTAAGCTCTGCTTTTTTTTTTTTTTTTTTTTTTTTTTTTTGTGCGGTACGCAGGCCTCTCGCTGTTGTGGCCTCTCCTGTTGCGGAGCACAGGCTCCGGACGTGCAGACTCAGTGGCCATGGCTCACATGCCCAGCAGCCACTCCACGGCATGTGGGATCTTCCCGGACCAGTGCACGAAACCATGTCCCCTGCATCAGCAGGCGGATTCTCAACCACTGCACCACCAGGGAAGCCCTAAGCTCTGCTTTTTATTCTGTTATTGTATCTTTGAGGTTTGGTATGTCTTGCATTAAAACTACCTTTACAGAAGATTTTTTATTCCCTAAATCTTATATTTCAATAAATTTCTTCTCACCTTTACAAAAAAATCCTGATTTAAAAAATCATTTAAAGTATCATTGACACCAAAAGAAGATTAAAACTAAGATGACATCAGTAAAAATTGATTTTTAATGGTGTCAAATCATTCTCTTTTGAATGAAGTAAAAGTTTAATTACTGTTTAGAAAGGACATCATGCATCTTATTACTGTAGTGTATCGTGTAACTAGAAATGTATCACCTACTATTAGAGACAACAAACTGAAATAGGATGCATATAAAGGGCACTTTATCTGTCTAAGTAGAATCTATTGATCTGTGTGTTTCCAACAAGTCCAGTATTTTGTCTCTATATCCCATGTAATGGTTCAGTATAATTTACTTTACAACTTCAATTCTCTATCCTTCACTACACTGCTTGTTTTCAGAATTTATCTTTAGTTATCCACCTCCTAGGTTCAGAACATCTTACTCTAAAAAAATCAGGAATTATTTTATATTAATTTCTTGAATATGTACTCTGGCTTCTAGCATTGTTAGAGGAAGAATTAATTATGTTAAGTAAAAGTTGGAAGTATCTGGTATAGAAACTGGTGTTATTTGTGTGTGAGTGAGTATGTGTGGGTGTGTATTTCAAGGGCTTATTTCCATTAGAAACTTGATGTGGGAAATATATATGTTAGGGTACCAACTTTGGACCTATTTATCTTTGATTTGTTCTGAGTTTCTTAAGGTTACTGGCTAGTTTAAATGCATTTGAAGGCCAGGGCTGAATGAGATGATAAAATAACACCTTTTTATTTAGCAATACAATGTGATCTATATATTGAGTCTGGTTTTGGATTCTGATTTCTTATTTTATAGGGTCAAGTGTCCTGATTTACCCTTTATATCTCTCTATGAACTACTCTTTGGTATATATGCAAATCTGGCATGCCAACCACTTTGTTTTGGCATTTATTTACTAGTTGAATACTAAATGCTCCCACTCAAAGAGTACAGTACTCAAGAGAACTCTGGATAACATTTGGAATTTAGCTTACCTGTCATGAATATTCATTCTAATATGTAACCAGTCCACTTCAAGATTTGGACAGTAAAAGTACACTGTTGTTCAGAAGGTTGTATAACTGAGGTGTCCACTTCCTTCTTTTTCCAGCTGAGTGTTCTCAAGTACGCTCAGTTAAACCCCAAAGTATAGGTAAAGCAGCCCAACACTATTACCTACTAGGCATCCAGCAGGTTGCTGCAGGAGGAATCTTTATGGAATAATGGAAGGAAGGATGGAACATCTACACAGGGGAAGGTTCCTACTCTCACTGAACAGCCGGAGTGTAGGGGCAACGACCCAGGGGATGTGAAGTTTCCATTCCTGCAAAGACCAAATACTCAGCTAACAGTGTCCTGGCCAAGCGTACCTCTGGGATACTCTAAATGTGTCCCTGCTGGTGGTCTTTCTCTCAGTTCACTGGGCCCAATGCGGTGTCTGAGAATTCTTTGGAGTCAGAAATAAAGTTTAAAAAAAACTTTGGATCCTGTGCCCTTCTTCACAGCACCTGGGTTTCTCTTTGTTTTAAATTGTATCCTTTTATTGCTTCCATAATAATCCTCAATATCCACAAGGAAATTCCTAATAACCTATTATACTTAGAACCCAAGCGGCAATAAAAATTGGTTTATCCTCTCTTGGAGAGTAAGTAGGGTTCAAGCTTTAGAAAGATGATGCTCGCCCTTGTAAGATATTTTCATTGAGGATGAATAATACCCACATTTGGGGATTAGTCAGTTGGCTTCTTAATGTTAACATCCACAGTGACAACAACAACAACCAAAGGAGAATAACTAGCTGGATTTCATATTATAAAATAGGGTGAATAGTCTACGCTCTGCAGCATTCAAACGAAGGATATATAGGACAATGAAAAATTATATCAATAGTCATTTCAATATCAAATAAATTACTAAAATAGGTAAATTATAATAACTAGACATAAAGTCCACTGGTATTTATTGTGTATCCACTAGTGTCAGACTTATTCAAATACATTACTTAATTGTATTTACTCCTTACAAAATTCCTGTGAATTAGTTATTTTGAGACCCATTTTAAAGATGAGCACACCAAAGGCTCAGAGATGATAAATAGGTTGGCCTAAGGTCAGACAGTTACTACCAAGTGCTTTTAAAAATACTGTGCTAAAATTGGTATTTGAACCTAGTTTTTCTAGCTTGTGTTTAGTGCCCTTTCCATTATGCCACACTTAACATGTTATCCTGCTGTTCAGCTATCTAATATTAGGCTTTTGCTTCATTCTCTATATCTCTCTTCATATACACACATACATGCATACTTATATATTTCCAAATACGACATGGAATCATATTATCATCAGAATATTGTAGCTGATGAGCTACAAATTCTGTGTCAGGTATGTTGGTCTTACTCCAGCTCCACATTCCTTTTCTTCCTACAAAAAGTAAAGAGTTCTAGTCCACTTTTACTCCCCTAAATGAAGGTTTCCTAACCTCCACTTTATTGACATTTTGGAGAAGATAATTGTTGTGGGGCTGTCCAGTGCATTGCAGGATGCTTAGCAACATCTCTGGTCTCCATCTACTAGATGTCAGTAGCACCACCCAGTGTGACAATCAAAAATGTCCCCATAATCACTGTCAGATATCCTTCGGGAAGCAAAACTGTTCCCAATTGAGAATGACTGCTCTAAACTTAAAATGAAAGTAACTAAATAAAAGTGTAGTCCCTCTGCTCTGTTTCTTCCCTGCATATTAGAGACTTTAAGCAATTAGTTTATTTAGCCTTTATATTAGTCAGAACAAGTCAAGTTAGGCTGTGGTAACAAACAATGCCCAAATTGGCTTAACACAATGAGCTGTTAGCTCTCTGGGCTGCTGTCCTCCCTGAGTTAGGTTACCATCCAGGTGACTTCAGCTCCTAGAAGCTCAGCATCCACATGTGCCTTCATACTCATTGCAGCAGGGAAAGAGGGAGTGGAAGATCATGCATAAGGTCTTAAGTATGTCCCTCTGAAGTCACACTGGTCACTTCAGCTTACGTTTTATCGACAAAAGCAAGTCACGTGGCCATATCTAACTTTGAGGTGGAGAGGAAGTTTAGTCCTCCATGCTTGAAATGGGATACCTGGGAACACTGGTGAGCATCCGTGATGCCTGCCACCGTCATCTAAGGACTATAGTCTGAACGCCCTGTAATGAACCTAGTAAGGTTCTAGGTTACATGAATCAAGTAAAGTTTGAAATAGATTATTCACCTATTAGTTCTGGAGAGAATGTACACATGTGAAATAATCAGTGAACAAGACAACATATACCATATGCAACAGATTATAATAACGTGTTCAATTTATATATTAATTTGGAAAATATTTACATTTTTAAGATACTTACATTTTATGATTTTAAGTCTTGCAACTAAAGAGCGTGGTATATCTTTTGGGTCCTGGGACCTAATTCCAATGTACGGGGTAGGGAGTGTTCTCACATATCCAAGCAATTCTCCAGAGACCAGCTTGGTGTCCTGCAGTTCAATGCAATTCTGACACTACCTACCTACAGACAGCATCAGATTCCACAGGTTAAGGGTTCAGTCACACAAGACCCAGCCCCCAACCTGCCTTCAGAAGCCAGTCGCAAACCCAGGTTGTTACCCGTGTTTCTGACTGGCTACAGATTGGAGATTCCCCATACCTCTCCTTAGACTCAAGTTTCATTAATTTTCTAGAGCAGCTCACAGAACTCAGATAAACATTTTACTTCCTAGATCACCAGTTTATTATAAAAGGATGTAACTCAGGGACAGTCAGATATAAGAGACACCTAGGTGAAGCATGGGGAAAAGGGCAGGGCCCTCTCTCAGTTCCATGTGTTCACCAACCTGGAGGCTCCGCAAACCCTGTTCTTTTGGGTTTTTATGGAGGCTTCATTTCATAGGCATGGGTAATAAAATCATTGGCCAAAGGTGATTGATTCAACCTCCAGCCCCTCTTCCCTCCCAGGAGGTCAGGGGGTGGGATGAAAATTCCAACTCTCTAATCACAAGGTTGGTACCCCCTGGCAACCAGTCTCCATGCTTGGGTGTATTCCAAAAGTTACCTCATTAACAAAAGACACCGTTACAGCTCTCATCACTTAGGAAATTTCAATGGTTTTAGGAGCTCTGTGCCGGAAATGGTTATGAAGAGCAAATATATATTTCTTATTATAAATCACAATATCACAGTATGTCTCTCTATTTATTCGTTGTTGTTTTCATAATGTCCTCTAATAAAATTTTATAGTGCTTTCTGGTTAAAGGTATTCCTAGATGTTTTATAATTTTGTTTTTTGTTTGTTTGTTTGTTTTGTTTTGTTTTTGCGGTACGCAGGCCTCTCACTGTTGTGGCCTCTCCCGTTGCGGAGCACAGGCTCCGGACGCGCAGGCTCAGCGGCCATGGCTCATGGGCCCAGCCGCTCCGCAGCATGTGGGATCCTCCCGGACCGGGGCACGAACCCGTGTCGCCTGCATCGGCAGGCGGACTCTCAACCACTGCACTACCAGGGAAGCCTTTGTTGTTATTTTTGAATGAAAATTTCCCTGGTCCTCCCATTCTATTTCTACCTGGCTATGGTAGTACAGAGAATGGTTGCTTGATTTTTTATATTTTTCTTCATCCAGATATCTTAATACTTTTAATATTTTTCATAGCTTTTGTAGTTTAATCTCTTTTTCAGAGTTACATTTCCTCTTCTTACATTGTAGCATTAAGTGAATCATACAATGTTGTTACTGATGGAAATAATCTTTACTTTGATTTTATTTACAAGAAGATTGTTGATTATTAGTTTCTGTTAACCTCATGCTATTTGAAATTTTTGTGTAGAGTTTTAAACAGGAATGAATGCTGAATTTTAGCACATATTTTCCAGAATTAATCATAGGAGTTTTACATTTAATTTGTTAGTATTTGAAATATGTTGATGGGTTTCCTAATATTGAACCACATATACATTCCTGGAATAGGTATAACTTGGTGGACGTACTTTAATATATTGCTAGATTTGGTTTGCTAATGCTTATTTCCTGGCGTTCTAGTTAATTGAATCATTTGTTTCCCCCAAAACACCACCACCAGTGTTTCAGTCTTTTGCTAATAATCTTGGTTCTCATATTCTTAATACAGCTTTTCCTGTTCCAGCTTTAAAGGTTAATTGCCTTTTAACACTACATGTTTTATGCAGCTCCTATAACACCAACAATAGTAATAGTTGACTCCATGTGTTCTTATTAGAATTCTACCAAATATCTGGCTGGGTAGCTGCCCTCGCCAAGTGGAACATGTAACCATCAAACTGAAGCATGAACTGGGGATTACGGCTGTAATGAACTTCCAGACAGAATGGGATATTGTACAGAATTCCTCAGGCTGTAACCGCTACCCAGAACCCATGACTCCTGACACTATGATTAAGCTGTATAAGGAAGAAGGCCTGGCCTACATCTGGATGCCGACACCGGATATGAGCACTGAAGGTAAGCATGAGAAGGAGCTTTCTGGCTCCTCGTTGAATGTGTTTCAAAGAAGCCCTTGCTGGTTTTTCGCCTGTCTGTCTGTCTATCTGTCTGCCTATCTACCTACCTACCTTGCTGTCTATAATTGAATGACCTAAACGTGAATGACAGATATGGAATAAATATAAGGATTTTGGTTTAATTTATTTAATATATATATCTTTTGACACCTTGGCTTAGATTCTGTTTAACATGGGTCCTTTGATTTATTTATTCATTAAACATGTATTTACTGTGTATCAACTATGTGTGGGGCCCTAGGCTGGTGGTTGGGAATACAACAGTGAGGAAAAGCAGGCACAACTCCTGTCCTCATGGAGCTTCTAGTTCTATAGGGCAGACAAGCGTTAATCAAATGACTACAAATAGAGTTGTAAAGCTATGATGAGTTTTTGGTTAGAAAGATACATAGATATTGCTGTGAGAGCCTAGGCAGGCAAATCAGACCTAGGAAGAAGGGCCAGAGAAGGTTTTCTCGGGTGTGTTTGAGCTGAGATCTGAAGCGGGAGTTGGCACGGGTGAGGTGGGAAAGAGGCTTCCAGGCAGAGGGAACAGCTTGGGAAGAATTCCCGTTGCAGGAGAGCACAGAGTGTTGGAGGAACTGAAAGAAGGCCAGTTTGGCTGCAGGGCTGGGAAGGAGGGAACAGAGTCTTGCAGGATTTGGGGCACAATAAAAACTTTAGATGCTATCCTAAAGCAGTGAGAAGCAGTTGAAAGGGCGGGAGGCTGGGAGATGTCAAGTTAACTTTTCTTTTCCCCTCTAAAAGTGCCCTTCGTTTGCAGTGTAGAGAATGTCGGAGTGGGTCCCAGCTGATCTGGGGACGCCAGTTAGGAGGCGACTGCAGTAGGTAAGGTGAGAGATAATGAGAGAGAACGCAGCTCGGGGCAGGGTGGCAATAGTGACGCTTCATTTACTGCACAAACACTGGCTGAGCGTGTCTTTGTGAAGAGGGAAGTAGGGTGTGACATGGATGCTGCCAGGGAAACAGAGATAAATAGGCACACTTTTTTTTTTTTTTTTTTTGGCTGTGTTGGGTCTTCATTGCTGCACACGGGCTTTCTCTAGTTGCGGCGAGCGGGGGCTACTCTTTGTTGCGGTGCGCGGGCTTCTCATCGCGGTGGCTTCTCTTGTTGCAGAGCACGGGCTCTAGGCGCCCGGGCTTCAGTAGCTGTGGCACGTGGGCTCAGTAGTTGTGGCTCATGGGCTTAGCTGCTCTGTGGCATGTGGAAACTTCCCAGACCAGGGCTCAAACCCTTGTCCCCCGCAATGGCAGGCGTATTCTTAACCACTGCACCACCAAGGAAGCCCAAGGCACACTTTTGATCTCATGGTAAGAGGCAGTAAGGCAAGTTCAAAACTAATTATAGTAGAAAGAAGAATGTGATGAGAGAGATGAGCCCTGCGCACTAGAAGGGTTATAGCGTGGGAGGAGCTCTTTTACGGCAGAGCGCAGGGAGGCTACATGAGTATCCTGGGATTTGAGGTGGGCGTAGCAGGTCCAGGTAGAGGGAGAGAGAGCATGCCAGGTGGAAGGAACAACCAAGGCCCAGAGGCATGGTATTTTAGAGGAACAATCTGTATGTCAGCCTGGCTGTGGAGGAGGGTTCTTGTTTGTAGAAAGGAGTGGAGCCAAGAGAACAAGTTACACGAATCATATCAACCAGATGTCAGCAGGGGGCAGCAGAGAGCTATGGACTGGTGCAGGCTGAAGGAGTTGGGTGAACTGCTATTCTGGGGGAAAGAAGGAAGACAGTGATGGCCAGGGAGGAAGCGTCTCTATCATCAGCCCTCTTCCCCGCAAAGTACATTATGTATCAAACACTCTTCTCAGTAATTTCATACATTAGCTCATTTAATTCTCAAGACAAGAGTCCAGGCAGATGTTGTAGTTATCTGCATTTTGCAGAGGAAGAGAATGAGGTACAAAAAAGTTAAGTAACCTGGCCTGTGTCACATAGCAGAGACACAGCCTGGATTTCAACCCAGGCAGTCAGGCTCAGAACATTGCTCCTGACACCATACGATGAAGCTTCTCTACGTGCTCACGTGGACTCTTCATGCACTTTCTGCAGACCACCACCCGCACTTCAGTCTGTCACGTACATCGTCAGCTGGAGTTAGACAAAGTCACGAGTTTCCAGGGAGGTAGCTTGTCACCCCAGAGTGTCCCAGGACCTTGGCCATCTTGGCTCTTAATGAATCTTTATGGTCCTCCTGTCTGGGCTAGACCCCTTTGTGGGTCTGTCTGAACTGAACTGTCACTGGGGATGTATAATTTTTCTTCCTGAAGGAGGAGATAGTTTGGTTACTCTTCTTGGTAATTAATGCCGATCCAAAGGAGCTTGATTCAGCTGCAAGAGCTCTGTCTTTTTTCAAGGAATTAAAAAAAAAAAAAAAAACCCACCTTATTTGCACAGAAGAGCCCTGGTCGAATCTAGGCCATATCTGCCCTGTCCAGTTTGTTTCTCTGGTTTCAAAATGGAGAAGGTCGTTAGGACAGTGTGCCTGTAGCTTCTTGGGAGTGTTTTGATTTTTGCTTCTTTGGTCGTCATCTTAGAGCATTGTTATCCTGTTGGAGTAGGATGTGAGACGAGGCTCAGAGAAGCTGAGATGAATATGGCCTGCTCCACCCCATGCACTGATTCTCCAGAACCCTGCTGACTGATAGGCAATTTGCTCGATAGTTTGGGAATATACAGAAGCCTGGTGGAAAATTCTACCTCCAAAGACCCGCTGTAATGGTATGAAAACCTTTGTCAGGGGTGGGGTGGGGTGGGGGAGGTTACGGAGTCACCAGGACCCAGTCATACAACGGAGTGTCTTCCACCCTGAGGCACTTTGGAAACATGAAATGGCAGCAAAATGAAAGCTCCCACTTGAAAAAGGCCAAACCCCAAGACTAAATAAAGGGTTTCTTTGGTTCAGCATAACCTGGGGGAGTAATCAAAGAGTTAACAACACTCCTGAGTCGCCGAGGAATTTCTGACCAATAGATCAATCTCCGTGGCTCACAACATTAGCACAATGAACACACAGATTAATTCAGCTGAATATTTTTAGAACTCTAGAGAAAAATCCATCTGGAAGTGTTTTGAGCCGCAGCATAATGCTGTCAGATAAAGTCTGAGAAAGAAGACAGTTTGTTAGGCCTGACTGTCACCACTGGTTGTCACAGCCCTGGTACAGTCAACTGTGCCATCGATTCTTTCTCTTGTACTTTTTGTCCTATGCAGTGGGACTGGGGCTGTTTAGGGTTTTCCTTTTCTTTTCTTTTCTTTTGATTTGTGTCTTTCACCTGAGGAACAAAAAGCTCCCAAATCTAGCACTCACCTGAAAACATAAAATCTGTTCATTAAAAGTCAGTTTTCCTTCACACGGGAAGTACTCAGATTGGGTTTTGACCTCTGTAAGCGCAGTGCTGTTTATAACAAATGGTTTACCCTTGTCTCCCAAATGGGTTAACATGCTCCCCAGAGCCACTCATCTGTGGTCACAGTCTTAGTTCTTTCTCTGACTCAGCATGCTAAATTCAGTGCTGCCATGAGGCGGAGATACTGGCCTTGGAGCCTCACCGCCCGGGCTTGAGCCTTATCACCATCGTGTGATACGGGCAGGCTTGTTCCTGCACTTGGAAAATGGGGAATAATAATTGCAGACTTACACGGTTATAACAATAGAATAAAATAATTGATATGAAAGTGCTTTCAGAATTCCAAAGTTGGGACTATAATATTAGTGCCAAGTTCTTCAGTTTCTACGTTACAGATAACATAGACCTTATCAATATTAAGGAAAAGAAGATATGCTCAAATAAAATAGTAATATATTCAGCGATAAATCTGCCTCTGGATTAAGAAAGGAAAGATGTGTGTGTGTGTGTGTGTGTGTGTGTTGGAAGGCTGAAAGTTGTGCCAGGAATGATTTCGTTCAGGGTCAGACTTAGGTCAACCTCAGATATCTTTAGGGACCCCCCACTCCCACTTATTTCAGGCCCCCTCATGCCTCAGGCTGCCCCACCATGCCCTTGTCCCCTTTCTCACCTGTGCTTGCTTGCTCATTGCATGTTTTCAGGTAGCTTTTAATCATTCCAGAGTTGGATTAGCCTGGAGGAGATGTGGACCAGAAATTTAGATAAGAGGGGTCTCGGACTGTCTCAGATCAAATCGGTATTAACGGGTTTTTTTACATTGTTTTAATTCATGTATTTAATGAGTGTTTATTGAGCATCTGTGGAGAGTCAAGGCTTGTTTTAAATTCCAAAGTAAGAATCACAGATGGTAGAGTGTTTTGTTGGACCTGCACAGGCTTTAAAATTTTCAACTTAGTTGCCAACACTTAAAATTTGGAATATTTCACATTAAAAAATCAGTGGTTCTCTTTTGCCTTGGGGTGTTATTGTTTTTAAAAATGGAAACATTTTATCAAATTAAATTCTATATGGAGCCTAAATATATGAAACATAAAAATTAGGGGATCTGGTTGACGCTGGCTTTACTGTGTGAGCCCTGACCCTGGGGACCGTCTTGTGATTCCTTGGTGGGTTACGTATTAGCTCAGCCTCCCTAGGATGGGTTTTCAAGCAGAAGGACATGCGCCTGTAGGGCACAGATGGCCCCTCTAGGGTAGGGGCAGAGGTGCTGAGTCTCACAGAGGGTGTTACTGTCCCACAGGAGTGAGAGCCGCAGCATAACCAGGTAAGTGGGGGGCAGGGACTGACTGAAAATTCAGATTGACAGCATAGTGGCTAGCAAGTGCCATTGACCAGGTAGGTTAGGGAAGGACAGTAGTACAGAGGTTAAAACCAGAGGCTTTAGAATCTGGATGGCTGGGTTGGAGGTGGCCATTAGGGAATAACCTTGGGCAAATCTCAGATATAACTGAGGATAATAATAGTACCAACCTCATAGCTGTTGAGAGGTAGCCATAAAGGAGCTATTGCACACAGAGTGCTTAGATCAGCGCTTGGCAGGTAGAAGAGGCTCAGTATGTGTTAGCTGTCATCAATCAAAACAGGGTCAAAGTAAAGGAGGGCTCCAGCTGAAGCCAGGCTGAGAGGGGTGGGCCCCCTAGACAGACTGCTTCTCCGGTGCTCCTTTTTATTCTTTATTCATTCTTTATGTTATTTAAATAATTGTTTGACAGTTCTTAAGTGGGACGGCCGAGTGATTCTAGGAGAAGACCACTGGTGGGTGAGACCTGTGTTTAAACTGGGAGCCTGCTGGAGTTTCCACGTGGCAGCTGACATTTACATTCCAGGATTATGTGTCTGAGCAGTTGAACCTTAAACTAACACAAATCCCTTTTCAACTGCTAAGCTGTGTACATACCTGTTGAAGAATCTTTTACAGATAAAAAGGAGAGGGGGAGATACTAGGTCATTTCGGCCATTTGGTGCAGACCCTTCCTTGGGGAACCTCTGGCCAGGGTGAAGGTCAGCGGAAGGGATCCTGATGGGTCCATATAGACGTGGCCGGGGCAGGCTGGCTCCACGGATGCTGGAAGAGCTGAGCATTGACTCTGGGACTCTGCAGCAGCTCCTCCTGCAAATGTCCACTGTGGTTTACTTGTGTATTTGGCATTTGATGGAAACCCATATTAAAAATGTTTATGTTTATTTCCTGGCAATGAACATGGTAACTGGAGAGGCAGCCGTAACAGGGAACTTGAAAAGTGATGCCAACTTTGGCAGAAGCAGGAGTGACCCAAGCTTCCCAGATCCGTCACTGGTAGTTCCCTTCCTGGACAACATCACTTGAAGTAAACCTCTAACATGCCCTCAGCGGAACAAAAGCTGTGCCCTTGAACAGGCCTCACCCTTATCAGCAGGGCCACTCAAACAGACCTTGGAGGTTTTGCCGCCTCTGATCCCTCAACTCAAATGGTGGACCAAATAGTCCTTTCCCTGAGACATACAGTGAGACACCTCTCTGGTACATATGGTGTCTTCTGCCTTGTTACATCTCCGGAGATACTTACTGCCTCTAGGAGAGGGCCATGAGTAACTGACTGAATGGCAGGCCCACCTAGCTCTAACCTCAGATCACCCTGCAACCAAGCGCAGAAGCATAGATCAATTAAAGTTTATGTTTGGACTCTGAGAAATCAATCAAGGCTTGGAGCTGGTGTGTCTCCAATTCAGATGCCTTCAGGGACAAGGCAGGGAACATGAAAGTGTGGCAACAGGTACTGGCAAGAGATGGAGCTTCAGGAACTTCAAAGTGTGCTCTGCCTCAAGCATTCCTGTTAAAAGCATCTCTAAACTGCCGCGTGGGGCCTTCAGATCCCTTAGTCAGAGGCAGCAACAGAGCACCAGGAGAAACTAGAATATTATCTGGCTTCCATATAGATCTCCTGCTCTGATCCCAGAGCAGGCTGAGCCTGAAGCCAAGTGCTAGCCCCCTCCCACCCGCTGCCCCAGCAGGGAGGTGACTTCAGGCCACAATGGGATTTTGGTAACTCTCTCCTTCTAAGGTGGTGATGCCTGATTGCAATGTGTTGTGTTGGTCCCTGCAAGGCACTTTAAAAAAGGACATCTAAGGAAAGTCTAAACTTCCTTGAGCAGCTCTCATGGGAGAATTCCAGGCCTCATGAAACCATTTGAGGGAGGGGTTTTTCCCACCTCTGCCGTCATCCAACGGGATGGCAATGTGAGGGCTGGACAGGGCATTCTCTGTGGCCCTTGGAAGATCGCCCCAGGACTGTGGTGTCTCCATGTGGTTGAGGACGAGAGCAGCTGGAGAATGTGAGGTCATAGCACAGAGTTTTCATCCAGGACTCTGTATAGTTTCCCTCTTTAATTGCTTCTTGAAGCAATTTATAATGACCATCCTCCACTCTCCAAAATAATGCACTAAATTCATTTTGCTCTGAGAATCTATGAGCAGAAGAAACTCCAGGCATCCAGGAGTGTGCTGGTTCTAGGGGGCTCTCTGTCCCTAGAATGATGAAAAGGGCCTGAGTCCAACGAGCCTCAGCAGAGCATTGTATATCCCGTCTCAGTGTGACGAGGGGAAGACGTTGGATCCTCTAATCATCAAGATAGTAGCCATAGAGCAGCAACACCTATAATCATAATTGCACAGTAAAGGAGAAATTGGATCCGTCTTTTTGTTTGTTTTGGTTTTTTTTTTGCGGTACGCGGGCCTTTCACTGTTGTGGCCTCTCCTGTTGCGGAGCACAGGCTCCGGACGCGCAGGCTCAGCGGCCATGGCTCACGGGCCCAGCCGCTCCGCGGCACGTGGGATCCTCCCGGACCGGGGCACGAACCCGTGTCCCCTGCATCGGCAGGCGGACTCTCAACCACTGCGCCACCAGGGAAGCCCTGAATCCATTTTAATACACACTGCATCGTGAGGGAATACATGAATGACTGGCTATCCCACATGTATCAGTTAATAAGTTAGCCATTTCATTGGACAAATTAAAATTAGCCTATGTTGAAAGAGCCAGATTGACTCCTTTAACCAATGTGGACTAACTCTGTTTTGGATTTACCTGGAAGATGCTTTTGGATTAAAGGAAATTCAGGTGACAGGACCTGTGAGCTTCTCTTTGAAATCCTTTAAACCTCTGCCCAGTCTGTACAGACCATTCTGATGAATGTAAAAATCCATTCTTCTGAGGATAGGCGGTAGTGAAATTATCTTTGAAGGGAGATTTGCACGGATGCAGACGTCATTCAAAGGAAAATCAAGTGAAGGTTCAGAGCTGACCTATTGCCTCTGGCTGCTCTTTCCACTTTATAATTAGCAGGTTTTGGTCTTGTCTCACCTTTTCTTTCAAAACAAAGGAGTGAAGCAAGCTCCAACATCCCTGCCCCTCCCGCCAAAACATTGTGATTTCTCGGTGCTCTGGAGGAGTGACTATTAGCGGCAACAGGGAGTTCACTTCTCACTGGTCTGTGCTGTGCTCTCTCAATCCCAGGCCGCGTCCAGATGCTGCCACAGGCGGTGTGTCTCCTCCATGCGCTGCTTGAGAACGGACACACCGTGTACGTGCACTGCAACGCCGGGGTGGGCCGCTCCACCGCCGCCATCTGCGGCTGGCTCCAGTACGTGCTGGGATGGAATCGCAGGAAGGTGCAGTACTTCCTCGTGGCCAAAAGGCCGGCTGTGTACATTGATGAAGACGCCTTGGCCCGGGCAGAGGAAGACTTTTATCAGAAATTTGGGAAGGTTCGGTCTTCTATATGCGATGTATAGGTGACGGATCTGCCTCCCCTCCCTCCCGGTTTCCTTATGAAGTCTGGAGTGATGCTTGTAAATGACCTAGAAACCAAGATTCTTCCTCAACTGGAAAGACGGGTCTTGGCTTCTCCCCTGACCTGCCTTCTTTAGTCTGGCACTGACTTTTGGTTATGCTTTGATTGAGCTGTATCTTCTTTGGAATATTTTACAAAGGAAGCTGTAATTGACACACAAGAAAAGTCCACAAGCAGCTGAACTGTGCAGTGTGGTTCTGGCATCAGACAGAAAGTGAATGGGTGCGGTTCTGTGCCTGCAGGCGGCTCGGCCCCTGCAGCATGGTGGCTGCTGTGCGGTACTGTGAATGCACGACTGCCCTTGCTTGTTGCGTTGTGACTTGTCTTGCGGAAGAAAAGGTTGGGAGTTATGTAGATGGCATCACTGCGTGTGTCCATGCACACACACACACACACACACACGTACACACACACACACGTACATACATGCTCAGCTTTTCTGCTGAACTGAGATGGAATTATAAAGTAAGAAGGTTGGTCATTTGACCAAAGAAGGGAATAAGTGTGGGCGGGAGCCTAGGCTATGATAAAGTGAGAGCCTCGTATGACCCAAAGTGATGACTTTCTAGATTTTTTTTTTTTTTTGCATTCTGCTTCATGGTTGTTAAAATGTGTTCCAAGGCCTCGCCTTCCTTCTCTACCCACAACCCTGTGTGACAGCCTCAGTAGCATTATTATCTCTATTTGTTTTAGCTGAGGCTCCGGAAGCAGAGGGAGCGTGCCCAAGGTCTCATGGCTGGTGAGGGACAAGCTGGAGTTTATCACCCGGGTTTATTTGACTCCGCTCTTTTTCAACACAACCTGTGGTTTTGCCAGCACAGAGTTCAGTCTCTGTCAGAGGAAGGTCGATTTTTTTGCAGCAGTTTTTACAGTAAGAAATGGAACAGCGTTCTGACCAGTTGCCATAGAATTCAGGAAAGCAGTTATCCTAATTTAAACCATGGGGGCTGTCTCAAGGCCAGAGTGGCCTGAGCCATACATAGCTCACAAGAGGAGCTGTATTCCCAAAAGAGCCCCAAGTGCCAAAGTCCACAGACAATTGTTCCACAGTTTAGGAGTGATCCACAGTTTAGGAATGATAACATAGGCGTTATCCCTCAGTTTAATACAAAACACAGTTACTGTGCCTCCAGACTATGCAACTCACTATCCTGGGCTCTATAGGAAATATAAAGATTAATAAGATGTTGTCTTCAAAAAGCTCATAGCCTAGAAAAAGCCCTGTGTTCAATCAGGTGCACTGCAGGATTGAACTAGTAATGATTTGCTGGAATGCGGAAGGGGAAGTAACTTTTATTGGGCACTTCTTGTGTGCTAGATGCTTTAAATCTTATTTAATGTAATCTTCATGGTACCTTATGAGGGAGATTTTATTTTCTTCATTACACAGATGAGGAAACTAAGACCCAGAGAGATTAAATCAACTGTCCTCTATCACATGGTGAATAAATAGATGAAATAAGATACAAAACTAGATTTGTCTGACTCAAAGCCCATACTTTTTCTGTTAAACTAAAATGCTTATTTATTTTTCTCCTCCTCCTTTTCTTCCATAAACATTTATTGATAGATATGAGAGACTCTGATTTAGGAAGTATGGGGAAAAGCAGGACGAAAGGTAAGTCCCAGTGGAGTTCAGAGGAGGGAGAGGCATCTTATAACTGGGACTCAAAGGCGATGGCATTTAATTTGGGCAGAGAAGGCTAGACAGTACACATGTATCCTAGTTTTACAAAGTTAGATTTATAAGCCAGGATTAAGTAATGTGAAGTCTAGTTCTCTTGCTAAAAATAAGTAGAAATAACTATGGTATTCGAGTAACCCATAGTCATAATGTGTTATGTAAAATTTAATCTTAAAAATGGAATATTTCTAACTAATTATATAAATGTGTGTGTGTGAGAGTTTCTTGAATGCCTATGAAGTCCAGCTACGTAACCTCCACCATAGAAAGACTTTTTTGGGGTGGATTTTCCCCTTTTTTGCTTTGATAGACAAAATCAGTTTAGGGCTATTGAAAATGTTTTGGAAAAACTTCTCATCCTCAATGAATGGAATGTCCAATGTATTTCAAAATCACCTGGAGCTTTTGTTAAATAAAAGCATTAAAAATGACCTCTGTGTACAGGATTTTTTAAAAAATGTTGTTAATTTAGTCTGAAATCCAGAAGAACAAACTGTGTTTCCTTATTTGTCAAAAGAGGCATTCGGTCGAGCTAAATTGTTTTTTCCTTGTCGCTCTCATTAGCTGATCAAAACTGGCAGTTACAGGACAAAAGAAAGTCAAAGGTGAGGCCACCACAGAGAAGTGAGGATGGAAAGCTCAAGGGTGTGTCAGAGAAAATCAAAGCAGATGTTGTGCCACTAGCTGCTCGTCACTGGCATTAACAAAACTTTCCAGTCACAGATTTTTCAAAGAACAACATAAGATCTCACTCAGGGTAAAGAGATGTCCCAATAAGTTTACTTTCTTTTAGACTTGAAACATTATCCTTCAATTATTTTGTGTGCTAATGTTAGGAAAAATTTAAGAAAAGAAACGCTCTTTTGACTAACATTAAGGTGTGGGTGAAAACCACTTGGCTTGGCCTAAGAAATAATGATGAAAAAATGTGGTTAGGACTTTGGAACCTATAAAGAAGTAATGAAAGGAAACATCGAGGACGAGCTAGCTAGGAAATGAGAACTTCCACACATGAAAGAATACTGAATAGCTAAACGTAGAGTCAGTTTGATCAAAAGTTAAAGCTGAAAGTATCTTTGAAGATAATCTGTTTAATTCCTTTATTTTATAGAGGAGCAAGCTAAGTCTCAGAGACCTCAAATGGGTCTTCCTGCCGCAAAAAGCTTTAGTTGAGGGTGGTGGAAAGGGATGAGCTAGGTAGATAGGTCAGGAGATTTATTGCGGTATTGAGGGGTCATAGGAAAGTTCATGGGAGTGAGAGCAGACAGTATTGTTAGTGGGGAAGAGTTAGTGGGAAGATTAATGGAAACTAGAGTAAGTGGAAGAAAAGTGGCTAAAATGAGAAAAAGCAAAGGGCAGCGAAGTTTCCAAAAGAAGAAAAAGCAGGTGGTTCCTTTCATAATGATACTATTGGGGGGATTGAGAAGGAAGATGTGCATGTAGAAACAGGCATTTAGGGTCAAGTTTATGTTCCCAGGATAGGGGGTCATGCTAAGTATCCATCTATAATACTTCTCTTTGGGACTAAATCACAGTAGGAAAAGGGACCAGTCTGATGTAATGTGCTGACCAAATAGAGGGGAGGGATGCACAGAGGTTTATTACCTGCTGGGAAAAAGAGAAAATCTGATAGGAGATGGGACTAAGAATAAAATGGGAAGGACTGATGCATCTACCTCTCATTACAACAATAATAATGGCAATAATAATAAAGGGAAAAAGCAGAACAACTTTGTTCTTTCCTTCCCCAATTACTCCAGCACTCTTTCCCAACTCGTTTAATGGAAATATGCTTCCAGAGTCTCAGGTTCAAACCTCAGAGACATTCTTAACTCCATTCTTTCTTTCAAACATCACATTTAATCCATCAGGAAAACCTGTCACCTCTCCTGTTAAAATATCTATAGCCTGACTATGTTTTACCTCTTCCCCCAAACCACCCTAGGTAGAGCCACCATGATCTCTAGACTGGACCTCAGAAACAGCCTCCTACCTGCTCTGCCTGTGTCTTGCCTTCCCTCTCCCTCTGCCTCTACTATTCTCATACAGTGGCCAGGGTGATCCTCTAAAAATGTATGTCAGATCATATCATTCCCATGTTCAAAACCTCCAAAGTCTTGCCATGTCGCTCAAAATAAAAGCCAAAGACCTCTAAGAACTTACACAACCTGGTCCCCTGTTATGTCTCTGACCTTACCTCCTACTACTTTCCACCTCACTCTGCTCTCCCCACACTGACCTTCTTTCCATAGAGCCTTTCCATAAAGGCTCCTATTTCAGGGCACTCGCACTTGCTCTTCTCTCTGCCTGGAATGGTCTTTTTCCAGGCGAGAACATGCCTCACTCCCATCCCTCCTCCAGGGATGCCTCTCTGGACCACCCTACTGAAAACTGCCGCACCCAATCCCAGACCTCCCTCTCCTAATTCTCTGCTTCATTTCTCTTCGTGGAACTTACTACTGGCCAGTATATCACATAATCTGCTTATTTGTTTTATTTTCTACATCCTCTCACTACAGATGTAAAAATCATAAATGCCAAAATTTGTATTTGTTTTGTTTGGTGATGTACTTACAGTGCCTGTAATGGAGCTTGGCATGTAGCTCAATGAGTCAAGGCCAAGAATAACTAGTAATTATTGAGAGCGTATATGGTCCATGTACTTTTCTCCAAGTGCTTTACCTATACTTGGGAGCTTATTTAATCTTCCCAGCAAATCCTACGAGGTAAATATTATTATTATCCCATTTGACAGATAAGAAAGCACAAAGAAAATGTGACCTTATTCTAAGGCAAATAGGACAGTTTCACTCCTGGTTTGGTGGAGAAGCGCCTATATGAATTCTGGGCACACCACATGTATTAGTTTGTTAGGACCTTCATAAATATGTACTACAAACTGAGTAGCTTAAACAACAGAAATGTACTGTTTTACAGTTCTGGAGGCTAGAAGTCCAAGATAATGTATCAGAGGGTTGGTTCCTTCTGAGGGAGAATCTGCTCCAGGCCTCTCACCTGGTTTCTGTGATTTGCTAGCAATCTTTGGCAGTCATTGGTTTGTGGAAGCATAACCCCAACCTCTGCCTTCACCTCCCCATGGTATTCTCCCTATGTGTGTGTGTCTGTGTCCAAACTTCCCCTTCTTATGAGGACTGGTATAGTCACATTGGATTAGGGGCCCACCCTACTCCAGTATGACCTTGTCTTAACTAGTTACACTGCAGAGACCTTATTTCTGAATAAGGTTGTATTCTGAGGTGCTGGAGGTTAGGACTTCAACATATGAATTTTGGTGAGGATGCAGTTCAAACCATAACACTACAGAAAACAGCTTCCAGTAGACTATGGTGAATGAAAAACCAGGCAGGTTGGAGAAGAGTGGAAATGTGGAAGAAGGGATCAGAATGGACTGAGTTTCCTGTTTTTACCGGTTTAGCCTGATGTCAGACCACAGTCACAGTAAAACACTTGACAGGAAACACTCTCCTCCTTGGTTCAGGAACCCAGAGTTGAGTAAAATTAAGTATTTCCCTGGTAATAGAGATGAGTTCAGGAAAAATACGTGACTTAACACGGTCCCCTGACATACATAAAGCATTTCTGGGGGCTTCTGGGTAAAGTTTTCTCCCTCTTGAGAAAGAACTACAGGAAGAGATGCTCTTTCTTTTTTTGGCGGTTGTTTTGTTTAGATATGTGATCCAGACTAGTGGAACCATCTTCCTACCAGCCTGAGAATAACACAAAAGGAGAGAAAAGAGAAGTGGTGAAGCTGGAGCTACTAGATAGGTTAACCTGAAGTCTTCCCAACTTCTTGACTTCAGTTGTGTGTGACGACTTATTTGTGTATAAACCAGAGAGCTGGGTTTTCTATTGCTTACAGCTGAAGGCATTGTATTTGGTTCATTAACGATATATAAGTTCTAGTTTTATGAAAAAAATATTTTTGTCATAACTTGTGGCATTAAAATGTATTCTGATTTCTGATGTCACTTCAACGGCTTATGGTTTAGATTTGCTGCCACTGGGATATTGCCCAACAGCAGTGTTTTCACTACCGGGCTTCAGAGGATCGTTCTTAAAAGGAAGATGGAAGCTCTTAAATGATGGTCTGCAAATGAAAATGTTACAGAGAAAAGTCGTTTGTGATGCATTTCTTAGACTGAGAACATTTTTCTATTTGTGATTTCCAGTTATTGTCCTTTGAGTAGTGGTTCTTACCTAGCTAACTGAAAGCCAACCCCAAATGAAAGATATTGAAAACTCACCATTTTTCTTGGCAATAAACAAATATACTCTGCAGGATTACACCTTCAGATAGTCTCCACGCCTTATGTGAGCCAGGTAATCTTAATATCTAGCCAAGTAGATGGTGAAAAATTAAACGGACTTGGGCTGATTTGAAGTTTATGACTTCATTTCCCTACCTTTAGACATAAATTATACTGAGTATAAAGTTTCTTTTTTTTAAAGAAGAAAAGAAACAAAAGAAAAAAGTAGCATGTAAAGGAAGAAGCAGTAAAAATAATGGACTTTCACAAATGGAATCATTAGCTCCTTAATATATGAATTGGATTTTCACATTTTAAAAGCAGAATTTTCAAGTAGGTAATTTAGATGAGGGAAACTTTAAAATATGATTCATATGACAATGTTCAGTGTTTCTAGTTGTATACTTACACTGTAAACTTGGACCAAGTTTTTAATCTAATAAAACTTATATTCAAAACCCTAACACAAAACACATTCAAAACTTTGCTTGGTTGAATTATTAGCTATTATTATTATGTGAGATCATTTAGAGTTTGGTAAAAATGTATTTGTGTGTTTCATATTATTAGTCTTCTACTGAGCAGCTCTTTTATTACCTTCTAAAGATGTCCCATTAGTCTTGTTTGTTTTTCTTTGATTCCTTAGCATTAATTTAGTGTCAACATAAAATATGTGGTTAGTTTACATTATAGTAGGCATGGACTAGCTCTGGGCTCCTGTAGCTAGAGGATATAGAATATCTAAGAATATGTCCAATGGGGGAAAAGCTTTAAGCTTAAAGTTATCATTTGGCCCAAAGGACAGAAACCCAAGAAGAAAATCCAGAGACAGCTGAAAGAATAGTCGGAGGCAGACAGAAAATGTTGGGCCATTCAAGTAACAGGCAGGATGAATTCCTGTACTATAGTTGTATCAGGCATTATGCCAATATTACTAAAGGAGTACTACTTAGCATTCAGTGGATAAGATTGTTGTCATTTAAAGCCTGAACTATAAATAATTAGTATTAAATGATCTGGCCTAGCATCAAAGTGGTATGGATTACAAAAAAGAAATTCAGAAGAAACTGGCAAGTGAAAGAGTAAAGAGCTGGACCTAGCACAGAACAGAACAGATAATTGTCATTATCACACCTATCAAGGCTTTCATCAATTTCTAGTGAGAGAAAACTCAGAATCACTGAATAAAATTTAGTTTGCTGTATATAATTATTTAAGAAATTGGAATATATTTTTCATTTAATAGAGATCCTTATTGTTGCTTCTTAAAGTTAAATGACAAATCCAAAGATGGATTCATGGTCCAGATAATTGCAGTGAAGATGTTGTACCAACTGTGGACAAACAAGATAAGTATCCTCCATTTCTTATAGAATGGTATTCAAACAAAGTTTACGTCTGCCCAGCACCTCACGTGCTTCGGGGACTTAAGCCATTTCTGTTCATTATGATTACTGATATATTTGAACTTGTTTCTATTGTTTAGTTTTTATTTCAAAATCTTTCTGCTTTTTCTATGCCTTATTTTCTCCTTTCTTGCTTTTAGTTTTGACTTTATTTCCTCTTCCTTAAAGGAAAGAACATTAATGTTGACCTACAGCCACTTGTGTTTATCCCTCCTTCCTGTTGACATTATTACAATTATAATTATGAATTGTTTTAGATATACTTTCTTTTTTCCTTTTTATATTCCTCTTTTTTAATTGTTAGGGAGGGCAAAGCAAATGTTGGTGAGGACGTACTCTTTATCGCCAGACTTATAATTACCACCCCATCTCATTTTTGCCTTTCTATATCTCCCAACTTCCATTATATTTGAGAACTTTAAGCTCAGTGAGTCTCAAGGTTCCAATGAGCACATTATTGCCCATCTTCCTGCAGTACGACATCTCCTCATTCGGTGATGAAATGTCTTATCTGCTGGTCATCCTTCTTAACTTTTCTATTCATTGTTGTAGGTGGATTTCTATCCTCAAATTTTATGTTGTAATTTCCATTCAGATATCTGGAGGGATAGCATGTTTGCCATTTTAAATCAGAATTTTCTCAATCATCATCTATACCAGTGACACCCAAATCTCAATTCTAAAGCTCTTTCTTGAGTGCCAGGCCCATATATCAATTTTTTTTTCTGAACATTTTTATTTGGACATCTCCCAGGATAGCTTTCAAATTCAACATGCCACAAAATGAAGTTTTCTTTCTTTTGCTGAACTTCCCACATTTTCTCCTTTGGGCAAACAGTGACAACATCTTCCCCCCAGTTGCTCAAGTCAGAAGATTGAATGTCATTTTTGCCGTTTTCCTCCCATTCACCATCCCTCTAATCACTCAGCAAGTTCTTTCACTTATACCTCCTAAATATCTCGTAAGTGTGTCCACTCCCAATTATCAGCTCTGCTATAGATTATTAAAACATTCTGAGTTATCTTCCTACTGTTATTCTTACCCCTTTCCAGACCATTCTTTATGTGGCTACCGGAGAAACCCTTCTAAAATTCAAATATGATACTGTCTCTTCCTTGCTCAGCGTTTCTCAATGTCTCCTCATCGTTCTAGGGAAAAAGTTAAAAAGTTCTTATTGGGTCATATAAGGCCTCTTATGATCCAGACCATGTCTTTCTCTCCAGTCTCTCTTGTCACTCGTGTAACTATCCTCCAAGAGTACACTTCAGTCACAGTGAATTACTTCAATGTTCTATGAACTTTTTTACCCTCTGGTTTTTGCACATACTCTTTTGTTGGGAGCCAAGAAGTTTTCGCCATTAGAAGATGGCCGACATCCTGCTTCTCTTCCTGCTTAATGAGATAAAAGCCCGCGCCTAAAAACAAAAGCCCGCGCCTAAAACGAAAGCCCGCGCACGCAGCACCAATGATAATTTGCCAAATACTTCCCTTATTCTGGATCCCGCCCCCCTTTCTCTGTACTGTATAAATACAGCTACTGCAGCAATAAAGGTTTGAGGCTTGATCAGGATTTTGTCTTGCCTCCATTCTTTCGCGTCTCCTGCCCCTTCTTCTCTTTTCAACCCCTACAGGTTCCTCCTCGGACTCACAAGGATTTGTCCTGCTGGTCGGGACTCCCGGGGACGCCCGGGGCCGAGCACAATTGGCGCCCAACGTGGGGCTCGAGGAACGGATCCTAACGGAGGTAGCACGCTTACGAAGGCCTGGCCAGGCACCCACTGAGCCGCCGCGAGAGTGAACTCGAAAGTGCGGCTCGATTAGGTCCCCGGAGGACTAGCCGCCCTTCGGCAGTTGTGACCGGTAGAGAGTAAGGTAAGTGGAGCTTAAAAATGGGACAGGAATTGAGTTCCCACGAACTCTTTCTTCAGGGGATCGAGGATTCCCTCAAGATGCGAAAGATTAAGGCTAGAAAAAAAGATTTGCGTGATTTTTTTATATTTTTGTCTGATGTTTGTCCATGGTTCCCACAAGAAGGGACGATAGATAAAAAATGTTGGAATCGTGTAGGAGATTGTTTAAATGATTATTATAAGGCTTTTGGGCCTTCTAAAGTACCTGTGACTGCATTTTCATATTGGAACTTAGAGAGATTCTTATGGGTCATTCTTTTGACCCCGATGTCCAAAAGGTTGTTGAGACCGGAGAAACAATTCTTAAAGCAGCCTCTCGCCCCCCTTCAGTTTGTCCATCCGTTACCATTGATATGGGTTCAAATGAAGATTTCCCAAAAATTCCAGAAACTGATCATCAATGTCCCACAGATAATAAAACTGTCCCAGGGATTTATCCTTCCCTTACTGCTATTAAAGGTGGTCCCAATGATGACCAGCTTTCCCCCCAAGACCAGGAAACTCTCGATGAGCAGGCTGCTCGTTATCATCACAAGGATGACCCCTGGGGATCTCCCCTTTTGAAGCCTCCACCATCTTATAATACTTCTCACCAGATGCCTGCCTTTAGTGCCCCTGCTCCCATTGTCCCCCTAATTGATCCCCTTCGACAGGCTAAGACAGCCTTAACCCAGGAAATTTCCTCTTTGAGAGACGTTTTACAACAAAAACGGGAACGTTTAGATCTCCTAAAGGAGCTTAGAGCCCTTGAAGTGGAGCTTACTTCTTTAAATTTCTCAGGAAGTCCCAACAAACCCCCACTTCGACAAAAATCAGGACCCATTAAATTAACTTTCCCTGTTACTCGCAGTCAGAGTCTACCCACCCAGGGTGGGATTCAAGCTGAGGATAGTGAGGAAGGAGAAGAAGAAGAGGGAGAAGAATCTCCTGAGCCTGATGAGAGACCAGATATTCATGATCCTTCTAGGGGTGGTCATTTTGAACATAAATATCGCCGCCTCAATTTAAAACATATAAAAGATCTAAAATCTGCTGTTAGCAATTATGGGCCCACAGCCCCTTATACATTGGCAATCTTGGAGGGATTAAGCGATCGCTGGCTGACCCCAAATGATTGGCTTACCCTGGCTCGCGCCACCCTTTCTGGGGGAGATTATGTTTTGTGGCGCACTGAATTCGTGGAAAGTTGTAGAGAAACTGCTCAACGAAACGCTGAAAGCAAAACTTCCCGGACATGGACCCGAGATAAATTACTTGGCCGTAGCCCCTATGATTCCAATGAGGCTCAGGCTGCTTTTCCCCCTGGTCTGTTGGCTCAAATACAAAATGCTGGCCTTAAGGCCTGGCGCCGCCTTCCGCCTAAGGGTTCGGCCACAACTTCTTTGGCGAAAATTCGCCAGGGACCAGAAGAGCCTTATTGTGAGTTTATTAGCCGCCTCACGGACGCCACCGAACGTCTGGTGGGCGATAGTGAAACTGATAACGCCTTTGTTAAACATTTAGCTTATGAAAATGCTAATCCAGCCTGCCAGGCTGCCCTTCGGGCTCATCGTGGTGGTAGCCTTGCTGATTATATTAAATTGTGTTCCGGAATTGGTCCTTCCCATTCTGTTGGTCTTGCAATAGGAGCCGCCCTAAAAGATTTTATTAAAGACACATCCGCCCTAGACAAACAACAAAAAACTTGCTATAATTGCAAACAACCTGGACACTTTGCCTGGGATTGTCCACTATATAGACAAGGACAGTCATCAAAGGCTAACCCACAACAACCCCAACATCAATCCCGAGCTCCTCCCACCACCGTTTGTCCTCGCTGTAAAAGAGGCAAACATTGGTCTTCGGAATGTTATTCAAAAACGGACATAAATGGCCACTACTCCCCAAAAAACAGGGAAACTTTTCATGGGGCCAGCCCCTGGCCCCTTCCTTGGAACCGAACCAAGGGGCGATTCGGTTTGTTCCTCAAAAATCTGGACAAGTTCCCCTCACCCAGACGTTGGCTGCCCGAGCGTCTTATTAAACCTATAAATTCTATGAAATAATGAAAATTATCCAGGGCCCTTTTCCCTGAGATTGTATTTCTTTTCCTTTTCAGAAAAAGATGGAGATCCTCTTGGGCATTGAAAAGACGACAAAGACAACAAGGACTATCCGTTGTGACCCTGATCCTGTCATTGCTGGTTGTCAGCCAGGCTGAACCCCCTCCACACTTGCCTCAGAATTTAACCTGAAGCAGAACCAAAAGATGATTCTGGCTGCCCCTCCACTGGAGTGGCATGAGACAGAGACATGCCTACCCCCCTCTTTGATGGGAGGGTATGGGTACCGAGTTGAGTGTGACAGCAAAGCATGCACAAGGGAAAACCTTTATACATAAGGTAATCTCTGTTATTCCCTGTGAGTATACCTGAATTATGAAAGAGGGTGGTATCTAAACATTGTTTTTGGCTTCAGTATCTAAGATTATTCTCGGCTCTGCCTCTCCTCCCCAAAAGATACCAAGAGCCAGCAATGGTGGACACACATACATTGTCCACGGGAGGATTCAGGTCACTACTCCCTCACTCGGTTAATGCCCACCTCCTTAAAAGAAATAAAAAGGGAGGAGATGTTGGGAGCCAAGAAGTTTTCGCCATTAGAAGATGGCCGACATCCTGCTTCTCTTCCTGCTTAATGAGATAAAAGCCCGCGCCTAAAAACAAAAGCCCGCGCCTAAAACGAAAGCCCGCGCACGCAGCACCAATGATAATTTGCCAAATACTTCCCTTATTCTGGATCCCGCCCCCCTTTCTCTGTACTGTATAAATACAGCTACTGCAGCAATAAAGGTTTGAGGCTTGATCAGGATTTTGTCTTGCCTCCATTCTTTCGCGTCTCCTGCCCCTTCTTCTCTTTTCAACCCCTACAGGTTCCTCCTCGGACTCACAAGGATTTGTCCTGCTGGTCGGGACTCCCGGGGACGCCCGGGGCGGAGCACACTCTTTCCTCTGCCTGGAACCCTCTTCCCTCCCATCTATGTCTGGCCTGTCCTTTGTTCTCCAAGGTCACCGTCTCCGAGGTGTCTTCGTGGGTCCTCAAGGTTGCTCCTCCCAGGCATTTTCATAGGACCCACGTTTGCTGCTCTTCAAGCACTTAACACACTGCACTCTAACATCTTTAGGTAGGAATTGTAAATAGTGTTTAGCAACACAGGCTTTTGCACATTCTCAGATATCATTTAAGCCAAATACTTCTTTGGCTCCTGTGCTCAGATCTGATGTATATTTTAACCTAAGAGAAATACGAAGAAAACATTTCAGAATAACTTTTTTTCATGTAAGTTAATGATTGGGTAATTTATTGAAAAGTACTATCAGAGGCTTCCTTTTGTTGTTTTTTGCTTAATATCCATTTCTATATATACCACTAGTATTTAATGTTATTAAATCATAACAAATATATATCAACAGCAGAAAGCCATGAGTCTATAAAATTTTATATTGCATTTTCAACCCAATCTCTTGCTGAAAATTGCATTTATTCAATCCCCCTTTGGTTTGCCGTCATAGGCTAATGCTGATGGCATTCAAAAAAGAACAGCCTTGTGAAATACATCGCTAAGTGTACTAAGAATATTATTGATTGTATTGCACTGCACAGTATTCTCACAGTGAGTGATCTCGTGGAAGAAATTTCCTTCTGGCCAAGGAATTAGGCACAGTTCTTGTTTTCTTGAGCAATAAAAAATACTTCATGCAAGTGTGAAGCTTACAAATAACTGTTTTCCTCTTCTCAGTAACAATTAGGATTATGTAGTACAAATTTCTTGAACTAAATTTACTCCGTGGTCTACCGTGTTTTTTCTTCCCATTTTTACTCCATTGCCTTATCTTTCTTAGTTACTTAAAATTTTATTTTCATTTTGCTGCATTGTTTGATTCATTATAAGTGTCATATTTAATCCCTTTTGGAGAAAGAGGTATAAATAAATACACAAATAAAATAGTTGCCATGTTAAAACACTTGCTCAATAAAGAATGAATATGAATACTATTTGTGTAAATGTCAAAAAGTGGTGAAATGTCATGAAATGTCATATATGTTTCAGGATAAAATTCCATATTTTGGAAATGAAGATACTCTAAAAATAGCATCATCCTTTATACTTTGCCTCATGGACACAAATATCAGATGACTGTCTCAAACCCACAGATTGTCTTCCTGCCTATGTGTTGATTTGATTGATAGATGCATTCTTATGATTAAGCAAGGATGAGCTAGAATTCAGGTCATCATCATAAGTTTCCTGTATGTCTAAAACGTTACAGAGGGAGGAATGTGTTTTTGTGTCTTTCTTTTCTTTTTCTGATTAATCCAACAAATTGCCTCATCTCCATAATTTCATTTATAATCAATGGAGTAAATAATCAGATGTGAACACCTGTTCTTCCTCTGTACATTCTCTTGAGCATAGAAACAGCTGCAGCAACTTGCCTTATCAGGACTGGGTGGGGTAACGCCAGGCTTTCCGGGCAGGGTGGGCTGGGAACTACTCTCAGCCTCGGCTCTGAATTAATTCCCCTACCTGGGCGGTAGCACCAGAACCCTCCATGTGGTTCGGGCTTTTCTCGGGACGCTGTCAGCCCCGCCTACCCACTTCTCAGCTCCAGCGCTGTTGGCTGCACAGCTTCCAGGTGTCCGCTCCTTTGGTGAGACGGAGCCGGGAGACGCCTGCCTCAGCTCTTTGCCTGGGTGGGCAAGTCAGGCTCTAGGGTCAGCAGAAATCCTTGTTTGAGGGTCCCACCGAGTTCCCTGCTCAGAGTGCTGCAGCTGAGCGGAGTGGCTGCTTGGGAATACTGCTCAGGTGCTGCAGAAAGCCTTCTTGGAATCTAACATGTTATCACTTTGGGACCATTGGCCAGCTGCTCCTGACTTGGCTACATGAAGCCTCAGACTGTCCCAGTCTCTGAACTGAAGAGAACCAACACTATTAGCATATCTCTCACCACCATAAATGCAAGCTTTGTCCTGTGACACATGTACCTTCAGCTGACTTTCGAAAGCCTGCTATTTTGGAGGTCATAATTTTGACTGATGGGCCTATAATTAGTATTTCAGGGAAGAGGATCAGGAGGACATCTACAAATCCCAGACTGGCATGTGCAAGTTCTGAGGAATGGTGGAGTAATCCAATGTATCTGGGTGACCTTTGGAGATAGCTGAGACAGAGCTACAACAGGGCAGTGGCTAACACACAACTCAGAACCCATCTTCTCCAGCTGTGTGGCTGACAGGGTCATGTTGCTCCAGCCAGCCAGGCCTGAGCCTCTGAGGTGGGAGAGCCGAATTCAGGACATTGGGCCACCAGAGAACTCCTGGCCCTATGTAATATCAATTGGTGAGAGCTCTCCCAGAGATCTCCATCTCAATGCGAAGACCCAGCTCCACTCAACGACCAACAAGCTATAGTGCTGGACACCCTATGCCAAACAACTAGTGAGACAGGAACACACCACCACCCATTAGCAGAGAGGCTGCATAAAATCATACTAAGTTCACAGACACCCCAAAACACACCACCGGACACGGTCCTGCACACCAGAAAGACAAGATCCAGCCTCATCCACCAGAGCACAGGCACCAGTCCCCTCCACCAGGAAGCCTATACAACCCACTGAACCAAACTTAGCCACTGGGGGCACACACCAAAAACAACAGGAACTATGAACCTGCAGCCTGCAAAACGAAACCCCAAACACATTAAGTTAAGCAAAATGAGAAGACAGAGAAATACACAGTAGATGAAGGAGTAAGGTAAAAACCCACCAGACCAAAACAAATGAAGAGGAAGTAGGTAGTCTCCCTGAAAAAGAATTCAGAGTAATGATAGTAAAGATGATACAAAATCTTGAAAATAGAATGGAGAAAATACAAGAAACGTTTAACAAGGACCTAGAAGAACTAATGAGGAAACAGACAACGATGAACAACATAATAAATGAAATAAAAAATTCTCTGGAAGGAATCAACAGGAGAATAACTGAGGCAGAAGAGGGATAAGTGACCTGGAAGATAAAATAGTGGAAATAACTGCCACAGAGCAGAATAAAGAAAAAAGAATGAAAAGAATTGGGGACAGTGTCAGAACCTCTGGGACAACATTGAACACACCAACATTCAAATTATAGGGGTCCCAGAAGAAGAAGAGAAAAAGAGAGTGAGAAAATATTTGAAGAGATTAGAGTTGGAAACTTCCCTAATATGGGAAAGGAAATAGTCAATCAAGTCCAGGAAGCACAGAGAGTCCCATACAGGATAAATCCAAGGAGAAACATGCCAAGACACATATTAATCAAACTATCAAAAATTAAATACAAAGAAAAAATATTAAAAGCAGCAAGAGAAAAAAACAAATAACATACAAGGGAATCCCCATGAAATTAACAGCTGATCTTTCAGCAGAAACTCTGCAAGCCAGAAGGGAGTGGCAGGACATATTTAAAGTGAGGAAAGGGAAAAACGTACAACCAAGATTACTCTACCCAGCAAGGATCTCATTCAAATTTGACAGAGAAATTAAAACCTTTACAGACAAGCAAAAGCTTAGAGAATTCAGCACCACCAAATGAGCTTTACAACAAATGCTAAAGGAACTTCCCTAGGCAGGAAACACAAGAGAAGGAAAAGACCTACAATAATAATTAAGGCCTACAATTAAGAAAATGGTAATAGGAACATACATATCAATAATTACCTTAAATGTAAATGGATTAAATTCTCCAACCAAAAGACATAGGCTTGCTGAATGGATACAAAAACAAGACCCATGTATATGCAGTATACAAGAGACCCACTTCAGACCAAGGGACACATACAGATGGAAAGTGAGGGGCTGGAAAAAGATATCCCATGCAAATTGAAATCAAAAGAAAGCTAGGGTAGCAATTCTCATATCAGACAAAACAGACTTTAAAATAAACACTATTACAAGAGACAAAGAAGGGCACTACATAATGATCAAGGGCTCAATCCAAGAAGAAGATCTAACAATTGTTAATATTTATGCACCCAACATAGGAGCATCTCAATGCTAAAAGCCATAAAAGGGGAAATCGACAGTAACACAATCATTGTAGGGGACTTTAACACCCCACTTTCACCAATGGACAGATCATTATAAATGAAAATAAATAAGGAAACACAAGCTTTAAATGACACATTAAACAAGATGGACTTAATTGATATTTATAGGACATTCCATACAAAAACAACAGAATACACTTTCTTTTCAAGTGCTCATGGAACATTCTCCAGAATAGATCATATCTTGGGTCACAAATCAAGCCTTGGTAAATTTAAGAAAATTGAAATTGTATCAGGTATCTTTTCCAACCACAACACCATAAGTCTAGATGTCAGTTACACAAAAAAAAAAAACTAAAAAATACAAACACATGGAGGCTAAACAATACACTACTAAATAACCAAGAGATCACTAAGGAAATCAGGAGGAAATCAAAAAATACCTAGAAACATATGACAATGAAAACACAATGACCCAAAACCTATGGGATGCAGCAAAAGCAGTTCTAAGAGGGATGGTTATAGCAATACAGTCCTACCTCAAGAAAGAAGAGAAATCTCAAATAAACAACCTAACCTTATACCTAAAGCAATTACAGAAAGAAGAACAGAAAAACCCCAAAGTTAGCAGAAGGAAAGAAATCATAAAGATCAGATCAGAAATAAATGAAAAAGAAATGAAGGAAACAATAGCAAAGATCAATAAAACTAAAAGCTGGTTCTTTGAGAAGATAACTAAAATTGATAAACCAGACTCATCAAGAATAAAGCCAGACTCATCAAGAAAATAAGGGAGAAGACTCAAATCAATAGATTTAGAAATGAAAAAGGAGAAGTAACAACTGACACTGAAGAAATACAAAGGATCATGAGAGATTAGTACAAGCAACTCTATGCCAGTAAAATGGACAACCTTGAAGAAATGGACGAATTCTTAGAAAAACACAACCTTCCGAGGCTGAACCAGGAGAAATGGAAAATATAAACAGACCAGTCACAAGCACTGAAATTGAAACTGTGATTAAAAATCTTCCAACTGACAAAAGCCCAGGACCAGAAGGCTTCACAGGCGAATTCTTAGAAACATTTAGAGAAGAGCTAACACCTATCCTTCTCAAACACTTCCAAAATATAGCAGAGGGAGGAAGACTCCCAAACTCATTCTACGAGGCCACCATCACCCTGGTACCAAAACCAGACAAAGATGTCACACAAAAAAGAAAACTATAGGCCAATATCACTGATGAACATAGATGCAAAAATCCTTAACAAAATACTAGCAAACAGAATCCAATAGCACATTAAAAGGATCATACTCCCTGATCAACTGGGGTTTATCCCAGGAATGCAAGGATTCTTCAGTACATGCAAATCAATCAATGAAATAAACCATATTAACAAATTGAAGGAGAAAAACCATATGGTCATCTCAATAGATGCAGAAAAAGCTTTCAACAAAATTCAACACCGATTTATGATAGAAACCCTCCAGAAAGTAGGCATAGAGGGAACTTACCTCAACATAATAAAGGCCATATATGACAAACCCACAGCCAACATCGTTCTCAGTGGTGAAAAACTGAAACCTTTTCCACTAAGATCAGGAACAAGACAAGATTGCCCACTCTCACCACTATTATTCAACATAGTTTTGGAAGTTTTAACCACAGCAATCAGAGAAGAAAAAGAAATAAAGGGAATCCAAATTGGAAAAGAAGAAGTAAAACTGTCACTGTTTGCAGATGACATGGTACTATACTTAGAGAATCCTAAAGATGCTACCAGAAAACTTCTAGAGCTAATCAATGAATTTGGTAAAGTTGCAGGATACAAAATTAATGCAGAGAAATCTCTTGCATTCCTATACACTAATGATGAAAAATCTGAAAGAGAAATTAAGGAAACACTCCTATTTACCATTGCAACAACAAAGAATAAAATACCTAGGAATAAACCTACCTAAGGAGGCAAAATACCTGTATGCAGAAAAGTATAAGACACTGATGAAAGAAATTAAAGATGATACAAACAGATGGAGAGATATACCATGTTCTTGGATTGGAAGAATCAACATTTTGAAAATGACTCTACTACCCAAAGCAATATACAGATTCAGTGCAATACCTATCAAACTACCAATGGCAGTTTTCACAGAACTAGAAAAAAAATTTCATAATTTGTATGCAAACACAAAAAACCTCAAATAGCCAAAGCAATCTTGAGAAAGAAAAGCAGAGCCGGATGAATCCGGCTCCCTGACTTCAGACTGTACTACAAAGCTATAGTAATCAAGATAATATGGTACTGGCACAAAAACAGAAATATAGATCAATGGAACAGGATAGAAAGCCCAGAGATAAACCCACACACATATGGTCACCTTATCTTTGATAAAGGAGACAAGAATATACAATAGAGAAAAGACAGCCTCTTCAATAAGTGGTGCTGAGAAAACTGGACCGCTACATGTAAAAGAATGAAATTAGAATATTCCCTAACACCATACCCAAAAATAAACTCAAAATGGATTAAAAACCTAAATGTAAGGCCAGACACTATAAAACTCTTAGAGGAAAACATAGGCAGAACACTCTATGACATAAATCACAGCAAGATCCTTTTTGACCCACATCCTAGAGGAATGGAAATAAAAATAAACAAATGGGACCTAATGCAACTTAAAAGCTTTTGCACAGCAAAGGAGACCATAAACAAGACGAAAAGACAACCCTCAGAATGGGAGAAAATATTTGCAAACGAAGCAACTAACAAAGGATTAATCTCCAAAATATACAAGCAGCTCACAGAGCTCAATATCAAAAAGACAAACAACCCAGTCCAAAAATGGGCAGAAGACTTAAGTACACATTTCTCCAAAGAAGACATACAGATGGCCAAGAGGCACATGAAAAGTTGCTCAACATTACCAATTGTTAGAGAAATGCAAATCAAAACTACAATGAGGTATCACCTCACACCAGTTAGAATGGGCATCATCAGAAAATCTACAAACAATAAATGCTGGAGAGGGTGTGGAGAAAAGGGAACCCTCTTGCACTGTTTGTGGGAATGTAAACTGATACAGCCACTATGGAGAACAGTATGGAGGTTCCTTAAAAAACTAAAAATAGAACTACCACATGACCCAGAAATCCCACTACTGGGCATATACCCTGAGAAAACCATAATTCAAAAAGAGTCATGTACCACAATGTTCATTGCAGCACTATTTACAATAGCCAGGACATGGAAGCAACCTAAGTGTCCATCAACAGATGAATGGTTAAAGAAGATGTGGCACATATATACAATGGAATATTACTCAGCCATAAAAAGAAACGAAATTGAGTTATTTGTACCGAGGTGGATAGAGTCCAACTCACTAGAATCTGTCATACAGAGTGAAGTATGTCAGAAAGAGAAAAACAAATACTGTATGCTAACACATATATATGGAATCTAAAAAAAAAAAAAAAGGTTCTGAAGAACCTAAGGGCAGGACAGGAGTAAAGATGCAGACGTGGAGGGTGGACTTGAGGACACAGGGAGGGGGAAGGGTGGGCTGGGACCAGGTGAGAGAGTGGCATGGACATATATACCCTACCAAATATAGAATGGGTGGCTGGTGGGAAGCAGCTGCGTAGCACAGGGAGATCAGCTTGGTGCTTTGTGACCACCTAGAGGGGTGGGATAGGGAGGGTGGGAGGGAGATGCAAGAGGGAGGGGGGATATATGTATATGTATGGCTGACTCACTTTGTTATACAGCAGAAACTAACACACCATTGTAGAGCAATTATACTCCAATAAAGACGTTGAAGAAAAGAAAAAAACAGCTGCAGCCCCCTGAAAGTCATAAATAAAACTCACAACTAAAAGATTAGGCTAACCTAATGCCACTCTGTCACTTTGTCCCAGCTTACCCTTCCCCCTCCCCGTATCCTCAAACCCAGAGATCTTTTTGAACTAGTAAATTCATCTTTTTATTTATTTACTTTTTTTTTGCGGTACGCGGGCCTCTCACTGCTGTGGCCTCTCCCGCTGCGGAGCATAGGCTCCGGACGCGCAGGCCTAGTGGCCATGGCTCACGGGCCTATCCGCTCCGCGGCATGTGGGATCTTCCCGGACCGGGGCACGAACCCATGTCCCCTGCATCGGCAGGCGGACTCTCAACCACTGCGCCACCAGGGAAGCCCCGTAAATTCATCTTTTTGAACAATCGTGTAAATGCTTACTATTCTCCAGGCACCATTTTGGACTTTCACTTAATACTCACAACGGTTTTGTTAAACGGATGTAATTATCAAAATATATAGAAAAGAGCTTAGGACAATTCACTTGGAGAAAAGAAGACTGTGGAAAGAAATAACACTCGAAATATTTGAAGAATTGACATAAAAATAAGGCAAGTACCTTGCACTTGCTGCTCCAGAGGGCAGAAGAAAGATTCATGGCTGTGAGTTATAAGGTAGTAGGTTTTGGCTTCCTTTAAGGAAGAACTTTCTAAACAGAATTGGAAAATGGTAACACGGATTGCTTTGTGAGATAATGAGCTTCCTGCCACTAAATGATTTTAAACCAGAAGTTGAAAAACCCCCTCTACAAATTTTTTAAAGAGGGTCGGTTCCTGGATGGAAGACTTGATCCTATGACCACTGAGGTCCTTTCCAAAGTTAACCATCTATGCTTCTAATTAGTGATTTATGTCAACTTTCAATTTCCTCTTTTCCCTTGAACATTAAAAAGCTACAAATTGGCATTTACCAAGGCAACCAAAGGACCTGAGAGGACAGTAAAAATGTTCTACAGTGCTCAGAGAGAAAACTGAACGCTCAACTAGCTCTTACCCCTTCCTAGTGATGTTGTAGAAGATAGGGTAAAGGAATGAATGAATAATGAATGAATGAATGAATGTACAGATAAAAAATAAGTAAGTGTAAACCTTCTGAAGCTATGCAGGGGTCCACATTATGTGTGTAGGGAACACTGGGATAACATATCTGGGGCCAAATGGAATGAGCTGTGGATAGATTCTCCAATGAGAACTTTAAAGGAAAAAGAGGGTCATAGCCTGCAAGAGAGGAGAGGCCATCTTTGCCACAAGAATAAACCCCTGAAATCATTTAGAGTTCATGTAATTGTCTTGCTTGAATATACATCATTATCTTCTCCACGCATTTTCCACGTAAAATTTTTATTCGGAATTCATGAAAATTTCACTTTAAAACATCTCTGACAAAAATCCAGTCTGGTGTCAGTAAAGCAAATTTAAATTTGATCATTCCTGGACACAGTTCTAGTTTACTGGCTGACAGTTCTGTGTTATATTAGGTATATTGACTGGTCAAGTCCTGCTCACCTATTCATTTGGTATTTTAACTTTGAGCTAAGCAATATATCAGATCAATTAACTGACTCAGAACACTACTCAAGGCAAGTGTATTAGACATGCCAGGATTTTACTAATTACCTAGTCTTGTGGCTAACCACCGTCCCCTCCCTGTCCCTGGGAGAACTTGCTTCCTTTTACTGTTTCATAGGATGAGAGCTGTTTGCTGAGACGGTGTCTTAGCCAAGTAAAGAGAAGAATACTTGTGAGTATAATCACATTTCTCAAATAAATAATCTCCTGAGTAGTTTTCTCCCTATTTTCCCTGCTGTTTATTTTTTTCCCTTTAATATAATTTACTGCCTATTCTGTTAAAGCAATTAGATATTTGTGTTAATTAGTATTTGTTGTCTGTGCTGAAGTGGAGGTACTTAGCTCAGGATGGGAGCTGGCTCTCAGATGCTCATTCTGAGAGTAACTTTTAGTTTTGCTCTTTTCTTCGTGGCACACTTGCATGTATTTCTTCAGCACTGTGTTATGGCTCTCTGAAAATACATCAAACTTAAATGGGCCCTCAAAGCAGCACTTCTTCTGTACTGTTGTTTAAAAATGTGTTGCTTATACTACTTTCTTTCGTACCACGGGAGAAGAGAGATGACCAACTAGGGAGGTATTGTGAACATTTCCTCTTATTTTCCACAATTCAACTGTTTATGAAGTGATACATGTGAAACAAATGTAAGGAATAACAAAGATATTTTTATATGAGTAAGTGCAGAAAGCAGGAGTCATTTTACCAAAGAAAAACAATGTGGAAAGGGCATTAATGAAATAGCTTCTTAAGTTTAATTCTGATACTGTTTTCTAGCTTTGAAAGGTGTATGTATGTGCACGCATACTTCAGTCTGTGTGTACATAAAACTATCTTTGAGGGCTTCCCTGGTGGCGCAGTGGTTGAGAGTCCGCCTGCCGATTCAGGGGACGAGGGTTCGTGCCCCGGTCCGGGAAGATCCCACATGCCGCGGAGCGGCTGGGCCCATGAGCCATGGCCGCTGAGCCTGTGCGTCCGGAGCCTGTGCTCTGCAATGGGAGAGGCCACAACAGTGAGAAGCCCGCGTAACGCAAAAAAAAAACCCAAAATCTATCTTTGAATCCTAGGTTCTGTCTTCCCCCTACACAGGCCAGATGCCTAACTACTGGGTAACTGATAGAGACAAAGGGTTAAGAAAAGGAGAGAAGCAGCAGCGAGTTTAGATAGTAAGTGCTGACCTCACATGGTATCAAGAACTTTGAAGTACAAATGTAATTTTCCTTTTGCCTGCTCACACTCTTGATTTACATTTCCCTGAACATAGGATGAGTTGCGATGGAGATCCCATGTCAGCTGAAGATTCAAGAACAATGTTATGTTTTCCTTCAAATCCTCTGTTCCACCCTGCTGTCAATCAAAGCAGCTGTGTCATCATCATCTCTTTCCCATTTCAAGCCACAAACTAGCGTCATTTCACCTCCTCTGCATTCTGCATTCTGTTCATGCATTTTATTGCTAAACTAAACTTTATTCTGCTTCATGCTTTTCCCTCGTATCTGTCCCGCATTTTTACCACCTGTCCCGAGTACTTTTCGTTTTGTGTCTTGATCAATTTTAGTCTCCTTCTGGACTCTCTGCCTACAGCTGTCCTGCACTTCTCGCTGTCATCCTGTGGTCAGCATGGTTTTCTTCATCCATCTCTTAGCCCCTTGAAGTTCTTCCTGAAATGCTCTTGCTTATCTCCCCCCAAAGCCTGATAGTGTCTTGTCACTGATTATGTTCTTGAGAACTCTAAGATCCACATACTGAGCTTCACAGCTCGTCAGGGACAAGCCTTGAACTTCATTTCCTTAGTTTCTATTCTTTGGTTCATGAGTCTTTAATCATGTTAGACAAAATTGTCTCAAACTCCCATGATACAGTCATTCCAGTCCAAATGCCAAGTCTTTAAGATAACAGCCTTGTAAGCCTAGATAATGTTCTTTTCTTTCAAATCCACCCAATTGTGTCTCTCCTCTCTTAAAACTGTCACTGCTCTTCCATGAAGCCATTAACCAGAGGGGATCTGTACTTTTCTTTGTGAAATGCAGAATTCCCAGGGACTTCCACGGGCACCTCCACATCCCTTCCCATTTACCTTTAACCTGTTTCTAATGTCAGCACAGCACATCTGTAGATGATGTCCTTAATTGGTTATTTCAGAGTTTGGTACAGGCCGTTCTATTGCAGGATGTGTGTACATGTGCACATGTGTGGGTCTGCAGGTTTTGAGAGGACTCAACTGATGAACTCATGTACCTAGCAAAGCATCATGTGTCTATAAGTGCAAATTGATTCTTGGGGATGATAGTGAAAACAATACCAAGATATCTCCTCGGCTGACGCTAGACACAATAGTAACAGTAATGGCTTTAAATGAACAGGGCTCATAACAACTCTTTGAGGTAGTTGCTACGATTGTTCTCATTTGCTGATGAGGAAGCTGAGGTACAGAGAGGTTAATACCTTCTGTAAGGTAAAACAGCTTGAAAGTGTTAGAGGCAGAATTAAAATCAGGCTTTTTGATACCACATACCCTGCTCTTAATCACTGTGCCACATTGCCATTATAGCTGATTAATTTTTAAATTTGTATTGAAGACAACTCAAACTGTACACATGGTTTTTTAAATAGAAAAATAACATTTAAAATCGTTAATAAAAAACTATGAAGCAAATATTTATGTCTTGGCATAGCTCAAATGGATTCTGGTTTGTAATTTAGAAATGCCTTCTGCATAAAAGTTTAATATAATATAAAAATATTTAAACATGAGAAATTAACATCAAATGTAAACACATGCTTTAAAAAGCATATATATTTTTTATTTATACCAGGGTATTGAGTATTATTTTTTCTACATATAAGAAGTGCACCAGTGGGGATAAAGAATGACAATGTCTAAAAAATAAAATAAATTACACAGTTAAGAAATGAAAAATTAAAGTATACATGTGTGCTGCCTCCAGAAGTTCATGCAGGGCACAGAAATAGCTGAGAAGGGGACACAAGAACCATAAACAATTGGGTTTCTATTCATGTAGAGTCAAGCTTTTCTACTTTTGTTCCTGGATTTGATTTTCATTTTCTTCTTTTTCTCTTTGGTGGTTATGATATTGAATAAGAATTTAGATGATTGCTAAAGGAATAATCAACTGGCAGAAGTAAATTTCTATAGCCAGTCACCTGGTTTGAGAAGTATCCCATGGGACAAAAAGCCATATGATGAATAGTTAGGGTTATCAATGAATCTAAGGTGTGATGAAAGTTTCCTGTAGTTTTTTTTTTTTCACAATTTCTTCCTAACCATATTAAATATGCTGTCGTTTGATGTATCACTTTCTGAGTTATTTCTTCTGAATCTGAAAGCATATTTTTTGTTTCTTTTTGACCATGGAGTTTTTAATTTTAAATCTTTTTAATTTTAATGTACATAAATGGTAAATTACAGTATACAAATTTGATGCCAAGGTTACCACTCCCTTCTTGTATCTGGAAAGCCAGCATTATTAGTAAGCAATGTGTCTTTCTCTGCCTGAGAACACTCTCTTTTGAGTGTCAGTTTTCCTGAATTACAGTGATGTTGGTTTACCTCTGAGCCATATATAGGAGCCATATATATTCCTTTTTGACACTTGCAGTCTGCATAATCATACTCTTACCTTTCACTGTGGCTGAACTTCAGAATGAAGAATTCCTATTTAGCATCCCAGCTTCAGAGAAGAGGCTAATGGAAGAGCCTGAGCTTATGAAGCACACATGTCCTAGTACAGGGCCAGTTACTGGGGGTTGGTGATATCGAAAGTTAGAGTAGTGCCCAAACTGTTCAGAGTATGTTTTTCTATGTTTCTATAAAAGATAAAAAAAAAAAAAAATCTTTTAAATTCTCAAGTGAGAACATGCTAAACCAAAGAGTATTTTACTTACTATGTATGGCATTTCGGTATAATTGTTGTAACTTGTGAATAACTGCTGCTGCTGTTGTTGTTGCTGTTAGAAATACTGAACGGTCTCTCAAAGGAAGGTGAACTCCAGGTTGGCAGTCAAAGCCACTTTCTGACTTTCAGAAGCAACTTTTCTGTAATAAGTAGACCACGAAACATATAATCTGTCCCTGGCAAAGTTGTAAATTTAATTTTTGCCATCATCTTGCTGTTCCTTTAAGCATCCATTTCTGTTCTCTGTTCCTTCCTTCCCTCTCCCCAACCCCAGTGATACCAATAAGCCACAATATGAATGCAGAGATGCCTCATTCTGGTCCCCTAGGCCTGCCCTACTTGGTTGTAGGTCCTCTCTCCTCATCTCTCCAATCTAACTGATATTCCTTCCGGCTTGTGACTTACTTTCATGGTTGGGCTGACAGTATTCTAAGTTATAGGTGCAACATGATTGAATAGTAAAAGTTTGATATATTTAGTGATCCCCCCCAAATTAGACACCAAAAAGGGACCTGCTTCCCCATGGCAAAAATCCCCAAGGAATGAATCCCTAGTAGTGAAATGTCTGATACTCTGACAATCTAGCTGAGTTCATCTTTCGAGGCCAGTGGTCCTCATTACTGTTTCTCAGACTTAGATCTTTTTCTACATACTTATATTTTAGATCCACACAGTCATTTGAAAGTAGAGGTTGGAAGGAGTTGGAGGTAATATACTTTATTCTATTCTTACAAAAGGAAGTAATCTTGTCGATTAAGGGATGTATTTTTTATGAGGATATGAGAAAGCAGCTACTTTCATTTACCCGGTGTTCTCAAATTGCCTTCCTTTTCTGTTTCTTTGAAACATCTTGATGAATTATTTGATTTATGAAAATTATTCTCAGGCTCTGGAGCAAATGCCACTAAATAAATAATTTATTTTGAAGATAAACAGATTTTCCAGTAGTTGCGTTGTGTAGATTCAATATAGAATTTACATTTGTAAGAGCAGGGTAAAAGCTAAAACAGAATCATTCAAATATACGTGTTTTATTCTTTACCAGAAATCACACTTGTTAAAAGAGAGTTATGTTAAATGGTCCAATGTGCCGAGTATCTACTATATTCTCCTTGAGTGTAATAGTAAATTCCTAAAGGAAACTTTTAAATCTTTGTGTACAGTAATACTACCCAGCAGGCATAATCACATTTCTCAAATTCCCAAGAAGTACAAACTACTTTATTTCCTGAAATGATAAGCTTTAAAAAATGCACACACATTTTAGGGATTTTTCTGGCCCCAGAAGAGCATAAACTCTTTGTGGTTATCCAATTTGGCTTCTGTGAATAAACATTTTATTGTTTATACTTCTGTTGAGTAAAAATCAAATAATTGACAAAATTCTATCCTATATATTTTTATGGAATTTCTCCCCACATCTTCAACTTTACCCTGAAGGCCTTTTTTTCTCATTTAAATTGCTTAAGATATGGCTAGTGATTTGAGATATGAGAATGTATTTTATATTTAGAATCATATAACTTTAAGCTTTTTTAATTGGAAGGGATCCTAAGAGATTATTTCTATTCTAACTTCTTCACTCTACAGATAAAAAAAAAAAAATTGAATCTCAAAGAGGCTATGTAAGCCATCTGATATACATGGCAGAAATACTAATTCCCAGTTCAGGGCACAGATCAGTTCAACAAACATTTATTGAGTAGTTATTGGGGATTTTTAAATAATTGAGAAATAATGTTGAACTTCTAGGGGTTTATACTCTAATAGGGTGTGCAGACCAGTAAATGGATAATATCAACAGAATGTGTTAAATATGGTAAAAAAAAAAAAAAAGGCAAGTGCAGGATGAAAGCATAAAAGCAGAAGAATGAATTCATTTGATAAGTGATTTTTATTTCTCTTCAATGAACATTTATTGGGCACCTACAGGTGATAAGTACTGGTGAAGTAAAATAGACATAGTCTCTGATCTCAGGATTCTTAGTCTTTTGGGGGACAGATGTCAATAAACTAATTGCATAAAATGTATAATGAAAACTAAAATTAGTGCCTTGAATGCAGCTCTAGAAGGACACATAACAAAAGAATCTGACTAGCTTGGGGGTTCAGGAAAGGCTTCCCTCTCATCTAGTCCTTGGGATAACCCACAAATTGAAGGGGTCAGGCTCACTGACTTTTAACAGTTAAGTTAAAATTTTTCTTTTATTTAGAAATAACGGATTCTCTTCTAGATAGTTTCATTGTACATTAAAGGTGTTCACGAAGGCGTATTTGGCAGCTTCACAGGCTTGGTTGGGGGAGTCACAGCCAGAAATGCTGTCCCAGTTGCACCACTGGGCAGCTTTGGCAGAGATGCTGTTGTTTTCATGGCCAAGTATGGACACCGCAGAGTGCACTGCCAACATGGCGCATGTATGCCATCAGGAAGACTTCTGTTGGTCTGTCCCTGGACCCAGGACGTCTCTGGCCACTCTACTGAACAGAAATCCAGGAGGAGCTTACATCTTCATGTTGCAACCTTCCAAAATTGAAGTCTTAAGAGTAGAGGCAGAATTGCCATGAAGGTACTGAAGCTTAAGCTTCAGCTCAAGGCCGCTCACTTGCCACGCCCTGGGTATGACAATGTATTCATTTGGGTCACATATTTTTGTAAAATTTGGAAAAGTAAACTACTTCAACTTCAACAAATTAAGACAGTTGTTTTCTTTTACTCCAACTTCCCCTCCATCACACTTCTGTGTCAGATGGTTTTGAAGTGGCCCCAGAGATTCAGTGGAGTTGGGGTATTTAATTTACATTTAATGGGGTGTGTTTATATAGTTTTCGGGCACTTCTAGGCAAAGTTAAACTATTAATAACCATCCTGGTATAGGAATGGCTTTCTGAAAGAAAAGTCTAAGGAATATAAGAGTAATGGACATGGGAGCAATACCTACCTCTAGGGCTGAGATAGAGCACACAAGGAAGAAACAAATATGGAAGATTCCACCTTCCTCTCCTCTTCCCTACCATGAGATTCAGACCTCATTGGAGAGGGTGCAGCCATGCCCCACTGCATGGTGGGGACCTTCCTGAAATCAATGTAAAATGTTCTAAGAATTTATTACATGATTTTACACTCAATCTGAAAGAATAAAGTAATCTGAGTAGCTATAAAAATTAAAGAAATTTAAAGGTAATATATCATTTCCATAACTAAAACAAGATGGTTCTGATGTCAGAGAAGAAAGGTATATCAAAAGAATGTAATAGAAAATACAAAACAGATCCCTAACTTATAATTAACAATAAATTTAAAGATGAAGGTCAGTGGGGGAAACAGATGAATTGTTATTCCAGAACATACCATGCATTAAATACTCAGATTTTAAATTACATACATATTAAAAAAATAACTTCCTATGGCAAAAACACCAAAAATAGATCTTATAAAAATTCTTATAAATCCTTACTGTATAAATCATTATTTTAAAACTTGGGAGAAAACCTAACAGAAATAAAACAAAACCACCAGAGAGGATACATACAAGCTCAAACAGCTGTCTTAGATTATTGTGGTGGAAATAAAAATTAGGTCAGCTCTCTTGAAGGTAATTTTAATAAAAATCATTAAAATTCTTCAGAATATGCACACCCTGTAATCTAGCAATTCTATTTCTAGGAATTTATCCTAAGGAAATAATTGAATAAGTACACAAAAATATACATACAAAGATGTTTATCCAACTTGGTCATGTTGTATAATCTTTTTTATGTATTTATGGATTCAATTTGCTAATATCTTATTAAAGATTCTTCATGTATGTTCATGAGCAATGTTGGCCTGTAGTTTTCCTTTCTTATGATGTTTGTCTGATTGTAGTATTAAGGTAATGCTGCCATCATAGATCAAGTTAGCAAGTGTTTCCTCTGCTTCTATTTTCTGGAAGAAATTATGGAAAACTTGTGGTTTTCTGTATTCTCTTATGTCTCCAGTCTTCAGTGCAGCAGTTTGCTGTATGACCGCAAGTCTTTGATGGAGGTCATCGGTTTTGAGTTTTTTGTTGTTTTTTTCTTAATATTAAGGATGGGAGTGACAATTTCTAAGCTCTTTACATGTCAGAATGGAAACTGGAAGTTGGGATTGCTTTTTGAAAGTTATGTTTTACTTTTGTCATGCTTCTTTCTTTTAAAAATTTGAATTGTACGGTGACCACGCATTGCTTGAGTAACCCAGATATTAGCAGTCTTCTCACCCATTCAAGTTGATCCTCTTTTGGCCTAACATCAATCAGTACATGAAATTCGACCCTTCACTTAGTTTCAGATGAAATCCAATTGCACTTACCATTCATCATCATTTTTTTCTTCTTATTTTTGTAAGTGCTACTTAAAGAGTTATAGAGGCTCTGAAAAGGATGACAGTCACAACACTACACATCCTGCTCCTAGAAAAATCTCCATTGAACACAGCTCTTATAAAATCTGTTTTGTTGCTACGTCAGATAGCCTATTTCCAGGTCCTCTGGATACCCTTCATACCCTCCATACCCTCCCCAGCAATGAGACTCAGCTTCCATTTCTCTAGTAAAATTTGGATTCTACACATAAAATATATTATTTTGTGGAACTAAGCACATTTGTAAATGAGAAGTGAAATAATGAAATACTCTGTGCAGTTGCATTTCTGACCATCCTTTCCTCACCAGTAACCACTTCCAAGTAGGTCTAATCCATCCACAGTCTCTCACAGTGATGGGCTGCTTCTGTAAACCAACTCCAGGCTGCCCTCATACTCCAAAACATGGGCTGTTTCTACAGAACGGCACTGTCCCTTTCCCTCTGGCAAGTTTCTTTGTCAGCAGCAGATTTTGTGTTCCTGTCATAGACATGCCCTTTTCGAAGAGGGCTAGATCTCGGCCTTGGTTGGGGGCAAAGTCCTCTCCTAGTCATTAGTTTCCATATTTTCTATTCTTCCTTAGCCTGGGGGTAGTAGCTTTTGCATTTGCTACCTGTGGACCCCTTAGAGTTCTCTTTAATCTCCTAATTAATAATTCCTTGTAGTACAATTTCCTTGTTCAAATAACACTGTGGTTTCTGTATCCTGATGGACCCAATCCATTTGTCACAATGCATTGTTTCTGAGTCTTTACCTGTTGCTTTACGATACTAAAAGTTTAAGTTTAAAGACTATAAAACATAAGTCATAGACTGTATTTTGGTCATCTTTTAATGTTTAACATCTTGCACTATTTCTGGCATGCAGTAAGTGTTCAAAAATCGTTTGGCAAATAAATAAATGAATAATGGTGATGATTTTTTTTAGCAGTAACCTGGGGATGTTTATATACATTTATGATACAAAAGGAAAACAAACTTAGAGCAATGAGTGATAGTTAACATGATTATTTTAAAACTTTCATACTTCAAAATTTTCCCAAATTTGAATTACTTTCAAATTGAATAAAGTTTCCTGAAGGCACTTTCTCAAATATAACTCAATTCTCCAAGTTAAACATGTCCTACATGAGGAATTTAACTTCTGTTCTCTAGGAATAAATTCATGAATTGCATGATTTGTCCATTCTTGTTAAATGAAGAATATATAGGCCTCCAAAGTAAAACTAATTTATTTCACTGCAGCACTTATGCTTTTTATTAGGTTCTTTCCAATATTAAAGAATGTTAAACTGTGAGATTATATTTTTTTCCCAGAAGATAAACATGTCAATACTATACTCAATGGAGTCTAAAAAATCCTGTATTTGGCAATGAAGACACATTATTAGGGCATTCCAGTCATCTGGGTAGTTCATCAGAGAAACTTACCCTGAGGTTTTTGGTGTTCATTGTTAGCAGTTGATAAGCATGCCCTCAATACATTTTGCAACAGAGTGAATGACAGCTAAACCTGTAAGCGGTTTTCCAAACAGGCTACTATCTGATTTGCGCATATATAATTTATATTTAATTCAGAAACTTTACTTATGAGATTTCACTAACATTTTCAAATCTCTTGATAAATTGAATTATAGAGAGTAAGATGGATTTGTTTAAGAAAAATGGCATACCCCTCAAGGTTTTAGATATTTTGTTATGGTTTATACCTCATCAAAAGTTCCTTTACTCAAATTCTTGGTTTTTTCTCCTCTTGGGAATGATATGAGTTGGGTAAATTGAGATTTATGCTCAGTCATGACAATTAGAATATATTAATTGGGTACTCATTTTGTGTGATACGTTACAAGGAATTACAAATATGTTTTGGGCCTAGCTTCACCAGTTTGGAAAAAAAAATAACTCCCTTCTCTCCCCAACTTGCTGTACTGAGAGAATTCTTATCTAGAAGTCAAGGAACAGATCTTTGCTAATGGATCACAGCAGGCGAATAAACACAGCAGCCTGTGCAGAGGATATTTTTCACTCTTGTGCAACTTGTTTCTCAATATTTTGTCCTCTGTTGTGGATTATAAAGTGCGTATGTGAGAGTAAACATCAGGCAATCACTCTTCCTCTCCCTGCATGAGGAATAACACTTTGAGGCATATGAGTAATTCATATATTCTGAGCCATGTGCAATACAGTTCTTTATTGAATAAAATGGGGACAAAATAGAAACATGGATTGAGTTTACTTTTCTCATTAATCATAAGAACATCATGTTAAGGTGGGAATATTTCTTTCAAAATGGGACATCCCTGATTTGGCTGTTTCTATATTCTACCATATTATGCTGTTACCAATTACTTCATGCCTTTCATAATTACATGGCTATTGTAATAGTCTAGGTGAGATATTATGAGAGTGAACCAGAAGAAAAGTGATTGGAATAAGAAAATTTCAAGAAGATAAAAGTTTTCAAATACTTCAAAGAAGTCATATATAAAAGAAAAAATAAACCTAACCTAAGAACTCTAATTAAATTTGGCAATTAGGAAGGTTTTGGTAATGTTTCAGTACACTTGGGAGCCATACTACAAAGGATAGAGATTTATTACTGATTAGTCTTTCAAAGAGATTGGCATTAAAAACCATCAGATTTCATTTGGGGTTTTGTTTCAGATAGAGTAGGCAGTATGCATTTCTTTGGATTGGGAATAATCTGGAAATATTCCTATCATATTAATTTTTAAATTATCATATTAATTTCTAAAATTTTCTGTTTGGAATTTGGGTTAGGGCTATGGAGGATGCTTAGAAATTACTACTAAATAAATAGGAAAGATCATTTTGGGGGACAAGGGATTGTCTCCACATCATACAAAAATCTAAAGGAATAGATCTTTGAGTGTGTATCTTGTACATAATTTACCATGTCACTTTATCTTCAAATATAGTGGCATTCACTGCTGTTCAAAAAGTAGATGCTTGGGCTATACCCTTAATGACACAGAAAGTTAAGATATTTTCAAAGCATAAATAGTTCTGAAGGGATGTTATGGTATTTGATAACCCCTTGCTATTACACCTAAATTCTGTTGCTCCTTCCCTGAGGGCAAGCCCCCATTCTGAGTGCCAAAGTTTAGCTCATAAAAATGTAGAAAGAATAAGCTCTCTATAAAAAAACACTAAAGTTTTTTTTTTAAAAAAAGGACTGTGAATATGGTATAACAGGAAAAAGATTTATCATCCCACATTAAAGAAGCAAAACACTAGATAAAATACATGAAAAAATAGTCAAGACACTATACATCAGGTAATGAGGGTAAATGACCCTGAGTGATGAGAAACAAGCGGCTTGAGCCCAGTGACTGCCCCCAGAATACTGCCTTAAAAGTGTTTCCAGGCTGCAGCCCAGGGAGGGGGAATCTAGGAAGCCGAGCAGATGCCCTGAGTTGAGGAGATGGACTGAGGAGTTAGGCTGATTAAAGAAGCTAGAGTTTGCAGGACAGAGTACTGAAGAGGTAAGAACTAGATCGAGAGAAAAAGAAGAGATGTGAAAGTTTCAAGCATTCATGCAAAGTTGGGAATTGTGCCTGTTTCTACTAACCAGAATGGAAAACCTGATAATTCGTGGGAAATTGGATAAGTACATAGAAGAGATTTGCAATCAGTAATGAGGCAAAATTAGCCTTAGACTAAAGGTTGTTCTTATCCTCCTTGAAATATTTTAAACACAAGACCCCAAAAGATCAAACTGTTTCCAAGCAACTTAATTTTATACCAAAAAAATCCTTGAAAAGATTTACAGATACCTATATTATAGTCATGTAGCAGACTTACACTATGTGAAGTAATGAATAAAGTTCATTAGATGGACAAAAATACCAGATGGAAATACGCATCTAACCAGAGAAATAAAGAGCACTGAAAATAGTAAATACACGGGGTAAATTTATAAGAACTTTTTATTATTATTTAAATATTTTTGAAAAAAATTGACTCTAAAAAATAATAAAAATGTAGTCTAGGGTTTATAACCTATGTAAAAGTCTTAAAGACCAAGATAAGAGATAAGTGGAAGTATTCTATTGTAAGGTTATTATATTTTACCTGAAGTAGTATACTATCACTAAAATATAGACTATTATATGTTAGAGATGTCTACTGTAAAACTAAAGCAACCACAAAAATAAATATACAGAGAATAATAGCTAATAAGCCAACAAAAAAGATAAATTGAAAAAAAATTCATTTAATCCAAAAGACAGAAGAAAAAGAGAGACAAGGGAAACAAATGTGGCAATTAAAAAACAAACAGCAAGATGCTTGGTTTAAACTTAACCATATCAGTAAGCACAATAAATGTAAATGACCTAAATATCCCATTAAAAGGCAAAAGTTGTCAGACCCAATTATATGCTGCATACAAGAAAGGCTTTTAAATAGAAAGACACTACTAGGTAAAAAGTTAAAATACAGATAAATACACACTATGCTAACACTATCAAAAGAAAGCTGTAGTAGCTGTATTTCTGTCAGACAAAGTATATTTCAGAGCCAGGAATAGTACAAGGGGTAAACAAGATCATTTCATAGTAATAATGGGGTAAATTGGTCAAGAAGACATTACTGAAGAAGACAATACAATCCTAAGTGTTTATGGGTCTAGAAATAAACGTTCAAATACCTTAGGAGAAGGCTGATAGAACTGCAAGGAGAAAGACAAACAATGATAGCTGGTGATTTCAATCTCTCAATAGTTGATAGAATAAGTAGTCAGAAAATCAACAAGGGTGTAGAAAACACAAACAACACTACCAACTTGAGCTAACATTTATAGATCATGTCATCCAACAATAGCAGAACATTCGTTTTCAAGTGCACATGAATCATTTACCAAGGCAGACTGTGTTCTGGGCCATAAAACAAATCTCAATGAGTTAAAAAAGATTCGGGTCATGCAAAATTTTGATATATTCTCTGATCACAATGGAATTAAATTAGAACTCAATAAGAAATCCTTGAGAAATTACCAGATATTTGGAAACTAAACACCACACTTCTAAATAACCTGTTGGTCAAAGAAGAAATCAAAAGAGAGATGTGAAGTATTTTGAACTCAATACCAGTACACCAGAATTTGTGGAATGACTCTAAAACCATACTTAGGGGAAAATGAGTAGCACCAAATGCCAATATTAGAAAAGCAGATCTTAAATCAATGACCTCTGCTTCCACTATAGGAAACTAAAAACATAAGTGAAAATTAAACCTAAAGTAAACAGAAAAAAAGAAGTAACAGAATTAGATTGGAAATCAATTAAATAGAAAGCAGAGATACCACAGACAAAAATCAATTAAACCAAAATTGTTTCTTTGAGAAGATCAGTGAAACTGATAAACTTCTAGCCTGAGTGATCAGAAAAAACAAAGAAACAAATGAATCAGATCAAGAATGAAAGTGGTAACATCACTATAAATTCTTACAGATATTAAAAGCATTAAAGGAAATGTATGAACAACTCTATCCCATAAATTTGACAATTTAAATAAAATGGACAATTTAATTAAAAGACACAATTAAATATATTATTACCAATTAAATATATTATAATTAATTAAATAGAATAATTTAATTTATTAATTTACAACCAATAATCTTATTAATTTAAAAAATAATTATTAATCAATTAAATTATTAATTTTGTAAGTAAAATTTTTTCCACAAAGAAACTCCAGGGCCAGATGTCTTCATAGTTATTTTCTACAAAACATTTTAAAGACATATTCCTAATTTTACAGAGACACTTTGAGAAAATTGAAGAGGAGGGAATAACTTCCTAACTCATTCTATGAAGCCAGCATTACTCCAATAACAAACCAAAGATCTAACAGGAAAAATTAGACTATAAACCAATATCCCCCATGAGCATAGATGCAAAATTTCTAACCAAAATTTTAGCAAATTGAATTAATCATATATAAAAGGAGTATAACATCATGACTAAGTAAGGCTTATTCCAGGAATTTCAGGTTGGTTCAACATTCAAAAATCAATGAAGGTAATTCACATACTACAAAGCAAAAAGTAAATCTATATGATTATCTCAATAGATGCAAAAAATATATCTAACAAAATCCAAAATCGATTTCTGTTAAAAACTGTCAGAAAAGTAGGAATAAAAGCTTCAATATGAAAAAAAGGGCATTTACCAAAACTTGGGCTACCATCATAACTTAATGATGAAAGACTGAATGCATTCCCCTCAGGGTCAGGGACAAGACAAGTATATTCACTTTCATTATTTTTATTTAACATTGTACTGGAGGATTTAGCCAGTGCAATAAGGATAGTATTTTTTAAAAAATACTTGATCAAAATACTACAGATTGGAAAGGGAAAAGTAAAACTGTTGCTATCTGTAGACAACGTGGTCATCTATGTTGAATATCTGATGATATCTACGAAAAAGCTTCAAGAACTAATTAATAATTTAGTAATATTGTAGAAAGCAAAATCAAAATACAAAATCAATTGTGTTTCTTTGTACAAGCAATGAACAATCGAAAACTAAAATTTTAAAAGTGTTTCATTTACAACAGCATTAAAAATGAAGTACTTATGCATAAATCTTACAAAATACATATAAAACTAGTATTCTGAAAACTACAAAATTATTGAGAAAAATTAAAACAGACCTAACAAATGGAGTGATATACAGGGTTTGTGACCTAGAAAAGTCAATATTATTAAAATGTTGATTCTCCATGTAAGAGCTCTATAGATTCAAGGAATTCTATTCAAAAGCCAACATGCCTTTTTTTTTTTTTTCGGTAGAAATAGATAAGTTGATTCTAAAATTCATAAGGAAATGCAAAATAATTTTGGAAAATAAGAACAAATTTTGAAGACTAAGACTACTTGACATGAATGCTTACTATAAAGACAGTGTAGTATCAAGACAGTGTAGTATCAAGACAGTGTAGTATTGGCATAGAAAAGGACAAACAAATCAGTGAACCAGAATAGTGAGTCCAGAAATAGACTCACATATATATATTGCGGCGAGCCGCTTCTGACCAGCAGAATGACGAATCACCACACGCTAGATTCTTCTCGCATCACACTTTATTGGAGTACAGCTTGGTTTCGGGTGGATGGAAGGAAGACCCCGTACGCTCGAGCCTGTCTGCTTATATAAGGGCTTAAGGACTCGTGTAAGTCCCTGATTCGTCCGTATGGTTATCGCATTTCGCAAGTCAGACTTTGGATAGGCCACTGCTTCAAAACCTGATTAGCATATTAGGTGCATACGCCCTAGCGGCATACTTAGTGCATGCGTAATGGCTATCCGGCCGCGCCCTACATCTCCCCCTTTTTTCTTTTCGACCATTGCAGCGGACATTGACCTGTACCAGTGCTCATACCGGGGTATGTACACGGTGTACCGGTAGTTTCCACTTGCATTCGCAGACACCCTCCTGCGTGCAATGCTCGCAATCGAACTGCAGGGTGCAAGGGCTGTCTTCACGTGGCATGGGCTCCTCATGGAGGTGCAATGGTAACGAGACCTCTCCGTGCAGAGGCAGCCCCTAGGGCCGATCCCCTATAGAGGTGCAATGGCGGCAAGGCCCCTCTGTGCAAGGGCGATCATATGTTTTTTAGGGTGGAGAGCCAGGCTGCGGGGGACTCGCCTTCACTGATGGTCACAAGCGCCTGAGTGAGCATTATCCTATCTCGCCGGGTTCGAATGCGAATACGACAGACCAACCAGAGACACAACACTATCCCAAACAAACAGCAGGCTGCGAACAGTCCCACACCCACCCATTCCTTAAAAAAGGAAAATGCTCTAGCTAGCCATGCGGTAAATTCTCCAAGAGTCACTGGATCCATTCTGGTTGCATTCAGCTGCAGGATATTCAACTTCTGCTTAAATATCCCCTGGCAGCCTCTGCAAGATCCTTAAGTATTTTATAATCCACCATCTCATAATATCTTTGACGCGTGGCTGGGTCTTCAAACACCGGAAAAGCTGTGGGTACCTGAGACCAGACTTCTCTGGGTATGAATGTACACTTTGGCGGTTCCCGAACCGCAGCGCCAGGGGGGGCGCTAGCAATAAAAGCGGAAGTCTGAGTACATGTTAAAGCTTTTGATTTAGCAGAAGCACAAAATGGCGGACGAGCACCCGCAGAGGCACAAAATGGCGGACGAGCACATGGGGAACTGCCATATCGTCCTCTTTCATATTCGGCAGCTGCTTCTTCCAGATCCGCCTCCTCCTTGGGATTCAACTCATCTTGAGACAAATAAAGCGCTTTAAATTCATCTAAAAGTGGATACAATCCTGGCGTTGCATCCGATTTTTCTATTTGTTTTTCTCTCTTTTTCCTAGGATTCTTAGGCCTATCTACCGTAGTCCCTATATTTTCACTTTCTGACGGACTATCTTGATGTATGCTAAGAGCTTTACGGCCCATCTGTACAATATCTTCGCATTTCCCTTCTCTTAAGCACAAATGTATCATTCTCCATAACGGAAACGTGCCTCGAGAGAGCTCCCCCATTTTGTGACGATCAGCCAAGTCCTTCCCCAGTTTTTCCCAAGATGGAACAGTCAGGCTTCCAGACACCGCAAACCATGGGGCGGCACCATCAATATCCTGCAACAGTTTACTAATAGTTTTATGTGAAATCTTAAGTCCTCGATCGTTCAGAAGGGCTTGGATGGGCTCATGGAATCCAACGGTTGGTTCCACGGATGAACTATTCCCCATAGTTCACTCTCATATATGAACAACTTGCTAAAGCGGGAAGATCTCTGACCTATCTAATGGCCAGGGGAGACACACTCGGTCGGGCTGATGGCACCGTAGCCACACGCAGACAAAAAGTGCGACAGCTACGAAGAGAACGAAAGCGAAAATAAAAATCTCGGGCTCTATTGCAGCAAAAACATACCTAAACTGGACTACTTAACGGCGGTTCACTCCGTGTGTCGAGTTCTGAATCGGTCCTCCATGTGGGGCGCGCAGGTTCCCGGGTTTCGGCACCACTTGCGGCGAGCCGCTTCTGACCAGCAGAATGACGAATCACCACATGCTAGATTCTTCTCGCATCACACTTTATTGGAGTACAGCTTGGTTTCGGGTGGATGGAAGGAAGACCCCGTACGCTCGAGCCTGTCTGCTTATATAAGGGCTTAAGGACTCGTGTAAGTCCCTGATTCGTCCGTATGGTTATCGCATTTCGCAAGTCAGACTTTGGATAGGCCACTGCTTCAAAACCTGATTAGCATATTAGGTGCATACGCCCTAGCGGCATACTTAGTGCATGCGTAATGGCTATCCGGCCGCGCCCTACATCTCCCCCTTTTTTCTTTTCGACCATTGCAGCGGACATTGACCTGTACCAGTGCTCATACCGGGGTATGTACACGGTGTACCGGTAGTTTCCACTTGCATTCGCAGACACCCTCCTGCGTGCAATGCTCGCAATCGAACTGCAGGGTGCAAGGGCTGTCTTCACGTGGCATGGGCTCCTCATGGAGGTGCAATGGTAACGAGACCTCTCCGTGCAGAGGCAGCCCCTAGGGCCGATCCCCTATAGAGGTGCAATGGCGGCAAGGCCCCTCTGTGCAAGGGCGATCATATGTTTTTTAGGGTGGAGAGCCAGGCTGCGGGGGACTCGCCTTCACTGATGGTCACAAGCGCCTGAGTGAGCATTATCCTATCTCGCCGGGTTCGAATGCGAATACGACAGACCAACCAGAGACACAACACTATCCCAAACAAACAGCAGGCTGCGAACAGTCCCACACCCACCCATTCCTTAAAAAAGGAAAATGCTCTAGCTAGCCATGCGGTAAATTCTCCAAGAGTCACTGGATCCATTCTGGTTGCATTCAGCTGCAGGATATTCAACTTCTGCTTAAATATCCCCTGGCAGCCTCTGCAGGATCCTTAAGTATTTTATAATCCACCATCTCATAATATCTTTGACGCGTGGCTGGGTCTTCAAACACCGGAAAAGCTGTGGGTACCTGAGACCAGACTTCTCTGGGTATGAATGTACACTTTGGCGGTTCCCGAACCGCAGCGCCAGGGGGGGCGCTAGCAATAAAAGCGGAAGTCTGAGTACATGTTAAAGCTTTTGATTTAGCAGAAGCACAAAATGGCGGACGAGCACCCGCAGAGGCACAAAATGGCGGACGAGCACATGGGGAACTGCCATATCGTCCTCTTTCATATTCGGCAGCTGCTTCTTCCAGATCCGCCTCCTCCTTGGGATTCAACTCATCTTGAGACAAATAAAGCGCTTTAAATTCATCTAAAAGTGGATACAATCCTGGCGTTGCATCCGATTTTTCTATTTGTTTTTCTCTCTTTTTCCTAGGATTCTTAGGCCTATCTACCGTAGTCCCTATATTTTCACTTTCTGACGGACTATCTTGATGTATGCTAAGAGCTTTACGGCCCATCTGTACAATATCTTCGCATTTCCCTTCTCTTAAGCACAAATGTATCATTCTCCATAACGGAAACGTGCCTCGAGAGAGCTCCCCCATTTTGTGACGATCAGCCAAGTCCTTCCCCAGTTTTTCCCAAGATGGAACAGTCAGGCTTCCAGACACCGCAAACCATGGGGCGGCACCATCAATATCCTGCAACAGTTTACTAATAGTTTTATGTGAAATCTTAAGTCCTCGATCGTTCAGAAGGGCTTGGATGGGCTCATGGAATCCAACGGTTGGTTCCACGGATGAACTATTCCCCATAGTTCACTCTCATATATGAACAACTTGCTAAAGCGGGAAGATCTCTGACCTATCTAATGGCCAGGGGAGACACACTCGGTCGGGCTGATGGCACCGTAGCCACACGCAGACAAAAAGTGCGACAGCTACGAAGAGAACGAAAGCGAAAATAAAAATCTCGGGCTCTATTGCAGCAAAAACATACCTAAACTGGACTACTTAACGGCGGTTCACTCCGTGTGTCGAGTTCTGAATCGGTCCTCCATGTGGGGCGCGCAGGTTCCCGGGTTTCGGCACCACTTGCGGCGAGCCGCTTCTGACCAGCAGAATGACGAATCACCACATGCTAGATTCTTCTCGCATCACACTTTATTGGAGTACAGCTTGGTTTCGGGTGGATGGAAGGAAGACCCCGTACGCTCGAGCCTGTCTGCTTATATAAGGGCTTAAGGACTCGTGTAAGTCCCTGATTCGTCCGTATGGTTATCGCATTTCGCAAGCTGGACTTTGGATAGGCCACTGCTTCAAAACCTGATTAGCATATTAGGTGCATACGCCCTAGCGGCATACTTAGTGCATGCGTAATGGCTATCCGGCCGCGCCCTACAATATATGACAACTGATTTTCAACAAGGTACAAAGGGGATTCAGGGGAGAAAGTACAGTCTTTGCAACAAATGGTGCTAGAACAAGTGGGTGTATATAGGCAAAAAAAACAAAAAAAAAAATCACAGAATAACAACAAAAGCATTGATCTACATCTCACACCATATAAGAAATTAACTCAAAATGGACAATAGACCAAAGAAATACTAAATATATAAAACTCCTGGGAGAAAATATTGGGGAAAATATTTGTGACATTGGGCTAGACAAAGATCCCTTAGATAGGAAGCAAATTCACTATCCATAAAAAAGAGAAAAGGGAAATTGGACTTCATGAAATTTAAAACTTCTGCTCTTTGAAAGACACTATTAAGAGCATGAAAAGAAAAGTCACAAAACTGGAGGAAATATTTTTAAATGATATATGTGATAAAGAACTTCTACTTAGACTATACAAAGAATCCAACGCTTATCAATAAGAAAACAAGCAACTAAAAAATGGGCAAAATTTGGGGTCAGACATTTCACCAAAGAAGGTCATCCAAAGATAGTGGCAAATTAGCACATGAAAAGATGCTAAATACAATTGGCCATTAAGGAAATGCAAATCAAACCTATGATAAAGTACTGCTGCACACCTATTAGAATGCCTAAAATGAAAAAGATTTAACCATACCAACGTTGGAGAGGATGTGAAAGATCTGGAACTTTATATATGGCTGCTGGGAATATAAATGGTGCAAACACTTTAGAAAACAATTTGGCACTTCCTTAAAATTTTAAACATATGCCCACCATACGATCCCGTCATTCCACTCCCAGTTATTTATCTAAGCGAAATGAAAGCCATACAAAGACTTCTACAGGAACATTGCCAGCAGCTTTGTTTGTAATCGCCCCCAATCAAACATAACCCAAATATCCATCAATAGGTAAATGGATAAACAAACTGTGGCATATCCATACAGTGGAATACTACTCAACACTAGAAAGCATAAACTGTTGATATATCCAACAACTCAAACTAAATCATGCTCAGCAAATGAGGCCAGACCAAAAAAAGAGCACATAGTGTATGACTGATTCCATTTATACAAAGCTCTAGAAAATCTAAATAAAAAACAGATGAGTGAGTGCCTGAGGCTGCGAAGGAACAGGAGGGAGAGATTACAAAGGGGGATGAAGAAACTCTGGGGGATAAAGGACTATGTTCACTATCTTGACTGTGGTGATGGTTTCATGGAGTTTACATATATCAAAACTTATCAAATTGTACACTTTAAATATGTACAGTTCATTACACGTCAGTACCACAATAAAGTTGTTTTTAAAAAAAGAACTGCTATTTATTCCTGTGCATTAGCTTTTAAACTGCTACATTTTTGCTTTGACTACTTCATAAATTAGGGTAAACTGTTGCTATGTTGTCTGGATGAGGATATTTCTTGCCGCCTAAATCTGACCCCTAGTCTCTCCCCAGCTAATCTCTCCTTAATCGGACAACAAAAGACAAGAAAGTGCAGCCAGAAGAGGGCAGCATTCCCCAGAAATCCATAATGACTAATTCTTTCCATTCCCCATCTAGTGTTGCTTCTAAATTTGAGGACAGTAGTTTTAATCAGTCTGAGGAGACCTTATTCCAGGGCAGGAATTGTGGGGTGGGAGAGATGGGGAGAGGATGGAGAGAAAGAAAATATTAACATCTTTGGAGGGTAGGATGATGCATGTAGTTTAAAAACAAAGCTGATCTATGTCCTATTTATACATTTTCTTTATTATGCTTCTTAATTTATTTTGATTCATGAAAGAGAAGAAGGTTTATAAAGATTGGGAAATACTGTTTTAGGATATTCCTATTACTTTTGAAGTATTGGCTCTTAACTTATTGAACAGTTTGGAAAGTCAGAGGCCCTTTCCTCAGGAAAATGAGCAAGACTTAGTGTTTTGTAAACGTGTAAGGGTTCTACAGAAGCAGCCCCCAGTGCTCATGGATTCCAGGCTCAGGTCCTGTATCTTCAATCACCTTGTTTTCAGATGCCCTCCCGTTGCGGAGCAGAGGCTCCGGACGCGCAGGCTCAGCGGCCATGGCTCACGGGCCCAGCCGCTCCGTGGCACGTGGGATCTTCCCCGACCGGGGCACGAACCCGCGTGCCCCGCATCGGCAGGCGGACTCCCAACCACTGCGCCACTAGGGAAGCCCGCCTCTCAGGAGAATTTTTTAAAATGAGTCTGACTGGTAAACATTGGAACAATGAGGCTATGTAGTCTTGTATCCTTTTGAAAGGAAGCAGGAAGTGAGTCTTGTCTAGGAATATTGGTTTTATTTCCTGCTAGCTGTGTAATCATGGGCAAAGTACCTAAATTCTCCGAGTCTCACATTTCCTCATATTTAAATAGGGGGATAATAATATCTGTCCAATCTACTTTGAAAGCACTGTATGAGGCTCGAAAAAGACATTATTAAAATCTGGCTGTGTACGTGCAAAAACTATCAAATGTAAATAACTATTACTCTGCATAGAAGGATAGGGACTACAAAAGTCAAAGGGGTATTTTAAATAATGCATTTGCATATATGCTTTTGAACTGGGACAAATGAAACTACTTTGCCTTCCAGAATGATCAAGAGCTATTTGAGATTGCAAGGGTACTATGAAAATGCCAGAGATGAAAATCAATTCATTTGTTTTCTATAATGCATTTGCCATTGCCACTAAGGTTGTGCGAATTTTCATCAAAAGCTTCTGTAATCTGCTGCTGCAGGATGACCTGCTGGAGTTTTACGAGGTCCCGTGTTGTCACGAATGTTCTGTCCCTTCAGTAGTCGTGTGCCACAGCATCATACACTTCCCAGATGCTATCATGGAATAATTCTAGTACCAGTGAAGAATAAAACATGTTTGCAAAACTTACGGCTGCTTAACAGCAGCTTTTTAAAACTACCTGTCTAGGCTATTATTACAAAAGTGAATGTTGACTACACCATCCTGGCAGGAGTCAGGGCAGAGTCAGTGTTGAAGTGCCGTTTTGCCTTTTCTTCCTCCAAGTGTAAAGCTTTTAAAGAGGTGTAAATTCTCCTGAACAGCATTTCAGCAATTCACATATCATTTGGTTTCGAAAACACCGTGCCTGTGGCTGCCCCCTCCCCCTTCATATTCCATTGTATTGGCTGCGGTGACACCTCCAGGGCAGACTCATTTATAGTCTGGGCACTGGCAAACTCGAGCTGCTTGAATACCCCATGGGGAAGCAATTATTCCATCAGAGGCCTCTTGTCCTCATCATGCCACTAATTTCTGCATGACTTAAATGGGCATTTGCCACTGCCTATTATTTCCCTGGCGCTGACACCACGGGTGCCATTATCAGAGAGGGCGTGGCTATATATCTTTTTCTTCCCTGCAGTGTCAGCTTGGTATTCTGACATTTGAAAAGAGAAAGCTTGGAGGTGATTGTAATCTAGTTCTTGGCATGCCCTTAACATAGCACTTGGCGCTGGATTAGAAGTCACAGATCCCGGGCTCCTATTCTGGCTTTGCCATTTACAGGTCATGTAAACACAGATAATTTACTCGATCTTTCTGAGTGTCAGTTTCCCATTTCAGAGTGGGATGACAAAATAAGAGTTTCAGCCTGCTGGAGAAATCTTATGTGTATTTCCTAGATATCTTCTCACTTTCAGCCCCTTGGAAGTATCTGAAATGCAGAACGGATAACATAATTTTAATTAACATAAAATGACGTCGTTACCTGACATTCTTCCTTCATGCTGTCAAATTCTTAATCTCTGAATCTGGAGATACAAGTTCAAATGTTCCAGAGTCAACAACAAATGTGAACGGCTGGGATCCCTCTAAACGCCCAGCCTATTATGGGAGAAAGTCACATATTGTGGACAGAGACAGAAGAAGGCCAGATGTTAGACTCTGAAGGAATGACCGCTGGGCCATCGCTCCTGATCAAAGAAGCACCTACTATGCCTTGCACAATCTGGTTTCAGGATTCAGTATCACCGTGATGGATCAAATCGTGGTACACGCCTCATCCTTCCATCAGCGTGCTTGGTTGGGGATACAGGATGTGGCAGACACAGTTGGCACCCACTGAATTCCTACATTTAGTGCTTTCCTTCATTTCTCAGTTTTTAAGGCATCCAGATTTGGGGATTGTCAGTTGCAGTTCCGAGCAATGAATTTGGAGCAGATGTGTTGGCACTGACAGACTGAAGCACTAAGAGCTAGTCTGCTCCCCCCAAATTTCTGTTATCCGGCCTTGGCAACACGTTCCAGATGGTAGAGCTCTAAGATGGAGCTGGCTCTCCAACCTGAATTGGACTTGAGCAAGAAATAAACCTTTCTTGTTTTAAGTCATCCAAATTTGGGGGCTTGGCTGTTGCAGTAGCTAGTGTTTAACTGTCCCATTTAAAACAGGGTAAAATCTATGGGAGAGTGAGAACCAGTATTTGAAAGTTACCTAGAAACAATTTCAGTTCTTAAGGAAGAGTGTTCTAAGAGAACTTTTCAAAAATAGGCTGGTCAAGAAAAAAAATATTGACCCATCCAATGAGACAGTAAGCTCTGGGTCAGGACAGTGTTTAAGAAGAGCTTGCGTGCAAGGATGCTGTGAAGTAGCTGCCAAGATCTTCCTGCTGCCCCAGTCCCCTAACCGTCAGGATGCTGGATAGGATGACACCTGTGAAAGGCTACGTGAGCCTAGGACAGCATTAACTCATTAATGAGGGTTTATGGAAAGTGTACCCAGCGTGTCTCCCTTCACCGAAGTCAACTCACTCTTCTGTGATTTCTAGGGAAGAAAAGACTCCAGACTCGGCTTATTGGATTTTCACTGTCCTTTTAGGACTACTAAAGCAGAATGACTTTGACATGGGCAGCAGGCACTTTTCTTTCTTAATTTACTAGATCCCTTCAGGCCTTAGGCTACTCTTGCCTTTAGGATTGTTTCCAGGCAACAGCCTAAAGCCCTTGTTCTAAAACACCTCAGAGAAGCTCATCTTTTAAGAGTCAAACTTTAGTAGTTACTTTTGACCCCAGTGAAAAGCAAAAGATTGACTAGCGTTTTGAAAGGTGGCCTGAGGTACCTTCAGAATGTTCTTTGCTGTTTAGGGTGTTGGTAATGGCTCTTTGCTTTCTTACTCTCAGGCCATATAAAGGCAACTCACCTTCAATAACCTTCACTGGCTTATGCTTAGGAAAGGAGGTAACATGGCAGCCAAGGTGATCACCGCTCAGCAGACAAGTGAGATTGTGGTTCTCACCTTGAAAGAGGTGTTAGGGGCAGTAGGAGAGTGAGAGATTGGACTGGGACCTGTACAATGAGATAGAGAAAATTCAAGATAACAAGTTGACTAGTCGGGTGCAAACATAACATACCTAAATAAGAGAATTGGCCACCAACAATCCAGGAACTGTCCAATGTGTTGTTTAGCATTTCTATTTTAAACCAAAAAAAATTTTCAGAAAGGAATAAAATGTAATGAGCTTCGAGCTCTTCTAGTTCAAATTCCCCAATTTTCAGAAGTTTGAATATCAGCAGACAGAGATAAGAAGTGGTTCACGGTGATCCAGGACTAACACTCAAGCCCCCCAGTTTCCAATCATTGCCTTTTGTCTTATACCCACTGATACATTCCTTGGAGATGTACTATGCAGATAACTTTTGGTAAAACTCACCCACCTAAGAAAAGATGGCCTCAGATTGTGGAGTTTCTATGGCATTCATTCATTGTTTCTGATTTCAAGGAGCTTTCATGCTTACATGGAAATGGTATTCACTGACACTGACTTAAAGGACAGATGTGCATATTCCTCTCCTTATTAAGCACGTCAGTGTTTACCAGGGTTCAAGTCTTAAGCAGCAGCGATCCACAGTGTGCCCCCCATTCCTGATTTCTGCAGGTTAATGCCTGTCTCTCTGCCTCGTGAGCAGAGAGGATTCAGCTCACCTGTTCTGCTTTTCCAGAGCTTGTCAGGGACAAGAAGGATGGAAAGTCCTTCCAGGATCATTCAGACAAGTTGACACCCATCCTTTCAGGGCTATGTGGATTCCATGGGGCCAACCTCTTTCCAGGAAAAGCAGTGCTCTCCTGCCTACCCTTGGACTTTCTTTCCTGGGTTTCTGGGCTTTGGTCAGGCTCAGAGAGCAAACATGCAGCCTCTCTTGATCTAGGCTCTGACAGCCGCCCTGCTTGGGAAGGGGGTTGAAACTGTGAAGGCAGAGGGGGCAGGTACATGTTTTAGGATCGTATTTTTCCAGGAGTCCCAATTTGAATCTATAGTTTAGTTCATGTTGTTTTTTTTCTTACCTAGGCATCTCCTCCCCACTGCTTCATAGATAGCCACCTCCTCTGAGCTCACAAAGAGGTTACAGCTGCTTGGGGGCCCTGCTGTAACCTCTCGTTTGCATCTAGTCACCACATAAAGCCATATTGCCATGAACACCACATGTTAGTGCCATGTGTTGGGAATAAGACACTTTGGGAGCAGAATCGAGCAGCAGGTGAGTCAAAAAACCATGGGCTTTACCTTTTGGGATCATAAAATGGGCATTCCACTACAAAGGGGGGCCAGTCTGAGGATGCCAAGCTGAGAGAGAGGACACAATCCATGAATGCTGTGAGCTGGAGGCCAAGGCTGGAGATGAGACCCAGGCAGAGAGGAGGCTTAGTGTAAACAGAAAAATCAAAGTTCAGACAAGTCAGAGAAGGAAGAAAAGCAGAAGTCTCCTGTGAACTGCAAAGTGTGGCATGCAAATGCTCTTCATCATGGAGCCCTCTCTTAAGACAGAGGCGCCCACTGACAGAGGAAGAGGCTGAAAGCTGCTCCACACCTATATTACAGTAGCAGTGATGATAGAAGCCCTTCCTTTGGCACAAACACAGAAATAAGCTTCAGGCAAATTTAAAGGGCTACAGGTTAGCTGGCTCACCTTCCCTGTGAATGTAAGTCCTGGCTTTGATGGGAATCTGTTACCTCTGTGTCCACTACAAGACTTCCCACCCTGACCCCTAAATACACAAACACACACATATGCACACGTGCACACATACCCTGTGTGTGTGCATATATACATGTGTGTATATACAGTATAGTTTATATATTACACATGAGTAATATACATAAAATACTATATATATATACTTATACACACACAAAACTGAGTTTTGCAGGACTCTCGTGTCCTTTTCAGAGATCGACTGTCTTCCTCTTTCTAAGGCTGCCTCCTTACCCCCACCCCATCCATCGTGATTTCTCGGTCATGGTCACTTCCTGTGCCTTGGGCAGTGCCATAGGCTTCAAACCTTTTCAGATTCTTTCTGTTCCTCAAAACTGATCTGTTCAGTGCCCCATTTTCTAAGAACCCTTTTGATGGGGTTGGTTCTAATCTAATAAGCTAGTTCCATCAGGTGGTTGTTAATGGCTTGCCATGTTATACTCTTTGCATGTTAACTGGATTCTTCTGGGCTTTATCCCAAATGACTGCTGCCAGGGCCTGGATGAGGGCGAGGTAAGTGGGTGCCTTGGATGCAAAATGCAAGGAGATTCTCGCACAACCCTGAGAGTGAGTGTCTCTTAGATTTAGTGCCTTAGGAGCTTCTCTTGCCTCCCCTGAATTCAGACCCTGACTGCCAGATCGTGGAAATGTAAAGCTTTGTGATCAGCAAGAAGAGAGAAACTTCTTGTCTCCAGAATCACATTCTATAAGTATCTGCTCACTCTAAGGCTTAACCTGGGGACACCCTAGGTCTTTTTTTTTTTTTTTTTTTTTTGCGGTACGTGGGCCTCTCACTGTACGCGGGCCTCTCACTGTTGTGGCCTCTCCCGTTGCGGAGCACAGGCTCCAGACACGCAGGCTCAGCGGCCATGGCTCACGGGCCCAGCCGCTCCGCGGCACGTGGGATCCTCCCGGACCGGGGCACGAACCTGCGTCCCCTGCATTGGCAGGCGGACTCTCAACCACTGCGCCACCAGGGAAGCCCACCCTAGGTCTTAAATTCATTTGCTAAGTCAAAATGTAAAATATCACATAAGACATGTTTACTTGTCAAGATATTTCTTAATGCATGACAGTTTTGAAACAGCAAAAAAAAAAAATAAGATTCTGGGTAATAGCAACAGAAGAGAGCTGGGCATATACAATAATGCTGATTTGGCCTGACTTCATCTTATTTTTGTAGAATAGAAATTCTGAAATAGTATGGTATTAAGGATAAATTTAAGATATAAAATTAGACAATTATGAACATAAAGCTTGTGAGGTCAAAATACAAGTATATTTCTCAAATAGACTAATTGCTTTAAAGGCAAAATTTACAAGATTCCCAGGGACACTCATCTCCATGGGTGTGTTTCACCACTGAGGTGGAATCTGCATATTTCCAGGTCCTAATGGATGAATGTAATGCTGACGTCTGGTGACTTACTGTCACCTTGCCTAAGTCAGGAGTGCAAAGGCAACGTTCTGATCGTAAGGAATGTGTGGCGCAATCATTTTGGAGGTTCTAGAAATCATTTTGGTCATAAACATGTTATCCAAATAGGAAATTAAATGAACAGGAAACTATTACATTATATTCTTATTAAAGGGATAGTGGTTTTGAACAATTGCTTTTGAAAACAAATGGGCAATTATTTCAAATCTATCACTAAAGGCGAACAGCCTTAGCTGAAAGTAAGTGACGTGAGCTTTGTTGCAGAGATTCCTATTAAAGAAAAAACAGGACATGATTTCCTCCAGCAGGCGCATAAGGATGATTTTCCGGCTTCAGAATTTCCCTTTTGACTTCGAATCATGCTTCTCCAAGGGATGCTTGCTAGACTGGAGCTACGGAATGTGACCATGGAGGGGGAAAGAAACTGATGAAGCCGTACTGAAACGTGATGTGCATCTTTTCAGCAACACTAAGGAAGGGATGATTAAGTGTTTGTTACTTTTCTATATCATCTATTTTTTTCTTATTTTTGGATTCATGTTTAATTATTTATTCAGTACCCATAGAGTACTTTCCTGGAAGTGATTCTCTTTATTGACACTAATGATGTTGAAGATAACTGTAATAATTATTATAAATCATTTAACGTTCTTACAATTTAATCTCCATCCATTATTTATTAGCTGTATATAGGCTTATGCTACCTTTAATTTTCACAATTCTATTATCTTTATAATAGAAACTGAGGCTAAGAAAGCTAAGAGACATGGTCTAGATCACGTAGTCAAGAAATAGAAACTGGGATGAATCCTGGCTTTATTTTTTTTTTCCAAATCCTCTGCCTCTGATGTCTATTGGCTTTCCAGGACCATCCACTCAATCCTGGTCTTTTTGGATATTTCCCTAGGCTCTAGGCACTTCCTATTTACCCTTCCTCTCTGTTTCTCACCAAACCAGCCCCCAGATAGGTTGTTGATTGTCAGAAATAAGATAAATTAGTTCACACTGGGACTGACTGGGACTAATTCATTTCTGTATTCTACAAAGAGTTAAGGATGACCTCCTTTTACCACACATTCTGCCTGCCTCTGGGTTCTACAAATGAAGACAGCATATTCCTGTCCTCAGGGAGCTCTTTGCTTACAGACATGTCTACTGGATAAATCATGACCATATATTATCTCTCCTGTGTGCTATATCTATTTTAAGAGGGATAGAGTTGTAACGATGAAACTTTAGGCACCAGCCTGCCAGCCTCATAAAACCGTAATGGAGGGGTGGGGTGAGGGGTCTAAGGTGCCCCAGGACCTGTAGGAGCAGGACTTTGCTTCTGCCTGAGGCTGATCCTGTTAGAAAACAGTCCACTTTAGACTGTTACCATGCCTACAGTATTAGTAATTTGGAACTTTGCTCAAGTTTTATCTCTTAAATCTAAATTCGGTAAGGTAGCCTAATAAGTTATTTTTCTCCAACAATATTTAGAATCACAATTTTGGCAAAGCAGGATGTCAGGTGCCCCTTCAATCATGTTTCCTGTTATCTTCTTTCCTGTTTTCCTGTTATCTTCTTTCTACTTCTTTCTGCAGCCCTATCGTTGTGCTTGTAGTTCAGCCAGTGGCTCTGATGGGGTTCAGGACATGCTATCCCAAATTTGATACCTTGGTATATGGACTGTCTTAAGCTGAAGAAGTTTGAGAAAATGGTAGAAGCAGGAAAGTTACTCTGACTTCCCCACCCCGTCCTCCTTCCGTGAAAGCAGGGGTAAATTTGCCCATGTGAAAAGTACCCTCCCTGTATCCAGAGGAGGGAAGACATGGTTTTCACCAGCGATGGGGAAGCCATTCAAACAAACTTCATTAAACTAACCCTTAGTATCTTCCTCACCACTCACTACCCCCAGCCCAAACCCCTTTGCCTTGTCAAATCATCACAAATATATTGTTTTGGTGTCTAAAAGGTATAAAAGCTTCCTGCTCTGGTCACTTCTTAGGTCTTTATTCTCTTGTAAAGACTTCCACATATATGTAAAAATGCAATATATCTTGTATACTTTTCTTCTGTTAACCTATCTTTGTCCATTTAATTTTCAGACCCAGGCAGGACCCCTAAGAGGGTTGAGGAAAATGTTGTTTTCCTTCCCTACAGCTCTATGGAACTCCTGCCAGAAAATGGATGGAAAATTACCTTCAAAATATATCATTTCTAAATTTAAAGATTCAGTGAAACACTGTTGTAATGATATGATGCTTGCATATTTAGAAACATCTTTTTTATATGTAGAGAGATATGCACAGATAATCTATTAATCTTGCTAAACTTTTATTTTCTGTTTTCATATGAATGTATCATATCACTGGAGATAGACTAGAACCAAGATATAACATGATTTTCTATGAGTGAAAGGCCATCTGTCTTGCTTTTTTACATGACTATGTACAATATTTGCTAATATGTACCACCAGACTTTCTTAAATGATTGCTGTGAACAAATTTAAATACAAACACTAAAAGTCTCAACAAAAATCACTGTAAACATTTCAAACATATTCAACTAGGGAATGGAAATCAGAGACATAAGTAGTTCTATGATATGGTTGCATATACTTTTAAGGAGGGGAAGGTCAGATTTCTTCAGCAAACAGGTGACCATCATTCTAGGGAGATGATGATACTACCTGAGAAGGTGAATTGAGAACTTCAAGTTCTCAAGAGTTTTTCAGGAAGCCTTCCCGTAGCCTGATGCCAAAGCCTGCTCTCAGGTAACGAAATGGGCTGACTCTCCTTTCCCATACAGCAGGGGTCCCCAAACCCCAGGCCTGTTAGGAACCGGGCGGCCCAGCAGGAGGTGAGCGGCGGTGGGCTGGGGAGCGAGTGAAGCTTTATGTGCGCTCACCATCTTTCCCCATCGCTCTCATTACTACCTGAACCATCCCCCCTCACCCCTCCCCACTCCGTGGAAAAATGGTCTTCCACAAAACCAGTCCCTGGTGCCAAAAATTTGGGGGACCACGGCTACCTTACATTTATAAGTGCTTCTCCTCGTCCTCTTGCTACCTCACTTCCCAGAGCTCTAAATACTTTCTGCCTCCTAAATACTCCCGTATTAACCCTAAAGCCATGGGGAGGCCAGTAGGGGAATTTGGAAGGGCTACTCATTTTCTGAGCTCAGAAAATTCTATCACGTCAGGGTCAAGCTCATCAGAAACGAATTTGAACCTTCTGGCTTTGCACAAGGAAATACGAAAATAGTTGGTGGTCACCCCTTCTCACCCGCCAGAAAAATTGAAGAGAATATTCTCCAATTTGTCCGGTTGAAGATATTTTTGCAAGTCTACAGTTTGAGGCCTGGGGAATCCTGGCATGCTCTTGTACGTTTTATTTACAAGTATTATTTGTTAAAAATATCGTGCTGGGACAAAAAAACTAATTTGTAAAAATTTAAGTTTAAAAACAATTGTATTTGACAGAGTGGCTTTAGTTGTGGAACACAAAGTGTAAGCAGATAAAAAAGTAATGGGGGCTTCCCCGGTGGCGCAGTGGTTGAGAGTCCGCCTGCCGATGCAGGGGACACGGGTTCGAGCCCTGGTCTGGGAAGATCCCACATGCCGCGGAGCGGCTGGGCCCATGAGCCACAACTACTGAGCCTGCGCGTCTGGAGCCTGTGCTCCGCACCAAGAGAGGCCCGCGCATCGTGATGAAGAGTGGCCCCCGCTTGCCACAACTAGAGAAAGCCCTCGCACAGAAACGAAGACCCAACACAGCCCTAAATAAATAAGTTAATTAATTTAAAAAAAAAGTAATGGAATCCAGAAATAGATTATGTATGCATAGCATGCTGTGACTGCAAAAAGAGGTTAATGTGTAACTTAATTAATTTCCTCCTTTACAGAAACTTTGTCTTTGCTAGGCAGCACCTTTATTAGGTAAGCACAACAAATTTGAGTTGTTTACATAAGAAAGCTCAGGGAACTACTTATGGGAAAGCAAAAGAATAAATCCAGAAGGTGAGAGGGGAGAAAAAAGAAAGATGAGAGTGCCGAGCCCAGGTCAGGCCAGAGGACCAGATTGAGCTATTGGCCTAGGGGCCCATGTGATACAGAAATACATAACATGTATGTATGCATTCCCTATATAGAAATACACACACACACAACTTTCTATCTGTGTGTGTGTGTGTGTGTGTGTGTGTGTGTGTGTTTTGAGAGACAAGAAGAAAAGGAATTTTAGAGATTTGATTTTTGGATTAAAAATTTAATGCCTTCATTTACTTTGAATTATTTTTTAATATTGGCCTGGGGTTTCTTTTTAAACTGCATTGATAGTGCTACAAAATAGCTTAGTTTTATTAAGCTACGCTGTATGAAATTGCTGATTTTTGTATGTCAAAGATGGTCAAATACTGTTGTTTTTCCTGGTTCATCCTATTTTATGGTCCACCTCACATATAGAGTTAGCTAGTTCGCGCACAAAGACTGAGATTTAAATGCTCCAGGCAGAGGAAGCCTCGTGCAGGTAGGCTGAGAGGAGAGGAAAACGGGGCACCACCAGGGCCTCTGTCCTGTGGCTGGTAAGAGGTTACCCAGAAGGGCGAGCAGCAGATGAACAAATGCCAATGATGCCAACATGGTGGCACCTAGCATGAGCTTTCTTCCAGACACTGTGCCAAGCCCAGATAGAACAGATCTCAGTACAATCTCACAAGGATCCTGTGAAGCAGGTATTATTAGTTTTCAGTATTCTCATTATTATTATTTTACCGATGAAGAACTGAGCCTGTGATGGTTAATTTTACGTGTCAACTGACTAGGCTATAGTGTTAAGTTGATGGGATTACCATATAAACTATTAGACTTTGAGTGAAGCATATTACCCTCCATCAGGTGGGTGGGCCTCATCAAATCAGTTGTAGGCCTTGAGAGAAAAGACTGAAATCTCCTGATGAGGAAGGATTGTGCCTCCAGACTGCCTTTAGACTTAAGGCTGCAACATTAACGCCTGCCAGAATTTCAATTTCAGACTTGGCAACCCTCACCGTCACACGAGACATTTCCTTAAAATATCTCGTTCTCTCTGTCTTTCTATATATGATGTATATGTACACATCCTATTGTTTCTTTTTCTCTGGAGAACCCTAACTAGTATAGAGCCGATAAATTATAGAGCAGAGATAAGAACGCAGGATTTCCTGGTTCCAAAATCCATATTTTTAATCACTACTTCATGCTGCCCCCTTCTGTTTCATTATAGAAGGTGTCATCCTTTGTTTGCATCATTTGTTAATGTGTTTGCATCCCCATCTAAGCTATAAGATCAAGAGGGCAAGAACTTTTTTATTCCCAGCATTCAGCACAATGCCTGTCACATGGCATCGCTCAATACATATTTGTTTTAGATTGGGGACAAAATATTTATGGTTATGTGCTACAATAACTGTAAAGCACAATAAAAATGAGTTGTTTCTGTTGTGAGGCAAACACACAATTCTTGTACAGTTATTTAGAAGCAAATATAGAATGTATGTATCTAAACGTCTGACTATGTGCATAAGCCAGTGTGAAATTTTAAGATGGTATTATTACTTGATAAGCTTTTTTCAGCCTTTGCCAGCAACCAGGGGTGAAGGAATATTTCCAGGATAAAAAAAAAATATTGTATTTCTGTCCCTAACAGCTGAAGGAAGAAGTAGGAATGACAGACCCTTTTCCATGCAGGGTAAAGTCAGCAGCCTTAAGCTCAGAAAGGCAACTAGGTTTGATGTTTGTTAGTTTGATGTTAGTTCTGATTGATTGGTGGTGGCTGCCTGCTGCACTTGAGAAGATTGTGAGACCACAGTCGGGTCCTCAGCAAAGAGTGCCTTGATTAACAAGCAAGCTCCCACCTGGCCAAAGGATTGGGCGTGTGCAGCAAAAGTGCCATTTTGTTTCCTGCCCTGATTTAAGCAATCCAAGGCTAGCCCTTCTGGTGCTCTTGTGAATTAGCAAGGCTTGCTGTTGAGAAGGAGAAGAGGAATAAAGGTTCAGTTTAAAAGGGAACCAAAACAAATTTCTTGAATCGCAGGGAAAACATTCTCAGTGTCTAAGTGAAGATTAATCTCTTTAGCGCTATCTTTAACATATAGCATATTCCATAATTTTTTTCCCTTTAATCACCAAAATCAGATAAAATCAAATTAACCAACACTTTTAAGAACATGTTTGCTGGACCAGAAGAATTAGTCATCAGGGCCCATGTCCAAAGCCTATACCAGGATAGAAATATATACTATTGTTAGGGAGTATTTCAGTTTTCTCCTGTATTTCACCATAAACTGGACATTAATTTCATAGAGTTAAGCAGTTAATGGCTGCTTACTTTTACTCACATATTTATTAATGTCTTTGCACATTGTTCTTTTTTGCACATCAAACCTTCCATCTGGAATGGCTTTTCTTCTGTTTGAAATACATAGATTCTTTAGAATTCACTTTAGTAGGGATATTTTGGTGGTAAACTCGCTTAACTTTTTCTTTTGTCTGAAAATGTCTTTGTTTCCTGTTTGTTCTTTTTTATAAATTTACTTATATATTTGCTTTTATTTTTGGCTGTGTTGGGTCTTCGTTGCTGTGTGTGGGCTTTCTCTGGTTGCGGCGAAGAGGGGCTTCTCTTCGTTACAGTGCACAGGCTTCTCATTGCGGTGGCTTCTCTTGTTGCGGAGCACAGGTTCTAGGCGCGTAGGCTTCAGTAGTTGTGGCACGTGGGCTCAGTAGTTGTGGCTCGCGGGCTCTAGAGCACAGGCTTAGTAGTTGTGGCTCACGGGCTTAGTTGCTCTGCAGCATGTGGGATCTTCCCGGGCCAGGGATTGAACCCGTGTCCCCTGCAGTGGCAGGCAGATTCTTAACCACTGCACCACCAGGGAAGCCCTCTATTTATTCTTGAAAGACAGCTTTTCATGGTTTGGAAGTCCAGGTTGACAGTGATTTTCTGCTGTCTATTTTCTGCAGTCTGCTGGTTTCTGCTCTTTAAGATGTGAGGTCAGCAATCCATCCAGTCGTCATTCCTTTGCAGGTAATCTGCTCTTTCTTCTTGGAATCTTTTAAATATATTTTGCTTTTCTTTATCATTCTTCAGTCTCAGTATTGTGTCTAAAATTGAATTTTAGCCTCTTGGATCTGAAGATCTTTTAATACTTCTTGAAAGTTCTCAGTCATTTTACCTTCAAATATTGTCTATTCTCAATTCGTTACCTTTTCCTGAATCTTTTTTTTTTTTTTTTTTTTTTTACGTGGGCCTCTCACTGTTGTGGCCTCTCCCATTGCGGAGCACAGGCTCTGGACGCACAGGCTTAGCGGCCATGGCTCACGGGCCCAGCCGCTCTGCGGCATGTGGGATCTTCCCGGACCGGGGCACGAACCCATGTCCCCTGCATCGGCAGGCGGACTCTCAACCACTGCACCACCAGGGAAGCCCCTGAATCTTTTTTTTTTTTTTTGGTGGTACGCGGGCCTCTCACTGCTGTGGCCTCTCCTGTTGTGCAGCACGGGCTCTGGACACACAGGCCCAGTGGCCATGACTCACAGGCCCAGCCACTCCGCAGCATGTGGGATCCTCCCAGACCGGGTCACTATCCTGCGTCCCCTGCATCGGCAGGCGGACCCTCAACCACTGCGCCACCAGGGAAGCCCAACCCCTGAATCTTTGAATAGGCATTATTAAAACCCTTGTCACTCTTTTCTCTCGATTTTTCATATTCTACACCTAATTTTTTCATAGTTACGTTCCAGTCCTCTGATTCTCTATGAAAGCTACAAATGCACATACCACTTCATGAACTTTCTGTTGTACTGGACTTTGCAATGAATGAAAATAGGAGAATTCACATTAATTCTAGTTAACAGGTTCCTGGAGTCAGGTTGGCCACCATTAGCTCTTACCTGTATATGACAGGTCATGTCAGGGCAGGTGAAGGAGAATATTGAAGTGGATGGTAAATGAGGTAGCAGCAGGGAAACAGGGCCATATGGCTTTGCAAAGCTTCCTAGCATTATTATGCCACACATACACTCTCCCTCTGGAATGGAGGACCTGTGACCATAATTTTGTACTAGGAAGGGGAGGCTGCTCATCATAAGACACCATCTGGGACAACTTATCCAGATGTAATTTTCCTTAGCAATTTTCCTATGCTTGGCTCTGTTACCATAATGGATAGGTTTCTGTCATCTGTTCCTTGGGAATATTTTGTAATGTCAGTGTGAATAGTGTTAGGATTTATTTATTTGGCAACGAATTAAGAAGTGTGACAATTTATTGTCAATGAATTTGAAGAGGAAAATATTCCCTTGCTCTAAGCTCTTAGCTCACTTCTACTTATGAATACCCTGTTCAAGTTACTTGAGTCTGGAGCCAACATACTTAAGTAAAATTCTGACATGGAATTATATCACTGCAGATAAAATACCTTGTTTAAACCATAAAAACAATTTTAGGATTCTAATTCTTCAAAAAAATGTCATATTGCTTTATACTATTTTGCAATGACAAACAGGCTTGTACATTTTAAAGTGAAAATAAGGATGGCATTTGAAATAAAATTGCCTTTTGTCTTCTTTAAATCTAACAGATAATAGCATCTAAAGAATTGAGCAGGGGAGGAAGAATCTTAGTGTCTATGGCTCATACACACGCACTTTCATCATTTCTTAGGGCCATGACCTCTTGCTGTGTAATTTTGCCCAAAAGTTTTAAATGTTATCTTTGGAGCATTTTTGTATACAATGGCAAGAGAGAATTAAAAGCAATATTTAGGGAGGTGCCAAATCAGGTACAGGTGTCTCCAGTCCTCAGTGTAGTTTATGCAGTAAAAATTCTTAATATAATCTTACAGGGTATATTATTCAACCCACCATACAGGGGTTTGGATGAGAGATATTCTATCAGTTTAGATGAATCAGGGAAGGCTTCCTGAAGGGCATGCCATTGAATCAATCTTCGAAGGATGAGCACTAATGTGGATAAAACATATTTTCTTAGCCAATAGAATTTTCCCCTAGGAAAAGCCTTGTTTTGTCTGATGGATACTCTGATAATTCTTTTTGGAGTGGGGACCAGAGACCACCAAGGTGCAGGCATAAGTTAGGTATCATGCTTTTGATTTACTGAGCACAGCAAGCAAAGTGAGTGTGAGCTGAACTTAGCTCTTAGGAAAATAGGATTTTTAAAGGTAGTAGAGGGCAAGAAGTGGAAGACTTCTTGATGAGGTGTCTCAGGGGAGAGGATTTTAGGGGAGGAAGAAGAAAGTCAATGGTCAGTCACATTGGGTTTTGTGTAGGTGTTGCTACTATGTGAATCCTTCTCCTCTTTCCACAATATATTTGGTTAGCTATCTACTTATTATTAACATATTTTAGAATTAGACCTATCAATGCCCTGCTTCAAGGCTGTTATGAATTAAGTAAAAAGGCTGTTGTTCGCAGGTTCCTAATGGATAGGACTGTGAAGACAGTGAAGGGTAATACTTTTCTTATTTGGGCTCTTAGTAGAAGTTAGAGAACAGATGCATGAGGCTGCATTTCCTCCTGAGTGCTTAAAGTACAAATAAACTGGTTTCTTTTTTTTTTTGCGGTACGTGGGCATCTCACTGTTGTGGCCTCTCCCGTTGTGGAGCACAGGCTCCGGACGCGCAGGCCCAGCAGCCATGGCCCATGGGCCCAGCCACTCCGCAGCATGTGGGATCTTCCCGGACCAGGGCACGAACCTGCACCCCCTCCCCCCATCAGCAGGCGGACTCCCAACCACTGCCCCACCAGGGAAGCCCAAATAAACTGGTTTCTTGATTGAGAGTTCATTAAAATGTTATAGAGGGCACATAACAGAGTAAAGCTGGTGTGCTTTTGTGGAAATTAAGGAGTCTTGTGAAAGAGTTATGGGAATGGAGGATCATTTCAGCTCCACGTGGAGAGAGAAATAGAGTATGGTTTGATTGTAATATGGCGGAGTACAAGGAAAGTGGTAAGAGACAAGGCTGGAAAAATAATCTGGAGCCAAAGCATGAATGACCTTTCATGCATGAAAGACCTCAATGCCAGGATTAAGTAATTGGGTCTCATTTGTTAGGAAAACAAAAAAAGGAGAGTCAGAGAATATTTCTTTTGGGGTGGCAATTTAGATTTATAAAGTAAGTTTTTTTATTCTGAAAATAATGCATTTTTGTCATATAAAGCCAAGAAATATAGAAAAAGCATAAAAAAGAAAATAGATGCTTTGGTAATGCGACCACCTATATTTTGTTGTGTTCTTTCTGGAATTTGTGTGTGTGCATAGACACAGGTTTTAAAAGGTAAAAATGTCATTTTGATGCACATACTGCTTTACTTATCATTGAAGACTGGGTTAGAAACCCTGCCCTAAGTGAATAAATGTGGCTGCAATGAAGTGCTGGATTGTAGTGACCAGAGCCTGGATACTGGCAAAGCCCAGAAGAGGTCTCAAGAGAGGTAATGTCAGGGTCAGCACAGAGAAACTGGGAAAGACCAAGCAGAGCTGGGTGGGCATGCTGGAGGCCAAGACTGGGGCAGAGGAAGGCTTGGTGGATGATGATTTCCAGGCTCTCAATCTGAACCTATTGAAAAATTAACCAAAGTAGGGAATTAGGATGAGTTGTCAGTTTTGATAGAAAGTTGATAGGTTTGATTGGCGGTATGTATGGCTATCAGCAAATCCGGGTGAAAATGTCCAGTAGAAACTGGAACAGTCAGGCATGGTGGCTAGGCCAGGGGACTGGAATAGAGAAGGGAGCAGCGGCCTGAGTGCTTGTTCATGCATGGCTCATTTAAGTCCCCCAACCTCGCAAAGTAAAAATTATCATCGGCATTTCAGAGAAGCCTCAGCAAGATTAAATCATTAACCCACACAGCTACTAAATGGCAGAACTGAGAGTAAACAGCGTCCAAACGCTTTCTGTTTTGCTAAGCAAAGAAGTGTTGAAGGGGCAGAATGAGTAGGGGAGATCATTAAAGGAAAAAGTGTACAACTATTAATATGAGTACATTTAAATACATATATATATAACCCCCCCCACACACGTCTTCCTGTGTGTGCATGTGTGTGTGTGTTGAATGTTTATTATGATAGAACACAGAGGCTAAGAACATAACATATCCCTACACTAAACAATGTTTGTACAATCATGGAGCTTACATTTTAGTTATGGAAACGATCATTAGACTACTAAGTGTCCATTAATTACAACTGTGACACGTGATGAAGAAGCATCAGAAGGAATTAATAATCAATAAGGGGATCTGACCCAATCTTTTCAGCTAAGGAAAATTTCTCTGAAGAAGTGACATCCTTCAGATATAAGTTTAAATGAAAGAAAAGGGAGAGGAAGTTATACCAGGCAGAGTGCATATCTTGAGGAAATCTCCGAGGTGGGAGAGGCTGGCACAGCAGAACTTCAGGATGATAAAGTGTAGAAATGGGGGAGGAAAACGGTGAGAGACTGGGTTGGAGCACCTAGCAGAGTCCAGTTCTGCAGGGTACGTTTATTGTTTATTGTAACGGTAAGGAAGCCGTTAAAGAGTGTGGGAAGGGGAGCGACAAGTTTGTTTAAATTTGTTTACTTAGAAGACCTCTCTGGCTTGATGCAGAGAATAGATAATAACAACGTGAGCTGCATTCACGCTTCTAATTCCGCATTCCCTCCACAGTCGTAGAATAATCGGTCCTTGATTTTTACCACATGACTACACCCCCTCCCACTAGATTGGGGGGAGGATATTTCCTCACCAGCTTGATCTGAGGCTGGCCGCGTGACTTGCTTTGGCCAATGGAAGGTTAGCGTGTGTGCCTGGAGCAGAAGCTTTAGATGCGCAGGCATGGTTTATCTTGGCCTCTTGCCTCCACATCAGTCCCAAGAAGAACGTGCTTATGCAACCACTGGTCCCATAAAGAGACACAGAGCTGAACTAAGCCAGCCCATATCCCTCAAGTGAGAAAAACAAATGACTTGTGCTGTAAGCCACTGAGAGTTCACTGCAGCTTTTGCTAACTCAGACAGGAAGATGCAAGAATGAAAGCAAAGAGACAAATTAGTGTTCTAGGTAATAGATAATGGTGCATTGGACTAAAATAATGGCAGTGTGGAGATGATAGAAGGAATAGATTCCAGGGATATTTAGGCTTTAGAATTGGTAATATGGATGACTGATTGAACGCAAAAGTAATGGAAAAGGAAACGTCAAGATGGTGTTTCAACTGGAGGTTCTTGCAATATTGTTCAACTCTATGATCCTAAAGACAATTGAATATACCCAGAGTTTTCAAGTGATGTATGTCATTTTATTTGTAAAAAAAATAGATTATTATTTTGGTGACAGAATTAAATAGTGAAGGTCCCTTCCCCCGGGAGTCCACAGGGAGGATCCAGGCTGCTGCGTATTTACTACCATTCCTTGCTGAGAAAGCAGTACCAGCCCAGGTTTCAGAGGACCTGCTGCCAATGGTCTAAAAGCCTTCACTTTGACGTGATGTCCTGTTAAGGTTTTGGGGTTGTTACAGGCATGCCAGCTTCTGCCGTTAAGAAGCACTAAATCGGGCTTCCCTGGTGGCGCAGTGGTTGGGAGTCTGCCTGCCGATGCAGGGGACACGGGTTCGTGCCCCGGTCCGGGAAGATCCCACATGCCGCGGAGCAGCTGGGCCCGTGAGCCATGGCCGCTGAGCCTGCGCGTCCGGAGCCTGTGCTCCACAACGGGAGAGGCCACGGCAGTGAGAGGCCCGTGTATAACAAAAAAAAAAAAAAAAAAAAAAAAAAGAAGCACTAAATCTATCACTTTTACAAGGAAGCAAAAAACCCCGCAATTTATTATATTTTAGTGCAGGATTCTTGTCAGGCTTTCTGCCTAAGGCACACTTTGTGCCTGAACTTGGATCCACAGCTTTATAGCCTGTCCTTTCACCGCACAATTTCCTGATCAGTTCTGGACGATCCTAATGGTTGCTTATTTTGTTTTTCCCAAGGAAGCAATGAGACATTTTCTGTCCAATGTGAGTGAGCAGCAAACAGCATGATTTTTTATTAAATTAGTGAGTAAATAAACGTTTGGCAGCCCAGTTGTTGAGAAAACGGGGCTGTGAACTCCAGAAAAGTCACTAATCCAGGCAAAGACTGACTCTTTCTTTCACTGTTCTCTCCCAGCAGCCAGAGAGGTTTAGGTGTCTGTAAGGGTCTGTAAGCAGCACACTTGCTGTGGCCTTTCTGATGGAGGTTAGCGAATCAGAAGCACTGTGACTCATTTATCAGCCAATTTGGACTGTTGGGTCTGATTTTCTGGGTTCTGCCCGCTGAATTTGCCTCTGTTAAATTTAACTCCAGCTTAATGGTTTGTTGATCTTCTTTCAACAGAGCCCAACCACTGTGGGATTACCAAAAACTTCACTTTTTGACATCAGAATTAGATTAATGAGAAGTTAATTCTTAAATGTGTCATAATAACTTGGAAACGATGAGATATACAATATCCCGTTTTGGCTCTTCATGTTCAATTTTCCTTTAATCACTGCAGCAGCTAACAAATACTAAAATATACTGATGTGTATTTCTGTCTTTTCCATTTCGTAGTTCTTGGAAGTCTAGGGGAAATATAGCTGCCTATGGAGGAGGGACAGGAAAAAGATCAATGTAGGAGGTGGTCTAGAAAATCCACAAGCCATGTAATCAATATAATCAACATCTCGCTGTTTAAGAGTTACCTGGGATATGTTTTCAGCATCCTCACTTCCCCCATGTCCTGAAAAAAAAAACTCCTTCTTTTATGTAAAATACACAAATACAAAACAAATACTTTTTTTCTGCTTTTCACTTAACAAAGATACCATTTCAGCAGAAAGCGCAGGAGGTTTGGAACCAATAAACTTTGTGTTTGTTTAGTTCCGGCTTTGCCAAAAATTCACTGTATGGCCTTGGGCAAGTCACTTAACATTTCTGAGTCTTCATCTGGTAAATGAGAAGGTTTTCTTGGGTGACCTCCTTGAAGATCATTTTAGGCAAAAGGCTATGTTCTTCATTCCATGGGTTGCAATTTACACGAGCCTGGATCTATTGTTTTCATATTAATATTTTTGCTTGTGTAAACAGCTCTCAGAATTCACTAATCATTCTTTGACCTGATGGTAATTTGTTTTGCTAATATTGATTACAATAAGTGCCATTCATTTTTCATGATTAAGAAGAAAGTGTGTCCTTTGCCTCCATTCTATTCATATTTTTTGAGGCTATATTTCTCATCCTTTTAATCTCATAAATCTAGGAATGAAAATTGCTAAGAAGTGCAAACACAACAAACAGAACAAAATACAAAGACAAAATCAAACACACAAACCAACCAAAAATAAAGGTTAATATCAGAGGCTAAAAAATCCAAAGCAAGATTTAGAGGAATCTAGCAAGGAACTGTGATTTAAATTACCCACAAAATGACATCAGGTGAAGATGATCTCACTGGTTTTGTGAAAAGTGTTTCATTTCCTGGCGATTTTGACCTTTCAGTGAAATCTCTTTGCCTTATCTTCTTCACGTGCGTTTCTTAAGATGCCCTTTATCTGGGTGTCCTGAAGGACATTTTAGACAGAACTGAAGATGACTTTCAGCAGCCTCCGTCCAGTATATGTTCACCCAATTCTGTGAAGGAGTCCAGATGTACTACCCCAATTTATGCTACTTTGGCATATTTATTTTTCAGCTAAAGGCAATTGAGAAATAACAGACACAAGGAGAATTCATTGCCCTCTTCCTGTCTGCCTGAAAGTAGGTCATAAATTCCTTCCCGCCAGCTATCTAGGATGAAGAAGAAACCCTTATCACTGGAGATGGAGAGTCACACCAAGATTAGTCTGCATAAACAAACCTTACTAAAATAATTATATTCCATTCATTTCTGCCATATATTTCCTAGTCACTTTCTCACAATTTATCATCCCTAGAAGCCCAAACCCCCTTCCTTTATCTAGTCATGTCTGCACAATTTATTGCCCTTTGTTAAAATAGTATATAAGCTCCCGAGTCTGTTTCTTTGGGTTTCCACTTTTCTGTGATACCCCTATGCACATAAAATTAAAAACGTTAATAAAATTTGTATGCCTTTCCTACTGTTAATATGTATTTTGTCAGTTCAATTCACAGGCCCCAGCCACTGAACTTGAAAATAGAAGAAAAGGTTTTTTTCCTCCCCTACACCTGAAATCCATTTACTTTCTGGGAGAAGGCCAAGAGACCCTCTGCCAACAAGCCCTAACTGTGGCCTTTTAAAGAGGAAGAAGAAGTGAATCTGTATAGCTGTAATGGCCAAGGGACATCAGGAAGGTGAAATGCAGTGATGCCAGATGGAATTTGGCTAGCAGAGAATCTTCGTGGTTGGTAAGAGGTCAGAACCTTTGGTAACTACATCCTTGTTACAATGTAGACTTTGACTTTCTGACTGTTTTTCTCTAGGTTATGTTTTATGTTTGTAGTCTGATAATGTTTGCCATTAATCGCAAATTTTCTTTTTCACATCTTTAGTGGAGTATAATTGCTTTACAATGGTGTGTTAGTTTCTGCTTTATAACAAAGTAAATCAGTTATATATATACATACATCCCCATATCTCCCCCCTCTTGCATCTCCCTCCCACCCTCTGTATCCACCCCTCTAGGTGGTCACAAAGCACCGAGCTGATCTCCCTGTGCTATGCAGCTGCTTCCCACTAGCTATCTGTTTTACATTTGGTAGTGTATACATGTCAGTGCTACTCTCTCACTTCATCCTAGCTTCCCCTTCCCACTCCCCATGTCCTCAAGTCCATTCTGTGTGTCTGCATCTTTATTCCCGCCCTGCCCCTAAGTTCATCAGAACCATTTTTGCCTCAGATTTCTTTGCAACAACTCTTCTTTTATTCAAGAAGCCTTAATTTATTTATCGCCATCTTTTTATATATAAAACTAAGTTATTAAAGAAAAGTAAAGGTGTTTAAAAGGAGTCCAAAACATGGTAAAAATTACTTGTAAATGTACAGTATTTTGCCATGTAACTTTCTATGACTTTCAAGGGACAGAAACCAAGCAGAACGTGGTCTGAGTAGATTTTTGCGCGCAATAATCTCCTCTAATATATCAAACTTAGAGAAATTTATGTTAATTTGACCACTGCTTACCTTTGGAGGAGCTTTAGCATTTAATAGCCATCATTACAGCTGTATCCTTAATTCTGCTTCATTCATTTATTTAAAACACCTATTTAATACTTAAAATACGACAGACACTGTGCCAGTGCTGAGGATACAAAGATGAAAATCCTCAGTTCTTTACTCACTTTGACTCCTTCAATTGGCAAATATGGAGGCATTTGCTGAAAATTAGGTCAAGTGCCTATAAAATCTCTAATTTTTACTACATGAGTTACATAGCTTGTTTTCATGCAAATATGATCCTAGAAAAGTTTGGCTTAATGAATAAAAATAGCCCAAAGTATTTTCATTTATTGGAATAGATTACCATTAAAGACTGATTCCAATAAAGAAGAGCAAATACATATTTATGAATATATGTATTCAACATTTCAATATCTAGGCATGTATTAATTCCTAAATATAGTTTTAAATTATTTTTAGTTCTTCACAAAACTGTTTTCATACATGCTTAATTTCTTGGTCACAAGAAACTGGTCATGTACCTTTAAATTAGAAAAAAATTGAGCGTGTGTGTGTGCACGCGTGCATACGTGTGTTTACGAGTGTTGCATCCTCACATATAGTCAAAGTGGCTTCCAGTTCTGTCTTTTATAGACCAAAATTTATATTTGGCTTTGAATTGCTTATTTTTATTTTGTGATAGATCAGAAATAAGAACAGACTCAGCATAATCATAGTTATTCTAAAATTTAATACATTTTTAAAGTGGAAATTGAAAATAATTTCTAAGATATATGCCTGCTTTTAAAATTATCCAAATTTCTACGTGATTTTAGGATTCTGGATTCACCATGCACTTACTTTTTAATATTAATTTGTACATTTTTTAAAGCCTCAGGATGTGTGTATAGGGGATCTCTAACAACCTAAACATTTAGCTAGATGTTAAGAGATCTTATGAAAGGGTGAATGTTTTCATACTATTTTTTTTTTCATGTTTCTTTCCTTCCTCTCTTGTATAAAGTTTGGGTTATACAATGTGTGCTTATTACCTAAAAGACAAATTTCCTTAAAAAGAAAAACGTTTTATTCTTTACTCACCATTCAGTTCAGATCAAACTTGACCAGGGATGTAGGATTGGAGATCCTTGCTTTGGTTCAGAGCTGAAAATACACACTTTTATGATCTCTCCCTACTATATGATTCTCACATGGGTATGAGAATCCCTGGTGTCATCAAAGAAAATCTCTGGGGGTCGATTTTTTTGAATTACAAATTCATTCCAGGTAAAAGGAGAAGGGAGATAGGTAGCACTGAGAATAAAGCAAAGACACATCCTTCTGAAACAAGTGTGGGGCTTTTCTGACCCTCAGAGACGTAAGTAAGTTTGGCTGAACCCCAACTTGAGTGTCTGAGAATTTAGAGCCCTTCTCACCATGTCAGTAACTTCTGACATATTTTTTTCCCTCGTTGTTTCCTCTGGACTTTTTTCCACTAGTGTTTTAAAATATAGTGTATTAATAGAAAAGTTGAGATACAGTAAGGTCAACAGGTCAGGAGATAGTTGCCATGGCAAAGATATTTACTCCCATTTCCCAAGAGGAGGAGTCATGCCAAGCCATGGAGACCGCTTGGGGAATTATCGAGGTCAACATGAAGCAGAGGGAAGGCGGGGAGTTGGGATGTGAGCAGGGGCCTTTACTGGAGTTTCTACAGGAAACAACAGGCGAGGGAAGGTAAGCAGGCTTAAGGCTCTAGGAGTTAGGAACTGTTCCTAGTTGTGTGGTAACTGGCACTGGGGTGAGAGATCAGATAGACAGTGGCCCAGAGTACGAGAGCCTGACAAAGGAGGTGGCTGGTGGTAAGGACTGTGGACTGGTTGGTTTGTGTTTGAAAAGTCTGCTCCTAGGTGAGTTGTTGATGATGTCCAGGAACTGGCTAACTCTGGGAGGGTCCACAAGACCTCAGATGTCAAAGCATCAGAATACCGAAAACAAAAGGACAAACACCTAGGTCCAACTCCCTATCTTGGTTCTTGCCCCTAAAGGCCTCAACCAAAAGTACAGCCCTTTTATCAGTTCCCACAAAAGTTCTCATCACACCAAGAATTTTGTTACTTTTGGCTTTAAAGCGTGAAAGGAAAGTTACAAGGAGTTATAGACAACTGTTTTTTCTAGCTCCTTCTTTCCTGTCCGGTGCAAACAACGATTTCCCCCTTCTTCCCTCCGGTAGGGCAAATCCTTACATTTAGGCCCTCCAAGTTCTTAGTTTCTACTACAACCAGGGGTTTCAAATAATTTTCTGAGCATTGGTAGATCACTTCTCCTTGTGATAAATGCTTCTGTAGACTGCTAAGTAAATAAAAATTCCCTATCTCATACTGATCACATCAAAACATATAGAAACATCACACTGATAAGATGGTTGGAGGAGAACCGAAAGTAGCAAAAGCAAGAAGTGACTTTAACCATGGAACTGAAGTGGAGGTGCAGAATGTGGCGCTGTTGACTTCTAAGCGACAGTTTTGGCAGCAGTGTTGATAAACATGCCATGACTTTGCTCCCAGAGGCAGGATGTGGTCTGTGAGCTTATGTAGAAGGAATTTATTGTATGTGCTTATACTGTTATAATGCAATTTGTGTTACCATTTTGGAGGAATCAAGGACGGTTTGCTAGACAGTATGGGAAAGGGCTCCTGGGCATACACACCCTGCCTGGTGTGTAGCTGTTTCTATAACTGCATACAACTTGTGCCCTTGGTTATTCTGGGCCAAGTGAAAACCAGGAAACAACCTGTGAGTATCTTTATGAGTATAAATATCTGCCCACATAAGGCACATGTGATGGTTAATTTTATGTGTAAACTTGACTGGGCTGTGGGATATCCAGATAGCTGGTAAAACATTATTTCTGGGTGTGTCTGTGAAGGTGTTTCTAGAAGAGATTTAGCGTTTGACTTGGTAGACTGAATAAAGATCACACTCACATGTGAGTTGGCATCATCCATTCCCTTGTTTTTTGTTTTTTTTGCGGTACGTGGGCCTCTCACTATTGTGGCCTCTCCCATTGCGGAGCACAGGCTCTGGACACGCAGGCTCACAGGCCCAGCCTCTCCGCAGCATGTGGAATCTTCGCGGACCGGGGCACGAACCCGTGTCCCCTGCATCGGCAGGCGGACTCTCAACCACTGCTCCACCAGGGAAGCCCCATCCATTCCTTTGAGGGCCTGGAGAAAACAAAAAGGCAGAGGGGCAAATTTGCTCTCCGAGCTGGGACAACCAGTGCTCCTGGGGTTCTCAGGCTTTTGGACTCAAACTGACTTACATCCCCAGCTTTCCTAGTTCCCTGTTGGTTATGTTTCTCTGGAGAACCCTGAGTAATACATGAGTAACTGGGAGCAAGTGTTGCTGATCCGTGGACTAAAAGCTGTGCGGTTTGTTTGCTGCGTTCCCTTGGACCTGACTGAGGCTCACAATCTCCTCATTTGTGAAATGGAAATAACATCTGGATCACGTGACTGCATGAATTCCTCCGAAGAATGTATTTAAAAGTGTTTAGCCTCAAGTTTAGTGCTGTTGGTGGTTACCATTCTCTGGCTAAATTAATCTCAACTACAATTACAACCTAAATCTCAGCATAATCAACACTTTCATGTGTCTGAAACTGATTGATGGGGCACAATATTTGTTACAACGTTCAGACATTCTAAGGACAAAAGAAATTGGACAGAGATTTACTTTTGAAGTACATGTTGGCTCGTCTTGCCAGCTGCAAATGTTTTGAGCTGAACTGGAGGGGTAATCAAGCCTGACGGTACGAGATGCTCCTCTTGATGGAGCCAGGGATGCTAATTGTGGTTCAGGCTTCATCATCGTCAGATAAGTGGTGCTTCGAGGAGCTGGAGAGGGAGAGGATGCAGAGTGGGCCACAAAGAGCTCTTGATGAAGAGCTGTGAGTACTCTCTGATTTGCATTCAAAGAAATCAAGAATTTACTGCCAAGGCATCTTGATTTTGCCATAGCTGCTTCCTTCTTATTTCCAAGTTATTATTATACATGTATTAAGCTCTCACGGTGCATGGCACAAAGCAAGTAAAGAAAGCCCTGTCATAGGGCAGCTTCCGCTTTATCTTTTAAACCAAAGTTTAGGATTACCCACCGATAGAATAGCATGGTAAATGAAGCAGCTAATAGGATACTTCTGGACCTTTTCCTAGTTATTCTGCGATATGAAGACAAGTTATATTTAATGGCTAAAATTATCAGTATATTTGTGGCTACAGTCAGAATGTGGGACAGACTGGAAAGCAGAGGATTAAATAACCCCCATAATCCACTTTCTGTTGGTTCTGAGAGACTGAATATACAAACAGACAATGGCCAGACCACAGACAAAAACAGAACTTCGACCCACAACCTGAAGCAACCTGCCCAGGAAACCAACCCCTTATCAACAATAAGCAGTTCAGGGACTTCCCTCATGGCGCAGTGGTTAAGAATCCGCCTGCCAATGCGGGGGACACAGGTTTGATCCCTGGTCTGGAAGATCCCACATGCCGTGGAGCAACTAAGCCCATGCGCCACAACTACTGAGCCCGCATGCCACAACTACTGAAGCCCCTGCTCCTAGAGCCTGTGCTCCGCAATGAAGAGTAGCCCCCACTTGCTGCAGCTAGAGAAAGCCCGCGTGCAGCAATGAAGACCAACACAGCCATTAATTAATTAATTAAAAAATAAGCAGTGCAGGAAGAACACAGCCTACAGTAAGTCACACTTGAAGGAAGCCAGATTTCTAGCTCTAGTGACAAGACACAAAGCTAAACAATAACTTCTCTAACAATCAGCCCTAAATGGCCAGGACATGATTACTAATTGACAGCTTCCCGGGCTTCCCTGGTGGTGCAGTGGTTGGGAATCCACCTGCCGGTGCAGGGGACATGGGTTCGAGCCTTGGTCCGGGAGGATCCCACGTGCTGCGGAGCAACTGGGCCCGTGGGCCACAGCTACTGAGCCTGTGCTCTACAGCCCACAAGCCACAACTACTGAGGCTGTGCTCTGGAGCTGGCAAGCTGCAACTACTGAAGCCCGCGCGCCTAGAGCCCGTGCTCCGCGGCGGGAGAAGGCACCGCAATGAGAAGCCCACACACCACAACGAATAGTAGCCCCCGCTCACCACAAGGAGACCCGCGCAGCAACGAGGACCCAACACAGCCAAAAATAAATAAATAAAATAAATATATTTAAAAAAATAAAATAAAATAATTGACAGCTTCCCTAATTTTTGCCCCCACGTTCAACTTAGGACCAACCAGAGAAAGCCAAATATGTACCTCTAACCAATCAGAGAGCACTTCTGCTTATCCCACCCACGGCTTCTCTGTGCCAACATCCTCCAATCTGGGTACACTTGAAGTCTTCTCCTTTTTTCACTCTGAAGTTTTCCCACTCCTGTGCCTGCCTTTGAGTGTCTACCAAGTGATGATGGCTGATACCCTTGCTGTAGCAAGTTCAGAATTGCCTTTGCTTTCCTCATTTGGTTGGTCTTCATTCACTTTCATAGCTCTAAGGGCAAGAGGGCTGAGTATGGATGGTTCCATACAAATACTTCTCCTCCCCCACCCCCGGGGAGAACTCAGTGACCTCCAAGGCTGGCCAATGGCGTCTGTATCCTAAGTGGACTGCCCAGTGCGTTTGTGTGCAAGTGGGTGAACACAGAGACCTGAATGTGTGTGGGCAACCAAACCTCATATCTTAGCAATGAACCTGAGAGACTGGGTATAGAAATGGCAAAAAAAAAAAACAAAAAAAAAAACAGCACAGCCCCTCCAGGACTCTGAGAGAATTAAGTTGGAAAGTCAATAGCTTGCAATGAACCACAAAATACAAACTGAGCAGTACTTTCAAGTGTTCAATGTACTGCTGTGACATCTCAAAACACTACCAACTATAGCAATTTTATGACAATATTTTTCTAACTTTTAAACTGTTTTTGACATAGCCTTGAAATTCATTTAAAAAGATTTTCCCCCTACCTTAAACATATCAAAGCAGGGCTTCAGGCAGAGGGATAACTCGGAGTTTCAGTACTATGAAAGTCAATTTGGAAAAGGTAAACTCACAAAGTAAAAGTGCAGTTACAAAAGCATCATTGGAGGAAACAAAACTCGATAGAAGTTACTAACAACAGAGCATTTTCACTCAGTTTCACTTACCAAAAATAACTGTAGACACAACACAATTGTGATTAAGACCTTTTACCTGTAGAATGGATCTTCCTTACCTCACTAATTTTCAGTGCTAATTGAGCTGTATTTCTTCAGTTACTTGATTGCTTTTTATTTGTGTGTTATTAGCTACAAGGGTCATTGCTGCAGTGCTGGGAACCCCCAATGGGGCTTTAGAAATCTGGAGGCTCCTACTTACCCCCTTAGGTTGGTAGTTCTTAACCATGGCAGTTCATTATAACCAGCCCACCTCAGACCAATTAAATCATAACCTCTCAGTATATTTTCAAAAAGAGCTCCCCAGTGATTCTAATGGGAACAGAGTTGAAAAAACACTCTCCTTGAAGAAGCAAGATTTCCTTGACAGTAAGTGTCACCTTGAATTGTATTCACTTTGTTTGAGGGTTGTCAAAATTTAATAAAGCAACTTTTACCTTGTCCGTTTTAAAGTGATAGTATCACAGAGTTACAAACCGGACTCTCTGGAACCTTGCCTGACTTTTTCAATACCGTGTGTCCCAGGACCAAAGCTGGTGGTGGTGGGGTCACCTGACTTGGAATTATAGGATGTGGAAGGCAGATTCACAGATTACTTCTCTGTTGCTTCAGTTTTCAATATGAAAATGATCAGCCTCATATAGGAGGCAAAGAGTTGAAGAGTGATCACATGCCAAGTTGGTTGTCTAAATGGCCAGTGAGGACACAGTATCTCATGCTGGCTATGTAAGACAGTCCAGTGTTCTTTCACCATTGCCAGAGACTGCCCAAAGGACACGGGACCTACAGATGTGGTGGCACGTTTGCATTGATGAATTAGAGAAAGCCTTAGGAAACTGATTTAGAGACCTAGGTTCTGCACTTATTGGGCCTCCAAGGTCTCAGATTTGGATGCAGAGATATCACCAAGTGACTCTTCATGAGGGACTTAGTTTTTTAGAATTCATGAGATCACAAATAGAGTAAAGATCACCTTCAGAATAGAATAAAATCAGAACAGTGTGACTAAACTGTCAAAACCTTCAGTACCTGGGCAATTAGGGGAGAAAGCTAGAGTGCCAGCTCCTTCACCAATCCTCTCCTACGGTGGCAGGGGATCTGGCCTTCAAGCTCCCATTGCCTGGAACTTTCCTTGAACAGACACGTCTGGTGACAGCATTTGAAGCCTCCTGAGAAGTGAATATTTAGAAAGGGCTCTGCATTCCTGATTTACTTAGAATATATTTTTGTAGAAATGACTGCTTTAGATCGTCTCTTAATTTCTCCCACCCCCTTTAATTGTCAGAGCTTCATCCCCTATTAAATGGGTATGGTTTACCTTAGCATTTGGAAAGATATAAAATATTCTCATTGTTCTTAAACTTCCCATTAGTCTAGGAAAAAAGAGTTTCGACAACTAGCTGCTGGACAATCATCGACAGGAAGACACAGGAACTCACCAAAAAAGATACCCCACATCCAAAGACAAAGGAGAAACCACAGTGAGATTGTAGGAGGGGCGCAATCACAATAAAATCAAATCCCATAACTGTTGGGTGGGTGACTCACAAACTGCAGAACAATTATACCACAGAAGTCCACCCAATGGAGTGGAGGTTCTGAGCCCCACATCAGGCTTCCCAAGCTGGGGGTCCAGCAACAGGAGGAGGAATTCCTAGAGAATCAGACTTTGAAGGCTAGTGGGATTTGACTGCAGGACTTCAACAGGACTGGGGGAAACAGAGACTCAAATCTTGGAGAGCACACACAAAGTAGTGTGTGCATCGGGACCCAGGAGAAGGAGCAGTGACACCATAGGAGACTGAACCAGACCTACCTGCTAGTGTTGGAGGGACTCCTGCAGGGGCAGGGGGTGTCTGTGGCTCACTGTGAGGACAAGGACACTGGCAGCAGAAGTTCTCAGAAATACTCATCAGCGTGAACCCCACCAAAGAGCCTGGGTAGGCTCCAGTGTTGGGTCGCCTCAGGCCAAACAACCAACAGGGAGGGAACCCAGTCCCACCCAACAGCAGACAGATGGATTAAAGTTTTACTGAGCTCTTCCCACCAAAGCAACAGCCAGCTCTACCCATCACCAGTTGCTCCCATCAGGAAACATGCACAAGCCTCTTAGATAGCCTCACCCACCAGAGGGCAGACAGCAGAAGCAAGAAGAACTACAGTCCTGCAGCCTGTGGAACAAAAACCACATTCACAAAAAGATAGACAAGATGAAAAGGCAGAGACCTATGTGCCAGATGAAGGAACAAGATAAAACCCCAGAAAAACAACTAAATGAAGTGGAGATAGGCAACTTTCCAGAAAAAGAATTCAGAATAATGACAGTGAAGATGATCCAGGACCTCGGGGGAAAAGATGGAGGCAAAGATTGAGAAGATGCAAGAAATGTTTAACAAAGATCTAGAAGAATTAAAAAACAAAAAAACAGAGATGAACAACACAATAACTGAAATGAAAACTACACTAGAAGGAATAAATAGCAGAATAACTGAGGCAGAGGAACGGATAAGTGACCTGGAAGACAGAATGGTGGAATTCACTGCTGTGGAACAGAATAAAGAAAAAAGAATGAAAAGAAATAAAGACAGCCTAAGAGACCTCTGGGACAACACTAAAAGCAACAACATTTGCATTATAACACTAAAAGCAACAACATTCGGGACCCAGAAGGAGAAGAGAGAGAGAAAAGACCCAAGAAAATATTTGAAGAGATTAAAGTCGAAAACTTCCCTAACATGGGAAAGGAAATAGCCACCCAAGTCCAAGAAGTGCAGAGAGTCCCATACAGGATAAACCCAAGGAGAAACATGCCAAGACACATAGTAATTAAACTGGCAAAAATTAAAGACAAAGAAAAATTATTGAAAGCAGCAAGGGAAAAATGACAAATAACATACAAGGGAACTCCCATAAGGTTAACAGCTGATTTCTCAGCAGAAACTCTACAAGCCAGAAGGGAGTGGCATGATATACTTAAAGTGATGAAAGGGAAGAACCTACAACCAAGAGTACTCTACCCGGCAATGATCTCACTCAGATTCGATGGAGAAATCAAAAACTTTACAGACAAGCAAAAGCTAAGAGAATTCATCACAAAAAAACCCAGTTCTACAACAAATGCTAAAGGAACTTCTCCAAGTGAGAAACACAAGAGAAGAAAAGGACCTACAAAAACAAACCCCAAACAATTAAGAAAATTGTCATAAGAATATACATATCTATAATTACCTTAAATGTGAATGGGTTAAATGTTCCAAACAAAGACAAAGGCTTGCTGAAATGGATACAAAAACAACACCCATATATAGGCTGTCTACAAGAGACCCACTTCAGACCTAGGGACACATACAAACTGAAAATGGGGGGATGGAAAAAGATATTCCATGCAAATGGAAATCAAAAGAAAGCTGGACTAGCAATACTCATATCAGACAAAATAGACTTTAATATAAAGAATGTTACAAGAGACAAGGAAGGACACTACATAATGATCAAGGGATCAATCCAAGAAGAAGATATAACAATGATAAATATATATGCACCAGACATAGGAGCACCTCAATACATAAGGCAACTGCTAAGAGCTGTAAAACAGGAAATCAACAGTAACACAATAATAGTGGGGGACTTTTAACACCTCACTTACACCAATGAACAGATCATCCAAACAGAAAATTAATAAGGAAACACAAGCTTTAAATGGCACAATAGACCAGATAGATTTAATTGATATTTATAGGACATTCCATCCAAAAATAGAAGATTACACTTTCTTCTCAAGTGCGCACGGAACATTCTCCAGGATAGATCACATCTTGGGTCACAAATCAAGCCTCAGTAAATTTAAGAAAATTGAAATCATATCAAGCATCTTTTCTGACCAAAATGCTATGAGATTAGAAAGAAATTACAAGAAAAAAGCGTAAAAAACACAAACACATGGAGGATAAACAATACATTAGTAAATAACCAAGAGATCACTGAAGAAATCGAAGAGGAAATCAAAAAATACCTAGAGACACATGATAATGAAAACACGACAATCCAAAACCTATGCGATGCAGCAAAAGCAGCTCTAAGAGGGACGTTTATAGCTATACAAGCCTACCTCAAGAAACAAGAAAAATCTCAAATAAACAATCTAACCTTAACCTAAAGGAACTAGAGAAAGAAGAAACAAACCAACCCAAAGTTAGCAGAAGGAAAGAAATCATAAAGATCAGAGCAGAAAAAAATGAAATAGAAACAAAGAAAACAATAGCAAAGATCAATAAGACTAAAAGCTGGTTCGTTGTGAAGATAAACAAAATTGATATACCATTAGCCAGACTCATCAAGAAAAAGAGGGAGGGGACTCAAATCAATAAAATTAGAAATGAAAAAGGAGAAGTTACAACAGACACTGCAGAAATACAAAGCATCCTAAGAGACTACTATAAGCAACTCTATGCCAATAAAATGGACAACCTGGAAGAAATGGACAAATTCTTAGAAAGGTATAACCTTCCAAGACTGAACCAGGAAGAAATAGAAAATATGAACAGACCAATCACAAGTAATGAAATTGAAACTGTGATTAAAAATCTTCCAACAAACAAAAGTCCAGGACCAGATGGCTTCACAGGTGAATTCTATCAAACATTTAGAGAAGAGCTAACACCCATCCTTCTCAAACTCTTCCAAAAAATTGCAGAGGAAGGAACACTCCCAAACTCATTCTGTGAGGCCACCATCACCCTGATACCAAAACCAGACAAAGATACTACAAAAAAAAAATTACAGACTAATATCACTCATGAATATAGCTGCAAAAATCCTCAACAAAATACTAGCAAACAGAATCGAACAACACATTAAAAGGATCATACACCATGATCAAGTGGGATTTATCCCAGGGATGCAAGGATTCTTCAGTATACACAAATTAATCAATGTGATACACCATATTAATAAATTGAAGAAGAAAAACCATATGATCATCCCAATAGATGCAGAAAAATTTTGACAAAATTCAATGCCCATTTATGATAAAAACTCTTCAGAAAGTGGGCATAGAGGGAACCTACCTCAACATAATAAAGGCCATATACGACAAACCCACAGCAAACATCATTCTCAATGGTGAAAAACTGAAATCATTTCCTCTAAGATCAGGGACAAGACAAGGATGTCCACTCTCACCACTATTATTCAACATAGTTTTGGAAGTTCTAGCCATGGCAATCAAAGAATAAAAGGAATACAAATTGGAAAAGAAGAAGTAAAACTGTCACTGTTTGCAGATGACATGGTACTATACTTAGAGAATCCTAAAGATGCCACCAGAAAACTACTAGAGCTAATCAATGCATTTGGTAAAGTAGCAGGATACAAAATTAATGCAGAGAAATCTCTTGCATTCCTATACACTAATGGCGAAAAATCTGAAAGAGAAATTAACGAAACACTCCCATTTACCCTTGCAACAGAAAGAATAAAATACCTAAGAATAAACCTACCTAGGGAGACAAAAGACCTGTATGCAGAACACTATGAGACACTGTTGAAAGAAATTAAAGATGATACCAACAGATGGAGAGATATACCATGTTCTTGGATTGGAAGAATCAATATTGTGAAAATGACTATACTACCCAAAGCAATCTACAGATTCAATGCAATCCCTATCAAATTACCAATGGCATTTTTTACAGAACGAGAACAAGAAATCTTAAAATTTGTATGGAGACACAAAAGACCTCGAATAGCCAAAGCAGTCTTGAGGGAAAAAAACGGAGCTGGAGGAATCAGACTCCCTGACTTCAGACTATACTACAAAGCTACAGTAATCAAGACAATATGGTACTGGCACAAAAACAGAAATATAGATCAATGGAACAGGATAGAAAGCCCAGAAATAAACCCATACACTTATGGTCAACTAATCTATGACAAAGGAGGCAAGGATATACAATGGAGAAAGCACAGTCTCTTCAATAAGTGGCGCTGGGATAATTGGACAGCTACATGTAAAAGAATGAAATTAGAACACTCCCTAACACCATACACAAAAATAAACTCAAAATGGATCAGAGACCTAAATGTAATACCAGACACTATAAAACTCTTAGAGGGAAACATAGGAAGAACACTCTTTGACATAAATCACAGCAAGATCCTTTTTGACTCACCTCCTAGAGTAATGGAAATAAAAACAAAAATAAACAAATGGGACCTAATGAAACCTAAAAGCTTTTGCAAAGCAAAGGAAGCTACAAAAAAGACGAAAAGACAACCCTCAGAATGGGAAAAAATATTTGCAAATAAATCAACAAAGGATTAATCTCCAAAATATATAAACAGCTCAATATTAAAAAAACAAACAACCCAATCCAAAACTGGGCAGAAGACCTAAATAGACATTTCTCCAAAGAGGACTTGCAGATGGCCCAGAAGCACATGAAAAGCTGCTCAACATCACTAATTATTAGAGAAATGCAAATCAAAACTACAGTGAGGTATCACCTCACACCAGTTAGAATGGGCATCTTCAGAAAATCTGCAAACAACAAATGCTGGAGAGGGTGTGGGGAAAAGAGAACCCTCTTGCATTGCTGGTGGGAATGTAAATTGATACAGCCACTATGGAGAACAGTATGGAGGTTCCTTAAAAAACTAAAAACAGAGCTACCACATGACCCAGCAACCCCACTACTGGGCATATACTCTGAGAAAACCATAATTCAAAAATACACATGCACCCCAATGTTCATTGCAGGTCTATTTACAATAGCCAGGACATGGAAGCAACCTAAATGCCCATCAACAGATGAATGGATAAAGATGTGGCACATATATACAATGGAATATTACTCAGCCATAAAAAGGAACGACATTGGGTCATTTGTAGAGACGTGGATGGATCTAGAGACTGTCATACAGAGTGAAGTAAGTCATAAAGAAAAAAAATATCGCATATTAACGCATATATGTGGAACCTAGAAAAATGGTACAGATGAACCGGTTTGCAGGGCAGAAATAGAGACACAGATGTAGAGAACAAACGTATGGACACCAAGGGGGAAAGCAGCGGGGGGTGGGGGGTGTAGTGGTGTGATGAATTGGGAGATTGGGAATGACATGTTTACACTTATGTGTATAAAATTGATGACTAATAAGAACCTGCTGTATAAAAAAATAAATAGGGCTTCCCTGGTGGCGCAGCAGTTGAGAGTCCGCCTGTTGATGCAGGGGACACGGGTTCGTGCCCCGGTCCGGGAAGATCCTTCCGGATCTTCTGGAGAGGCCACAACAGTGAGAGGCCCGCGTACCGCAAAAATAAATAAATAAATAAAGAGTTTCAGGATAATATGCACCCTCACCCTCACTCAAGGTAGAGAAGTGCCTCAAGGATATTGTTTTGTGTATGATCCCTTTGAGGTGGGTGAGGTACCCTGGCACCCCTAATTGTTCCTTTATTGCTTACCAGTTACTGAGCCCTACTCTTGCAGAAGCACAAAGATGGTCTATGAGTAAAATCATTTTAACATAAGCGATGGTTTTACCATTCAGCAGATTCTCAATTACATTTGCAAGTGGAATAAGGGGCATAAGTAAGTGAAATCATAAAGTTGTTGTTGTTTTTTTTTTTTTGCGGTACGCGGGCCTCACTGTTGTGGCCTCTCCCGTTGTGGAGCACAGGCTCTGGACGCGTAGGCTCAGTGGCCATGGCTCACGAGCCCAGCCGCTCTGTGGTATGTAGGATCCTCCTGGACTGGGGCACGAACCCACGTTCCTTGCATTGGCAGGCGGACTCTCAACCACTGCGCCACCAGGGAAGCCCAAGTACGCTTTATTTCTTAGACCAGTTTTAGCTTCACAGCAAAACTGAGTTGAAGTTACGGAGATTTCCCACATACTCTCTGCCCCCATACACGCATAGCCTCTTCCATTATCAGCATACCCTACCGGAGTGGTACATTTATTACAACTGGTGAACCTACATTGACACATCACTATCATCCGAAGTTCATAGTTGACGTTAGGATTCGTTCTTGATGTTGTATATTCTATGGGTTTGGAGAAATGTATGACATGTGTCCACCCTTACAGTATCATACAGAGTAGTTTCAGTGCCCTAAGAGTCCTTTGTGCTCTATCTATTCACCCCTCCCCTGCCTTAAGATTTAATTAGTCAATCCAATAACTCCTGTAACCAAACTCTTCCAAAACTGTGTTAATTTATTCAACAAATATTGTGTGAATGCTTGTCAAGTGCCACACACTGATCCAGGCACTAGACATACAGCAATAAACAAAGCAGCTCAAGATCCAGCCTCTCCAATAAAAATTAATTAAAAATTAATTTTAAAAATCCGTTCTCTCTCAAATTTTAGAGGGAGAGAGAGAAACAATAAACCAGCACACGAGTAACATAATTTGAGAAGGAATTAGCGTTGTGCAGAAGACAGAACGGGTAACATACTAGACAGTGATGGGGGTGGTGCAAGCCTTCTCTATAATGGGCAGTTGAGGTGTCACCTTTCTGAGGGGGTTGCATTTGAGCTGATACCTGAACCATGAGAAAGACTCAGCCATTCAGAGACTGGGAGGAGAGTGCGGCATAGAGCAAAACACAAATTTAATTTTGCCCCTAAACAGGAATAAACGGGTGCATTTGAGAAATGGAAAGAAGCCCTTTGTGCCTGGGGCACAGTGAGGGCACTGGAGAAAGGCAGGAGGGGAAGAGAGGTTCATGGGGCCAGACAGTGCAAGGCGTCCGAGGTCACGGTAAGGCACTGAGGTTTTCTCCCAAATGAAACGGGAAGGCATGGTAGGCTGTGAAAAAGGGGAGTGTGTTTTACGAAATCACATGAACTAGTTGGTGGAGACTAGCGGAGACTTTGTGGAGAGAGGAGGGAGGAAGAACGGGAAGCGGTAAGATGGGTTAAGAGGCTCTTGCAGTGGTCTAGGTGAAGGCTGGCTGTGGCTTGGGCGATGGTGGTTACAGTGGACACAGAAGGACACGAACAAGGAGGTAGAGTCAACAGGCCTCGATGATGGATCAGAAACAGGAGGTGAAGGAACAAGGGCAATCAAAGGTGACCGACTGTGGTATCAACTTACAAGACAGGAAAGAATAAGAAAGAAACAGGTATTTTTTGTTTTGTGGGGGAGGTTTGGTGGGATCAGTAGTTGTGTTAGAACTGTTAAGTTCGGGAAGCCCATCAGTGTGGTCGGGCTGAATCAGCAGCTGGGTGGAAAAGATTTTTGGTGCTCTAGAGAGAGTTGGGCTGAAGATGTAGATCTGGGAATCATCAGTGAATAAATTGTATTTAAAGTCAAGGGACTAGATGAGATCATCTAAAGGAGGAAATTCAGGGAAGAAAGAAGAGGACCTGTCTTGGACCCTGGCAGGGGAGGAAGAGATGGTACAAAGCCTGAATAGAGTGGCCAAAGTGGAAGCAACTTGTCATTTCAGTGGAAAGGACATCAGCCAGATGGGAGTGTGTGGAAGAGAAAACGGGAGGTGGATGCAGCAAATATTTCCATAAGTTTCGCTGTGAAGGGGAGAGAGAACAAGTAGCTGGAGGGGGTGTGAGGTCAAAGGAAGATTTATTTATTTACTCTTATGACAGAGCTACCAGAGCCTGTTTGTCAGCTGATGGTTATGCTAGAGTCAGACAGCAAAATCCAGAGGCTTGGTTGTAACGTCTTCCTACCACCCCCATCCAGCAGGATGAATTATTCTCGTGTTTCAAACCATGGGGTTTGCTTAATAATATTTGTAACATTTTATCATGGTAAATTATGTAAATTTCTGTCTCCCAAGTGAATTATACACTCCTTGGGAGAACAGCTCTCCTTTATTAATTGTCAGCTCTGTCAAGCTCTTTATTAGGCACCTTCTACGTGTGATCTCAGTACCTCTTCACAACAGCCCTTTCTGGGAGATATAATCTTTATTTTATAGATGAAGAAATCCAGGCTCAAACAGGCTAACTGACATACAGTAATGTGGGTGGTGAGTCAAACGCCGAGCTGAGATTCCAGCTCACGTCTGCCTGACTCTAAACCACACATTTTCTGTCCCTGTACGTCTTCTTCAGTGTCTTCTACTATGCACCCTGGTGCCTGCTCAGCACAGTTCGGCATCGAGCGTGCACTAACCAGAAATTCCATAACGGTGGAGGAAGTAAACAAAGCTCCAGTGATAGACCTTAACACCCTGCTATTCAATTGCTCCGTCATTCTCCTGTTTCTGATAATATATTCCATTTGTGGACCTAGAGGGGATATCCTAGATGGTTCACACCCATACTGGTCCCTCTGCTGGAATCCCACTGCAGGTCTTGATCAGGAGAAAGAAAGAAACAGGGGAGCTGGTGCTGGAGGGCAGCTGAGCTCCTGGCGGCAGCTGCTGCCTGCTTGCGACTGGCTCGCTGGGGGAGGAGCGGCTGGAAGCCGAGAACCGTTGGCTAAGTAAGTGAAGGTGATTTGCTGCAATTAGGCAATGGCACAAAGTCAGAGAATTTAATTCTTTTTTTTAACGTCAAAGTGATGATCATTTCCTTTTGTTTGGAAGTTTTCCGTCTCTGGAGTCTTTTGCCAATTTTATCACATAGTTAAGATAACCTCATGCAATTTGCTTGCAAAAAAATCGAAGATTTCATTTTAGGAGCTTTGGTATTTTATTTCAGTCATCAAATACACGTGCTTCTTTCTTTCGTGTAAATTTAATGTAGAAAAACAATTTTGTCCAGTTGCCAGAAAGGTAGATACTGAGCCTAGAGCCAAATATTTGCTGTAGCTGAATGAAACCAATCCAGTGTACCTTATCTATGCCAACAGTTTTCTATATACTTTGGGGACTACAAAATAATTGCTATTCTTAGGAATTTTCATGTAATTGGGATCCCAGGATGTGAACATATACTTCAACCACCATAACAGTAGGATTCAATTAAGTGCCAACCATTCATTCAGAAAGCCCATACTGTTTACCTGTTGTGTACTCAGATGTTATGTTAAGAAGTATGGGAAGTTTGACTAAAAAAACAATGTTCTGGGCTTCCCTGGTGGCGCAGTGGTTGAGAGTCCGCCTGCCGATGCAGGGGACACGGGTTCGCGCCCCGGTCCGGGAAGATCCCACATGCCGCAGAGCGGCTGGGCCCGTGAGCCGTGGCCGCTGAGCCTGTGCGTCCGGAGCCTGTGCTCCGCAACGGGAGAGGCCACAACAGTGAGAGGCTCACGTACTGCAAAAAAAACAAAAAAAACCCAAAAAAAACCAAAAAAACAATGTTCTGCCCGCAACGAGTTCACAGCTCAGAGGGGAGAAAGACAAATTAAAAATAACTAATTTACAATATGAGAAAGTCTTTTGTTTTTATAGATCTTTATTGGAGTATAATTGCTTCACAATGCTGTGCTAGTTTCTGTTGTACAACAAAGTGAATCAGCCATATGCATACATATAGCCCCATATTCCCTCCCTCTTGTGTCTCCCTCCCACCCTCCCCACCCCACCCTTCTAAGTCATCGCAAAGCACCGAGCTGATCTCCCTGTGCTATGCAGCTGCTTCCCACTAGCTATCTATCTTACATTTGGTAGCGTATATATGTCAATGCTAGTCTTACTTCACCCCAGCTTCCCCTTCCCCCCAGACCCTGTGTCCTCAAGTCCATTCTCTATGTCTGCGTCTTTATTCCTACCCTGCCTCTAGGTTCATGAGTACCATTTTTTTTAGATTCCATATACATGCGTTAGCATATGGTATTTGTTTTTCTCTTTTTGACTCACTTCACTCTGTATGACAGACTCTAGGTCCATCCACCTCACTACAAATAACTCAATTTCATTTCTTTCTATGGCTGAGTAATATTCCATTGTATATATGTACCAGATCTTTTTTTTTTTTTTTTTTTTGCGGTACGCAGGCCTCTCCCGTTGCGGCGCATAGGCTCCGGACACACAGGCTCAGCGGCCATGGCTCACGGGCCCACCTGCTCCGCGGCATGTGGGAACTTCCTAGACCGGGGCACGAACCCGTGTCCCCTGCATCAGCAGGCGGACTCTCAACCACTGCGCCACCGGCGAAGCCCTACCAGATCTTCTTTATCCATTCATCAACGGGAGGCTTTGGGGACATATAATGAGATCCTAAACGCACTAAGAACCTCTGAGAAGGCTTTTGGAAGAGGACCTGCTTGAGTTCACTATGAAGGATGAGCCATAGTTAAGGAGGTGAAGAAGGTGATGGGCATTTCTGGGAGACAGAAAAGTACTTGCAAAGGTGAAGATTTATGAATAAGGAGAGTGTCTTGGAGAAATTGGTTGTAATTCGATGTGGCTGGAGTGCCAGCTGAATGTGGGGTGGGGCAGGTAGGGGAATTCAAGGCTGGAGTTAGGCAGCACGAGATAATACGCAGCTGCCTAGCTTTGCTAAAGGAGGGTGGATTTGGTCCTGAAATCCTCCTCCAATGAAACACTTTAAGGAGGTTTGCATTTTAGAAATAATACTCCCAAAGGAATATGGAAGATGGGTTTGAAAATGGACAAAACCTGAGCAAAGAGGCTGGGAAGTTACTGCAGTAATCCAGTTTTGACATGGTAAGGGTATGCATTCCAGACGGTGGAAGTGGGACTGGAGAAAGAAGACAGTTTAAAATATAGATTCACGATAGATAGCTAGTGGGAAGCGGCCGCATAGCACAGGGAGATCAGCTCGGTGCTTTGTGACCACCTAGAGGGCTGGGATAGGGAGGGTGGGAGGGAGGGAGACGCAAGAGGGAGGAGATATGGGGATATATGTATATGTACAACTGATTCACTTTGTTATACAGCAGAAACTAACACACCATTGTAAAGCAATTATATTCCAATAAAGATGTTAAAAAAGTATAGATTCATGAGATTAAACCAACAAAGGTTGTTAATTATTTTAATGTTGCTGGTTGGGAAAGGAGTCTAGTAAGTCCTTGTTTCTGCCTTAGGTAGATTAAATAAATGACATCATTTTCTGGTTCTGCTGGTGGAGGGGCAGGGGAAGGGTAAAATGATGAGTTCACCCCAGGACGTGTTCTATTTGAGGTACTTGTTCCACATCTAAGTGGGGACAGCCAACAGGTAGAGAGTATCTAAGCTGATGGTACAAACAGAAAATCATCTCAAAACATGCAATATTTAGAACCAGGGTAGTTAATGTGGAAACGATGTGGAAACGTGGATCTTCACCAGTTTGTAGGTATTAAATTCTTTGACAACCTGGTCACTCACATGATCATACTCTAGACATTGTCACTCTCAATACATCCAACCAACCCCTCCAGAATCTTAATTTCATTCATTCCACTCTCTGACAACTACTTCCTATATTGACAGCTTACTTCCTCTAGTATATTAATTCCAATGATGTGTCTACCCCACCAGGTCCAACAGTTCCATGTTTACATATTTTTCATTAAGTCGTGTTTCACCATTTTTTCACTATAACTTATTCCTTCATTGCTCACGATCCCTGCTTGTACACCTTAAATTTATGGTCAGTCCTTCTAATCACTTTCCTACTCCCTCTTGCTTCATTGCACTTAGTTGTTAAACAATAGCACTGGTTACATACAACCCTTTGCCCACTATAAGTGCCTGAACCTGTGTAACTGACTGTAGTTGGAAAGAACACACAACTTTATTGACTGGTCTCATTTTAACATTCTTGACCTTGGATTGCAAGTGGGTCCTTCAAGAGCTGCCTGGCAACCAGGTAAGATTTCCTTCTCTCTTATTACGCTAGATGGCCTCACCCCAATCCCTTCCTCACTTTTAGGAGATGAATTTGCTTTCTCTTTCAGTGAGAAAATTAGATAATTGGATAATTTACATGAAAACATCTACAGAATCCTCTATAACATCTATCAGATCCAGCACACATACTCTGCTTCCTTGTCCATTATCATAAATAAGGTCTTCATGCTCCTATTGCAAACCAGACATTCCAAATGTGTGTGCATTAGGTCCTTTATCATCTTGCCTACACAAAGACATCACTGCAGCAGTTTTCTCTCTTATCTCATCAATTTTTCACTCTTTGCTCAATCATTCCCACCAACACACCAACTGAAATATTCTCCATTTTAAAAATAACCTTTTTCACCATCATTTTTGCTCCTCTTTGCTGCAGAATTCTAATTCTCCTTTTGTTCACTCTTAGTCCTCCTCCAATGAGGCTCTCATCTTTTCCATTCCACCAAAACTGCTCTTGTCAAAGTGACCATCAGCCTCCATGTGGTCAAATCCATTTCAGGTCTCATTGTCCCTCTATGTAGCACTTGACATAGTTGATGACTCCCTCCTTCCGGATACTTCCTTTGGCATCCAGCCTTCTTTGTTTTTCTCCAACATTGCTGTTGCCCCTTCTAAATTGCCTTTTCTCGTGTCTTACCTCTTAATATTTGAGTACCCTAGATCTCAGTTTTTGGTTCTGTTCTATTCCCCGTCAAAACTCATTTCCTTAGTCATATCATCCTGTTACTTAGTTTTAAATACTGGTTATATGCTAATGTCTCCCAAATTTATGACTTCTGTCTAGACCATTCTCCTAAATACAGATTTGTATATTCAACTACTTGCTCAATATTTCCACTTAGATGTGTAATAGATATTTCACACTTAACAAGCCCAGAACTGACCTCCTGATACTTCCTCCCCTCTCAACATTATCTACCCACAGACTTCCTCATCTCAGTTGATGGCAGCTCTGTTCTACCAGATGCTAGAGCCGAAAATCTTGAGTCATGCTTAACTCTTTTATTTCTCATATCCTATATCTGGTTTATTAGAAAATACTGTTGGATATAACTTGCAAACATAATAGGGAAGTGAACACTTCTCACACATCATCATTCCCATCCTTGTCCAAACCACCAACATCTCGTGTGGATAACTGCAATAGCCTCTTGACTGGTCTCCCTGACTTTACCTCTGCCTCTTTACGTCCATGCTGAATATACTAGCCAGAGTGATCCTTTTAAAACATAAGCTTGATTGCAAACCTTCTAAGCTCAGAACACTATAATGGCTCCTTATTTCACTCAGCATAAAAGTGCTATAACGATCTAAAAATCCCTGCATGACCTGAGTCATCATCACCTTTCTGAGTTCATCCTTTACTATGTATGCTCCCTTTGCTCCTTTGCTGTTCCTTGGGCATCTCAAACATGCACATGCCTTAGGACCTTTGTACTTGCTGTTCCTTCTGCCTTACTTGTTATATACATGGCTAATTCTTCACATCTTTGAAGTCTTCGATTAACCATTATCTTCTCGATGAAATCTACCCTAACTACCCTATTTAGGATTACCAGCTGCCTGCCCCCCACTCCCCTGGTCCTTGTGATCCCTTTTACCTTGTTCTATATTTTTTTCTGTAGCTTTTGATGTCTTCAAACATTATATGATTTATTTATTTATTTTGTTCATAGCTTATTGCCTATTATAAGTTCACAGGTATCTTTGTGGGTTTTTTTTTAATTGCTTTATTTCAAGGACCTAGAAGAAAGCCTAGCACAATGCAGATTCTCCATAAATATTTATGGAAATAAATAATATTGAATGAGAGAAAACATTCATATGCAAAATAATTTGTGTCAGTTTCAGGAGGCTCCCTTACCACCATATGAGGCTGATCTATAGACTCTGGGATAAGTACCCCAGGTAGAGGTTGGGAGTAGCAGAAACCAATGAACACATTACCATTTTAAGAATGACTAGAGGAATATAGGAAGGAGACAGACAGAGGGTCAGAGATGCAAGTAGAAAATCAAATCTAAGAGGTGCCACAGAGATAGAGGTGGGGCTTTGGGAAGAGTGTCAGATGCTGCAGAGAAAGAAAATAAAGTGAAGGCTGCCGGTGTCTACCGAGTGTTGCGATTAGGAGGCCATCTCCCACCTAGGTAGAGAAAACAGGCAGATGCAGCAGGAGAAACGTGAATGAAAAAAGAGAGAGCAGAGAACAAATACAGACAGCATTTCAAGACATTTGAATATGAGAAAAAAGAATTAGGAAAACATAGTCGAAGAAGCTTCTTTGTTACAAAGATGGGCAAGATCGGATCATGTTTAAGTGCTGAAGAGAAGGGGCTGTAGAGTGAGTGAAGAATGCGGAATCGGAGTGAGAGAGATCAGTGTAGTTTGGGGGAGGAAAACTAAACTTAAAGGGTGGGGAGGATTTGGCTATGCAAATATTCAATCTCAAAATATGAGGCAAAGTTTACGTTATACTGGTTGAGATTGTACCAACGGTTGGAATCCGTAATGTAGTCCTGCCCTGCAATTTATTACTAGATATGTGACCTTGGGAATGATTCTGGGTCTAAAATTCCTCATCTTCAGAATGCAGCTGACAATAGAATCTTCCCCATGGAGGTATTATGAGAATTGAGTGAGATGGCTTTTTCATCTAGATGCCAACCTGAGACCTACCTGCCCCTCAAGGTCTGGGGCAGATTGGCTTAAACCTTTGCCAGTTTAACAGTATGCGGAAGTCTGAAGGCTTTCTCCAGAGCTGTTTGATCCCCTGGGATCTTACACCCTGGGGTCACTTAGCTCCCTTCTGTGTGCTCTTTAGCTGTGCTACACTGTATAAGCTCCAGTGAGGACCTCTCTTCTTTCTGTGGCTTCTTCAAGAAAACTTTTCTTAATTTTAAAGTATAACTTAAAAGCCATTATTAAAAAAATCATTCAGTGATTTTTACAGAAAACCAGTAGGGAGAAGAGTGAAGTGGAGGGGGGATTATATTAGCAATTTCTTCCTGGAGGGAAGAGTCAATGGCACTCTTGTACTATTTCTTCACCGTATTGCATTTTTTCCAAGTCTTGAGTCTGTCTCCATGCTGCTACTCTTCACTCCCTCCCATTCTCCTTTGCTCTTCTATTCCCTTTCCGGAGTTAAATCTCCATAGTAGATTATACAGGGACACTTTCTCTCTCCTCTGAAGTCCGGAAGGCACTTCAAAACAGAGCCCTAATAGGGGCTTTCCCCCCTAATCACTTATCAAGATACTCCTCCAAAGGAAGACAATTCTTCTAAGAGAAATTCAGGAGCCAACTATTTAAATAATAAAAGTTTCTTCATCCTGTGACACTTATAAAGTACCTGAGTTAGCACGTCTCGCTATTAGAAGGAGAGGGAGCATTCAGTTCTCATCCTAACCCGGCCTCTCGCAGCAGACTGTGGGATACTTACAGCACTTCTTGATTCCGTTTTTGCCATATTTGGGCACTCAAACCTTTCTTCCATGTTCCAGCCCTGCCTCTCCAGCTGCCAACTCAGTCTCTACTTCTGGATGTCTGGTTGGCATCTCACAGTTACGCCACTTATGTTTCAATAGAATGGGCCCTTCCCTATGCTATGCTATGTTGGAGTTCTAGATTGCGACTCTGGGGTCATAGCATAGGCTCACATGGTAGTTGATGGCAGGGGGCAAAGTGAGTAAAGGAATGATTCATTTCTCTTACCTCAGGATAAATATGTGACATCCTTAATCTCTTCCACTCAAAGATAACTGTTAGTCAATTCCAAACACGAAAAGTGATTAGTAGACTTACTATGTCATAACCTTTATTTCTTTGAGTTTCACACAAACCTGGAGCTGATCCCTGGGTAAATGCCATTCTGATTCCATTAAAGTTAAATTTCAAACAGACAATAAAGGGCAAAGCAAGAGCTGAAAGTAATTACAGAGAAGAGTACACATCTGCTCCACCAGAGTGTCCATCGTGCTGCTGATGGCGACACAGATTAATCCTTGCTCAGAACTGGCTGAGCAGCTTGAATGGTAGGATGCTATTAAATGACGAGATGAGTCCATTTGGGAATGAAGGCTAAAAATTAAGTTGCCCCAGATAAATCACCCGAATAACAAAGGACATTCCTCTACTTCTCTGGAATCAGCTAAAGTTCTCTTGCTGAGAACACTAGACACTGACCTTTATCTTGACCAAAAACTTGTAATGTGTGTAACTGGGATATTGGAAAATTGATAAATGGTTCACTGTACATAGAACATTAACCACATTCACCTTCGTGCTTAGCTCACTCTCTAGAAGGAAGTTGTGATTTTAAGACACTTTACAAAGTCCTTCAAGCCTTCGGAGAAACATTGGTTAGTGTTACAATAATAATGGGGGCAAATCTTTTAAGTGGTTTATCAACTGGCGTGGCCTTGGGGATCTTCCCTTTGGAGGCTAAAATGATGTTTTTCTCTAAATCTAGTGTCCCGAGCTTTCTTTTTGTGTCCTTTAGATCCAGAAGTAGAAGTCTAATCATGGTAGTGTCGCACATAGTACTATTGTGTCATGACTTGAGTGTATGATAATCCACCATAATCCTAGAAGACCCGTATTTCTGTCCAAATAGGACCTGGAATTTTTTAATGTGTATCTTTAAGTGCCTGCCTGACTCCGGGGGGATAATGCACTATCTACTTAGTGCTTTAGTTGTCTCCCTTCCACAGACACTGCTGAATTGAACATGCTAAAGATACTGCCTACCAATCATATAAATTAGGTAGTTTTTTCACAGTGACCCAAATAATTTATGTCTATTGCCATTTAAATAGTTCTTACATTATGCCTTTTGAAACTCTTCTATCTGTGATAATGGGTTATATGAAAATAATGAAGTTTTTGAGAATGTCATATCTAGGCAACTCTTATTTGTAGTCACGTGAGATGGTCCTTGGGGACCCTCAAGCACGGAGCTCCTTTAGGAAGATTTACATTGCTACTTGGCTCAGGCAACCCTTTTATGCCTCTGCCTGAGAGACTGAGGCCAGTGAAGTTCAGGTCCTTAGATCCAAGGGCTATTGCCTATTTTCTTTGGTTACACTCTTCCCTAATAGAGTCCCATGGAGGCTCTATACATACACAGTTTGTATTTGCAGGTGAGAAAATCTCTGGGCACATGTGATACAGTTAAGCCAGCCCTGTGGTATCACAGTGCTGGCACAAATTTAAAATGCTATTTGTCTCCTTGATGCTTTCTGTTCTTCTGTCCTTACCATGATTTTAGGGATCACTCTTGTTTTCTGGCCAGTCTTCTTGCCCCCTAACTTTTTTTGTTGTTGTTTTGGCTGCATTGTGCAGCCTGTGGGATCTTAGTTCCCCAACCAGGGATCGAACCCAGGCCCTTGGCAGTGAAAGTTCAGAGTCCTAACCACAGGACCACCAGGGAATTCCCATGCCCCCTCCCTAATTTTATCACTAGGCATCAACTGGGCTCTTAGTTTCTCTTGGCTGCCAGGTTCACAGACAGGCAAGGGCAGCTTCTACTTAGCTCTCTGAAATGTTCCACTTGGTCACAGGTTCAGTTCCTCTCCTGGAAGTTCTTTCACCTTCCCTACGACTCTGCTTAAGTAACAGTAGCTACAGTTGCCACCTGAATGGGTTTATGGTACTTCTCTCCCCATCTCATATGCACATTCATATGTTCAGATTGGTGCGTTAACGAGGCTGTGGTAGAAATCTCCACCCTTACACCTCGTAAGCCAGGGAAGGAGGCAGTGATCCCTGCAGTTCTCCCAGGAATGTGGTAATTTTGGTTGGCGGTCCTGTTAGGGAAAAACAGTTATCATTGGCCTCTATAAGCCTTCACTCTGACTAGCTCCTAGTAGCACTGGATCTTTAGGTGTCTGTGTCATCTCAGGGCCAATGACGAGTCATCCTCAAAAAGCACTAGTTTGTCCCCTTCCCCCTATGCATAGTCACTGTGGTAAATGAATGCACGTTCCCTTGGGAAGGCTTGGAGGAGAAGCTACTGTATAAACATGTGGCAGTATCTTACGGTCCTTCCTCAAGGGAACCTGGCTTCCCCTCTAAGGGCTCCAACACTGTCTATTAAGTTTCTGTATCAGCAACTTCACCCACCAACCACTCAGTAGCTGCTTAAGAATGGCCCAGACAATGGCCCAGACAATCTTTGCAGTGTGTGCAGGAAGCATTCCGAACCCCACTTGCTTGTTTGCGATCTGCTTGCTCTCATTATGTTTCACAAAATAAGGAACTGGAGAGTGGGCCAATTTGAAACAGGATCAGAAATGGGCCAGTTGGTGAGGCCACCTTGGCCTAATCATTGCTAATTGGACCATGGACTCCAGCTGGAGCTTGAGCCAAGCCTGCAAGGCCTGCTTAGTGCCTGTGGAGGTTTGTATAACCAGGTAAAACCCCTGTTTTTGTTTCTGTGTTAACTCTTCTTAGTCATGACGTTATGAACACTTTTGTGTCTAAGATTTTGTTTTAGTTAAGACTATTTTGTGGGGGGAGAAATGCTGAATGGAATCCATGGATCAAAGGAAAAAGCTGCTGTATAAACATTGCAAATTCTTTCCAGAAGCGATCTGATAACTGCTATGCCAAAAATCAGTGATTAGATTCCTCTCTTCATACCACAAGGAGCCCAATAAAGAGGAAAAAATAACATTACATACCATACTTCCCTGTAACGCAAATCAAGCCATGTTGCCTGTGCTGAAAGGAGCTTCACTATTTATGGCGATGTCCCCTAACATGGGACTGTCTCCTTCTCCATCACTCTTCTTGACAGTAGACTGCATGTTGTAAGTGATAATACCGCTTGTAGGAAGTTCATTTCACAGTAGAGATCAAAGCCAGCCTACTCCTCTTGTGATGCCCTTTCTAGTGGCCCTCTGTTCATGTAATTCTTTCTCACTGACCTTCGACGAACTAAGGATTCATACTAGATTTTTCTTTTTAATTTTACAGTAGGTCCTTGTTGGTTATCTATTTTAAATATAGCAGTGTGTACATGTCAAGCCCAAACTCCCAATCTATCCCTCCCATCTCCCTTCCTCCCAGTTACCATAAATTCATTCTCTAAGTCTGTGAGTCTGTTTCTGTTTTGTAAATAAGTTCATTTTTTTAAGATTCTGCATATAAGTGATATCATATGATATTTGTCTTTCTCTGACTTACTTCACTTAGTATGATAATCTCCATCTCCATCCATGTTGCTGCAAATGGCATTATTTCATTCTTTTTAACAGCTGAGTAATATTCCATTGTATATATGTACCACATTTTCTTTATCCTTTCATCTGTCGATGGGCATTTAGGTTGCTTCCATGCCTTGGCTATTGTAAACAGCACTGCAATGAACACTGGAGTGCATGTATCCTTTCAAACCATGTTTTTCTCTGGATATATGCCCAGGAGTGGGATTGAAGAATCATATGGTAGTTCTATTTTAGTTTTTTAAGAAAACTTCATACTAGATTTTTGAAAAGAATTTTGTCTTTAGAGGTAAATGACAACTTTAAATGTCTAAAAAAAAGTAGTGCCATCAACTTTTAATTGCTTTTTTTCTCATTCATTAGTTACAACTACACATATTAATAGAGGAAGGGACTCAATCATGATGTTTTGTGATTTTTATTAAAGAAATAATCACATTACTTAATCTTTCAGTCACATATACCTGGTTGAATCCATGTTAGTGATACCTGGTTGAATCCCATTTTATATTAATCCAAACATTAGTTTTAGACAGATAGAGATATAATATGCAACTAAGACTTTAGTTTTTTAATTGAAGTTGGGGATTTACGTTTTCTGCTTTACAGGAGGTTATTGGGACAACTGGTGAAATATAAAAAGGTCTGAAGATTTGATAATAGTATTGAATAATATTCTGTTAATATTCTGATTTTGGTAATTATAGTAGTTACATAAGGGGTAAAGGTGCATCATGACTGCAAATTACTCCTACGTGGTTCGGAAAACTAATTTGTGTATATATATATATATATATACACGCATATATATTCTTATATTTGTATGTGTGTGTATACATATATATATATACACATACACACACACACACACACACACACATATATATATATATACAGAGAAAGAGAGAGAGCAAAATAAAAAGAAAGAGAGAGAGATGAAGCCCATATGGTAAAATGTTAACAGTTGGGGAATCTGGGTGCAGGATATACAGGAATTTTTTGTCCTATTCTTGCAAATTCTCTATAAATCTGAAATTATTTTAAAATAAAAATTACAAGAGCAAATAATAAATGGATCAGAAGAAAGACTCCCCCAGACTAAAGTTTTCCTCTACCCATTGTGTAATTTTAGTACTAGCATTTCTTTAATAATTTTCATAGAAGGACAGATGATAATCTGCAGATTAGGGTTTATATCTATAAATCATGTGGAATCATGGTTATAGGAGCATCACTAGAAAACATTTAAATTGGATGTGGCAAACATAAGCTAAAATTAATTGTCCTTTCATTTAGAATCAGTGCTTTGCAAACTAATTATGCATTCAAAATTATTTGAATGCATATTCAATGTAATGATTATTCAGTGAAAGCCTGAAGATCCCAAGATGTTAATTTTCTTATTGATTTGCACATGCAATTTTTATCAAACATATATTAATAGTCATGGTTTATGTAGGGTTCATTGACTTTAATGAAGCACTTCCAGTTTGCTAAGTGGTACATACATGATAGGAGACAGTCCCTGTTTATTTTCAAGGTGCTTTCCTAAGATTGAATAATAAAGACAGTTAGAGCAAGGCTGGCACTGCACCAGGTTTTAATAAGGCTGCTACCCCTCTCCTCCTTCTTCCAGGTGGGGAGGAGTAGGCCCATGACATGTGCTCCTTGGGGATGTAGAAGAGAGAGCAGGTGACTTTGACTACCTCCTCCCTGTAAGCAGCTTCCTCAGCTGTCATCTCTCCTTCAAGAAAGACATTTATTTGGAGCTGTGCAGTCATTTAGAGGATTCTTTTCTGTGGTTCACCTCAGGATGACTTTGCAAAATTAGGGAACTCTGGAAAAGATGCAGGCTGAGATTGGCCCTGGCTGGAGTTCACAGAAGATGGCAGCTATGGGAGGCAAGAGCTGGGCTGCGCTCAGTTTGGCTGGCAACCCTGGACGGCAAGAAGATTCTCAGACATCAGAGGAATTCCGTTCCTCTCTCATAGCCCCTCTAATCCAGCCTGACGCTTTCCTACTCCAAAGAGTTTTCCCTGATTAACCTCAATTCACAACACCTTTCTTTTCATCGACTCCCAAAGGTTTAGCTGTGTGCTTTATGCCATTTTCAAAGTGTTCCTTTTACCTCTATTCATGCCTTTGTTGCCTTGCTTAGGACAATTCCTTCAGTGCTCAATCAGGTAAAAAGTCGCCTTCTTCCTCCTGGCGTTCAAGGGCAAGAGTTTTAGAGTTCAGTGGATCAGGGTTCAATTCTGGACTCTACCATTTATTCCAGCTCTAAGACCTTGAACAATTATTTACACTCTTGCAGCCTGAGCCTCTATGTCTACAAAATGAGAATAATAATAACAACAACTGTTACTTGTACCTGTCCTTTTTAAGATCTTTCTCTGGACATTCTGGATTACATAGACGTAAACAAGACACAAACAAGAGATTTCACTAACCTTATTATATCTCTCAGAAGATAGGAGATAGGTAAGGATTGGTCTAGGCTCATACAGAAAAGAAAACTTTCCTAAGCATTGTATAGATGTGCCCCTACCTAACAGAACAAATATTCTTGACACTCTTTCCTCCCCCACTCTTTCGCACAAAGTAGTAATATTAGGTATTCCCTATATAATTGCAGCCACATGGGAAGTTACGCCTCCAGAGTTTCTGGAGGGAAATGCAGTTTGTGCTTTGGGACAGATGGGTTTACCAGTTACCTCAATTTTATATACCAGTACAACTAGAGGCAATGGCATTGAGTTCCACCAGAAGGCCACAAAATACTATGACAGGCAAGATTCAGGAACTAATATAATTAGTTGGGACAACAAAAAGACAAGAGTAAAAAAATGTGTGGCCATTCACAGCTATTCTACCTTGCAATCCAGGGCCACACAAGTTGGGTATTGCACAATCTTCTTTGGTGCCCCTGGGATTATTTCCAGATCCATAATTGGGACACACAGAAAAATTTCAAAGTTTTTTCCTGTCTACCAGGTTTGTTCCAAATTCATTTGAATATTAAGACTTTTGTGATTTTCATTATTACTCAGTAGTAACAAGAGTCTGACTCTTTATATCACTAAACTCTTCAACATCTGCTTATAAAAGTTAAATGACAAATACCACAGTGCCTGATACATTGTGAGTGTCCAGAAAATGTTAGTTGTTATTATGACAAATGTCATATCATCATCGAATACTACCGCACGTGAAATAAATGCTTGACGAACCTAGTCAGATTACTCCAGCACCCTTCCTTATACAGTTATCAATAAGTTGAATCTACACATCTAACCTACTTGACATTCCCCACAAACCACACCTGCACCAGCCCCAATCATCAATGCTGGCCCACCAACCTTGGTCACATAGAAATCTGGTAGAACCATGTGGTAATTCTATATTCTGAGTTCTTTCAATAAAGCCAGCACACTCTGATTCTCCTTTCTATTTCCCTTCTGTTGAGTTTTACAAAGGGGTGGAGAAATGGGTATGGGTTCTTTAAGTGTTTCTTAGTCTAATTAGACTTGAGGACATTTGCTAGAGGGGAGAGAGAAAGTCAAGATGAAATGTGAGAGCAAGTAATTTTTGAAGACAAATTTCCACATCTACACTTGATTCAATTATAGTTTAAGGTCATTTTCTCCCATGCCAGATTGAAATGTATAAAGTCCGTTCATCCTTGGAAGGTAGGAATCTGAGCCTGTAGGAGCCAGGGGAGGGCTTCAGAAATATGTATAATGTAAGGTCTGCAAATCTCAGGACCCAGATGTTTACATGAGCAAATCTGAGGTAACATCCATAGGAACAAAACAGCCTCGCTCTTCTCATTTCACTTTTGTCCACTGACTAACCTGGTAAATACTACCGCACCATTTGGTGGTAGACCAATGGGACAAGGGTGGTCAGTAGCTCTCTGTGTCCCTGCTGGTGGTTCCACAGGTCTTTGTACAGTTATCAGATATTCATATAGATAATTAGCTGCCTTCACTGCTTAGGTTGTGTAACTGGAGACATAACTTCTAAGCAATTTCCTTTTTGCAGTTTTTTCAACCTTACTGGGGCTTTAACCTCAAAATGCAAGCTGTAGAACATCCAACAGAGTAGGATTTACATGTTCTGGAATCAAGACTATTGCTCCTGTTTTATTTACTTCAGTCAAAGGAATTTGATGAGGGATGTTTTGATGAGTATATCTCTGAACAGTTGGAACATTCATGTAAATGATTGTTCTACAACTGAAAATTCTTTCATACCAGCTCACGAGTTCTTTTTCCCCAGCTCTAATTACATAAATGGTTATATAAACATATGTCTGTTACACCAGTCTACTTCACTTGGGAACTCATACGCCAGTGGGCTAAAGGAATCATCTTTTGATGTTACCAAGGAACATTTTATGCCATCAGGATGAAGCGGAAAGGCAGTCATCAATCAGGCTCCTTTGCCTTCATGCTCCAAGGAACAGAGAGAAAAGACCCAGAAGAGAGCACACTACAAGTCTCAGCTTGATCCCTAACAGAACTCTTTATCTTGGTTAAATTAATTCCTTTTCGCAAACTACATACTTTTGTCAACGTCTCCTCTATAACTGTGATAAAGACAATGGTATACAAAAGGCTTTCCTCTGGAGAGTTTTATTTGATCTTCATAAGACAGTTGTGAAATAAGTAAAAAGGAAGCTATGGACTTCCATTAGCAAAAACTCGTATCTAAAAGCCACTGAGCTAAAAATAATTCATTCAACCATTCATGCATGCAGGAAACAACATTTCTGATTGCCTTCTATGTGCCAGGCACAGTGTTTATGCTTCTATAGAATGATGATTAAAAGCAGACCTGAACATTGCCCTTAAAAATCTTATAGCTGGGGAGACCTTCAAGATGGTGGAGGAGTAAGACATGGAGATCACCTTCCTTCCCACAAATACATCAAAAATACATCTACATGTGGAACGACTCCTACAGAACACTTACTGAACACTGCCAGAAGACCTCAGACTTCCCAAAAGGCAAGAAAATTCCCACGTACCTGGGTAGGGAAAAAGAAAAAACAGAGACAAAAGAACAGGGACGGGACCTGCACCTCTGGGAGGGAGCTGTGAAGGAGGAAAGGTTTCCACACACTATGGAGCCCCTTCACTGGTGGGGATGGGGGATGGGGGGGAAGCTTCAGAGCTACGGAGGAGAGCGCAACAAAAGGGGTGCAGAGGGCAAAGCAGAGAGATTCCCACCCAGAGGATAGGTGCCGACCAGCACTCACCAACCAGAGATGCTTGTCTGCTCACCTGCTGGGGTGGGTGGGGGCTGGGAGCTGAGCCTTGGGCTTCAGAGGTCAGATCCCAGGGAGAGGACAGGGGTTGGCTGCGTGAACACAGCCTGAAGGGGGCTAGTGCACCACAGCTAGCTGGGAGCGAGTCCAGAAAAATTCTGGACTTGCTGAAGAGGCAAGAGACCATTGTCTTGGGGTGCATGGGGAGAAGAGATTCCTTTCCCATCTGCCCACAGAAGTCAGAGCACCGCTTAAGTGAGCTCCAGAGACAGGCGTGAGCCATGGCTATCAGCTTGGACCCCAGAGATGGGCATAAAACGCTAATGCTGCTGCTGCAGCCACCAAGGATCCTGTGTGCAAGCACAGCTCACTAACCACACCACCCAGGAGCCTGTGCAACACACCACTGCCAGGGTCCTGAGATCCAGAGAGAACTTCCCCAGGAGAACACACGGTGCACCTAGTCTGTTGCAATGTCACTCCTGCCTCTGCCGCCACAGGCTCGCCCTGCATTCCAATTATGACTACCATACCCCTCTCTCTCCCTGGCCTGAGTTAGGAAGAGAGCCCTAATCAGCCACTGCTTTAACCTCCTCCTGTCTGGGTGGGGAACAGAAGCCTGAGGGTGGCCTATGTACAGAGGCGGGGCCCAAACCAAAGCTGAACACTCGGAGCTGTGCAGAGAAGAGAAAGGGAAATCTCTCTGTGCAGACTCAGGAGCAGTGGATAAATTCCCCAATCAACTTGATAAACCCTGCATCTGTGGAATACCTGGGTAGACAACGAATGTTCCCAAAATTGAGACAGTGGACTTTGGGAGCAACTGTAGACTTGGGGGTTGCTTTCTGCATCTGATTTGTTTCTGGTTTTTATGTTTATCTTAGTTTAGTTTTTGGTGCTTGTTATCATTGGTGGATTTGTTAATTGGTTTGGTTGCTCTCTTCTTTCTTTCTTTACTTATTTCCCTTTTTTCTCTTTTTATGAGTGTGTATGTATATGTTTCTTTCTGTGATTTTGTCTGTTTAGGTCTGCTTTTACCATTTGTTCGAGGGTTCTGACTGTTTTTTGTTTCTTTTGTTTTTTGTTGTTGTTTGTCTTCTTTTTATGACTGTGTATGTGTATGTTTCTCAGTGTGATTTTGTCTGTTTAGTTTTGCTTTTACCATTTAGTTTGGGGTTCTAACTGTTCATTTTTTTTTTCTTTTTCTTTTTTCTCTTCCTTTTCTTCTCAACCGTGTGGCTGGCAGAGTCTTGGTGCTCTGGCCGGCTGTCAACCTGAGCCTCTGAGGTGAGAGAGCCGAGTCCAGGACATTGGACCACCAGAGGCCTCCCGGCCCCACGTAATATCAATTGGTGAGAGCTCTCCCAGAGGTCTCTGTCTCAACACTAAGACCCAGCTCCATCCAATGGCCAGCAAGCTCCAGTGCTGGACATCCCGTGCCAAACAACTAGCAAGATAGGAACACAACACCACCCATTAGCAGAGAGGCTGCCTAAAGTCATACTAAGTTCACAGACACCCCAAAACACACCGCCAGATGTGGTCCTGCCCACCAGAATAGACAAGATCCAGCTTCACCCACCAGAACACAAACACCAGTCCCCTCCACCAGGAAGCCTACATAAGGCACTGAATCAACCTCACCCACTGAGGTCAAACAACAAAAACAATCAGAAGTACAAACCTGCAGCCCGCAAAAAGGAGACCCCAAACACAGTAAGTTAAACAAAATGAGAAGACAGAGAAATATACAGCAGATGAAGGACCAAGGTAAAAACCCACCAGAAAAAACAAATGAAGAGGAAATAGGCAGTGTACCTGACAAAGAATTCAGAGTAATGATAGTAAAGATGATCCAAAATCTTGGAAATAGAATGGAGAAAATAAAAGAAACATTTAACAAGGACCTAGAAGAACTAAAGAGCAAACAAACAATGATGAGCAACACAATAAATGAAATTAAAAATTCTCTAGAAGGAATTAATAGCAGACTAACTGAGGCAGAAGAACAGATAAGTGTCCTGGAAGATAAAATACTGGAAATAACTGCCACAGAGCAGAATAAAGAAAAAAGAATGAAAAGAATTGAGGACAGTCTCAGAGACCTCTGGGACAATATTAAATGCACCAACATTCGAATAACAGGGGTCCCAGAAGAAGAAGAGAAAAAGAAAGGGACTGAGAAAATATTTGAAGAGATTATAGTTGAAAATTCCCTAACGTGGGAAAGGAAATAGTCAATCAAGTCCAGGAAGCACAGAGAGCCCCGTACAGGATAAATTCCAAGGAGGCCAAGACACATATTAATCAAACTATCAATAATTAAATACAAAGAAAATATATTAAAAGCAGCAAGGGAAAAGCAACAAATAGCATACAAGGGAATCCCCATAAGGTTAACAGCTGATCTTTCAGCAGAAACTCTGCAAGCCAGAAAGGTGTGGCAGGACATATTGAAAGTGATGAAAGGGAAAAAACTAGAACAAAGATTATTCCACCCAGCAAGGATTTCATTCAGATTTGATGGAGAAATTAAAACCTTCACAGACAAGCAAAAGTTAAGAGAGTTCAGCACCACCAAACCAGCATTACAACAAATGCTAAAAGAACTTCTCTAGGCAGAAAACACAAGAGAAAGAAAAGACCTACAATAACAAAACCCAAACAATTAAGAAAATGGGAATAGGAACATACATATTGATAATTACCTTAAACATAAATGGATTAAATGCTCCAACCAAAAGGCATAGACTGGCTGAATGGATACAAAAACAAGACCCATATATATGCTGTCTACAAGAGACCCACTTCAGCCCTAGGGACACATACAGACTGAAAGTGAGGGGATGGAAAAAGATATTCCATGCAAATGGAAATCAAAGAAAGCTGGAGTAGCAATACTCATATCAGACAAAGTGTTCTTTAAAATAAAGACTATTACAAGAGGCAAACAAGGACACTACATAATGATCAAGGGATCAATGCAAGAAGAATATATAACAATTGTAAATATTTATGCACCCAACATAGGAGCACCTCAATATGTAAGCCAAATGCTAACAGCCATAAAAGGGGAAATCGACAGTAACACAATCATAATAGGGGACTTTAACACCCCACTTTCACCAATGGACACATCAACAAAAATGAAAATATAAGGAAGCACAAGCTTTAAATAACACATTAAACAAGGGGGACTTAATGGATATTTATAGGACATTCCATCCAAAAACAGCAGAATACACTTTCTTCTCAAGTACTCATGGAACATTCTCCAGGACAGATCATATCTTGGGTCATAAAGCAAGCCTTGGTAAACTTAAGAAAATTGAAATTGTATCAAGTATCTTTTCCGACCACAACGCTATGAGACTAGATACCAATTACAGGAAAACATCTGTAAAAAATACAAACACATGGAGGCTAAACAATACACTACTAAATAACCAAGAGATCACTGAAAAAAATCAAAGAGGAAATCAAAAATACCTAGAAACAAATAACAATGAAAATATGATGGCCCAAAAATTATGGGATGCAGCAAAAGCAGTTCTAGGAGGGAAGTTTATAGCAATACAATCCTACCTCAAGAAACAAGAAACATGTCAAATAAACAACCTAACTTTACACCTAAAGCGATTAGAGAAAGAAGAACAAAAAGACCCCAAAGTTAGCAGAAGGAAAGAAATCACAAAGGTCAGATCAGAAATAAATTAAAAAGAAATGAAGGAAACAATAGCAAAGATCAATAAAAATAAAAGCTGGTTCTTTGAGAAGTTAAACAAAATTGGTAAACCATAGCCAGACTCATAAAGAAGAAAAGGGAGAAGACTCAAATCAATAGAATTAGAAATGAAAAAGGAGAAGTAACAACTGACACTGCAGATATACAAAGGATCATGAGAGATTACTACAAGCAACTATGTGCCAATAAAATGGACAACATGGAAGAAGTGGACAAATTCTTAGAAAAGCATAACCTGCTGAGAATGAACCAGGAAGAAATAGAAAATATAAACAGACCAATCACAAGCACTGAAATTGAGACTGTGGTTAAAAATCTTCCAACAAACAAAAGCCCAGGACCAAATGGCTTCACAGACGAATTCTATTGAACATTTAGAGAAGAGTTACACTTTTCTTTTTCAAACTCTTCCAAAATATAGCAGAGGGAGGAAGACTCCAAACTCATTCTATGAGGCCACTGTCACCCTGATACCAAAACCAGGACAAAGATGTCACACAAAAAAGAAAACTATAGGCCAATATCACTAATGAACATAGATGCAAAAATCCTTAACAAAATACTAGCAACAGAATCCAATAGCACATTTAAAAGGATCATACTCCCTGATCAACTGGGGTTTATCCCAGGAATGCAAGGATTCTTCAGTACATGCAAATCAATCAATGAAATAAACCATATTAACAAATTGAAGGAGAAAAACCATATGGTCATCTCAATAGATGCAGAAAAATCTTTCAACAAAATTCAACACCCATTTATGATAAGAATTCTACAGAAAGTAGGCATAGAGGGAACCTACCTCAACACAATAAAGGCCATATATGACAAACCCACAACCAACATCATTCTCAATGGTGAAAAACTGAAAGCATTTCCTCTAAGATCAGGAATAAGACAAGATTGCCCACTCTCACCACTATTATTCAACATGGTTTTGGAAGTTTTATCCACAGCAATCAGAGAAGAAAAAGAAATAAAAGGAATCCAAATCAGAACAGAAGTAGTAAAACTGTCACTGTTTGCAGATGACATGATATTATACATAGAGAATCCTAAAGATGCTACCAGAAAACTACCAGAGCTAGTCAATGAATTTGGTAAAGTAGTAGGATACAAAATTAATACACAGAAATCTATTGCATTCTTATACACTAATGATGAAAAATCTGAAAGAGAAATTAAGGAAACACTCCCATTTACCACTGCAACAAAAAGAATAAAATACTTAGGAATAAACCTACCTAAGGAGACAAAAGATCTGTATGCAGAAAACTATAAGACTCTGATGAAAGAAAGACGATAAAAACAGATGTAGAGGGGCTTCCCTGGTGGTGCAGTGGTTAAGAGTTTGCCTGCCAATGCAGGGGATGTGGGTTCATGCCCCAGTCCAGGAAGATCCCACATGCCGCAGAGTAGCTGGGCCCGTGAGCCATGGCCGCTGCATCTGAGTGTCCGTAGACTGTGCTCCACAATGGGAGAGGCCACAACAGTGAGAGGGCCATGTACCACAAAAAAACAAAACAAAACAAAACAAAAAAAACAGATGGAGAGATATATCATGTTCATGGACGGAAGAATCAATATTGTGCAAATGACTATACTACACAATGCAAGCTACAGATTCACTGCAATCCCTATCAAACTACCAATGGCATTTTTCACACAGCTAGAACAAAAACTTTTAGTTTGTATGGAAACACAAAAGACCCCGAATAGCCAAAGCAATCTTCAGAAAGAAACATGGAACTGGAGTAATCAGGCTTCCTGACTTGAGAGTATACTACAAAGCTACAGTAATCAAGACAGTATGATATTGGCAGAAAATCAGAAATATAGATCAATGGAACAGGATAGAAAGCCCAGAGATAAACCCATGCAACTATGGTCAACTAATCTTTGACAAAGGAGGCAAGGATATACAATGGAGGAAAGAGATCCTCTTCAATAAGTGGTGCTGGGAAAACTGGATAGCTACATGTCAAAGAATGAAATTAGAACACTCCTTAACACCATACCCAAAAATAAACTCAAACTGAACTAAAGACCTAAATGTAAGGCCAGACACTATCAAACTCTTAAAGGAAAACATAGGCAGAATACACTATGATATAAATCACAGCAAGATCCTTTTTGACCCACCTCTTAATGAAATGGAAATAAAAACAGAAATTAACAAATGAGACCTAATGAAACTTAAAAGCTTTTGCACAGCAAAGGAAACCATAAACAAGCCAAAAAGACAACCCTCAGAATGGGAGAAAATATTTGCAAACAAAGCAACTGACAAAGGATTAATCTCCAAAATATACAAGCAGCTCATGCAACTCAATATCAAAAAAACAAACAACCCAATCCAAAAAGTGGGTGGAAGATCTAAATAGACATTTCTCCAAAGAAGACATACAGGTGACAAACACATGAAAAGATGTTCAACATCACTCATCTTTAGAGAAATGGAAATCAAAACTACAATGAGATATCACCTCACACCAGTCAGAATGGCCATCATCAAAAAATCTTCAAACAATAAATGCTGGACAGTGTGTGGAGAAAAGGGAACCCTCTTGCACTGTTTGTGGGAATGTAAATTGATACAGCCACTATGGCGAACAGTATGGAGGTGTCTTAAAAAACTAAAAATAGAAATACCATATGACCCAGCAATCCCACTACTAGGCATATACCCTGAGAAAACCATAATTCAAAAAGGGACATGTACCACAATGTTCATTCCAGCACTATTTACAGTAGCCAGCATAGGGAAGCAACCTAAGTGTCCACTGACAGATGAATGGATAAAGAAGATGTGGCACATATATACAATGGAATACTACTCAGCCATAAAAAGAAACGAAACTGAGTTATTTGTAGTGAGGTAGGTGCACCTAGAGTCTGTCATAGAGAATGAAGTAAGTCAGAAAGAGAAAAACAAATACTGTATGCTAACACATATATATGGAATTTTTTTTTAAAAAATGGTTCTGAAGAACCTAGGGGCAGGACAGGAATAAAGACAGAGACGTAGAGAATGGACTTGAGGATACGGGGAATGGGAAGGGTAAGCTGGGCCAAAGTGAGAGTGGCATGGACATATATACACTACCAAATGTAAAACAGATAGCTAGTGGGAAGAAGCTGCATAGCACAGGGAGATCAGCTTGGTGCTTTGTGACCACCTAGAGGGGTGGGATAGGGAGGGTGGGAGGGAGGGAGATGCAAGAGGGAAGAGATATGAGGACATATGTACATGTATAACTGATTCACTTTGTTATAAAGCAGAAAATAACACATCATTGTAAAGCAATTGTACTCCAATAAAGATGTTAAAAAATAAAATTAAAATAAAAATTAAAAAAGATATATGTCTGTTACTGTAATTTCTTAATGCTCCTTATCCATCTCAGACAGACTTTTAGAAACCCAAGTAGAACTATTGTTGCTGTTAAGATCGTTTCCACGAGGCAAGCCTCTAATGAGCAGAGGTCATCACTGGATGTGAGTGATACCTTGAAAACAAAGTAGAGTTGAGGGGTTTGATCATGGTGTTAGAATGGCATGAAAGATAAATTAGGCTCAAAGCAAAGAAATTATTAAGAAGCTAGCATTTTCAAAACCATTATGTGCTCAGGCACCCTTATTTACCATTACAACTTGTTCTCAGCTAATACAGAATTGCTTACTTTTCTCTGGCGTTCTGATCCAAAGTCACCCTGAAACATAGCAACAAATATTATGCCTGGATGATTCACTTCCTTAACAGCGTGAGGTCCTTTTTGTCATTACTTTTGGGTAAGAGAATGAATGAAATAATACCACCGGTTGTATTTCAAGTCTTCAGGGAAATGGCGGATTGATGATTCTCTTGCCTACTTAAATTCCAACCTCAAAAATAAGAGGCTAGAAAAATCTTACTTAATTTTCCATCCTTGTTTTAAGGGGGAAGCAAACCAAATTAACTTTCTTTGCTCAAGAAAGATGTAGAAACATTCTTCCAGTTATAGCCGACTAAAGACTGAGATGTGTTGAGACTGACTGACACTGGAAGAATTCCAACATGGATAGCTAGACATTTGGCTTACATGGTACAGCAAGTGTTCAAACACCAGAGAGCAGGTTTAACTGGGTTATCTTAGAAGCTACTTTCAACTTTAGAAGGCAAGTTTAAATAAAAGGGATTACTTCATGCTAAGTGACAATACTTTGATTTGAAAAAAAAGGAAAGAAAGAAATCTGATGAGCTTTTGTTTTTCCATTTGCTCTTCTAATTGACATTTACTGTTGTGCCAGTACTACAACATATAGCAAATAAACTGATGACGATTATGTTAGCTAACAAAATGATAGATCCTAAAGCATGTGTCAAGATGACACCCACAGTTTTATTTCTTATAGAGCAGTCTATGCATTGCCAAGTAGCCCATTCAGACATTACGTTTTATACTTGCCCTTGAAGCTACTCTTTAAGTCATAGAAAAAAGAAGAAAGAAGAGCTATAATTTAAGACATAAATAATCAATGCAATGAAACAAAGAGTATGGATGACAAATGGAGACAAGAAAGCTGACTTTAGATATTAAAGCTGATCTAAAAGAAAGAGATTCATAGAGCAAAATGGGTTCTTCTTGTATTTTATGTCATCTGGCTTGAGGACATTTTTGCATTCAATAGCTGAATGTCACTGTTTATCTGCGCAAAACCTTTCTTCCAAGTTCATGTGAGGTTTTCATGTAATATGATTACTAATGGGCCAGAGTTTCTCATTTTGCCCAAGAAAAGATCATATGAAGTAATTTTTTCGATTTACACTAGCAACAATTACTTTATTTAAATAAAATTTAAAAAAAAGATAAGAAGAGGCTCTCTTCATTGGTACTGTGGACCAGAATCAAACATAGTACCTTTTCACAGCCTTTATTGTCTCCTGCACACTGTAATGAAAAGTAGATCAAGCAAAGAAAGAGAGCTCCATTTTCAAAAATTGTCATATATTCCAAGCATTAACAGTGATCATTATATTCAATTTGTAGAAGACCTATTTAACCTCATTGCAAACTACTATATTTTTCCAACATTATTTCTTTTAAGCCTCAAAGTTAAAGCTGGAAAAACTGCTGAATAATATTCTGTTAACAAAGGATATTATTTCTAATTATTACCTCAGCTAATAGTGCTACTTGAAATCACAGTGAATCTGAAATTATTATTTGCAAATTCTGTATTGCTCTGTTTTCCATGAGAAAATGTAAATGTGAACACATAAAACACAGGAACTCTGTCAGTTGGATGCTCATAATTCCCCAGAGAAAAAGAAGATGAGAAACATGTCTGTCGGTTTCATATAGTGCCTCTCTTCACAGGGAGAGTTAGGCACGAGATTTGCTACTGTGAATTTGTTTGATTGTCTTAGTGAATGTCCATAGTTTGGTCTTATTATTTATTTTTCCAAATATGTTGCTTATCGTCTGATTATATTATCCATGAAGAAACTAAAGCATCAGACTGATTTTAATTTAGAGATCATATACACACATTTTCTGTCAGAACAAATAACGGATCTTAGTTTTTTAACAGAGATATTGTGTATCAGTTATAATTGCTGTATAATAAGTCATCCCCAAACTCGGCAGCTTAAAACAGCAGCAAGCAATTATTATCTCATAGTTCTGTGTGTCATGAATTCTGGAGTAGTGTGGCTGAGCAGTTTCGGCTCGGGGTTTCTCATGAGATTGTCCTCAGATCTTGGTTTTGGCTGCAGTCACCTGAAGGCTTGACTGTGGCTGGAGGATCCATTACTAGGGTGGTAATTACAGTGAATTGTAACAATCAGGTTACTGATTGAATATCCCTGATGGGCGGGACCTAGCGTTTGGCAAGCCTATCAAAGTCAGCTATCTGGTATGCTCTTCCTGAAACAGCAATCTGCTTTATCCTTGAATTAGTGTGACATTCAGAAGTAAATCATTTTGGACCTTCTCTTCTTGGCAGTATGACAGAATACATTTTCTAAAGATTCTCCAGCTTAAAAAACCAACAAACAAATGAAAAAATAGCTTCTGTCTGGATAAAATAAGTCTTTTAATTTATTTCTGGCCTCAAAGTAAGAAGTTAAGGAAATCTTTGAGGGCATTCCTGACCACTACCAAATGGATATAAAGAATGAACAAGAAGCAGTCACAGACAGCCAAGGTTGCTCTGAGGGCAAATGATTATACTAGTGCTACCATCTATTGGGAGACCAAATCTTTGAAAGTTACAAGGCAGGAAAGCTGATAACTGAGATTCTTCATTATTATACGTAAATTTAAGGGGTGAGGTTTGTCCCAGAACATAAATACTTTTAACTTTCAGTACAAGAAAATGCAAATTTTCTCTGGCCCATGCTCAGTATTAGAAAAGAAAAGAAAAAAAGAAGGACATATAGCTACAAATACAGACACCTAAAACACAGTAATTGAATACTGTGAGCAACTGGAGGCTGAAATTTTTGAAAATTTATGAAATGGATAAATTCCAACTCTAATAGAATTCATCAATCAGAACTGACTCAAGAAGAATGCCTAAATTGTCCTATTACCAATAAATAAATAGAGTCAATAGATAAAATATTCCAACAAAGAAAATACTAGTTCCCAACAGTGTTGTAGGTGAATATTACCTTAAATTTTCACATTATGATTGCATGTTCTGTCTATGAGGTCAATATAACTTTGACATCAAACCTGGCTCTTATCTTTATGTCATTGTCCCCAAAGAAGCTTCACCAGTTAGCCTGGTAGTTCAGGGAGCAGACCAGACACTACCTGTAGCTTCGAGTCGAGTATACCTAGGCCTTATCTAGATCAGCTTGACCACAGCCTACCCACAGATACATGAATGAGTATAAGTATTGTTTTAAGTCACTGAGTTTTGGGGTGGTTTGATATGCAGCATTATTTTGACAATAGCTAACTCACTGTAGAAAAAGCACTTAATACAATTTAACAACTATTCATGCAAGGCTATTAGTAAACTAGGAATAAAAGAGAATTTCATTTTCTGTGTAAATTTATCTCCAATAAAACTATACTAAGTATTGTGGAAATTTGTACATTCATAATCCCTATACCTTACAAATTTTATTTCTAAGCACTGTCCTAGAGAAACTCTTGCACATATGCACCAAAATATATGTGCAGGTATATCTATAACATTATTAACATTGCAAAAAACTAGAAACAACACAGTGTCTTAAAAGTGAAAATGAATGGTTGAATATTCACACAATGGAATATTAAACAGCAGTACACACGAATGAACTACAATAATATATGACATACACTGAGAATGGCAAAATGTTCAGGACTACACACATCATGAATTCATTTGCATAAATCTCAAAAACATGGAAGCTCTTAAGTTGAATATGGTTTCATAGTAGTGACTTTGCTATTATGATTGTAATTTCTATATCTATTATGTATATCTTTGTATCTATAAATACTGTATAAATATGATAATGTGGAATAAAATATAACAAGTTTGTTCAGAATTACTTTTTATAATAATTTCAGTTGACAAGTCAATAAAAATTTATTAAAGACACGATATTTTAGCCTTGGTGGCTTTTACAAAGAACTTACAATGGGCAGCGATGGAAGAGATTTGAAGTATTGCTTATTATGCACAGTATTATATTTCATGGTTATTTTTGCAGCTATAGAAATGCAAATGTCCCCTGAATAAAACAGGTGACAGGAAATTTGAAGCTTTGGAATATTATGTCTTATTTATTTGTGAATGGCCATTATGCTCAACGTAACTATTCAAAATTTTATAAAGACTGAATTTAAACAGGACACACACACGCATATGTATGTACTAATTAGGCAAGGATAAAACTATCATTTGTACACAATGTAATCATCTACCTAGAAAATCCAAGAGTATCAATCAGAAAAAACTATTAAAATTAATAAGTTGCTTGTATACACAATAGTACATAATAGCTTTTCTACAGAGGTCAGTAACCAATTAGAACACATCATGGAAAAAATCCTAATCACAATAGCAAATGAAACCAAAAAACAGTGAGAATTAAACCTAACAAAAGATCTGAAAGACCACTGAAACAACAACATAACACTTTCTGAGGGATATATAACCCAACCTAAATAAATGCAGGGGGAGAGCATGTTCTTGGAAGAGAACATTTAACATGTAAAAGATGTTAGTTCTTCCCAAATTAATCTCTAAATTTAATGCAATCCCATATAAAATCCTAAAAGAGCTATTTATGGGGCTTGGAATGTTTAAAGTTCAATTGAAGATGAAAATACAATAGCCAGGAATATTTTTCAAAAGATCAAAAAATGGTATTTCTTCAATCATGTTAAAAATATCTAGTGTAAAACTATATAAGTAATTGTTCAGGAATAGACAGCTTGATAGCACAGAAAAGTAGAGCGTGAGAGCAGATCCAGATAATTAGGGAAATTTAACACGTGACAAAGGCAATGTCAGATGTTACCTTGTGAGGAAATTAGTGGGGAATTCAGGGACGATTTAATAAGAAGTCATGGGACAATTAGATGACAATTTGAAAAAAATAAGTTTTGTCCTACCTCACATCCTCACAAAATTGTTTTGAAACATATCAAGCAATTATACATAAAAACAAATATAAAATTATGCTGAGAAAATAGAGTATTCATTTATAATTTAGAGTCTTAAAGGGTTTCCGGAGAATGGCTCTAAATTCAGAAATCATAAAGGAGAATGTTGTCATATTTTCCTATGTAAAAATTACAAACTTTAAAATGACAAGAGTCACAGTATTTAAAAGACAAGTCACAAATGTCTTTTCTAGAGAAATAACTCCCATTTGCCCAAAGATGCAAAATCAACCTACACATCCATTGGTCATGGACTAGTTGAACTGTAGCACTTGTGTCCTGGGGCATAATCACATAGTTCTATACATATAAACATGGAAAGATATCCAGTACATATTAGGAAGTGGAAAAAATAAATTGCTGATATTCAGTATATAATTATGTAATTTAGAGAACTGTTTAAAAACAAAATTAATGTATGTATATATAAATTTACATATATATATATATATATCTTACATATTGCATTGAAAGTGATCTGGGGGAATTCACAATCCACTGTTAACCCTGGTTACCTAGGGAGACGGGAGTGAGATTCAGGTATGTAGACAAGAAGTCAAATTGGACTCTTCATTCCTACATTGTAATGTCTCTGTGGTTGAACTGTTTTCATAAAATACATTTTCTTACATAATTAAGAACAAACCAAAAACAGATGTAAAAAGAGAGTGACTGAAAATGTGAGTAAAAGAGTATGATAGTTTAATACCTGGAGAGAAATTTTAGTATTAAAAGTCAACTGTAGCATAACACAATTTATCATACTACTTGCATTTACCTACTTGATTCGCATTTGAAGCAAAAGCAGGAGTCCTCTGTACTGAAGTAAAAAAAAAAATTAACAAGTTGTTGATGGTGATAAATTGAGGGGCCTAGAAATTTCTTGCCCTGGGTTTTAGGGCAATGGGTCACCACTGCGTCATACTTGTCGGGGAGAGAAAGCAAGATGGCCTTTCCATGCACAGACTTCTGAGTTCTGGCTGTATTGTCATTCCGACCTCAATGAAAACTCCAACAGACATCTGTGGGGTCATAGCTGAGTTGAATACCAAGCTATATCTTAGGTTATGAGCAACATAACTTTTAATTAGTTGCTAAAGGTAGGTGTGTGATAAAAAATTCTCTATAAAAATGTTTATGGATGAGTAAGCTAGAAATATCTAATCTTTTGAGAATTGATGAAAGGACCTTCTCCTTGGAAAAAAATACTTAAGTATACAATTTGCATACAATATCTCTTCAGTTAATTTCCTGCTTGATGCAAAGAGGAATGACATATATGTCAGACAGGGGTTAGTCCCCCAGCCCCTGTCCTCATCCAACCACACACAATCTCATAAATTCCCTTGGGTAGTTTCAAGTACCATAGACAGCTTGCCATATTTTCCTTTCTCCTGTTGGACATTGCTGGAAATATTCAGAATACAAGACAAGAACTCTTCAGCATGGCTATATTATATTGGTAAAATAAATATGTATGAAATGATAAAATAACATGTTTGCTCATTGGTGTTTAAATAATAGTTAATATGTCCTCAGCACACACCAGCGCTAAGCACTATTCTAAGAGGAAATGGGAAATTAAGGAACTTGCCCAAGGTCTCGCAGCTGGTAAGTAGCAGACCTGGGATTTAAACCCAGGCACTCTGGCTCCTGAGCCTATACTTCTGAGTACTGTGATAGATGGACTGTTAAGCCCTAGTTCATTTATACACCCACAGCCCAGCTTCAAGGTGAGAGAGGGTCTTCACATAGTTTTGCTATGGTTGAGCTTCTGGTTGCCCTTGAAGTTTCTCCCCTTTCTAGGGTCCCTCTGAAATGCCTGCCCCAGCTCCTCAAGGACATGGTGTGCTGACTTGTAGCTGGGGCTCACACCATCGCGCAAATTCAAATATTTTGCTGGGAATAAAAGAAACCAATTTATTTTTTACTTACACTCACCATCTTTTCCGTGTTCTCTGTTTCAGAGACCTTATTTATCTCTCCCTTCTCTCCGCCAGAAAGTTACCTCATTCCTCAGGAGACCTCTTCTCTTCAGACAATTAACAGACTCTTTCCTGTGACACCTCACGCAACATATGGCACTGGATTTTCTAGTTATTGCTCAATCATTCAACTTTACTGTAAAGGTACATATAAGTGGAGCTTAATCCAGTGCAGAAGGAAAACAGGTTGTGTCTCCTTTTTAATCTCTTCATCTCTATTTTATGCACTGCTTTTCTCAGAGGCTGCTTGTACTTTGTTATACATAACATTGACATTGCCTTTTAAAATTGCTCCCTGAATATGAAAACCTCCCTAGCTGCCTCATATTCACATGCATCCTCCAGTCCTGACTGTATTGACTGTAGTGCATTGGAAACAAAGCCCATCACCTGCTTCAATCAAACCCAAATGACAGATTTCTACACAAAACCGAAGTCATTGCCTATGATTTTTGCTCAACTTCTCAAATTAGGCAGGAGTATTTCTTTGGGATAAAAATATTATTCAGTCTTCTAAGTGGACTTAGATCCCACTTTAAAAGAAAGAGCATAACTGATAAGAATTGGAACAGGAATGGGGTTTAACTGCACTCTCTCTGAGCTGATGAATGAGGGGTTTGGTGAGAAAGAGGGCATATTGCAGTCATAGTGTTTGATCTTTGGTTAGAAAGGCCACTGAATGGGGAATAAAAAACACTAATTACCAGTTGTACATTAATATTTTATGTTGATATGTTCATGTTGGATATTTGATGTGTCAGATCAGGTACATTTTAGAGAATACATCTGGATTTGACTCTTAAATGTTAAAGCTACAAAAGTAATTACATTGGTGACTTGCTAAAGAGAATATTCCTTTTGTTAGATGGTTAAGAATTTTTTAAAACTTATTTTGTACAGTTTTCCCTTAGGATCAAAGTAGCATATTCTAAAATTCCAATCAAGTAAGTAGTCTATGGTCTACTGCAGTCTACTATCTAATGCTCACCTGCCCACCCATCCTTCCCATCATCCTCCAGTGCTTATCTTCCAGTTCACACCTGAAGAAAAGAAGGAGGGAAGGAAAGAAGGTAGAAAGGAAGAAAGAGAGTAAGGAGGGAAAAGAGAAAGTGGGTTAATTTTATTTTGAGGGTTTACTGTGCAACAGCTGAGTGGGAGCTGCTTTCTTTACATATGCTAATTTTATCCACCCCACCCAGTTTAATCCAAGATAAAACTAGGATTTTTTTTTTTTTTTTTTTTTTTTTTTTGCGGTACGCGGGCCTCTCACTGCTGTGGCCCCTCCCGTTGCAGAGCACAGGCTCCGGACGCACAGGCTCAGCGGCCATGGCTCACAGGCCCAGCCACTCTGCGGCATGTGGGATCTTCCCGGACCAGGGCACGAACCCGTGTCCCCTGCATCGGCAGGCGGACTCTCAACCACTGCGCCACCAGGGAAGCCCTAAAACTAGGATTTTTAAACTGTAAGGGACATAGGTAATGATCTCTTCCCTCTTATTTTATAGATGAAGAGACGGCGATCAGGAAAGTTCAGACATCGCCCAAGATCATACAACTGGTTAGTGACAGAGCCCCAACTGAGCTCAGCATAGAGGGAGGGGCCATTCCCCCACCCCCCACCTCCCCAGAGCATTTATCCTTGCAGTGGGAGAACTGACAGGGACTGGCACTGAGCAGTGGTGGCTGACTACCCCTAATAAGTGACTAATGATAGACTGGCTCATGTACACATACTTAAATGGAACACTAGAAATTCCCAGAAATACTTTCAGGACGGGAACACCAGAAGGGTCTGGACTTCCCGCATGGGTTAGTGGACGATCAGAACTCTCTGTATTTGAGTATTAGTATTAATGCGATTGTCATTGGATTCAGAGGCTCGGGACTTTAAGCATTTGTATTAAAGGCATCACTGTTTCAAGTTACACAGATTTCATAAGTATTGTCTAACAAGTTTTTTTGTTTTAGTTATTCTACTCAGTATTACATTTGTATTTGAAGAGACCTTAATAATTCTCTACATTCAGACAAATCTATCTTGACAAATATCACAAAGAAGTAGGACTCATTGTGAGAATCACACTTCAACCTCTGGCTGCTCAGAAGAAAAATCAGCCCACATTTGAGAGTCAGGAAAGGGGAGTTTCATTCCCAGCCCCATACCCATCTGACTGCACCTCCTTAAATCACCTCATTTCTCTGGCCTCAGGTTCTGATTGGCCTCTTAGGATGATCATTACTGTCCTACGTATGCAATAAAAAATTAAGTGAATAAATGAGGTGATATAAATGGAGAAGGGAGACAGATGAAGTAAAGGCAAAATTGCCTGGTTTGAATCCTAACTCTACTGCTTACTAGCAACAAAACTTTGCACACATTATTTAAATTTTTGCCTCTATTATCTGTAACGTAGGAATAATTATTATGGTCATTTGTTTATTGTAAGCATTAAATGAGCAAATATATTTTAAGTTCTAATAAACCTCACTTAGTGCATAATAAACAATCAAATATATTTATTCAGCTTTAAAACATTTGTTTTCTCATAGAGTCTATTTGAATATTTCCATTTTATAATGTTGTCTTATGATCTTTTGATATCACCTACAGTGTCTAAAATATATACATTTAAAATTTCAGGGTGATCTATATTTGGAGAGAAATATGAATAAACATAGCTTAGAATGCTACCTGACGGTAGCGTGTAACTTAACGGGAAAATAAGAATCTACACATCTGTTCTTATTTCCTTATTACCTCTTTTGTTCATATAATTGTGAAATATATTTGTTCGTATATTTTTGTAAATAAAAATAAGTCCTCTTCAATCTTCATCCCCATTTTCTCTACCTTTGTCTTAATTTTTTCCTTTGTTTGGCACACAGTCATCCCCCAATAAGTTGTACCTTTTGTCACGATTAGTTAAGAGAAGAAAAAATGTAATTGAAATGATCAAGGCTTTGGGGCAGTAGGAACACACTATGAATTTCTGATAAAATGGAAAGGTGATGCTTTCCTATTCTCTCTCTCTCTTTCTCTCTCTGTCTCTCATTCTTTTCCCTTATAAAGATTTGGAGGGGTTGCAAATGGCCCAATTATAGATTAGTTCCTTTGCATGCAGGCACACATTTGTTCATTTACCCAAAAGTTTTATTTAGCTCCTGGTGGTTGGGTACTGAGTATAGTATTTTGAGGTTTGTGTAACCACCATGAGCTGGCAATGGGTAATTTCTGTCATGCTTTACATTATTTTCTACATTTATTTGCAATAAGCAGGTCATTGCTATCTTAACAGCAAATTTGCCTTTGGTTTTTTACCTCCCCAATCACCTTCTGACAGTGAAATGTCACAGGTAACTTATTTCAGTATCTCCCTTCTAGTGAAAACTTATTGTCTCCTCAATCCACTTTGGTGTGCACATTTGCATACTACTAGAATAACACTCTACAGAGGATTTTCATTGGAAAAAAACCCCACAACAATTTACTGAATAATACCAATATCCTACAGTAATTACAAAAGTAAACGACTTACATTCTCCAAAGAGTATCTAGAGAAATTTTAAAGTTCATTCTACAATAAATTTTACATGCATTTTGCTTACTAGAAACGAATATTCAGATGGTCCCAAGGAATCATTCATAGAGTTTATAAATGCACATTCTCAGACATAAACGTTTTAATACATAAAATTTTCAAAAACCAATATTGAAATATTTGGGAGGCTCTTTGAAGGAGAAAGTAAAATAAGGTGATCATTTGAAGTGAAAAATTTTTAATTGTATCTTTAAAAGTAAATTGTCTAAATCATGTAACTTTATAGTTCTTCATTCTTTTACATTTGAAGCCACTATTTATTCATTTATAAGTACATGCATACACATACATATATTTAGTATCAAAATCTGATACAAAATGATTTGAAGAGGAATACATCTAAATGATATTTCTATATTTTCCATTTTACTTGTTATCACTACACAATTTTAAACAATCTCATATGCCCATGTATTTAGAAACAATGTTCTTATATACCATCATACTCTCTTCAACCACTGAAAAACATAAATAAATGTATGTATGTATATATATTCACACATTCACAAATGTATGTTTATATACACACATACATACACATATACACATACACATATGCATATATGAAATTTTTGCACAAAATTGTAAAATTGCCAAACATAATCAGTTTTTCCAGTTTTTCTTTGTTATTTCCAACTTAATATCACTGAGGTCAAAGGAGGTGAGTTATATATTGATCCTTTGGAATTTGTTGAGATTATGAGTATAGTATGGAATCAATTTTCATGAATATTCCATATGTTTTTTTCCTTTAAAAAGTATATTTTTTTCATTAATGGGTATAAAGTTTTATACATCTCCATTACATCAATATTATTCATTGTCCTTTTAAAATCTTCTACAGCCTTATTTGAATTATCTCTGCATTAACGAAAGAGATCTGTTGAAATTTTCCATCATGATAGTATTCTCCCTGAAGATGTCTTAGTTTTTCTATATAGTTTGGGGCTATTATATGTTACTGGTGAGTTGAAACTTTTAATCATAATAAAGTAACCAACACTTCTAAAATCATTTTTATCCTCTTTTGTCTGCTTGTTTTCATTTTAGAGCCCTTTCTTTGCCTTGTATCAGCTTTCCTATGGTTAGTATTTGCTTGGTGTATATTTTTCATCATTTGCTTTAATTATTTTGGTGTCCTTACATTTTGTGTGTTTCCCTTATAGACAATACACAGTTGAAATTTTTTCTTTGCATACTGCTCCCCTCATGCATGCCACCTCATCACTCTCATTTGGGTCTTTCATACTCTCTCTCTCTCTGTCTCTCTGTCTTTCTGCTACCTAAAATACATCCTTACATTTTCCTTTTGTGAAGGTATTCAGTATTTAACTCTCAGTTTTTGTTTATCTGAAAATTACTTTACCCTCATTCTTGAGAGGTAGTTTCACTAGGTTTACAATTCTAGATTCATAACTATTTTCTCTCAACTCACTGAATATTTGTTTTCCTTCACTTCTGACTTCTATTATTGCTGTTGAGAGTTCGGCTGTCAGTCTTATTGTCATTCTTTTAGGAACATGTCATTTCGACTGCTTTTAAGATCTCTTCTTTTTCTTTGTTGTCCTGCAGTTTATGGTGAGGCTAGAAATGAATTTGTATTTATTTATGTTCTTGGTATTTTTAAAAAATTTGTGGATTTGATGATTATTTCTTTTTAATATTGTGTATGTCCTATTATCTCCATTATTTTCCTCTAGAATACTGTCTAAATGTGTGTTATATTTTTTATGTCTTATAATCTATTTATCTGCTTGTCTTTTTCTAGACTATATTCTAGATATTTTACTCATATCTGTCTTTCAGTTCACAAATTCTCTCTTCAACTGTATTTAATTTGCTGTTTAATTTTCTATTTATTGTTTTATTTTAATATTTATTGTTTTATTTCTAGAAGCTTTATTTGGCTCCTTCTCAAATCTGCTTATTCCCTGATCATATTTTCAAGTTTTTCTTTTATTAAACATTGCTTTACAAGCTGTGTGTCAGATATTTTCAATATCTAAATTAATTTAAAAAATTTTAAATCTGTTGACTTGTTTCTGCTAGCTCCCACCCATATTTCTTTATTTCCTTTTATGTTTCATGAGGTTTGACTTTGAGCTGCTCATTTTTCTTTTAGACCTGGGCTGAAACTAAATCCCTACAGAGATTTGCATTTGATTCTGCCAGTTGCCTGATACAACTTTAAATTCTAAGAGGAATTTTTGAATCACCCAGGTAGTATGAATTCAGATCTCAAATGCACTGCCAGGGCCAGTATGGGATTACAAAAATTCAAAGGAGAATTTTTCCCTCAACTTAGTCCTGGACCTGAGATAGGAAAAATTTCCCCGTATCTCCTTTGCATGGCAAAGTTTATTTCTTGCCTAATTCTTACTCTTACTGTGCATGTAGCCCATAGAGAGGGGTCCAAGCTCTATGGAGTCCAATCTCTTATTAGATTCCCTACCTTGGAAACATCCTGAGTTTTATGTCTTCTTTCCCATACCTCATACCACCATGGAAGCTCAAAATAACTAGAGAGGAGTGATCATCCTCAAGACAAAAATTAGCTTTGGGGCTTACTGACCTGGTAAGATTTCATTGTTTCATTTATTTGGGAGCTTTGAGGATTTACTGATTTCCTGAAAGTTCTAAAATTTCCTAAAAATGCATTTAGGAAGGTGTTTTATATATTTTAACAAAAATTTTTTTCAGCAATTTAGTTTCTTCAGGCACAACCAGCACTTTGAAGGATTATTTTGTGTGACTAATCTACCATATTATTGGAAACAGGAGTACCTGAACATAGTCTTAAGGAAGTGACATACTGAATTATGAGAGTTTTTCACAGAATACAAATTTGATTTAATAGTCTAAGCATATTATTAGATACCCACGGAGGCTATCAATATCACAAATGTGTCAAAAACAGATGCATGTCATTCTTTTCAAACTGGAATAACTGGTCAATATACTTATAGGATGCGCTTAAGGGTTTATTTTTTTCCTTTTTTTATTTTAAATGGAGACAATATTAGACAGAGTAAAAACGAGAATAAATTTATTGAAGGAAACACCAACTAAAGATTAAAAAATAATCTTTAAAGTTAAGGGAGCACAACTACTAGCTCCAAGCAATTATTGTGAGAGCCTCTTACTGAAAATTAGCCCCAGTAACAGGAACACATGATGATGAACCTGGTTTGTGAGTATTTTACTTTGTGTTGTTAGCTAATAACCATGGAGCCATATGCCAAGGGAAAACTACTCATTAATGAAATACCTTTTGATCTGCTATCCCGAGATTGCCAGACTCTCAAACAATGAGGGAAACACTAACAGTGATGAAGTTAGAAAGGAAATCACTTCCTCAGGAAATCCTACTCTTCTTAATCCACTCTTTGCACAGCTACAACACAATCAAGGAGCACCAGGGGCAAGTTATAGCAAGAGAGTTAAAAATTTTTTTTTATGTTTACTCTCATGACATTGCATCTATTTGGGGGAAAAAGCAGACAATTTCCCCTTTCAAAAACCTGAGAATTTTTTTTCTTTCAGTACAACATAGAATGGGATATCTATCTGGATGGAAAACTCTAAATGAAAAGGATTTTCTTCTTCCCTACCTCCTCTCCCTCAACCAACCCCAAGAATTGATCTTATGTAATATTTTTCTAAATGATAGGATAGAAAGTAACTTCAGAGAAATAACATTGTGTTCTTCTGGGTAATACATTTTATCGGTGTTGGGATAAATTGCAGGGAGAGATTGTGAGCCTGTCGGACAAGAAGATGGCATGGAAAGTTTTAGAGACAACACTTCAAAAGTAAGGGACTTTGGCAAACAATTTAAACAAGAAATACAAGATAATGGTCTTTCAGCTATTTGTTACAATATACAAAATGCTTGGGAGTCCTGAGCATCTACCACTTGAAGTTCAACATAAGTTCTGTATCATTGCAATTGAACAGGCAAGGAGAAGTTTCACATAGGCAGAGTACACAAGTGTTTGGTTTATAAAGCACCAGGAAACTTCCCATATCCCCAGACAGCTTTCTATTCCCATTATGTACATGCCCAGCACTACTGGAAGGTATATTTCACTACTAGAGATCCACTAAAGATGTAAAAGTCTTCTGTGGAAATACTTTTAAATCCAAACATTTCATGGAAGTATGCAAATATTTTTATTTATCAAAATTAGGCATTCATCTCTATTGGCAAAGTAGGGAACAACATCTGAAATTCAGAAAAAGGCAGACAGATACATAGCAAGCAGTAAGAACACAGAACCAAAACGGCCCTTGGAGATGTCTGGTTAATGCAAGTCACACAAGTAAAGAGAAGGAACACAATGCTATGGAGTCAGACATGTACCTATTAGGGGGCCAATGGACAGAGATCAGGTGGGCCCACAATTGCATGCAGTAGTTTGAGCAACATTGGCTGATGCCTGGATTTGGAGAGTGGGATATGGAAATAAGTTCTCAACCTTGAGGGGCATCAGGGCAGGACCCTGTTAAGAGAGCCAAGGTGTTGATGAGAGTAGCAGACTACAGAAAAACCAAGGGCTGGCCTGACACAGAAAGCAGAAGATTGGGAAGAGAATTTTAAATAAAGAAACAATAAGAAAAAAAGTTGTAGAGAAGTCTTCTAACCTGTGGTTTTCCACACCTTGGGTTCACAAACATTTTGTTCTCCAAAACGCTTTACACACCTAAAGATTTTGGAGCTCCCAAAAGGCTTTAATTTACATGGTGGTATGACTTGATATTTACCATAATAGGAATTAAAATTTAAGAAAATTAAAACTTCTTAATTCATTTTAAAAATTACAATAATATATCCAATTCAAGTTAACAGAAATAACTTATTTTTATGAAAAATTAGCACATTTTCTAAAACAAGAATATATAGGGAGAAGACTGACTTTGATTTACATTTTGAAAGTCTGTTTAATGTCTGGCTTAATAGAAAGTAAATGGATTTGCATATCTGTTTCTGAATTCAGTCTGTTACAGCATATTTTTTATTGAAGAATATGAAGAAAATCTGGTCACAAATTTGGAAAAGAGAAGAATATTATAATAGTCTTTTGAAATAACTGTGAATATTCATCTTTAATATTATACCAAAACTCAAGAAGTAGTAGTTCCTTAAAACTTAAGTGTAGAATTTGCAACCATATCAGTGATGTAACATTAAAATCCATTTGTCCATCCTGTGCTTAAAATAGATGTTGTACCCATGTAAGGTTTTGTAATATCATGCATTGGTCATTTGGAAAATATTAGTGCAGTGAGTAATGCAGCCTTGCCCAAATTGACACTTTTCATTATACAATATTCAAAAATCACATATGATAAGATCACTGATTTCATTAGGGAAGTATTCATGTGGCCAGGTGCGGTCAGACTACAGGTGGCAGATACACATTTTCTAAAACTCTAAATTTTGCTTGAAAGCTCAAATGTTATCATTGACAACAGATGCTATCAGTTGCTTTTCTTGAAGTTACAGGCTCATTTGATTGATTCTACAGAAAATATTTGCCAAACACCCAATCCCAAAGAACCATAGGTTGGCCCTCACTTGTTTCTTTCAGGTAAAAATGGTATTCCTAAGGATGTCAGCTCCTGGACAAGATGGAGTAACAGGAACTGGATTTACCCAACTACCTGATTTTTAAAATGGGCAAAGTATATGAAAAAAACAGTTTTCAAGACATTGGAACAGAACCCTGAAAGACGGAAAGCAAACGATATGCCTCTGTAATTGCTCCAGCTTGCAACGTTAGAGAGTTTCTAGCTCACGGTGCAGATAGAGGAAACCGAGAAAGAGCCTGTGAGATGACCCCCATTGAGGACACGGAGCTGAGAGTTCAGGCAGAACGAGGTGGCTCCAGTTAGTAGGACAGAGTATAGGAAAGGAGGATTGTACAAAGAAGCCTGGAGGCCTGTAGAGAACTTCTCCAAGAACATTCAGCTTCTCACTGATTAGCATTCGCATGTAAAAACACCTACCCAAGGTCAGGGAAAGAATCACCCCAAAAGATTAGAGGTTGACAGTGCTGTGATCACTGTTGTATGTGTCCTTTAGGGTGGGCAGTATACATATACTTTTCTGCTGGGTGAATGCGTAGGAGTGGAATTGAGAGGCTACGGAATGTTCATCTTTAGTAGTTGCACCAATTTAACACTCCCACTGATGGTTTCCGTTTTTCTACATCCTCTTGAACACTTGTGTTGTCTATCGTTTTTATTTTAGTCATTCTGGTGTATATAACCTCATTCAGTTTTAATTTGCATTTCCCTGATTACAATGGAATCGAGTTCCTTTTTATATGTCCATTGGCTTTGTTCACATCATTATGGCATAACTAATCATTAAAATAACTTTGTAATGAAAAACAATTTCTTGTTTTATTGACTTAGAACTTCCTTCTCCTTAGAAATAATAGACTCAAAAATCAAAGCTTAGAGGAAATTTTCCATCAGAGTTGTTTGACTATCTTGGGCAAAGTCCACTGCAAATCTGAAATTTTAGGATAAACACTATTTAGTAAGTAGCTTTGGAAAATCTTCAGTGATTGCACTAGCTGGAAATACTTTACCAAACTGAGTAATTCGGCTCATGAATTATTTGGCCAGTGGGTGATGATCAGATCTCAAAATGAGCTGAATAGCAAAGCCTTCCCTTTATGAGCTTGTGGGAGAGGTCTGCTATTTCCAGCTTTGATGTTAGACCAACTTACTTCAGCAAGTGAGACCTTCGGATACACGGGGCAGAAGAGGCTGTCACATGACACTGGTAAATTTTCTCTCAACAAAATTAGAACAAATTGACAGACCTCTGCTAAATTTAGAAGTAACTTCACTATGTAAATAATAAGACTGCACCGAAGGGGGCATCTGGTGGTACAAAAATAGACTGCACATGGCCCAGTGAAAATTAGCTGTCATGAAAGGGTTTGCTAATTATTTTTCCTTTGGTGCTGTCATTCCTGAAATACTTCTACCACCTTAAGCCTTATGTTTGGCTTGATTTAAATATTTAAAAAATTGTAGTGGGTGTCTAAATATGCCATCAGCAAAATCTCAATTAATATAAAGTGCCCGCAAGCCAGAAAAGCCCTGAAAAGGGTGCTTATCTGTATCATTAGACATTCTACCTCCCCTCTTAGGTAAAGGCAAAACCTGTGAGACCTCTCAGATAAAACAAAATATCACAAGGTAAATAGATCTGAAATAGCTCCCTGGCCCTGATGCTTCTGCCTCCTACAATTTGTATTATTCATTTTGATGAGACCTATAATTTTTCATTGTGATTCTCATGCCACTCATTTTCAGAGAACATCACAATAACTCATGAGTTAAATGACCAAGGGAATGTTTTGAAAAGTGAAGGAGACTCTTTGGATTGTGTCTCTTAGGTAAAAGTACATTGAAACAAATCAGCTGTTAAATTTCAAATTTTAAACGTATATATCATCTCTGTGTTTTCATTTTTCTATTTAAGTAAATAAGATGAGCAATGATTCAAGGAATAGGTATCTCAGGCATCACTGGTGATAAGTAAGTTAGCTTATGGTTTAGCTACAGATTTAGTTCCTTAATCACCAAATTATTGTTTTATATCAAACAAAAACAACAGTATTTATGAGTGTTTACTAAACATTGAGTGTCACACTAACAGGTCTGCTTGCATTAATCTTCTTTTCTTCTCAATGATTATACAAGTTAAATATATTATTTCTATATTTCAGATAACAAAACCGAGGCTTAAAAAGTTTACATCCCTTTCCTTTTTTTTTTTTTTTTTTTTTTTGCGGTACGTGGGCCTCTCACCGCCGCGGCCTCTTCCACTGCGGAGCACAGGCTCTGGATGCACAGGCCCAGTGGCCACGGCCCACGGGCCCAGCTGCCCCGCGACACGCGGGATCCTCCCAGACCGGGGCACGAACCCGTGTCCTTTGCATTGGCAGGCAGACTCTCAACCACTGCGCCACCAGGGAAGCTCTCCTTTTCCTTTTTAATACTCATTCAATGTCCCTTTTGCTTGTCCCTTTCAAAGCAGTTGTTTCCCAAATTCTATTGTCTTTTTCCTCTTACAGTCTCCATGGAAAATTTGACTTATGTTATGGTTTCCTATAAGTTTGGGTAATCAGACAGAAAGTGCTAAATCCACCATTACGTGTAGAAGCTGGTGACTGATGAAAGAATACTTCATTAAGGATCTTAAATATTTTGCTCACATTTAAAAAAAATAACATTTTAAATTAAAAAATGGAAAATAATCACAACACAGTATTTACTTTAACTAATCAATTATGTGGAGTCACTACTCCCTGTGCCCTTTGAGAGGGAAAATGATCTAATATATATTTATGTCCTCAGGAATCAGAGCAATTAACATAGAGCAGGCATCTCAGTAAATATTCAAGAAATAAAATAATGCTAATAGTTTATTAGTATAAGAAGCCCTAATAGTTTAATGTAAGTCTTCAAAAATTCCCAAAACTAGATATGAATATAAACTTTGTTTGCTACCAACAAAAGCATATATTTACATATTGTGCTTATATCTTGCTTTCTTCTTTAGTCTCATCCTTAATATCTACAGTCTAATAGTCATACCTCTGAGTTCATTTTGGCCATCAGAGTCATGCATAAAATCATGGTGACATGCTTATGTTCTTGGATTTTTAGACACTTTAAGATGAACATTATGATGATGTCAATGTTTATTGAAGATATCCAGTTGTCACGGTAAGACGTGTTTGACGTTCCTTGTATTCCATGAAAATAGAAGTTTTGTATTTATCCTTGTATACTTTTGTTGAGCCAACGACATTTTAAAATATTTTTAAACTCCTGAAATATAATATTTGTGTTTGAGAAAAACACCAAAAACTGTCAGGGAAATACAGAATGATCAGAAGGAAAAGTAGAAGTATGGCATTAATGAACAGACTTACTTAGTCACCAGGCAAGAGATGATGAGACAGCATCCTTCATCCTTGAGACAGCAAGGATGAAGAGGGAAGAGCATATTGGAAAGATATTAAAAATATAGAATTAGCAGAACTTGGTAGCTAATTGGATTGCAGAGTTGGGGAGTAGGAGAAGTTTAAAAATATTGATCAAGGGCTTCCCTGGTGGCGCAGTGGTTGGGGGTCCGCCTGCCGATGCATGGGACGCGGGTTCGTGCCCCGGTCCAGGAAGATCCCACATGCCGCTGAGCGGCTGGGCCCGTGAGCCATGGTCGCTGAGCCTGTGTGTCCAGGGCCTGTGCTCCGCAATGGGAGAGGCCACAATGGTGAGAGGCCCGCGTACCGCAAAAAAAAAAAAAAAAAAAAAAAAAAAAAAAATATATATATATATATATATATATATAGATCAAAGAAGATAAATAGAAGTCCTTAAATCAAGTTTCCCAGGTGTGTACCTGGATGAAAGAATCATTAGGAGAACTACAAGCTGGTTTCTTCCTTTTTTCCCTCCTTTGAAAATATTGCATGCCTTTTTTATTCCAGCCATTTTTCTAAGTTTTGGGACTACACAGTGAACAAAACTGAGCTCCTACCTTCAAGGCACTATATTAAGGAGACATAGAATGAATAAACAAGTAAATACAGAGTATGTAGCGTGTTATGGAGAAAAAAATACAGTAGGATAAACTTCCACTTTGACTTGTGATGGAGTAACTGCTATCAAACCAGTTCTCCCATCATAAACACCCGTTAAAGCAGGATTTTAAAAAAAGCATAAAAAGACAACTATTTGAAGACATCACAGAATATCCAAGGTAACCGTGACTTCAGGAAAAAGATTCTAAGATTCTAGAGGAAAAAGATACCATACAGATGTGACCGTGACACACTGTGCACAATTTCCACTTTGAGGCATTTACCAACTCCAAAGTTATGTACATTTGGAACGATTTTCTAAGAAACCATGCTGGAGCAGTGATAAAGGGCTAAAAAGCTAAGAGGAGATTTTTGCACTATCAAAAAAAAGAAAAACTGTGAATCTGCCAAGGAAGTGAGATTCTGGTAAACAACCCAGGACTAAGAGGTAAGAATAAGGATAAACGGTTGAATCAGTGAATTGTGCGTGACAGTGTCACGTTACAGTTTTTCTCCTCTTTCCAACTCTTTTTTTGCTGTCTTTTACATACCCCAAACTTTTCATTCTCATTTTCTCTTTTTTTTTTTACACTCATTTTGTATAGATGATGGGAATTTTGCTTGTTTATTTGTTTATTTTTAGCTGCATTGGATTTTCTTGCATAAGGAATAAAGGTCATTCTACAGACTGAGAAAGATGGGTTTGAACTGAAAAGATGCCGCTTACTTGGCTTCTTAATTCAAGAGCACTATTGTATGCGAAGTGCAAATTCTTTAGCAAAGGGTACCTTTTGGGAAGAGTCTTTCTTCCTCTGTTCTCGGAAAATATTTTGTTTTTATACAGCCATTGTCTCTAGATGTTTACTTCTTCCTCTTCAGCACTAAGCCTCTAGGAAGCACTGTCTCAACGAAACTGTCATTCTCTTTCCCCAGAAGCAGTGCCTTCCTAAGAGTGCCTTTGCGGTCCTATGCACTCTCTAAGAAGACTTCATTTTACTCCCCTATTGTCAGTGCTCTCATCTACCAGACTGCAGATATTTTCTCAGTATTCACCCACTCAAGATACAGCCCTCCTTTACTGGGGATAAATCAGAGTCAATATTATCTCTACTTTACTCCTACTAGGATCCTATTGTATTCTGCTCTCTTCTGCACAATCCTTGTCTGACCCTCTGCCCTGGTTTGTAATCTAGAGAATGTTTACTTAAATGTGAATCAAAATTTTCAAAAATTTCTGCATCCCTGCTATTGTCATAGGTTAGGGGTGATTGCCTTTGTTCTTTTTGTTCATATAAATGTTTTTGGGAGAAGCGTATGTGGGAGAATTTGAAGTTAGGTGGCCATAATTAGCCTACGGGAAACCAGAGCTCTATTTTTCTTTAGGTACTGCTGTTTGAAGGTCAGAAGACTGGAAACATACCTGGAAAGTCCTCAAATTGCATAAATCATGATTTTGGCATTCATGTTTTATAATTCTGTATTTTGCTAAAAAACATTCTGTCTAAGGTTGAAACAGAATATTTTTTCCCTCATTCTTCTGCACCTAGATTTAGTTCCTTAGCATCAGTTAAGTTGGCAGTAATTTTCATAGTTCGTTTTTGATATTCATTTTTAATTGAAGACAAATGAATTCACTGCTTTTAAAAAATCTAATCTCAGATATCAGACAGATGGAGATGGAGAAAGAAGAAATTTCATTCCACTTATCTTCTGTTGTATCTAAGTTTTGCCTTGTATGCTATCAATGATTTATTTTTAACTTCCAGTTTCTCCCCTGAGAGCTGTTGATACAAACACCATTTCTGACCTTTGGGGGTTATTTGTTTTTTTTTTTTCTCTCAAATATCTTTTTTAACCTGTGTAGCAGAATTCTACTAGTCACATGGGGGCATTTGACTTTCACCTGAGCCATCAAAATATCACAGTCATATATGCTTTTTACTTAAAAAATAAATCTTCTGATTAACTCTCTTATAAGAAAAGGTTAAAAACGTTTTTCTATCTTACGAAAAAGTCATCAATAATTTCTATAGGACTCACTTGTTCATTCCACAATGGTGTACATATATTGTTCCTTATATTAAAATCTTATATATTTTCCATCTTAAAGATGATTAAAATGAATGAATAATTCTAAGTTCTGCAAATGTTTAATAAAATGTTACAAAATATGGGATATTTAATCTGATGATTTTATTTTTTCTAGGTTTATAATGATAAAGTTTATTCATCATTTCAGACTATTGTAATAATCTCTATCTTTTGAGAAATATATATATTAAGCACATACTATATATGCCAGGCCTTGTTCTAGGTACATGGAGTATGGAAGCAAATAATGTGGAGAACAGGGAAACAGAGATTAGATAAACAAATAAGTAAATTAACAGATAAAATAAAATATACCATACTGTGGTAAATGTTTTGTTTAAGAATTAAAATAAGGGGCTTCCCTGTTGGCGCAGTGGTTAAGAGCCCGCCGGCCAATGCGGGGCACACGGGTTCGAGCCCTGGCCTGGGAGGATCCCACATGCCGCAGGGCAACTAAGCCCGTGCGCCACGACTACTGAGCCTGCGTTCTAGAGCTCCTGTGCCACAACTACTGAGCCCACGCGCCTAGAGCCTGAGAAGCCCGCGCACCGCAATGAAGAGTAGCCCCTGCTCGCTGCAACCAGAGAAAGGCCTCACGCAGCAACGAAGACCCAACTCAGTCAAAAATAAAAGTTAAAAAAAAAAAAAAAAAAAAAAAAAAAAAAAAGAATTAAAATAAGATGCAATGTGATAACTAATGGCTAGTTCAGATTGGATGGATTAGGTGAAGAACATTCTGGGAACAGGAAACAGCTTAATAGAAACAGCAAGATGGCCAGTATTGCCACAAATAAAAAAGGCTGGAAATGAAGAGTCTCTTTTTTTGTTGTTTTGCTTTATAAATTTTGGTCTTTTAAAAAGTACTGACACCATCAAATTAGAGTGAATTAGTTTTTGTGGAGATAATATTTGAAAATAATTTGAGAATCTAATCATCTAAAATACTTTGTGGACTCGATCATTTGTCAATGGAAAATTGAGTTGGTTCTTTTGATTCTTTTGATTATTAGCTCTCTTGTACGGAATAGAAATCTGCAAATGTGGTGTCAAGAAAAGCCTGCTCCCTTTGAAAGAAATACCTCCCTAAGGATAACTTTTCAGCACTAGCAGCTGGAAAACTTTCTAGTTTAATGAAAGGAAGTGCTGAGGCAAGGGAAATCTGGTGTCTGCCTTTGCAGTCTTCCAAATGGTTCTTGGAGCCTCTTAATGTGCAACGAAGAAGACCAGGAATCTGTGTTGAATGCAGATGTTAAAGTCTTCTGAATTACCCTGTCTTCCTCACCGTGTTTACAAAGCAACATGTAAAACCATTTGTCACAACAAAGAAAGAAAAACCCTTTTCCTCAAGTACAGCCCAAATACACATGATAAACTATGTGTGTGAGAGTGTGTATACACTATAAATTCTAATAAAAAACAATTGTATAATTCTGTATGATGACAGATAATTGTATCCTTGCCACTAGCTGTTCCCTCTGCCTCTACACCCTGTTCCCAGACATCTAGATGACTAACTCCTTTGCCTTCTTCAGAATTTACTACTCTATTTAAAATTATCTGTCATCCCCCTTAAAACTCTACATGCTTGATTCCCTTTTCATTATGTCTTATAAAAACCTATATATATTAGATACAGGAGGGAATGCAGTGGTGTGGACATGATGCTGGCTATCTGAGGCTGTCAGAGTTAGCTCAAGATGAAATTCACTTGAAGGATGCTATGTCAAGAACTCTTCCATGCTCTGTTGAAGAAAATTTCTTAGAACTCCACAAAGGACTATACTAAGCAAAAATCCCCCCAAGTAGAAAGGAAAAAAGTTGCTTCTCTTTTCTAAGCTTGATATTATTCAAAGTGAAATGTATATCTATGCACTTAAACTGAAGAAGAAAAAGAAATCTTTTTGATCATTAAGGTCATCCTTTGAGTGCATTTTGAAGATGATTCAGGAATTTTTGAAAGATGTAAACAGATATTGAATAAAATACAGTCTCTTTGAAGCCAATTAAGAAAATGGATGAAAGTAAGGAAATACAAATGGCATTAAAAATTGAAATGTCACATGTAAAATATTTTTTAAAAATTAAGTTGATTTTGGCCCTTCTAATTTTTGCAATTTTATGCTTATTAGAGTAAAAGAACTTGCTCTTAAAACTTTTATATAGTATACTAGCAAAAACAAAAAGACAACCTGAGAAAAATTTGTGTATACATGTATGTATAGTTTCCTTCTTTGTGATTTCATGAATGCATAGTTGTATTTGTTTCTGCATTATACATTAAGCTCTTCACTCTACTATCACATCTTTTAAAATGAGACAAATCCACTTAACTATTTAGAATAATGTGTGCTACAATGTTAATTGTAGAAATTAAGACATTTCAACATGAATCTGGTTTTGAGAGATTGTACAGCCAACAGAGAAAACTGTACATAAACCTACCAGCTCATAGTATGGACTATATATGCAAAGGGAAGAGTGTGAAGGCAGCCGTGACTCTAATGGAAAGAACAGAGTGAAACAAGGAAGAAAAAACAATGGTTCCAAATTTGTCCTATCTTGGCCTTCTGTGAACTTTAGCCAATAGTGAGTTGATTCTTTCCTGAAAGGGTGAGGATTGCTGCTTGATGCCTGGAATATCAACCATAGAATAATTCAATGGAAACTCCTAGAAGTAGAATATAGTAAATATTGCTACATTCTTTACAGAGGTCATTAACAATTATTTTTCATTTTATTATTTAAAAAAATTTTCAAAGTCTTACATAAGTTTTTATATAGAGAATTTTAAAAGTCTAACTTAATGGATTTTGGTTGAATAGAAAGCATTAATCTTCATGAGCCTCATGCAATCAATAGCATTTGAGACTTGGTGGGAAAAGTACTTAATAATGATACCTAGACAAATTATAGTCTATTTAAGTGGAAAGACATACCTTTGAGCTAGACAGACATGACAACATAAGGCAAATATACAGTGCTACCTTCCAGCAATTGGCTGTGTGTCTTCAATTAGGAGCAAATGCCTCAGAAGAATCAATCCCTGAAATCTGGCCTTCATAACAATGAAAGTAAAAATGGCAACAAATGCCATACTTAATTGATATGGTTTCTTATTCTGTACTGTATCATTCCCAAATATCTGGCTTTTTTATGGGAATGGGTTGGTTTAGATAAAGAAAATATAACTATTTGGCAAACTATCTCAATAATTTTTAAAATGCTCATTCTTACTGCCTAGTAATTTTACTTCCATACAATAATAGAAAATTCAGACAATGACTTATACAGAGAGATATTCATTGACATGCTAGGGAGGAAAAAAACAAATAAACAAAACGGCAAGTCTGATAATCAAGCTGAGAAATTATTTCTATTTCTAGATGGAAATATCTTCTCTCCCAGAGCAATAAAAACAAAATTTTGGTAGAGAATAGAGAGGCTTAAATCAAGTGGTTAAAAAATGATTTTCTGTTGAAAATCATTGTGGGACACAGAGAAGGTGTGGAGAAGAGATTTTAAAAGGAGATAGGAGTAAGGATAAAAAGAAACAATAATGAAAATCTGGAAGTAGAGTATGGAAAGACCCCATACATTTTACTTTTCTGAATCCCTATTTCAGCTTAGTAAAATGGGCTCTAACTAATAGTAACTACTAAGTGACTATAATTTTTTATGTGTGAAAATATGGGACCAGTATTCATTCTTATAAAATATAACCAGGGTTAAACATTTTAGGGTAAAAATGAGTTAGTCTTTGGATGAAATGCGTAGGACAAAGTCTTTGGTGATGAAGTGTTAAAAACAATGGCACCCTTGTGGGTACCACCTTGTTCATCATTGGTGACCACATAATTTCAGTTTAGGAAGGGAAGTGGGAAGGCAATTTAGTTGGAAAGGGAAGGGAAAGTAGAATAAAAATAACAAAATTGTTTTCTTATTTTACTGCATATGAACTGAGAAAACATCAATCACACATGTCAAAGAATGATGGTAATAGAGTTGGTGATGGTGACCGAAGACATTTTGACCCTTCCCTGGAGTCGGCAATTTTCCTGATGGTCAGTAGCTTCCTGAGGAAGGTGAAATGGCCCAAGTTTAAGTGACATGGAATACAATTCAGTTTGAGTAACATTTCTGGTTTCCAGTGACATCAAGATAAACAATTTTTCAGATCTTTTTCACAAAAGATGACATATACGGTATATCTTCATGTCATATCTACAAGGAGAAATCCCTTGATTGACTCATAAAGAAGAGAATTAGAAAGTAGAAAAAAAAAAGTGTCCCAATTTTGAAAGGTACAAAGTTAGTACTTTCAGGTATTTTAAAATAATTGCATGTATATACATATGATATATAGATATGATTAGATATACATATCCTATTTAATCTACTATATATATTCTATTTAATCTACTATTTTTACCAGGTGAGTTAAAATCTATACTTTTTAAGATATAGATTTAAAATTTTTAAGATTTTAAAAATCTTTTTAATTCTATCAGTTTCACTCGACAAACAATATTTTGAAGATATGGTTGAGTGGCTTTTTAAAAATCATGGTGTAATATCTCCTTTTGTTTCTTTTAGTAACTTTTTTTCCTTAAATTACTACTTTATCTGATAGTAATGTTATTTTGTTTAGTGTTTGTCAGTTGTATCTTTCACAGTTATCTTGTTTTATACCTAACTTTTTGCTTTAGATATATTTCTCATAAATAGAATTTAACTCTTATTTTTAATCCAAATTGATATTACCTACATTTAAAACCTAACTCATCCATATTTATTGTTACTACTGGCATATTTGAACTTATTCATGTTAACTTATTTTAGTTTTCTGTTTATTCTTTCTTTACTTTCTTTTTTCTTCTTTTCTTGTTATTCAATATCAAGCAAGTAGCAAGACCCAAAATTTGAGTGTCTCATGGGTGAAAGTAAGTAATATAATGTTCTCACAAAGTATCATGCTTCTTGTTTGGTCCTTCACTGTCCATTTCCAGCACGTTATATACTGTATTTTATCTCCTCTTGATGAAACAGTGAGTGAAACTTGCAAAACAAACTGAGTGATACAACTGTGAAATAAGCCAGAGTGTTACCAAAGCATCAGTTCTCACAAAGATTTTCTTAGGTAAGATACAGTTTAATGGTATAATTCTTATCATAAATTTCATACTCCATTGTCCGCCTGTCAATGTAATTATTGTTGAAATAATTAGAAGTTTCCCAAGTGGATGTTCACTGCCAAGGTAAGGAACTAATTAGGTTCATGATCGACTTTTAAATTTTAATTACCTCATTTCTTTGAGCAAATGTTTCTTACCTGTTTATATAAAAAGAACCTATAAAAGGTATACAAAAAGCAATGAAGAGGATGAAGTTATAATGTACATAATTATATGCATGCAAGAGCCTCCAAAATTATTGATGCAGCAAGGATAAAATGTAATTTTAAAATTTCCAGTAGGAACTTACCATATGGTAAGCAGTTTGCAGAAATTGCATATGGGTTTATCCCATATGATCTGAAGCAATTTTAGGGGCAGAGAATATCATATCAAAGAGTATGCTCTTTTAAGTGTCAAAATAGAGCAATGTTAAATATTGTTGGCCTGAATGCTATGGTGGTGGTAGTGTAAGTGTGTGTGAGTGTGTTAAAGAGAAAGAGACTATAAAAGTAACTGACAACTTAATTAAAGTATATTCATTATAAATATTTAATTGGACTCTCAGGAGTTGATCATGTCAAAGCTCATTGGCAGTTAGAGACCATGGTTTTGATTTCAGTACTCTTAATATTTCTCCATCGAAAGAAGCCAGTAATGCAGAGTAGAAATGTTGACTCATAAAAAATATTTTTAAAAATTTTATTTAGATATTTTTTAACAACTAATGTTTAATTCAGGTTTCAGTTTAGCTCAGGAGTGTATATTTTATTTATTTGGACTATTTCTCTGTTTTGTATCATTCACATTTGTTATATATTTCATTAATGAATAACAAATTATTCAGAAAGTTCTTTTAGATTAGTAGCATTTGGTTAAACTTCTCAGAAACCTATTCTTTTGGACACTGAATTCTAGTTGTTATATGACCACATTGATGGTCTTAATATTTAGTGCAATGGAAATTTTCTAAACTCAGAGTGTGTTAACAAAAATCAAGTTTTTTTTTCAAATTAAGTGGGGTTTTTTTTCAAAAAATTGAAGCCTCTGTGCTGGTGAATTAAAATATGAGTCTCATGAGTCTTAATGAATATATTTGCTACAAGTTTATCATTGTACTTAAGGCAACTCATATCAAAATCTTTCACAACTATTCCTCCAATTTTTGAGATTTGATTCCTGTTTCTATTCATAGATCTCCATCTGCTTTCACTTTAAATTTTCTTTCATAACCTGTCTAAAACAGTTATATATCTTAAAAAGCATCTCATCAACTTAAAGGATATTAGCCCTAGAAGAACCTTTAGAAATATCCTAGTCCAGTAGAATATTTTTTGATCCAACACATCTGAGGGCTATAACTTCTGTTAGGAATGGAGGCTCACTGGACTGTAATTTTCAATGGTAAGGCGATGCATGGTAAGGGTGAGGAGAAGGACAAGACTTTTAACAGAATTTGCATGGAGAATGAGTGTGTATGGTTTTAAAAAGATACCCAAGAGATCTGAATATGTCCCCTCAGCTGAGAATCTTCATTCTTTAGGTAAAACAACATGGGAGCAAATAAATCCCAGTTGTCTAGAACAGAAATAGAACTACAGCCAAAGTGTTCTGACCCTAATCTAATGCCCTTTCTTCAATACCATGTTACCTTCACTTATTCAAGTCCCATAAAATTTAGATTTCTTTCTTTGCATCAATATAAACTGACTTTGGGTAATTTAATTCAAAAAGAAAAAAATTTTAAGTACATAGGATTGCTCACGGAATTGAAAGGAAAATGCAAGAAGCAGGCTTCAGAGTAGCTCTGGGCACCTGCCCTCAGAAACAAAGAGATGTTCTCTCACTGGCCAGCATGAGTCAGGTCAACAGTTCATATGTCATTCGCTCATGAATTAAATTCAGCTAACAACCTGGGGTCTCCTGCTCATTTTTGGCAGGAGTGGAGTGGGGTATCTTGATCAGGAATCCCAAAACTGAAGATGGGTTGATTTCCTAAATAAAAATTAGGGTGTTAATATCCAAGGAAGGATGGACTGAAAGCAGACAGCCAGAGCAACACCTGTCCACTCCAGCACCCATCTTGTGAGAAGTCTCATTTCAGCAGAGTCTTCAAACCCTGCTTTTTGGTGACAGTCATTCCTGGCATGCTTTCTAGATGCCTGTGCTGTGGTCACGAGCAGAGATTCTCTTCCCCAACTCATGCCATTCTCCCACTTAAATCCTCCTTCCCCTTAGCCCCCACTCAACAGATGGGGCAAAGCACACAGTGGAGGAGGTATTCCTGGAAAGAAGCTTTATAGAAAAGAATAAAATGAGAATGAACAAAGACTGAACAGAAAACATTTAGCATTGGAGAGGAAGAATTTGTGGGAATTCATGCCAGCTCTCTTCTGTTTTCTCACTTAGAGCATTGACTGAGTGTTACTGAGCCCAAGCTCATACTGCTCGCTGCACGACAGGCCAATAAATAGAGAGATGAGTTGTTGAGGCAAGGAATAGAGACTCAATTCAGAAAGCCAGCAGACGGAGAAGATGGTGGACTAGTGTCCGAAAGAAACATCTTGCCCGGGGTTCTTTTATAGAACAAAGAGGGGGAGGTGAGGAAGTAAAGTAAAAGAGGCAATAAATTGTTGCAAATATTTCCTGATTCTGGCCATACTCTGGAGGGAAGGTGTTAATTACTTCTTTCCTACAGCCATTCACAGGTGGGCCTGGTCAGGATGTTTCCTGTGAGCTAAACAAAGGTAATTTAGCTTAATGCTCAGGCATGAGAGGCAGGGTTCCCTGAGATGGGCCATTCTGTCTACTTTAAGCTACAGGCAACATCTCTTTAGTGATTAACTTGTAGCAAAAGCAATAGAATACAAAGGTTAAAGTAAAAAAAAAAAAAAAAAAAAAAAAAAAAAAAACTAGATTCAATATGGAGTCAGACTTGTTCTTCCCTATTACATAAGGAGAAATTGTAGGAGCGTTGGAGCCAGCATGCTGCCAACTAGAGGTGATGTAAAGGTTCCGAGTAGCCTGTCCCAGAAGAAAGTCAGAAATGTGCAAGGACCAGGCCAGGGGACTGGACCATTGTCTCCTAGTTCTGCTCTTCTTCCCATGAGGCTGAGTGAAGGGAAGAGGAACTGGAATTGAGTAGTGAAGGACCAAGTGGGAATAGTGAATTCTCAGGGATTGTGGTGTGAATGCAGTTTACATTTTGATTATGGGGTCCATATGGAAGGTAGCTGAAAGAGGCTGGGGCACAGGACAGCTCAGCAACTGGAAGCTGTCATGTCAAAGAGCTGCTTTCTTGGTGTGCAGGATGTAGCTATGAGCAGCCACAAGAGTTGTGATCACAGGGAGGACTTTTACCACTGAGGGTTCAGGCATGGAGTCTGGATGCAGCCAATTCATGTGTGTGGCTGAGGTGAAATGGGCATAATGTTGATAGGACAGGAGCAAAGCCTAAATTGAGAAAAAATCACTCCCTCAGGTTAAGAAAATATCAAAAAATATGAATATAAAAATGAGTGATAAGAATTGATAAGTTATTGCTTTGAGTTGCACTTAGAGTCAAATTGTATGGAGTCCCATCTAGCACATCCATCTTACAGTTCTTTTCTGGGAGAGTTATTCTTTTATCAGCATTTATGAATGCACTATGCTATGAAAAAACACACTTGCTGAAGAGAATTTTAGCCTCCAAGCCTGACTAACTCAGGACTCCATTTTTAAAAAGCTGTAAAGTGAAACAAAAGTGACAGACCAACTGCGTGGAATGCTAAAGGGTCAAAGCATTTGTGAGATTGCCAATTTTAGAACCATACTCCGTGGCAGGAGATGAAAAAGTATGTTTTTCCATGTGAATCATAGCAGTACAGTTTTATAGACTACCTTAGGATTTGCTACTACTGAAAACCAGGATAGTAACATGAGCTTGAAACTCTAAGTAGGAGTCAGCTAAGGAGAAAGCCAAATTGAAATAAGTGAAGAGTAACTAAAACCCCTGGGAAATCTTATCTAAACTCCGGGCTGCACACCCACCCTGACAAGCTCCCTAAGCTTTGTAGGCAACACCAACCTAGTCTTAACATTGCCTCAGCCAATGCGCAGCCTGCTTGGCTAGGAGAGTGATTTCAGCCATTAGAAGAAGAAGTTCAATTCTTCAACAGAGATAATTTCTCTGTCCTCCAAACATCCTGTAGGAACTCTTGTTATAGATCTTTTTGTTTTGTTTTACCATTATTTTCACAAAAGGCACTTATTCTGGGAATAGAGTGACAGTAAAAAAAGAAAAAAAAGGAAGAAATCAATTTATATTTCCTACAACCTCTAAACATAAATCACCTTCAGTGTTGTTGGTTTGCCTATTTTATAACAAATCACCTATAGTTTAATAACAAAAATAAAAGCACATCCTGTAATGCTCTAAACTTATAAGTAAAAGCATTACGAACAGTTCTCCCTCAGGAAATATGGGAGGACTTACTCTAAAATAGAAATACCCTTGTCTGGACTAAAGGCATGCCGTGTGCAAATTATTCCTGTAGCGGCAACACTCAGCTGTCTGATCCCTCATCATTGTCCCCATCCTTTGGGCTTTCTGCCATCCCTGTATTTATCTGCTCGGTTTTTAATTCCTTCAAGTCATCGGCACTACTGCGGTTCAAAGTGAGCTGTTTTTATAATCCTTTATGAAACAAAAGCTGGGCTAGTAGTGGTCAAGTTTCATAAGAAAAACCATTGAGGAAATGCCAGTGGGAAATTGGACATCACCTAACATAGTCCCAATGGTCCTGCTTTAATATCATCACAAATGTTGGAAAATTGACTTCATTTTGTGCCAACAACAAATCTACATTAAAAACAGCGATGACCATAGGCATTCAGAATGGTGGGCTGACTTCACTGAGGGTATTGTGTCCTAGAATCACGCTTCCATGTGGGAAGAAAGTGGTAACTCCTGTAGGGCCTCTGAACTGGGGGTTTTCGATTACTCCTGTTGGCAATTACTGACGACCTCCCTCCCTAAGTAAGCAGGGTCAAGACTGATTTCAAGCTCTGCAACTGAGAGTGGGTCATGATGGTGCCTGGTTAGGGGGCACAGAGCAAAGTGGAACCAAAGTTTGTGTTATGGGGTAAGGCAGGCCCAAGAAGCCAGGGACCCGGTCAGGTCTAGAGCAAAAATGGGAACCAAATAAACAGCTTTGCAGTTTGGGTCAGAGGAGCATGAACAACTGGGCTTGGGAGCCTGGAGATTTACCTGAGCAGAAGAACTCAGGGCTATAGCTCTCTATGGAGCAACTGGGAAGCAGAGGAGCCATTATGGGCTGTAAGAGGTTCAGTCATGAACAAACTAGTCACAATCATCTTGGTGCATTTTTAGAATGAAATAAGATGATGTACGTGACAGTACTTTGGAAAGTGTAATGCAAATGGGAGGTGTCATTATTATTGTCATTAATGTCATTATCGTCATCACAAAGCCCAGAACATCTAATAAGTCTACACACTGGAAAAGAATGAAGAAAACAAAATAAGAATCTGATTCTTTACTCAACAATTTAGATGCTAAATATCTGGCACAGATGTAATTAGAAGTAAAATGATTTCATTAATGTGTACAAAACCTAAATTAAAAATGTATCTCATGTACAAGTTTAGGGAAAATTTATATTAGTGGTGGAAGGCTAAGGCAGGTACATCTGTGGACCTAACGTGTTAAACAATGTCCAAGTACAATAGGTAGTGCTTCTGTGAAAAATGTGGGAAGACTTCACATATCAGGAGAGATTTCAGAATCTTTTTAAACTTTATGAAAGCCAACTTTATGGTCCAAGTGAAAGCCTGCACATTGTCAGATCACATATTTTTACACACAGAATGTTCTCCATTTCTTTTGATGTGTTCTGTCCTGGCTAATGAAAGTGAAACTCCTTAAGGGCACACCCTAATCTTCCTTGATCTTGCATGCTGCCAGGAAAGTGCTAAGTACTCTGTAGGTATCTAATGAGTACTTGTTTGATTACAGCTGAAGTAACAGTGTACTCAGAGCAAGGCCAAGTCTTGACCAAGGACAGAGCCTAAGTGCAGTGAATGAGCAGAGTCAATGGGAAACAGGAGACAAAATAGGATACAGGAAAAAAAGAAGTGAACCGAACGAGGCCTTTGAAAAATGGTTTAAAAAAATAACCTTTTAGATCTGTACAAAGCCACCCTGAACTTTCTAGAATGAAAGAATAAAACAATAGGCTGAAAAAAACAGATACAGGGGCTATTAAGTGGGCTGGGGGAAGGGTAGGATATTTTCAAAGGTATGAAGTCCAGCAAGAAGAAATTATAGGATGGACAAGGGATTGAGGAGGAAAGTGCTACGCAGAGGAATCTGACATCCAGGTGAACTTGCAGATCAAAGGATAGAGAAGACAAGAGAATGAAGTGTGCTATTTGTGTAATAGGCTGTTAAAGCAAAATTCTCTCTGCCTCAGTTTTGGTTGAAACCCCAAAGAAGGCAGGCAAAACTGAGGTGCTAAGTACCCCTTTCCTATTTCAAAGTATGATGATACATCCTCTATGCAGGAATTATACGGGGAATAAAAGACAAGCCAAAAAAAATCTAGTGGTAGATAAGAGGTTGAGGTTACAAAGAGGCAGGCCTGGTTTGGGAGATGATTTCTTCAGAAGTAGCTACCTGAGTGTAGTGGCATTCTTTCCCCCTCCATCCCTACCAGAGGTCAGGAAAGGAGCGTACTTCTGCTTATTCCTCACAGCAAGCAGAGACAGGTGAGCTTCAAGAAAGCCACTTGGAAAGCTTAACTTGGAAATCTAGAGTTTGTGAGCTTCAGAGACTGGTACCAGGCCCACATCTAAAAAAGCAAAAAGGCGAGGTGGTGGCTGTCCAGCTGTCCAGGACAGCACAGCAGAAAGGGCGGCACTGGGAGCGGCTGGACTTGTGCTCAAGGTGGAAATGTGGAGAGAGCTGGCCTGGAGTTATTTGGATCCTGCCCAAGAGGCTCACCTGGAGGAGTAACAGGACTCCAGCAGCATCGAGCTCAGACAGCATCAGTGCCATATCATGGTCTTATCCATCAAGTAAACCTGTCCTGGTTTCACCAGTCCTCTCTCCTACTCACTCCATTTCTAGGGAGAAGGGAAAGGCTACCTAGAGAAAGGTGGCGGTGGAAAAGCATAAGGAAGGGAAGTGGAGAGAGGGTTACCTAAGCAACCTACCACCCATTCCCTTTCCCCACTTTCTTCTCCTTTTAGACCCAGGAGAAGAAAATAAGTGAGTCAGTCTAGTAGTGAGAAGTTTTTCATCTGAAAAACTTGCAGGAGTCAGCGGCAGGAGCGGCTTCGGCCTTGGCTGGAGACCAAGGTGAAGGCAACCGCGACGCGGGGCACGTGAGGCAGCGGCCGGCGGAGGAGGCGGCCCCGGGGGACCCCGCCGACCAAGGGAATTTGGAAAACTTGTAAGCAAAACATTTCTCTAAGAAAATTTTGGGTTTCAGAAATTCTGGATAACAGGGCAAACCAATTCAGTCACCATGAGTAGGAGCTTCCTCACTTGCCTGCTGGAGGAGATCCACAACCACTCCACGTTTTTGAGGAAGATTTGGCTCACGGTATTGATCTTCTTCTGGATTGTCCTTAACAGCCATAGAAGGAGAATCCATCTATTACGACGAGCAAAGCAAATCTGTGTGCAACACAGAGCAGCCAGGCTGCGAGAATGTCTGCAATGATGCCTTAGCACCCCTCTCCCACATGCACTTCTGTGTGTCAGATCATCCTGGTGGCGACCCCCTCTGTCATGTACCTGGGCTATGCCATTCATAAGGTTGCCAAAATGGAGCACGGTAAAGCAGACAAGAAGGCTCATCAGAGCAAACCCTATGCAATGCATTGGAAACAGCACCAGGCTCTGGAAGAAACAGAAGAGGACCATGAAAAGGATCCCACGATGTATCCAGAAATGGAATTAGAAAGTGAAAAAGAAAATAAAGATCAGAACCAATCTAAACCTAAGCATGATGGGCAATGGTGGATTCGGGAGGATGGGCTCATGAAAATCTACCTGCTGCAGCTGCTGGCAAGGACCATGTTTGAGGTGGGTTTTCTGATCGGGCAGTACTTTCTGTATGGCTTCCAAGTCCACCCGTTTTATGTGTGCAGCAGGCTTCCTTGCCCTCATAAGATAGACTGCTTTATTTCTAGACCCACTGAAAGGACCATCTTTCTTCTGATAATGTATGGTGTTACAGGCCTTTGCCTATTGCTTAACACTTGGGAGATGCTTCATTTAGGATGTGGGACAATTTGAGACTCACTAAACAATAAAAGGAGGGAACTGGAAGATCCAGCTGCTTATAATTATCCTTTCACTTGGAATACACCATCTTCTCCCCCTGGCTATAACATTGCCATCAAACCAGATCAAATCCAGTACACCGAACTGTCCAGCAACACTAAGATTGTCGACAAGCAAAATAAGGCCAACATCACCTGGGAACAACAGTACGGCAGCCATGAAGATAACTTCCCAGCTGACCTGGAGACTCTGCAGAGGTAAATCAAAATGGCTCAGGAACGCCTGGATCTGGCAATCCAGGCCTACATGGGGGCCTACAACCCCCATGGTCCCCGGGACAAAAAAGCTGGGTCCAACAAAAGCAGTTCTAGTAGCAAATCAGGGAATGGGAAGACCTCTGTCTGAATTTAATCTTGGCTGGGCTTAAAACTTGTGCTTTTCATAGTTCATGGTAAGCAGTGGCTCACTGAATAATGACTTCCACTGAGCAAACATTTGGCTGTGGTTATTTTCAGGGACACTGTTAGCTCATGATCCAAGCTCAGGGGACTCTGAAGGTGGGGCTGGGACAGGGGGAAGAAAAAGGGGGACACAGTGTTCCTGGACACATGTTCCAGCAATATAGTTGCAGAATTTTACATTTGTGTCTTCCAGATCTGGAAAAGAACAGATATATTTAAATCATTCTCGTTGAACAGTTTTTGTATGTACAGTATTATGGTACTTCTTTTTTGTATGAGAACTTTTTTTTATATTACGCTGGACCACTGTAGTTATACTTTTATATTAAAGGGGGAAAAAATCCTTAAGATAAAAAAAAAAAACACTCGCTTTTCTGTGGCCCTAAAGCTTTGTAACTATGGCCAATGGATAAAAGTTGCAGGGGCAATATTTATATATCAATATAAAGAAGGACATGCTTTTTTAGATTGAATAGATTTGACATACAACATTGTGCAAATTTTAGGTATATGATATGCTAATTTGATACATTTATATATTGTAATATGATTGCCATTGTAGCAATATTTAGCACCTCTATCATGATACATAATTATTCCTTCTTTTTAGTGGATGGGATAGTTAAGTTTTAGTCTCTTAGCAAGTTTGTTGTCTCTACTCATTATACTGTGCTTTAGATCTCTACAGCTTATTTTCTAGTTTGTTTTCTTGAGAAACATCAGTCTTTTCCCCCTGTCCCCCACCCCCTGGTATCCAACACGTTACTGTTTGTTTTTTATGAGGTTGACTTTTTTAGATTCCACACTTAAGTGATGTCATAGAGTACTTGCCTTTCTCTATCTGACTTAATCTCACTTAGCATAATGTGCTCAAAGTTCATCTGTCACAAATGGCAGCAGGATACCCTCTTTCCTCATGTCTAAATAATATTCCATTGTGTGTATATATATATGTGTATATATATATATATATATATATATATACGCACACACATACATACACACACATACATATATACACACACACACACACATATATATCACATCTTTTTCTTAACAAAATATCAAACTTCAGCATCAGAATTTGCTGAATTTCATCTCATGAGGAGTTCCTAGCATCATGGTAAGAGCAGATTTCCAGAATGGTTGCAGGATCTTCCTAATTTGTTTACTGTTAAGACTCTATGAGTAAAATTCATAAGACTTTGTTCCGGCCTTTCTTCAAGTACTGGATTTAACTTTACAGGACATGGTGGTGATTTCAAACTGCGTAATAAAAGTTTAGGTCTTCATTATATAAAGTTGTCGTAAACATTTAATGGCCCCCAGAAATACTTAGGAAAATAATTTGGCCTGCTCTTGGTTAGAAATCATGCTCTGAAATACAGCCGGGTGGCTAAGTATTTACAAAGTTTTCTCCTTGACTTCCAAGTTCTCCCTCCAGAAATTCTCTGTATTTAACAGCATCATTTCATTGAAACTGATCCAGGGTGGTGACCTTCAAAATGAGGATCATTTATCCCCCGTGTGCTGCATTGTTCCTATGCTCCTCCCTCTTCACAGTCACTGTTGATTTCACCTACCTTAGTAAAATCGAAAATTGATAAGACATAAAGAGAACACCCTGGCATTCGTCACCATATTTAAATTACCATAGGATCCTATATGTCTGCCAAGGTGGAAGCAACCGATAGAGTAATGGTAGGGTTCAAACACCACCCCAACGGGAGCCAGGCAGCAGAGGACCCCAGATGCTTTCCCTTCCTTCTGTTGCTTCAGCAGCAGTGCCAGGCCAATCTCAAGGCCTATTTGTGAAAACACATTTCCCTGCATCCTATAACCATGACAAGTACAACAGGATGCTCGTTTATTTAAAATGACAGTTCCGACAGAAGTTATACGTTTCTCACTATGGATATAGGCTATGGAGTGGATGAGAAACAAACAAGAATCTTAGCCTCAGTCAACTTGTTGAATTCTTCCGTAAATACATTCTGAGTTCTGATTATGTTTTGAGCACAGCTCTGGGCTCTATGAGAGAGGCAAAATAGAAATCAGACGTGATCCCCTATACTTTAAGTTAATCTAAACAAGGGGCCAAAATCAAAGTCAGTGTTCAAGAAGGATGCTAAGCATTACCGGAATTCAGTAAAGAAGAAACATTAATTTAGTTTTTATCTGCAGAATCAGTTGGCATGATAGGTATGTAATTTACCCACTCTTTTTTTACTCCCATGAATGATCTTGCATTTGATTCAACAAGCTTTTGTAAGATGCCTATGATATTTCATCTACAAGATATTTGTCAGGAATGTGTATATATTATGGGTACTTTGATTTTCAAATATGCATTGATTCAAAATTGTTTATTTTATATATAATTTAAATAACGTATGTGTGCCAGCATTGTCAACGTAAGGATAAAGTCTTTTATCAAGCCAACACTCTATCTGTGAAGGTGTTTTTGGAGGTTATACCTTCTCCTTTTTCTACTTTTACTATTGTAGAAAGAGTCAGAGTGTTTAAGCCATAAAGACATGAATTCAAATCCCAACTTTACTACCTACTAATTGTATATTCTTGGGCAAATTTTTTAATCTTCTTTGCGTATTAATATAAAGTAACATAAATAAAATGCTTGGCATATGTGGGTCAATGATTTTTGTAGCTGGATGATGTACATGGGCTTCATTGTACCATTGTTTATGTTTGAAATTTTCTTAGTAAAATACCTTCTCTGGTTCTCACTACGGGCACCCTCATTCTCTGGGTTATTTGGATTTGAAGACATGAAGTCAATGTGGGTATTGTCCACAGCTAACCCTTGTTAACTCTTCCCCTAAAATGTCCCTGACATCCTCTCCTTTTTTCCATGACTTCCAACAGTTCCAAAGGATTCCTTACTATCCTACTCCAATAAGTTCTTTACCATCAGCTTCATCTTACAGTATTAAGGTCATTATGTCGGTTACATGCTTTTCTACTGCCCGCAAGGATTAAATTCCAATCCTAATTTGGCTCCTATTTACTCTCAAACCTCCCATTACTCATCTTTAGGAGTACTCAGGCACACTATACTTGGTCATCCCTGCTTTGTTACATTGTCCAGGAAAGCTTTTGTTCGTCCATGTTTTCTACCCCTCTCCAAATCCTACCATTCCAAATCCAGTGCCACCTCATCCCCTGAGCCTTCTTTATAATTCCAAGCCTCATTGATTTCCCCTCTTTTGACTCTCCACAGAATTGTCTCTCAATACCATCATTTGGATATTTGATCCCATCATTGTTTTATCTTCTAAATGGATATGGTAGCAAGCATCCAAGATAACTCCCAACATCTACACCCTTGTGTGTTCAACTTCCATATTGGAACAGGGTTGGCCTTTGTGACCCATAGAGTATGGCAGACATGACAGTGTGTGAGTCCCAGACTAGGTCCTAAGAGGTATCGCAACTTAGCCTTTCTCTCTTGAATCACTCACTTGGGAGACATGTCATAAGGACACTCCTGCAGCCCTGTGGAGAGGTCCACGTGGATAGGAACCAATTTACCAGCATCAACTTGCCAGCCATGTGAGTGAGCTACCTGAGAAATGGATCCTTTCTCCAGAATCTAGTCGAGATAAACAGCCACATGAGAGAACTGGGGCAAAACTATCTATCTAAGCCACTTCCAAACTCCTGACTTACAGGAACTGGGAAAGATAATAAATGATTATTATTTTTTAAGCCACTAAGTTCTGAGTGGTGATTTAAAGAATAAGTAGAGAAATAATAGTCTATAACTCACCTCCCAACTGCACTGTAAGCTCCTTCAGCATATTTGTTTAAATTTTTAAAGTCCAGGCAATTATTCAGATACCATTCAATACTGTAGCAAAATTAAGATACTGCATATGGGATTAGAGAAAGGAACCATCATTTATTGAATGTTTACTAAGGGACTTCACATATGCATGAGCTTTATATGCGTCAAAATGGCTACATACATAGATATAGAACAAGATGCTCCCTAAATACGTAAAACATTGTACTTGAGCTGTAAAGTTATGAAGTCAGTTTTTCTCTCTTTTATCATCATTTTCCAGACATGGTTTTTTAAGGGGGATTATGTGAGTGAGAGCATCTAATAAGCTATAGAGTGTTCTATAGACATAAGGCATCGTGGCTTGCATCAATTTATTTTTCTATCAAGTTAAAGTGCCTTAATACTTCTACTCTGGTACTTATTTTGCTTTGCTAAACTAGAATTAGACATGTCACTGTGATACAAACATCTCTGACTTTCTGAAAACCAGTGAGACGGCAAAAGAAAGAAGTGTCGTGGCTTTGGTTGTTATGTGCCCAGCAGACGTCTGTTAACAATTGCAGCAGTCAAGGTCTCTGAAGGAAAGAGATGGCCCACTCACATGGGTAACTGAGGACAGTTTAATAGGGTTAAGAGAAATGAGAGGAAAGGAGGGAACGGTTAATGGAATCCAGAGAAAGTAACTGCAGGAGAAGGCCCTCCAGCAGCTGTGGCCTTTGGTAGAGAATGTAGCCAACTGGTCTCAGCCTAACAGGGAGGGGCCAGAGGGAATCAGTTCTTGGACTTCACCCTCCTTGTACATTTTCTTCTCCTGCCCATGCTCCACACTGGCTGAATACAAACCGAGCCAGAGAGTAAGGCAGTTAGCTGGGATGATGCAGTTTGTACTGATCAGCTTCCTGGGGCACAGAGCAGGATGGAGAAGAGTAGAGAATTAATTGAGGATGGGCAGTGGGAAATTTCCAACACAAAACGTAATGTTTTTTATATAATGGCAGAATAGCCCCTTTGATGTATGGTAGGCACAGAAACCAGAGATACATCCCAAGGAACAGCTAGACACTAGGGTTCATACCAGGCAGGGTCTCAGATTCAAGATAAAAGGTGAAGTAAGGGATTATTCTCTCAAATAGCACGAGCGCGAGGAAGCAAGTGTCATTTTTGTTAATCATGAAAAAGTGCTTTAAGTTCCAAAAGGAATATTCAATATTTAACTATCTCAAAGGTCACTGCCATTTAAACTGGTTAGATACAACTCCTTAGCTGCTTAGTTGTATAAATATTCGACCTACACAGAAGGTGTATTGAAAAATCACCTACAAGCTTCAGTCAAACTGACAGCATTCTCTCTATATTTGTCTATAGCTTCTTGACTTGACGACAACTTTTTAGAATAATTTTAATAGTATTAGTCCATGTCTCACATGAATAAAGGCTCACATTTTAGTAACAAACACAACTAAAACATCTTTCCTATTTAAACTATAAAATTTATGTAACGCTAGTAAAGGGAAATATTTTTAGACACATAACTTGGAAAAATCTGCTAAATGGCATTTTAGTTTAATTCATGTGGTACTTTTACAGTTTTAAGTTGTGATAATCCTCCACAACTATAGGAAAGCTAGTAATTTTCTCGTATTTTGCATAGGTGTGCAGAACTTACAGTAAATATGCATTTATGCTGTAGCCTTTTAAAATATTTTTGATTTGCTCTCATTATGTCAGTGTGACATGATAAGCCTATAAAATATTCCTTATTATGTGGCTGATTTTAGAGACTCTTCCAGGGTTATGTAGTCTCTGACAGGTTGCATGCTCAGTGATTGTAGTTTGCCTAAGACAGGTACTTTGGTTTGGTGTAAATGCCTGAGATTGCCCAAATTAGAGCAAATGTTTTAAATGATTTTAGTGCATGTCAATTGTCTCAATGTACCTCGGCCAGATTTATGAATATAATTTCATTGGAAACAAATCTCAAATGTTCCTTATCATCTGTAGAGCAGTTTTTCTTTTTCCGATCTGGGGAACTTTACTGTTTAAGACAGTGGCTAGTGAAATATAACCCTGGGTTCAGCCACAGATCATGCTGTCAGTATGTGCACACTTCGCATCGCCACCGGGCACGATTATGATTTTCCCAACACTGTCCCAGCTCCTTCCTAGTTGAGCTTCCAGGCAAGTCTCCATTCCTTTCTTCCGGAAAATCATTGCTTCTTCTAGACCAGTGGTTTTCAAACTTGAGTCTAGGAGAATCACCTGAAGGGCTTGTTAAAACACGTCTGTACTCCAGAGTTTCAGATTCAGTAAGTCCGGAATGTGGCCCAAGAATGTGCATTTATGATAATTTCCTATGTGAGATTAAAGCTGTTGGTGAGGGGTTCTTCTCACTTTGAGAACCATCAATCTCATTTATCGCTGGGAAGGTTTCTTCCCTAAACCAATACTGGCCAAAACATTTGTTACTCCTCCTACTCCTGAGACATTCTATTTCCCTAGAAAATCCACTGTCTCTGACTCAACGCCATTACTTATGCTGCATTCACACTGCCTGCCCAGCTATTGCATTTTATCTGACATTTTCGTAGCTGCCATTAGAGGAAGGAATTCCAGTCCGATAACAGGCAATTCTCGTTTATGTATATGCATTTGCTAGAGCATTTATCAGATATTATTCCTATTATCACTTACACATGTCATGGTTGCCTCCTTAACAGTGGAAATTAAATGGCAATGATAGATGCAATTTGAGTAGCAGCACCCTTATTCTGAAGCACCACCATTAGAACCCTAGATCTAGCATTGTATTAAATCTTTTATATGAAAAGAAAAAAGTTATCTGAGGCTTCCTATGTATTAGCTTAGACCATTTAGGAACTTACACGTTCACCTTGCCATGGCCACCTTCTTGTTCTGGAAGAAGATAAAAAACAGTGTCTTTAGTTCATTTTCATACTAATCAAATTTAAAAAAAATCCTTTGGTTGTACAAAAAGCAGCAGCCTTTGGCAGCAACAGCCTTTGGCTTCTGGCTACAAATATTATTTCAACAGTAAAGAGGCCTGCATTAATAATCTGGAAAAGAAGAAAGAAAATTATTTGATTCTTTACATGGTGTTAAATATAAACAGAATTTAAATATACAATGGTTTTGTGTGTGTGTGTGTGTGTGTGTGTGTGTGTGTGTGTGTGTAGAGGTTTCTCCATTATTAAATATTCCCCCTAAGAATTTTTAACAAGCAATTAATATTCATGGGTAGCCAATTTCAAATAATACTGAAGGAATAATTAGACTGAGGAAAAGTTGTAAACTGGTAATAACCACTCCTGTAGCTTACAATAAAATAAATTTAAGACAAAAAGATGGTGGTATTCTATAAAACAGCTTTTCAACAATCTCCAGAATGACTATTTCTGACCTGGATCCTCTCTAACCTCATAGTTCCCCCCTTTGGTTATAGCCCCAAGTTTATGAGTTGACATTAAATTCAACAACTTCTTTCAGAGGCAAACTAGATAAAATAATGGTCCTGATTCTTATTCTTTGGAATTAAAGAAATAATTTTTTATATTTCTGCTGCTTTATTTTTTTCATATTTAGAAAGGAGAGTTCAAAACTGACTTTGAAAGGATGGTCTGCAGGTGGGAGACACTCATGTCTGCAACTCAGGAGATCCTGAAAGGGCCCTATACTTGGCTCCAGCCATGGTCAGGGACCAGGCCAGCTCATTCAGGAAACTGGCGGGAGACACACCCATCTATGCCTCTAGAGCCATGTCTACAGAACTTAATCTTAGCTGTGGAACCTACAATGGCCCTGGCGCTTGGACCCAGGCTTACTCAGCCATGGTCCAGGGTTAGTCCTGCCCATACAGAGACCCATCCAGTGACCAGGCAGCAGCCTTCCCAGGTACTTGGTGTAAGTCACATAGACTACACACCTCGTAATAAGCCTGCTGTCTGAGGACCCGACTGTGGATCCTGAAGTAGATCAATGTCCCAGTGCCACCCCACTGAACAAGCTACTGGAGGCAATCCCATCTCCCCAGGCACCAGACAGGATCCATGCCCATCCAAGTCCCTGGTAACAAGCTCTTCAACTTCAGATCACACTGCAGATCCTGCAACATAACTGGCTCTAACCCAGCATGACTATGATTCCAGAGGCAATCCCCAAAAAGGTCTTTGTCTGCTAAAACCAGTCTATAAACATTGGAAAGGAGTTAGCCCTTTCAAATGTGTAGACTCAAAGCAAGGTTACCCAAATCACAAAGAATCAGGCAAATATGATACCACCAAAGGAAATTTATAAAGCTCCAGTAAATGACCCCAAAGAAGTGGAACTCTACAGTTTACCTGACAAAGAATTCAAAATATCCATCTTAAAGAAACTGAATGAAATTCAAGAGACTGTGGAGAGACAACTAAACAAAATGGTGCATGAACAGAATGATAAGTTTAATAAAGAAACAGAAGCCATAATAAAGAACCAAACTAAAACCCAGGAGCTGAACAATACAGTGACAGAATTGAAAATTTCAACAGAGTTTTAACAACAGATTTAATCACGTAGGAAAAAAGAATCAGCAAACTCAAAGACAGGCCATCTGAAATTAGCTAGTTTAGAGGAACATAAAGAAAAAGAATGAAAAAGAGTGAAGAAAACTTATGCGAATTATGGGACACCACCAAATGACAAAACGTTTGAGTCATGGAAATCCCAGAGGGAGAAGAGAGAAAGAAAGGGGCAGAAGGTTTGTTTAAAGTAATAATATCTGAAAACTTCCCAAATCTTGGAAGAGATTATGGATATCCAGGTAGAGGAAGCTCAAACTCCAAGCAAGATCAACCCAAAGAAGATCACTCCAAGGTACACTACAATGTTAAAAGTAAAAGACAAGCAAAGAATTTTGAGAGCAACAAGAGAAAAATGACTCATTACATACAAGCGAACTCCATCAGGCTATCAGTGGATTTCTCTGCAGAAAACTTGCAGACCAGGAGGAAGTGGGATGATAGATTCAAAGTACTGAAAGAAAAACTGCCAAACCAGAATAGTATACCTAGAAAAACTGTCCTTCACAAATGAAGGAGAGATAAAGATATTCCCAGACAAACAAAAGCTAAGGCAGTTCATTACCACAAGATATGACTTACAAGCAATGCTAAAAGGAGTTCAAAATTCCAATGGCATTTTTCACAGACATAGAGCAAATAATTCTAAAATTCACATAGACCACAGAAAACCCCAAATAGCCAAAGAAATCTTAAGAGAGAAGAATAAAGTTTGAGGCATCAGGTTTCTGATTTTTCTGATACAAAGCTGTAGTAGTCAAAACAGTATGATACTGGCATTAAATGCAGACACATAGACCAACAGAGTAGAATAGAGGACCCAGAGATAAAGTCACAGATATATGGTCAACTAATATTTGACTAGGGGGTTAAGAATACTCAGTGGGGAAAAGATAGGCTCTTCCATAAATGGTGCTGGGAAAACTGATATTCACATGCAAAAGAATGAAAATGAACGCCTATCTTATACTACTCACAAAAATTAACTCAAAATGGATTAAAGATTTAAATATAAGACCTGAAACTGTAAAAATCCTAGAAGAAAACGTAGAGGGAAAGCTCCTTGTTATTGGTCTTTGCAATGATTTTTTGGATATAATACCAAGAACACAAGCAACAAAGCAAAAATAAACAAGTGGGACTACCTCAAACTAAAAACCTTCTACACAATAAAAGAAATGATGAACAGAATGAAGAGGCAACCAATGGAATAGGAGAAAATGTTTGCAAACCGTAGATCTGATAAGGGGTTAACATCCACAATATATAAGGAACTCATATCACTTAGTAGCAAAATCCCCCAAATAATCCAATTAAAAAGTGGGCAGAGGACATGAACCAATTTTTTTCCAAGAAGACATACAAATGCCCAACGGATATATGAAAAAATGCTTAACAACACTACTCATCAGGGAAATGCAAATCAAAACCACAAGGAGAAATCTCCTCACACTTGTCAGAATGGCATCAACAGAAAGACATAGCAAATGTTGGAAAGGATGTGGAGAAAAGAGAATTCTTGGGCACTGTTAGTAGGAATGTAAATTGGTACAAGTACTATGGAAAACAGTATGGAGGTTCCTCAAAAAATTAAAAATAGAACTACCATATGATCTAGCAATCCCATTTCTGAGTATATATCCAAAGGAAATAAAATCACTATCGTGAAGAGATAACTACACTTTTACATTCATTGCAGCCTTATTCACAATAGCCAAGACATGAAAACAACCTAAATGTCCATCAGTGGATGAATGGATAAAGATAAAGATACGGTATATACATGTACAACAGAATATTATTAAAAGGAAGGAAATCCTACAATATTTGCAAATGGAAGGACCTTGAGAGCATTATGCTAAATGAAATGTCAGAGAAAGACAGATACTGTTTGTTCTCATTTATATATGGAATCTAAAGTATCCAAACTTACAGAAATAAGGAGTAGAATAGTGGTAGCCAAGGGCTGGAGGGAGGATGGGAAATGGGGAGATGTTGGTCAAAGGTACAACCCCCTGCTATAAGAGGAATGAGTTCAGGGGATGAACAGCATGGTGTTAATACACAGCATGGTGACTACAGTTAACAATACTGTATCATATACTTGAAAGTTGCTGAGAGAGTAGATCTTAAATATTCTCATCAAAAGAAAAAAGAAGTAATTATGTGAGGTAATGGATCTGTTAACTAACTTTATTGTGGTAATCATTTTACAATATATACGTGTATATACCTTAAACTTCTGCAACGTTATACATCAGTTATATCTCGATAAAACTGAAAAATAATTTTTAACAAAATTTTTAAAAGAAAAAAAAGAATGATCTACATAGGACAGTGTTTTATCAGGAAAAGCTTAACACAGTCATTTCTGCTCTGGCATGAACTTCATCTTTTTTCAATTTTGTGTTTAACTCTGGTCTCATTTAATACTCATAGTCAACAATAGAGAGCCTCACCTTAGGGTGAAATGACTGTCTGGTAATTACGTGATGTAGCCAGAAGCCACAGCAGGCAAGCAGATACGAAGTTTGGTTCAGGAAAAGGACTTTTGTTATCGGAATGTAAGCCACAGAATTGACAATGAGCTACTGTGTTTTTGGCAGACCAATGAATCAAATTGCACTTCTGAAAGAGGGATACGATGAGTGAATTTGACTGATTGTACATGCAAATTCAAATCCAACATCTTCATAGGTGGTACTATAGTGTAAGCCCAGTTTTTCTAACATTGCCAGCAGCTTTTCTATTCACGGCAGCAGCAATCCAATTAAAATGACCATCAGAGCAGAGCTGAACTGCATTAAATGGTTCCCATTAATGTCATATTTAATTTAGAAGTACAGTGTTGAAGGTGTTCATTACTGCCCTCTGCAAATCTTCATTCCGCTTGTGGACATCAAGCTTTATAAATTATATTTACATCTTTTAGGAAAAATGAAGATCGGTTGGCTTGTATTCCAAAACGACTGTGTTGGGTTTTTACGTCCCTTTAAATCCATAACAATCAAATCACCACTTTTAAAACCAGTTTTCTGTACTAACCTTTCATGAAGGTGTGAGGAGGGGGACATATACTTTAAAACAAAATCCCAAAGCAAATCACAAACTGCTAGGAGTGTTATTTAAACATGTCTTCCAGGAGGCAATGGGTTGAATTAGAAATGAATTATTCTGTTGGATTTTCAGAATTGATAATGTTGAGACTTTTTTACCATAAAATTTAGAATCAGGGAATAGGAAGCTTTGAAGATAATTAAAAAAAAAATCTACTGAGGAGTGCTACTATTGAAACGAGCTGCAGAGTAACCATGGCAATACCTCAGCTTCCCCCAAGCATCCATACAGCACATGACTCATGAATGGTGAGCTTTAATTGATATTTTCAGCCTATACACCCTTATTCTGACACTTAAAGGTAAAAATGTTTAGACAAACATGTATATATTTAAAAAAAACAGTTTACATATGAAATAAAGATAGTATAGAAAGAAACAGGCATCAATAAGAAGACAGTGAAAACATTAAGAATGGGCAAAAGATATTAATAGACAATCCATGGAAGTAAAAGTTCAAATGTCTAAAAACACATGAAAATATGTTGAAACAAGACTAATCAGAGAAGTGTAAATCAAAATAACTTCATAATTATCAGAGTGGCAAACATTTAAGTGTAATAGTATCAGGTTTGGGGAAAGTTATAGAATTTTAGGAACTCTATACACTGCTGGAAATATAAATTGATGAAACAACTCTGGAGAGTAATTTGGCATTAAAATAGAAAACCTACATGTCTTTTAAACAGAACTCTCAAATTTAGGTTTATACCATAGAAAATAACTCAGATATGTATGTGGGTATGAAGTAGATTTACTTCTCTATAGCAAACTTTTTTTCCTTTTAATTTTATATTTTAATATAAGTTCAAACTAACATAGAATTTTCAAGAATAATTCAAATAATTCACCCAGATATTCCAAATGGTAACTCATTTGCCTGTTCTCTCACACTGTTTATCTATACTAAATTGTTTTTCTGAACAACTTGAGAAAAAGTATCTAATATAATGTTTCATCACCTTTTAGGTATATGTCAGTGTATGTTTCCTAAAAAAAAGAACATTCTCTCACTTAATCAGAATATAATTATTTAAATCAGGAAATTAATATTTATTCCATATTATTACTTAATTTACAGACCTATTGAAATTTCATCAATTGTCCCAAACTTTGTAGTATAAGAAAATTCCAGCTCAAATATTCCATTCAAAAGTCATGTCTCTGTAGTTTCCTTTAATCTGGAGGATTTCCTGAGGATTTTCTCAGTCTTACTCTTTCATGACATTTGACACTTTGGAAGGGTAACAAGCCAGTTATTTTGTGGAAATTCCCTCAATTTAAATGTATCCAAATTTCCTCATGATTAGATTCAGTTTGTATGTTTTTGGCAGTAACACCACAGGAGTGATGCTCTGTTCTCTGTGCATCTACCAATAGTTGCATGGTGCCAGTTTGTTCCATTACAGTGTCATTTATCTCAATCATTTGGATAAAAATGTATTTGCCAGTTTTCTCCATTTCCAAGTTACCGTCTTTCTCTTTGTAATTAAGAAGTAATTTGGAGGGAGATATTTTGAGACTGTGTGAATATCCTATTATTCCCTGAAATTTCTCCTACTAGTTTTTATATCTATTGATAATTGTTGCCTAAATATATAATTTTTCTGATGACTGTCAAATGGTGCTTTTCTAATTTTGCCATTCTTTCCACATGTATTATTTGGCTTTCTAATCTAGGAAGAGTTTTCCCTTCTCTCTCTCTTATTTATTCATTAATTATATTACCATTGACTCACTAATTCTTATTTTATTCAAAAGTTTATAATCTTTACTATCATTATTTTATGTTCAAAATTTTCCAGATCTGACCACTAAAAAACCAGCTCCTGTGTCCTTCTGAATGGACTCTACTGTAGTTTAAGCACTGCCTTACTTTCTGGCACAAGAAAAATGTTTAGTAGTAAACTGACAGACCTTAGGCATTTAAAGCAATGCCGATTAACAAAGTACTTGAGAGGCAATAGAGTTTCTTAATGGAGACCTCAGCCCATGAAGTCAAAAGACTTGGGTTTAACTTTTACCTTAATCCTTTCTAACTGTATAATGTCAGACCAGTTATTAAACTTCTTTATTCCTCATATTAGCTCACAGTTTTTTGAGGTAGAATTTAATAAGACCATTCATGTAAAGGCCTTCACATTGTGCCTGACACATGGTAGACCCAAAAGTCAAATACATTCTAGGCATCAACAAGAGAAGTGGCTAGAAATAAGATATAAATTATTATTCTTCCTTAAAATGATACATTTATATGCAAGGGATGTTCTTTGCCCTTCTGGTCACCAGACCTTAAAACAGACATCAAAGATCTTGATAAGGTTAGAGCACATTCAGTTGAAAAGATCAGGAAAATAGGATACTTTTAATAAAAAACATATATAAAGATGGGCACAAGTATGCACATGCCAAATGCTCCATAAATAACAGAAGTTTTCATTTTCCCATTAATGCGTTACTTAAAATTGTTTATGTCATGTTGGACCTTAGGCTTTTTTTCCCTCTACCTATTCTCACAGACTTGATTACAATCAAAAGAGACAAATGAAACAATAATAATAGAAATGTCTTTGTTCAATTAAGATGCTGGTACACTATTATAATATTGTATTAAGTACTATATTAAGTGCTGTATTAAATTATTAAACCCTTTAGCAAAGTCAAAAGTACTTTATTTGATATTTCTTAATTTAATGGTTTTTCTTTCTGCAGAAACACTTTTTCTTAGCAATCTGCCCCAGGCCTGTCTCAGACTACTTCCAAAGCTCCATCAAGCAGACAGTAACCCGCACATCACCAATCCTTCTGGCCAAAGACAAACAATTTGACCAAGTACAGTTGCACAGCATGACCAAGTTGAACCAATCTGAGTGCTTCCTAGGAATTGTGTATTCAGATACAAAAAATGTAGAAAGTTAGCTATAGGTGAGGATACTTAAGGCCGAGGCTGGTCAGACACAATACACCTTGTGTATTTGAGGGGCAAGCAGAGAAATCTGGCCTCGAGAAGAGAATGCAGAATGCAAATGCATTTTATATGCAAATGCAGCACATATGGACAAAAGCAAGTCAGCAGTAGAGTAAAAACCAGACAGAGCAAAATGCAAGAATAGATTGATACCATGGAAAAGAGCGAGAAGGAAAAAGAACATCGGGGATCAATAAACATGGGAAAAGAATGCATCCTTTTGCTTGTCTGAGGAAAAATAGTGCCACAGTTGACAGGGCCATAGTCACAGTGGAATATTTAGTGAAGTCTGTATTACATGATTGAAATTCTCAGTTTCAAAGGTTTGAGAACTGTGTAAAATGGTTGGCAAGTTTCCTACATATAGGAAAACTTTAATAATTCAAATTACTTAGAGCATCATTTTGTGTTATCCAAAGGCCTATTTGTTTTCAATACAATTTTTGTTACAAAATAGTGAAGACTAAAATCAATAGTGTTCAAGAAGTAGTTGCAGGACCCGTTTAATGAATTCATTTATTTGTTCAACATAGCTTTTGAGGGCACAAAATGCTGAGCTATTAAGCTCAGCTATATATAGCTGAGCTATATTAAGATAATTATAATAACCTTGGATTTTACGCTATTTAGTAATCGAATATAGTTTGCTATAGATTATACCTTTCCCTTAAACCTTGTTTATATTTTCAAGAATACAGTATTGAATGTAGTACTAAAGTACTCCTGGGCCATTTTGTTCATTAATTTAGTAACCAATAAAGTAACAGAAATTGAAGAGCATTAGCGATCTAAATGAAGTCTCCCTGCGGTGTAGTTCTGTTTACAAAAGTCTGAAATTCACAGTGAATTTTATATTCCTGATTTCAAGCTAAAAGGAGATTGAGAGAATATGAAGAAATACTGAGTGAGAAAAACCGATAGACAAGAAATGTATGACATGGAATAATAAAAATTAGATTCATATATGGCAAACAATGGATTATTACAAAAATGCCACTGTCCTAAATACTGTGAAGGTTTATAAGATGGGGGTGTTGGCGACAGGGGCTTTCATCAACTGATATTTTTTATTATGACCAATTCTTACCTGGAAAAAATTTTGAACTACGAAAACACTGCATCCAATGTCATGTAAATACAATGCATTCTTCTATGCGGTTGCCGCTATTTGCAATGTAGCAAAAAACAAAATCAATCCCACCCAGATTCAGTAACTTTGAATGTTTGTATGAAACAAAAACTCAGTAAACAGCTTCAGTTTACTATGTAATCACCAGAATATTCAAAGCTTTTCTCATTCACAGTTAGCTTTATTTTTAAGGTAGGACTAAATACAAGATCCCAAACCAAATACATGGTTTGAGTTTATGCAGTCAAAAAAAAAAAAAAGTGATCATCTTATTACACAGGAAGCTATTCAAAGGCAAGGTTTTCTCTATCCTTAGTAACTCTCTGAAAAAAAGGTGTCATTTGTTCTTGAAGCCATACACTACTTCCTAATAATCTCCACATGATTTTCTAGATGGGTAAAAATGAGTTTAATCCATTCTGAAATTCTTAAAAAAAAAAAAAACTCTTACCATTTTGTAGGTTTCTAAATTCATTTTTTATTTCATTAAAAAATTTGAAAAACATTTATTCATATCATTTATATTTTCCTTGATATTTAAAATATTATTGATAGTGGTCCATTATTCCTGTGTCTGTATTCTTAGTTCCTCCAAATAAGATTTATGTTTCTAGGGAGACTTACTTGTTCCCTTAATCTCTTCATTTATCTCTTCAACTTTTTCCTCAAGAAGTTTATCTGAACTTTCTGTTATGAACTGAATGTTTGTGTCCCCCCGGAATTCATATATTGAAATCCTAGCCCACGACGTGATGGTGTGAGAAGGTCACATTTTGGAAGGTGATTAGGTCATGAATGAACAGGATTTGTGCTTTTATAAAAGGGAACCCCGAGAGCTCTCCCAGTCTCTCCACCATGTGAGGATACAAGGAGAACTGCTTTTTTGGCTTCTGTTAATTATGGTGGGTGTTCAGGTGCACCATCTAGAGCCCCCTTCAGGACTGAGAGACTTACCCCCCAAATTCTCAGCGTGCTGTTTACTGACAACACTCCTTCGTGATTGCTCTCTGCTGGAGAGCCACTCTCTCTGTGGCCAGCTCCCCTGAGGCAGCCTGCAGCCAATGCCAGGTCAGTGAGGGGGGATGAAGCCCAGCCTCCTTGTTGCACCTGACCACTCGGTAGGCTGACCCAGCTTTCAAGCTTCCTGTGACGTCAGCTCATGCCTTTATTGACATGGAATCCTAACCCCAATTTTCCCTCCGTCCAATCCTGCTTACTTCTGCTCTCCAGCACGTGTTGATATCAAGATTACTTGCTAATGACAAACTGCAATCTAGAGACTGCTTTCCCAGGAATCCAAACTACCACAGCGATCTTTCTGAAGCAGAGTACACCTCTTCCTTGAAATGCTCTTAACATAGCTTTTAAGTGCCTTCCGTGTTAGCATTTACATTTTTCCAAGATGCACTTAAGTGAAAGAAGAAAATTCAGGATTTGTCGTTTTCCATCATGAATTGGATACTTAGAAGTCATTATTGACTATTTACTTAGTGTCTCCTACAGATATATAGAAAAATAGTCCCAAGACTCTTTTTTTTCAGACTAGATCCTAAAAGGAGGAAGATAGCAGGCAAGGACAGACATACAAAGAGGACCAGTGCTATGGATATTATGAACAACAACCTCAATTCCTGTCAGCACTTCAGAATCAGGACATTTTGGATGCCTGAGACTGGAAGTGTTTGAGCTACCTAACCATTAAAGAAAGAAATATGGTACTATCTGAAAATTATAAAGGCATATACATACTATTATTTTTACTGATGCAGGAATAGGCAAACCAATGTAAGATGTGAGAAAGACCAGAAATCAATATGAATACTTGAGACTTCAATAAATTACAAGTTTGTATTTTGTTTCAATGGAAAAATGTTAAAAATATCAGTGCTAGAATAACTCGTCATCCTTATGATAGAAAATGAATCTGGTAGAAAATAAACTTCATATTTTATACAAAAACATACACCGAGAGATTGTAAATACAAAAATTAAAAATACATGTATATTTTTATAGAATATTTTTATAACCTTACAATTAGGAGAAACCCCAGAAGTCATAAAGAAAACAGATCTTTTTGAATCTTTTTGATTTGAAAAGATCGATTGAAAGATTTGAAATCTTTCAATATTTTGAATTTTAAATTAAAGTTAAGACTTGGTGGGTTTTTAAAATGTATTTAATGACACGCTGGAGTAAATATTCACAGGACACATGAAAGAGAAGAGCTTCATGAATCTAATTTATAAAACACCTGCAAATTTATCAGAAAATTAATCCCAATAGAAAAATGAGCCAAGTATAAGAACAAGTAATTCAAGAAAGAAGTTCAAATGGCCTGTAAAATGGAGGAAAATATGATCAATCTCTAGGGTCAGGGAAATGAAAATCAAAGCAACAATGCACTTCCATTCCCATCTGTTGTATTGGCCACATTTAAAAGAGCTTTGCCATACTGCTGGCGAGGGTGCAGGGAAGCATGCATTCACACTCACGATTGCCAGGCAGGTAAATTGCGCTAACCATTTGGAAAAGACATATGGCACTATCTGCAAATTATAAAGGCACACACACATCTTTGATTTAGCGGCCCCACTTTTGAAATGGCAGCCTGCAGAAACAAGGTTTTTTGTTTTTTTTTTATGTTTCAATTCTTCGTGGTGGCAAGAACAGCAAAACTAAATGTCCATTAGTTGGGGAAAGGTTAGATTAATTATAGCCCATCTAAATTATGGAATATTATGTAGCTATTAATAAACAAGTTAGTGCTATATCTATTGCACTGGACAAATACATCTGTACTTATGAATTAGCTAGTAAAGCAGGTTGAGGAATAGTGAAAATATATTTCATTTCTTAGCGAAAGCACAAGTGTGTGTGTGTTTGTATATACACACAAATATTTAAAAAACACATATACATATATTTGGAAGTATATGTGTGTATATTTGTACGTGCAAATATATAAGTGTATATATACTCATATGGAGGAAGGTGTGGAAGGCAATGTCCATTCCCCACCTAGATGCCCTTGTCTTTGCGCCAGCTCTGTGCACGCATCCCAGCTTTGGCATGTTCTGCTGCTAAGACTTACCTATGACACGGAAAAGATTGCTTTGGACACAGGGGTTAACTCATTCCTAAGAGAGCTAGAAATACTTCGGAGTTAGAACCACTGTCTCACCCCCATCCCTCCATGGGCTTTTGTACTGGGCTGAGTACAAAGGTTTTGTCTCCAGGCAGACAGACTCTCAAGGCATAATTTACACTCCAGAGCTTTCTGAGACAGCAGGTGGAGTTTGGCACTTCTTCTGAACTTCCACCCTTGCCTGGTTCCTTCCTTATTTCTATCCTATATCTTCCATTTCCTTACTGGTTTCTCCTGGGAGTAAATCCTTGGTAAATCACCTCCACCCAAATTGTTGTCTCAGCATTTGCTTCTGGGAGAATTCGACCTAGGACACTAGCCTAACTTTGGTTACCTCAGGGGGATAAAGGAGTGCATCATTGGTTATTTAGACATTTTTGCATGGTTACACTAATTACAATAAATATGTCATTTAACTAAAACAATAAAACACCTAAACAGAAAAAACAAATAGCTTCCAGTATCCTTTACTTCATATGTAGTGTTCGGGATAGCTAAGAGAGAATTTCTCAGTTGTACCTTCTTATTCACCACAGAGGTAAATGCATATAACCTTATTTCTGAAGCAGCACCTGATGTCATATTGCTGTATTTTTGCTTATGATTTTATGCCAGAGTACATCAGAATAAAGCAAGATACTTTTTACCTGCTTCATTTGTTCCTGCTTTTAACCATACAGAAGTATCAGAATGAAGTTCCAAGGTTCATTTCAACTTCTTTTATCACTTTCAAGACAGCAATTCGAAAACACTTGTATTTTATTATCCTACCCAGTCTTCAACCTCCAAGTCCACTTTTTCCCTACAATATAGAAATATTTTCTCTTACAAAATAGAAATATTTTGTAAGTGGGAATGTCTAGAGACAGCTTTGTTTTTAACTAAAACTAAAAATCTCATACATGCACATCTATTTCTCAATGGTTCTCCTCTGAAAGGTTTTCTCAGATACTCTTCCTTGCCAAAGAAAATTAGTCCTCTTGGCAGATGGCATCTAAATTCAAGCTCAAGTCAAATATTTATGCTAAAAAAAAAGTATTTTAGGTGAATTACTATTTAGAAAAGTTAACCTCCTAAATTGTACTGAAGAAAATCTAAGAAAATTGTATTTCTCGGAGTTTCCATTCTCTCTTAGGTTCAAACTTGAACAGTTCTTAATCTAAAATATGTAACCACTGGAGCAGGCACAAAGCAAGAGACATCACTGATTTATTTTGTTAACTATCTTTTGTAATGTGTATTCATAATTAATTATGTCCCATATCATTGCACTATATTTTGTAATAAAACAATTTTAACTAAAAGGAAAAAAAAACCCAACTTTGGATTATTTTGCAGGAAAGGGAGTTCTCTTTTTGAATAAATATTTACATGATAATTTCATCCAATTTAATAAACTATTCTTATCTGGGATAAATTATTTTATAACTGAAAAAGAAAACCAAACAGATATGATGTACATAGATAAAATCTCTCCAGGTGAGATGAAAACCTATAGGGAGAGCAACTTGCTAGCATATTTGTAAGCTATTTTGTGAATGAAGGAAAATGTCCTTTAAAATTTGGGGGATCCAAATATATGTATGGTACTCTATCATGATGTACTCTATTGAACTGATGTATGCTATTTATTTGGGTAAAATTCCAATAAACATGATTCAGTAGGACATAAAGTATTGAGGAAGTGTAACAATTGCAGATATTTGTGGATGGATTCAGTGTTAACCAAAAAAATCTCTCTTTGAATAAACTGATTTGGTATCTCTATTAATTTTTTAAATTGGGATGTAAGATTTATACAGTAAAATACACTTAAACTTTTTTTTTAACATCTTTATTGGAGTATAATTGTTTTACATTGTTGTGTTAGTTTCTGCTGTATAACAAAGTGAATCAGCTATACGTATACATATATCCCCATATCCCTTCCCTCTTGATTCTCCCTCCCACCCTCCCTATCCCACCCCTCTAGGTGGTCACAAAGCACCGAGCTGACCTCCCTGTGCTACACGGTTGCTTCCCACTCGCTATCTATTTTACATTTGGTGGTGTATATATGTCCATGCCACTCTCTCACTTCGTCCCAGCTTACCCTTCCCCCTCCCCGTGTCCTCAAGTCCATTCTCTACATCTGTGTCTTTATTCCTGTCCTGCCCCTAGGTTCTTCAGAACCTTTTTTTTTTTTTTTTAGATTCCATATATATGTATGTTAGCATACATTATTTGTTTTTCTCTTTTTGACTTACTTCACTCTGTATGACAGACTCTCGGTCCATCCACCTCACTACAAATAACTCAATTTCATTTCTTTTTATGGCTGAGTAATATTCCATTGTATATATGTGCCACATCTTCTTTATCCTTTCATTTGTCGATGGACACTTAGGTTGCTTCCATGTCCTGGCTATTGTAAATAGTGCTGCAATGAACATTGTGGTACATGTCTCTTTTTGATTTATGGTTTTCTCAGGGTATATGCCCAGTAGTGGGATTGCTGGGTCATATGGTAGTTCTATTTTTAGTTTTTTAAGGAACCTCCATACTGTTCTCCATAGTGGCTGTATCAATTTACACTCCCACCAACAGTGCAAGAGGGTTCCCTTTTCTTCACACCCTCTCCAGCATTTATTGTTTGTAGATTTTTTGATGATGGCCATTCTGACCGGTGTGAGGTGATACCTCATTGCAATTTTGATTTGCAATTCTCTAATGATTAGTGATGTTGAGCATTCTTTCATGTGTTTGTTGGCAATCTGTGTATCTTCTTTGGAGAATTGTCTATTTAGGTCTTCAGCCCATTTTTGGATTGGGTTGTTTGTTTTTTTAATATTGAGCTGCATGAGCTGTTTATATATTTTGGAGATTAATCCTTTGTCCATTGATTTGTTTGCAAATATTTTCTCCCATTCTGAGGGTTGTCTTTTCATATTGTTTATGGTTTCCTTTGCTATGCAAACATTTGACGTTTCATTAGGTCCCATTTGTTTATTTTTGTTTTTATTTCCATTACTCTAGGAGGTGGATCAACAAACATCTTGCTGTGATTTATGTCAAAGAGTGTTCTTCCTATGTTTTCCTCTAAGAGTTTTATAGTGTCTGGTATTACATTTAGGTCTCTGATCCATTTTGAGTTTATTTTTGTGTATGGTGTTAGGGAGTGTCCTAATTTCATTCTTTTCCATGTAGCTGCCCAGTTTTCCCAGCACCACTTATTGAAGAGACTGTCTTTCCTCCATTATATATTGTTGCCTCCTTTGTCATAGATTAGTTGACCATCGGTGCATGGGTATATTTCTGGGCTTTCTATCTTGTTCCATTGATCTATGTTTCTGTTTTTGTGCCAGTACCATATTGTCTTGATTACTGTACCTTTGTAGTATAGTCTGAAGTCGGGGAGTCTGATTCCTCCAGCTCCATTTTTTTTCCCTCAAGACTGCTTTGGCTATTCAGGGTCTTTTGTGTTTCCATACAAATTTTAAGATTTTTTTGTTCTAGTTCCATTAAAAAATGCCATTGGCAATTTGATGCAGATTGCATTGAATCTGTAGTTTTCTTTGGGTAGTATAGTCATTTTCACAATATTGATTCTTCCAATCCAAGAACATGGTATATCTCTCCATCTGTTGGTATCATCTTTAATTTCTTTCAACAGTGTCTTATAGTTTTCTGCATACAGGTCTTTTGTCTCCCTAGGTAGGTTTATTCCTAGGTATTTTATTCTTTTTGTTGCAGTGGTAAATGGGAGTGTTTCCTTAATTTCTCTTTCAGATTTTTCATCATTAGTGTATAGGAATGCAAGAGATTTCTCTGCATTAATTTTGTATCTTGCAACTTTACCAAATTCATTGATTAGCTCTAGTTGTTTTCTGGTGGTATCTTTAGGATTCTCTATGTATAGTATCATGTTATCTGCAAACAGTGACAGTTTTACTACTTCTGTTCTGATTTGGATTCCTTTTATTTCTTTTTCTTCTCTGATTGCCGTGGCTAGGACTTCCAAAACTATGTTGAATAATAGTGGTGAGAGTGGACATCCTTGTCTTGTTCCTGATCTTAGAGGAAATGCTTTCAGTTTTTCACCACTGAGAATGATGTTTGCTGTGGGTTTGTCGTATATGGCCTTTATTATGTTGAGGTGGGTTCCCTCTATGCCCACTCTCTGGAGAGTTTTTATCATAAATGGGTGTTGAATTTTGTCAAAAGCTTTTTATGCGTCTGTTGAGATGATCATATGGTTTTTATTCTTCAATTTGTTAATATGATGTATCACATTGATTGATTTGCATATATTGAAGAATCCTTGCATCCCTGGGATAAATCCCACTTGATCATGGTTATGATCCTTTTAATGTGTTGTTGGATTCTGTTTGTTAGTATTTTGTTGAGGATTTTTGCAGCTATATTCACCAGTGACATTGGTCTGTAATTTTCTTTTTTTGTAGTATCTTTGTCTGGTTTTGGTATCAGGGTAATGGTGGCCTCATAGAATGAGTTTGGGAGTGTTGCTTCCTCTGCAGTTTTTTGGAAGAGTTTGAGAAGGATGGGTGTTAGCTCTTCTCTAAATGTTTGATAGAATTCACCTGTGAAGTCACCTGGTCCTGGACTTTTGTTTGTTGGAAGATTTTTAATCACAGTTTCAACTTCATTATTTGTGATTAGTCTGTTCATATTTTCTATTTCTTCCTGGTTCAGTCTTGGAAGGTTATACATTTCTAAGAATTTGTCCATTTCTTCCAGGTTGTCCATTTTATTGGCACAGAATTGCTTGTAGTAGTCTCTTAGGATGCTTTGTATTTCTGCAGTGTCTGTTGTAACTTCTCGTTTTTCATTTCTAATTTTATTGATCTGAGTCCTCTCCCTATTTTTCTTGATGAGTCTGGCTAATGGTTTATCAATTTTGTTTATCTTCTCAAAGAACAAGCTTTTAGTTTTATTGATCTTTGCTATTGTTTTCTTAGTTTCTATTTCATTTACTTCTGTTCTGATCTTTATGATTTCTTTCCTTCTGCTAACTTTGGGCTTTGTTTATTCTTCTTTCTGTAGTTCCTTCAGATGTAAGTTTAGATTGTTTATTTGAGATTTTTCTTGTTTCTTGAGGTAGGCTTGTATACCTATAAACTTCCCTCTTAGAACTGCTTTTGCTGCATCCCATAGGTATTGGATCGTCGTGTTTTCATTGTCATTTGTCTCTAGGTAATTTTTGATTTTCTCTTTGATTTCTTCAGTGATCTTTTGGTTATTTAGTAACGTATTGTTTAGCCTCCATGTGTTTGTGTTTTTTATGTTTTTTTCCTTGTAATTGATTTCTAATCTCATAGCGTCGTGGTCAGAAAAGACGCTTGATATGATTTCCATTTTCTTAAATTTACTGAGGTTTGATTTGTGACCCAAGATGTGATCTACCCTGGAGAATGTTCCATGCGCACTTGAGAAGAAAGTGTAATCTGCTGTTTTTGGATGGAATGTCCTATAAATATCAGTTAAATCTATCCAGTCTATTGTGTCATTTAAAGCTTCTGTTTCCTTATTTATTTTCATTTTGGATCATCTGTTCATTTGTGTAAGTGAGGTATTAAAGTCCCCCACTATTATTGTGTTACTGTCGATTTCCTCTTTTATAGCTGTTAGCAGTTGCCTTATGTATTGAGGTGCTCCTATGTTGGGTGGATAAATATTTACAATTGTTATATCTTCTTCTTGGATTGATCCCTTGATCATTATGTAGTGTCCTTCCTTGTCTCTTGTAACATTCCTTATTTTAACGTGTATTTTATCTGATATGAGTATTGCTACTCCAGCTTTCTTTTGATTTCCATTTGCATGGAATATCTTTTTCCATTCCTTCACTTTCAGTCTGTATGTGTCCCTTGGTCTGAAGTGGGTCTCTCGTAGACAGCATATATATGGGTCTTGTTTTTGTATCCATTCTGCAAGCCTGTGTCTTTTGCTTGGAGCATTTAATCCATGCATGTTTAAGGTAATTATCGATATGTATGTTTGTATGACCATTTTCTTAATTGTTTTGGGTTTGTTTTCATAGGTCCTTTTCTTCTCTTGTGTTTCCCACTTAGAGAAGTTCCTTTAACATTTGTTGTAGAGCTGGGTTTTTTGTGATGAATTCTCTTAGCTTTTGCTTGTCTGTAAAGCATTTGATTTCTCCATTGAATCTGAATGAGATCCTTGCCAGGTAGAGTAATCTTTGTTGTAGGTTCTCCTCTTTCAGCATTTTAATTATATCATGCCACTCCCTTCTGGCTTGTAGAGTTTCTGCCGAGAAATCAGCTGTTAACCTTATGGGAGTTTCCTTCGATGTTATTTGTCGTTTTTCTCTTGCTGCTTTCAATAATTTTTCTTTGTCTTTAATTTTTGCCAATTTGCTTACTATGCATCTCAGCATGTTTCTCCTTGGTTTTATCCTCTGTGGAACTCTCTACACTTCCTGCACTTGGGTGGCTATTTCCTTTCCTGTGTTAGGGAAGATTTTGACTATAATCTCTTCAAATATTTTCTCTGGTCCTTTCTCTCTCTCTTCTCCTTCTGGTATAATGTGAATGTTGTTCCGTTTAATGTTGTCCCAGAGGTCTCTTAGGCTGCCTTCATTTCTTTTCATTCTTTTTTCTTTATTCTGTTCCACAGCAATGAATTTCACCATTCTGTCTTCCAGGTCACTTATCCATTCTTCTGCCTCAGTTATTCTGCTATTGATTCCTTCTAGTGTAGTTTTCATTTCAGTTATTGTGTTGTTCATCTCTGTTTGTTTCTTCTTTAATTCTTCCAGGCCTTTGTTAAACACTTCTTGCATCTTCTCGATCTTTGTCTCCATTCTTTTTCCAAGGTCTTGGATCATCTTCACTATCATTATTCTCAATCCCTTTTCTGGAAGGTTGCCTATCTCCACTTCATTTAGTTGTTTTTCTGGGGTTTTATCTTGTTCCTTCATCTGGTACATAGCCTTCTGCCTTTTCATCTTGTCTATCTTTCTGTGAATGTGGTTTTTGTTCCACAGGCTGTAGGATTGTAGTTCTTCTTGCTTCTGCTGTCTGCCCTCTGGTGGATTCTGCTCAGCTTTGACAGTTTTTAAAGGAAAAAAGTGGGAAGAATCTCAGTGAATCATGGAAGCAGAAGGTTGGATTGTGCCTCCTTCTCCATTGCATGCAGGCTGCCTGACTCTCTCTTCACATGATATCTTGCCTGTGTGATCTGCCTACAGGATGGCTAAGGGGGCTTTTGTGGGTAGAGAGCTAGTTATTCTTTAACTACTTAATTCTTCATTCTACTTCTTTTAACATAGGGAAAGAATCAACAAGACATTGTGTGCATTCAGGAGAGCACACGTCAGGAGTTAGTTTAAACTGCCTAGTGATCTCATCCCTATAATTAGGTTCTTTCAAGGTTAGAGGGGGATAAAAATGGGCAAACAGGAAAGGGGCAAAAGAGCTGCTTTCATCAAGGGTTAGTGTAGCACTGTGTCTTCTTGAATACTTGTCTGCAAACATACAAACAGACCCCCACTTCTCTGCCTATGTAAATGAGAGTTGTGTGACTTAGTACTCAAAAAATTTTTGAAGGGGAGAGGGAGTCCATCCAGTTAATAGAGTTGTTTTGTTGTTTATCTAATAATTCACACTTTGAGAAATACTGAGAGCTCTCTAAAATGGAGCTGGTAGTCCATTAACGAAGTGTGACTTATGCACATCTCAGCCTGGATGGAATATGACCTTTTGACTACTTATTGTCCCAATGAAGGCATCCGGAATAGTTGCCAGAAGGCCAAGATACCTATTGGACCACCTATCCTAAAATAACTCATGATTCCTTAAGGGCAAATATTTCCTGGCTGGAGTCAAAGTCAATCACAGTTCTCACCAGGCAACTTTTAACTACCTCCTGGCTTTCTGTCTTTATAAACCTCTGACTCTCTCTTCCCCAGAACACTTTAGGCTTTATCCAAATCTGTGTCTCCCAAGTTGCAGTTCTTAAGACTTCAAACACTTTTCTTATTTGCAGCCTCCTATATTGCTTTTTGGTTGACAGGTGTTGTTCCCAGTGTCTAATGGGTGAAAAGACTGCACTTCCATAATTCTGACCTCTCACTAAAGCCTCACTGAAAGTCAGTGCTTTATCTCAGCTGTGCAGTTAGGAACAAAGGGAGGCTTGGTCTACACATAGGGGAGGAGAAGAATGGTAGAGAAGGTAAAGATGACATTAAGATTTGGGTCATGCAACTGGTACTACTGACAGTAATAATGTAATGAAAACAAATTAGGGAGACAGTAAAGAACAAATGATTGAAGATAAAAAAAAGAACAATTAATTGACGGTGTAAAATCCTAAAGGAGAAGAGAGGGAAAAATCAAGTTTAAGGGGAGAGGGTGGGGATAAGTATTGGAAAGGAAGTTGGATTTCAAGAACTTGTTATGCTAGGGTATTATATATTTTTCTCATCCTTTGGTGTGTGTGTGTGTGTGTGTGTGTGTGTGTGTGTGTGTGTGTGTATAAGAATGTAAAAGTATAAGGCCCACTTGCTCACCCAGTTGAGGAGTTCGATATATACTCAACATATACCAAATTGAGCAGGGGTCCTTACCTTTTGATGCCAGGAGTTGATGGAGGTACAGGAGTGCAGTGGTTGCCAAGAAAGAGCAAAGAGAAAACTAAGCACACCATCCAGAGGCAGAGCAGGAGTATGGAATGAAGCAAGTAGTCCAAAAGACTCATCCAATTCAAAGGGCACAGGCAGAGGGCAAAAACTGGGTCTCTGGGTAAAAGTCTGTCAGGCTCAGAAGAGAGTAAACATATTCTGGAATGGATATGGGGTACCAAGCCTGGAGCAAGACCTCCAAGGAGTTTATATGCAGAGTCAGGCCCCTTCTACAGGGCATGGGCAGTCATGCCCATGGTCAGGCCAACAAGTGAAATGGAAGTATTAAGTTTGATCCTTAAGATTTGGAGACATACAAATATGTGGCAAAAACCATTTGCATCTAGAGAGTATCCAGTTGAATAAGTGGTTGAATTTTCAAGGCAAGTCACTGTGTTTATTTTTAGTTAAATGGAAAATGATAATTAGGGTCCATTTATTTACCTTCTTATTTAGTACAAGCATACATCGCAAATACAGAGTGGTTTATAATTCCTTTAAAATTTATTTTCCAAGTCAAATGTTTAATTTTATAAGGCAGCCAATTCTATGTTTCATTGAGATAGAGAAGCTGTCTTTGAATTCCCATCTACAAATCTGCTTGACCGGCTGAGGTTTAATTTTTATGGTTCTGATTAGCAAATGGCGGAAGTCAAAACTGTCGCTTATTTAGAAGAGTGAAACTGATTTAAGAGATGAAACCAATGCTTATTCATTGCATATCCTAAAAAATAATTGAGCTCTTGGTGAAAGATTTGATGGACAAATTGCTTTCATTAGTAAGAGTCTTAGGAAGGCTGATTTAACATAAACAGGTCAAGCAGTTTCCAGCTTGATTTCTCTTCACATAGGCAGGCCATTTTGCAGAGTAAGGAAGTCTGACAGATATTAAACTCTTAACTTTTTACCTCTTCGTAAATTACCTTACTACTCTGTCAATGTATATGGACTTCATTCTACATATTAATAATCAGTGTACATATGTTAAACTGAACCCTTTGCCATGTATTGCAATATTGCGACATACATATTTTGTAGGTATCAGAATACTTGCCATTTTAAACGTATTTTTAGTGTGTCAAAACTAAGGTTTTTGCTTTTTGTTTCTGTTTTACTTTGTTTTTAGTTATTTCCTTAACATTAGTCATCTGGGCTGTTGTCAATTTTACGTCTTGGGAAATGGTACTTTCTAGACACATCTCGGCTTGATCACTATTGCTATCTGTGTGTGGGGAACCTCAGCTGCCCTGATTGGCTCAGGGAGCAAAGGGAAGCCTGTATCCATGCCTTGGAAGGCAGAGGAAAGTGCAAATGCCAGGTTTGAGGAAACAAAATGCAACGTAAAGGAAGGACCTGCTACAGGGAAGAGGCAAGACTGGAAGTGCACTGGGGGGTCTGGATAGAGTTGAGATCTAGTGCTAATACCTGCCTCGCCTGCACTGCTTCTCAGGACTTGGTCTGCTCTTCTATGGGGGAAACATCTTGGCTCTGAGCTCTAAGGAGAAAAAAATTTGAGGGGTGATTATACAACGTTATAATGATGTACTTGATAGCAGATGTACAAAAAAAGCACAAGTCTTATACATGTAACCATTTTAAAATAAAGGTTCATTTTGAAAATGGAGGGCACAATGTTAAATGTTTTAATACAGTCATTTCATTTATGAGTTCTTAATAAAAATGAGGACAATATTAAAGTATGTGAAGGGCTTTCTACCAGACAGTAAAGTTACAGAGTCCAAGTCTGTAGTTTTCTGGAGATCTAAATGATTATAGAAATAGAGCTCAGAATAAATTTTGGATTTCCTCCTTATCACTGTACCCAAATTGCTCTCGATGAGATTACCATGACTTTCATGTTGCTAATTTCATTGAAAATCTTTAGGACTAATTTCATTGCATCCTCCAGCAACACTTAATACTTCCTTCTGCTTAAAATACTTTCTAATACTAATAGCTCACATTTAACATACATGTTGCTAAGAACTTTACAGCCACATAATCAACTTCATTTACAGGTGAGGAAGCTGAGGCTCAGAGAGATTAAGAAGCCTGATGATTGTCTCATTACTGGTGAAGCCCAAGCCCTGTGCACCTGATTCCAAAGCTGGTGCTCTTAACCAGGATGCCATCCTGCCCACCACCTGCCTGTTTCTATATGTCCATCTCCTCTCCCCCGCCTTTCTGCCAGTACATCTTATCTGGTGCAACAGTAGAGTTGAGACTCAGCAGTAGTTCTTAGCAGGACTGCACACTAGTGTCACCTGGGAATTTTCTGTTAAATGCAGATGGCTGGCCTCACCTGGGATCAATGAACCAGAACCTTTGGTGATGGACCTGCCTGGACATCTATAGGTTTAAGAAGTTCTCCAGGTGATTCTAATGGCAGAAAGGGTTGAAAACAACAGAACATCTAGAATAATAGTTCCCAAACAGGATTTATTATTAGAATTAACTGAGAATTTAAATATCTTGTCTGGGGTAGGCAGGGAATCTGTGTGTTTTCAAGAACTCACAGTGATTCTGATTATCAGTCAGGTTCAGAAACAACTTAGAGTTTCTCTCTCAATTATCTGCTACATAAAGAAGACTTTATACAGGAGCTTTGTGGTGTAGTTATTCTGTGATATTTTAAATACCAGACCACTACAAAAAAAATGAGATTTTGAAACAAAAATAGAGAAATGTGTTTGCAACCTCCTTCTTTTTATTTTTTAATTTTTACTGGAGTATAGTTGATTTATAATTTTGTGTTAGTTTCAGGTATACAGCAAAGTGAATCAGTTATATGTAGTGTGTATATATATATATATATATATATATATATATATGTGCACTCTGTTTTAGATTCTTTTCCCACATAGGCCATTACAGAGTATTGAGTAGAATTCCCTGTGCTATACAGAGGAATGGATAAAGAAGATGTGGTACATATATACAATGGAATATTACTCAGCCATTAAAAAGAAAAAATAATACCATTTGCAGCAACATGGATGGACCTTGAGATTGCCATACTGAGTGAAGTAAGTCAGACAGAAAAGACAAATATCATATGATATTGCTCATATGTGGAATCTAAAAAAGGGTACAAATGAAATTATCTATTAAGCAGAAACAGAGTTACAGATGTAGAAAACAAATTTATGGTTACCAGGGGGTAACGGCGGGGGGAGGGATTAAATGGGAGATTGGCGTTGACATATACGCAGTACTCTATATAAAATAGATAACTAATATGCAACCTCCTTCTTATGACTGCCAGCATTCTCTGGTGGCTGACACCCATTTGCTTTTCTGCCTCATCGCTCACTGCTTCCTCCCCAAAACCCAGTTGAATAGAAGCATCCCCAGAGCTGGAATGCTGCTTCTTGCCTCTATCCATTTCACGCTTTCCTTTACCTGGAATTCCTATTCTTTACTTCTAGAACTGACTAACTCCTATTTGTCCTTGGAACCCCTCAAGTCCTCTGCACCCATGAAGCCTCCACCAGGGGGGCCAGGAATAGGTGGCACAGCCAGGTGATTCTTAGCACCCTGTGCCTTTCTCTGTTGCTGTGTTTAACACATAATTAGATTAACTAAAAAAACAAAAAAAAATACTTTTCATATGATTGTAAAAATAAAATGTTTCTTATTGAAGAAAACTTTGGAAAAAATATAAAATCAGAGCTAGAAAAACAAAAGCCCCCATAGTTCTAGAGATAATCACTGTTGAGGCTGGGCATATTTCTCTCCTTTTATGCAGACTGAATATGTAATTGAAGTCATTTTCACCACCATTATGTATGGGTATGTTTCCCACTTTCCTGGACAATAGACAATGTCAACTTTTTAGAGAAGTTCTAGCTCTGCCAAATGCCTTGCCCCCGTCCACCGCCTGAGAATTCGACCCCTTCTGTACCCCTTCCCCGGCACCCGTTTTAGCTCTGCCACACTCTCTACCAGGCCAGGCTCCATCCCATTTTGGTATTCTATTCAATTCCAGAGAAACTGATTGCTCACTCATCTTGAAGCCCCCACTATAATAAGCATTATGGAGACTATAAAAATGGGAAGACAGATTCTGTCCTCAGGGATCTATGAGCAGGGAGAGCACAAGAGACATTAAATAAAAGACCAAAGATGCTATATATTAGGGTCTTGTAGTCAGAAGGGTGGTCAAACAGTTGATGGTGAATCTGAGCTGAGCATTAAGAGTCTGACAGGTGGAGCAGGGCATACGTGGGTTGACAACAGCAGGACCAAAATCAGCCTGAGGAATAAGTAACAAGACCTTCTCCAGGCTCACCTCAGCTGCTTGTTAGAAAGGTGGATCCCTACACCCACTGAGTTGAGGAAGGGTGGCAGCAGCAACGGGAAACTGCCATTTTAACAAGCGCTCCAGGTCATCTCATGCCATTGACTTGGAGACGGGCATTTGGAAAGATTGGAGTATGTTCAGTTTGTGCCCTTGGGTTTCTGTCACAAGGCTATGGGATATGAGACAGGGAAACAGAGCTTTCTAGATGATATTGTGGAAGGCAAATGGTAACCTAAACAGTCAGTACCTAATTCCTGGGCAATAGGGAGCTGTTAAAGATTTGTGAGCAGGGAAATGATATCATCAGAGCTGTGATTTAGAAAGAAGGAAAGTTAGCGCTTAGTTCCTAAACTTGGTATCTATCAGAATCTAAATCAAACTCTTAAAATACAGAGGCCTGGGGGGCTTCCCTGGTGGCGCAGTGGTTGAGAGTCCACCTGCCGATGCAGGGGACACGGGTTCGTGCCCTGGTCCGGGAAGATCCCACATGCCGCGGAGCGGCTGGGCCCGTGAGCCATGGCCGCTGAGCCTGCGCGTCCGGAGCCTGTGCTCCGCACCGGGAGAGGCCACCACAGTGAGAGGCCGGCGTACTGAAAAAATAAAATAAAATAAAAATACAGAGGCCTGGGGTTTTCACCTGAAATATGGAATCTGTTGGTCATTGTAGACCCAAGGCCTCCACATTTTTAAGTTCCACGAGAGAGAGGTCGGGTAGAGACTACAAGTCCTCAGGCAGAGATGCTTTCACAGAGGTTGACCTGAGAATTCTGTGAGATCTTGCCTGCCAGTTTGTGGCTTCTATTCCTCAGAATGAGACAGAAATTATCTTCCAGCTTCAACCCTGCAGGAGCATTACAGGGTCCTCTCTTCTGTGGAATAGCTTCCCTAACTAAATCTCTTGGGTTTTGGAAAATAAGCTGAGAAACTAGGCTGCTGGTCTAGCTGAACCCCCTTAGAACCATTACCTGTCCCATGTGCACAGTGCTTACCGGTCAGCCTCACACAGAAGGTGTTGAATCAAGCAAAACAGACATCCAAGAACAACTGAAATGTTAGAGGCCAGATTAATCATAATGCTCATTTCAGAAATGGAGACGAGAAAAAAATAAAGTTGCTTGATGTCAAGGGGGTAATCAGAGATAATTATGACTAAAATTCAATAAACTACTGTCCTAGAATATTCGTGAAGTATTCTACTCACATTCACAAATGGCTATTTCAAACTCTCTAGCGTATCTCAAAGTAGCATTTATGTAAAAATATAACTTAAGGCATGAATCCCTTTAAGAGATAGATGAGCACAGTATCATTTTATGTTTAAAATATGGCAGCAAGTTTCTCAGAACCAGTTGTTAATAGAAAGGCTATTATCTGGTAAACAATGAGCATTCTTTACTCAGATGTAATAGTTCATAAAATTTTACAAATTCTACAAACTTGGAAATAAGAACCATTAACCAATTAATTCTTTTTTTGTTGTTGCAGATATGAAAACTGAAGCTCTGCTAGGTAAATTGTGGAGAAAAGACTCAAGCCCCCCCATGTCTGTCTGAATCTGTGACATTCTGCTGTCAGGAGACCTTGGTTAGAATCCTAGTTTGACATCAACTAATTGTAGAAGATTTTATAAGAAACTTTTCTCACCCTTAATTTTCCTTATCGGGTAAAACAGAATTAAATTTATTATTTAAAATCCCCAAGCAGTACTAAGATTCTACAACTTTGATTTTCACTATTTGTCTACCTTCTAAAATTATAAATGTCACTAAAATCAAGTTATTTCGATGCTCCTGATTCCTAACCTGCATGGATCATTGTTCAATCGTTTTTTAAATAATACTTAAGATCATAATGCAGCTTGTATTTTGCATAGTACAAAGTAGAAATTCCGATGTTCTTATTTACTTAAAATAATTTGCCATTGGGCTTCCCTGGTGGCGCAGTGGTTGAGAGTCCACCTGCCGATGCAGGGGACGCGGGTTTCTTGCCGATGCAAGAAATCTTCTTTCATACCCTTTGTTGGTTATTTTAGTTTTCACTTTGATTTCCTTTTGAGTACTTAATCTTTAGTGTTCTACAGCTATTAATATAATGTTTCTTGGCAGACTTTTTGGGTTCATCCTGCTTTGGATACATTGGAGTTTCTGAACCGCAGTGATGCTGTAAAATATTGACATGGAACAGCTCAATCTTTCCAATTTCTTCTGTGTTCACAGTTTCAAGCTCTGGATTCAGCTCATTTTTTTCTCTTTTTTCAGAGAGAGAGGAAATCTTTAGAATTTTAAAAAATTTTCTAAGAATCCAAAATGCAATTAGAAGTTTATTATATTCAGTATCTAGTTATGTCTTAGTGGGAGAGGCCTTCAAGGTGCTTCCCATTGAAAATATTCAGTCCAGATTATCTACCATAAATTCCATGTCTGAAATATCTATATTGTTAAAATAATGAGATGGTGTAAAATAATTTTAAAGATTATAAAAACACTTGGTTTTTTTTAAAATAGAAGCTCTCTAGCTATGTCCAAAAATTAGAGTTTATAGATATTAAAAGTGTTTTCTTCCTTTAGTCACTATCCTGGAGTCTCCTTCTTAGTCTTTCTGATCAGCTTCCTCATGCTGGAAACATTCTGAAGGATTTACTTTTGCTTAATTTTTATATATTCTAGATTTCATGCTCTTTTTCTGAAGGCAATATATATATATATATTGAGAGTGAATTATTTACCATCAGTCATTTACCATCATCAGGGTAACTTTGATGTTGCTTCTTTTAATCTTTTGAATCAAGAAATGATATTCCTATAGGTATACAATGAAACATGGTTTTGAGAGTCTTTAAAAGAACAGTTTATTAATATCTTTTGAAAATCTAAGTGAAATGGTTTGTTTCCCACCATTAACAGTAATGTAATGAGATCTTTATTTCTGGAGTGGCCAATATCTACAGTAATAGAAGTTTTAGAAAAGACTCACTCTTCAATTCTCTTTGCCAATTTTCTCAAACATTATGAAAAAGACAGTGTATTGAGGTTTTCTTTTTGAGAGTAACAGAGACAACCATCTCTCTTGTTTCTAAAGAAATAGGGGGGAACTCATTTTTTGTAAAATTTTGTAAAATGTATTATTATTTTTTTTTTTGTAAAATGTATTATTAATAAATGATACACAATCTAGAATTCTTACTACACATTCTGTCTCAGGTGCTAGATGTTTCAGGTATCACCTTTACACACACATCATCTTCATGGAGAAAGCAGATGCAGCTATTATTAATTCCCATTTTCCAGATGGCAAACATGGAGCACAGAGTGATCAACTGTTCTATCCAAGGAAGTTAGCTGCAAAGCCAGAGTAAAAACCTAAGACTCTATTTTCACCCAAGGGTTTGTTTTCTAAAGTTCCTTAAAATAAAACAAAGCCTGAGAAGTCAAAGTAGTTTAAAGGCTATGTTATATTTCCTGCCTCCAAGAAATGAAGGATCCATATTACAATCTATGTTTTATAAACTCACTATCATAATTTCACGCTGTAATTTTTCTAGACCTTTGAAGGAGATTTTTGCCAGCTTCGTACCAAGGGAATTGACCAGTGAAAATAAAAATATACACGATTGCTTCTTTACCACAAGGATCTAGGAATGGCTGCAAACTCATACAGGGAGCTGTCATTCCACCAAGTCCTTCTTGTGTGCTTTTGCTCCCATCTCCATTCTCCACTGGCCCAGGCCCTGCTATTACTTGGGCTTCATGTCAATGCCACACTGGACTGCTTGCCTTCAGCTGCCCCTTTGGCCCTGCCTCTGCCTCACTTCTCCAGACTGCAGACGGCTGCTTCACTGCAGTCCACGCTCTGCCACACTTCTCCATTCCTTCTCTACTCCAGTGGTTTTAGTCATATCCTTACAAAAGGATCCTACTCCACATGCTTACAAAATTTCATGTGGTACACATTGTTATTTTTATTATTTCCATTTTATAGATGAGGAAACTGAAGCTTAGGGATATGAAGTTACTTGGCCAAAGCCACTCAGCTTGTAAATAACAGAGCCAGAATTTGAACCAGATTTGTTTGATTTCAAAGGCTCATTTCTTAACTGCAAGGCCATACACATAAATGTTGAGAATCCTCGCCTGTCCTCCATGCATAGCATTGGAACACTGTTCTGAGAAGCGTCACCAAACGTCCCCCTGTGGTGCTTCGCTGCCCAGCTCCTCTCATCCTGAGGCAGGGCTGGTTTTCCTCTGACTCTGTTAAACTATTACTTCTTCTAGGCTATGTTCCCCTAGAGTGCCAGTGTTTTCTCTTCCCAAGGATGGTTTGACCCTGGTGAATATATGCATGTGTGTGGGGTGCAGACCCTGACTGTTATTTTGCCTGTTCGTTATAGGATGAAACTAGGCCAAGTCTTTTTCATAAACGTTTCTCTGAAAGACTTAGATAGTCTTTGCAGAAGGTACATCCATAAAAGGTACTTAAAAGGCTCTATCTGGACGACATGGGGAATATAGCCAATATTTTATAATAACTGTAAATTGAGTATACACTTTAAAAATTGTGACTCACTATCTTGTACACCTGTAACTTGTATAATATTGTACAGCAACTATACTTCAATAAAAAAATAGAAATATTAAATATTAAATAAATAAAAAAGTGTAAAAAGAGTCTATCTAGGACTTTCGAGTACTCAGTAAATCAAACACTGAAAGTGCCCCTGGCTTTCACATGACATTACCCATAGATTGGTAGCTTCTTTAGGACAGGATCCAAGTCTAATCGTTGCACGTTCGCCATGTACTCTATGTACCATAAAAAGCTTTTCTCTGGCATGTGCCTGCAGTGTAGATGTTTCATCCATCTGTTTACTGTTCCCATGTTGACCTTTAACCCCCCTTAGGAAACCTGTCTCTTCTCTACTCCAGGCAGTTTCAGACATAACAAATTTAGGGCCCAGGGTCTGAGAAATCTGTACATCGTATTTGTTTTTTTCTTGAGTAAATGGTCAATAAATAAAATTAGGAGCTTTCACCAAAAATTCCAGATTTCAAACACGTCTTACAATGTCAGGAGACCTGACAGCACTGGGCTGGACTGAGAAACAATCATCCCTGAGGGAAGACGTGAGCTTCCTCTGCTTCTACCCTCTCCCTGTGAAATCCCAATCGCTGAGGCCAAGAGGCACTGCCTGCAGCTGTCCCACGGCACTGTTTTTCTTATAGCAGAGTTAAAAGGCAAGTAAAACCATTCATACTGTGTTTTCTCTATCCTAAGTGGGGAAATGAAAGAGTCTGTTTCAAGAGAAAATTATGTGAACATATTTTGTTGCTAAAGTGAAGACTAGAGCTATGTTTTATATAAAGAATGTTTGTGATAAAGGAAAAAAACCTGAGATACCATGAACAATAATCTTAAAAACTATAAAAACATATGGGAAAGATGCATGATTAAAAAAATGAAAAAAGGGCAAATTTAAAATATTTTGCTTTTCAAAATGATCTTGCTATGAAATGCAACTATGATTTAAGACAGCTAGTTTGTTTTTCAGTTTGAGATCACTGGTCTGGAAGGCTGGACTTTGTTAGCCTTGGGAAATTTATTACTAATTATTTAATTTTATTATGATAATTATGTCTTTTATAGGAAAAAAATTCTTTTAGGAGATACAGTTTGTGATACAAAGATGTATAGGATAGAGACCCTGACTTCAAAGAAGTATCTAAATGTTGTCATTCATTATTTCAACATTTGTTGAGTTCCCTTGAGGGTCAAGCACTGTGCTGGACCGGTGATGCCAAGATGAATAATGGTCTCATCCTATTAGAAGTTTATAGTCAAATGGGAGACGCACATAACTGAGCAAGTGGGTACAATGCAGAGTGATCAGTGGGGTGAGGGAGTGGGTACAGGGCACAGTGGGAACTTAATGTGGCAGACAGTGAAGAGGGGGCAGGGCGCATGAGGATGGTAGTGAGAAACAGAGCTGAGTAATCCGTAGGGAGATGCTTCTCCACGGAGTTTCCCGTGTCTCTTGCAAGTAGAGGCACTGGGTATCTTTATTCTAGACATCTTTTCCAGGATGTCTGTATAATAAACAGCCTTAGAAGACAGAGATATCTCCCTCCAGAACGACAGGCAAGCATACTTACAGTCCTGTATAATAAAGATAAGGTCTCCCCCTGAAGACTTCCCATTATAAAACATCGGGGTTCCTTAAGCTCAGGGTTCCTCTGCAGTAACGCATCCACCAAGTAGGCAGGTGTCAAATGGGCCCATCCACATTGTCCCCCACCCTCTAGGACTTGAGAACAAGGGGAACTAATGCAAAATGCCAATCTTCCTGCTGCTTGCTGTGCCATGAGAAATAACATCCTGTCTATGCTTCTGCCTGCATCCATGAAACTAGCAAACTAACTTGTCAGCTTATAAATACAGTAAAATCTCAGACGCTTCACATTTCTTGGTATAGCCTTCTGGCAGAATTTTGTACTCTACCTTGTTCACCTGAAAGCTCGCGTTTTGTTGGCATCTATTTTGGAAGAGGGATGTGTTTGTTTAGGGGAATTAAACAAAATAGAATAGGGGAAAAATGCTTTGAGAAAATAGAGTCAAAGACTCTGCTTATCGCTGTTCACATTTTTGTGCAGGTGAAATGCAGATAAAGTAGACATCAACAATAATATTTAGGGAGATAGAAGTAGGGGAAGGGGGTTCCCTAAAACAGCAGCATGTATGGAACATTGGAGATGTGATTATTACTACTCACCATCTAGGACCTGGGTCATTAAATATAAACTTCAAATTCCTATCACAATCTATGTATGTATGTATGTATCGAGTTGTATCAGTTGGTGAAGGTACATTAGCTGTCTGGTTCCCACAGTCTTTTCTCTCCCTCCTCACATCTGCATTCGTCTTCCAGCCAGATTGAACAGCATCTCCTGTTCTGCTGTTTCCTCTAAATGGTTCTCTACAAGGTCACTTACCCATCATGCTTACTTTGGGGCCTGGATGTGCTCCTTGCCACATTATATGGTCATGTGCAGGTGTTTCCCAATCTGTTAGCCTCTTTAGGACCGGACATGTTAGCATCCTTGAAAATGTAAACGAACCAAAAATGGCCACATCTCTTGAGAAGTTACATTCTGAAGCTGATTTAGATTTGTTGTAACTCTGCTCTTTCCTCCTTAAAGTTCTAAGCCCTTAAATGTGTCTATTTCTGTCTCAAACTTTTCCTGTTCATAAAAAAAGTAGTTATTTTGATTGGATTTACATGTGTTCTTCCTGTCACACAGAGGCACATCACCATCTCTGGGGTGTGATGCTGGATTCCTGGACGGACGAACACACACTTCTCCCTCTCCCTAGAGGTTCATCTCTGTAAGTAAATGACCAGGCAGTAGAATATTCGCATAGTTAGGCTAGCCATACACATCACACAAGTGTTGTAAAACAGGCAAACTGAAATAAATCAGGGGAAGGTTGTGATCAAGCTGATTAGGAAAAGGTCACTTCCCACAGAACAAGGGAGAATGTCAGAATCTCACCATGGGGCTTGGCATGGATGAGCACCACAGAGAAGGTGACAGTGACAACTGAAACCTGGGGGGATATTCCACAACTTTCTTGTTTCTGCTCAAATATGCATCGCTCAGTCAACTGTTCATAAAACAGGCTGTGTTTTTTCTGTTTGTGCTTTCTGGGGTATGTGTGGATGTGGTAGTGGAAGTGGATTTGTTACAGAAAGGAGACCAGAGGGGTGAGAGGGTGAAATTTATTGAATATGGCAAAAGCAAACAAAGTCCAATGTGAAGAGTGTTGTTTAACTGAAACTACCAGTGAAAGAGGGAAAGGCAACTTGTCCCTCAGACACCACGCTGAGTCTGGAAGCCCAGTCCAGGCAGGGTGATGTTGGATGCCAGCCGTTCCACAAGAGCCCCTTTTGAATTTCTTTTTCTCTCTATTTATGCAGGACCAGGTATTGTTCTACCATGGCAAGGCTTTAAAACCCCCCTCAGCTGCAGGTCCTTTTCTATTTTTCTCCTCTCTGGTTGCTAAATTAATACCAAGCTCACAGGCACAGATTGTCTTTGCCTAAAGGAAGGCGGCACTTGTGTGCTCTGTAGGATGACAGTTTATCAGCCCAGCTGAAATGCAGGCTTTTAGGATTTGTCCTGTTTCTCTCCAGCTCCGTGCTAATCCTCCTGTTATCATCTCTGTCAGATTTGTTGACTACAATCAGTGTATCACCTGAGGTAGGCATACCTGAAGACAAATAACTAAGCCTGGGGCTTCCCTGGTGGCACAGTGGTTGAGAGTCCGCCTGTCATGCGGGGGACGCAGGTTCGTGCCCCGGTCCGGGAGGATCCCACATGCCGCGGAGCGGCTGGGCCTGTGAGCCATGGCCGCTGGGCCTGCGTGTCCGGAGCCTGTTCTCCGCAGCAGGAGAGGCCAAAACGGTGAGAGGCCCACATACCGCAAAAAAAAATAAAGTAAAATAACTAAGCCTGCATCTCACAGTGAGTTCTTCTGTTTGCATAAGGGCTAAACCTAATAAAGTTTTAAACTGTGAGTCCCCTTTTATTCAATAAAGACAAAAGCCATCTATGTATTTGCCAATTCGTATGCATGATCAATTGATATACTCCATTAGTTTCATGAAAAAGAAAATGCAAGTCAAGGATTCCTTGTGGTTTATTTACTCTGTCAGTGATGCAGCCAGGATTAGACTCAAGTATTCAGTGAAATGTCTACAGGCAGAGAGGCTAAGCAATGAGATGTCTCTTCCCCTCAAAGTTTACCCATAGGTATGTGTCTACACACACACACACACACACACACACACACACTTTTATTCCACTAATCTTTAATTTGTGACAGGAGTAATCTAGATGAAGAAGATTTTAGGCAGTAATGTAACAAATTTAATTACTTCTATGGAGAGCTGTTTGGAAGAAACACTTTCATAGATAAATGAAGGTAAAGAATGGGATTTTGAAGTCTGCTCAGGCTTCAGATGTTGATTTATAAACGTTGTGCATTTAAAAAACAGAGGACTTTATACTGCTTGGAAACGGAAAAGAGAGGAAAGGGGAAAAAAGGGGGAGATTTTAGCCAGGGACGTGTAGATGGTCACTAGAAGTGACTCTTTCCTCTGACTTTCAGCTGTTGGTAATTTTAGCCAGACTCAAAATTCTCTGTATGGAAAGAATTTGGTTGAAACCAGTGAGAGTTTAATTTTTTTTTGTCCAGGCTGATCTGTAGTGAAGGTTGTTGCTCTTACTGAGCTTATATACAAGAGGGGACAAATAGAGACAAATGAACACATATGTAAAAAAATATAATTTAATAGAGAGATACGGGTTATAAAGAAAATAAACCATGATAACAAAAAACAGTTGACTGGGGCTTCCCTGGTGGCGCAGTGGTTGAGAGTCCGCCTGCCGATGCAGGGGACACGGGTTCGTGCCCAGGTCCGGGAGGATCCCACATGCCGCGGAGCGGCTGGGTCCGTGAGCCATGGCCGCTGAGCCTGCGCGTCCGGAGCCTGTGCTCCGCAGCGGGAGAGGCCACAACAGTGAGAGGCCCGCGTACCGCAAAAAAACAAACAAAAAAAAACAGTTGACTGGGGTTGGCCTGGCTACAGATGATGAGGAAAGGGCTTAAAAATGAGGTGACATTTATGTTGAGAGTGCATTGCAAAAGGATGCCCCTTTTTCTTCTGAAATAATTCATATTCAAATTTTTGCTAGTTGATTGTAGGGAATACAAGATGAAAATAGCAGTTTTGATCTACAAGGAGCTTACTATCTGAGGATTCAGCAAAAGTACAAGGCATTTAATAAAGTTCTATACATTCATTCAGAAACACCTTCTTGACTTACATCAGCTGGAATTAATCTCTCTGTGAAACAAGAGAATGACCGGCTAGCTCCACATCAAAGAAGTCTTCCTGGACAAGGAAGAGGATACCAGTCAAGTCTCTTGGTTGCAAACTTCAGAATCTAACTCAGGCTGATTTAATAAAAATGGGTAATTATAGAGTGTGCATAGAGAGGATCATAGAAGTGGTGGAAGAATGGAAGAACAGTCTTGGAAAACAGGAAACAAGATGGTGCCTAAAACTATACAGCAGCAAAAATCTGACCATGATGCCACCGTGTCATCAGTTCTATAAGCCCCAGTTGGGTTCCATGACGGAACCCAAGCCTGGCAGAACCACTCATAGACTGCAACACATTAAATGAATTCTGATTGTTCTGTGCTCTCGAATCATTCCCACAAGGTTCAAAATCCCAGGCAAACATATTCAATCTTCTGAGCCAATATACTATTCCCTTTCCAGGCTCAGGGAGCAGAGAAAGAGCAGATCTGGCTGAACGGTGTTCAGGCTCTACATTAGACACTATGGAAGTGGGATTGTGACAGATCCCACTTTGGCTTCCAAAATGAGAGATAAAGCTTTGCATTTTACTAAGATTCATACAATGGGGATTTCCCTGGAAACGAAACAAGGATTAGATTCTGAGCAGGAAAAATGACAAATATTCAATATCCTTCACCATGTTTGGCTGCCCAACATCCATGTACACATTTATCCTCATACTAATATTCCAAAATAAAAAGCTCTTGCCTAATGTAACTAATAATTGTTTTGTCAAAAACTGCACTCACTCTACTCCAAGACCAGAATCTCTTTCATCTCTTCCATTTAAATTAAATTCTTCCATCTTCAAATCTGTCACAATCCCACTTCCATAGTGTCTAATGTAGAGCCTAAACACTATTCTCCCTGTACCCAAAGCATCATCATCACCTAGGAACTTGTTAGAAATGCAAATTATTTGGTCACAACCCATACCTATTAAATAAGAACCTCTGGGCATAGTCCTCAGCAATTTGAATTTTAACAAGCTCTCCAGGTGATTCTAAGAGCCATTGGTTCATAGAACTTTCTGTGATGATGGAACTATTCTATATCTTCACCATCCAATACAGTAGCCAATGCTTATATGTGGCTATTGAGCAAATGCTAGTACAGCTGAGGAACCGAATTTTAAATTATATTAATTTAAACTTAAATAGCCACAGATATTAGCTAGTGGTTATCATACTGGACAGTGCAGGGTTATACTGTTAGCCACTGCTGACATGCAATAGTAGGAAAAAAGGAGAGAAATGATATAAGGAGTTAAAAAATATATATATTATACATGACATGACAAGGAGGAAAATATTGATAGGAGGTTTAGTCCCATTTAAGAGGAGCTTTAGCCTAGTAACTAATCAGTTACTTGTTTCAAGCATGGGGATTGGTTACAAAAGTGTAGCTTGTATCAATATTTATAACTCCCACACATTTTATTGGGTTGGCCAAAAAGTTCTTTTGGGTTTTGCCTCAAACCCGAACGAACTTTTTGGCCAGCCCAATATATTGCCTTTGTTTTCAGCCATTATCTCCATTCCTCAGAGCCCTTTAAGTGGTTTGATGACCCAAAGTTTTATTCTGGAGGGATCTTGGTCCTTGTTGGTCCTGGCAGTTTTGTGTAACTAGTAGTCTCCCATTAGCTTTTACGACTGGACATAATAGTAGAAGGAAGTGACTCAGGAGCTTCCTCAGTTCCATTAATCCTCCTTCCTCCCCTCTTGGTGAAATAGCTATCTTTGACCACCTTAATAGGTTAATTCTTAGCCTATCCAACATTATAACTTTATCTTTCACTATTTTCCCAGTAGCATGAACAAGTGGGAAGCAAACTGCCTGTGGTGGACTCTTTGATGCACTACACTGATCTCTCTATTCCCCTTCTGGAATGAAGGACCTAATCCTCTAAATGCTAAGAGGGCTGCTGGCAGACAGCCCTCAGCTGTCATCCCCCTTTGGGGTTGCCTCAGCTGAAGAGAGCCATTTCACTGAAGTTCACACCCTCTTTGGGGGTAACCCATTTCCAATGACTGATGGACTCAGGAGTATAAAGGCTTGGGCCTCTTACCCAATTCAGAAGAGTTCTAAAGCATCAGCCCACGTTAGCAACCCATAGGGTCGGCTGAAATTCCTTGAGATCACAACACAGCTTGACTTCACCCTCTACCAAGTCCTGCTTCCACATCTCTTTCCTTCCACAGGTGCTGAACACTAGAGCACTCTGATAAATCTGTATGCTAATCTACATCTCAGAGTCCACTTCCTGAGGAAAGCCCCTGCAAAACTTTCTCATTTCAATTCTGAGGAACAATTGTATCCACTGTGAGAAGCTATCCTTCCTCGGGCATTTAAAACCCCAACACCCCAGACTTGCAAATTGAGGCTTACAGGAATGGGAAGCAAACGTTTTGTGAGTAGATCTTTTTTTATCTGAATGCATGTGTTCTGACATGAAAGTAACTAGCCATAATTGTTTGCTGGTTCAGAGCACCTACCATATCCTACAGTTCTGCCCCACAATCTCTCCTGGCATTGCCGCCAACCTGGCAGGCACCATAACTAAGTTGTCAGTCATCCTTTCTCTCATTTTTCTAAGGCCAGCTGCTTCTGGACACAGGATAAAACCGCTGACTCTCTTTGGCACCATGTTGGGAAGCAGGACATTTCTTTCCACTAAGATTCACATCAAGAAGGATTCCCCTCAAATAGGAAGGTGGTCTGAACACACACAACTAATTGTTGACATACTGCTGTGGTGACTTTGAACTGGATGGCAAGGAATTATGTAGGATGGGATATCTGGTTTTTCATAAAACTGAAGGCAAATATTCATACTTTAAACATTATAAATACTGTCAATAATTAGACATGTCCATTAATATACAAATAAATATTTGATATCCCAGTTAATTATTCTCATATATTTTTTTAATGGAGCCTTGGGCATTAAATCTCTGATGAGTATAATCTGAATTGATTTACATGTCCTAAGGTAAAAGAAAATAATTTTGTTTGAAATATTAGATAAGTCTGACTTTTGTAACTGAGATGAATCTTCTCACTATTCAGTCTGACAAATGAATTTTCTGTACGTTTCATCCCGTAGGATATGAGTGACCATCTGGACTTTATCCAGTGTAAGATGTTCAGGGTCAATTCAAAATTACTTTGTCAACTGAATTTTTAAAACGTGCGTAAGAATGCAAATGTCAACTTACATCTGGCAGCTTAATAGAATCATGTGAACTATCTGAATAGCTGTGAAAGTTTCATTTTGAAAATTTTGAAAGTTAGCAATAGTTGGGTAAAATAATTGCCAATGTAGACAGAATGTAATTGGTTTGGCTTGTTGACTTGGCTTAAATATGAACTAAAAGTATTCTTAAAGTTGTTTTTCATATATATGTGAATTTTATATATTTATACATATACACACATACAATCATAAAAGTAAATGAGGGAAGTCTTCCAAGAGTACCTGATAATTAAGCCTTGTTATGAAGGTAAGGTCTCTGCACATGGAGAACACCACATTAATCAGTTGAAACATTGTATCATTTATAGCGTATGGAGGTAAGAAAAAGCATTATAAACTACAAGAGATTTAGTGTGGCTGGAAAATGGCATATATATGAGAGAGACAAGAAATAGGGTTAGAAATAAGTGGGAATCAAGTCAAATGGTATTGTATGCCATCCCAACAAGTTTGCATTGTATTCTGTACTTCAACACCATAAGCTCACAGACGTTATTTCCAAGCTGGCACCATATCTAAATATTCAATCATCATTCCTCTAATTCTCCTAGGGCCAACTGCTTCTGGGTATGAGAACACACACAACTAATTGTTGACATATTGCTGTGGTGACTTTGAACTGGATCTAATACCTAGATTTAGCAAAAATAAGTAGGCATTTCACAGAAAAGTACACTATGTGGAAATTATACATTGTGAAATAATTTTATATACATCTGTCCCTGGTTCCTGGCATGGAGCTCCTAAGACCCATGTAATTTCTGAAGTGATAAGAGCACTAGGAACATCCTTTGTTTTAACATCTGTTCCTTGACTCTAGTTCCTGACACAAGAACTCCTAAGTCCCTTGGAATTTCCTGGGTGATAGGAGTGTCTTCTGTTCTAAAAGACAACTCTTGGTGGGCTCCTAGATGGGAACTGGTCACCAGAAAGACCAACCCATGATTAGAAGTTGGAATTTTCAGCTCCACCACCATCCTCCAGAAAAGGAAGAGGGGATAAAAGATTGAGTTAATAATCAATCACGCCTATGAGATGAAGCCTTTAAAGAATCCCCAAAATAGGAGGTTTGAAGAGCTTCAGAGTTTGTGAACACATCTTCATGCTGGGAGGGTGGTGCCCCTCAACTCCAAGGGACTAGAAGCTCTTGCACTCAAGACCTGGACAGACCCCACCTTACGTATCTGGTTGTTCATTTGCACCCTTTAGCATATCCTTTATTATATAATAAACTGGTAAATGTGTTTCCTTAGTTCTGTGAGCTGTTCTAGCAAATAATTGAATCCAAAAAAGGGGGTCAGGGGAACCTGAGTTGTAATCAAATAGGATAGAAGTTGTGGGTAACTTGGGGGACCCGTCACTTGTGAGTGATGTCTGAAGTGGGAGAGTCTTGGGAGACTGAGCCCTTAACCTGTGGAGTCTGCCGCTAACTCCAGGCAGTTAGTTTCAGAATTGCTTGGTGTGAAAAATCCAAAACCTTGTGTCAAAAACATTGTGAATATGGTAATACTGTGAGAGTAAAGGAAAACACAGTACATTTTTCCTATGGACAGGTTGATGAAATATCACAAGTAGAACACACCTATGTAACCATTACTCAGAACGAGAAATAGAACAATAGGACTTTAAGGCATTTCAGAAATCCTCCTCTGCTTCCCCAAAGGTAACCATCCACTCAACTGATTTCTAACAGTATAGGCTAATTACACTTGTTTTTGAACTTTATAGAAATGGCGTCGGTTTGTGTCATTTCTTTTGTTCAACAGCATGTGTGTATGCTTGTGTGTGTGTGAGAGAGAGAGAGAGAGATCCAATCATGTTGTTGCATAAAGAAGCATTTTGTCTATTTTCATCACTGAATTGCATCCATTTTGTGATACATACCATAATTTATTTATTCGTTCTACTGTTGATAGACATCTGGGCTGCTCCCATTTTGCAGTGATGATGACTAGTGCTGCTATCAGCATTTTTGTATGTGACTTTTGTTGCATGTATGTACCCATGTCTATTGTATATATACCTAAGAGTGGAATTGCTGATTCATTGCAGAGGTATGCTTAGCTTTAGTAAATTCTGTCAAACATTTTCCAAACTGATTATGTCATTTTACATGTCTACCAATAGTGTATATAAATTCCAGTTGCCAACACTTAATATTATTAGATTTTTGGAATTTTAACCATTTTAGTGGGTGTGGATACGGAAACTTTAAAATGTTCCATTCAGTTCTACGTTGAGTATCTAGTATGCGCTGGAATTTCCTAAAATGCAAAAATGAATGAGACACAATCCACAGTACTCCAAGACATTCTTGCCATTCATTTGAAATAATCCCATAACATAATTACTCCTTTTCCTCAAAATCAACTATGCTTATACAGGAAATTGTCTGAGAAAAACAATTCCAGGTCTCTTTAAAGCTTGTAGAAAGTTACTGTAGAATACTATATCCATATACAGGTGAGAAATTTGTTCTAAAATTTTGGTATAATGAACTTAATTACCCTGAGGAGAAGCCTACAAGTAGTTCACATGTTAAGAAGACTCATTAGCAATGCACCTGTAAACCTCTGCAACCATAAAACATTAAAAATTTTAACCTATATCAATCAAGAAGGAATATCACTATATATAGAAGTAAACACACAAAAAAACGACATTATTACTTGCAAAAGCATCTCAGATTGGATGCTTATTGGAGTCTATATTGAAGTGAAATTGCAAAGTAATTGTAATGGAATATCTTTTAAGAGATAAGATAGATATCTAAATAATGACCTATTTCAATCCACTTATCAATATGAATAACTTCTTCAATAAGAAAGGGAAGAAGTGAGCAATATCTTACAAAGTAGAGCATTTATACCCAACTTGGGGAATGAGGTGTTTTTCATTCTCAGGACTTAGCAAATATAATATTGGAAACACCTAAGAGCCTCCTTCTGGGGGAAGTACAAAGAAAGAAGATGAGAAGAAAGAAAAGTGAAGATAATTTTCAGATGGCCGAAGAGTCACTGGAATGACTCAAACCTGCCTCAGAAGTTAGTGGATGAAACAATAGTGGGAATGGACCTCAACTCCCAATCATTTCTATCTGTGCCCTGGGTCATACGTTGCTTCTCCATGGTAGACTTCTGGAATGCCTACTTAGGGGCACTTTTATATCCATGACTGAGGAGAGCACAGACAGAGGTGGAATCCTTTAAAAATAGACCTACCAAAAAAAAAAAAAAAAAAGACTTAGCACCTGGCTGAATGTGTCCACCTTACGTTCGTTCACACAAGCTTTGATTGAGGGTGCACGTGTTGTGCAAGTGGACGGGTATATCATGGTGAAAGACAGACACAGACCTGGGTCTAATATGTCATCACTGAGCCCTGGACATTGCCTGCCTCCCAACTTCCCAAGTCACCTCCTGAAAAGCCATCATTTCCCCAGAAATGTTCTCCTAACTCCTTATCAGTAAGGTCTGAAATTCTACATGCATTATTTCCTTTATGGAAAACATTTTCTCCCTGTGGTCCTTTCAGAGTCTGCAATATGCTTGGAAGAGTAACTGTTTTCTCTTAGAACAAAAGGAATTGTCAGGGAGGAATAAAGAGAGATACATCTTTAAGGGGGAAAAGTCACGGAAAGGAAACATTTTTGAGATATCAGAGAAAAGGTTGCTTAATTTCACAATGTTGCTTATGACTGACACATAATTATTTCATGAGTATAGACCCCCTGCTGACGAAAAACAAAGAAAAAGAGGAGATAAGAGCCAAGTACGTTAAATCTACCCCAGGCACGTGGATTGTCCTTAGGCATTAAATGGCTTTTTTAGAACCTGGGGCTGCTGGACAAGTGGTTGTTTTCACAACTACTATATTTCAACAATTACATTCTTCCTCCCTGAATTTTGCTTTTGTTTTCAAATAATACTCTCAGGAATCTGAAATGAATACTAAAATATACTAGGGTAACATGATTACTACATCTGGTGCTACAATTTGATTACCCTAGTTCTTCTCACAGAGAACATAGTATTCTTGACAATGATCAAAATAACAGAAGAGGAAAATAGTACAAAAAATCACTACTTACAAATATAGTTTGTTCCCAAGGCATGTGTCTCAAGTGGGTATGAATATATAGTTACACACTTGCTAAGACTGTTCCATTAGATGTGTTGTGTGGTGCAAATTAAGAAAGTGACATCTCTAATGCAATAAACTCTTGTGAAAATATTTCCTAACCTTAGAGTTTTCATAGGGAAGTTTTTGCTAGTAACACTTTCATTGATGGAGCTTATATGACTTAACCAGGTCAAATCTGATGATATTTATATCCTTAAAAGTTCAGAGTGATTGCTCTGTCATTGGCCTCAAGTTATTATTAGAGAATGATGGAAAACGCAGAGAAGACTTGATGTAATCATAAATTTTCAATGTCCCCCTTCTCTCTGTTGAGGTATGGAATTGAAAACCATTTTCCTTGCATAATTTAATTAACCTGTCACTTTATTTTGGAGACTTGTTAATTCATGATCCAAAAGGACTGACTGACGGAGCATTACAAGGACAAAAGCTAGATGCTGAATAGCATTAAGCAGTATAAGCATAATGTAAGAGTAGAATTATTTTTAAATTAACATCAATTATAAAATGAGTTTAGGGCTTCCCTGGTGGCGCAGTGGTTGGGAGTCCGCCTGCCGATGCAGGGGACACGGGTTCGTGCCCCGGTCTGGGAGGATCCCACGTGCCGCGGAGCGGCTGGGCCCGTGAGCCATGGCCGCTGGGCCTGCGCGTCCGGAGCCTGTCCTCCGCAACGGGAGGGGCCACAACAGTGAGAGGCCCGCGTAACGCATAAAAAAAAAAAAAAAAAAAAAAAAATGAGTTTAAAAGATTATTTACTGCTTAAGCTGGAAAGTCTGTGGTTTATTGACCTGAATTTTAAAAATCTGACTAGAGTTTCCTGACATTCCTTACTGAAGAGTTAAAATAGTATTGAAAAATAGTAATAGCAATCCTTTAATTGTGCCAATTATTTGACACATATTATGTTAGTTTCTGTTTACATATATATTTTATAGTCTCACAAAAAGTTGCAAAATAAAAAATTATCATTAATGATTATCAATTCATGCTCAGGGAATGTTTTATTCCAACTTAGTTTACAAAACTTATTAGGGTGCCGAAAGAAAATTAAAGAGTGTATGGAAAATGGGAGAACAGTCACATTTGCATTTGGGAGACTATTCTTCAAAAAAATTTTACGTGGGCTCCCCTGGTGGCGCAGTGGTTGAGAGTCCACCTGCCGATGCGGGGGACACGGGTTCGTGCCCCGGTCCGGGAGGATCCCACATGCCACGGAGCGGCCGGGCCTGTGAGCCGTGGCCGCTGAGCCTGAGCGTCCGGAGCCTGTGCTCCGCAAAGGGAGAGGCCCCAACAGTGAGAGGCCCGCGTACCGCAAAAAAAAAAATTTACGTGTTAAGAATCAATTGGAAAAGGTCTTTCAACCATCCGTTTCCTAAACAATATCAAAGAGATATTCTCTTTTAGAACGTCAGGAAGTTATCTTGGAAAATATACAAACACATAACCTTTAGGAGTTGGGAGCATTTATAAATAAAAGAAGGAGACTGAGTGACACAGGATAGAAATATTAGTTACAAGGGAAACAAAGCTACAGAACCTGGCCTTTGAACATTAGTCTTTTCCTTGTTTGGGGGGTTGGAGTGTGTGTGCATACCTAGCACTAGCAGAGTAGGTAAGTGAGGGTCTTAAGTGAAGAATATGAGTTGAGTGGGTCTTTTGCCTACTCTAGAAAATTCTAGTTATTCTCTCATGATTTTGCAGGTCATTGTGGGTGGAGCCAGGGAGTGAGCTCCAGCTGGACGGACCACGCAGCTTGTGAGCGGCGCTGCTCCGCGGTTAACCTCTCTTTGCTTGCAGCAGTTACCACCTTTAGACCTAGATAACAGGCTCCCCTACCCTTGCCTTCTTCCCACTCCCACAGTTTAGAGGACACCCTCTTGGCCCTCTTCTGGTTGTGCCTCACCCCTCAGAGTCAGGGTTCATGGTACTAACACAACACAGATGCTGGGATCCCAAGCCTCTCTCCTTATAGGTCATGCTTGGGTACCAGGGATCTCAGAATTCCCTGCCCAAGTCTGCTTCCAGGACTCTATAAAACTCAGAGTCTGTTCCACTGAGGATGGACCACACCACACGTGATCACCTTTATACCTAAGGGACAGTCACGGGGAGGCTGTGTGCAGATGTGTGAACGTGCATGTGTGCATGTGAGGCACCTCTTGATGTGGGATGAACCAGAGATGGGAAGAGAGGTACCGCAGCTAGGCGCTAAGCACTGGGACACGACTTTTCCTCAACTCTATGTTCCAGCACCGAATTCCAAGGAGCCCAAGAATTCTAATTAAGATCCTATCCTTCCAGAGCCTTAGGAAAGTATATTTGTCAAAGTAGGAGAATAGACCATATTTTATTTAAGAGATTATGAGCTTTACTTACAACAGCTAAATATTCAAACAACTGCAGGTGGGTTTCCCTTGGTACTCCACTCAGGCCCTGCTGATAATTAGAGCTGGACATGTCAAATATTCTAGATGAAACAATTTAAGTTTACATTTGCTCAGAGCATAGACTCTTTCATCCTTAACATCTGGCACAATGCCTCATGTATAGGAAGTACTCAATAAATATTTGTGGAACAAGGACTAAATTTGACTTGTTCTTGTAAGTGGTGAAAACTCACATTCTGGAGCAGAAGTTCCCGTAGTGGGAGATTTAGAGCTAACAGTTTCTACAACAACAGAGAGTAGATTGCTTGTGTAAATCACTTAGCACTATTTCTGTCACTTAGTAAATCCACAGTAAATGTTACCTACCATTATTAATTATACAATCTATGGATTATGAATTATAGAGATTTCATCAGTTGAGACTCAGTAAGTACAGTTTGTGTAGTCACTTTATGTGAGCAATTTCTTAGCATCGTTCAAGTTCCCATGAAAAGATTTCTTGCCACCTGAATAATTTGGCTTCTATCCCAGTGAGTGGTTCCAGCACTTGTCAGACTAGTTACTTGATTAACTCTACATCTATGACATCCTTGCAGTAGACATAAATTTTATTTGAACTATCTTTTAAATGGAAGAGTTTTCTTGCCTTCAAGTTCTAATCTGCCTGTTAGATTTTTGTTTCCCATATTTGATGTTATTTGCAGGATTCGTCAGCACACACTCAGTCTTTGATTCCCAAAATGCCTGTGTAGGGATCTTAAATACACTGCATGCTGGAACCAGCAAAGGCTCTGATTAAGTTACAAAAGGAGATACTATATTATACATAATTGGCCCTTGAATAACACGGGCTTGAAGTGCCTGGGTTCACTTATACCCAGATTTTTTTCAGTAGTAGATACTAGAGTACTACATGATCTGTGGTTGGTTGAATCCACAGACACTGAGGAACCATGGAGGGCTGGCTATAAATTATACTCAAATTTTCAACTGTACAGAGGGTTGACACTCTTAACTCCGATGTTGTTCAAGAGTCAATTGTATATTTGATAAATGAATCTCATTTGTTAAGAGAATCTATCCAAAGAGTGCAGCATTTATGCATTAATTTGTCTAGATTTAACCTTAGTTTATCCCTAAGAAGTAGCTGAGCTATAATTATTTCAGGCCTCTACAAAAAACAAACAAAAACACCTTGACTGGGTTAGATTGATATATACCCTTTTCCTTGTAAAAAGTTCTGTACCACATTTGCCTATTTGAACAATGTTTCTGTAATAAAACAAGGATTACAATGGCCTAAGTTTAATCAGAGAAACACTTGCCTTTCCAGAAAAACGTGTAAGGCAGTGGTGGGGCAGAGTAGTTCATTGGAGTATTTGACTATGTAGCATGAAGTGTATCTCTTTTTCTTTAGGAGCTGACATATTTCAGGCCAATCCATTTCTAAAGAATAGTGATTAGCTCACTGTCGGGGGCAGGTAAAGTTTACTGCTGCGTTTTTCTTATACAGGCTCTCTTTCATTTTTATTTTTAATTCTGTTTCTTTTCTTGGCTTTAGTTTTAATTGTATACACTACTCAAAATTCTTTTGGGAATAGGTAGGATACAAGTACTTTACTCCATAGTATAAACTCACAGAGAGCAGGGTTTTTGTACATTTTCAATACCTGCCCCAATGCCTGCATCCAGTATACTTGCTATATGTATATAGTCAATGAATGAATGAGGGTGGGCAGAACATTTGACTATTTCAGAGAGATCTAAAATTCTAATAAGAGATTGCAAAATTCACATAAGCTCTAATTTTACAGGCAGAAATTATATCTTGGGCAAGAGAAACCAAATTTCAGAGTCTCCTAAGCTCATGCTGTCTAATGGCCTTCCTGACTGAACCAACCCTGCACAGTCTGTTGCCTGGGCACAGGCATAGGAGGTAGAGCCATAAAGAGGCCAATTTTCTGGAAGGTTTTTTGCTCTGTATCCTCTCTGCCACTCCAAGAGAGCGAGATAGTCACCAAAGAGATAGTTAAATATTTAAGAGAATCCAGTTTTGGTTTATCACGATAAAAATTTAAGCTCAGTGGGAAAAGCACATTTGTCATCATTTTTCCAGATGTTGTTCCCTTACATTCCTAGAAAAACACCCATTTCCTCCATGTATGCTTTCCTGTGGTTCACACTGAAGAGCTGCATTCTTGCTGCTCTGCTGAGTAGCACTGCGCACTGAGTGTCACTTTGGCATCAGGAGACTGGAAGAGCTGATCACGGGCAACTGTACCATGGTTGACAAGGGCAATAAACCAGTCTGTTCATTAGTCACTGTAGCCCTGTGAGACTATGTTGATAAACCGATGGTCCTTCTAGAGTTACAAATGCACGTAGAAGAAGGGTAGAAGAAGGATGGGAATTGTAACAATGTTGCTATAAATATATATTGGTATAATACTGTATTTTTAGCTTTCACATTATCTCATGTGGTCCTCACGATACCTCTGTAATTTAGAGAGAATAATTATTAGCCTACTCAATTCAGAGTTGAGAAAACTGATGCTCAGAAAGATCGAGGAGCTGGTTCAAGCTCACACTATCGTAAAACAAAAATGTGGCTCTGGGTCATGCTGTCTGGCTGGCTCTGTCTTATTGGACACAATTAAAATGCAAATTAGTCACAAAGGAAGAAGGAAAGAATGGTGTCTCCTTTTAGTTTGCTAAAAAAGGATGTTTTCCTGAAGATTCTGCAAGGATGAAAAAGGAGGGCCAATTTAACTAAAGTCCTTAGGAAAATAGTATAAAGAGTATCCAAGGCTTTCCGCAATTGCATACTGTTTCGACTTGAAAACAATCCACAATGGATTCAGTACATGTACCAAATTGAGCCAGCACTGCCATAGAATAGATGAGTATATTCATATTCAGAAAGTGACTTCAAATTAAGCCAGTAACAAAGGTAAAATTAATTTATTCTTTCTCTCCCAAAATGTGATGTTCTCATTTCAGTAATAAATAGCTATGTTAAGCATATTTACTACCTGTCAGTAATCGTCTAAGTAAGTTTATATATTTTAACTCACTGAAACGTCACAGTAGCCCTAGGAATTTAGTCCCATAATTACGTGCATTTTGCAGATGAAGAAATTGAAGCATATATTGACTAGAAACTAGCAGAGGCAGACTTTGAACCTGTCCCACAACCTTTACTTTGAACACTAGGCTCTAATGTCTCTGGTAGAAAATTTATAAGTGATAAAATTTCTTAGTAAAGAGCTTCCTCTCACAAAATTTACTGCCAAATATAAAATACAACATTTTATTTTGTATACTTCTTACTCCAGCAAAGCAAATACAATAGTGTGGTCATTGTGATTTCAGGATCAAATGAAACAGAGCAACACGAAAGGGTCCATTTTCACTTGACCACCCGGGCACTCCAGATGTTAACACCTATTGTTCTCTCATATATTTTTCGATGGAAATCTCTAGGAGGAGATAAAACAATGATGAGACCATAGTGACCGCCTGTGGGTCAGGTGAAGTCTGCCACAGTTTGCTAAAACCTCTTGAAAATAGAGATTAAATTTCTTATATAAGTCACCACTTTCATTCAGAGACTGTCCCCTCAAAATTGTCTTTGTAAACACACAGAAGAGTATGATCTTAACTATAAAAATAAAAGGTCCAAAAGAAAATATAGGAACACGAAATAGAGGTTACCTCTAAATGGTAGAGGGATAACGATTTTTTTTTTTTTTTTTTTTTGCGGTACGCGGGCCTCTCCCTGCTGTGGCCTCTCCCTTTGTGGAGCACAGGCTCCGGACGCGCAGGCTCAGCGGCCATGGCTCATGGGCCCAGCCGCTCCGCGGCATGCGGGATCTTCCCGGACCGGGGCACGAACCCGTGTCCCCTGCATCGGCAGGCGGACTCTCAACCACTGCGCCACCAGGGAAGCCCATAACGATGTTTTTATAGTTATGTTGTTTAAAAATTTTCTAGAGTAAGTGTGTTGCTTTTAAAATTATATGTAAATTAATATGTATTGCTTTAAAAATTATGGAAAATATACAGGAAAGTTAATTACTAAGAGAGTTGATCTTAAACGTTCTCACCACAAAAATAAACGGTAATAATGTGACACGGGTGTTAGCTAATGCTATGGTGGTAATCATTTTGCAATATGTAAGTGTATCAAGTCAACACATTGTCCACCTAAACTTACACAGTGGTGTCAATTATATCTCAATGAAGCTGGAAAATAAATAAATTAATCAATATCCTGAAACTTGTCACCAAGTAGTCTTAAAAATGTGTTTTCTTTAAAGTACTATACTATCATATGAGTTCAATTATGAATCAAGGACATATAGAGTTGACAATTATAAACTTCTATAAGAGGAGTAAGGAAACTTTTTCTGAAAAGGGCCAGATAATAAATATTTTAGGCTCTGTAGACCAAAAATTTCTATCACAGCTACTCAACTCAGTCATTGTAGTATGAAAGTAGCCATAGACAATATGGGAAAAAATGAGCATAACTGTGTCCCAGAAAACTTAATTTACAAAAACAGGAAGCAGGATGGATTTAGCCTGCAGGTTGTAGTTTGTTGACCCCTGTACAAAATATTATGTTCCAAGTACAGAGTTACAGAATATTCAAGCTAAAGGAAAGTAGACGATTGTCTAAGCAAAACTCCCTCAATTTGCAGATGTTCCCTGAAGAGAAAGAAGCAATATTTCTTTTTAAATATTTTTCTTGTAGGCACCATATTAGTTCTCACAGTTTGACAAACTCTGCCTTTTAATTACAGTGTTTATTTATTTTTTAAAAATAAATTTATTTATTTATTTTTGGTTGTGTTGGGTCTGCGTTGCTGTGCGTGGGCTTTCTCTAGTTGCAGCGAGCAGGGGCTACTCTTTGATGTGGTGCGCGGGCTTCTCACTGCAGTGGCCTCTCGTTGCAGAGCACAGGATCTTTGTGCATGGGCTTCCATAGTTGTTGCACATGGGCTCAGTAGTTGTGGCGCATGGGCTTAGTTGCTCCGCGGCATGTGGGATTTTCCCAGACCAGGGCTCAAACCCGTGTCTCCTGCATTGGCAGGCAGATTCTTAACCACTGCGCCACCAGGGAAGTCAGAGACAGAAGCAACATTGCAAAGTGGTAATAAATTAAAACTTGTTTCAAGTAGACCTTGGTTTGGGTTTCAAATTACTGAACTCTTTAAATTTTAATTTCCTCATCTATAAAGTAGAGATAACACTTCATAGATTTATTACATACTTAGGTAACAATTTAAGTTCATTGCTTAGCTCAAAATCTGACATGTAGAAAGTAGTCATTAAATGCTAGCTAGTAGTAATATCTGTGGTCACATGTTGGCTGGTGGCAAAGTGAAACATCCACTTCAGTGTTGCTGGAGCCTCCCAACATGACTTCAGCAGTAATTGTGAGTCCTAAATTCAGCACTGGGAAAACTGGTGAATAAAACAGATGAGGTCCCTGCTCTCATGGCTCTTACTTCATAGCAAGTAAGAGGGAGATAGAAAATACACATGAACAATGAATAAATAAGATAACTTCAGATAGTGAAGAGTGCTAAGAAATACAATTTTAAAAGGCAATGAGATATATAGTTACTGTGTGGAGTAAGGATGGGAGTGAGGTTTGCTCTAGATTTGTGTTGACTAATAAGAGAGCCACAGCCATATGTAGCTCTTTGAATTTAAAATGATTAAAATTAAATTTTAAAAATATCAGTTCCTCAGTCATACTATACACTTCAAGTGCTATAGCCACATAGAGCTAGTGCTGTTATATCAAACAGCACAGAACAACACTTCCATTATCACAGGAGGTTCTATTTGATAAGCTTAGCTCTAGGTAGAGTGATGAGTGTGGACAGATAGAAAGAAGGAAGGAAGGAGGGAAGGAAGGAAGGGTGGGAGGGAGGGAGGGAGTGAGGGAAGGAGAAAGGAAGGAAGAGAGAGAGAGAAAAAGAAAGAAAGAAAGAAGAAAGAAAGAAAGAAAGAAAGAAAGAAAGAAAGAAAGAAAGAAAGAAAGGAAGGAAGGAAGAAAGGAAGGAAGGAAGGAAGAAGGAAAGAAAGAAAATAAAGCAAGCAAGAAAGCAAAAAAGAAAAAGAAAGAGAGAAAGAAAATAAGTAAATAGGGAGATGGAAATTATAGAGATAGAGGAAAAGATAGAAATAGATACAGATAAAGATACAGACATAGATATAGCGAGTGGTGGCCTCTCTGAGGAGGTGATGTTTAATCTGGATAATGAGAAGACACTAACATGAAACATCTCAAAGCAGAGTGTTCCAGGGAGAGGGAAGAACAATGCAAAGGCTGAGACTGTGCTGGAAGGACAGACATAGTGAGGGAGGGGACCCATTGGGGAGATAGTCGGGGAGTAGGTCATACTAGTTCTTATAAGGAATTTGGATTTCAAGCTAATGGCAAAGGAAGTCATGAGGGCATTTTAAGTAAGGGAGATATAGATCTGATGTACATGTTTTAGAGATCAGTTTGGTATCTATGAAGTTTGGCATCTATTAGTAAAATGGGAGCTTGGAGATCGTATAGGAAGGAGACTGCTGTCGGTGAGAGGTAGTGATGGCTTGCAGTGGAGGTGGAAATGATGAGAAAACATCTAGATTATATTTTGAAGGTACTGTCGACTGAGTATGTTGTCGAAGTGGATGAGGAAAGGGAGAAAAAAGAAATATTATGGATCGTTTTTAGTTTATATTTTGAAAATGGAAATGATTGTCATGAAGAGAAGTCAGAGCAGAGTTGGGGGAGAAAATAAGGAGTTCAGCTTTAGGTCAGAAGTTGCCTATTAGACACGAGCATCAGTTTTCCAAATTACCACCAACTTAGTGGTTTAAAACAACAGAAACTTATTCTCTCACAGTTCTGGAGGCCAGAAGTCCAAATTCAGTTTTACTGGGCCGAATCCCTCGTGTCAGCAGGCCCACACTTTTTTTGGAGGCTCAGGTACAACCATTCCTTTGCCACTTCCTGCCTTTGGTGGCTGCCGGCATCACTTGGCAGCACAGTCACCACGCCTTCTCCTCTCCTATGTGTTTTCTCTTCTATGTGTCATTTTTTTTTCTCACTCTTATAAGAATATGTATTATTACATTTAGGTTCTACCTGGATAATCCAGAATCATTTCCCCACCTCAAGATCCTTAACTTAATCGCATCTGCAAAGGCTCTTTTTCTAAATAAGGTCACATTCAGAGGTTCCAGGAATTAGGATATAGATATCTGGCGGGGCGGGTGGATTTTTCAGCCTATCACACCTGAGGTGAAATATTGAGCTGAATAAGTGCATCTTAACATGAAAAGGTATTGGGAACTAAAGACACACACTCAGGAGTAAGTCATTGCGCAAAGGGCATGTGAAGCCGTAGGAGAGAGGGCTGAGGACCAGCCCCTGGGACATTCCCAAACTTGGAAGCCCGACCCAGGAGGTGGTTCCTGCAGAAAGACAGAAGAAGGAAATCAGTGAGATAGAGAGAAAAACAGGGAGATGTGGAGCCTCAGAGTCCAAGGTAGAAAAATATTTTAAGGGCTACGTCACCAAATGCATCAAATGCAGATAAGAGGTCAATTAAGATGGCATAGAGAATTAACCATTGTTTTTGTTAAAGAGGAGTTAGTAAGTGGAAGTAGTGAAGAGGAAATGGGAGTTCTATTTCTAGTTCTATTTCTAGTCTGGTGTTCTCTATACTCTGAAATCCTCAGTTTAAAAAAAGAACTTGGAAATGTTTGATGAAATATAGCAAACATCCTCTCAACTATATGGCAGAACTCACCAAATATTAACAGAAATCCTCAGAGCTTCAAAGTAAAATGGAAACTGAAAAACTAGGGTGAAGCAGCTGCAGAAGTTCTGCTGATCTAGACTTATTTCTCCATCTGATATGCAGGTTTTAATGGACACAAGGTTTGGGTATTATATACACACCTAAACCTGCCTCAAATTGTGACTTACAAAAATAGTAGTTTTCCAGAAAGATTACAATAAAATTTATCAAACTTGATCTGGAATCTGGATTAAAAAAATAATCTCCTGGACAATTTTAATCACAGTTCTGTTCACAAGGGTTGGGATTTGAATTTACAATATTTGTCCAGGGTAGTAAATGTTAAGCCAAGAATTTAATAAAAGTGGTCCTGGGCCACAACAACTCAGGATGCTGGAACAGGACAAAGAAAGTCTCCTCTGGACAATACCCATGTGCCATCAACCCAGACAGCATAGAATTCCTAAGCAAACAAGACCCTAAAAATACAAGATTATAAACACAAGCGGAAACAAGACACCAGAGCTGAGCTACAGAAGGAAAATCAAAGAACAGAGTTGGACTCCTAGGACTTTCAGATAATGAAAGCCGATTTCATATTTTATTTCTTTTGATGTTTTAAAGAAATTATATTAAAAGGTTTAAAAAATAAAATGCAGAATCAAAACCATGAGAAAGAAACCCAGTTCTAACCAAAAACCCAGTCAGATTTGAAAAAAGATACTTAGAAATTAAGTATATAATAATAGAAATTTAAAACTCTGTTGATAAGGTAAAGAGCAGTTAAACCCAGTAGAAGGAAAAAACTAAGTAAATTAGAAAATAGAACTGAAGAAAGTCACTCCTAAAGAAACAGAGGGACAATAGAATGGAAACTATGAATGAAGTTAGGAGACATGGAAGATTAAATGATATATCAGTTATATGTTACTTTCTGTGTCTGGTTCCACCTGGACTTACCTCACGTACCTGCATTTAACTCAAGTGTTGATTAGACTTGGCTGGGACAGCTGGGATAGCTGGATATCTCTCTTCATAAGATCTTCACCCTCAAGGAGGCTAGATCAGCTTCCTCACATGGTAGTGGTAGTGTTTTAGGAGAGCCAGCTCTAAAGTGCAAGTGTGTTATCAAGCCTTCTCGTGTCACATTTGCTAGTATCTCACTAAGCAAAGAAGTCGCACAGCCAAGCCCAGAGCCAGTGTGGGAGGGACCATCCTGGGATACCAAGAAGCACTAGGGTAACATCTATGACAAACGAGAAAGCCTAACGTTTGTGTAACTGGAGCTCCAGAAAGAAAGGAAAGCATTAGTGATTAAGAAAAATAAGAAGAGGCAATATCCAAACAGTTAGTGGCTAAGACTTTTCCAGAATTGATTTATAGATATATGCACGTATATATTTCTGTATATATATGTTCAGACTTGGAATATTCAATTAATCCAAAGTGGGCTCCACCTTAACCTACAGTATAATATCTCAGAGAACCAAAGTGAATATCTTAAAAGCAGCCAGGGGCTTCCCTGGTGGCGCAGTGGTTGAGAGTCCGCCTGCCGATGCAGGGGACGCGGGTTCGTGCCCCGGTCTGGGAGGATCCCGCATGCCGCGGAGCGGCTGGGCCCGTGAGCCATGGCCGCTGAGCCTGCGCGTACGGAGCCTGTGCTCCGCGACGGGAGAGGCCACAGCAGTGAGAGGCCCGCATACCGCAAAAAAAAAAAAAAAAAAAAGAGAAAAAAGACAGATTATCCCCAAAAGAATGACAATTAGACTAATAACAAACCTTTCAACTCTAATGATGGATGTCAGAAAGCAAAACAATATTTTCAAAAGCTGAGTAACTGTCAACACAGAATTCTATATAGCCAGTAAACCATATTTTAGAATAAAACTAATATAGAGACATTTTCAGAAAAACTGAAAGCTTGTTGCAAACAAGTGAACACCACTAAATGAAAATTTAAATAATGTATTTCAGTGAAAAGGAAGTGACTCCAAAGAAGTCTGAGATGCAGAAGTAAATGACAAGAAAAGAAACTGAGAAACAGAGGTGCATCTAAACTAACATCAGATGTATAAAACAATAATAATGCTATCAATATACTATAATAACATTAATATAATATAATAATATTACATTAATAATAACAATGTCTAATGTGGAGGGTACAAATAGTGAATCTAAAATACTGGGAAGTATAACAGTAAGTTGAGACATGATATATTAAAGTATATGGATGTTCTTATGTTGGTCAGATGTTGATATATTTTAGGATTTATTAGCTATGAGGATTAAAAGTTTAGAAATAAGCACTAGTAAAATAGAAATAGAATCTGAGTATAGATAACATTTCAAATTAAAAAGGAAAAGATCAATTCAAAAGAAGGTGGGAGAAGAAAAAAAGAATCATAGAAGAGATACAAAATGTGTATATGTCAGTAATTTAAAGAACTATGAAAGGAGTGAACTCCCATTTAAGTACAGTGATGAAGGGAGAAGAAAGGGAGGGAGGAAAAAGGAAGGAAAGAAGGCAGGCAGGCTCTACTTGCGTCATTTAGCATAGGCACTCCTAAAATATAAGGATGCAGAATAACTAAAAATGAAGTATAAAAACTATAAACCAGAAAACATTAACAAAAATTAAGATGATACAGCAATATTAATATCAGATTGAATAGGCTTGTTGTTTAAAGGCCTTTATCCTTATATACAGAGAGGGAACTGTCATAGTGATAAGTGACACAAAGGACACATTATGGGAGCTTCCGAGTTGGTGGACGTGTGGAGGTGCCAGGAGAGTGGGCACAGAGAGGGCCTGGAAGCTCTGCCCCTGTCCACGAACCTTGGCCCACGTAGCTCTCATCCACTTGAAACCTTTCCATCACTAATAGGAATAGATCCGAAGCTCCATAGCATCACATACAAGGAAGTCTCTTCATAACCTTTCCAGGCTTTCAGCTTTTTATTTTGGATAAACATTATATAGCTAGAGATGAAAATGCAGGTATAGGGAATGATGTCAGAAAAATGATGATATAGGAATTTCTGGTGCCTGTCCCCTCCCAGAAACATAACTTTGAACATCTATCCATGTACGAAAGCTAAGGATTCACACAAGCTAAGGATTCCAGCTGAGGAATCGCAGCACCTGGGTGAGGCACAAAAATAAGAAAAGAGACATTGAGGAGGATAGAAAAGATAGACTCAGTTACCCCCTACACCCCTCCCCCACGCAGCCCTCCCCATGGGAGGAGAGTGAAGGTCTCTCTTCCTCTGACTTCACCACAGACCCCAGTGCTGGCCCGCCCAGCACTCGGCTGATTCCCACAGCCCCAGGTGGCTCCTGCAGGGCCGGGCTCCCATAAACCCAGGCTCCTGGTGTACCCTAGTGCCAGACTGGCCCCCTTACAGACCCAACCTCCAGGCCAGTCCCCAAGGCCCCAGTTTATAGGCCAACTCCCATGGCTCAAGGGCCAGTCTCACCCTAGCATCAGGCCAGCTGGCCCCTGTGACCCAAGCCTCCAGGAAAACCAGGCTCCCAGTAGGTCACAGTACTGCTCCGGCTCCCTTAGACCCAGATGCCGGGCACACCCCTGTGGCCCCCGTGAACCCTGGTGCCCCAGGCATCAGGCACCAGGCTGATCCCCATGTACCCAAGCACCAGCCCTGCCCATCTGTTGACCCAGGAAACAGGTCTGCCTGCCCAAGGGCTCTAACAGCAAGCCTGCCTGCAGACACCAGATGATCCACTGAGAATCTGGATAGGCTGAATAGTGCAAAGAACTCGAATAGGGTCATACAAGTATATGACCAACGGGTACCTGAAAAGACACTCAACATCACTAATCATCAGGGAAATGCAATCAAAACCACAATGAGATATTACCTCACACCTATTAGAATGGTTATCATCAAAAAGACAAGAGGGGTTTCCCTGGTGGCGCAGTGGTTGAGAGTCCGCCTGCCGATGCAGGGGACGCGGTTTCGTGCCCCGCTCCGCGAGGATCCCACATAACGTGGAGCGGCTGGGCCCGTGAGCCATGGCAGCTGAACCTGCGCGTCCGGAGCCTGTGCTCTGCAACGGGAGAGGCCACAGCAGTGAGAGGCCCGCGTACCGCAAAAAAAAAAAAAAAAAAAAAAAAAGACAAGAGATAGCAAGCGTTGGTGAGGATGTGGAGAAAAAAAGAATCCTTGTGTGCTGTTGGTGGGGGTGTAATCTGGTACAGCCACTGTGAAATCTAAAAAGTCAAACTTATAGAGAGTAGGAACAGTGGTTGCCAGGGGCTGGGGAATGTGGGAAATGGGGAGATGTTTGTTAAAGGGCATAAACTTTCAGCTATGAGGTGAATAAGTTGTGGAGATCTAATGTACAGTATGGTGGTTCTAATTAACGATACTGTATTATATACTGGAAAGTTGTGAAGAGAGTAATAGATCTTAAATCTTATCACTACACACACAAAAAACATAATTATGTGAGGGAATACTGGTGTTAATAACTTTATCGTGGCAATCAGTTCCCAATATATACGTGTATCAAATCATCACATTGTACACCTTAAACTTTCGTATGTTATATGCCAGTAATATCTCAGTAAAGCTGGAAAAAGGGAACATGATTTGAAATGTATAAGCATCAATTAACACAACTTCAAAATGTATATTAATATTTATATAATTACAAGGAAAAATTAATATTACATCATTTGGGAAATTTTTATGTTCTTCTCAGTAATGAACAAATCAAACAGACTTAGACTCAGTAATGCTAAGATTTAATAAGTTTGTGCTATGGCTATATAAAACCCTGCACCCCCATTAGAGGATATGCATTCTTTGCAACAACATGTGGAACATTTAGGAAAAAAATGACTATAGAGTATACCATAAAATAAGTTTAAAAAATGTTGTATAATTAATATCATAGCATTCATACACAATACAATTGAGGCAGACATCTGTTACAAAACTACTGAAACAATAAGTACATCTGGAAATTAAAAACACACTTCTAAATAATTCATGGCTCAAAGAATCATAAGCGAAATGCTTAGAACTCATCAATGACAAAAATACAATCCAGCAAAACTTTTGAGTAACAGCTATGATAGTACTTAGAAGAATGTTTCAAAATGAATGAGGTATTACAACAGAGAAAAGGTAACTAAACACTAAGAACATAGAACAGATAAAGCCATAAAGGTGAGTGAAAGTAAATGAAATTGGAAACAGTCATAGAGAAGATCAACAAAACCAAAGCATGTTCTTTGGAAAAGTTGAAAAAATTCTAAACCTTTGAGAAGGGTTAAGGTGAGAAAAAAAAAGAGAGAAGCCATAAATACATACCTATTTGGAATAAAAAGAGCTATATAACTACAGATAAATCAGAGACTGATAAGATAATAAAGAATGCTAAAACAACCTCAGGGTAGTAATTTTGAAAACTAAGAGGAAGTACGTTATTTTCTAGGAAAACATAACTTGTAAAAGCTAACTCCAAATAAAAATTGAAAATCTAAAAAGGCCTACAATATTAAATAGTTTGAATAAGCAATTAAAAATCTATGAATAAAAACATACCATACTAAGACTTTTTACTGGCAATATCTAGCAAACATTCAAGTTATAGGGAATTCCAATCTGTACAAACTCTTCCAGGGAATGAAAAAGAAACACTCCTAACTCACTCTATCAGGATGGTAAGTCTAATTTCTCATACATATATGATAAAAGGACATATGTAAGGAAAAGGAAAATCCATAGGTGCTCTCATTTATGGACATGGATAAAAACATTTTAGCAAATAAGATATACTTTTTAAAAAAGAATTCAATATATTTGTTATCGACTAGATGTTTGTGTCCTCTGCAAAATTCATATATTGAAACCTAATCCCCAATGTGATGGCATTTGGAGATGGGGCTTTGGGAGGTGATTAGGTTATAAGGGCAAAGCCCTCGTGAGTGAGATTAGTGTCTGTAACAGCGACTGCAGAGAGCTCCCTTGTCCCTTCCACCATATGAGGACAGAGTGAGAAGATGGCCATCTAAGAACCAGAGTCCTCACCACACACTGAATCTGCCAGCACCTTTATCTTGGATTTCCAACTTCCAGAACTGTAAGAAATAAATGTGTATTGTTTATCAGCCACCCAGTCTATGGTATTCTGTGATAGCAGCCCAAATGGGCTAAGGGCAGTAGCCAAATTGGGTTTATTCTGAGAGTTCCACAATAGTTAAACAGGAGATTAAATAGTGTACCACAATATGGAAAAAAGAGAACCTATATGACCAGCATTGTTTGTAATACAAAAGAACGACCTTCATAATATCAACAGACAACATAACGTCCATTAATAGAAGAATAAATGAATAAATTGTGGCATATTTATTCCATAAGATAATATGGAACAACAAATGAAAATGGCAGAATTGGATTCCATGTACCAACACAAGTGAATTTAGCAAACATAATTTTAAGCAACAAAGGCAACTGATAAAATATATATAGTATAATACAATTCTTATAAAATCTAAAAACATGCTAGAAAATTCTACATATCTTTAGGGATGCATGCATATGTATTAAAAGTGAAAATATATTCATGAAACGATTTTTTAAATTTAAATATTAAAAAGCAGCATTATGGTTACTTCAGGGGTGATAGAGGTAGTAGGAATGAGATCAAAGAAGAGTTTCATATTTTAAATAGGATAGAGGATAAATATTAAAATAATAGAAAATAGAGACCAGATTTGAAGATTCCCCAGGCAGACAAAACCAGTAAGCAAAACTGAGTTTATTTCATGAACATAAGCAAAAATTATTTCTTGTACACACTCCGATAATCATAAATGAAACTTGTCACCTTTTTAAATAACATGAGATAATCAATTTAAACAAATCCCCTGCCATCTGGAAATTCCCACTGTGATAACCAATCATTTTAAATGTTAAACAGCTTCCTCATTTTCACTTTATAAGCCATCCTGTAGCGTCATGCCTCTGAGCTTCCTACCAGTTTCAGGTTTGAAATATCCCTGCTCGTGAACCGTTTCTTTCTCGCTCAATAAAATATTCATATCAAGTAAAGCTCTCTGAATTCTCTTTTAACATTAGTGTACAAATTTTTTATGAGCGAGGAAAGGTAAGGAAGAGTAAGGAGAATAAATTCAATAGTCAACAGACTGTATGTCCTCATAAGTTTGAAAGTTTGCTGGAGTGGAAATACTTCAGAAAGGAAGCTAGAAGTATAAGAGATGGAAGTTAGAAGTCAGATGCCTAACACTGAGCTCAGAAATGCAAGATTCAGGGTGGTAACAAAATCTGTAATAGATCCACAGAGTAGATGATTGTGATGTGGAGGAAAAGATCATTGCGGTTGAGGAGGTTGCAAAGCTACAAGGTCACTGTGTAGGGGAATCCTCTCCCTGGAATTTGAAATTGACCAGAATGATAACAGAAGTCACAGAGGAGAAGAGGACAGTGGTCCAGTTTTAATGCATTCATAGGTATAGTCTATAAATCTGTGCTCACAGCAAAACGGAAGGGCAATATGGTAGGGTCTGATTTTCAAAAGACCTGTGGCTTTGGTTTAATTGTTTTTGTTTTGTCTTAATAAGCAGAGAAGATAAAAAAAACTTTAAAAAGTAAATGAAGAGCGAGGAGGGCATAAACACCTGCTGGTCCAGGCACATGGTGTGAGGGCGTGTGGGGGAACTTTACTTGACTACACTCCACGGAAAACGATGTCCTCAGGGGAGCAGCTAATTTCAGTTCTAGTTAGATCAGGAAGGCAATGTCCAGGAAAGAGGCTGAGGCTTGTTAGTGGCAATTACTGTTGACTTACTCTGTTCACAGAAGGCGCAACAACCCAAGTGTGTGGCAAGGTGTGGGATGTTGGTGTGGGATGGAAATCAAGTGGTTCGGTCATATACTCAGCAGTATTTAGACTGGGATGGTGGAGAACAATCTAAGAAACTTGGGCTTCTAACAATCACTGTGAAGCATGATGGCAATAGCCCTGGTCGTGTCTATAGAAGGGGAGGCAACTGGTTTAAGTTAAACACCCTGGTATGTAGAAGCAGAAGATAAGCTTTATCAGCTTAGAATTCAAATTTCTCTGCTTTCCTCAGTTCCCCAACATCATCCCTCAACACGCAGCTCCACTCTGATCAACACACTCTCCTTTTTGTACTGATTCAACTATTGCATATCAACTATTGTGGTATCTCTTTTATTTCCCCATGAAATTGTGATGGTCTTTTAGAGCTTGGTTTTTCTTTTGAATCCCTGACAGTACCTAGAAAAGTGCTGGATGCACAGTGGATGTTCAATAAATATTTGATTGATTGAGCTATAAATTTCATTTGTCTAGGTTATAACCAGCACTCTGGCACTGAAGGTATGGCTATAAATTGGAAAGCAAAGGATCTCAGCTTTTATTACAAACTTTTTCATGTTTAAAAGAAAACCTTGGCTTGTAAAGATTTTGCCATTACCCTTGCTTCCTTCCCACCTCTTCACATCTAAGATTTATAAAACAGAAGTAGTTGCTGTGGAGACAATTGCTGGGCACTAGAGGAGCCATTTGAGAATAAAAGCAAGAACTGCTATAATATTCAAAAGCAAGATTCTGCATTAATCTTTTTGCTTTTAATAATAAAACTGAAAATAAAATACCAAAAAAAATGTCGGATACTGTGAACTCACTCTCTTTGTTACAGAGCTGATACTCATCTGATACACACCAGTAGACACTACCCTTTGTTAAGATACTGAAATAATTCCGCACTGGTTACAAAATAGCCATTGCCCCTGGAACCCCCCCCCCCCCCCGATAACCACCCGATGGCCCCAGCTACTCAGCCCCTGTCCCTATATCCTCCCCAACTCTCCATAATCCAGCAACTAAAGGTTAACATCCGGTCAAACATGGGCTTAGCACTGTGGCCGTAGTGGACACACCAGCTGTTAAACATGGTGAATCTACCAGCTGTTGAATATGGTGAATATCATTTCTGACTGTATTTGTCAGAGGTTACAAACTAGGCTCTTATAGACATGATTTGTGTGGAGGATTTTACATTCTTCTAAAATTGCCAATTAGCATTTAAAACTTTAGTGACTTCATGTAATAATCCAAATTTTTAGCTCCTCTTGAAAAATTGGAGATCCTGGCAACACTGGACTTTCATTCCAAAAAATCAACAGAGCTGAGTGCAACTGTCCCCTTTAAACGCTGCACATGCTTTCTACTCACCAGGCTTCACCACTTCTCATTGTTCACCCAATGGATTGTCCCTTTTCATGTAAATAGTTCCCTCTATGGATGTTTAAGTGTCTGTGCCCTGCTCTACAATAAGCCCAAATCAAATTCTGGGGAGCTGTGTTTGGTTCTAGACTTAGGGGTCATTGGGTGGGACACCGGCTCAGTGCAGGTCCACTCCTGCTTTGCCGCCTCCCTCTTCCAGGTGCCTTTTGCTTCTACCAGTTACAAAAGCAATTCACCTCCCTTCTCTTCTAATTCGTGAGAGCATATCCAGACTTTGCAGACAAGAAAACCTTGTCTATGGCGCCTATATTCCTGAATATTCCCTGAAAAGATCTAGAATTGAGGAGAATCGTGCACACTAGTCTTGATATTTACCACCAATAAAAGATAGGAATGAAATTTTGTGAGCTCTGCTCTCTCTATATCTGCTCAGTAAGTGAAAAATTAAATGTACAGGAAAACTGCTACTGGCAATCATCCTGCTATTTCTGGGAAGAAAGAGCTCCAGCAGGTACAGGCCCAGGGCTCCTACCTGCTCACCTGCTATTTCCTCCCTTAACTGTGACTGCTTCTGCCAGTGTGTGAATTCACAGCTACAACTGATGATAAACAAGAGGGAATGTTCTAACACTACATTTAATCAGAATCCTTGCCTCAGCTTTCTATTCTGCACAACATACCACCCAAAACTTAGTTGCTTAAAATAAACACTGTTGATTTGTTCATGCTTCTGGGTTTCAGCAATGTGCGCTGGGCTGGCCAGGGTCATTCATGCCGTTTTGGACACCCAGCAGCTCATCCCTGGTCTAAGATGGCCCCTACCACATGTCTGGCAGGTGGGGCATCTGGGTTCTCTTCCACGTGGTGCGCTCAGAGCAGCATTCCAAGAGGGGTTGAGCAGAAGCTTCAGGGGTCTCACAAGGTCACTTCTGCCACATTCCATTGGCCAAAGCGAGTCACGAGGCCAGCCCAGACTCGAAGCGTCAGGAAATAGACTCCAGTTCCTCATGGGAAGAGCTGGAAAGTCATGGGGTGTGGATTCAGGAATGAGAGGAGGTAGTACCACCTTCTGTGCAAACAACCTACCGCATTCCTGAGGCTAGTAGGGGCAAAGGGTTGGGCTCCACTATAACAGAAAAGAGGAATTATGACCAAAAAATTATTATGACCCTTTCATATGTATTGTAATCATACAACATACATTGGAAAGTCTCTAGTGAGATGGAGAATGTAAAGAATTATGGCCCAGAAAACCCTTCAAATATACTGGAATCATAGAACATACATTGGCAAGTCTCTAGTCAAATGGAGAATGTAAAGATCAGGAAACTTCTGAAGTTCAGAAGTTCTGCTTTGGAATTTATCAAAGAAGTTATGAAGGTGGGTGGAAAGTGGAAAGGGCGGGGGAATAAAGGGCACATAGTGAGGGCAGGCGAATCTGGGAGGGAGAAGCCCGATGGGAAGACGTGCTTCCTGAAACAGATGTCAACCAGCTGCCACAGCGAAACCCAAGCTCAGTCCTCAGAGTCTGGGCTGTGTTTTCTGATCAACCCATCCGCTCTCCTCTCACTCTCAAGTGTAGGATCTCATCATCATCAAACCTCATTACCGTGATATGATCCAAACAACTCCTCCAGGTTTTCCTCTTTTGGTATGTCCTGTGTGTCACACCTGCTTGGCTTAATTGGTTTTTTCTTTAAGATTTTTATTTCTTTCTGAATAAGTAAGGTATGCTCATGTTACAAAATTCAAAAAGTACAACAGTTACACAAACAAAAACCAGAGACTGAGTGAAGTTAAGAAAATTGCCTCCTAAAAAGTGGCAGAGCCTGGATTTGAAGGCAGGCTGACAGGGAGCCCATGCTTTTGACCATGGCACTGCTGAGTTGTAAACCTGGGGCTCTTCATCAGTCCTGCTCACAGAGAAGTTAGAAATTACATTTTCCTCCTCAAAACTAATAAATTGACCTTGATTAGCAAGAAAGAAGGACATACCTGCACATTTCTTGGCTGAAAGAATAAAGAAGCAGGACAGGCTTACAAGTAGTCAGCATTGTCCCTGTCGCAGAAATACGAAGTTATGGGAAACAGACACCAACACTACTAGTTGTATTAATTTTGGCAACACTTGTATACCATGTCATGCCAATAAAGACAATGCAATTGAAAGTAGAAATTGAAAGCTGGATGTGATCTGCTTCTATCAGCCTCCCCAGAGTCGGTATGGAAGACGGAGGAGGAGAGGGGGCCTTTGGGAGGTGGGTGATTAGCGTCAGGGAGGAAAGAAGGTCCTCTGGCTTTTCTCCCTGTGTCTAACCTCCTTCCATGAGAAGTCACCTTGGAGGAGAGACCTCTGCCATTTTTGCTCCCTCATCCCAATTGAGAAAAGAGACATAGGAAGAAGCGTGATCATTTAGGTTCTAGCACACAGACTAATGGTCTTTGGGTGATGCATTCAGATATATTTATGCTACAGATGGTGCATGGGTGTGTGCGTCTGTGTGTAATCATGCAGTATTTGCAAGTGCAGACATTGGCCAAAGAATATTTACTGATAGCACTTTCCACACGGTACACCTGCGAAGGCCCATGGAGTTTTGAACACTGGTGTTACAGCAGCATGAGAAGAGGCAAAGTCATCCCACCTGCTGGACTGTGCATGGGTCCATCCCACAGTCAGGCAGATTTATCTGAAGCTGGACTTGCTATCATTCTTACTCTGCTAAACCTCTGGTAACTCCTTTCTATTTATTACACAAATCGTCTTGCTAAAAGGCCTTTCTATATTTCTGGTCTTTTGGACCTATTTTGTAGTAAGAGATATTTGTATCCAAAGGATACATTGTTTTTTTTTTTTTTTTTTGCGGTACGCGGGCCTCTCACCGCTGAGGCCTCTCCCGTTGCAGAGCACAGGCTCTGGACGCGCAGGCTCAGTGGCCATGGTTCACGGGCCCAGCCACTCTGCGGCATGTGGGATCCTCCCGGACCAGGGCACGAACCCGTGTCCCCTGCATCGGCAGGCAGACCCTCAACCACTGCGCCACCAGGGAAGCCCCCTAAAGGATACATTTTATCCATTTGGGGCAGTTTCTGACACTAGCTTTTAATCAGCCACCTAAGTCACTCAGACGAGTGAAAGGTAGATGGATCTTCCTGCGGCTTAATGAACGAAAATTTTCCTCTATCCACTATGCCCGTGCTGGCCTGGACTTTAGAATTTGTAAATTAAAATATTTTCCCCAATATAACATTAATTCTCAAAGCTGAAGTTTGAGCCCAATTCCTCTTGTCAGTAGACAATCCTTTTTTTATTTTCTCCCTTCCCTTGAATTTATACATTTAGGGGAGGTGAATAGGTCAAAGAAGAAAAGTGAGAATGTTTTTTCTATAGATTACGCAAAATTTCTATGAGTGAAGCACAAAACAAACTTACCTGAACACCTTGAGTTCTTCCCCATTAAGGTGGGTAAAAGGAAGGATATAAAGGTCTATGAGATTGCTTCTTACACGTAAGAGGCTGCCTGGATTCTCAAAAATACCAGACCATGCATCTTCATAAATCGTTATTCTACTTCATATGTTATAATTTTCTAGAGAAGATGTATGCACAATATTTATAAAATTTAATTTGAATGTATTCAGTGTTATGTAAATTAACTGTATTTAAAATAATAAAATTATATCTGTTGTTTGATGTATTGTTCCTGAGAGGTAAAATTTTACACTGGCTTCCTTAACTGTGTGTGTATGTGCACATATGTATGTGTGTGTGTGAGTGTGTGAAAGTGCAAGGGAATAAGGGTGAAGGGTTCAGTTTCCTGTGTGCATTCTGGAGACAGAAATATACCTTCTGTGCCTTTAGCAATTACAGGCTAACCATGAAATTCGAGAACGTGACTGCCAGGGTTCTTGCTCCAGTAACAGGACCACCAAGGCAAAGGCAGGCAGGGCCCAGAGCCAGGTTCCTCATAATCACGGGCTCAAATCAAATCTCTACGGATATATCTCTACGGCGGATATAAATCATACCTTTCTTTATTCTACGCTGTGACGTCACAGTGGCCTCTGCCTTATAACGTGTTTGGCGCACAGTGACTCACCAGTAAGCAAGTTTATCAAATAAAATCTCATTTGAATGAGGGTAGGGATGAGAAAGACACCTCCTTCCAGACTCTCGCATTCCTCTTTCCCACCCCGCATCTGAGGCAGGTGATAGAGAATAAGGCATTCCTGAGGGGCCATTCTCAGTCTGCAGCACCGCAGACAGTGGACCCATTTATAACCAAATCACTGAACTCACTGGGGACCACGTGCAGCCTCCTCCAGACTGGCCAGACACTAAAGGTGAGGCAGCACTACTAACCCCTTCTCTGTTCATTCCAGTGAGGACTCGGTGATGACTTTAAAGAAGGGCTTGGGGGCTTCCCTGGTGGTGCAGTGGTTGGGAGTCCGCCTGCTGATGCAGGGGACACGGGTTCGTGCCCCAGTCCGGGAAGATCCCACATGCCGTGGAGAGGCTGGGCCCGTGGGCCATGGCCACTGAGCCTGCGTGTCCGGAGCCTGTGCTCTGCAACGGGAGAGGCCACAGCAGTGAGAGGCCCGCGTACCGGTAAAAAAAAAAAAAGAAAAGAAAAGAAGGGCTTGGTGTCTGCCAGAGGAGGGACGGGAATACATACGAGGGAACTGTTCTGAACAGGTCGTTAGTCGGTATCAATACCTGCCACTCAAATCCACCAGATAACTCCTACCTGATTTTATATATACATAAATATACGTAAGTATACATATTTATATATAAAATCTCTGGCATCTTCACCTCCTGTATCAGGCCTGAAAACACTGAAGTCTTCAGACAAGCAGAAAAATGAAGCTGTGCTGAAACTCTGGAAGCAGCAGCAGTCCTGTTTGTCTTCATGACTTCAACATGCAAAATCGCCTCTCACAAATCATCCATTCACTGCTCCTTTCTGGAGCAGTAGCCTGGAATCATTGTCAAAAGTCAATCTCCACTTGACTTGAAGGATATAGTTTAAAGATTTGTTTTGGAAATCAAGATTCCCAGTACACATTTAAAATAAGACTTGTTGTTTATGCAGCACATTTTTTAAATGGGGCTTCTAGTTTGTTTGTTTGTTTGTTTTTTAGTAGGAATGCTAAACTGAACACATGCTGGTGTCACTTCTGTGGTTGGTTTATTATGGGGAAAGCTGGTTGCTTGACCCTGTCAACAATGCTGTGATATCCATCCAGAGAACTTTACGGGTTATCTACTATATGTAGGGTAGTAAAAAGGCTGAATTTGTATCCAAGCTTCACTTGTACTTTGAGTAAAAACAGAGCACTTGAAAATGAAACTGTCTCAAAAAATCTGGATGATGTAATCTTTGCATATACACACTATATGCCAGAAAATGCTATTAAAACCTGTTGTCGTAAGTAAAGGAGTGAAGAAAGAAAATTAGTGTAAAATGCATGTAATACCACTGTCACTGAAATAAGTGTTTGCTTTAAAAAAGAAATGATATGAAATAAGTGCTAGATTAAGAGTCAGTGCTGAGTACAACCCCCTGCTTGGCCATCAAGACTCTGGATAATGTGGGCAAATTCCTCTTCATCTCTGAGTTTTAGTTTCCTCATCTGTAAAGCCAGGCAGCTGGAAAAGGATGATTTATTATGTCTATTTCACTATTGAAATTCTATGATTTTCTGATTCTATCTGAGTCATTCTTCCTTAACACTGAATTTCTTCTAACAGAAAACAGAAATAAGCATCAAAATAGCAAAACACACATTTTGCCTTTCATCATGAATACACATTTCCAAACTCTCAAATCTACAGTGTACCAAATTATATTTCATAATTACCATGCAATGTCTACTGGTATTATTTCCAAATGCTGTATTTTGTCAAGAGTCAGTATCTAAAACAATTAAAAATTTGGAATATTGAATTCTTTACAGAGCGCATTCATCAACCACTAATGGTCATTCATTTTTGTTTTGCTGTGATTCACGTACCTCTTGTTTTATTATTGTAAAGGTTCTAGTGCCCTCATTGTTCCCTAGCAGAAAAATCTTCCAGGAAGATTCAGGGAAACATTAAAGAAAGTGGTATTCTTATAATATCTGGCTGAGATACAGTTAATAATTACTTTTTGGAATATGAAGTCACAGATGCCAATCAGCTATTTTTCATTTCCACAAAGGACAAAGAAAAGACTAAAGCAAGAACAAGAAAGTCTGTGATTACCCAAAGAAGTTCTGATCATCATTACTTTCTAGAATTTGATACCAAGAAATATCAGTCAACCTATTGTTCTGGATACATTTGAGAATATGGCTGATATATTTGGGGTGGCTGAATTGAAGGCTTCATGAAAATGACACAGAAAATTACATTTCCTCCCAGTCCCTCTCAAGAAATAGTAGGGAGAACACCCATCCCTCACCTGTTCTGTTTTAGGTCTTCCAGTATCACTACTCCCTATTCCAAAAGATCTTGGTATATTTAATAAGCAACCAAGAACGCCTTTCTATTTACTTCTACAAAAGTTGGAACTCTATTCCTGAGCTTGTGTCCTAAGTAAGAGTGTGAAAATAGTTTCTACAAAGCTGTATCTAAGCTCAGCCCTGTGAATCATGTAAATATGCCCCAAGGTAACCTGGACAGACCTATCTCTGGCCCAGCATTTCTGTGGAAAAGGTTTCTGAAGCATTTTGGCGGTTCCTTTGGGGTTTCATAAGCACAAAGGATGGTGGCATTGCTATCCACGGTCAGAGTCATTAATATTAATAGAAAACACCTCACAATAGGATGTTGATAATGGGAGAAACTATGTAAGTATGGGAATAGAGAGTTTATGGAAACCTCTGTGCCTTCTACTCAGTTTTACTGTGAAGCTAAAACTGTTCTAAAAAAGACAAAGTCTATTAAAAAAAAAATCCATGACCATACAATAGAAAAATGGATAGGATGTCAAGAGACAGTTCACATGCAAAAATGAAAATAGCTATTAAATGTAAGAAAAGATATTTAATCTTACTCATAATAAGAGAAAATAAATTATAACATTATAAAGATACCACATTTTGTGTATAATACTGGCAAAGATTAAAAGGTCTTATTAATATATCTTGTTGAAAAGATGTGGAAAAACAGGCCCTTTCACGCATTTCTGAGGGCATTGCTATACCCTCCATATAGGGCAACTTCACAATATCTCACAAAATTTTAAATGCACATATTCTTTTCACCCAGCAATTTCACCTCCAGGAATTCATCATTCTGATATAATCCCATATGTGTGAAAGTTTATATGTACAATGTTACTCATTTTTGAATATTCATGACATTTTTTGTAATAGCAAAAGATTGAAAATTTGTATTCATTATATTTTGTAATAGAAAAAGATTGGAAGCATCTTTGGTGTCTATCAATAAGAGACTAGTTAACTAAATCACAGCTTAGTCACAACGCTGGGGTTGTTCAGGGATGTTACTGCCATATTCTTTTGGTTTTCAACAGAAAGAGTTTTTCCTAAACATTCTTAATTTCTTGCCCCACTGTTTCCTAAAGTAAGTTGCCTAATTAGTGAGTTTGAGTGAGAAAGTACCAGCACACCTGATCCATTTGTCCATCTTTCCTTTTGGGATCTGCCTGCTCCATATTTACATCTATTTCATCAGGTCACGAGCCTTTCAGGGAAGCCATCCATGTAGGGAGGCCCGTGGCTCTCTGAGCTACCTTTCACTAAGTTGGTAAGTCTGTCTGATTTGAGGGTTCAGTATTAGAAAATCATTGTCATTGTACATCTGAGCTGCATTCTCCAGTATCAGCTTTACCAGTAATATATACGTCTTTTAATCTTTATTTACTTTGCACTGTGTTCTCTCTCAGTGAATTCAAAACTCAGGTGGGAAAAGTACAGGTGTCATATACCGTGCCTCTCCTATCCAACACACACATTGGAATCCTATCCACTCACAGGAATGAGAAATCGTAACTGGTACAGAGAGCAGATGATCTCCAAGTTAAACTGATGGCAGAAAAGAGCAAGGTGCAGAACAGCCTGTGTAGAACACTACCATTTGGGTAAAAAGAGGTGGAGGAAAGAACATATGTTCATTTGTATCTGCCTAACATATCTCTAAAAGGATAACACTCGAAACTGACAGCACTGGTTGCCTCTACAAAGGGGAAGACTGTGGCTGGGATCAGAGATGGGAGCGTTTTCAGTGTCCACTTTTGTACCTTCTGAATGTTGAACACATGAGACTGTTCAAGCATGTGAGTTCGTTTCCTCTGCAGTACATATTTCTAAAATTATCTCCTTCTCTTCCCTCTCTTTCTTGCTCCCCAAAGTCTGTTCCACTAGTGCTGGTGTTCATAAAACAATATAACTGTGTAACATAAAAGGGGACAAGATTAACATATGACAATTTGGGGGATTTCTCTCCCCTGACACCTAAGAAGGCCTCTCTCTCTGATCTTGGCCCTCCTCCTCCACGAAGGGCTCTTTCCACGGGGTTACTGGGGCTTTGATGATGCAAAATCAGGAGACAGGGATGCAGATGGTAACAAGTTCAACAGGAAGGAGGCTGGAGGGGAAGTTCAGGTTGTTTGACAGAGATTGGCACAAGATTAACTCAGATGTACATGGAAAGTAGGTGTAAGTATGAGAGAAGTAAGGACTTTTAGGAAGGATTTCTGAGAATTTGCATACATTTCATAGTTCTGAGACAGGAGTGTGTGGGTCACAGTTTCAATGGACTTCACAAGTATCATGACTTGTAGCTGAAAACCGTCATGATTGTGTCTTGCTGCTTTGGATGGCCCCCAATATCAGCATTCAATAGACACATAAAACAAATTACAAGGATTAAAACCTTCCCATTGATAGACTTCTACTGATTCATTTATTACAGAGAAGCATGGTGTAGTATCTAAGCCACTAACGAATCGTCAAACCAGATTTCTGTTTTCTGTTTTCTTTTCTTCCTAAAAATATAATAGGGGTACTGATAACCTGTGTGTCCTGGGAGCCCCCAGCAAACAGTTTTGTTCACTGCTGGGTATCAGATACAAGCACTGGGGGCAGTCACGCTGGACGCAGAACCAACCTAACCAGCACCTCTGTGCCATGAAGTCCTGCTGGAGGAGACCGAGGCAAAGGCAGAGCCCCTCTGGTGGTGGGAAGAGCTCACCCCAGACTGTTTTCCCAAATCTACTGACCCTACAGTTCTCATGTCTCCCAGCCCCGACTATTGTTCCTTCCTCCAGCTGATCTCCAAAATGCTTGGTTTGGCTATTCATAGAAGACATATTTTCACGGATAAGACTGACTTCCATTTATATGTAAAACACAAAACCACCATTTTGTGCAGATCATTAAAGAAGTATCAGATTGTCTTCATTATAAATTTTCTTTCATCCCAACATGAAATTCTGTTCACATATTTTCAGTTTTCACAGTTCGTTGCTCACATAGCTCATTACTTGGAAATACACACACTCAGGGAACCTTAGGCTTAGGCAAGATTTAGTAACATTGCCCCTCTCTGCTGAGATCTGCTGGGGAGTTTGTTAGAGTCCTTGAGTTCTGGAATTATCACGTGTTTCTATGATGATGGGAGTGATGTGAAATAATCACTAGTAAGAACTTGTTCTCTAGTCAGAGATGTTTGGGGTATGGGGAGAGAGCAGCTTAGAAATTTGATTTAAGACTCCAGGAAAAAAAATTTTCCACAACAATAAATGTCAACTGTCATTCAGACACCTAAGCAGAAGCAGAATTCCCTCCAGAACAGAAACTCTTCTGAAATACACAGCAAAAAGAGTTCCTTTCTTAGACTTTTTATAATTATCTATGAAAGCAGGAAGAGCAAAGACAGCTAAAAAATGATATGTTCTGGATGCCTTTCAAAGCTCTGATTTTATTTTCAGCTGCATCCGCCCCCCCCACCCCCATCATGAAAGTCAAATCATCCTAGCCAGATATTGTTTTCATTTGGGAATGCTGTTTCCAATAGGAAGGTAACATTGAAGTTATATTATGTATGGACTTTCAAAACCTTGTAGCAGGTTTCCTGCATTTCTAAATCCACGAGTATTTCTTCTCGGTGGAATCACTAATTCCTTGAATCACTTGTGGATTAACAAAGTCTATTCGTTCGCTTACACAGAACTGTGTTTCGTTTAGTAAAACATCACCAGCGAACAATCCCCTATTTCCCTAAAATTTGGTGAATTAGAGTGAATGACAAATGAACACCTCTCCCCTTTTTTCAAGGCAAGCCCCCAACATCAGGATACACATTGGATGATGCACATCAGTGGCACCTCCTCTGATGCAACGGAGAGTAGGGAGCCTTTTCTTGGAGAGATCCCTGCAACCAGAGTCACTGCCCATGGAGGAACTAAAACCCAGAAAAACAAGAATAACGTTCTAGTCTCGTGGCCAGAAAGGCAATTTGGGCAAGGAATTCTGCAGCTCTGTATTTGTTCTTTCTTGGGATGACTCCTGCCTTTCTACTGAGATTTTAAGGCATCTTGATTGATTATCACAGCTCTCACTTTTCAGATATGACTTCAGTGTGAAACCCTGCTAAGCCTAGCATTTACAGGGCTAGGCAACAAGTAGTTTGATTGCAAGTATGACGTAGAAAAGGGGAGGGAGTAAGTGTTAGTGGTAGATATTATAAAGAAGTGATAGTCATAATCTCTTTTGTTCTATTTTCTATTGTGATGAAAAAGAAGACCAACTAAAATCATGACTCATCTTCTCAATTTATCCATCTGATTATAGAATGTTCAGTGGTTCTCTCATATTTCCCGTCATTATGAATTTTGTTTTGCTCTTGGGATCTGACCGTTATATTGGGTGGAAAGGCCACAGGCACCATCTCTTGACACTCGCGCATATGGTTAAGAGTTTCACGATGCTCGAGTGCTATGCTGTTGCTATAAAATGGCATGCGTGAATAGTCAGGCAACGATATTCTAAATTTAAAGGATAAATAACCTGCTATGCCTTGGTTACAAGACTGCAACCATAATCAGTCTTTGTTCAACTGGGCTGCAAATGACTAATGATTAGAACAAGGGTGTATTACTCCAAGAGCAGGTTACTTCTTCAAGTTAAGGCCTTGAGTAATAGAAAACTGCCTTGCCACAGTACTTTAAAGAACAAAATTACAGTCCTACTAATTACGGTAGAAATACTCTGTGATTTGTCAATTCAGCTTGTAAGCAAAATGAGGCATCCATACATTAAGGGAATCCACACAGTGCCTTGGGGTGGTCTGCCTCTACTTGAGTGAGTATATTAGGGCACCATTACGTGCCACCTGAGAATCTGGAGTAAATTTGTCCCTGATAATTTAACAAGTAAAATCCACATATGATGTTGACTACCTGTGGGAGTAAATCCGAAGAGATTACCAGCAGGTGAATGCAAAACCTCAATAAACGTGATCAAGTAGCAATTTCAGATTATTAATCAGACTCTTTCAAGATGGCAGGAAGCAAAGACATACTCAGGTTACCTCAAATCATGGACAATTATTGTAAAGAATAACAAGGAAAGAAAAGAGACAAGAAACACTCTCAGGAGCCTCATAACCAGGGATTGTAGCCCCTGAAAGGCTGCTCTGGAGTCAACAGGAGCCAAGAAAACCTGTCTCATCAGAAGTGGGCATCTTAAATAGAGCTGCAGTGAACGTTGTAGTACGTGTCTCTTTTTGAATTATGGTTTTCTCAGGGTACGTGCCCAGTAGTGGGATTGCTGGGTTATATGGTAGTTACTTTTTTAGTTTTTTAAGGAACCTCCATACTGTTCTCCATAGTGGCTTTACTAATTTACATTCCCAGCAACAGTACAAGAGAGTTCCCTTTTCTCCACGCCCTCTCCAGCATTTATTGTTTGTAGATTTTTTGATGATGGCCGTTCTGACCAGTGTGAGGTGATACTTCATTGTGGTTTTGATTTGCATTTCTCTAATGATTAGTGATGTTGAGCATCCTTTCATGTGTTTGTTGGCAATCTGTATATCTTCTTTGGAGAAATGTCTGTTTATACAAAGGAATATTACTCAGCCATAAGAAGAAACGAAATTGAGTTATTTGTAGTGAGGTGGATGGACCTAGAGCCTCTCATACAGAGTGAAGTAAGTCAGAAAAACAAATACCGTATGCTAACACATATATATGGAATCTAAAAAAAAAAAAGTAAAAGTGGTTCTGAAGAACCTAGGGGCAGGACAGGAATAAAGATGCAGATGTAGAGAATGGACTTGAGGACACAGGGGTGGGAAGGGTAAGCTGGGACGAAGTGAGAGCGGCATGGACATATATACACTACCAAATGTAAAATAGATAGCTAGTGGGAAGCAGCCGCATAGCAAAGGGAGATCAGCTCGGTGCTTTGTGTCCACCTAGAGGGGTGGGATAGGGAGGGTGGGAGGGAGACGCAAGAGGGAGGAGATATGGGGATATATGTATATTTATAACTGATTCACTTTGTTATAAAGCAGAAACTAACACAACATTGTAAAGCAATTATACTCCAGTAAAGACGTTAAAAAAAGGAAAAAAAAGAACTTGGCAACCATTGCTCCATCTCCAAGTTTTGCCATTGCGATGAATCTACAATTCCTCATTTCTGCTGCTTCTGACCCTACCACTACTGAATCAGTGCACGCTCCTCATCGGGGTGGTTTCTTCTGATTTAAGGCTTTACTGCCTCATGGCTTTCTGCCCCTCGTGATTCCTTTTGCTTTCTTTTAAAGTATGTTTTGCTTCTACTGACCTAACTGGCAGACTCCTTCTCTGCGAGTCTCCTTCAAGTGTGCCATAAGAGAGGATCGAAATAGGCTGGCCAAGTCACCAGTGCACAGCATCCTCTTGAACAGGAGTTTCATATCAAGCCCTTTTCAGGCCTCTGGCAAGCACAGAAACCTCTGCCCTAGAGTCACAGGCCCATTCAGCCTTCTCCTAAATCAGCTGTGGCCAAGGGAGCAGGAACGTGCAGTACAAAGATGACCTACTAAAAAAATATGACTACTATGTGTAAGGAACACCTCAGAAGGGTGTGGCAGGCATTCTGAGGATACTAGAGGACCTCCTTTCGTGCCTGATCTGGTACAACAGGAAATCAGGGCAGGATTGTGACTCAGGAAGTGGAACCCTAATTTATTGTATTGTGCTGTATGAATAGAGGTATTTATTGATGGTAAACAATGAAATTCCAAAAAGCAATAGCAGCCCAGTCACTGCCCTACAGAGAACAAGCTGAAGGGTCAGTCCATCTGAAAACCGCATTTATTGTAGAGATGTGTTACTCCCATGGAAGCCATACATTAACCCTCCTTCTTCTGAGCTCACACGTGCCAAATAGCCTTCACATAAAGTCAACTTTATGTAATTTGACTACAGGGCAAGTATGTATGGCTCTGTCAACATGACTATATGTATATATACAAACAAAATAAATATACAAACAAATATATTTGTATAATACAAACAGTCTCTGACTTAAGATGGTTCAACTTATGACTTTTTTACTTTATGATGGCATGAAAACAATACACATTCAGCAGAGCCCATATTTTGAATTTTGAGTTTTGATCTTTTCCCGGGATATGTGTCACAATACCCTTGTGATGCTGGGCGGCACAGAGAGTGGGAGCTCCCAGTCAGCCACGAGATCGTGAGGGTAAACAACTGATACACTTACAACCATTCTGTACCTGTACAATCATTCTGTTTTTCACTTTCAGTACCGTATTCAAAATTACACGAGATATTCAACACTTTATTATAAAATAGGCTTTGTGTTAGATGATTTGCCCAACTGTGGGCTAATGTAAGTGTTCTGAGCATGTTTAAGATAGGCTAGGCTAAGCTGTGATGTTCAGTAGATTAGATGTATGAAATGCATTTTTGACTCACTATATTTTTGAGTTACAGTGTCAGGACGTAACCCCATTGTAAGCGGAGAAAAAAACTGTATATCTGTGTATGTTTCTAGACAATGTACATAGATACAGATAGATTTATATAACATATATAGTAATGCATAATACATATCATATGTATTCTATCATATCATATGTATTCTATTATACATGAATGAAATATATAATATGTAATATATATTTCTAGATAAAAATACAGGTAGATTTTAATAATATATATTATATATTTCTATAATAGATCATATAAGATATATATGTATATCATATATATATATTTTGACAGTATTTGCTAATGTAAATTTATCCCTCAGAGATAGAAGAACTCATAAAAATTAAGATTCTGGGCCTCAAAAGTTGAAGATCAGCACCTGACATGATAAATGTCTCCGAGGTAAATTACCAGCTGAGTTTCAACAAGCCTTCCCCATATTCTACGCCTCTGCCTCACCATGAACAATAAACCTTCTATTTGAAACTTCAATACAAAATACTGCATTCTCAAGGGAATCCCTTATGTATTCACTTAATAATTGATAAGAATCATTTTCATTTAGCCAAGCTGCTGGCTATTACATTCATTGCACACTGGGTTCACAAAATAAGGTTTTCCAAACTGAGTCATGGAAGATGGTTAAAAGGAAGAAAAAAAATGTTTCCAAGATATCCTTAAGAACAACCTGTAATTGAGATAAATATACTATTATCTGAGGATTATAGGCTCAAACTTGGCTACTCAACATCATCAGTTCTCCACCTTCATTTCCGCTTCCCTCCTGTTCTCGGGTGCAGTAAACTTCCATTACTGACAACTCTCATACACAGAGCGAGTTTCAGCAAGGTGGCACGCAGAGAGCAAAGGACCACTCTTCCACTCTTCTACCTTATTAAGAATTTCAAGGTAGTGATCCCTCTGCAGTCTAGGTAAATGGCGTCTGGAGTTGCACAGTGTACAGTCTGCGTGACTGTGTGCTTCGGTTGCAAATGATAACATGACCTTCTAATGTATTTGATTTGTATACAGTCTAGGTTTAAACTCCTGCTGTCTATTCACTTTGTCTTTTGAATTCTTAGAAAGTATGAAAGAACTATAATTACAGACAATTCGGGGACAAAAGACTCCAGTGTACACACATTTACTAAAAGCAATCAGTGATGAAGTGCTTAATGTTCAGGCTCAGTAAAAACCACAGCGCTGGGGGAGTTGTTTACATCCTTCTCTAAGGTTCTGAAAGGAATAAACTGCATCAGGAGGAAATAGTGCTTTATGTCTGGGGTCAAGGCTTGAGAGATGAACGTTAAATACAACAAATTGCCTGGGTTGGGTTTAACTATGGTCGATAAATCCAGAAATCACATTGTACTTTCATTCTCTGGAGATTAGCCTCTGTAAGGTTCCTGTGTGTGTGTGTGTGTGTGTGTGTGTGTGTGTGTGTGTGTGTGTGTGTGTGTGTGTGTGAGAGAGAGAGAGAGAGAGAGAGAGAGAGAGAGAGAGAGAGGCTACATATATGCAAGAATGTCTCAATTCCTTCAGTCAGAAAAATCATTTTGAATAGAAACTGATTGCGGGGGAGGTTATGAGCTCCTTTCAGCTTAAAAGTAGCAATTCTTCACCCCATTAATTCTTTTTTTTTTTTTTTGCGTTACGCGGGCCTCTCAATGTTGCGGCCTCTCCCGTTGCGGAGCACAGGCTCCGGACGCGCAGGCTCAGCGGCCATGGCTCACGGGCCCAGCCGCTCCGCGGCACGTGGGATCCTCCCGGACCGGGGCACGAACCCGTGTCCCCTGCATCGGCAGGCGGACTCTCAACCACTGCGCCACCAGGGAAGCCCCCATTAATTCTTTATTCAAAGTTTGTCATTATTTAAACACCACTGTTTGTCTCCTCAGCGTTGCTGATTTGAAAAGAATCCTGCCACATTCATCAACCATTAAAGCCGGCAGGGCCACTGCGGCATTATCTTATTAAATGACGGGTTGCTTTTTAAATGACTTATAAAAAAAAAAAAAAGCACAAGATCTACTTCCTGTCATGAAATAACCACATTGATTAAAAAACAAATCCAGCAAGATGGTCTCAAAGTTTGCTTTTGTCAAATTGGCAATGACTGTGAAAACTCTTAAGACTGCTGTAGAATAGCTTTAAGATGAAATCCCACCAACAACTATTATTGTGAGGTAGGAACAGCACTAAAATAAACAGCATGATGAGAAGAATCTGGCAAGGCAGGATGGTCTGAGCCATATGTGAAAAATACTTCGAAGCATTTAAGGTGAGTGTGAGTTAGAGAACTGAGGAACTTAATACCAACAAATTGGGCATGTCTCTTACTGACCTTGATCTGTCCCCCTTCCTCTAACGTCTCTCCTTCAGGCCCGTCTCCACACTGCCCCCAGAACATTCTTTCTTAGATATTAGTTAATGAAAACTGCTAGATGTTTCCCTCCTACTTTCAGATCAAGTCCAAGTTTTTGACATTGTGTGCAGTGCCCTCTGTGTTCCGACGTCTTTATCTCTCCAGACGGTGACCCTCTCCTAATCACCTTGAAGACCCACACCCTGCAAATTCTCTCTCCATCTCTGTATTGTACTTTAAAGCACAGGTGGTCCTTTCTGCCTGGTATGCACTTCCTTCTTGGTCCTTCAAAATCAAGTTCAGAGATAATCTCCACGGGATTCCTCCTCAGACTCCTTTCCCTCCTGTGAATGTTTTCTTGCATCTATCATCCAGACAGGATGGGAAACTGGGGGAGTCATCTGCTGGAAGCGGGTATTTGGGACTGGGGTAATTGCCTTTAAGTTGTGGTTGCTTAGCAAACACACTGACTTACTTAGAACTTAGGTTGGATGTTCATTTAGGGGATTTAGGGATGCTGATGGAGATTATGTGGTAGAGGCACTGAAGCCCTCTTAGCCAGTCTTGGCAGCCACAAGATACACAGTGTATGTCTGCATCTTCCATCCGTGCCTGTATTCGAGCCCTTCTGGGGCAGAAGCTTTTGCATTTCTGCATCCCTCTGACTCACAGGACCAGACATTCTGAAGTACTCAAGAAATGCTTTTGCTGAATTGAATGTTTCAGTCAATCAGAATACACATATTTTGAATATTTTAAGTCCTAATGAACAAAAACAACTTTCCTGAGAAAATGCAATAGTTCACTAGGAAATGAACCAGTCTTTAGGATTCATAAGGAGCCTGACACAAATCTCATTTAATCCTCACAAATAACTCTGTGAACATAAACCAGGGCACAACAGAAGGCAGCATCAGACAAACATGGGAGATTATTAGTTTCTGCCTTACCTCCTCTCCCTGAGTCTGGCTTCATTTCTCATTCCTCTCATGCCATGCTGTCACGAGGCAAATGCTGTGTCACAACCAAGACAAGTTCTATGGCTGGCAGTCAAAGAAATCTCACAAAGTGACTTTTACTACAGTGAATTTGCCGTGGACAAAGACTTAGCCCTGAGTCCTGAAGGTTCAGAAATTCAGTTACAAAGACTTTGTCAGGATCTTAATTATCTCCCCTCAAGGAAGTTTTCCCTGAATTAAAGAACATGGAGTCTTTCTAAATGGTCCCACAGGATTCTGTACTTACCTCTGTCCAAGCTCTTAACTCTCTATATTGTTAATACTGATGTCTGTCTCATCAGGTTACTGACTTCTTGAAGACAAGATTGATCCTATTTATCTAAATCTCCTCTATAAGTAGGATGTCAGTACAGGTTTGATAAATAATGAATGAATGCACGTATTCAGTTTTTGGAGATGTTTAATCTTTTGAACAAATGCCATAAGATTCTGAAATCTAAAACTATATTGTCAATTTCATAGTTTCACATTTGGAAATATAGCTGTCAAGCTATAGCAACTTCACTTTTTTAGTCACAAGGTATGTGGTGTCTGATGTGCCCATCTTCAAGGTGACTTTGTCACAGCCACATTTAGCCCTGTGACTCTTCAGCTCTGTGCTTTCACAGCAGACCAAACTTCTGCTCTCCTGGACACGTTTTTTCTAGGTACACACATAACTCCAGTCATATTTCTGTTGATTCTTATGGAGCTAGGAGTCCATAAGAGGGAATTCTCAAGGAGCAAACTGGCTTTAATTACTCGTTGTCACCGCATATAGTAGTTACTGTTATTTCCCCTATTTTACTATTAAATAAATAAAACAATACCTAGAAAGATCAAATTAATTGAACAAGATAATACAACTCCTTAAGGGACAGAATTTGGACTAAAATTGATAGTTTTTGCTTCCTAGTCCATGCTGCTTCTCTCATTAAAAAAAAAAAAAACAACAAAACTGTTGTTGAGGTATAACGCACATAGAGAAAGCTGTACACCTCAGTGAATTTATGTAAATTGAACAAAATCATATAAGCACCAACCAGACCAAGCATCATCATATTCCAAGTAGCCCAGAGGTTCCATTCTCTTCTAGTCACTATACCACCCATGCAATGGGCATCCACTATCCCAAGTTCTAAGATCATAGATTGATTTTCTCTAATTTTACACTTTACATAAATGGGATGATACGATATGCAATATTTTGCACCTGTCTTCTCTTACTGAACATTATGTTTATGACATTTATCCATATAGTCACAGTTGTTCATTCTCATGGCTGTATAGTATTCAATTTTATGAAAAGATCACTCTTTATCCACCTGCTCATGATGGGTATTTGGGTTGTTTTAAATTTGGGACTGTTATGAATAGGGCTGCTGAGTGTTCCTTCTCTCCAAATTCTGACCATACATATCAAATAATTTTAGAGATGGAAGCACAAAGTCACGGCAGAATGAATCAAGCCTTTTATTTTGAAAATGCTGGTTTTACCCTAAAATGTCAAGGGTGGCATAATATTCATAAAATGATTAATTAGCAACAGTAAGAGATTAAAGGAGAAAAAGCATGCAATCACCTAAAGAGATACAAAATTTTTTCAATAAAATTTACTGTTGAATCCCAATAAAAACTTCTAGCGGGGACCTTGAAGATGGCGGAAGAGTAAGACGCGGAGATCGCCTTCCTCCCCACGGATACACCAGAAATACATCCACACGTGGAACAACTCCTACAGAACTCCTACTGAAGGCTGGCAGAAGACCTCAGACCTCCCAAAAGGCAAGAAACTCCCCACGTAACTGGGTAGGGCAAAAGAAAAAACAGAGACAAAAGAATAAGGACGGCACCTGCACCAGTGGGAGGGAGCTGTGAAGGAGGAAAAGTTTCCACACACTAGGAAGCCCCTCCGCGGGCGGAGACTGCGGGAGGCAGAGGGGGGAGTATCGGGACCGCGGAGTAGTGCACAGCGACGGGTGCGGAGGGCAAAGCGGGGAGATTCCTGCACAGACGATCGGTGCTGACCGGCACTCACCAGCCCGAGTGGCTTGTCTGCTCACCTGCCGGGGCGGGCGGGGCTGCGAGCTGAGGCTCGGGTTTTGGTTTTGGACGGAGCTCAGGGAGAGGACTGGGGTTGGCGGCTTGAACATAGCCTGAAGGGGTTAGTGCACCACGACTAGCCAGGAGGGAGTTCGGGGAAAAGCCTGCACCGGCCGAAGAGGCAAGAGACTTTTTCTTCCCTCTTTGTTTCCTGGTGCGCGAGGAGAGGGGTTTAAGAGCGCTGCTTAAAGGAACTCCAGAGACGGGCGCGAGCCGCGGCTAAAAGCGCGAACCCCAGAGACGGGCGCGAGCCGCGGCTGAGGGCGCGAGCCCCCGAGACGGGCGCGAGCCGCGGCTGAAAGCGCAAACCCCAGAGACGGGCGCGAGCCGCGGCTAAAACCGCGGACCCCAGAGACGGGCGGGAGACGCTAAGGCTGCTGCTGCCGCCACCAAGGGCCTGTGTGCGAGCACAGGTCACTCTCCACACCCCTCTTCCGCGGAGCCTGTGCAGCCCGCCACTGCCAGGTTCCCGGGATCCAGGGACAACTTCCCCGGGAGTACGCACGGCCGGTCTCAGGCTGGTGCAACATCACGCCGGCCTCTGCCGCAACGTCATGCTGCCTCTGCAGCTGCAGGCCCGCCCCGCACGTAGTGCCCCTCCTACCCCCATCCCCCAACCCCCGGCCTGAGTGAGCCGGAGGCCCCGAATAAGCGGCTCCTTTAACCCCGTCCTGTCTGAGCGAAAAAACAGACGCCCTCCAGCGACCTACACGCAGAGGCAGGGCCAAATCCAAAGCTGAGCTCCTGTGAGCTGTGAGAACAAAGAAGAGAAAGGGAAATCTCTCCCAGCAGCCACAGAAGCAGCGGATTAAAGCTCCACAATCAACTTGATATACCCTGCATCTGTGGAATACCTGAATAGACAAGGAATGATCCCAAATTGAAGAGGTGGAATTTAGGAGCGAGATCTATGATTTTTTTCCCTTTTCCTCTTTTTGTGAATGTGTACGTGTATGCTTCTGTGTGAGATCCTGTCTGTATACTCTTGCTTCCACCATTTGTCCTAGGGCTCTATCCGTCCATGACTTTTATTTAAAAATTCTTTTTCTTAATAATTAAGTTTAATTGTGATAACTTTATTATACTTTACCTTCGTTCTTTCTTTCTTTCCTTCCTTCCTTCCCTCCTTTAGACAACGAATCACCCCAAATTGAGGAGGTGGTCTCAGGGAGCAGGATTTATGATTTTTCCCCCTTTACCTCTTTTTGTGAAGGTGTATGTGTATGCTTCTGTGTAAGATTTTCTCTGTATAGCTTTGCTTCCAACATTTGTCCTAAGGTTCTATCCGTCCCTTTTTTTTTTTCTAAATATTTTTTAATTCAATAACTATATTATACTTTATTTTATCTTTACTGTATCATCTTTCTTTCTGTCTTTTTTCCTTCTTTCCCTCCTTCCTTCCTTCCTCCCTCCCTCCCTCCCTCCCTCCTTTCTTTCCTTCTTTGCTTCTTTCTTCCCTCCTTCCTTTCCTCCTTTCCTTCTTTCTTTACTCATACTTCTACTAATTCTCCCTACTTTTTCTCCCTTTTATTCTGAGCTGTGTGGGTGAAAGGCTCTTGGTGCTCCAGCCAGGAGTCAGGGCTCTGCCTCTGAGGTAGGAGAGCCAACTTCAGGACACTGGTCAACAAGAGACCTCCCAGCTCCACATAATATTAAACGGTGGAAATATCCCAGAGACCTCCATCTTAACACCAGCACCCAGCTTCACTCAACGACCAGCAAGCCACAGTGCTGGACAACCTATGCCAAACAACTAGCAAAACAGGAACACAACCCCACCCATTAGCAGAGAGGCTGCCTAAAATCATAATAAGGCCACAGACACCCCAAAACACACCACCAGACGTGAACCTGCCCACTAGAGAGACAAGATCCAGCCTCATCCAGCACAACACAGGCACTAGTCCCCTCCACCAGGAAGCCTACACAACCCACTGAAACAACCTTAGCCACTGGAGACAGACATCAAAAACAACGGGAACTATGAAAGTGCAGCCTGCAAAAAGGAGACCCCAAACACAGTAAGATAAGCAAAATGAGAAGACAGAAAAACACACAGCAGATGAAGGAGCAAGATAAAAACCCACCAGACCTAACAAATGAAGAGGAAATAGGCAATCTACCTGAAAAAGAATTCAGAATAATGATAGTAAGGATGATCCGAAATCTTGGAAGTAGAATGGACAAAATGCAAGAAACAGTTAACAAGGACCTACAAGAACTAAAGATGAAACAAGCAACGATGAACAATGCAATAAATGAAATTAAAATCACTCTAGATAGGATCAATAGCAGAATAACTGAGGCAGAAGAACGGATAAGTGACCTGAAAGATAAAGTAGTGGAAATAACTACTGCAGAGCAGAATAAAGAAAAAAGAATGAAAAGAACTGAGGACAGTCTCAGAGACCTCTGGGACAACATGAAACGCACCAACATTCGAATTATAGGGGTTCCAGAAGAAGAAGAGAGAAAGAAAGGGACTGAGAAAATATTTGAAGAGATTATAGTTGAAAACTTCCCTAATATGGGAAAGGAAATAGTTAATCAAGTCCAGGAAGCACAGAGGGTCCCATACAGGATAAATACAAGGAGAAACACGCCAAGACACATATTAATCAAACTGTCAAAAATTAAATACAAAGAAAGCATATTAAAAGCAGCAAGGGAAAAACAACAAATAACACACAAGGGAATCCCCATAAGGTTAACAGCTGATCTCTCAGCAGAAACCCTACAAGCCAGAAGGGAATGGCAGGACATACTGAAAGTGATGAAGGAGAATAGCCTGCAACCAAGACTACTCTACCCAGCAAGGATCTCATTCACATTTGATGGAGAAATTAAAACCTTTACAGACAAGCAAAAGCTGAGAGAGTTCAGCACCACCAAACCAGCTTTACAACAAATGCTAAAGGAACTTCCCTAGACACGAAACACAAGAGAAGGAAATGACCTATAGTAGCGAACCCAAAACAATATATAAAATGGAAATAGGAACATACATATCGATAATTACCTTAAATGTAAATGGACTAAATGCTCCCACCAAAAGACACAGATTGGCTGAATGGATACAAAAACAAGACCCTTATATATGCTGTCTACAAGAGACCCACTTCAGAACTAGAGACACATACAGACTGAAAGTAAGGGGATGGAAAAAGATATTCCATGCAAATGGAAACCAAAAGAAAGCCGGAGTAGCAATTCTCATATCAGACAAAATAGACTTTAAAATAAGGACTATTAAAAGGGACAAAGAAGGACACTACATAATGATCAAGGGATCGATCCAAGAAGAAGATATAACAATTGTAAATATTTATGCACCCAACATAGGAGCACCTCAATACATAAGGCAAATACTAACAACCATAAAAGGGGAGATCAACAGTAACACATTCATAGTAGGGGACTTTAACACCCCACTTTCACCCATGGACAGATCATCCAAAATGAAAATAAATAAGGAAACACAAGCTTTAAATGATACATTAAACAAGATGGACTTAATTGATATTTATAGGACACTCCATCCAAAAACAACAGAATACACATTTTTCTCAAGTGCTCATGGAACATTTTCCAGGATAGATCATATCTTGGGTCACAAATCAAGCCTTGGTAAATTTAAGAAAACTGAAATTGTATCAAGTATCTTTTCCGACCACAACGCCATGAGACTAGATATCAATTACAGGAAAAGATCTGTAAAAAATACAAACACATGGAGGCTAAACAATACGCTACTTAATAATGAAGTGATCACTGAAGAAATCAAAGGGGAAATCAAAAAATACCTAGAAACAAATGACAATGGAGACACAACGACCCAAAACCTATGGGATGCAGCAAAAGCAGTTCTAAGGGGGAAGTTTATAGCAATACAAGCCCACCTTAAGAAGCAGGAAACATCTCGAATAAACAACCTAACCTTGCACCTCAAGCAATTAGAGAAAGAAGAACAAAAAAACCCCAAAGCTAGCAGAAGGAAAGAAATCATAAAAATCAGATCAGAAATAAATGAAAAAGAAATGAAGGAAACAATAGCAAAGATCAATAAAACAAAAAGCTGGTTCTTTGAGAAGATAAACAAAATAGATAAACCACTAGCCAGACTCATCAAGAAAAAAAGGGAGAAGACTCAAATCAATAGAATTAGAAATGAAAAAGGAGAAGTAACAACTGACACTGCAGAAATAAAAAAAATCATGAGAGATTACTACAAGCAACTCTATGCCAATAAAATGGACAATCTGGAAGAAATGGACAAATTCTTAGAAATGCACAACCTGCCAAGACTGAATCAGGAAGAAATAGAAAATATGAACAGACCAATCACAAGCACTGAAATTGAAACTGTGATTAAAAACCTTCCAACAAACAAAAGCCCAGGACCAGATGGCTTCACAGGTGAATTCTATCAAACGTTTAGAGAAGAGCTAACACCTATCCTTCTCAAACTCTTCCAAAATATAGCAGAGGGAGGAACACTCCCAAATTCCTTCTACGAAGCCACCATCACCTTGATACCAAAACCAGACAAGGATGTCACAAAGAAAGAAAACTACAGGCCAATATCACTGATGAACATAGATGCAAAAATCCTCAACAAAATACTAGCAAACAGAATCCAACAGCACATTAAAAGGATCATACACCATGATCAAGTGGGGTTTATTCCAGGAATGCAAGGATTCTTCAATATACGCAAATCTATCAATGTGATAAACCATATTAACAAATTGAAGGAGAAAAACTATATGATCATCTCAATAGATGCAGAGAAAGCTTTTGACAAAATTCAACACCCATTTATGATAAAAACCCTCCAGAAAGTAGGCATAGAGGGAACTTTCCTAAACATAATAAAAGCCATATATGACAAGCCCACAGCAAACATCATCCTCAATGGTGAAAAACTGAAAGCATTTCCACTAAGATCAGGAACAAGACAAGGTTGCCCACTCTCACCACTCTTATTCAACATAGTTTTGGAAGTTTTAGCCACAGCAATCAGAGAAGAAAAGGAAATAAAAGGAATCCAAATCGGAAAAGAAGAAGTAAAGCTGTCACTGTTTGCAGATGACATGATACTATACATAGAGAATCCTAAAGATGCTACCAGAAAACTACTAGAGCTAATCAATGAATTTGGTAAAGTAGCAGGATACAAAATTAATGCACAGAAATCTATGGCATTCCTATATACTAATGATGAAAAATCTGAAAGTGAAATCAAGAAAACACTCCCATTTACCATTGCAACAAAAAGAATAAAATATCTAGGAATAAACCTACCTAAGGATACGAAAGACCTGTATGCAGAAAATTATATGACACTGATGAAAGAAATTAAAGATGATACAAATAGATGGAGAGATATACCATGTTCTTGGATGGGAAGAATCAACATTGTGAAAATGACTCTACTACCCAAAGCAATCTACAGATTCAATGCAATCCCTATCAAACTACCACTGGCATTTTTCACAGAACTAGAACAAAAAATTTCGCAATTTGTATGGAAACACAAAAGACCCCGAATAGCCAAAGCAATCTTGAGAACGAAAAAAGGAGCTGGAGGAATAAGGCTCCCTGACCTCAGACTATATTACAAAGCAACAGTAATCAAGACAGTATGGTACTGGCACAAAAACAGAAAGATAGATCAGTGGAACAGGATAGAAAGCCCAGAGATAAACCCACGCACATATGGACACCTTATCTTTGATAAAGGAGGCAGGAATGTACAGTGGAGAAAGGACAGCCTCTTCAATAAATGGTGCTGGGAAAACTGGACAGGTACATGTAAAAGTATGAGATTAGATCACTCCCTAACACCATACACAAAAATAAGCTCAAAATGGATTAAAGACCTAAATGTAAGGCCAGAAACTATCAAACTCTTAGAAGAAAACATAGGAAGAACACTCTATGACATAAATCACAGCAAGATCCTTCTGACCCACCTCCTAGAGTAATGGAAATAAAAACAAAAATAAACAAATGGGACCTAATGAAACTTCAAAGCTTTTGCACAGCAAAGGAAACCATAACCAAGACCAAAAGACAACCCTCAGAATGGGAGAAAACATTTGCAAATGAAGCAACTGACAAAGGATTAATCTCCAAAATTTACAAGCAGCTCATGCAGCTCAATAACAAAAAAACAAACAACCCCATCCAAAAATGGGCAGAAGACCTAAACAGACATTTCTCCAAAGAAGATATACAGAATGCCAACAAACACATGAAAGAATGCTCAACATCATTAATCATTAGAGAAATGCAAATCAAAACTACAATGAGATATCATCTCACACCAGTCAGAATGGCCATCATCAAAAAATCTAGAAACAATAAATGCTGGAGAGGGTGTGGAGAAAAGGGGACACTCTTGCACTGCTGGTGGGAATGTGAATTGGTTCAGCCACTGTGGAGAACAGTATGGAGGTTCCTTAAAAAACTACAAATAGAATTACCATATGACCCAGCAATCCCACTACTGGGCATATACCCTGAGAAAACCAAAATTCAAAAAGAGTCATGTACCAAAATGTTCATTGCAGCTCTATTTACAATAGCCAGGACATGGAAACAACCTAAGCGCCCATCATCGGATGAATGGATAATGAAGATGTGGCACATATACACAATGGAATATTACTCAGCCTTAAAAAGAAATGAAATTGAGCTATTTGTAATGAGATGGATAGACCTAGAGTCTGTCATACAGAGTGAAGTAAGTCAGAAAGAAAAAGACAAATACCGTATGCTAACACATATATATGGAATTTAAGGGAAAAAAATGTCATGAAGAACCTAGGGGTAAGATAGGAATAAAGACGCAGACCTACTGGAGAACGGACTTGAGGGTATGGGGAGGGGGAGGGGTGAGTTCTGACAGGGCGAGAGAGAGTCATGGACATATACACACTAACAAACGTAGTAAGGTAGATAGCTGGGGGGAAGCAGCCGCAAGGCACAGGGATATTAGCTCGGTGCTTTGTGACAGCCTGGAAGGGTGGGATGGGGAGAGTGGGAGGGAGGGAGACGCAAGAGGGAAGACATATGGGAACATATGTATATGTATAGCTGATTCACTTTGTTATAAAGCAGAAGCTGACACACCATTGTAAAGCAATTATACCCCAATAAAGATGTTAAAAAAATAATAAAATAAAATAAAAGGCTGAAAAAAAAAAAAAAAAAAAAAAACTTCTAGCAAAAGGAAAGTTTCTTAATATGTTAAGGGGCTCGAAAAAAATGGAAAATCGTTCTCTGCAACAAGACAAGGGTGCTACAACAAGACAAGGTTGTTGTGTCTCACTACTATTCATTATGCTGAAGGTACCAGTAAGCATAATAAGATGTGAAAAACAAAAGTTGTAAGGATAACAAAGGAAAAATGTTTTATTCACAGGTGATATGATAAAAGCATGGAAAATCAAAAATTATACACATAAAGGGCTTTCCCTGGTGGCACAGTGGTTAAGAATCTGCCTGTCAATGCAGGGGACACAGGTTCGATCCCTGGTCCAGGAAGATCCCACGTGCCACAGAGCAGCTAAGCCCGTGCACCACAACCACTGAGCCTGTGCTCTAGAGCCCACGAGCCACAGGTACCGAAGCCCACACACCTAGAGCCCGTGCTCTGAAACAAGAGAAGCCACTGCAGTGAGAAGCCTGCACACAGCAACGAAGACCCAATGTGGCCAAAAATAAATAAATTTATTTTTTAAAAAATTATACACATAAAATATTAGAAATAATAAGAATCTAGCAAGTTTCCTGAGTGTAAAAATACATTTTTAAAAGATCATTGCATTTCATTATATGAGCAAAACCAGGTAGAATATATAATTTAGTTAAAAAGATAGACTTTCAATAACATTTTAAAAATAAATTATCTTAAAATGTAAGAAAATTTAAGAAAAGAACTCTTCAGAATCATTAAGATGACATGAAAAGATTGACAAAAGACTTAAAGAGACATTTCACTGAGGAAGGCTCTGTAGTATAGAGACAAATATATGAAAAGATGCTCAATCTCATTAGTAGGCAGGGAAATGCAGGGAAATTAACCACAATACATTCTCTTCCTACCAGATTTGCAAAAATTAAGTGTCATCAAGGATATGGAATAACCAGTACACTTATGCACAGCTGGTAGTGTATAATCACTTGAAAAAACAATTTATCATTGACTGATAAAGTTGATTTCATTCAGTGAATGCAACTCAGCTGTTCTACTGGTGGAATACCTAGGAATTACCCTAGAGAAACACTTCGAAATATACAAATGTCTATCCACAGTAGAATGGAAAAAAATACAGAATAATCATATGATAGATTACTATCTATCAGGGGAATTGAATGCATTTCAGCAGCCTGTAAAAACATAGATAAATATCAAGAACAATATTGAACAAAATAAAGCAAAGTTGAAGATGAATATACATCGTGTGATTCCATTCATATAAAGTTTAAAAACAGGAACAACTAAACACTATACTATTTAGGCACAGACACATATTTGGTACGTCGATAAGGTAAAGCAAACAAAAAACTCAGAATAATCATTACCAATTAGAAAGGAAAGAATGGAATATGATTTTAGAAGGGTACAGAGAGAACCTGAAAGGTAACGGCAACAATCTTTACTTTCTTCATCTACATGGTGAATACTAGGCAGGCAGATATTCAGCTGGTACAAACTGGTAAATCTGGAGTGATGCGTCCTTACTCGTTGTAAAGAGCTAAACGTTTCCAGAGACCTCCAAGTCTCCCCACTCCAAGCACCTGCGTTGCCCCAACCTTGAGATATGAATTCATTTACATATAATTTAATTACTGATATTTGGGGTTTAGAGCAACTAAACGATTACTATTTGTTTTCTATGTGTCTCACCTATTTTTATATTGCTTTGTTCCTCTTTTCCTGACTTGGTTTGGTATTTTTTATTATTCTATTTTATACTTTCTTTTATCCTTTAGGTATACAATTCTTGCCTTTTTTTTTATTAGTGGTTACTCTAGAGATAAAAACATGCATATTTAACTCACTACAGTCTCCCTTATGTCAATACTTTATGACCCTTGAAATGATGCTAAGAACCTTACAGCAGTTTCACTCTATTTACTTCACTCCCAACTTTGTATTATTGCTGTTGTAGATTTTGCTTCTCCATAGATTGTAAACTCCACAAGGCACTGTTGTCATGTTGTTTTAAAGTTAGTATTTTTAAATTACCCACATTTTAACCCATTCTGCTGTTCTTCATTCCTCCTATAGTCTTGTGTGTCTATCTGAGATCCCTTTTCCTTTAGCCTGAAAAAATTCCTTTAGCCTGAAAAAATTCCTTTAGTGTTTCTTGTAGTGCAGATCTTCTGGTAATAAACTATCTCAGATTTTGTCTGCTGAAAAGTATTTCTTTTACCTTCATTTTTAAAGGTGACTTTCATTTGTCATAGAATTCTCAGTTAGAAGTTTCTTCTTTCAGTATCTATGATGTCATTCCATTTCCTACTGCTTTCCGTATTATCTGCTCAATTGTCAGTGATAAGACCTATTGTTGATCCTCTGAACTTAAAGTGTCCTTTTTAAAATTCCTTTTAATACTTTATCAGTTATTATATTTTTCAGTTATATAATTTATTTGATTTTTTTATAGACTTCAACTCTCTGGTGAAATTCTCCCAACTTCAATAATTTTTTTCTCTCAACTGCAATCTTTTTCTCCAACATACTACTTGCAGTTTATGTGCTATAATAGCCTCTGATTAAAACACTTAAGTGTATGGTTTTTGAGAAACTAGCAATCTTTTATAAATTATAGAGGTAAAATTTCTCATGGCTTCTTTCCCACTCACTCTAAATCAGAACTTAAAGAATCTAAGAATTCTTTAAGTTCTAAATTACCTGGAGGAGGGGGAGGTTTCTTCACATAAAGAAAACCAGTTATACTTTAATTGCTTAGATGCATGTTATTATTTTATATCATATATCATGTGTCTGGCAGACACAACCAATTCCCTTTCCAACTCCTTTCCTGACTTCTTTAACTTCAAATTTATCTTCCTATCCCACTGCTGAGGGTATAACCGAATGGCAAACTATAGAGTTAAACACATTATGATTGATCAAAACACAGCAAAGGCAACTTGATGCTTTGCAAAAGGTGTGTTCCCCACTTAAATGTGAAAAGTGGTGTAGATCAAATGCTTCATATGGGCATGTGTCATTGGTCTGGCAAGCTGGCTGATTCCTTGAAAGCAAGGGCAGGGCCTTAAATTCTCTTCAATTCTCTTGACACTTCCCAGTACAGCTCTTTGTGTATATAATAGATGTTCAGATTTTGGATGTCTGTTGTAACTATCCAAAATTTGACACGACATGCAGAAGAAATTCTATGTCACTTTAGAACTTAAGATTAAAAGAATAATAAAACCTCTAATTATCTACTAATTCAATTAGTAATAAAATCCCAGAAATGAGATTGTACCACAAGTACTTTTAAAGAAGAGATATTTCCAATAGCATCTGGTAAAGCTGTTGAAAGTGAGTAAGCAGCCTCTTACTATACCACACTGGCCACAGTTCCCTTCTATAAGAAAACTCCAAGAGAATATGGTTTGGACAAACCACTTACTGAATATATCAATAGTTTTAAGGACAGTCAACACGAAAGAGTTGAAGTTTTCAAAAAACATTGTATTGTAGTACTTGGTGGGGGAAGGAGCACATATAAGATAATTAAAATTAGCTCATGTCATAGGCAAATTCTGAAATTACAGAGGCTTAGTACAGTAAGAATTTTTTTCCAAATTAAAACCAGTTGTAGGCCTGATGACCCATTCCATTATGAGGCTATGCTATCCAGAACACATGACCTCAAGGTCACCAGGGCACAGCAGACAGGGCTAGAGGAACCAGCAGATAAATTTTTAAGAACTGGAATCACTTTGCACATTTTCCACTGGCCAGAACCCAGTCACAAAGCACAGGCAACTACAAATGAAGCCCAGAAATGTAGAGGACAAATGGGTATTTGGTGACTTAACAGTCTCTGCTACAGAAATGATGTCAAAATGAATCTTTGGTCTGTATTTTTCTCTTCTATTATTAGATGGGTATAGAAACAGAAACCTGACAGTGATAACAGGGGTTATTGTGATTTTATAAAGCAAACATTTTCTTTTATTCACCTAATAAGCATTTATTACTGAATTACTATAGGCATACAATGCTGTGTAATACAATGAAGTAGAAATAAAGATAAATCAGTCTTAAACATTTTTCCTCAAGGTGTATGGAGTCTAAGAGCAAAGATAAAGACATGGTGCAGAATGTTCACTAAACTTTCATTTCTTTCATCTCCACAAACTGCTGGGGTTTTGCCTTTGTTAACAAAAGTAACAAAAACACTTAAACATTATTTCAAGTGCTTCATTTCCCATTTGAAGTAGGAATTATATTTTTATCTACTTCTATAGGCTAAAGATTCAGCTGTCAAAGTAATATAAAAAACATGAATATAGAAAGCTGTCCTATTTTTGTTTTAATGTGATGGGAAGAGCAGTCAATGCCTCAGGGCATTTTCCTCCTGCCACTGACTGACGCTGAGACCTCCGGGAAGTCAGTTCAACCCTAAGGTCTTTGGTTTCCCCTCAGTTGGACATGTTCCTGAAGGTTACTCTCCAGTGTAGATTCCAAGTTTTGGGTTGCTTTTCAGGTTTGTCTTCATTGTTTCTCCCTGCCGTTCTGTTAAAATACCTTCTTGCAATTCTGCCCAGGAAGGCATCCTGGTTCCCCAAATGAGTCTGACACCCCAAACAGAGGCCCAGTCTCTGGAATCTGGACTTTCCCAAATCTCTTCTTACTCTGCTTTCATGTGTTCCTGTCCTGTGGCCCCTTCTCTCAATCCTTATTTCCTACTTCCAAGGACTTAGCTACTCAGATAAACTAACATGTACCCATGTGTTCATGAACCCATTGCTTCGTTCCCATCTCAACTAACACAAATTCAGGACTAGTTTTCTGGAGGAAATTTCTTCCCACAAAGAGCACTACTAAGAGGGCGAACATGAGGTTCCTTGGGTGGTGGGAGAACAAGAGAAGCCCTGAATCTCTGGCCAATCAATGTCTGTTCCTATGACAGGAAGTGGACATGTCACTAGATGATTTTGCTATAGATCGTTTCAAGAGAGAACACTTGCTACAATATCCCCGTCCTTCAATAGCACCTCTCCATTTAGCCAAATTTCATAACCTCCTGAGCTTACATTGCTTATATAACAGTGCATAACGAAACGGTGTTGAAATTTTATCAAACACTTTTTCACATGTAACAGATCATATGGTCCCCTCCTTTCTTTCATAACCTTACTGAATTATGTCAACTGATTTTTGAATGTTAAGCCAAACTTGCATTCTGGGAATAAACCCAACTTTTTATGATATGTTACCATTTTTACATATTCCTAAATTTGATTTGCTAATATTCTGTTTAGGATTTTTGCATTTGTAATTTTCCTTTTCTGCAGTGTCTCTGTAAGTTTTGGTATCAAGGTTATGCTGTACTCATAAGGAGAATTGGGAAATATTTCTTCCTTTTTTACTTCTCTAGAAGACTTCATGCATATTTAGTGTTATTTCTTACTGAAAATTTTGTAGAATTCATTACTAAAGGCATCTAAGCCTGGAGCTTTTTTTTAGTGAATGTTTTTTAATTATATTTTAATTTATATTTGACTATTAAGATTTTATATTTCTTTGTATCAGTGTTTTTTTGCTGTATTTTTGCAAGGAATTTTTCCACTTCACTTAAGTTTTCAAATTGATTAGTATAAAATTTGTTATTATATAATTTAATTATTCTTTTAATGGATAAAATATCTATAATGTTTCCTTTTTCATCCATGGTGTTTGTAATTCACAACTATCTCTCTTGATCAATCTTCCCAGGAGTTTTTCATTTTTATTAAACTTTCCAAAGAAGCAATTTTGGGCTGTGTTGATTTTCTCTATTGCACGTTTTTTTTCTATTTTATTCCTTGAGTTTACTTTGTTATTATTTTTCTAATATATTTATATGGATACTCAGGTCACTGATTTTCAGCCTTTCTTGTTTCTAACACATGCATTTGGAGACAGAAATTTCTCTCTAAGCGTGTTTTTAGTGGCATCACAGGTGAATGATACTATCATTTAATGAAATATATGTTCTAATCCCCCCTGTAATTTCTTCTTTGATCCATGGTGTGCAGAAAAGAGTTGACAAAGCAAGCCTGACTGCCATCCTTTGAAAGGTTTGTGAACAAAGTTGGCCCTTGGCTGGCATCTGGGAACTTAGATCTGGGGAGTTTCCACCATTCCCAGAACTGTTACGAGTCACTCACTAAGCCTAAACTACACAAACAATATGGTTGATGTTGATCACCTGCTGTCCTTCTGGGAGTCTGGCCTTTTGGTACATACCAGGCAGAGGCTGGTCTGACCAGACCCCAGTAAAATCCCTGGGCACTGAGTCTCTATGAGTGTCCCTGGTTGGCAGTTCACATATGTTGTCACAACTTGTTGGGGAAATTAAGTTCATCCTGTGTTACTCCGCTGAGAGAGGATTCTGGCAGCTTGTACCTGATTGATTTCCCCCAGATTTTGCCCCATGTACCTTTTCCTTTGCTGATTTTGTTCTGTATGCTTTCATTGTAATAAATCATAGCCTTTAGTATGACTATACGCTGAGTCCTGTGAGTCCTCATAGTAAATATTGAAGCAGAGAATGGCCCTGGGAGCTTTCAACTCACATGGGTTCACACATTTGGGGATTTTCTCCCTTTTATGTGCATCTGTTTCCCTTAATTGCACTGTTGTCAGAGAACATACGATGAATGATTCTAATCTTCTGAAATTTGTTGAAACTGGCTTATGATAAGTCAGTATGAATAAATTTTCCACATGTAGCTGTAAGGAATATTTACTTTGAAGTTGTGGTCAGTGTTTATTATGTCTATTAAGTTTGTTAATTTTAGTTTTCAAATATTTCAAATATTTGCTTTTTTTCTGCACATTCTATCAGTTACTTAAAGAAATGCATTAAAATGACCTACTGCAATTGTAAATTTGTGTATTTTTCTTTCTAGCTGTATCCATTTTTGCTTTGTATATTTTGAGGCTATATTATTACTTGCATCAAATTTAGAATGGATAACATCTTCCTGATAGATTGACCATTTTTCTATAATGAAACTTCTTATCACTAATAATGTTTCTTGTCCTAAAATCTTTGATTGATAATAGCAGTGAAACATTATTTTCATGTGTGTGTGTGTGTGTGTGTGTGTGTGTGTGTGTGTGTGTGTGTGTTTTGCTTAGGTTTGCAGGGTATATATCTTGTCTATTCGGTGACATTGTATCTTTCTGTATCTTTAAATTTAAGAATGTCTTTGTAAAAAGCATATACTTAGGTTTTGTCTTCTTTATCCAGTCTGACAACTACATTCAGTATAATTGCTAATATTTTTAAACTTAAGCCTACTATCTTGCTCTTTGTATTCTACTTGTCCCACTTCTTTTGGGGAAATAACTAAAGCCCATTATATAAAAATATGGATATTCAAAACTACACTGCCTAAAGATTAGCTGGACCCTCAAGGGATGATTTGGCAAACTTTTTCTTAAATATTTTAACCTTGCAGTTCATGTGGTCTCTGGTACAAGTAGTTAACTGCTGGTGTGGCCCAAAACATGTAAATAAATAGCCATGGCTGTCTTCCAATAAATTGTTTTTACAAAAACAGGCAACAAATTCATAGCCAATCTTTCCAACTCTTGTTCTAGAATCAATTACTTTTTACTTTATTGGAGTCCCACGCAGTTCTTCCATTCCTTCAAATAATTTTGCTTTTTATTCTCTCTGTATTTCTGTCTTAATATGTTTTACTGACTTGCTTTCTAATTCACTGATCTCTTCTGTGTGTCTAATCTGCAGTTAAACCATCCATTGTATTTTTTTTTTTTTTTTTTTTTTTTTTGAGGTACTCGGGCCTCTCACTGTTGTGGCCTCTCCCGTCGCGGAGTACAGGCTCCGGACGTGCAGGCTCAGCGGCCATGACTCACGGGCCCAGCCACTCCACGGCACGTGGGATCCTCCCGGACGGGGGCACGAACCCGCATCCCCTGCATCAGCAGGCGGACTCCCAACCACTGCGCCACCAGGGAAGCCCCATTGTATTTTTAATTTCAACTATTGTATTTTTTACTTATACATTTTTCCATTTGATGTTTGTATAGATTCCATTTCTTTGGTAAATTTACCCATCCTCTCATCTTTTTCCTTTGACATATTAATCATATTTGTGTTAAAGTCTATAGCTATCAACATCAATATCTGAATGTCCTATTGTTCTATTTTATTATCCTTTTCTCTGGGTTTTCAGTCATTTATTAAAGTCTTCTAGTCTGCCTGGTAAAGTAACATTGTGTATGAAAAGTTATACAGATAGTTTGAGGCTCTAGCCAATGCTATCTTTTTCCAGATAGAATTAACTTTTGCTTTCTTGCAAGCATTCAGAATAGGGTATGTCATCTAAATCCAGGCTGGGATACAGTTATTTTGAAGGTGTATCAATCTTTTCTGTATACTGGTTATTTTCTTCTTTAATCTTAATCCTAGAGTACAGATCCTATGGGGACCTAACTGGAAGTCTAGAGGCCCCTTCCCCTCATAGACTTTGATTCAAAGTTTAGTGTCCCCACCTTTGTGAGACTGTTGGAAACTGAGCTCAGTCTCCCAACCTCTTAGGGAAATCTTTCTGCTCTGATCTGTAGCATTTAGCTCTGCACTGTTTATGAATTGGTAACTACCTCAAAAGGAAAAGCAGTGCATGATTGGGCTCACCTCATATGTTGTTCCTTTTTCCAAGATCTTCTCTCAAGTCTTGACTCTGGTCATAGTTTTGCTTTAGAGCCTTAAGTGAGACCATTTAAAGCTTAGCTCAGGATCCCAGCCCTTACCTTCCACAGATTCTTAGCTGACTTTTGTTAAAACACCTCAACTGGTCATTGGATTATTTTTTTCCTGAACTTGTATAAATATGTTTATCTAAGCTTTAGTTCACATGTCTGTCTAGGCTAAGCATTCCCTTTCTCGGATACTGAAACTCTAAGATGGTACAAGTACTTTCTTCTGGGTCTTGACTTTCCTTGAAAGCACCAAACAGACATCCTTGTTGGTTAGAACTAAGTACAAAAGAGGGAATTCCTGGTGGTCCAGTGGTTAAGACTCGGGCTCTCACTGCCGTGGACCCGGATTCAATCCCTGTTCAGGGAACTAAGACCCCACAAGCCATGCAGTGCGCCCTCCCCCCCACACACACCAAAAAAACAATTAAGTACAAAATAGTAGTTCTGGTTGTTTCCTCTTTTTGAGGAGGGAGTAAACTATCAATAAATTAAGTCAAGGGCTTCCATGGTGGCGCAGTGGTTGAGAGTCCGCCTGCCGATGCAGGGGACACGGGTTCGTGCCCCAGTCTGGGAAGATCCCACATGCCGCGGAGCGGCTGGGCCCGTGAGCCATGGCCACTGAGCCTGCACGTCTGGAGGCTGTGCTCCGCAACGGGAGAGGCCACAGCAGTAAGAGGCCCGCGTACTGCCAAAAATAAATAAATAAATAAATAAATAAATAAAGTCAAGAATTTATCAGATGTGCTGCTTTTAGCAAAAAGAGATTTTCAGCAGATGTACAGCTTGTTGAATTACACACAATACTTACTAAATCTTGCCTTTCTGATAGCTTTGTGATTTGTATTAGATCAGCCAGCCAACTTATTCCAAAAGGTGGACCAAATGCTGGCACATAGCTGCTTTCTCCAGACCAGGGGTGTATGTACCTGCAGGAGCTAACCGCAAGGAACAAAGGGATCAAACCGCTGTGGAGCTGTTGCATCAGGAATTGGCGAGCTAACTTCAAGACACGTTCAGACGGAACTTGAATGTTATTGGTGTTGGAAGTTAGTGTAGAATTTTCAAATGGATATTTCAGTTTTAGCTCGATCTCCAAGGGCCAGATCTCCCTCTAAAGTGGCTGCAAGCTGTGCTGCCTTCCACTCACCTCAGGATACAACTGAACAAGCCATCCCGGAGTTGTGGCCAAATCCTCCTCTCTGGCTCCCTACAGACTGACTCTCTTTTTTTTGCTCTTAAGCAGGCCAAGAACCAGGCTGGAATTCGAAAACAAAGATGATTGAATTTTCTGATTTAGTCAACGTATTTTACATAAGATTCTATGTGGCAGTGATGGCTGGCCCCCAACATTTGTGTTCTTCTTCTACAGCACAGTTCTACCTGGGAAGAGGCTGCCCCATCAGTGATCCCATTTCCCAGCACTACCACTTCCTTCTAGTTCTCACCAATAGAATATAAGCAAGTGCTGAGTGTTGCTTCTAACCTGAGGTGGCTGGGAAGTGGATATGCATGTTCTACTCTTTTCTCCCATCTGTTGGCTGAATTTTGTTACCCAAAAAGACCTCAGAAGGCACTTCTGGAAGGTAGTAAAATCTCCTCAGTCTGGGTTTCTAAATAGGTACAAAAAAAGAATATGTTCATTCTCTACCAAGCAGGAATACACACACAAGACTTTCATAGAGCAAGAAGATATCTATTGTGTTACATTGCTGAGAGTTTTGTCTTATGGATATGTTAGTTCCAATAGCTAGCATTATCCTAACCAATAGTGCCTTTATGGACACCTACACACACACACACACACACACACACACACACATGCACAGACAGATAAGCATTCTTAAGCAATTGACTTCCATAGTCTCATAGACTAGCTGTCTCAATCAGCATTCAACTGGAGAAGCACACACTTCTATAGGAGGTATATACATATACACACACACACATAGGTGTGGTGTGTGTGTGTGTGTAAAGGTATTTGTTACAGGGATTTGACTTTACACAGTTGCGGGAGTTACGCAGTCTCAGTGAAGCTATCGTCTCTGCATCTGATCCAGGAGCCTGAAGTCCACAGACATGAGGACTTGCCTTGTCTGAAGGCAAGATGCTGTAGAGTGAGGGAAGGCGGGGATAATTTGGAACCCACAAGGACAGATTGGAATCAACGTCAGTTCTTAATTTCTCAATGCTTCCAGACTTGAATATGTGAGTATTCTATGGGTCACACTATCATCCTTCATCAGGGAGCTAAACACAATGTGACATACAAGTGGGAGAAACTCAAGGAGGATCTGAGGACAGGTGAGGTTTCAAGCCTGGATGCTTTCCAATGCCAAGGAGGTGAGTCAGCAGGTAAGCAACAACGAGCTACAAAAATATCTGACAGCCTTGCTTCAACCTTTGGGCATTAAAAGACAAGATGGTTGCTGCTTCACTTCCACTCTCCAAATCTCACGTAAAAAAATGTCTCTTATGGGTCATTCTAAAAGAAAACATTTAGAAAAAGAATCTCTTGTGAACACAGTTGAGCCTAGTGAAGTTGACACATTACAGAGCCCCCCATCCAGTCCGCTGATTACATTACAGGCCCATTGCTGTTCCTTAAAGGATTACCACTCACTTATTCAACAAATGTGCATTGAATGCCATATGTTTTCCAGTATTTGGGAAGTACTGAAGATAAAGATACGAGTCAGATGTATTCCCAAACTTTAGCAACTCATCATCCAGTGGAAGAAACAAAACTATAAACAAATTATGATACCATCATTGCAATGATATCACTATTCATAGGGCATTGTACAAACACAGAGGAGAAGCAGTGTAGCGTTACTGACATTAACGAGCATACCAGACCACCTTGTTCACACCTACATTTACAAATATCCTGGGAAACATCACACTGCCCCAAAACCAGCAACCTCCAATCTGCTTTTTTGCAGTCAGCAACATCCCCTACTGTCTTCCAAAGGTATTAGCTTGAGAGTCATAAGTGTAGAAAGAAACAGTGAACCTCGTCTTAACTTTAGAAACCAGAGATGAGGCTAAAAGTAATTACTAGAAGAAAATGACATCAATTGCTTTACTTTAAATTGAAAGCAGTATATAGGAGAGACTAACAAGAGTGAACAAAGATCTATAGACTTTGTGTAGAGTCATTTTTCATATATATTCAATTCAGCAGTAGTATGACTTAGTAATATAACAAGCATAGAACTGACAAGAAATGTGGATTCGTTTTTCCTTCTAACACTGAGGAATAAGTTCTATGTAGGTCCATCATCAAGGCATGGAACATACAAAGTGCTTTTCAGATTGCTGAAGGCATTTCACCAGCTTTTCCTAATTAGCCAACAAACACTAACAAAATTAAAAATCAATTATAACGGCCCTCAGTTCCCAAGTGGGAAAACTGAGGCCAAAGACTTTTTTTTTTTAACATCTTTATTAGAGTATAATTGCTTTACAATGGTGTGTTAGTTTCTGCTTTATAACAAAGTGAATCACTTATACATATACATATGTTCCCATATCTCTTCCCTCTTGCGTCTCCCTCCCTCCCACCCTCCCTATCCCAGCCCTCCAGGCGGTCACAAAGCGCCGAGCTGATCTCCCTGTGCTATGCGGCTGCTTCCCACTAGCTATCTATTTTACGTTTGGTAGTGTATATATGTCCATGCCATTCTCTCACTTTGTCCCAGCTTACCCTTCCCCCTCCCCATATCCTCAAGTCCATTCTCTAGTAGGTCTGTGTCTTTATTCCTGTCTTACCTCTAGGTTCTTCATGACATTTTTTTTTCTTAAATTCCATATATATGTGTTAGCATACGGTATTTGTCTTTCTCTTTCTGAGTTACTTCCCTCTGTATGACAGACTCTAGGTCTATCCACCTCATTACACATAGCTCAATTTTGTTTCTTTTTATGGCTGAGTAATATTCCATTGTATATATGTGCCACATCTTCTGAGGCCAAAGACACTTATTCAAGGTTAGGAAGGATTTATGACAAAGTGAGGAACAGAGGCTGTATCTCTGACTCTTTTTCGGTGTCCACACCGCTGGCCTCAATCACCCTGCAATAACCAAAATGAATTGTAGGTTCAAATATTCCTCCTGCCACACTTGAATTTACTTGCTATTCTCTTCCTTTCTTCCTCTCCCCTCGACAACCTGGGGGTATGACGAGTTGTATTTATTCTGACTGGTTTAAACAATTTGAAATATTATTTCCTGAGGAAAGTGACCCAGGTAAGAGCATTGTAAATTTGTGGGTCCCAAAGTAAATTAAGGCTGAAGTGATCCAGACTCTTGGAATTTGGAACTTCAATTTGCTCCAGTTTTGGAGGGATTTTGACTCTGACACTAGCAATCACTTTTTTAAAATCAAAAACACTGAACATAAGTGGTGAAATTTTATTTTTTTGCTAAGTGCCTAACAGTGTACACATAGGTAGAGCGATATAATTTATCATCCAAACCGGGGTATTTTGAAAATGAAAGGAGGCCTATTATTTATTATGCCTAGAAAGTAAATGGAAACAGGGCTTCCTGGACAAACTGAGACAAACCTGATCAACCTACATTGCAACATGCTTTTTTATTAATGGATGTGTAGAAACATTTGTACCCTTGGTGAACATCCATATCGTGCATAATTAATTTATCTTGGTACACTGGCTAGCTCGTCGCCCCTCACCCTGAGTATCTAAATTTAGATAGCATATTAGCTTCCTAGAACTACTGTAACAAAGTACCGCAAACTGAGTGGTTTAGAAAACAGAAATTTATTCCTCCACAGTTCTGGAGGCAAGAAATCTGAAATCAAGGTATCAGCAGAAACATTCTGTCTCTGAAGTGTCTACGGGAGAATCTGTTCCATGCTTTCCTCTTAGCTTCTGGTGTTGTTGGCAATTTCGGATATCCCTTGGCTTGCAAAGCATCACTTCAATCCTGCCTCCATCATCACACGGCATTCTCCCTGTGTCTGAGTCTGGGTCTCTTTTCCTTTTTTCATAAGGACACTAGTCATACCGGATTAGGGTCCACACTAATGACCTTATCTTAACTTGATTACATCTGCAAAGACTATTTCCAAATAAGGTCACATTCACAGATCCCTGGGGTTAGGATTTCAATGTATCTTTTTAGGGAACACAACCTCTAACAGATAGCAATGATATCAAAGAGCATATTTCATTTAGAACGAAAAAGTAGCAATGGCCTTGTGGCCTCGAGAGCATACTTTTCAATCCTTACTATAATTGTCGTTTCTTGAACCAATGGACCTTAGAGAGGCCGGGGACAGGTTACTGAAAGAGGGCACTGGAGAGCTGCCAAGCACAGAGGAGGTTATTTCAATGCAAGGTTCAAATCTATCTGGAGCAAATAGTCTTTAGGAATATAATGTACCTTCTTTATGGCATATCCTTTTATTGAAGCATTTTCCCCCTTGAGATAAAGCCCATGAACTCAGGCAACACAAACTTTTGATTATTTTTTAGTTACTACGTTAGGTAAAAAATTACCACATCTGTTTTAAAATAGCTCTTGGGAAGGCTAGTGATTGAGTGCTGGTGGCTGTGAGCTCCAGTGATGCAAGAGGAACACGTGGCTGAGCACTCACCTTCACAGCACACAGCTAAATATATCTGCTGATGCAGTCAATAAATTATTCATGCTATTTCTGCCTAAAAGCAACACTGCCATTCAATGCCTATGAGATCCGCTTCCTCCTTACTATATTCTTTTTTCCGCAAACACCTGGGAGAAATCATTATCATGTCTTCCTGAGGTATTGTTAGCAGCTCCATGCTGTCATTTCTCAGGTTACATTACCCAGAAATAAGTTAATTATTAGCTGGAGTGATATAAAATCAGAGATGAATTGTTATCTAGAAAAGCAAAAGTAAACAAGGGAGAAATATTCATGCCTTCAAGCTTTGGTTTATGTTTATAGAGTATTTCACATTCTATTGTTCAAGCTTAATCCACTAAAGGTGCTTTAGGTTTTTATTCCTGTAACTCACGGAATAATGCATTTCGAGACTCTTTGTTTATTCACAAACAGTGAGATACAGACCCCTTTCTCTCAAATGCCAGGATCAAAATATCAGAGTATGAAATCACTGCAGACTTATCACACTCTATTGGGAGAAGCCAGTTATTGTTATAAGTTTCATGCTATATCACTATTATTCCATAGACTTTTTCAGACCTCATTAAAGTGAATCCTCTTTCTTTTGTCCAGAAAACACACATGCATTTCTAAAGGACTGGTTTACTTAATGTACATGAATATTGCATACTGTATGGTAAAGTTTCAGTTATGCATGCCTTCAACATTAATAGTCACTTTGTGTTCTGTGCGTTGGGGAGATTATTTTATCTTGTATTTTCATGTGTCTCTGCGTAGACATCCAAGAGATAGATTAAGAATGTTTTCAATTAAGGAGCAGAGGGAGACATTTTAATCATGTTGAGTTTGAAAAAGGGGGAATAGAGGGGAATCTAATCAATAATAGAGACAATGATACAGTTTCTGGTACTGCCATGACAGGTAAAGATGACAGCATTGACCTTATTCTAGAATGAAATGCCTAACAGACCTCAATTTTTAGACACCATCAAATGTCATATACTGTACTTAACCCATATTACAACTCCTAAATATCTTGGGAATTGTGGTAAAGCATATTTTCTTTTACATTTTACGTCACTTTCCTCTCACAACCTTTTTGTTTTAATATAAACTAATGTGTGAAGAACTGGCTAATTGGTCAGAGTGTCTAGTTAATGTAGTATCAGTGCTTTTCCTTTCTATTGATTTATATTCATATACTTATTCCCCCAAAAGTCTCTTTAACTCCTAGAAACCTTTATGCCAAATAAAATCACCTTAGAAGTACTCTTTGAGAACACCTGTATTGTTCATTTGCCAGCGTAGCAAGTCAGTAATGACCTTGGAAATTTGTTCCATATGAAGTCACTAGAAAGTAACCTTTTGTGCATTCTGCCAATTCTCTTTAATACTTTATTATGCCCTCTACTAAGGGCTCAATCCCTTGAGCTCTTATTGTATTGACATCTACTGATAGAGAAGATGAGGGAAGGAATGGGAGGTCTGCATCAGATTACAAAATCATGGGACTTGGTAAGGTGGTGTGATGGATTGAATGTGTCCTCCCAAATTCATATGCTGAAACACTACCCCCAATGTACTTTTCCACCCTCCTTAACCTTATGGAAGAGATTTCACTTGGACATGCTTCATAATGCTACACAGATAACCTTAAGCTTTGTCATCTCTTTATTTTGGTTAAAGTTCTCCTTGCCTGAACCAGAGGACAATTTTTTCTTTTAAAGCTCAGCTTTCTTTTTTTTAAGATTTTTTTTTTTTGATGTGGACCAGTTTTAAAGTCTGTATTAGTTTGTCACAACATCGCTTCTGCTTTATGTTTTGGTTTTTTGGCCACGAGGCATGTGGGATCCTAGCTCTCCAACCAGGGGTCAAACCTGCACCCCCCATGCTGGAAGGCGAAGTCCCAACTACTGGACCATCAGGGAGGTCCCCCTGAAGCAGAGGACAATTGCTCCATAAGCTGGTGACCCATAAGAGGCCAGATCTCTGTGGAACCTGGTTAGGATACCTATCGTGTGAGTAATAATAATAATAATAATAAATATTAGCAGCCAACATTTTTCCAGGCATTATCCTAAGTAGGTTACACTTACTCTCTCACCTGACCCTTATAACCCCCTGAGTCAGGTATTATAATTGCCCTATTTTAGAGATGAGTAAACTGAGCCATAAGAGGTTAAAACCTATTAAGTAGCAAAACCAGAATTTGAATGTAGACAGTCTGATTCTAGAACATGTCATCTTAAAGCTATTCTGAACTGAGATAACATTAACAGAGGGGCAAAGAAGAGAAGAGAGGCAGTGAATACAGAAGTACTAGTCCATTTAGTGATGAGGGCCTCAGAGTGTGATGGCTGAACCACTAGGACCACGTAACAGTCCTTGAAGCTGGTGTCTACAGCTGACACATTTGTCTAACCCATTTCCAGCCACCACAAGTATCACAAGTATTTACTCCACAGTCATTAATATGTCTACCTTACTTTAACTCAAAAGTACACAAAGCAAGAACAGTTGCCAAGGATGGGAAATTTGGAGAACTGCAAAAATACAGATAAAAATCTAGGAGAGGCATTAAAAAGAATTAATGTTGGTCCCAACCCAAATTTAGGCTAGAAAATGGTTCTACGGTATAAGAAATAATTGGACTTTCTTTAGTATAAAACCCACAGAGTAGTGGCTCCATCCAAGGTGGAGCTAACATCTCCCAAGGCAGGTGGAGGTTCCTTCATGTCTAGGGCTTCACATCATGACCTTTGGGAACTTAAAGGGCACCTTGCCAATTGTGCAGAAACCAAAGCTATTGCCAAGAAACATAATTTGGTCCAACATTAACCCTTGAGAGTGGTGTCATCATTTGGAAGTCACTGTGAACCAGCACAGCCCAAACCCTTTGCCCCCACTCTGCGAGCTACTCACACCACAGAACTCCCCATCAATTAAAAACAGGAGTATAAGAGACTACACTGTCCCAGCTTACCCTTCCCCCTCCCCATGACATATATACACTACCAAATGTAAAATAGATAGCTAGTGGGAAGAGCTGCATAGCACAGGGGGATCAGCTCAGTGCCTTGTGTCCACCTAGAGGGGTGGGACAGGGAGGGTGGGAGGGAGGGAGACGCAAGAGGGAGGGGATATGGGGATATATGCATACATATAGCTGATTCACTTTGTTATACAGCAGAAACTAACACAACAATGTAAAGCAATTATACTACAATAAAGATGTTAAAAAAAAAAGAGACTACACTGGGAATGACAAAGGTATGACTTTCACAAAGGAAAAAGAGTCAAAGCCAGTAAGTGTCAAAACATGAAATGCATTTAAGAGAAAAATGAGTCTTCTCTTGAACATTGCTAGAGTGAAAGGTAAGAGATGACCAGGATGATGTTGATGTCACTTGCCATTTGTTGAATATTTAGTGTACTAAACGCTACAATAGACACTGATACCTATTGTTAGGGATTATTATCCTCATTCTTAAGATAAGAAAATTAAATTTTAGAGACGCAAAGCAATTTGCCTAAAGTTCCACAGCCATTCTTTCAGTAGCAAGATTTAAACCCATTTTTCTGTTACAACAAGAATTGTACTCTTTGCTGCTGAACTCCACTACCTTTGAGTAGAAAATAAGGATCTAATTCCATGTTTCAGATGATTGTAGCCAGAATTCGTCCACAATGCTGCATTTCCTGCTTAACTAGAATGATTTCACAATGCACTAAGGCGCTATCACAGAGAACCACAGGGGCCGTGGTCCTCCTGCAGATGGTCCGGAGTCTAACGGCCTCCCATCCATCACTCGTGAGGCTCCATAGCAGTCCAGTTATGCTCTATATTTACCACTCTCCTGGCCAAAGGGATCTGGAAAACATTTACCCAAATTTACTGAAAATCCTTTTTGGTGTATCTTTCCTCAGGGATTAATGAAGTCCCCACTGAGCTCAGACTAAAGAATGAGGACAAGAAGCCCAGCACCTGAGAAGTTTAAACAGTTATTAGGACTGGGACAACCATTTTAAGTAAACTGAATTTGAATCTGAGTCACTTTATAAAATAAACATCAAATCAATGATTAGCTTTCTCTTCTAAAATGTCTTGCAGGCTATTGAAACTAGGCCTTTTATAAATTATGAAGTGGTCGCCTGAGCGATTTTGGAAAGTGGATTCCCAGGAGTTCTGTGCACAAATGCTGTTGTTGGCTGGCAGGTTGTTAGCAGAATCTCCAGGTACTGCCTCACACAAAGGCCTGATGATTGACACACGTTTAAAATTACTCCTTTCCCACTTTATTGGTACTTCCTTTATTTCTCTCTTCTCGTTTGTGATAATGAAACCTCGACTTTAACCTAGGAATCTAAGAACCTGAAATTATGCATGCAGCAGGCTTCCAGAATGCCCTGTTTGTGCACAGATTTGTTGATAAGGAATCTCAGAGAGTACATTATTTCTAAATATAGGCAATGTGAGGAATAACCACCTCACGTCGGCTAGGTACATGTCAGACCTGTGCACTTGACCCCTGCAAACCAGAGGAGTGATACAGAAACAAAAACTGTGGTAGGTACAGAGAGGACTTCCCAGATGCCCCATCAGGACAGAACTTGCCACACAGAACAGCTTAGGAGTGTGGTCAGTGAACAGCTGCCAGCCGTTGGCTTCTTCACAGTTGCCTCCTACTGTGTACACAGCCACCGCACCCAATGCCACGAGCTCTCCGAGGCAGCCCACGGCTGGCGATTGACAGGTGAAGGTCACACAAAACAAGTCTGTCACGCAGTTATTCACTTGAAAACTCATCAAGGCCAACGTCTCAGTTGAACTACTTCCTCTGCCAAACCCTCCTTTCATAGGTCTTGAACCCCAATAAATGCATTTGAGCCAAATTCCATCTCAGCTTATGTGGCAAGCACCCAAAAGTTTTTGAGCACTTATGTGCCAGATAATCCTCTAAGATTTATATGCATTATCTTGTTTTCTTCTGCCAACAATCTTACAAGTTAGATATTATTATTACTCCATTTGCAGGTGAAGAAACAAACTTGGAAGGTACAGACTGAGGATTTAGGCCTGAGCTGCCCAACTCCAAAGCTGGGCATTTAGCCACATTTTATTACCTATATTTGGGGCGTATTTCGTGTTTTCTGGTAAGTTGGTATACAGGGTATAGCTAGAGGGCTGAGAATACGAAGGGAAATGATGATGAAGAAGGTTTGAAATTCAAAAAAGAAATTAATCTGGGGGGTAAAGATTAAATCAGCAAAAGGATCAGAATGAAAAAGTAATCTACTGGAGATCTGTAGAGAGAGAGCAGAGTTGTCGTTAGGACTTCTGAGTGGAAAGTCAGAGGAGAGAGCCACCAGCTCAGTCTCAAGAGCCTACTTGGGAGAGAAGGTTCACAAGGTGCTGTTGGAGACCAAAGGAGAATCTAACTGACTTGGAGTTGAAATTAGATGGAACTAAGAACTGAAAGCTTCCCGAACATGGAACTCTACTTATCCTATGCAGAGTCAAGTTGCCTCCCTGTGTCTACTTTGTTAGTCCCAGGATTTCCCCATACTTTTTGGTTGTCAGCGGGATGAGTTGGCATTCTACTGAGAATCAGAGAAAGGAACTCAGCTTTTGCTGCTGAACTGCTAGAGCAGGTTAATTAAAATATGCAGTCGAGGGCTTCCCTGGTGGCGCAGTGGTTGAGAGTCCACCTGCTGATGCAGGGGACACGGGTTCGTGCCCCGGTCCGGGAAGATCCCACGTGCCGCGGAGTGGCTGGGCCCATGAGCCATGGCCGCTGAGCCTGCGTGTCCGGAGCCTGTGCTCCGCAACAGGAGAGGCCACAACAGTGAGAGGCCCGCGTACCACAAAAAAAAAAAAAAAAAAAAAAAAAGTGCAATCGAGGCTCAAGGAAACCAAAATGGAACTCAGAGAACAGTCTCAACTGAAGCCAGGTTACCACCTGGGAACAGAAGGACAGAGATCCTTAGAGACAGAAATTGAAATCAGGACAGGTTACCACCTGGGAACAGAAGGACAGAGACCCTTAGAGACAGAAATTGAAATCAGGAATAGAATCAGATAAAAGAAAACAGAGATAGAGCACAGAAGACAGGGTTAGGTCAGAGAGCCTATCAGCCAGAGCAGTAGTTCTGCAACCCTAACTGCACGTTAGGGTCACTCGGAGAACTTTTAAGTAAAAACATGGATGCCTGGGCCCCACCTCCGATCAACATAGGACACGGCATCAGTATTTTTCAGGCGATCCTGCTGCATAGTGAGTATTATGATCTAATGAGTTGGAGCCATGACATGTCAAAAAATAACCAGGGTTCATACTTAGGCTAAAAGAAAATTGCCAGGAGAGGCAAATCCCAAGTTGTACCTAATCAAGGGGGAGTCTCAGCTTAACTTTGATTCTATGAATCACCCAATCAGCCTGCTTCATGACAAAGAGCATGAAAGTAGAAAATGGAGCATGCAAGCATTCTCCTCGTTATAGCCCCGAGGCAACTAAGCAGACGAAAATCACCGCCCCTGGATCCTTTCGTTGATAATGAAGAAAGTAGTGATCCTTGAACATAGGGTACAAGAATTTTATCATAATCGCCATACTTACATATTTCAAAAACAATTTGATAGATCACATAAATTCATACAACTAATTTTTTTTTTTTTTTTTTTTTGCGATACGCAGGCCTCTCACCGTTGTGGCCTCTCCCGTTGCGGAGCACAGGCTCCGGACGCGCAGGCTCAGCGGCCATGGCTCACGGGCCCAGCCGCTCCGCGGCATGTGGGATCTTCCCCGACCGCGGCACGAACCCGCGTCCCCTGCATTGAGAGGCAGGCGGGCTCTCAACCACTGCACCACCAGGGAAGCCCCATACAACTAATTTTTAATAGAAAAATCAGAGAGGCATAGGAAAGCAAAACGAATTCAGAATAAAGTTACCAAATAAAGACATATAAAATAAGTTCCTGTATAATAACTAACAATTCTGTCCCCAAACTACTGTCCTTTGTCCATCCAACAACTTGCTTCTTCCTTAACACCAAATTTTGGGTTTGGTAGCAGACAGAGCTCTCTGATCTCTGAAAAGTTAGGTCCTTCCCCAGCTTTCCTTAGAGGAGGAAGAAGAGGAGGTAAGCTGGATTGACTCTGAAATATTTTTTTTTTCTAGCTAAGAAGACAGAGCCTGTGAAAGGAGTGAATTTTGCCTGTTTCTCCCTTCCGCTAGAGCAGTGGTTCTCAAGCTTCGGTCAGTATTAGAATCACCTGAGGGATTTAGTGACCACATAAGAGGCCTAGGCTCCATTCTTCAAGGAGCCTGGGCCTCTGTCTGCTTTATCAGCCCTTTAGATGATTCCAATGCACAGCAACGTTTGAGAGCTACAGCTAGAGATGTAGTGCAACCAGTGTCTGAAGGAAATTCAGAGACACTGGTTCCCGGATGAGATGCTGAGCCAATCCCAGCAGTTACTTATTTTCAGGCTTCTTGCTATGTAAAAAGAAAAAGAAAAACCTGCTTAAGCTATTGTAAGTAATTGTGGCTAAAAACATTCTAAGTTGATACACAGCCAAAGCAAAAAAGGAATCACAACCAGTTATAAAATCTCCAATAGCCCATAGAATCATAATGTTCCAGGTGCTCAGAAAAAATTCAACTTAGGCCCTGAAGCCAAAGAAAAATTACTCCCCTAGGCCTGCATGAAGGAGACACTGCTTGCTGTGGTAAAGAATACCTTCAGCAATATTCCTCCTAGAGATAAAAAGAGAACATTATATACAATCTCACCATGGTGTCTCATTGCAAAATACCAAATCATATTCCAGTAACACTGATCCTGGAATAAGATATAGATTGCAGGGGATCTGAATTAATCCAAGAGTGAAATTTAAAATATTTGGATGATTAACTGTTGCATAATATGAAAAGGTAAAAATCAAGAAGCAAACCTAAGAATTGGATGGTTTATTAGCATGGGCCTATAATTTAGCTGGACAATCTTTTCTGACTTCTGATACAAACACAAGCTTCTAGTTTATTCACAGATACCCAATATTTACCAAATAGAACATAATAGCTCTACCTTCCTCAACTTTATCATTAAAGCACAAATTAATTTCAACTCAGCTTGTTCCAGTTGTGTTTTATTTTTTCTTTACATTTCTAGGTATGTTCTCAAGCTAAATACTTACCTATCCCTGCAGCCTCTAAAAAGTGTTCAAATACTGCTGCCTTTAAAGAAAAGCAATAGTTGTCTTAGACCATGGTCAGAACTACTCACGGAAAGTCAAAGGAGAACAGGCATAAATGGAGAATGCTGAGCCCGGCCATGCAAGTGCGGGTCAGGGTGGACTTCCCCAGTGCTATCCCAGCAGTACTTCCCAGCTGGTCATTAGGTCTCAGTAGCAAAACTACTGCCTATGTAGTAATAGAAATTACAACCTCATGCTGACATGACTTAATTATAATCCACAACAAACTCACAGTTCTACAAGCCAATAATATCTCCTTCTGCCTAGACTGGAGACAACCAAACCCTGAGTGCATGAGATTCTGGGGAACGGCCACTTTAATTATCTTCCTCTTTGCCTCTGATTTTTCTCTGGGTCAGTACCTATACTTTCCTCCTTTAGTCCTGTCTCAGAGGAGGAATTACTTTGTCTTTTTGTAAAATAATTGTTCCACCTGTTATCTTGATGCCTTTCATCCTTCCGTCCTCTGGGACTTCACTCCATCAATCATCCCTGTTCCTTCATCTTCAATCCTTCACTTTCCTCTTGTTTCTTCCCTTCTAATTACAAACATGTTTCTATATCTCCTACTCTAAAATAAATCCCTCCCTTGATCCTGCTTCTGCATTAAACTACTATCTAATCTCTTCCCTTTAAGAGGGAACTTCTAAAAATAATAGGCTATGCTCAGAGACTTCACTTATAACACTCTCCACCCCCCACTTCAGTTTATTTTCCAGCGCTTTGAAAATAGGACCTTCCCCTAACACTCTACTATATTTTGTTTTTCAGAATGATTTCAATAAGCTAATTATCCAAGTCATTTGCTTATTTTTCTCTCGATACCATCTGACATGACTGATCACTCTCTGCTTTTGAAATTTTCTTCACCCTTGGTGTCAATAATGACACTCTACTTTTCTGGTTCTTACTGTATAACTTCTACTTTCCTGACAAATTTTAACAGTTTTCTTCTTAGGAAAACGTACCGCTTTCCCATCTACTAATATGCACACACACACACACATACACACACACACACACATTCATATACACGTGTGCACAAAGGCTGCCGGGGAAGAATGATGCCACATCCACCCTCATCCTCAACCAAAAATGACTAGTCACCAGTGTCAGGCTAAGTTAGGGGATCAGAGTGGGGTAAGCAGGACTTGGAGATTTAGCTCCCCTTAGAATATGGATTCCACACTGAGGCAACCTCAATACCCTAATTCTGTTCCTGGGCCCTTTTCCATCTCATTGTGATGATTACATTAATCATAACTTCTACCTAAATGACATCCACATTTATTCACATTCAGCCCCCAATCCTTCTATCCCAATTCAGGTCAGAATATCTAATTGCCTGCTATTATCATGACTATCCTGACAACCCCTCAAATGCTTTGCCTAAGCCAAAGCTAAGCCAAAAGCTAAGCCAAAACACCCAGCACCTAGCACAATACCTTGTTAAATAATAGAACAAATGTCTGTTTAATTGTTTATCTGTATTTTAGAAAGTTTTAAACAATTATATACTATTTTAATAATCCTAATTTTTAGAGCATATTGCACATGAAAGTTATGTCCAGTGACCAGTGCAATTTTTAAAGCCATGGGGAGGTTTTACCATTGAGATACCTTGAATGACAAAGACTTAGTGTATTCATGGTTCTTTCCATGATTTTTCAAATACATAATTTTCAGACCCTTTAACAGCAGGGTTAAAGGTTAGAGGTTGTTACTCTGTGGTTAAAGTCTGTCTTATTAATATGCTTTTTAAAAATATGACTTCTGGAATTGTCAAAATGAATTCAAGACTATTGTATAACTATGTAAGTTTTGTAGATTCAGCTAAACCTAATAACCACTTCGGCTTGCTGTGGGCCTGCTTGCTTCAATTTTAAGTAGTAACTAGGTAGCATGGATTTTGTGTGTGTAAGTATATGGATGAAAGAGAAAGTGATGGTGAACAAGGGTTGGGATTTGCTTCTTGTATGTAGCTTATCCCACAGTGCCCTTCCATCAGCAAACATAACATTTAAAAATGGATCCATTGTGGGCTTCCCTGGTGGCGCAGTGGTTGAGAGTCCGCCTGCCGATGCAGGGGACACGGGTTCGTGCCCTGGTCTGGGAAGGTCCCACATGCCACAGAGCGGCTAGGCCCGAGAGCCATGGTTGCTGAGCCTACACGTCCGGAGCCTGTGCTCCGCAACGGGAGAGGCCACAACAGTGAGAGGCCCGCGTACTGCAAAAAAAAAAAGGATCCATTGTTTTGTGAACACAGATCTGGAATAGAAATAAGTCTTTCTTTTAGCTGTATGGATGCTCCACTATGATCCAATGATTATACTACAGATGGACAAGCACATAAACACTAAATAAGAAATACATGCCAAATTCATGCCCCAGGATTTATTCATGAGCTTATGAAAACTTGAAGACTTATGTGCAGCTATGCATATTTATGAAGCTGAAAAAAAAGGTATATTATTATTTCCTAACCTACAGGGCTCTTGATTTTATGTGTGTATAAAATGACTATAAATTTGAGATGAAACATTTTTCACCTGCATCTGTCTTCTTATATGATGTGTGAAAAAGAAGGGCCCCGATATCGTATTGATTCATCTAGAGTCATAAAGTTAAAATTGAATTCAAGACCTAGTCTGACTATTAGATACAGTCAATTCTTGGCTGTTTGCTTTATTAAAGAGTTTAATGACTTTGAGTGGTCCGTTAAGTTCCCACTAAAGGCAGTCAAAGCCAGCAATTAGCCATATAAAGAGCCGAGTCCAAGTTTATGCCGCAAAATTGGGTCTTGTATTATTCGTTACTCGGTGGGGTGAGATAAAAGTGGAAATGATTTCTCATGCTGAACATCCGAAAAAAAAAGCAAGAGTAATTAACAGTTTTGAGTGTTCCTATGTGCCAGGCATGGTGAAAAGCAATTTACCTGTATATTAATTCATTTTAATCTCATCATTAACTGGGTAATGCTATTGTTCCATTATACGAATAGTAAACATGAGCAGAGGAGTGATTTCATTGCTCGTAAATAATGGAGTCAGACTTCAAATTAGGCAAAAAATTTCTAGAGTCAACATTTCACTTTTCTGTTATGTTAGTTGTTTCCCAAATAAATCCAAGTAACATTTTAATTTAGTGGTAATGCTATGCATATTTAATTCTCCCATTATTCACTCAATTATCTACAGAACTCTGTTGAAAACTTAAACAACTAGGCATTCGCTATCCGAAAGTTGAAAGTACAAGATGCCAGTATTTTGGGTTTGCCTGAGACTCCTCTGCCTTATAAAACTTTTCAAGGAAAATACCTCAGAGTTTCTGGGAGCTGCCTCAGTCATCTCAATCTGTAGATCTGAAACTTTGTAGCACGACTCAGTCATCCCAGCCACAGTTTATCCATAGGATGGGTACATGACTTACAATGAGCCAAATGACCCCTGCCTTGGGAATCTGGGGAGGGTCCCTGGGTGCCTCAGTTACGACATATAAAACATGAACACTTTTTGAAAGTAACACTCCCCTGTGTGGACTTGGGAGCAGTAAAAGGTTAAAAAAAAGTACATTCATGGGGAAAAGCCAGGACAAAAGACACAAAATGAAGGTTTCCCAAGTTTCCCACAAGAGCTCCAATCCTGTGGCCCATTTCTAAAGCCTCGTGGACTTCATGCTTTCCAGTGCCATCGCATTCTTGGGTTTCCATATAAACTTTGGGATATCTTTCTGGTATCCTTTCTCTTTTGGCTTTAGCTGGTTCTAATGATGTTTCTATTACTTGCAACCAAAAGAATTCTAACTAGTTTACAGAGACACCATTACATTTAGAAAAGTTGTACATATTTTGTATACATTTATTATATTTAATTAAATACATTTAGAAAGCACTTTTTAAATTTTTGCTGAAACATTTGCCAAATATTTTCACCAGCTACCTCAATCTGAAGGTTAACCCTTTGACGGGAAAGATGAGAAAGGATAGTTGAATTTTGCTAGGCAAGACTCATCAATAAAACTGAGTCATTTACAGCTCTGCTTCCTCAAGGGCATATAGTTTTCTTCATGTCTATTATGTAGGGTCATGAAATAAAGCCTGCAGCATGTCAAAAGAATGCGAAATGCACCATATTCTTTTGACCTCTATTTCAAGGTCCTGAGTCAAAATGTTACCTGACTTGGGCATCCTTTCCAGCCAGGATGTGGGCCTCTCAAGAGCAGAGGCTCTGGGATATTGGATGTGAGCCAGGTGTTCATGTGGGCAGAGTAATGGAACTTGAAGAATAATGAAAGGCCCTGCCCACCTCCAAATATTTTCTTCAGATGCCTTTCCCAGTGAGAGTGCTTTAGTGAGGAAAAGGAAAAGAATAAAACCTCAAAACCATTCCACCACTGTCGAATTATTTTGGTCAGATGCCAAGTCAGGAGTAGAGATAGTCATAGAATGAAAGTGCTGTCAATCAGATGAGCAGTGACCAAGATGGTCCATTGACTGGGTAGTAAAAAAACTAAGTCAGAGCCAGCTCTGTGGCATTAGTACAGCCTGTATTTTATTTAGCTGAACAATTCTCAAGTTAGGTGGGGTACAGGAATTATTATTATTATCAGGAATCAGGTGGCTGGGATGTCATACTGGTGTTTCATTTAGTGAGAGTATTTACTCTGTAATAGTTAATGAGTGCTCAGGATTTGAGAGAGAAAAAGAATAGGAAAAACTTATCACAGGTAATCTGAGTTAATGTTCAAAAGAAATCACTGCAGTTATAGTTTGGCTGAACAGTAAACAGTTCTCTCAAATATTTGGGAAAAGTCATTGCTGCTTAATTTAATAGGTCCTTCTTATTTTGCTCAGAGCTCCTGGTAGCCATGTCCATAATTGGCTGTAGATACAGATTCAGCATACGTAGTCAAAATGACGGCATAAGGAGCAGAGGAATAAAAGTAGCCAGAACCTGGAGGCAAAGGACAAATTCCTGGAGCTGAGGAGTGGTAAGTATTTGCCAAAACAGAGTCACCTAGGTCGAGAGAGCTGTAGGTCAGGGTACCCAGCCGATTCTCTAAAAGCCCAGGAGAGTACTCCCAAGAGAATCAGCTGTCCACTGGCCCCAGGAGCCCCAGGTCTGTCTAAACCAAGTTCAAGCAAAACCTTTTCTATGTACTTACCACTTCTTTCTCCTCAGTTCCCAACAGAGAGGCAACAGAAACTGGGTGGCAGGCCAGGGGAAGGAGGACAATAGCAAAATTAAAAAATAGAAAAGGTATCATTAGAACTACATTTTCCACTGAAGCTTTCAGCCTAAAGCAAGGGCTGGGGAGAAAGTGACATCACGTCAAGTTAAGAACTGTGATTACAATCTGAGACAAGCAATCTAGTTTCTGAATGAGAATACACTCATTTGCAACTTAAAGTGACCCAGGACTCAGTTACCTAAAATGAACAGAAAAGCCAAGGAGTCTTGAGAAATTTTAGGCAGGGACCAATGACAAATACATTTTATGAGGCGGCAATGGGAGACGAAAACAAAAAGTTCACTTTAATTATATTCTGAGTTTATCTTGTTCATTAATTTGGTAGAATAACTAAGCCATTATTATTTTTCAGGCAGTGTGCTAAGTGCTTTTCATGTATTATCTCATTTCATTTTAATTCTCACATCAAATATACAAATTAGATATAATTATCTCTATTATGAGGAAAATGAAGCTTAGAGAAGTTCAATATTTTGCCCAAAGTCACACGTCTAGTAAATGGAAGAGCTAGGATAATAAATAGGTCTGTCTGATTAATAAGTTCACGTTCTTAACTACTGTACTTTCAACCACTACCATGTACTATTGGCACAAAGAAATCATTCATAATTCAGTAAAAAGGTTTGAGGGAAAGCTCTTTTATGAAACAGCAAGTAAAACATCCCAGTTTTATAAGTTAAAAAGTATTCTTCACATGTATTTTTGTGTGCGTATGACTGTGTGAAATATTTTTAAAGTCTGGATAAATACTATGATTTTTCTTTAGTTTGTTGGGGGATTTTCCTTCTATTTGCTTACCTTTGTTTCTAAATTTTTTTTTTTACTACTATTGCTTTTGTAAAAGGAAAAATAATCACTTTTTAAAAATTAATTAAAGTATGTCTCTTCTCTGTCTTGTGTTTTATTTCCTTGAGTTTAATTGTGTGACTGGTGTTTATTTATTTTTTAAATTTTATTGGAGTATAGTTGATTTACAATGTTGTGTTAGTTTCAGGTGTACAACAAAATGAATCTGTTATGCATATACATATATCCACTCTTTTTTAGATTCTTTTCCCATATAGGCTATTACAGACTACTGAGTAGAGTTCCCTGTGCTATACAGTAGGTTCTTATTAGTTATCTATTTTATATATAGTAGTGTGTATATGTCAATCCCAGTCTTCCAATTTATCCCTCCCCCACCACTCACCCCCTGGTAACCATAAGTTTGTTTTCTACATCTGTAACTCTGTTTCTATTTTGTAGATAAGTTCATTCGTACCCTTTCTTTAGATTCCACATATAAGTGATATCATATATTTGTCTTTCTCTGTCTGACTTACTTCACTCTGACTGTTTCTTTAAATTGATTTCTATCACTGTTTGTTTTAAATTGGTCAATTCTGCCCTCCCGAGTGGCTCAGCTTCTCCTGGTCCCTGTGTTGATTGACAGTGCCTGAAGCTCCCCAAAAGTGCTTCATGGTTAGGGAGACAGCTCGCTTCCTCCTTCAGTCAAAAAGGACTGATCATTTCAGAGCTTACTGCACAAAATCCACACAGTAATTCTTTTTTATCAAAATATAACCATAAAAAATACGATGAAACTGTAAGGCACCATTTATATAACATTCAGAAAAGGAAAAATGAGAGGAAGAGAAAACAGATCAGTGGTTTCCAGAGTCTGGGGGAAGAAGGAGGGGTTGACTACACATAGGCAGAGGGTAATTTGGGGGGGTAAAAAAATTGTTCTATAAAGTGGTTACACAATTGTATACACGTGTCAAAACTTATAGAACTGTACACTAAAAATAGTGAGTTTTCAGTAGGTATAGTCTATATTAATTTTTAAAAGTGAGAAGAAATACAGCATAAATCCTGATGTTCCATTGTCGATTTTGCTTTTTACTCATATGAGAAAAATAATATTCAATAAAAGAGCTTATTGCTCAAGTTCCCTTCTTTTTGCCAACACCACTATGCTTAATTTTTCTTCTCCTCCGGGTCCTCTCTTCTCTTCTCATGGTTTTAACAAGTTCACTAAAGAAAACCCTTACAGCTACACATCATAAGGTATTGTCTCCCTCCTAGCCTCCATATATCCTAGATCAAATGATTAATTTATTTAATTCTATGTTTTAAATAATTAACTCAATCTATACCTTCCATTATGAGGAAAAGGCTGTTTCTTTAAGAACAAATGCTTAAGATCATTATTTTATTTCATTTCTGGAAAGCATCTAGAAGCAGTGGCTTTTGATTATGGCTGCACAATGGAATCATTCAGGGAGCTTTTGTAAAATCCCTGGACTGGGATCCTACCATCCAGGGGATTCAGACATATTGCTGGGATACAGGTTGAACACAAGGATTTAAAAATCTTCCCAGATTCTTCTAATGTGCAGCCAAAGTTCAGAGGCACAGTCTAAAGTTTTCAAAATAGACTTTTTTCTTACAGAAACTACTTCTTTCATAGCTATTCCTAAAGAAGGAAACGCTTATTTTTAGTAAGAAGAGTGTGTGTATATACAGAAAGCCATCACACTGTGATTTCCTCACCTGATGAACTGATCTGAGGTTGTGTTAATGACTAATGATGAGTCATTACATTTTCCTTTGCAGGTGACAACTGCAGCTGCACAAAGGTCACAGTAGCACCTCACCTTGGCATCTCTGGCTGGTCAATGGAGGCGAGAGGGGTGGGGCAGTAGGAGAATCGTATCACCTAGTTTCTCAAATTGTACTTGGGTGGCAGCTATCTGCTCCACCTGGGCAGAAGAAGTAACATTACGTCACATGAAGATAATTACAACATGGATCATAAAAGGAAAAAACAGAATCAATTCACAGGTGAGAATAAAAATGAAATGTGAACAGCCAAGTCAGCTCAGATTCACAAGAAAAGGGGAAAAGATAGATGATTTCATATGTTTTGTTGATGGTGTCCAGTCCAGAATCATGGCTGGTTTTCCCTGACCAAACCTCCTGAGGGTACAGCAAGCACCCAATCAAAATAGACAAAGATTCTTCTGGAGAAGTAGAGCTGGTAAGAACATGTATACTTTTGATACTTACTGATTGTAAGACCCTACTAGAGATGGTAAAAGTCTGTGCTGGACATCAAAAGGCCTATGTAATCCTTCCACTACAGCTTTCTGGGTGAATTCAATGAGTAGACCATCTTTACCCCAGTTTTTCACATTTATTAAATGACTGTAAGAAGTACAACCTATGTAGGTGAAAGTATTGATTAGATAATAGAACATGATATAAGTACCATAAGTCAAGGCATTGTCACCTAAATAATAACCTCTTATTTCAATTCACAGAGAGGCTAATAAAGCCTAGGGTCTTCTACATGACTGTATAACCTTCCTGTCTCCTTGCCCCAAAGCCCTCTTTTTCATCACTGGAGCTACTTCGCTTGGTCGATTCTTATCAGACAAGGCTTAAGGAGACTTGGACCAGTGATCCACTACAGAATTAGACTTATTTTAGGTTCTGCACACTGCCCCCAGAACCTCAGCTCTCTAACTGAGCTCTGGCCTTTCCTTCCCACTCCTTAGTCCTTGTTCTCATGTTGTGAACTCTCACCTGGTTCCTTTCAAACGTCTCTACTATCTTGCTCTGTCCAGTTCTCCTGGGTTCTAAAGTCTTGGCCCTAAAGATGTGTGACCAGATTGCCTTGATTTTTGTCTGTCCTACAACTGGAGGTTCCCGGGTTTCCAAGCCAAGCCCTCCTTCACTCTGGGCTGACCTACTTAAGATTTCCCATCTTACCGCCTAGACACTAAGGACAGCTATAGATTTTCTGTCAGCCAAGGCCTATGCTAAGCACTTTTGAAGGGAGATATTATCATTGGATAGAAGGAAGCTGAGGCTTGGAGACCAGTGTTTGTATATGACAATGGCTTGTTGGATGAATATAACTCAAAGGAGCCCAAGAGTTTTATGATATTCCTAACTTACTCCAGTATAATGTCAAATAAAGCATTAAATATGGAATCCAGAATTCAGGCCCCTCCATCAAAGTGAAATCAGCTCTTTCTATTAGTCACACAAAATTATGAGGCAGAATTAAAGAAAACTTTGGGTTATCACAGGATAGTCATCCAACCTCTCTGAATTATTACTGAAGAAGAAATAGTCAAACAAAGCTCAGGAGCTCCTGAAACTGACCTCATTATTTTTTAAAGTGTCTTTTATGGAAGCCTTTGGTGGTATTTAATTTACTTTCCATCTTAAAATGGTCTTTCATTTTGACTGAGTTACGGTTGTATTTAGGATGAATGAATTCAGCCTTAGTCATTCCTTGTGATCCCATGACCCATTCAATTATTCATGTATTTAGTATATATTTATGGAGTGCCTACAATGTGCCATGAATGGTGTTAGGGCTGGATATGCAATAGTGAAGAAAACAGACATGGCTATAACCCTCTGGGCACTTAAATCTAGTAGAGGAGGGAGATAATAAATAAAATAATTTTAGATAATGAAAAATCACTATTAAATAAACAAGGTTCTTTAACAGAGAGAATGTATTGGAGTGTTGCTACACTAGATATGATTAACAAGGGAGGCATCTCCAAGGAAGAGGCATTTAAACTGAGACCAGAAAAATGGGAATACCCAGTCATGCCATGTGAAATGTAGGGGGTGGAGGAAGAGTGATCCCAGCCTGAAGCTCAACAAGTGTAAGAATAATACAGCAGCAAAAGATTGGTGTGTTTCAGCAACAGTCAGTGCTGTGTTTAGAACAGAACAAACAAGTGGGAATTTGGCCCGAGATGAGGCTGGGAAAGTGGAAGTTCCAGCACCTGTGGAACCTTGTAGGTCATGGAGGGGAGCTGGGGTTTCATTTTAAGCCTGTTGGGAATCTGAAAATATATTTGTGATGGCTAATTTTATGTGTCAGCTTAACTGGGTCATGGAGTGCCCAGATATTTGGTTAAACATTATTCTGAGCATTTCCATGTGAGTGTCTTTGGATGATGTTAATATTTAAATCAGTACACTGAGTAAAGTAGATTGCTCTCCCCAATGTGGGTGGGCCTCATCCGATCAGTTGAAGGCCTGAATAGAACTAAAAGGCTGACACTTCCCAAAATAAGAGAGGATTTTTCCTGCCTCATTGCCTTTGAACTGGGACATCAGCTTTTTTCCCCTGAAACATCAGCTCTTCCTGGGGCTCAAGCCCACTGGCCTCTGATGGGAGCTTCATCATCTGCTCTCCTGGGTCTCCAGCTTGCTGACTCATCCTGCAGATCTTGGGACTTGCGAGCTTCTGTAATCACGTGAGACAATGCCTTATAGTAAATCTCTTTTACACACACACACACACACACACACACACACACACACACACACACACGCACACGCACACACACACACATAGTTGGTTCTGTTTTCCTGGAGAAACATCTCAGTGTTCCTGGAGAACCCTGACCAGTACAGCACTACAGGTTTTTTTTTAAAGCAAATGATTGATATAATCCAATTTTATTTCAAGAACATCTCTGATTAAAGCATGGAGAATAGTGGATTCAAGGGAGGTTGTAGTCAGTATATTATTGCTTCTAAATATTCTTTGGCCCTCCCCGTGAAAGGATATACCACTTGCCCCTTTGGAATCAGCCTTGGCCCTGTTACTTGTTTTGGCCAAGAAAGTATGAGAAGAACTTATGCCACATCAGAGCAGAAGTTCTAAGAGCCACTGTGAAATTTTGTGATTATTCTTTTTCCCTCAGCCAGGAGGGCAGCATGTCCCATATAAGGGCTTCTCCTTCAGCCTAGATCCTTGAGTAAAGAAGACCCATGAAGCAGAGGCACAATCAGTACATAATGTGAGCCAAAAACAAACACCAACGTAGGCCACTGAGATTTGAGGATTGCTTGTTACCACAGCATTAGGTGGAGTAAGCTGACTGATATAGAGAAGTCACAAGACTGCTGCATTTGTCCAGGGACGGGAAGCTCGTGACTTAAAAAGAATAGGAGCAATAAAGATAGAGATGAGTAGAGAGGCTTGAGATACAGTGCATGCTGTGATGATTCATTTTATGTGTCAGATGACTTGGTTGTGGTGGCCAGTTGTTTGGTCCAATACTTGTCTAGTTGTTGCTGTGAAGGTATTGATATCTGTGAATGAGATTAACATCTACAGTCAGTTGACTTTAAGTAAAGCAGGTAAACCTCCAAAGTGTGGGTGAGCCTCATGCAGCTGAAGGTCTGAAGAGCGAATACCTGAGTTTCCCGGAGAAGAAGGAATTCTGCTTTGAGACTTTGAAGTAGAAATTCTGCCTGAGTTTTCAGCCTGCTGATTTAGCCTATGGATTTTGGACTTGCCAGGCTCCATAGTCATGTAAGCCAATTCCTTAAAATAAATCTTAATCCCTCTTTCTTTTTATATATATATAACATTCTCTATGACTCCATATATATATAAATATATATTCCATCTCTTTCCATATACACATATATTTTATATATTATATAATCTCTTTCCACATATATAGAAAATGTTATTACAATAATATATTTATTATATATTTAATATATTATAATAATATGTTATTAAATAATAATATACTTCTTGCCTGTACACCTTGGTGGACGTCTATGAATGGTGGCTGTGTTGGGTAGAAAAAAATGAACCGCTAATCCAAAAAACTCTTGAACATTTTTGTTGCTTAAACTCTTAAACAATGGTTAAGAAAAGCTCAGACAGCCATTGGAATGTCATTGATAAAAATTTAAAAGGCAGCAAAGTATTATTGGTTTATCTGGGCTTTATGGAGAATAAAAAAAATCTCTACTGGACTATGCGCAGCCATCAAGAAAGCCTAGTGAAATAAAATACTCCCTGAAGCGGGATAGTGATCGTCCACATTACTTAGTAATGCACAAGGAGAGCTATTTACTAGCATCCTAGTCACCTTAAAATGCTACTTTGAAAATCATCAAGGTGGAAGCAAGCTCCCAAGATGTACTGAGTTTCAAAAATCGCATGCAAAACAGTTACGTCCTTCCTTCTTGAGCTCCCCCTCCCCTCTCACCATCAGCCAGGCGGGGCCACAGACAGAGAAAGCCAAGACCTGTAATGATGACTTACAGCCAGTGGTGGCTGCAGGAATAAAACATTAAGAATTCCTCCCAGCTCTCCCACTGGGGTGATCCTTCATTACAAACAGAGAGGGTGTAAACCGGCAGCATCTGGGCCACCAGAGTGCACAATGCCACAGGTCTGGTCAGGAGGCCAGACTAAGAGAACACCTGGGGGTTCCTAACAGAAAATGATGGGGCTCAAGAATTGCATCTATCCATGCGCTCCTAGCTAGGAATCTCATTTCTTCTACAATGGAAGACAGAAATTCACATGCACCATCAAGTTGGGTAGTTAGTTCCTTACAGTCTAATGACCACAGGCAAAGGGACCAACACAAATTTTTTCTTGAAAGGTCTACCTATGTTTACAACTGTAAATAAGTATGATAATGATAATTAGAGTCTAATTTTCAACTTCACTCCAGGGTTTCCTGCTAATTTCTCCTTTTTGCTTATTGCCTTAAATCTTTTTAAAAGGTAAAGTCCCTTTAGCATCCACCTGAATTTTTTTTTTAATTGAGCTTCAGTTATGTGTTCTTGTTTGGACTCTTCAGCAGCTACTGGAAACCTTCTCAGTAGAAGAGTGCTAGGATCCTTTTCTTAGAAGTGTATTTGCTTCTGCCAGTGAAAAATGTTATTTATGATTTTAATGAGCAGAGATTTTCATTTTTGACTTCTTTAAAAAATGGAATGTCCAAGGATACAAGGCTTGTTGAAAAAAAAGATAATGTTTATAGTGGGGACTAGTGGTAGGTTACCGTGGCCTCTCCTTGATCCCCATCTTTCCTCTTTTTTCCCCCATTTTAATTTTGCAGGCACTTTTTTCCCTTCCCCTTGACCTTCATAGTTGGTCCCATAGGACCAGAACTGTGTGTTGACCAATCTCAAAATACTAAAGTCTAAACAGAACAACGATGGCAAGGACAAACCCGAACAGCACCAATTTATCTCTTCCTTCCCCACAGCTTTAAGATTCAATGGAGAACATATATTTAAATCAGCACTTAAACTCCCTACCATCACCCTAACTGCTGAAAATAACTATGGAAGTTCAAAAGCAGAAGCTGTGAATCACTAAGAAAGGACCACATCAGGGACTTTATATTGTGAGGATACAACTTTCCTTGCCTCTGCTGCACCCAGATCCTTCCAGCAATCTCTCTTTGATTCCTGCAAGACTGGACTCAGGCAAATCACCAGCCAAAGGGACACATTTAAGCTACGCTCGTGTCACTCCACAAAAATCTTCCAGTGTTTTTAGCAACTTAAATAAAGTAGAAAAGCAGAATCCTCAAAACTCTCTATTCTCCAGTGCTTCACTCCCTCCCATGTACCACAGGCACCAGACCGCCAATGCTTACTAAGCTAAGGAGCCCCTTTCCCCTCAGGTGCAGGAACCCCACTGAGAAAGAAGAGGCATAGGTGGAAAGAGAAGGCAACTCCTTTATTCTTCTCCACTGCTCTCATGACCTCCCCTCACCCAGCTGAAGAGTATTCTTACGTTTTCCCTGATCGTTCCCCCACTGAAGGGGTCATGTATTGGGGAAAATTGTTTTCCAACAGTCCCTATGCCTAACATCATAGGATTAAAGCCCAGCCAAGTAGTTTGGGGTGGGTCTGTTTATATTCCCATCACGTGACAATCATCCATCTATACTGCCACAGAGACGGTGCTGGCAGTATATCTTTATCTTGCCTCTTTGTCTTGATGTAGGCATGAATTTTGAGAATAAATTTTAAGCAGGAAGCTCAGCTTTCATGAACGTAGAGGTTTCAATCCATTTCCTCTGTTCTAGGGGAAATATTAAATGGATACTATTCTAACCCAGGGCGAGCAGGAAAATAAAATGAGGGTGGGAAGAAAATTATTGAGCATAGATTTACTTTCAATTTTGCCATTCACCTTCCAATATGGTATCTCATCAATCGAAAAACTATCCTGTAAATCAGGTACTATTCTTCCCATTTTTAAAAAATTTGAGTAAATAAGCTAAATGGTTAAGTAACTGTCTAAATGTAACTCAGAGCCATGTAAGTTAGAGAATTTACTCACAGATATCCACTTTTTCCTAATCAAACACGCTATCTTTCAAAAACAAGACAAAAGGAAGAAGGGTGGGAAATTCACAAAAGAAGGGGAAATTAACAGAATCATTTTCTTGGTAAGTAGGCAACTCTGCAAGTGCTTTCGCTGGCTCTGGCAACGTCCAGATCACAGCCACTGACAAAATCCCTCCATTTTGATATAATCTCTTTAGCTCAAAAATGATTCCTGTTAAAGAAATAACACAGAAAATAGTACATTTTTAACAATTCTTTATCATTTATACTTTTAGTGAAGGAGCTCTCAATCTTTTGGGGAAGAAGAGCCACTTTTAATTTCCCCCAGAGCACTGAAAACCCTGAGCATTTGGAACTCCTCTGCCGGAACTGTGTTCAGGGCCCGTTTATCAACCACATAAGGATAACTGTTTCATTGCACATATTCACATTTTTTTAACCCAGCTTGTTTATCTGCTTTTTTTTGTTGAGCTCTAAATAACTTACTTATCTCCAAAATGAAATTCAGTATTAAAGGATACAGATTGGCTACTGCCGAAGACTGTCCAAAAAAAATGTATGTTGGATTCTGAAAAGAATTCCAAGGACATTTTGAGCAAAAGCAGAAAAACAAGGGTAAATATATGACTTCCAAGGAGTTAATTTTTGCTGGGGCTCAAACTCCTCTGAATGCAAAACTTAGGGTATGTTTGTCATCGTTTTCATTACCTTCAGAGCAGCATTTCCACTTATAGCATAAAAATTAAAAAATTTAAACCCCTCCTATTTCCTAGATTTAGGAATCCAGGCAGAGCATTTGACATGAACCTGTATGATTCACAGAGGTTCTTAGAGCCTTGCTTTTTGGCAGTATGATTTTCTGTTGGTGTGAAACTGTTGTAATATAAAGGGATATATATACTCAGGAATCTTAAAGGAGTAGGAGGGAGCAATGCATAATGTGTAAAAAGTCCAAGCATAAAGCACTCAGATGTTGCTAGAATCCCCAATTCCTGAGATCTTCTCAAAAGCACGAGAGCTTGACTCATCATTTGCAATGGACACTGGCAACAAATAAAAACTGGAGCTAGAATGTTCAGCCAAGTAGTACAGGACTAAGAAAGAAAAAAAGATAGATAGAAAGAACAAAAAGATAGAAAGAGAAAAAGATAGAAAGATTGTCCAGATGTGGCACATGTTGGAAAACCTGTTCATGATGTTAAGGACAAAACACAGAAGCACAAGATTGAGGGCCTTCTTTGCCAGGATTGATAAGGGAAGGAAGGAAGGAAGGAAGGAAGGAAGGAAGGAAGGAAGGAAGGAAGGAAGGGAGAGAGGGAGGGGGGAGGGAGGGAGGGAGGAAGGGAGGGAGGGAGGGAGGGAGGGTAGGGAGGGAGGGAGGGAGGGAGGGAGGAAGGAAGGAAGGAAGGAAGGGAGGAAGGGAGGTAGGAAGGGAGGGAGGGAGGGAGGGAGAGAGGGGAAGAAAGAGAGAAAAGAGAAAGAAAAATAAAGCTTACTGTCTGACAAGAGAACTTTGTGGAAACTGACAGGCAAACAATCTCTTGGGCCAATAATAATCTGAACGTTAGAAGCATGTGTACTCAGAACTATTGAAGCAAGTCTCTACTGGGAGAAGATTCTCACTAGGTCTCTCCTGTTTCTGCTGAAGGCACTGACAGCCTTTTCTTCTGGACTGTCTTTTCAAGGGTCTTTGTTAAGCAAACAACTCTGGAAGATAGAAGGAGTGTCTCCCTCTGGGGCAGGGGCAGATTTAAAAATTTTTTTTGTTTTTTTTTGTCTACGACAATAAAGATAATCTCTCTCTCTGGGGCAAATGTTGAACATTATTTGCTGACAGTCCCTTTAAAAGAATGTTTCCTCAGCTTTGATTCATTACCTGGGACACAAGACCACTGTGTGTGTAACATCTACCTGGGCTGCCCTGTAATGTCCCACTTGGGACTAGGGGGCAAGGGAAATAAATGTGAACATGACACCTATAAGGCCTGCTGTGCCAAAAGTAATAAAGTCCTTTGTCTCAGATGCAAGCATCTTGTGTCTTCTGCTAGCATCGTCCATGAAATTGTGTCAGGCTACCTTTTTTTATTGCAAGAAGGGTAATACTTTGGATCTTTCACAGTTCTTAGCATTCTGCAAATTCCAGAGAGAGAATCACATATGATGCTTTTTATAATATCTCTCAAAGCAACAACTTTTTATCCTCTAGGAGACAATTAAAGTGACATAGATGTCAATGAGAAAAAGACAGGTACAAGTATGAGGAGACAAAAAAAAAACAACCCACCATCAAGCACAGGATGAAAACAATATTTTAAGTGACTTATAAATAAAGATAATAAATAGATATAGATAGATGGATAGATATATAGACAGATAGGAATAGAGATAGATGATAGATACATAGATAGATAATAGATAGATGATAGATGACAGAGACAGACAAAGACAGGGACACAGAGACAGAGAATAAAGTGCATATGTGGGGGTGTGAGTGTACATGTGTATCTGTGTTTTCATGTGTGTATATGGATACTTAGCATTAATATGCAAGTTAAGAACACATGCACATAAGAATAAAATGTTTTCAGATTTTGCAGTTCAGAATTTGTATTTTAAAAAATATTTCTCAGACAAGATTTCGAGCCCCCCCATCAATGAGATGAGTAGAGGATGAAGTCAGTTGGTTTTCTCTTTATTTTTCTCTTTGATTTCTATCTCTGGTGAACCTTCAGGAGAAATGATGCTGTATGAAAATTAGGTCTAAAATTGGATCATTCATTTCAATTCTATTGCTTGTTCCCTGAAAGAAAAGTGGAAGAGCAATAAATGCTCTCTCACCTCAGCGTTATCAATTTGTATTCACTGTGCTTTATATCTCCCATTCAGACATGGCTGTGTCCTGACCTTCCTTTTAATTTCGTTCCAGCGTATCTTTAGCATTTCATCTCATGGTCAGTCTCAAAAACTTCTGGAGCATTTCACAGCTTTCTGAGGTTACATTTCGAAAAGATCTCGAGCTGTTACCTTATTTTTTACAATCGTCACTTAAACACCAATGAACTCTTTTGTTTCAGAGACCTCAGATAGCCTTGGACTTCGTTTCTTCAGGAAAGTTGGTATATCAGCACTAATCTGGGCAAGAAACATAACTTGAGGCAAAATGTAGGTTTTCTCTAACCCCTGGAAGCCATTTCAGCAGCACGCACTAAGTACGAAAACCTTTAATCTCCCCTAAACCACTGAGAACGTGAAAAAGACTTCACTTCATGGAGCAGCTGACATGAGGTCAGAGCCTCAGAGGTGAGCCTCCCAAGTTATAGTCCCCCCAAACCTCCAAAATCTATGTCGTGCTCACTTGGGTTTCTGATACAACTCCTTTTGCTTGCCATTATTCATTTTTTCCCTATGAACACTAAGTCTAACAACTAGTAAGGAGATTGGGAATCTCTTTATCTTCAAGGTAGTGAGACTCATCCAGTGAGGACCTAATAGCTCCCATCACTTCCTGTCTCACTCTTCCTGCTTAAGGAACACCAAGCTATTTACATTTATTGTTATACCTCCCCTTCCTGACTATAATTTACCTGCACAATAGAGGTTTAATTTCTAAACTATTATTATTATTATTATTATTATTTTTGCAGTACGCGGGCCTCTCACTGCTGTGGCCTCTCCCGTTGTGGAGCACAGGCTCCGGACATGCAGGCTCAGCCGCCAAGGCTCACGGGCCCAGCCGCTCCGCGGCATGTGGGATCTTCCTGGACCGGGGCACGAACCCGTGTCCCCTGCATCGGCAGGCGGACTCTCAACCACTGTGCCACCAGGGAAGCCCCTCTAAATTATTTTTTAACCTTGCTTCCATTTCAAATGGATACTTCATCTCATTCTTAACGTGAGGTCTCTTCAAAGAAGGTTTTTGTCTCTCACTTTTGACCTCATTACTTTTGCTGTAACAGTGGGTATAGTTCTGTTTTCCAGAAGAATATATTTCTATGAAAGTTATTGAAAGAACTCTTTTTGCTGACTTGCTTAATAAGAAATGAAGTTAAAATAAAAACTGTGCACAACAAAGACTCAGCTGGGAGGGTTTATTACCCCTGCTGGTCCTGACTCTCTCCCAAGAGTTTGTTATTTCTGTGCCTTAGAGTTGTCAGCTTTGGATGCAAAACAAAACCACAGAGTATCTTTTCCAGACCTCGTTAAGGTCTAGCCAACTGTCACCAGCATCATATCTCCATTTAGAAAGTTTCTAGTCCTCTGCAGCCTTTCTTTGCTTTTAACCCAAACTTTTCCCACTTTGGAATCTCTACTTCCTTTCCCAAGTCCTCTGGGTTTGTTTCTGTTCACAGAACATTTGTGGAGCAGTTACACCTAAAGATCCCTGATATTCCTAAAAGATAAAAACTTTCCTTGATTCAGCTGCCAGCTCTGTCACCTTCCTGAGCCCCTCTTAGATGACTTGTCCCTATGTCAATTTCTTGGGATCTTGTCATTGCAATTTTATGTAGCAGAACTATTTTAAACATACATTAAGAACATGCTTTTGATTCACCACCAAACTGTCTTCTTTAGTTATTCAACAAACATATCGAGTGTCTATTATGTGCTGGATAAGTTGCTAGGTACATGAGATTCATTAGATATGGTTCCTGCTTTCTTTGAGGTTACAACCTCTCAGAAATATTAACAGGTGTTTTCTTTTGTCGTACATAATCGATCACTAACACTCCAGCTTGGAAATATCAAAGGTATTCATCTCTTTGAATCCCTTTTCAACGCTGTATCAGAACTTTCACTGGGTAATTTACATAAATATGCAACTCTCCATGGGTAAAACTTTTTTTAAAAGCCTAGATAGAAGGACACAGCCTTTTTACATAGATTTTTACACTATAAGCTATTTAAGGAAGAATTATCTTAAAGTGAAAATGAAAAAGCTCTGAACCGACATTGAGAATGTCTGGGCTCTGTCACAAAAAAGCTAGATGGCTACAGAAAAGCCACTTAACCTTTTGAATTTCAGTGTCTGCATGTGTTAAATGATGGGTAGGAGTAAATGTTCCCTTAGCTCTCAGATCTAAAATTCAATGAATCTAAATGTAAAAGTATTTCAGTTATGAAACACTGTTCTAAACACATTTCTCATGGAAATTCAGTGAAATACAAAAATTCAGCCAGCAGACATAGGAGAATTCACTGGATAAACAGATGAGAAGTTGCACTGAAATTCCTTACCACAAGCAGTCTAGGACGATGGTCAGGCCTGCCCAGGGCTATGAGAGATATTCGGCTCTCAGCCTGCTCCATAGCTCAACTTCCTCTCTCAGCAAAGTCAGGTCCAGTGCCATCAAAAGATTTTGGGTTGGCTATGACTTTTCGTCTGTACCTGGTGATGATCTTTCCAAATTTATCACCACAATTAGATTGAAAAAAAAAGCTATTTGTTATTGGATATGCAGGATGATCAGGTCTTGGTAATCAGATCAAGACAGAGAGAAACCCATATAATAATTATGTATACGTGTTGAAAATGGATCTTTTCTGTACTGTAGGGATCTGCCAATTCCAATACTGCAGTCTGAAGAGAACCAGAAAATTAAATGTAGTATTGTCTTTCCCAAGGACAACAAAATAGTGGGAACAGCAGACATTTTCTTCATGCAATTTTAAATATATATGGAGTTAAAGAAAAAAATGTTCATAAAATTTTTATGCAAAATAGTCTCAGAGACGAATACCCACTACTCACTTAATGATTAATTGAAACTCATTTATTGGTTCTGAGGAAAAAGTGATTTTTTTTCCCTTTAAATAATCACTTTTGTTTCTGCTATGTATTTTCAGACTAGCTCTTCTTAGCCTTTTGTACTGTGTCTGCATACTATGAAACTGTTATTTGGCGTTTTCCTTATTTTATAATGGATGTCATAAACTGATATAAGCCCTAGTCTCTATTGGCTTAAGGGACATAAAGTCAATGATGGATCTCCAGTTTTCTGTTTTCATTGACAACAAAAGGCATTCTAAATCAACAAGTTTACCTTCATTAGACCTTGGTCAAATGTGAAATTACATAGCAAATTATCCATAGACATATAAATACTATTACAAAACAATGTCAGTGCAAGAATTACATTCATTTTCTACATTTCCCATGGTATAGTTTGGAAACATACACTATTCATCATTAGAGAAACATGATTTAGCTCACAGCATCCCAAAACCTGTGCTACCAGAAGGAGATTTCCCATGGCTTTACTATAGATGTATATATAAACACTACTTGTATTTCATATGTGTGTTATCACCCTTTATTGTTGATCAGCCTCTTAGGGGCTGATCATAATACTTTAAAATGTCTAGAGATGTACAGATTCTATACAATTTGAACAGTAACAGCAATTTTCCTTGATGCTATATAAACTAAGTTAGAGAGTATATTGGAGAGAAACAAATTATTTTGTTTTCTTTTTAGTGTTCAAATTTAAAGAGTAGTATCATATATATGTGTAACTAAATCACTTTACTGTACACTTGAAACTAACATAACATAAATTAACTACACTTCAATTAAAAAAAAAGAATTGTAAAAAAAGAAAAGTAGTATCAGGCCATAGTTATTAGGTGTCTAGAAACTTAGTGTGCCATAGTAAAGTAATCTTAAAAGGTGATAAATATTTACTGGTGTGTGGGTTAATGGGCATGTTTCCAAATTTTATGTGTTATGCAAACTAACTACAATATTAATTTAGAATCACTAAAAGTTATCTCAAAATTTTGTTATCTATGATTCTTTTTTCCAAAGCTATCATTTTTCACTCCAAATCTCACCTTCTCATAAACATTCTACCAGAAATTGCTGTGTGCTCACATAACTCATTTTATGGATTGAGGCCGTAAGTATTAACAAACTGCAAGAGAATGTGGCAATTTAAAATTGTATCTATCCTCTTCAGAGCTTGCTGAGTCAGCGTCTATCAAGTGATAAGGATCAGTTCAGTGGATATAAACTAAACTGGAATTCTCAGATTAAGGGAGAAGCATGTATGAATGTGCAACATATGCTTGAAGCCAGTGGCTTCTGACACGTATACTTTTCATTCCCACCCATCTCCTCCATCAAAAATGGGGGTACCACTAGCATGCACCTCTCTTTTATAAGCCAACCAAAATGGGAACTCATTTGGAACTTTGAGTGATTTTCTGACAGTGCTGACAAAGTGTCAAAGCAGAAAGCATATCTTGTGGTATCAAGTATGCTATAACATAATATGTCCTATAACGTCATATATGTATGTTGTAACGTATAATATGTCAATAACATCTTTTCCAAGAATGTTATTGAATTATTCTGGAGCACATTGGCAGGATAAACCTGGAAGAAGAGTCCGTCTTTCTCCATTAGAAAGGAAGATCACTGGAGTAACTTGTTGGCGGGCTTTGTCAGAAATTTGTCTAGATGGTCCTGTTTGAAGACATTCTCTTACTAATCTTTGTCCTTCTATAACTTCAAAAATGCACTGTAGGGCTTCCCTCGTGGCGCAGTGGTTGAGAGTCATCCTGCCGATGCAGGGGACACGGGTTCGTGCCCTGGTCCAGGAAGATCCCACATGCCGTGGAGCGGCTGGGCCCGTGAGCCATAGCCACTGAGCCTGCGCGTCCGGAGCCTGTGCTCCACAACGGGAGAGGCCACAGCAGTGAGAGGCCCGCGTACCGCAAAAAAAAAAAAAAAAAAAAGCACTGTAATTTTCCCCCTCAGCAAGGCTGATGAATTTAAGATTTTTTGATTTGGTTACATGTGTCAAATGAAATAATACATTTTTTTAAAATACAAACAAACACAAGATGTTAATCTAAATTTACTAAATCATTTGATTGAAAGAAAAATTTTATTTAAATGGAGAAGCCAGAATACCTGAGTTGTTATAAGTTACCTATGAATTACATAAAGTCTATAGGTGGAGAAAATTCAAGAAATTATAGGAGTATTATTATTAAACTGAAAAATGGAATTATAGGGGATTAGAGCATGAGATAAAGAGAATCCACAAATGGCACTTGTATATATTTTAGTGATTCTTCCCTGAGTACCCAACTTCAAATAATTTGACCTATATCAGTAATCTACTTAAATTAAGCTTTTCACTGAAAAGTATCATACCAATTATAAAAGTTCTCTGGGGATTTCTATATATAAAGTATATTAAAATGTAAGCAACATAAATTCAAGCATAATGCTGAAATGACATGTTTCAAAACAGTTTCATTCATTTTTATCCATTCTTCTTTGTGCTTAAAACTTTGATGGGCATTACATTTGTTTTCACATTCTCAGGAACTATGCTTGACATGTACATCTTCCCTATGCTTTCACATTTTTCAAGCAAGGAACTATGCTTGACATGTACATTATGAAGAAGTGAGTTCTTCATAAACATAGCTGTACTGAAGTTATTTTCCACTGGACTAATGAGCAACAAGGGAAGTAAGAAGGCAAGTGGGAATGAACTTCTGCTTCACTCTCAACGGAGATATCTACATATAAATGTATAACATTTCTGTTACATACAATTGTGTCCTTTGTTGAGGGATTCAGACTTATCTTTGGAATTAATATTCATTCTGATTATAAAGATAAGGATGGCAGAGAATTAGCTCTGAAAAAATTGTGAACTTGATTATGCTTTTTTTTTGTAGGACTCACACTTGTTATTGCATGTATACAATATCTATCCTTTCAAAGACATAAAAGACTTCAGATCACACCCATTTGGGGTAAATTAAACTAGGAATTTTGAACTTATATAATCAATAGGGCAGACTAGAGCTTTTGAATAAAACCTTGTACTTGAAGGATTTTCAACCCAATTGTAGTTGGTGCCTACAGACATGTCTTTTAGATTCTCTGTTAAGCAAGAAGTGCAAAATTATGAATGACAGAAACTTAGAGTAAGTGGGTTCCTAGGCAGGGGACAAATTTCTCTGATTGAGATAGATAGCTGAGATGTCCAGAACCAAAGGAAAGAATTGAAATGCTCTATAAAAAAGGAACTCCTTGGGTTTTAATTCAAACATCCAACAGGTGTGTTCAGGTGGGTGCACAGTCACTTTTCTATGGAGTTGATCAGCATCTTAAGCCCTTAGTGGTTGAAGTGTTCATTTCACTCAGAGTGATTTTCTGTCATGGGCATCTCTCCAATGGGACAATGAAAAGTTTGTGGAAAACAGACTTCTCTTTTAAAAAATTGCTTCTTGTGTCTATTTTGCAATTCAAGTGATATGGAAATTAATACCAGTGTCGAGGGTTTTCATCAGGCTTGAGTGGATGCAGGACAGAGTGTCTTCCTACAGCACTGCTTTCTTGGAAACTGCAGTGTTAAGATAAATGTGGAATGTTGTATTGGCTTCGTTGTGTTTATGCCTGATCTGCAGAACCACACTTGGGCTGTGGAGCTGAAAGCAGGCCTTGGACCTATGTGACTAGAAGGGTACAAAAAAGTTGTGGGAAATTTGGCTACTGTCTGCAGCAGCTGCATTGGCCCTGAAGGGGAAGGAGGCAAGAGGATCTGCGTACTTGAGTAGCTGCTGGGTCCCCATGAGGTGATGCTGAAGCACCTGCCCTGTAACCTTCTATAAAGCTAAGAAAACGTGGCCCCCAAGCTTACTTACACCTTGTGAGTCTCATTGCCAATTTGGACCTCCAGCTATGACTATGCTGCTACAATGTCGTATACGAGGCTTTCCTTCCTGTCTTCATCACCCCTTCCACTCTGCTTCCCAATCCTGCAGATGTGGCAATACCACATATAACACAAAAATAAGAATGTGACTCAATGAATATTCATTGAGCACCTGCTATTTGGGAGGAGGAATGGGATTTTCAACAAAATCTCTGGAGAAAGTTATTTTTCTCCATCAAAAGATGCACACACAGCTGCATTCTCACAGACATACGCACAGCCTGCATGTCATCTCTCTGCACCCAGGCATAGTAACATATGGGAGGAAAAGTCATCTATTACTACAAGGCTGTGACAATCAGAGAAATTTACTGCAGAAATTAGTCAACAGTATTTCAGCAGAAGGTCAGAAATGATCTATCAAAGATTCAGAGACTTGAGGCAAACCTTTCACCTCATTTATTCAAATGCTTTGGGCAATAAAATTATGATAAAGCACCTAAGAACCTGTGTTGTCCTGTGCATTTTGACAAGCTTACTGTTAACTGATTGTTTGGGTCCAGCTCCCACTCCAAGAGAAATCGATTACTATTAATTTTAGTTGGTATTTCATATAGGGGCATGTATTTATTTTTATTTTTATGAAACTGAAATTCAATTCTGTAAATCCTCAGGAGGAAACGGAGGGATCACAATTTGGCTCCATCCTGTGGCCTTTAAAAATGCAGCTCAATAACAAAAAAACAAACAACCCAATCCAAAAATGGGCAGAAGACCTAAATAGACATTTCTCCAAAGAAGATATACAGACTGCCAACAAACACATGAAAGAATGCTCAACATCATTAATCATTAGAGAAATGCAAATCAAAACTACAATGAGATATCATCTCACACCGGTCAGAATGGCCATCATCAAAAAATCTAGAAACAATAAATGCTGGAGAGGGTGTGGAGAAAAGGGAACACTCTTGCACTGCTGGTGGGAATGTGAATTGGTACAGCCACTATGGAGAACAGTATGGAGGTTCCTTAAAAAACTACAAATAGAGGGCTTCCCTGGTGGCGCAGTGGTTAAGAATCCGCCTGCCAATGCAGGGGCCACGGGTTCGAGCCCTGGTCTGGGAAGGTCCCACATGCCGCGAAGCAACTAAGCCCATGCGCCACAACTGCTGAGCCTGCGCTCTAGAGCCCGCGAGCCACAACTACTGCAGCCCACGTGCCTAGAGCCCACGCTCCGCAACAAGAGAAGCCACCGCAATGAGAAGCCCAGACACCACAACGAAGAGTGGCCCCACTCACCGCAACTAGAGAAAGCCCGCGCGCAGCAACAAAGAGCCAACGCAGCCAAAAAATAAACAAATAAATAAATTTATAAAAAAAAAAAAATACTACAAATAGAACTACCATATGACCCAGCAATCCCACTACTGGGCATATACCCTGAGAAAACCATAATTCAGAAAGAGTCATGTACCAAAATGTTCATTGCTGCTCTATTTACAATAGCCTGGAGATGGAAACAACCTAAGTGCCCATCATCGGGTGAATGGATAAAGAAGATGTGGCACATATATACAATGGAATATTACTCAGCCATAAAAAGAAACGAAATTGAGCTATTTGTAATGAGGTGGATAGACCTAGAGTCTGTCATACAGAGTGAAGTAAATCAGAAAGAGAAAGACAAATACCGTATGCTAACACATATATATGGAATTTAAGGGAAAAAAATGTCATGAAGAACCTAGGGGTAAGACAGGAATAAAGACACAGACCTACTAGAGAATGGACTTGAGGACATGGGGAGGGGGAAGGGTGAGCTGTGACAAAGCGAGAGAGAGGCATGGACATATATACACTACCAAACGTAAGGTAGATAGCTAGTGGGAAGCAGCCGCATAGCACAGGGAGATCAGCTCCGTGCTTTATGACTGCCTGGAGGAGTGGGATAGGGAGGGTGGGAGGGAGGGAGACGCAAGAGGGAAGAGATATGGGAACATATATATATGTATAACTGATTCACTTTGTTATAAAGCTGAAACTAACACACCATTGTAAAGCAATTATACCCCAATAAAGATGTTTAAAAAAAAAAAAAGCAAGCGACAAAGTAGCCAGCCAATTAACAACACTGGAGAAACGATTGGTCAAGCATTTGTAAAGCACGGATGTTAATACTACACCAGTTAAGCAAGCCAATCTAACTTGGCATGGGGAGCATGTTATACAAATAAGAACACAAACCAATTTCCAAATGTGTTCCTCAAGCTTAGTCCCTTTCAATTAACCCCCCTTCAGCATCTTAACCCTTCTTGGTCCTAGTAAAACTTGAATACATTTTAGGAGATGTGACAGCCATATGAGCAAAGGGTCTAAAAACCTTCCTACTTGGGATCTGCTTTTAATGCATTGATAAAGCTGTAATTTGGACAACATAAGTACATCAGCATTAGTCATTAACCAACTGTTGGATTCACCAAACATGTGTTGAAGGTCCTTTGTTAACCCCTGTGCTAGGCTACATGCAAACAACTCTAAATAAGAAACAGACTCATCCTCAAGAAATTCAAGTCTACTGGAGGATGCCACATGGCTAAAGAGCTAACAGCAGTAAAATGTGGTGAGGGCACAACAGAAGTGTGCATAGGCTATGTGGCAGTTCCTAAAACATATGCTAAGCCAGCCTGGTCAGACCAGGTTTCCTAAGCATGGTGACTAGACAGCAGTGTCACTGAACTGCTGAGAATCAGCAAGGAAAGTGAATTTGGAGGTCTTCTAGTTCTAGTACCACGAGTCTCAGTGTCAAACTAGGAGTGGGCAGGAACTGTATGAGGAGGCATGTGTACTTTTAGAAAGTATGTAACGGGCTCTCTTAGGCTAGAGAACAGGGGTGGAATTGCACTAGAACTAGAAAAGGCAAAGTACTCCTGATCAGAAGGCATGCTATCTTTGCAGCCACTTGTGAGCTAAGAAGCTGAGAAACACTGATCTAGTTGGTTGGTTTGGGGGAGAATTAAGGCCTTGTCAGAAGGCATTGTCAGTGAAAATTTATTAAGAGCCTACTATGCACAAAGTGGTGTTTTAAGATTGAAATTAAAATATGTGGTAAAATCTATTCTGTCCAAGGTCAGGGAAGGAAAAAAAAAAAAAGAGCCTTCCTTTTTAAAGGAGGTTAGTGTGGGTGATAATACGAGAAATTAGACAGAGGGAAAGGAAGTTAGGACAGAAAAGTTGATCGGGTCATTCTGTGCAAAGGAGGGAGTCAAAGAGGAGGGAATGTGAAATGATGTCTAAATGGCACCACAGAGAATGTGTGTTCCAGCCATGTGTTTTTGTGCAAGATGGGCTTGGGGACAAACACTGCAAAACTCAACAGACATAAACAGCTGAGACCCAAAGAAGAGAAGTGTTCGTGTTCACATCCTCTACCCAGTCAAGGCCTTCCACCCACCAACTGATTTTTTGTGTCATCAGTCACCTTTGCATATTTTAAGTTTACTTTCAATTGAAGAGTTTTCACCTCATTTAGCATTTATTCCAATAAGAAATTTTTACCTAGCTTCTTGAAAAAAAAGGCAAACACTTTAACATCATGAAACACATCACATTTTCCTTGTAAATGTTTTGTCATAAATGGGAAACTGTACTGCAGTTAGTCCAGTATTACCCATGCAAGATGAAGCCTCTGAGCAATTACCTTTTTTCCATGGCAACAGCATATCTGCCTATCCTTCAGTGTGATACAGGAAAGCCACCAAATTGGGTCTGTTCAGTAAAACTAAGGAAAGTTCACTGAACTAGGGCAGGTGGAAGGGGGGTTATAAATCTGATACTAACTGGGTTAACAAACAAATTGCTATTGATATTATTTATCAAGTGGTTCATTTAAGCAGATCAAAATAATCTGCAAGGAATTTCCAACTGCGATGTTAGAAAATGGAAATAAAAGCAAATTTGTTAAAAAAAAAAAAAAAGAGAAGAGGAAAATGACAACTAGACTTTCTAGTACACTTGCCCACACCTAATCCCTTAGAAGGAGGCCTCTGAAGAATTCCAGGACGTTGAGTGCAGAATGGAAACAAATTTTCATGGACAGTCACCTCAGGACATCTGCCTGGACCTCACTCCACCCAGAGTCTACCTGGCCCAGAGAGTAAATCTTTTATTTTCAAGCATATTCTGGAAAAGGAGGCCAGCAAGTGCGCCTCTGACATTCATGAGAAACCATACTATTATTCTGGCTGTTACAATCCAAGGAACTGCAAGAAAAGAACAAATCAGAAAAATTGTATCGGACACTGAGTTATAACGCAAATAAAAAACAGAGAAAGCTCCTTCAGAACAAGACTCTGCAGTCGACGGCAGCTACCTTTTCTGAGGGGGTTTTATTTTTTTTATTTATTTATTTTAAAAATTTATTTATTTTATTTATTTATTTTTGGCTGTTTTGGGTCTTCGTTGCTGTGCGCGGGCTCTCTGTAGTTGCGGCGAGTGGGGGCTACTCTTTGTTGCGGTTCATGGGCTTCTCATGGTGGTGGCTTCTCTTGTTGCGGAGCACGGGCTCTAGGCGCGCGGGCTCAGTAGTTGTGGCTCACGGGCTCTAGAGCACAGGCTCAGTAGTTGTGGCGCATGGGCTTAGTTGCTCCATGGCATGTGGGAACTTCCCGGCCCAGAGCTCGAACCCATGTCCCCTGCATTGGCAGGCTGATTCTTAATCACTGCGCCACCAGGGAAGCCCTTGAGGGGGTTTTAAATAGAGATTTAAGGTTGGAAATTAAAGACATGTTCCTCAGGGGAAAATGGACATTATAACAATGTTGTGTCCCTGTTATCACGCTTGATTACAGGTTCTCGAGGGAGCTGCTTCCTGGACAGTTTTAGAAATAAGATGTAATTTAGAGACATTTTCTTGGTGGGGATGATAAGGGAGGCTCTAAGTGGGAGGTGGGAAGAGAACGTGGAAGAGGTACAGGGAGGATGGTAGCAGAACTGTAACCTGATACGCCACACAGTTTGATCAATATGACATGCAATTACATCTAATTACAGACATCTCCTGGAACTTGGACCACAGAGCTGCAGATAAATTTAAATACCTTGGAGAAATACCCTGGCTAATATACTAAAGGACTTTCTTCTATTTAGATGAACAAACCTATTATTGCAGAATCTCTAAATCAAATGATTATACATCTGGGAACTTTGCTTATGGTAAGGAATAAAGAAATATTTTTCTGGGAGACTAAGGGCATAGAGAAACAAAAAAGTGGACCATAAGAATGTTCAAGGGGGCTTCCCTGGTGGCGCAGTGGTTGAGAGTCCCCCTGCTGATGCAGGGGACACGGGTTCGTGCCCCAGGCAGGGAAGATCCCACATGCCGCGGAGCGGCTGGGCCTGTGAGCCATGGCCGCTGAGCCTGCGCGTCCGGAGCCTGTGCTCCGCAACGGGAGAGGCCACAACAGTGAGCGGCCCGCATACCGCAAAAAAAAAAAAAAAAAAAAAAAAAAAAAAAAGGTGATAAGTGTTCACTGCCAGAGGGCAACAACAAATGGCTGTTGATAAAACAATAACTGTAACCTGGTGAGAAATCATAACATAAGGAAACAAAGTATTTTGAAAGTTAGATGTTGCTGAAATCCTTATTAGCTGAGCAAGTATAGTAGTCCCAGCTTAACCATGGTTTCATTTTCCAATGTTTCAGTTACCTGCAGTCAACTGTGGTCTGAAAATACTAAATGGAAAGTTTCAGAAATTAACAATTCCTATGTTTTAAACTGAGCACCGTTCTGAGTAGTGTGATAAAATCTCTCACCATCCTGCTCCATCCAGCCTGGGAGGTGAATCATCCCTTTGTCCAGCTTATCCCTCCAGTTAGTCACTAAGTAGCAGCCCAGTTATCTGATCCACTGTGGTGGTATCACAGTGTCTGTGTTCAAGTAACCCTTATTTTAGTTAATAATGGCCCCAAAATGCAAAAGCGATGATGCTGGCAATAAAGTGCTTCATTTAAGTGAAAAGGTGAAAGTTCTCTGAAGTGAGAGAGTGACATTGACATATATACACTACCAAATGTAAAACAGATAGCTAGGGCTTCCCTGGTGGCACAGTGGTTGAGAGTCTGCCTGCCGATGCAAGGGACACGGGTTTGTGCCCCAGCCCGGGAAGATCCCACATGCCGCGGAGCGGCTGGGCCCGTGAGCCATGGCCACTGAGTCTGCGCATCCGGAGCCTGTGCTCTGCAACGGGAGAGGCCACAACAGTGAGAGGCCCGCATACTGCAAAAAAAAAAAAAAAAAAAACACATACACACACAAAAAAACAGATAGCTAGTGGGAAGCAGCCGCATAGCACATGGAGGTCAGCTCCGTGTTTTGTGACCACCTAGAGGGGTGGGATAGGGAGGGTGGGAGGGAGACGCAAGAGGGAGGGGATATGAGGATATATGTATACATATAGCAGATTCACTTTGTTATACAGCAGCAACTAACACAGCATTGTAAAGCAATTATACTCCAATAAAGATGTAAAAAATAATAAAATAAAATTAGTGAGAGAAGAAAATAAGGAAAGAAAAAACTCCGATGCTGAGGTTGCTAAGATTTATGGTAAGAACGAATCTTCTCTCCATGAAATTGTGAAGAAGGAAAAGAAATCTGTACTAGTTTTGCTGTCGCACCTCACACTGCAAAAGTTATGGTCACGGTTCATGATAATTGCTTAGTTAAGATGGAAAAGGCATTACAGTTTTACAATAAGATATTTTGAGACAGAGGACCACATTCACATAACTTTTATTACATGATATTTTATTATTAGTTATTGTTGTTAATCTCCTACTGTGCCTAATTTATAAATTAAACTTTATTATAGGTATGTATATATAGGAAAAACATGGTATGTATATATAGGAAGAACATGGTATGTATAGGGTTTGGTACTATCCATGGTTTCAGGCATCCACTGGGGGTCTTGGAACATACCCCCTCGGATCAGGGGAGTCAACAAAGTTATCATTTGCATTTATAGGCATCACCAACCCTAAGTCTTGGAGTTTTTCAATAGACAAAAAAATGTTTCTGTGTCCCCTGCAGGATTTGACACTAACAGAGGGTCTTACTTTTGTCTTCATTTGGGGCTTTTGTTCAGCCCCAGACTCAGGTTAAACCTTGCAGATCTTTTACATCTGCACTTCTTTAGCACCCATGCTCCTTGCAGACCTAGCATCAGGGACACCTCCATTGCTAACAACAACCCTCAACCGTGTGTGCCTAGGAAACGGGCTCTCAGGAGAACACTACATACATCCAAAGTGGTTGTAGTTGGATAGTGGGGCTAACAAGCAATTTTTAGATGTTCCTTGCATTTTGTTTTCCAATTGGAAAATGAAGTAAAATAGCTTTGTAATTAAAAAGTAGTAATAAAGCCAGCATGACCCTTGAACTCATTTATTGAGAAAATGAGCCACCGTAAGGTCAATTTCTTCACTGTTAAAGCTAATAATAGTGGTGGTGTAAAGAACAGATTTCACACAGTGCTCTCCTGATGATGTTTAAACAACAGTAATAGTAGAAATAATAGAGCTGATTGTCAGTATTATATTGAAACATTTAGTGAGCAATTACTATGTCAGGCACTATGCCAAGTGCTTTACAAAATATTATCTCATTTAATCCTCACAAAAATCATATAAGATACTATTATTAGCCCCATTCTACATTAAGGAGAATAAGGAAGTGAAAAGATTATACTGGCCCAGTGTTCAGTTCAACTCTGAGATATCCATTTCATGTTTTATTTTAAACCATTCTTTCACATTTGTTCAACTATGTGATTAAGTGTAAACTATGTGCCAAGGCCTGTCCTAGTCATTAGAAATACACAGGTATGTAAAGAAGTTTCTGCCCTCAAGTACTCAAATCTAGTGGGAGAGATGGCTGTGTAAACAGACAACCGTAATAAAGTGTGCTAAGAGGGAAGTTCAGGGTTCCAGGAGGATACAGGAATGGAGTGCCTAAACTAGACATGGGTAGAAAGGATATATCAGACAGAGTGTCTTGGAGATGGTGACACCGGATCTGAATTTTTAAAAGCAGGAAGCACTTAAAGAAAAGGAAAAAAAACAGGAAGCGCTTGACTTTTCCTGGGTGGCTCGCTAATTGGGAGATGATGGGTGAGAAAGCATTTAATATCAGCAAGCCTGAGGCAAGAGACATCACGGCATAGAAGAGGAGGTGCTGTGAGGAAAGGGGTAATAAGACATGAGATGGAGAGACAGCGAGGATTAAAAGGTAAATAAAATGTCATGCTTATATTACAGAAACATGACTTCAGCATGTCCTGAATAATTTGAGAAAGAAAGACTGGAAAGGCTAGAAATCTTGTTGAGAAACTGCTGAAATATAATAGGCAAGTGAGAAAAAGGGCCTTACTTAACTGGGGGTGGTGGTGGCAGAGATGCCGGGAAAAGGGAACATTTATGATTTGTGAAATGTTTAGGAAATAAAACTTGCAACATTGATTTGCAATGAAGAGGTACAGAAAAAAAATTTAAAGTAACTCTCAGAATATTAGCATGAAATATTAGCGGAATGGATCCTTGTTCCCTGTGGAGACAGAAAAAGCAAGAGTAGAAGCAGATCTGGGAAGAACTGAATGCAGTTTCAGACAGGCCAAATGGAAGTGACGGTGGGACCCTGGCATGAAATATTTAATGTGTTGCTATCCTTAAGCTTTTGGAGCTTGTAGAGAGATCTGAGCTGGACAGAGATTTGAGGGTCTTCAGCATATTAGTAGTAGGTGAAAACCAAACGTTTGGGGAGATACCTCTGGGAGAGTAGGAAAGAGAGAATCTTGTACATAAAATATAGGGTTGGACTTTTGAAGGGTAGAAGTAGCAGGATTATGAGGGCAGTGGGCAATGACAGAGCCTTTCCCCAGGGAAAGGGTCAAGGCAGAGGAGCACACCAAACCCATACAGGTCAGGATTGATATTGGAAGTTCACAGAAAACTAAAAGAGGGTGGTCATATGGAAGTCAAGATGAAAGAGATTTAATTAGGTAGAGATCAGCAACAACAGAGGCAGGCGAATGGCTCAATTAGATAAAATTATAAAAAACACTCCATCGCATTTGTTAATTGTGTCATGGTTGGCAACTCGGTGAAGTTAGTAGATTGGTGGGGACAGAATGCAAGTTGCAATTGTTAGCTGAGTGAACGGAAGGGAAAGAAGTGAAATCATCAGATGGAGTTACTTTCTAAAAATTTGATAAGAAATGGACAAAAATATTGGCAAATCGCTAGATGTGGTTCAAAGTCAAGAGTTTTGGAAGGAGATTGCGGTTTTGGTTGGGAAAAGATTACCTGGATCTGAGCAGGTTTATGGTTTAATGCACAGAATCAAGTTGAAAGGAAATGAGGTATAACTGGAGTAGTGAAGCATCAGAAGGAGATGCTTGTGGGTGGAGTTAAGGATGCAGAGGAATGGGTTTACCTTGAAAAGGAACAGGAGCATCTAATCCACTAAGACTGTTGGAAATGAGGGAAGAATGAATGGGTGTAGATAGATTTGTTAATAGAATCAGTAAGCTGAATAAGATACATTATGCCCAATGACTTCAGTTTTCTCAGGAAGGTAGAAAGAAAGGCCGTCTACTAAATGGCTCATAAACATACCAGGGAATAACAGCCCAGTGGGAACTCTGATAAAAGTTAAAAAAAAAAAAAAAAGAGTTGCTAGTGCCAGGACTTCTTTTCCAAAGGATGTGGATCTTTAAAGAAATTTTAACAGAATCTGAGGGTTGATATGCCATACAGAATCTTATATTGATATCATGAGTGTGTAGCACCATCAGAATTGGGGCATGAATGCCTATAAATGACCATTCCAAACAAATTCAGGTAAGAGAAAGGAAAGCATCGTGTGACATTTAATTCAACATCAAAGCACTTACATCCATCCCTTATGTCAAACATTAGTAGATGAGATACATATCAAAGTCACAGAGATTTCCATATATACATGTATGAAAGGAACTTTGTTCACCACAATTCCTCTTAGTAGAAGTACTGCAGAGAGATAAGAACTGAAGAAGGAGAAATAAAAGATCAATGGGCAGGTTTAATGATCCACTCAAGTTGAGGGACCAGAAATTTGGAGAGGTATTCCTTGGCATGGTTAGGTGTGCTGTTCTGTTTTCCAGAAAAACAGGAATTCTGCTATAAAGGATGAGGAAGGTGGATTTACAGCATTTAACATAGGATTGGAATTTCGAAGGATAGAGACAGCAGAAGGATTGAGTGCCAATAAATTGAGAATGGAAATACGAAAAGAACTGAGATGATCGCGTTTGGGTCTGGCCTGAACAGAACTTAAACACGTTCCAGAGGAACAGCTGGAATGAGAGAAAGTGGCAGCACCAACAGCTGGGAGGTCTGTAAGATACCGAAGACAGCTCCGGTAGAGATGAGGCTAGAAAGGTGGTATATTGGACAGGAAGAATGTCTAATGAGGCAGTTTCCCAGTGACGATACGGTCCAGGTTGAGAATAGCTGATTGGAGAAGAGGTAAAGATCACCTGGGGCAAGTGGACCAGGAGTTGTGTTCCTGCATCATTGGATGCTTTGTCTACCTGGGTGTTGAAAACATCTAGAACTAATGTTCAAAAGGTGGGGAGGAGATGCAGACTATGAACTGGGCCCCAAAGGTTTTATTCTTGATGGAGAGGAAGACTGATGTTGAGGGTAGCCTGTGATGGGGTGAGGATGGGGGAGAGAGTCATACAGTCAAACAGCATGAAGCCCGCAGGTTCTATAAGCTCCAGCTCCAGTCACCTCTGACCTGACCCCTACCACTCCTTCCTGGGGGTCACACTTTTCCAGCCATATGGGTCTCATCCCGGGTCCATAAACTCCCCAGGCAAGCTTCACCTCATAGCCTTGGCACTGCCCCTTCCCTCTGCCTCGGAAGCTCTTCCCCTGGTGCTGCAAGTTTCTCTCGGGTCTTTGCTCAAATGTCACCCTCTCAATAAAGTCTACCTGGACCACCCACATGTAAAATAACAATCCTTCATCTATCTTTCTTCCCTGCTTTCTTTTTACCCATAGCACTTACCATCTTCTTAATCTTGTTTCTTAACTGTTTCCATCCACTAGAATAGAAGCCCCTTGAGGACAGGTATATTTTTTAATTGCTTTTTAAACTAGTTTTTAAATTGCTGTCTCCCCAGTGCCTAGAACAGTGACTGGTCATAGTAAATACTCAATAAATATTTGTAAAATGGATGATATTAGTTTTTACATACGGTAAATAAGTAGTAGTCTCAAATCAGATGATTTTCCTGGATGTGTGCACTGAGACATAAAGTGCTTTGAATGTCTCACGGATAAGTGTCCTCTGTTTTGCCAGCTGTTTAATGAGCATCTTCCAGATGCTAAGCACTCTGCTGGCACAGCGGATGGGAAGATGTTCATAAAAGGTTCGTGCTCTCAAGGATTTCATCATCTGGTGGGGATACGAAGATAGCAGAACACCTCACTGCAACTCAAGGCACAAGAAAGTAAGGACAACCAAAGCGCTGCAGGAATGCAGAAAAATCATCGGTTCTTGGTGTCGGTTTCCAAAGTGGTAAGTAAAGAAACAGCTGGCAGCAGGCTGAGTGTGATCCCAGTGGGAACCGAGAGGAGATCACCAGCAACCGCATGGAAGCTGACAATGGTGACCAACATGCTCTGTTCTAAGCACATCACATGTGTCCTCCCATGTTAAACTCTCGATGACTGTGCAAGGCAGCTTCTATCATTACTTGTTTCACAGATGAGGAAACTGAGACCCAGAGAAGTAACATGTAATTTACTCAAGGTCACCAAGTTCACGGCAGAGCTGGCTTTTGAACCCAGGCAGTGTGCCTCCAGAGCTCCTGGAGGTTTTTTGGTGGTTGTTGTTATAGTAACATTTATTCTTTAAGTTAATTAGTTTTATTGAGGTGTAGTTGATGTACAATACTGCAGAAGTTTTGGGTGTACAACACAGTGATTCACAATTTTTAAAGGTATGTTCCACTTATTAGAGCTCCTGTTCCTAACAGCTGCATGTTACTATCTTTCTTGTTTATCATCTGAAGAGGGACCTTGGGTAGCTGAGCATGGCTGCAGCTGGAACAGGGCTGGAACAGGGTTAGCGTGGAGGTAGGTGGTGAGAGATGAGTCTGGATGGAATAGTTCAGAACAAGGCTGTAGAGGACCCCGAACACTTTGCTCTCAGGTTAGGACGTCACTCTGTACAGTCGAGAGCTATTTTAGGGTTTGGGGAAAGGACATAACCTGTCTTGTGTTGCAAAATGAGAGCTAACAGTAGCGTGAAAGAGAGGAAGGGAGGTGGTGAGCATGTAAAGTTGGCCAAAGGAAATGGAAAAGAGGAACAGAGTTGGGAGACATTTCAGAGGTGTAACCGATAGAACTAGATGATGCCCTGAGAGCTTGAGGCCTGAGTGGTCTGTAAATAGAGAGACAGCACGTAGGAGATAAACACAGAGAATTATTAGAACTACACCCATTTTTATATTCACTAGTTTCAAACAATCCTTATTATCCAGCCATAAGGATAAACATTCTAAGTTTAAATAGTTTCCAGAGCAAATATGGAAATTATTCCTCCTTCCAGTCTAACAGATTTTACCACCTATGGGTGAATTCAATGTAACAAGTTAATTAAACCATCTGTAGTAAAAGGTGTACATGTGTTTCCCTGAAACACCTTTAATGGGGTTTGGAGTTTTTATGAGAATCTTTACCTGAGTGTAGGATTATAAATTAACTTTTCTATCAACTTTTCCCCTTACATTTGTCCCTCAGACGGGGGAAAAATGACCTTCCAAATAAATTATTTTTAATTTCAACTTATATTAAAACATTTACTATTCTGAATAGGGCTCACTTTTCCTTGAACTCATCAAATCTCAACTTCAGTAACAGAGAGCAAGTGTCTGTTTATACTTATCAATAAAGGTCAGCAGGGTTCTGACATGGCGGAGTATGGTGAAGACCGCCCTGCAAGGCAAGACAGGTTCTCACATGCTTGTGTAGCAAGAAAACCTCAAAGACATCACCACACTCCCCTGAGCCTGCTTCCTTGATACTCTGTAATACTCATTCATGATTTCATTCTATCGTGCACATATTCAACAAACATACATCCGGGGTCCACCTAGTGGGAGTCCTGGAGAGAGAGGGAGAGAGCTGGATTAGCCACTTCCTGTTCTTAAGGAGTTTTCAGTTTAAGTATGGCAAACTAAACACTTGTGATTTGAAAGATTAATATAATATTAAAATCCACAATGATATCTCAAGGAAATGATCTATATTTTGGAGCCAAAGTGACCAATCCAGTTAAACACATTCAACACTTTTGATATCTGTTCCCTGGATAATAATTGGACTTTCTAGGCTTTGTAAAAATGACTAGACTCAAAAACACTAAGGAGAAAATAAAACGGGCTAGATCAAGAGTGCCCTTCTGCCGTCAGTATCATTGCACCACATTTGTACAAAGAGGTCTGACTCCCAAGAACGCCAACAGGGTGCTACCAGGAGATTCCCAATTCTCCTCCTGCCCTGGCTTTTACACTTAAAAAATGAGTTATTTGTCTTCAGGTGTAATATGGGGCAGCCTCTATAACTTTAGAAATATTTGTGCTTCTGACCCCTCATGCCCTCTATTACCCACTGTCTGCAGACACAGAGAAGGCCAGTCCTCCTGTGGGGCGGCCGGCATGTTTTCTAGGAAACAGTGCAGGAAGGTGGCACGGGGGCAGCTCTTGACAGCCTGTCTCGCATGCCTTTTATCTCCACTGGCCACGCGCCATTTCTAGAAAAAGTGTGTCGGGGTCCTGCTGCCAAGCACAGGGGTGACCCTGGGAAGCCTTGCTGCTTGTGACAGGAAAGTGTTCACTGTGCCCTCTGGGCCGGCAGGACCACAGCCGTCAGCACTGTTCAGAGAAAAGCCTCCCTCTCCGAGCTTCAGGCATCCGAGCAGAACATCATTCCCGCAAGACAACACACAAACCAGAACATCATTCCCGTAAGACAACACACAAACCAGCTCTGCTGTGCTCTGTTTTGCTTACCCAGAAAGAACCAGAAAGAACCAGCATTTTCTCAGCCCTCTTCAGAGCATGAAGGACAGCAGAGAAGCCCGAGCGCTCTGGGCTCCTGATTCATTGGAAGCTGAGACCTATCTCTTATTAGCAGCTAGCCCACGGCCTGGATAATGGTAGATGCCCCCCAAAACATGTGTTGAATTAATTAATTACTGATTTAATAATCTAATTAATTTATAGTCCTATGGCTGGCATGGTATCCGGCACGTGGCAAATATCAATAAATATGTGATGAGTGAATGGACCAGCTGTACAGTCTGCAACTCAGGTAAGCTCTGGCTCCGGTACCAGGTCCAAGGCCACGACATCATGAGGCAGACGAAGTTGCTCCAGCCTCTCGCACCCTCACTTCCTGCTCCTGTGTACTCTTTCTAGGACCTCCCTGGCTCACTCCACACGACCTGTCTGCGTGCAGTGTGGTCCCGGGACCAGCAGCAACAGCATCACCTGGGAATAGGCTAGAAATGCACATCCTCAGGCTCCACCCAGACCCACTAAATCAGAAGCTCTGGGGGTGCGGTGTTGGAACAAGTCCTCCACGCGATTCTGTTGCATACTAACGTTTGAGAACTACTGCTTAGGTTTTTGGTTTTGTTTATTTCTTAAAAAAAAAAAAAAAAAAAACCCCACATGAGGCTCACCCAGGAGTGTTTGCTGGACAGGTGGTTTGGCCTCTCCCACAGATCCTAAGAATTTGAATCTCTAGGGCTGCAGCCAGGTGGATCTGCATTTTGAACAAATGATTTTTTTATACAGTAGAACCACTTCCCCAAAGCTTTGCTTTCTTCCCTTCATCTATTAGTTAATCAGTTTCAGCAAAATATTCTAGTCAATTAGATCTATTATATTACCTCAGTAAGGTGATAACCAGAGATATTTTAATATTTAACAGGGAACTAAAGGTCCCTCTGTCCTAAAAGAAAAATGTGCCACTAACAATGGAAATTCAGATCCTGTTATAGGCAGTAAAGGATGCTCTGGGTAGGGTGGGAGTTTTCCCCTCAAATTAAAAGGCATCATTGGATTCCTATCTGACACGACAGGGGCAAGGGACACACTGGATTATATTGAAGGGTCCTTGACATATTGACTTTCTTTCTAGAATTCTACTTAGCATTTTAATGTGTTTTGTCAAGTTGTAATATTTTTTTCCATAAGTATTTTATTAGAAACATTTTTCATGTGTTATAATTGAATCACAACATTCACTTCATCTGGTATTCATTCGATTATGAGAATGGCCATTTTTAACCAAGCATATAATAAGACAATACAAATGATAGCTGATCCACTTAACAGCATTTCCCCACATACCTATCAGAAATATCATACTGTTTACACTATTATTGTATTGTGCATAATGCATTAATAACTAACCTTATAAATTTACGTTATCTATTCCCACTGCAAATAATTTCCCCCACCAAATATTTCTGGAAGTCCCTAAGCACATAAATTAAATAAGTAAATGTAGCCTCTGCCATTTCCCCCTCTTTTCCTGCTCTGGTGTCTATTTATTGCTTTATATTTATTTCATTAGAAATCTTGGAGTGAGAGGATTTAGATTTATGAGCTCCAATAGCCACTCTGAAGTAGAGGTTAAGGAATAAGGCTTGCTCATGATAGAGTAGGTCGTTTGAAAGATATCATAGCCCTTTCCCACTGCTGACTTTCACAATTCTGTGCTCAGGTAACCATTATTTCCCCAGTGCTCCTATGATGGATCTCCTTTTGCTAAAACAGAAGAAGGCTGTAAAGCAAGAAGAGCACAGAGCCCTGAAACCATCCCCATCCAGGCAGGTCACCATCCACTTTTAACAGGACCTAACCATTCCACTGTCTTCATCACCAGAACTTTACCATTCCAGGAAACCCCTGCCCAGGAACATAAAAGTTGCAGATAACTTCATTGTTTACTTTGGAAACTTCTCCAAAATCCCATTTCACCTAATATCAGACTGTCCGGCTTTTCGAGAGGTAGCATCAAATGACCGTTTACTCTCCAAGGCTCTTGGAAGCCTCTCCATAAAACCCTTGCCTTGCTGTACCCACCAATTTTATTTTATTTTCATTTTTAACTTTACTTAGGTACAATTGACAAATAAACTAGTGAGCTACTTAGTGTACAATGTGATGATCTGATATGCATATACGTTTTGAAATGATTCCTTCATCGAGCTGATTAACACATCCATCACCTCACATACTTACCTGCCACTTTTTTTGGTGAGAATATATTTAAGGTCTACTCTCTTAGTAAATTTCAGCTATAGAATACAGTGTTATCAACTACAGTCACCATGTTGTAAGTTAGATCCTCAGAGCTTATTCATCCTATAACTGAAAGTTTGTATCCTTGTATCAACCGTTCCTATCTTTCCCTCTCCCTAGTTCCACCCCGGCAACTAATTTTCTACTCTGTTTCTATCAGTTCAGCTTTTCAAAAAAATTCCATACATCTGATTCCCTGCAGTATTTGTCTTCTTCTGTCTGGCTTGTTTCACTTAGTATAATGCCCTCAAGGTTCATCCCTATTGTCACAAATGGCAAGATTTTCTTCTTTTTAAGGGCTGAATAATAATCCATTATATATATATACACACACACATATATAATAATCCATTTTATACACCCACACATGCACACACACACACACACACACACACACACACACACCACATTTTCTTGATCCATTCATCCACTGACAGACAAGTAGATTGTTTCCATACCTTGGATATCTGTACTTTCATGTTCATTACAGCATTATTCATCATCATGTCATGGTTCTTACCCAATCTGAACCCTTATACCAGATGCCAAAGCCTCAAAAATGTCCTGAGTTTTGCCCTCCCTTCTCCTTGACTTTGTGAATAGTAAACTTAGATTTGCCTGATCCTCCAGGCTTTTCAGTGGCATTTTAAGAGAGCCAGCATTCAACACTCCAAAAGACCAGACTCATCAACCACTCAGTTGGTATGTTTACCAACAATCTGTTTTCCAAACACCCTTTACAAAAGTTTCTGACTCTATTTTAATTGATTAGGTTCTGCCTAGCTGAGACTGGAAATTGATCAGTATTGGATTCCAGCTCTGGAGCTGCCTGTACCTGCTCAGCTCCTGGTGAGTTCCATCTCCCGCTCTCATCTGCATGTGAGACAGCATTTTATTTTCCTCGGCTTTGAACTTCCGCTAGAAAAAAGGATTAGCTTAGTCATGGAGTAAGCCTAATTGTGGCCTCGTCACACAAATACTTTATCTACACATTACTCACTGTTTTTATTTCCAGAATATAATTGCAAATACAAAGGAACACATCCCTGGGCCCTTGACAGAATCCAATGCCGTGATGTACTGAGCCAGCTGAGTACATTTACCCCAAAGCCAGTTCCCTTCAGAGGGAGCAATCCCTTTATCCTTATGCAAATGTTAAGTGCTTTAAATACATTAAAGATGATTGTAAAAATCATAACTCATTAATTCAAAGTGTTTTTTCTATAAGTACAGTATACATAGCAGAGTATATGTTCAGCCCTGGGTGTACAGTGGGGAAGAGAACCAATGCAGTGTCTCCATCATGGAGATTAGTCTAATTTTGAGCAGTCATGAAACAAATATTTGCAAAATAATTACCTACATTGCAATTGTACAGAGTTCTATGAGGGAAATAAAGAGGGCTGCAAAAGTACATGTCAGGGGAACCTAGCCCAACCTGGGAACTTGTCCTAAGAAAGTGATCTTTAAACTGAGACTTAAAACTATGTGATCTGATCTGCCTTCACTGGGAGATCTTGAATATTATGACACTAATTATAAGAACAAATCTTAAAAAGATGAATATTATTTTTTGCTTAAGATATATTTTATGGTAAAATTTTACAGGATATCTAAGAAAAAAGAAAAGATTTGGCACATTGTAAGTTCACAGGGGAGTTCTTGACACAGATTCCTCTAGTTGAATGTGCCCAGTTATTACTGATGGGTGTCTTTTGTTTGTTGTTTATCAATATAGGTATTCCCTTGCACATGAAAGACATATTGTGATAATTCTCAAATTTCAGGTCAAAATTTTGTTCCATCTTTTCGGTATATAAAGTTAAATTAGGAACTAAAACCTCGGTTAGTAATTTCTTCTAATTTTCATTATTTGAAAAATATTTGATTCAATTTTATTTGTAATATTTTTACCCTTCATATACTATTTTTTCTCCTGCTTATATGGGACTGAAAATGTCACAAAATGACAGAGCTATACAAAGTCCTGGAGAGGTTAGACGGATTGTATTATATCTGTTTAGAAAGCATAAATGAGAACTTCATGAATATAAATTAGTGTTTTATTTTTTCTAGTGTCACATACGATAAATCAGTTCTCTGGAAAGTGACAGTGATATGAACAGTAAAACATCTTCTCATCTCTATGCAAAACAGAGGACTTACTAAGATAAATAAAAGGAGAAACTGGGAATGAAAAGAAAAGCATTCTTGTCTTAAAGAGATAAAAATGAGAGATGGGTAACAGAGAAGGAGGAGGGTTTCATAACCAGGTGATTCCCACCTCACCATGGAAATCAGGCAACAATCCTATTCAAGCCTGGCTTAAAGATTTCACAAATATTTTGAAAACCAATATATTAAAATAGTGCATTTTTGCAGTCAATCCTCCTATAATTTCCACATATATCCAGAAAGCAACATGATAAGAAGGAAGAAGAGAAGGAAGGGAAAAGGAAGGGAGGGAAGGAGGAAGGAGAAAGTGGACTTCTCTCCTTTGCTACATAGACACACAGACTCGGTGTTTTGTTTTAATAAAGAAAATTGCCCCAAATTAACATTTTAGAGGAGCTAATTCATATCTAATGAAAATGAGGATTTTATTTACAAGTATCCTAAAGAAATTGGGGAAATAATAGAAAAGCCGCTATGTAAATACATAGACATGTAACATCATACATGCTGGAGATTACTGGTTCTTTGAGGGAGAATTCAGAAAGAAAAGACTGAGGCTTTTGTGCTTATATAAGTGTATTTTCAATTGCATTAAGGTACTGGAGTCTTAATGTTATTAAATTATTTCTAAGCTCATCCATTTCCTTCCTCCTGTCGGCTCCGTACATCTATAGCTCTAGAGCCATCCCATGAGATAGGAAGGTAAATTACACTAATTCCAGATTGAGCTAGCTTTAATTAAAATTTTTCTGTGCAAGGATTTCCTGATGACGACAGAAACATATGGAACTCAGAAGCCCTAACACCTTAAAGTTGAATCAAATTGATTAAATTCTCCATAAAGTTGTTCATCTTTGTGCAGCATAAGAAAATACTGTTCCCCGGGCCTTAAGATGGAAGCACTTCCTAGAGTCAATAACACGTCTCTCTGCTTAGCCGCTCTCTTTTTCTTTGCTTTCTTTCGATTTCCAGCTCAGGAGCAAGATAATCTCCCAATCAGATACATTACTTCAACTTTGACATCTCCTAGTTTTAATGTCTGAATAACATTTTGCACGTGAATGCTAATAAGGTAATTTATCTGAAGAAAACACTAAATTGGACTCAGAAACTAAAGAGACAATTTCAAAACGCCAAGATAATTCCTTAATCTATCTCTTAAGCTGCAATAGCTTAAAATGAGAGTCAAGCAATTTGATCAAGTGGCAGAGATACTCAACAGGAAAGGCTGAGATACTCAGCGTCTCCAGGATCTCATCAGGCTTCTGGAAAACTTAGCTGAGTATGCTTCAAAATTTTTCACCCTTTGTCAGATTTTCCATAGCTCTTAACGTATGCTTGGAGCTAGAAAGATGGGCATATCAATCTCCTACACTACATAAATGATAATGAACCTCAGCCATATTTCCCTGGAGTTATTTGGTTAGACTCTGATATCCAAGTTCATCACCATTTTTTTTTCTTTTTGCTTTCCTCCTTAAGATCCTACAAAGTTTTTACCATAACAAATGAATTCAATTTGATCATTTGCTCCTGAATGTTTAACTATGGCTCTGCCACAGAATATAAAGGAATAGAGTTGATCTGTGCTGTCCAATCCAGTAATCACTATCCACATATTGCTATTTAAAGTTAAATGCACATTAATTGAAATTAAATACAATTAGAAACTTGGCTCTTCAGCCCATACCTACATTTCAAGTACTCCATAATCATATGTGGCTAGTAGCTATTGAATTGGCCAGTACAGAAATAGAAGTCCCATCTTCACAGAAAGTTATATTGGACAGTGCTGAACTAAATGATTAAGGAAATTAATTAATTCTTTAATTCAACTGGGTTAAGATTTTTTCAGCATGTTTTTTCAATTCTCAACTCCTTCAGAATATAGACATGCTTCTCACAAGCCTATAGTTAGGCTAGTATCCAACTTGATAGGTTAATTCAGGATCCATAGAAGAGTTTATCAGGCTGCATGAGCAGGAACAGAAAGAGGGCGCCGTGCCAAGAAAAGCCATTTGAACTGGGCTGTCTGCCTGGAGGATGCAGGACTTCAGGAGGTCAAGGAAATTCTTTTTTGTGGAGCTGAAGTCATGGAGCAAATCAGAGGACAGAGCGTTAGAGCAGGATGCAGATGAGAAGGAAAGCTAAAGCCCAAATGCAGTTGCTGGCAAAGGAGCACAGAAGGGCAAGGGGTTCCCAAGTGGGAGTCAAAGCTCGATGTCAGAGGGAGGTAGGTCCTGTTTAAACAGAGTGGCAGGTTGTGGTGTCCAGACCATATCAGAGGGCTCACCTCCCTTTGAAATAGCCACTAGGATTGCCAGGTGTGCCACTTCTTGGTTCAAATGGTTGTGCTCACGCAAACCTGGGAATAGCCTACACTTAGTGTATGTATATATATATATATATATATATATATATATATATACACATATATATCCCACTCTTCATGAAGAGAAGGGCTCTCTTTCACTTTATCGCTCCTTTAGCTTCTTCCCACTCTCTCCTCACAGACTCTGCTTCTAATCACTAGTTGTGATATTCAGCATTTCAATTTGTACCTGAGAAAAGCATCAGGGGGAACAAAAAGTGTGTGTGTGTGTGTGTGTGTGTGTGTGTGTGTGTGTGTAGATTCAATGACCCAGGTAACTGAAGAGTGAGCCTGAACCCACACCACTGGTGAGTGTAGTACTCCACATAGAGAGGAAAAAAAAACCCAAATTATCCAGTGCTAGAAGGGTTAAGATTTTGGAGATGTTGGGATGGGATGAACATATTTTGCTTGTGGGAAGGACATGAATTTGGGGGGACCAGAGGTTGGACTGTTATGGATTGAATTGTGTCTCCCCAAAAGATGTGTTGAGTCCTAATACCTGGTACCTGTAAATTTGATCTAATTTGGAAAAAGGGTCTTTGCAGATATAATCAAGTGAATGCGAATGAATTCGGATTACAGTGGGCCCTAATTCAAATACCAATGTTCCTATAAGATAAGGGAAATCTGAACACAGATACACCGACAGGAGAACACCATGTGATGACTGAGGCAGAGATTGGAGTGATGCGTCTACAAGCCCAAAAATGCCAAGGACTGTCAGCAGCACCAGAAGCTAAGAAAAGACAAGGAATGGTCCTTCCCTAGAGGCTTCAGAGGGCATGGATCTGCCAGTACAGTAAGCCCCCGACATACGAACCTTCAAGGTGCAAACTTACAAAGATGCGAACGTGCATTCACATATCCAATCACGTAAGTTAGTTCACGTGTCTGGCATCCATTGTCACATGTGTGCATCCTCTACAAGTGCTTGTGCTTTTTGTGCACTTTACTGTACAGTACTGTATAGAGTACAGTAATACAGTATCTTTATTTCAAGCCCAGGATGTCCAGAAGCAAGAGTAAAAGCAGCAGTGATGTAGCTGGTACTGCTAAGAGGCTCCAAGTGATAACGATGGAAACAATAGTGAAAATAATTGAGAGAGTGGAGCGAGGCGAAAAGATGGTAGACATCACTTGTTTTTATAACATGAATCATTCAACCATAGCACGATTCTAAAGAACAAGGACAAGGTTGTGGAACATGTGAAGTCTGCTGCGCCGATGATGTCGACAATAATACGGAAGAAGCGTGGAAAAGTGATGGAGGAGATGGAGCAACTTCTCAGTGTGCAGATGCAGGACCAACGTCAGCGCTGAGTCCTGCTCAGCTTAATGCTGATTCAAGAGAAAGCTAAAAGCCTTTGTGTAGACCTGAAGAAGAAACGCAGCGAAGAATCAGAGGGCACATCTTTTAATGCCAGCCATGGCTGGTTTCGTCGGTTCAAGGTTAGAGCCAACCTTCACAACGTAAAAGTAAGTAGTGAAACAGCAAGTGAAAACACTCCTGGGGATTCAGAAAGGAATTTTATTCTATGGGCACCAGTCTACACCTCCCCATCTACCCACTTCATATACAGAACCAACCTCAATGGTCCTTCTACTGAGATACTTTGTTTTCTCTGACTATCTAGCTCTCTGCAAGATTAGAGACCAGCCCTGAGGGTTCACCTCGCTGGCTTGAGGAGCTGAGGCCTTTAGGTCCTTCTTCTTCCTGCCCATCTCTATCAGAACTCTTCTCACAGTTCTCAGTATCAGCTTGTACCATCCTTACTTATTAAGAACCCGGCAGGCTCCATGTGACCCTGGGAAGACCTCTTCCCCAAAGGAGTGGGGACTGTGCAACACCTACGGTCATGATGCCCGGGCAGGGATTCCAGATTGTCACACACTCATTGACTTAGGCTTCTGGTCTTCCCTCTTGGGAATGGAGGAAGCAAGTAGCCTTGCTCTCTACTAGTCGGATTTCTCCTATCCTGCCCCAACCCACGATTTGGTCCTGTTGTGCTCAGTTCTTCCCTAGAGAATAGTCCATAATGCAGCCCAGCTGGGGCCCCATCATTAGCATAAATAGCAGGGGATCTATTTTATACATGGAAACTATTGTTTATATTAAGCTATATATTTTGAAGCTATTTTATTACTACAGATATTCCTTTATTGTTTTAGGAACTGAAGTGGGAAAGGCATGCATGATGAAGCATGTTAGTCTTCCAGTAGAATAATGTGCCACCGAAAAGAAAATAGAGCCACAATTCTGGCCAGTGAACGCACCCTTCAAACTACAGTGATGACAAAAAGGATTGCTTGTGCCCTGGTTCCTTGGCAGCGGCAAATTATTGGGCCATGCTTGAGCAGTTTTTAGTTTTATATTTATTTTTTCTTTTGTGAGGTTGTATTAACTTTCTCTATACAAGTCTCCCAACTTCAGGGAGTACTAGCGTAAAACTACGTGCAAATTATTTGAGACATTTGAAATTACTAAAAAGATCTCTGGGTAGGTACCAGAAGAGAACTTCTACAGAAATTCAGTCTTATGCTTAAACTTTGAAGTACAATACACTTTACTTTTGTTCTAAACTACTAGCCAGTTTACTTACTCCTTACCTTTTTTTCCCTAGTTTCCAATACCCAGATACTAATTAAGTTATAAAATATTTCTGTTGTTAGTGTGGTCAAATAGGTAACTTTTATCCTAACAAATACACGGAGCCACCATCACAATAGGGCATATCAAAGCTGGACTTACCTGTTGCACAGAGACAGACTATTTATGGCAGAGTCACACCAGAAATTTTGGTTAAACTTAACCACTGTTTCCTGCACAACAAAATCATAAGTAACACTTCTGAATTCCTATCAACTGTGCTTCCATTTAGACTGACAACAATAATTAATTTGTTCAAAAGTTATTGTCAAAACACTTCCTGGAAGCAATGGCCCGGGAAGAGGGAATCACCAATTTTATGTAAGGACCATCTTCAGAATCACGGGAGAAGGTTAAAAGGTTATGCTCAGAAATTGAATCCAACAAAGAACAAGATGAAAGATATGCTATAAATTTCTTCTTAAAAAATCTTATTTTAATAAAAGTATTGCTTATGAGAGCAGGATGTCATCTAAAATCTATATGCTAGGACTTTCATCTAAAATGCAATGGATACACAAAAATAAGCTCAAAATGGATTAAAGACCTAAATGTAAGGCCAGAAACTATCAAACTCTTAGAGGAAAACATAGGAAGAACACTCTATGACATAAATCACAGCAAGATCCTTTCTGACCCACCTCCTAGAGTAATGGAAATAAAAACAAAAATAAACAAATGGGACCTAATGAAACTTCAAAGCTTTTGCACAGCAAAGGAAACCATAATCAAGACCAAAAGACAACCCTCAGAATGGGAGAAAACATTTGCAAATGAAGCAACTGACAAAGGATTAATCTCCAAAATTTACAAGCAGCTCATGCAGCTCAATAACAAAAAAACAAACAACCCCATCCAAAAATGGGCAGAAGACCTAAATAGACATTTCTCCAAAGAAGATATACAGACTGCCAACAAACACATGAAAGAATGCTCAACATCATTAATCATTAGAGAAATGCAAATCAAAACTACAATGAGATATCATCTCACACCAGTCAGAATGGCCATCATCAAAAAATCTAGAAACAATAAATGCTGGAGAGGGTGTGGAGAAAAGGGGACACTCTTGCACTGCTGGTGGGAATGTGAATTGGTTCAGCCACTATGGAGAACAGTATGGAGGTTCCTTAAAAAACTACAAATAGAATTACCATACGACCCAGCAATCCCACTACTGGGCATATACCCTGAGAAAACCAAAATTCAAAAAGAGTCATGTACCAAAATGTTCATTGCAGCTCTATTTACAATAGCCCGGAGATGGAAACAACCTAAGCGCCCATCATCGGATGAATGGATAAAGAAGATGTGGCACATATACACAATGGAATATTACTCAGCCTTAAAAAGAAATGAAATTGAGCTATTTGTAATGAGATGGATAGACCTAGAGTCTGTCATACAGAGTGAAGTAAGTCAGAAAGAAAAAGACAAATACCATATGCTAACACATATATATGGAATTTAAGGGGAAAAAATGTCATGAAGAACCTAGGGGTAAGACAGGAATAAAGACGCAGACCTACTGGAGAACGGACTTGAGGATATAGGGAGGGGGAAGGGTGAGTTTTGACAGGGCGAGAGAGAGTCATGGACATATACACACTAACAAACGTAGTAAGGTAGATAGCTAGTGGGAAGCAGCCGCATGGCACAGGGATATTAGCTCGGTGCTTTGTGACAGCCTGGAGGGGTGGGATGGGGAGAGTGGGAGGGAGGGAGACGCAAGAGGGAAGACATATAGGAACATATGTATATGTATAGCTCATTCAGTCTGTTATAAAGCAGAAACTAACACACACCATTGTAAAGCAATTATACCCCAATAAAGATGTTAAAAAAAATAAATAAATAATAAAACGCAATGGATATAAGGAAAACTAAACTTGACTAGTATTTGAAAGTTGACTGTCATTAGGTAACATTAGACTAGAAAAGTCTTTTGCTAGAATGATGAAAAGAAGGGAAATGGCTTTTTACAAAATTAGTAAATATTTGCTTGGTATCATTCAATAAAGACTATGAATCATTTAAGCACCAGTAACACGGTGCCCAGTACATAAGGTTAAATTTGTTTTACTATCTTTACTGGTCACCTAAGAATTCCTCTTAGGGAGGAAATGATCCTCAAAACACTACTTTATATTCCGTTAAGAAAGATGAGAACTTAGCAGAGGGCATAAATCTCAGCAAAGGACATTATAATGGATGTGGCAGAGAGCTATTTTGCCTGAGAAAAGAGTAATTTGTGGGGTTTGTGCCTAAAAGGAAATGGGAAAGACAAATAAAGAGGAATGAGAAGGAAACAGGAAGAGAGGAATAATGAAATCTCCAGAAATGGGGTAAGTATACATTATCCTTATTTTTCCCAATGCTAGTATGTGAACCTCTTCTCTCATTCATTTCCAAGAACCACTAGTAAAATCTACCAGGATCATGATCATGCTCACTTTGTTTGAGAGCACGTGTGTGTGCACGTGCACCCGTGTATAACTTGAAGAGAATGAATTTCATATCTTGGCTGTCACGATGCATAACCAAGGTTACTGATGCAAAGGAAGGAGACAGAGAAACAGAGAGAGGGAGAAGGAGGGAGTGAGGAAGGGAAGGAGGGAAGAAAGAAAAAAGAAAGAAAGAAGGAAAGAAAGAAAGAAAGAAAGAAAGAAAGAAAGAAAGAAAGAAAGAAAGAAAGAAGGAAAGAAAAAGATAAAAAGAGAGAGAGAGAGGGAGGGAGAGGAGGGAGGAAGGAGACATGGAGGGAGGGAGGGAGGGAGGAAGGAAGGGAGGAAGGAAGAGAGGAAAGAAGGAGGAAGTATTCCCTTGAAAGTAGAGAAAGGAATTCAGGAAAATCTTGGCATGCAACTTCCATAGGCAGAGGAACTGGGGAGGGTTCTGGACTAATGTTATTTAGATCTCAACATACAGGTGGCTCCAGCTGATTCCTTACTGGCACTAGGAAGAGATGCTCTTTGTGAGGTTGAGGTACTTTCTAAAACTCTTCTAAAACTCCTCTAGGGCCTTATTACTATTCAATCTTTTTATTCTGATAGACCCTGCCCTGCCTCCCTGAGTTGATCTTTGACAGCTGTGCAAAGTTAGTCATACCAATAGCAGGAAGGATAACAACCATGCTTCCATTACACAGCAGGAATTGGATGCAATGTTAGGACTTGGATGGGATGCACCAGGGACTCTCCTCCCCTAATAAGGGATGGCTCAGTGCACAGAATTCCACCTGAAAGTGCCCTGGCTATCCTGTATCATGTTGCCACTCTTCTTCTTTAGTGGGGCAGACCCTGAAACCAATGCCATTTGATCAGAGCCATGATTTAGTATCTTGACAATTCCATACTCCAGGGTTTTCTACAATGGAGAGGTCCTTCAAAACTGTTTTGGTCCAACCTCCAGATTAAGACTCTTGGTAATGCACCAACCTAACCCACACCTGGACAGCTTTTTTTTTGGGGGGGGGACCCTGTGTGTTGGATCATCCAGCTGTGATTGCTGGGGTCAGCCTTAGCAGCCTGCTGTGTTTCTCCCCACCAGTGCCCTTTGCCTTTGAGCTGAGTATTCCAGAGCCCAACTAACCATACGATGTAATATCTTTTCTATTATATTTCTGGGAGGAAACTGCAACTCAGAGCTGTTAGGATGTTGCTCAAGGTCATATAACTAAACTAGGTTCTCAGAAACAGTTTTGTCTAAATCTAGACCATCTGTTCTCTCCACGTTACCACCCAGCCTCCCATTATTTATATTCTGAATCACTCCAAAAATGATTCAAAGCTTTAAAATTAATAACAGAATTCTGGTTTATAAATCAGCCTCCTGTGCATTTGGGTAGCATGAATAAATTCCAGTGAAATTTAACCTAATGATAAACTGGTCCTCAGTATTGTAGATCCAGAAACTGGACCGATGTGAGTTCACCAAAGTGAAGACCCCCCATAAGATGACCTGAAACAAATGCTCTGATCTTTTGCAAGTATTAGAAGTACAGCGGGAATAGTTTGGCTTCCATGAGTCTCCATGTAACCACAGACACTCTGGATAATGCCACTTAAGAGACTATTATACACTGAGACTAGAGATCAGTTGCAATTATCCTCACCTCTCGATAAGTAGCCTTAACAGCAAATTGAGTTCAACGATTAAACCTTATCTGTAAGCTCAGAATAGCTGCACTGGGGAGCAGAAGGAGTCAGTGCTTCCAATACATTCTCACCTTATCTTGCCACATTGCAGCACCACCCAGCTGCTGGCACAGAGATCCCTCCATAATTCTCAGCTCTTTCAGCTGTATCTTAATTTTGGAAGCACGATGGGTATTTGATGTGCTTCACTAACACATCTGGACCCACTTCTTTTCAAAGTGATTCTTACTGGATCTCCTTCGAATAGAACTCTGAAGTTTTCTTCCTTCTTAGTGGGCCCACCTCATTGGCTATCTACCTAAAGAGTTATCGCCAACAGTCTGACTAATATTACAAATGCTTTTAACGTTATGTTAACTCATTTACTATCCAAGCCTCAAAAGCCAATTTTTCAACCTCTAAAAAGAAACGAAGTTTTTCTCAGAATGACAGGGCATTTCTTTTCTTGGTCTGTTCTTTAGCACCACATTGGTTAGGAACAAAATTTCTGGGTTCACAGCTGAGTACAAATGCCAGCACCAGCCCCAGTTATGTGGTCTCAGGCATGTGCCTTAACCTGCCTAAACCTCAGTTTCTGTTTCTGTCAAATAAGACTAACTAACTACCTTTATATACATTGAAAAATGTATATAAGGCACTTAGATGGGACATAATTAGCACACATTAAGTCTTGCTTTATCTTCTTTCCCTTGCCCAACTCAGCTACAACTCCCTCTGCGCTTCTGTGGGTAGGGACTGCTCAATGTCTCCTGAACATAACCAATATTCCCAACTGCCTCCATACCTCATCCTATCCTTCCTTTTCCTTCAAGCTCAACTCAAATGTGAACCCATCTATAATTCTCTGCCTAGTATTCCCATTTGAGGGAGCTCTGTGATTTTTCTAAACAACTCTCTACTCTTGTACAGTTTATTAGACACTTCTGGAATTCTCCAAAAGTTTCATACTTCTTTGGAAATGCTAAGGAGTCCTATTTTAGCCAAAGGTAGTGCTACACGGGAAACGGCCTATTAGGAACCCAACACCCCTCCAAACATAGGAATTGACTGACGCTTAAACATGTGAAAAAGACTTTGAAGTCTAGCAGACCTGGGTTTGAGTCTCATCTCTGGAATTTAACAATTACTTGGCCACGGGCAATCACTTTACCTTTATGGGAATTGTTTTCCTCTAATAGGACTACTAATACCCACTTCTGAGGTTTTGTTCTGCAGATTTGAGGTAATATATGAAAACCCAGAGCCCAGCCAAAAAGGATCTGCTCAGTAAACAGCAAATATAATTATTATTTAGTCAACTGGCAAAACTATTGGCTCTAGTGGTCAATTAGTCAAGCCTGGATCATACCGAAGCCTCATAGCTGTTCGCTGAGTTTTTCTAGGGTATAGGCGAGCTGTGTCAGTCAAAGAGTTCAGTTCAGCTATGGCTCAGTGCAAACTCAAGTGATACCTTGCTTTGAGAGGCCCAGTCAGATTCCTCCTGAAGAATATGAGTCATTTTCATGAGTATGTTAAACAACAAAGGAAGTTATTTTGACTCAGTGTTACATCCATGTTTCCCTTTGCGAAAGCAGACACTGGAAAACACACTGAGCCTACATCTCTTAGTGTAGGTATCAGTATTACATCTCCATGTGTAACCAAGAAATAGATGTGTGCTTGTCCACATTTCAAACTTATCTAATAATAGAACTAGGTCTGAAACTAGGTTTTCTGACTCCTAAATCAGCATTCCCTATATGAGGTACATGGAAGGGCCTAGCATATCACTAGCATACTCAATAAGTATTCATTTTATTTTCCTTTGTTCTTTTCACCTATTCCAAGTTAAACCTCTATTAATTACAACTGCTCCAAGCTTGTTTCAGGTGGGAAGTTGCTTTTGTTTTGAACAGGAAGAGAAGGAGTCTAAAATGATGGCAATAAAATCCTTTTTCCCATGGTGAAGTTGTATATTGTTCATGCCATGGAATCAATTTGGCTAAAGAATTCAAACTTTAAAGGAAAATCTCCTCTTCACAGTGGGTAAAGAAACAAGCATTTCTTTTCTCAGTATGAAGAAAACTGAAGTGCAGATAGATGACAGTTCTGTCTAAAAGATATCAAAACCTGTTTCATTTTGCATCTGGATGTTTTTGACAGTATAGAGAGTCAAAGCAAATTTCTGCAAGTCTTAGAAAATCAGAGTAGAGGAATAAAATCGAAATTTTCTAGGCCTCTCTTTTATCGTCGCTTTACACATTTGGCAGCAATGCTTCTGTATTCCTCATTGTTTCTAAATATATCTATATTTTTTCTCAAAATCACAGTTGCTTCTGAAAATGTTTCTCATGCTTAAAGTAAATGAATTACTTCACAACCCATTGACTGACAAATTAATTCTTTTTGGAGACAAAGTAAGCAATCATGTTAGATTAAAATTCCTCACTGATGAACAGTCCAGGATGCCATTTACCAAGTATTCATGTGTTTGTTTAAAAAAAAAAAGGTAATATTTGATAAATTGGTGTTTATGCAATTTTTTGATGAATTATCATTTTAAGTAGGCATAACTCAGGCATATATTTAAAAGCCTTCAGGAGGGGTAACCTGATCTATGTGTTTCTTAGGAAAAAGAAAACCTTTTTCTTTAATGTTTTATAGGTTAAGATAAAGAGTATCTGAAGGAATACAATCTTTATACTAGACACAGAGGGGCTGCAGCCATTCCACCACTCAGGAAAACATTCTCTCATTTTTTCTTCAAAATTTACACCAAAGGAAAGCAGAAGTCGCCATATAAATAGTTGGATTATTCTCCAGATCTATAAAGATCCAAAACCTAATTAGGTTAAAATTTTGTATACAGGTATAATGTCTTCAGTATGAGACAGGCAGTCGATAAGAGCAGTCCATTAATTGCAAGGAAGAGAACCTGTAACAGACACTTTGTTGCCTATTAACTATCCATTTCCCTTTATTCTACACCATCAGAATCCCAGTTGTTTCTGTGATATCAATGTTTCCTCATTAAAAAAAAAAAAAAACATTTCCCAGCCTCCCTTGCAGGTATGTATGGCCAGTGACATTCTCCTGGCTAATGAAATGTAAGCAGAAGTCATTATGCGTGGCCTCTCAAAAAGCTCTTTAAAAGCACGTTGACGAAGACCTTTGACTCTGCCCTTTCCATTCTTCCCTCATGGAGCATTGATGTGATGCTAGAGGCATTGCAGCCATGGGTCAACCCTTAGGAGACATGCATGAAGAATCTGAACACAGGCTGAGTGGAAAGAGAAAAAGCCAGGGCCTCAAGCGCCATCATGGAACCATTTTATCAGTCTGGGAATTCCAACTTCATGCATTCCTTATTCTAGGGGACAAAAAAAAACAAAAACAATTTAAAGAGCTCTAACCGTATAATTCATAATATAGTGAGTTTTCTGTTATGTGCATCAAGTATTTCTTTTTCTCTTAAATATCAGGCTTATTTATCCTTTGAAACGTAAATTTTTAAATTAACATTTTTTCTTCCTTGTGGAGTCATTTTGTGGTAGAATGGACATTTTATCAGCAGCATAAGGATTTCTATATTGATCAAGCTCACCCTGGAAATGTCCACAACTCCAATTATACAGAACGGATTAAAGCATCAAGGAAGATAGGAGGACATATTTTATATGGACCCAAAGCACTCTCTCTTTACTATCTGTACTATTACTACCACTACTTCTACTCTACTACTATTACTATTAATAATGCATAGAAACACTGAAATGGGAAGAGTAAAAGTTCTCTTTTCAGATATGAATGACTAAAGCAGCTTTTTCCAACTTAACATTTTATTAATTATGAAATTTTTTAAGAAGCCACTTTTAAATTAAGACATAATTTTCAATAAAATGCACATCTCAAAATTTCAATTCAATGACTTTCATCAAATTTTTTTTTTTTTTTCGGTACGCGGGTCTCTCACTGTTGTGGCCTCTCCTGTTGCGGAGCACAGGCTCCGGACGCGCAGGCTCAGTGGCCATGGCTCACGGGCCCAGCCGCTCCAAGGTAAATGGGATCTTACCGGACCGGAGCACGAACCCGTGTCCCCTGCATCGGCAGGTGGACTCTCAACCACTGCGCCACCAGGGAAGCCCGACTTTCATCAATTTTTACCACCCATTTATTGTCAGTCTTTTTAATTTTAGCAATATTAGTGCTATATCATTATGGTTGAAAATTGTTTAATAACTAATGATGTTGAAAATATTTTCATTTGTGTATCTTTGGTGAAGTGTTTGTTTCAACCCTTATTTTTTACTTGGTTATTTACTTTCTTATTGAGTAGTAAGAATTCTTTACATATTCTGAATGCAAAGCTTTCATGTAACATGCGCTTTATAAATATTTTCTCCCAGTCTCTGGTTTTTCTTTTCATTGCTGTAACAGTGTTTTTGAAGAGTCAAACTTCAAAAATCAGTCTGAAATCAATTTTGTGTTAATTTTTGTAGATGTGAGGTAAGAGCTAAGAACTGAGGTTTAATTTCTTTCCCTTTATTCCTTATTAATTTTTATATATAGTTGTCTGATTGTTTCCACATCATTTGTTGTTATTCATGAACCAAGAAGAGGAATAACGAAGAATACTTGGGAAGAAAGGGACTAGAGGGTGAGGAAACACCAATATAAAATTTACATGATTTTGATTTGTTGGAATGTTAAATAGAGCAACCTATAAAACTCAGATGAGCGTAAAAAAACAAAACCCAAAAACCCCGAAAACCTAAATAAGGCTGTATTATTTTTGTATGAATGTTTGTATTCCACAAAGGAATACAAACATTAATACAAAGTGTCAAAAACTAAGAAAATCTAAGATAGAAATTTTTGAGTTTAGGTTTTCCTGACTTTTACCTCCATGTCTAAGCAACCCAATGTGAATTATAATTTTAAGAAATGCCCCCAGTTTGGACAGTAAATTAATAACTTGAAGAAGAGTATAATTAAATACCACTTCTTTTTCTTTGGTTCAGATTAATTTAAGTTTCATGTGGGCTTGGATTAATTTTACACGGCTTCAGTTAAATGAGTATACTGATTCAATGAACAAATTTTACCTTGTTCAGTATTTTTAATGTTTTAACTAATCTAGTTGCTGTATTTCTTGCCCGTAAAGCGCTCCACCAGATGGCAGTAACTGTACCACCTATTCTTTTAAAAATGGAAACAACCTGCTGAATTAAACCAAATTTATCTTCAAGTATTTGGTAGAGTTAAATTTTCATTGGCGGGAGGAAAAATTTGCAGAAAAAAGTAGGTTGAATTTTTTGTATGTTAAATTAGAGGTATTGTCACAAGGCCAGTGACAATGAAAAATTAAGAAGAAGAATCAAAATGAAAAACACTGACCTTTGTAAAAAATGTATAAATTGAGCCAATAAAAGTGAAAAGGCCAAATCGGCCACATATTGAATACATTTCAGTGAAGTTTTGGTTTTTTATACTTGGTAAATTATGGTGTCTTTGAATTAATTTCATAGATTTCACTTGTAAATATTTTTGTTTGACCATAATCCAATTAAAATACTTCAAATAGATAACAGAAACCACTGAGTTCTCCAAAAATCAATGTAATTAACATTTATCTTCAATCTCTTTAAATTTACTGAAACCAATCAAGAGAATTAAACTAATTCTATCCAGTATTACAGCAGCACATAGAAGAGCTTTCTTTGACTATACTTAATCTGGGTCAACAGATTGCAGGACTGGCAAAATGAACCAGTATATACAATCATAAATTGAATTAACAGAAGAACAGCATTCAGAACAAAGGAGGGGTAGTCTAGTCTACTTACATTGGTTAAAACATAACCTGAGGCATTGGGCTTTGGTGCTGTGTCTTTAAGGTAAATTGAAAAAGTAACAGTATCTAAAGAACATGGACCAAAATCTGAGTAAATTGAGTAACAGGGAATGCTAAATCTATGGAAGGAAATAGAATGCCATATCTGCAAATATGTAAAGGACTGTTATGTGGAAATGAAACAAGACCTTTTGGGTGATGTCAGCAGACAGCTGGAAATTGCAGTGAGAAATCTTACAAGAAAGGAAAATCTCCATAGGACAGAAGGAAGAAGAAAACTTGGGATTAAGATGGGATGAGAAAGAGGACTGTTGTTAGACACAGAAATTCACCCTAATGGACAATGGCTCTAACACTGAGACAATGATGAAATTTAAGATCTTGGGTTCCAAAAAGGCAGGCAGTTGGAACAGAAACCCCTGCAAAAAGGAGAAACCTGAAAGGGTGCACCCTTGATATAAAGGTGGCTGCAGAAAACTCTGCTTACCAATTCAGAGGGAAGTTTGTCTGTACTATGGTGGAAGGAAACTCTTCCAGAGCCCAGGTTTCCCAGGTTTCCCACTGTAAGAGAGGCTTTTCTCCTAACTGACATTTCCCAGAAATCGGATTTACTGCCTCAGGGGCTGCTGAGCTCCGAGCCATTCATACCATGGAAATAATCAAGCAAACGCTGACTATGGCAGAATCCTGAAGCTCTGCCCAGCATCTGGCAAAGGGGCTCTTTAGGTGAGATCCTTGAAACACACTCATAAATACAACTTTTAGCTTATGTTAAATGACACATCCCATAATATACAGAAGTATTCCAAATTATACTGAACCTATACCATTGCCAGAGTCAAAGCCTAGCTTCTAAGAAAAGGAAACAAAGCCTTGAGTCAACTTTCTGGAACATCTGACTGTTTCCTATTCTGAGCCACAGATATTGAAGGAGGAGATACACGGCTTTCAGGAGACTCACCTGCTTTTAACTAAAAGCATTTTGAAGTTATGTCAAACAATGCTTCCTCTTTAGCTATATTTAATTAATTTAAACATACTTATGAAAATAATAACAAGAGCTACCAGATATTGTGTCAGAACTCAGTATGTGCCATGAAATAAAGTAGGCACTTGGCTTTTTTTCCAGTTTATCCTCAGAAAAACATCATGAGGAAGGTATTATGAAGTAGATGAAGAAATCAAAATTTAGGAAGGTTGGAAAGTTTATCCAAGGCCACAAACCATGTAACAATCACCATGGGACTTAGGTCTTTGCGAAGCCTCAGCTCCTAACTAGGTTCAATTGCTCACTGTGTATTATTTAAGGATGGGTCAGATGATCTATTCGGGGTCTTGTGGACGTGATGGCAGTGACAGAATGGCCGAAGAGAAGACACCTGGAAACTTCAACATGCAGACTCCATGTCGCCATACGGGAGATTCTGATACCGAGCTAGGGTCCAGATGCCTTATTTTATTGACTGGTTCCCTTGGTGATTCTGAAGGACATCTACCTTTGATAACAACTATCAAAGGGAATGTGAATTCATATTTCCCATAATGAGTTGGCATATAATAATCCTGTCTCCTTTCAACCCGAGATTATTTTAATTACGTGAGAAATTATTATGAACCCTTAAACTCTGAAAAGCTGGCCATCCAAAAGGAGGATGAGTTAACAGACCCAAGTTGCCTGCAAAAAGAAAGGATTCCAGGTTTAAAGATCTTTTAAAACATTGCATTTTACACCTTCCTGTGGGAGAATGACAATCTACTGCAGTATGTTAAAGACTGACAAGTCCTGCAATAAAGAAACCTGTTTAATTCTATTTAATCCAGGATTTCCCCAACATAGTTTACCACTAAGTTTTCTCTTGTAGCACCTCTGAGTTCCACAGCAGTACTTAAGGTTCAAGCACAAACATTCAGGGAGCTGTGCCAGCAACTACTGTCAGGACGTCCCAGCTCTCTGTCATGTAAATCCTTTGCTTCCCAGACCCTCTCTTCTTTTAGTCTCGTACCCTTCTGCCCTTGCCTGGCTATCTGACTTCACAGTTACCAAGCAGGTCTGCACAGCACACCGCACTCCTGCCTTCCACTTTGCCCTTAACTCGTTGTAAAAAGTGGATTGGAAACCTCTGAGGTGTTTAAACTTTCTGAGCCAGCATTTCTCAATAGCTGGTGCAAATACTGGAGAAGTCCAGCTGGACAGAGTAATAGGCCAGGAGGTTGATTCTACCCCGGTATTATCTTCGTGTATTTAAGAAACAGTCCTGTCTTCAAATATTTAAGAAACAGTCCTGAGACAGAGGAAGACTTGTCCTCCGTTTTTTCGGCGGCCATAACTAGCACTTTTGGGAAAGGACTTTGCACTACACAACACTGGAGTGGAATGCCCTGTCATTCATTAGTGAGTTACCCTTGACATATTCAAGTGGTGGTTGGATACCACTTTCCAAAGTTATCTTAAAAAGGATACTTGTAGAAGGCTGGGCTAGATAATCTAATTCTAGAAGTCTAGTCTTTTTTAAAAGAGAGTGCACATCCTTTATAGAACATTTGCTGTGGGTGAACTGATTAAATCATGCCGCCAGTGGTTTTATTGTAATTAGCAGGGCCGGGCAAACAACTGAAGCAATGACATAACCAGCACGGCTGTTTACATTTTCAAAGCCAGACTCAGAGAGGACCCCTGAGGATGGAATAATTGTGTGCTCCACTTAAATATATGCCCCATACTAAAATGAGTTTGCAAGTTTTGATAGTTCAGCCATTTGACTAACTTAGTGAAAAGGCATTATAGGAGAATAACATGCACACATTTATACATGGAAAAATGTAAAATATTTAAACTGTTTTAAAAGCAAGTAAAATAAAATGATTGCTAACAGATTACATATTGTGTGGTGGGAGTGGCACTGTCCTGTTTTCTTTCCTTCTGGGAACATATTCCTGTGTATGACAATGGGAATAGGTGATTTGCTATAGGAAATATATCTCATTACATACAAATCAGAGATCCCCTGATGTAAAAATGAGGATATCTGATGTTGAGATCTTTTTGCCCATTATCTGCAAATGAATTAGTGCTTGATTAGATTTTTGCAAAATGAAGTTTCTGTATCAGACAATTTAAAAGAAGATAAAAACCGTAATAAATCTAGTTGTGCTACTTTGTCAAAAGTGGAAATTTTTTATGGCTGATCTTAGTTTTGGCAAATCTTCAAAGAGCTCTCAGCAGACGTATTAATAGAATTTTGCAGTGGAGGAAACTGATGAGGTTACACAAAGAATTGGTAACAGAATGAGGGGGAAAAAAATTTAAGACTCCAGAGCCTTATTTCTGGTGAAGCACGGCCTATCAGATCCTTGGTAAGTGGTGTCTAAACTCTTTTTTAAAATTCTAGTTAATCTTCAGTTAAGTAGCAAGAAGGCACCAAAATGTCACCAGCAAGAGTCAAGTGTCTTAGTGATGAAAACCAAAGAAAATCAACTGTCATAGCTTGAATCTGTGACTATCTGGGACATTCTAAATGTGCTGGGTAAGTGTCTCTGGAGCGACTTGGACAAGGACAGATGACAAACGTAAATGAGCTCTGTGAGGTAGGTCTTACTCAAGTTAATATCTTCATAACCTAGGGAAACAGCAAGCACTAGATAAATGCTATTGAATAAATATTGTTAGATGGATGATTTATTATGCTTTAGCATTTAATTTTAAATATACGAATAAAAATTTGGACACTATGATTAGTCAACAGTGTAATTCAAGGGTTTATTAATAGAACAGAAACTGAAGGGAAATAGTATAAAACCTAAAAGAGCATTTTTCAACATCGGGAGATCTTAAAAGAGAAAGAGGGTCCATCGTACGGGAAGAGAAGAAAGAGAGAAATCAGTATCCTTATTTTTTCAGGCTATTTAAAGAGCTAGTTCAAAGTTCTCTCTCCTTTTTCCTCTCAAATTAGAATAAGCTTAAAAGAACTTAGTCATCTTCTGAGGTACTACAAGTCTATGGCTCTTATTACATTAAAATTGCCTTAATTAAAATATATTTCCATTTCCAAATTATTTTCAGAAAACTGAATTCAGTTTCTTCAATAAAGTCTGGTTATTTTGTTCTGTTTTAAAATAATTATGCCTACCATTTTTTGAGTCACATAAAACAGATATGAATAAAATAAAATTAGAAAAGTCAATTTATTAAAATTTGATAGATAATGAAAATTTGCAGCATGTCTAGCTTGTTTTTTTCCCTAATTATCTATTCTAATTAGCTATGCTTTTATATAGTATTGATACTGTATCTTATCCCTAGGCTATATAATAAGAGAAGCGGAGTCTTTGTATAGAAAAGTATACTTTTTCTTTGTGCCATTATCTGATGCCAGTGCTATACTGAGCCAGACCATTCAAGAATTTAGTTAGTGGGCTTCCCTGGTGGCGCAGTGGTTGAGAGTCCGCCTGCCGACGCAGGGGACGCGGGTTCGTGCCCTAGTCCAGGAAGATCCCACATGCCACGGAGCGGCTGGGCCCGTGAGCCATGGCCGCTGAGCCTGCGCGTCCGGAGCCTGTGCTCCACAATGGGAGAGGCCACGGCAGTGAGAGGCCCGCGTACCGCAAAAAAAAAAAAAAAAGAATTCAGTTGGTGATAATTCAGCAATGAGAACTTTTAACTACTCCAGGGACTGGGGTTAGAAGCATTTGGAATCAGGCAGTGTTACCTATAATAGATTTAAATACGGTTTAGGAAGTACTTCAACTAATCAAACTGAACATTTACTGAATTAAAACCATTTTTAATATTCACCTATAAAACATGATCTATATGGTTAGCTTGCTTTCTCAATGGAATAGCTCAGATATCTCAAGCTAACACCCTACAGAGTTAGAGATGGACCAGTGAGCTGAACTGGAGCCTGACTCATTCCCTGTGTCTCCTGATCTAAGTAGTTACCACAACACAAACTCACATCTGTACCCTGTCCAATATAACCTACAAATATCACTTCCTCTTTGGTTCAAAAGGAGATATTTTTCCTTTCTCAAATTTTGTTTTAAAAAAAATTCGTTTTCCTTTTTCAGTACTTACTATATGCCAGGCACTGTGCTAAGTGCACTACATTTACTACCTCTATGGAGCCTCCTTTCAGCTCTGCTAATAGGTTATTATCCCTGTTTTACAGAGGAAATTGAGGCCTGTTACGATTGCTATTTAGTCAAGTTATTTTCCAACAGCAGTTTTCCCTCTAAAATAAGTTCTGGGGATTGGTTTGAATCTTGGGAAATGTTCTGTATCTTTTAAAGAGAATTGATTTGGTTACAACAGGATGGACTCCATTCTTACTACTAAACATGTCAACTATTTGACTTCAATCTAGAATTTTATTTGGCCCTCATTTTACTGCCTGTCTACCCTAGTTTATCAATTCAAATACGAGTGTATTGTAATAAACTGGGCTCAAGATCGTCAGAATGAATATCAGAAATCTGACTCGATGTCACAGGATATTTCCCACCAGACGGGAGAAGAAAGAAAGAAAAGATTCCAGTATTCCTTGCCATCCACGGCATCATAAACGTATCTGAGGTGATCACAGAAAGACAGAGGCAGAGGTCAGAGAAGCAAAAAGAGCTAAACCAACTCTTGTTGTTAGGGCTCAGGGGAAGGTAGGAGCTGAACAAAAATGATGGGCACTGTACAAGTCGATTGTAATATTTTGTTCATGTGGCAAATATACCTTGGGTTCTAGGTTATCCCTCACTTCTAATTGGTAACACTTCATACTTACCCAGTGTGCCTGCATCTAGAGTTTAAGGAGACCGTATTACAATGGCAGTGTGCACACAATGGGGAATGGGATGGGACGGCTGAGGGGTCAGGTCAGGAGACTTAGGGCAAGCCCAGGTCTGTAACTAGCTAAGGAGATTTTGAACAGATCCCATAGTATCTATGGAACTTACTTTCCCATAAATCCAAACACATTACATCATCTTTCGGGTGATTTACAGATTTATGATTCTAAAACTCCATCGATTTTTTTTTTTAATTTCAGTTTCTTTTTCTCAGTTATTAGTTAGTCCACTCCATGCTCACCTGGCTTATATTGTTTCTATCTATACCTGTCACACTGCTAGTATTAGAAATGGTCACATACACGGTACTCACAGACCCTGGACACATACCAATATAAAATACCAAATTCTGCCTCCTATATGTGTGACTAAATTAGACCATATGGATGTATAAGTTAGTAGTAAGCTAACAAGTATTAGCTTTGGAATATTTATTGGTTTGTAAACCATTTCTGATGATTTCCATAATCCTGTGGAATACATATTTTACCATTACCTAAGCGAAGAAACTGAGACTCAGATTACATAAGCATGGCAAGATTAATCAATGGATGACTGTTGCATTAGTTGACCCATGTTATTCTAACTTAACAAATTAATTTTCTTTCACCATATCATGTTTTAAGTGGCACAAACATATTGCACTTGTTGCAATTTACATTTGAGAGTGAGAGATACAAGAGTTATGAAAGTTCTATTTCCAGATTAAATGAGGCCAGAAATTTTGTCTGCAGCCAGTGATCAATGAAGGAAGTCTATAGGCTGACATGGTCATCAAGGGGGTTTCCGAAAAAATATTTTCTGAAATAATACACAACCGCTACTTGGGAAATTTGGGCTTATTTCCAGCAGAGTCTAAATGATAGATATTTCTTTTTCCTGCTAGAATCCCTAAGCACATAGTGAAAATTAGAAGATCTAAAGCATGTGACGTTAATGACACATTTATTAGGACCTCTTAGATCTCATCATGGCAGTCAGACAAGATGCCAAGGAAGCAGAGGCTCAATGAGGAGTCGACCGGATGAAGAAGATGCTGCCTGCTCAACAACAGAAAAAAACTGGTGCTCAGGGAGAAGCTCATGCTGGGAGGTCAGAAATTCTCATTGCCACACCAAGGATCGTCCCTCCCAGGAGAGACACAAACCAGCCCCGCAGCCTTAAGCCATTTAATACGAAAGCATTTGCTTTCTCCTGCTAATGGCTACAAAGAAAAGTGCCTTGCCAATCTTCCTTGGAACTTTCTTTAAGGGCTACAAAACTTAAAGAGAGAGAGTATCCCTGTGAAATTTCTTTTCTAATGATGGAGCGTGGTTTGAAGCTGTCCAGGAAAGTCTTGTAAAATATTCCAAAAAAGGACGCCCCAAAATGAAGGTGGCCTGGCTACAGCAGACATGTCTATTGGTATCAACCGCACTCTTTTTTCTCACTGTTTCAGAAAGAATTTTGGCCAGAAGATTAATTTGCCCAGGAAGAGGCAGAAAGACAACAAACTAAGTTAAGATGATACAAGAAAAGCCCTTAAAGGGCTTCATTTATACTAAATTGGTCCCGAGGAAGAGGATGTTGCTTTAAAAGCCTTGCAAAGAGCCTCTTACCCCCAGGCAAGCTCATGGATGGAGATAATCACCCCCAGCTGACCTATAATTACCTAGTTTGGACTGAATCCACTCCGATTATGTACCTCCAAATGGATTTAACTGAAATTCAGATTTGCTAAAAATAAAACGGCTAACAACCCAGAGCAAGTAACAGTCTCTAGATGAATCATCATAAAGACTAAACTTAGCTGGATTATCATGTCTGCTTGCCAGAGAAGTTGCTGTCTTGTTTTTGTGGGTATGAAATTTCATCTTCCTCTAAAATGCTTGAAAATCAGCAATTCTCTTGAAAGCCACATGTATCTGGGAGACTGAAGGATGGCTTTCTGAACAAAAACTGGCCCTCTAGCCAGAGGCTACCGCCGTGATTACAGCAAGCCATGCAGGGAGCAGATGTGATTGCTCAGCCATTCTGCACTGAGAAGGAAAAGCACCATTGTGCTAATGCACAAAATTCTATTACCCATCAGATGCATGACAGCACTTACTGACTTGCCACTGTGTGCAAAGACTCAGTATGCTGGGACGGGAGGTCATACTATTGAAGACACAGCCCGTGCACTGAGGGAGCTCCTCCCATAATTAAAGGGACAAAAGAGTGGCTGTGAAAAGAGAACTCTGTGTACCTGGAGGCTCTCTCCTACAAGTTACCTGCTGGGTAAATTAGAACAAGCAGTAGAAATGGAATACTATTAGGATAATAATATTATTTTTCTAATTAAAAAATTTATTGAGGTATAAGTGATGTATAACATCATGTTAGTTTCAGGTATACAACATGATTCAGTATTTGTGTGTATTGCAAAATGATCACCACAATAAGTATAGTCAACATCCAACACAGTTATAAATTTTTTTGTAACTATGATGTGATGAAAGAACTTCTATGAATATTTTTCTGTTTAAGAAATTATTCTTACATGAGATGCTCTTTTGTAAATGGAAAAGCAAACAAATATTAGTTTCCACATATCAGAAAAGATGACAGATATACTTAATTGAGAGCTTGAAGTCTCATGTGTTTGAGTTCCTCTTTACCTCCTTCTTCCTGCCCAATTTGCTTTGCTGGCTCTCCCTCAGCCCAAACAGGGTAGCAGCATCTATCAGGGTGCTCAGCAAAGCGTAGTCACTAAAATAATGTTCACGCTGGAGCTCGATGATAGAAACCTTAGGCAAGCAACATTTTAAAACACTATCACTCACAGAAGTGTTCTTCAAAACCATATACTGTTGATCTTTTGTTACTGGTCCCTCGTGTTAACCTCCCAAAGTAAGGGGAAATGAACAGATTTGATGAGCAGGTGCTTCTACTAGAGATGAGAGGAGACTTCTCAGTTGGGTAGGCTGCCATCCTGTTAAATGAACATAGTACACCCTACCTGTACTCACTGACCCAGACCCTTCTTTCCAAGGATGACCATCCTCCATGGAAAAGTTCTGCTCTGCTGTTCAACCAAGGTTGAGATTGGCCAGTCCCCCAACTAACTTTCATAAGTAGTGAGCTGACATCTACAAAGTGGGGCGAAATACCTCTCTAAGATTCATGAGACAGAAAAGCCTGGCATGATGGGAAAAACAAAGCAAATGTTTTCTGAAGTTGTTTGTAAAAAAGCCAGGACTATTTATATATTATCACTTCATTGTCAATTTCCATATGTGAAAGATGATGGATACCATTTCAAAAATGCATTGAAATGGCTTTGCAAAGGAAGGGTCCACCTCCTGACTGGCTTAGGCTGACAATGTCTGGGGAGATATGTTCCGAATCAGGGCCAATTCTCTTCCATTTTAGACAGATTTGTGTTTGGGATCCTATATAATCAGACTTTTACAAATTAACATTTCAAACCTAGTCATTTAGCAGGTAGTGGAAACCTAACTTAGTGGGGAAACACAGAGCTAGAAGATCAAATTGTATTTTCAGCTCTGCCAGTTACTCTATGACTAACAAATACTTATTGAGCTGACAAATAAAACTAGGACTGACCTTGGGCGAGACTAAGCTAATCTTTCTGAGCCTCAGTTGCCACATCTATATGAAGGGGAGAGTAATATTTGCGTCACTATTTTTTGTCTGCTGTGAAGACAAATAGGGGGATATAGGAGAACACAGTGTCCTTCAGAGTAAATGTTCCAACTAAGTTTTTCAGTATTTTTAGTACTGAAAAATGTGCTGCTTAACACAGGTAAAGGAAGCACTTTAGTCCATCCTAGCCCGATTTTTCCAATCTGACATGCTTCTAATGTAGTGAGGGGGAAATGCTGTTAAAAGAGACTGAACCCTTCCCTGAGAGTTCTGAATGATAAACCAAAGGCTATATGACCTTTCAGCCCTTACAAAGCATGAGGAAAGCCCATTTTATAAGGCAGAAGAGACAGTGTCACAAGTATATAAGTAATGATAGAATCCAAGGCCATTTTATTTTCAGTGGCACTGTGTGTTCTCTCTGTTTTAGCAAAAGCCTACCACTTATCAGTCTAATAGAGGAAGTGAATTATTCCCCAAAATTGAACTTTACATTGACATTTCCGGGAGGCTACAAAATGCACAAAGCAGAAAAACAAAAGAAGGAGCCTATTGTCTGAGGTGTTATGTCAACATAATTTACTGGAGGACTTACACCTTACACTCTCACCATCACCTTGACAATAACCAAGATACAGAACTATGTATCGGCCCTCTGTAGCTACCATTGTTTCCTGTCCTGTTTGGAAATGCCCGGCACAGTGCTGGGACATAGTAGGTGTTTGATTAAAACTCGTCGATCCTGAATCTAATGTGTCATACGGCCCTCATTAACACTCTTCTTGTGTTGAATGTCCATTCTGAAAGATCAAATTTCATTGCTCATTCAAAGAAATTTTCACATACTGAAAATCTTCTGAGAATTTAATATGTCCAAAGGGCATGAAACCGATAGACTTGAACATAGACCTTATCTGTGTTATGGAAAGGAGAGCTACAAACTGGACCATACCATCACTCCTATGCATCAACCTCACACGAAGAACTCCTCCCCTGGTCATTCTGAATGACCAGGAAACAATGCAGCTGTCGTCCCTTCTTAGAGCCCAGAGGTCACAGTCCCTGACCATGCAGTACTCAGTGACGACTGAGGATCTACTGTGCTGACAGCCCCAAATAGAGGAGGCAACACCGATATTTACAGCAGCACTATTTACAATAGCCAAGACATGGAAACAACTCAAGTGCCCACCAACAGACCATTGGTTTAAGAAAATGTGGTGTGTGTGTGTGTGTGTGTGTGTGTGTGTGTGTGTGTGTGTGTGTGTATATATATATATGATATATTCATACAACAGAATATTACTCAGCCATAAAAAAGAATGAAATATGCCATTTGCAGCAACATGGATGGACCTAAAGGTTAGCATACTAATATGTGATATAAGTCAGACAGAGAAAGACAAATATCAGATGATATCACTTATATGTATATCACTTACATTTCTCACTTAACTGTTCTTTTCCCAAGAAATGCCCATGCCTTTCATTTAGTTTAAAATGTTGGGTTTTTAAACATATACCTTGTTTTTATTTTGAGGTTTAGTTGTCTTGGTTAGTTGTATTTTAATTAGGTGGCTTCTCTTATATTGATGATTTATGAAATGTCCATTCCTGTTTATACTATTGCCTTCTTTTTTACTGGCATATACAGATTTTATTATTTTGAGTTTTGAGACTGATAATTAACATCATAACTAGATCTTCATAGAAAATTCCATGATAAATATCAAGATCTTGATCTTGATGTAAACAGAAGGGAGTGATCCCCCAAATCCATCAAAACATCATAGATTTTGTAGAGTGAAGTATGAGAAAACTATTCGAATCTTGATAAATAAATCACCAAGATGCCACTGCACTGCAGCCAAGATTCATCTGCAGTGCACCGCGGGCACCGCGGGCCGAGCTGACATTAGATGACCTTTCTGACTGGCCATCTACAGCCCATAAGCATTCCTCAAGGTGTCAAATGAAGATTAATAAAAATCACTGAGAAAACAAGAAACAAAACTGACTACCACTTCGCAGTGTTTGCTAGCCTAAATAAATAAGACAATGACACAGGACAATTTTGTTGGTTGTGGATCAGTGCGGGTAAGTGGCACTGAAACTGTAGTTCTCATGAATGTGTGGGCTGAGACGGGAATATGAACAAACCACCATCAGCGTTTGACAGGGTCGGGTAGTGGGGTCTGGCTTACAAACTCACGCCTTACCTCCAGTACTAGCACTATGTACTTCTACCCTGTTTCGGCAGTTTAGATTTTGATGGGCTTTAGAAAAAGACCACAGAAGATCCCCTCCCCAGGAGACATGAGAAGAGAGGATGGTGGCTCTGGGGATACTTCACAATTTTAACCTGGAGTCCTGACCAGCCCTCCATGCTTCACTGACCCTTTTTTGTTTTTTCCATTTTCCCCCTTTTGCTTTCCTGCTTATCTTCCTGATCCACTTATTTTATACCCTACTCTTGGGCTCCCTGTCCTTCCCTCCGTTTTGACTAACTGTTTCCTGAGCACCTACTATGTGCCAAACAGAATTACATTCTGGGGCACAGAAAGGTACAAAAGACAAGATCTCTGCCCTCAAGGAGGCATAGTCAAGGGTAAATGTTATCTCCTTTAATCCTCACAAAACCCTGGGAAGCATTTATTATTTTCTCATTCATGAAGGAAGAAACTGGAAGTCAGAAAGGTTAGGGGATGTGCCCAAAGTAACACAGACAGGGCGAGGCCCCCATGAGGCTGATCCAAGGGTCAGCTCCTGTGCTTCTCCACCAGCTCTCAGCCTCCTGGATTCCCCTCCTTACTGCACCCTCATTCTTCACTTAGTACGTCCCCAGTTCTTCTAACTTCTAACAATTTCCCTTCTCTGTTCCCTTAGGAGAAGGCAGACAATTATTTTTAATTGACAAAAGTCCATTGGTTTTCAACCCAGTTTTTAAAAGCCCTGTGAAAAGAACAAGACTCGATGTTGGTCCAGCCTTCCACAGATGATCATGAAAACCAGACTTCAAAGGGACTTGGAGAAAATTTTATTGATTCCTTACAGAACTCCTGTCTAGTTCTCCTTTGGCCTGTCTGATCTTTTTGAGGTTTATGGGTATGAGGATTGGACCCTGATTCATAATTCAGTGCCTTCAGGTAGTTTCCCCAACCATTATTAAGAACTGAAATATGTTTCCCAAAGCAGAGCTGGCATATAATAGGCCAGGAAAAGAAGCCAGGCAAAGAAAGGAAGGAGGGAGGGAAGGGGGGAGAGAGAGAGAGAGAGAGAGGGAGGGAGGGAGGGAGGGAGAGGGAGAGAGGGAGAGAGGGAGAGAGGGAGGGGGAAGAGAGAGAGAGAGAGAGAGAGAGAGAGAGAGAGAGAGGGAGAGGGAGGGAGGGAGGGAGGGAGAGGGAGAGAGGGAGGGGGAGAGAGAGAGAGAGAGAGAGAGAGAGAAAGGAGGGAGGGAGACAGGAAGGAAGGGAAGAGGAAAAAAGAAAGAAGGAAAGAAAACCTTCCAAGTAGAAAGAAGAATAGAATGCCTTCATTCGTATATTGCGAAAGTTTGCTGTTAACCAACCACAAGGTATCATTATTAAAATAACTTTCTAGAAGAAAGCAAAGGGAAACAAAAGGAAGACCATGAATTCTTTGACACCAAATTAAAGAAGCAAATAAATAGATATAAATAATAAAGTAAAATAAGATCAAGCTACCACTCCAGAGGAAGAAGATGAGAAACAAATCTCTTCAAACCAAACTGTAGGAAAACAGTCTCGTTGGAAACAAACACGCCTACAACAGAATTGATCACTTAGGACAAGAGAAAAGAGCAGAAACCAGTAAATCAAGCAAAGTATGAAACTGAAGTGTAGGGTTAACGTTCACCTAATCAATACCTAACACTGCAGATTAACCAGGCCCTAACACTGCAGATTAACGAGGCCCTGGCAAGAGAGTCTAACTTTTTCATATCGCCAACACCCAATGGGGGAGGATGTGAATATCAATCAAAACACGATAACAAAAAAAAAAAAAAAAAAAAAACACGATAACGAGGGAAAGGAATCAATCACCTGTTTCTCAGTATTAAATAAAGGTAGCTCACAGAAAGGGCTGGTGCCTGCCTACCACCTTCCTCAGTAAGAAAACAAGAAGGCATTAATAAGAGTTCATCTGTGAAAACTTTCTGTCAACAGTCACAAACCACACTATAAACAAGACTTTCTACCAGGATGGGAGTCTAGAGGTGTATTAAAAACAAACAACAAAGCTTTACCTCTGATTCAATCTGCAACTAAATAATGTCATAAATGGGATGCTTTTAATAGCAGACTGCAAAGTTTTCCCCTAATGCATAGTTTTTAAAAAATCATTACTTTTCTGGCAAGCACTCTAATCTGATTACATATCTTTTAATTTACTTCTATCTGGACTTGTAATTACATATATGAACAAATGCAAATCAATTCATTTCATAGCCATAATTAAACTATTTAAGACTTCAAATTTTTTAATAATTTTGGTTCTGAAATATATATTTGGTTAATAGAATTTGCAGCAAATTATATATAGAGAGAAAGAAAGTACTTTATCTCCATCAAACAATAGAATTACATCCATCTGTTATTTTTTAAATGGTGACAGCAAAATCAATTCTAAGGGCATGAAAAGAAAATGAGATTCTGAATTTCTCACCATACCTTCCAGTTCCCCTTGACACACTAATTAGTCTCCCACCCTCTTCTCTTATGCCTTACAGCATGTTTGCCTGGAGGAAAAATGAAACTGGCAAAACAGAAGAGAAGCAGTGGCTAACGAAAAGGACAAGAGAGAAGTGACAATTCCTTTGAATGGAGCCATTAGCTACACACTGTTTTCAGGGCTCCGGGCCTCAATATTCTAACACTTCCAGTTGTTTTCAGAAATTCCTATGGAGAGTTACAGACTGTACAAAGCTCCATCCTGGATAGTTTGCTATTTGTACAATTAAGAATGGCATGCCCTTTCTGTATCATTTTCCAAGATTATTATTGCTCTTCTCTGAGACTCAAGAGAAGAGGCATAATGAATACTGTCTCGTTACTACCATCATCCATCCTGTCATGAAGTTCAGAAGAAAATCCTTTCAAAGTTTTGAATATCAAATGACAGCAAAAATCTCTGATAGCTTTGAAAAGCAATTATGTACACAGTTTGTGATCGAATTTGATATTTTAAAACTTATATATGCTTTTCAATAAGGGGAACTATTTGAGCACATATTTTTCGGGGATCCTTGATACAGAACAAAATTAGAATTGAGATTTCACTAAAAATTACCCAACCCTGGAAAGCATGTGACTGAATCCAGTGTCATCAACATCTTGGCAAGGTACTAACACATAAGAAATGTCTCTGCCATTGTAGGGTTTCAGGCACATTTCTACCCTACCGTAACTTTTTATTCAAATGTCCTGTTATATGCCTGAGGAAAAATAAAGCATATTTAAAAGGAAAAACAAAACAAAAAAACAGACAAGGAAATGTCTTTCAGCTCTTTACTTTTATCTTTAGCTATATCTTCCCAAATTGATATGAGCTAATTGATTATGTTTTTCACTACAGCGTGGTCTAGGGTTATTTATGCCTATTAGAATTCTGAAAAGTTACAAATGGAATTAGCATCACCTAAGATATGATTTTAAAATTTAGAGTAAAATAGCAAATTGACATTTGGGGACAATGCTCGAGGAAAATCATCCAGTTGCTGTGGAAATGAGTATAGATGCAGACCTTAAATTTCTCTGTATTCAAAGGCTAATTGTGACTTGAGGTGAATCTTACACACACACACACACACACACACACACACACACACACACACCACTGAACTTGAGGAGACAAAGCACCAGGCTTTGCCAAAAGAAAGTAATTTCCTGGCAGTAGTCCCTTACCTATTGTTACATTCAAAGATGGTTCCTACTAGTTGGCAAGGTTGGATCTTAGCATCCAATTCATTTGGATCTTAGTTGGCAAGGTTGGATCTTAGCATCCAATTCATTTCCTTAGGGAACACCTGCCTGGGGATAGTTCTGTCCACTTCATGGGCTTCTCCTGGGGTCTCCCCTCTATGGCTTGGTACCTTCTAATATTTGAGTGAATTCGGTGGTTCCAGGGCAAGCAGAGGAAACACCAAGAAAAGACTTGAACTTCTACAAAGACAGCTGATTGTGCAGCTCTCCTTGTCAGCTTCTGATATTAACGGGCACTTCGTCTCTCTCTGCACCTCTGATTTCTGTCCACAAAATCTGAGGAGCATTCCTTCCCTATCAGAATGATGAGTACTTAAAATAAATTTCTGTCATATCTTAGAAACTGTTTGCTAAAATTAATGTCAGTAATAGATATTCAGCAGTTCAGTGAAGGCGCCTGAGGCATATGAGCCCTTCAGGTAAAGGGCCCATAAAAGTGTCTTTCAAAGATGCATACATAGAGAATAGACTTGAGGACAAGGCTAGGGGGAAGGGTAAGCTGGGACGAAGTGAGAGAGTGGCATGGACATATATACATTACCAAATGTAAAATAGATAGCTAGTGGGAAGGAGCCACATAGCACAGGGAGATCAGCTCGGTGCTTTGTGACCACCTAGAGGGGTGGGATAGGGAGGGTGGGAGAGAGACACAAGAGGGAGGAGATATGGGGATATATGTATATGTATAGCTGATTCACTTGGTTATAAAGCAGAAACTAACACACCATGGTAAAGCAATTATACTCCAATACAGATGTTAAAAAAAAAAGTGTCTTTCAAATGTCCACATGGACTAATTACTATAAATGTATTCTGACTTGGAGTATATAACAGCTATTTGTAGTGACCAGGGGCTCTGGTGTTTAGTGTAAATTACTTCTCTAGAACAAAAGAATTTGGGTTTCGTCTTAACCAGCAAAATCAATCCACAAGTGCTACCTTCTTGATAGCTGAAACACCCCGGCTTTCCAAAATGGTAGAAGTAGAAAATCCAATATCAAAATATTTTGATTTAGTTTTATTCTGCTTTTATTCAGTCCTTTCCTCTTTTGAGTCTTTATTAGCCTTTAGTTCCTGTTCTGCCTATCTCTGTCAAGAGAAGAGATAAACAACTAGAATAAAAATTGCTACTAGACTATATATTTAATTTTAACTCAGTATTTTCTTTCTTCATTTACTGACCAGGACTGTCAGAGCAAAAGATGGATTAGGATCTTTGTTTTGAGGTTATTTTGTCAAGTGGATGGAGATTTACTTTCTTCTAATTGTCCTTATGACTTGGAAAGCTGTACAGTGAGCAAGAGGTACAGGTTCCAAAGGGAACCATATTTTAATATCCCATTTCCTATTTAATACTAGTTCAGAATATTTCAGATCAAAGGAACAGAATTGATCCAAAGTGCTTTAAGAAAGAAAGAAAATAAAAAAAGATTTGGTCAGAAAAAAATTTTGGTCCCAAGCCAGGTTGTCCAGAGGTTCAGCATGTCATCTGAACTTCTGCATTCTTTTTCTGCAATTTTCTCCCCTTGGCTCCCCCAGGTAGCTATAGCAGTTGTTAAAGAAAAACATTATCCTGACACTTGCTACAACAGTAAGGCAGACATAGGACTATTGCAATAGGCTATTGTTATAATAGGGACCATAACAATGGGGTTCTGCAGTAGGGTAGAGAGATTGAGCTCAACTCTGAATACAACAAGGAAAACTAAGGACTGATAGCCAAGAAGCAAGGTGAGGGGGTCAGTGGATGGAAAATTACTAAGAGGAAACATCAGCGGAAAAGGGGATTCTGCCTAAACCTACCTGAGAGGATTCTTGCTTAAGGCAGACCAGGGTGATCACATATCACCTGCGGGATGGTGACAAATGAGAAATTTTGTTAGATATTGAGGGTGATCAAATAGTGAGGGTGAGGGAGTCTCTCTTGATAACCTGAATTAGCAGGATTCTTGCTAAAACTGGGTCTTGAGGAGATGTTCAAGACAGGGTCTAGTTGGGCTCAGAGGAGTCTGTCTAGAGTCTGGTCAAGAAAAGAGTCTTTGTCCCAGTTCCAAACTCCCTGTCCTCAAGGGACACCCAGTCAGGGAAGAGAAGGGGCCCAAGTCCCAGCCTTCCCTGCGATGGTCCAGGGCACACTGACTGGACCATCCCAGGGCAAGTACTGCCCCCAGAAAATGAGGACACTCAAGTTAACTGAAAGCAATCAGAGCCCACCTCAAGAACTGGAGTGGGGCCGTTGTCACTCAAACTACACAGGGGATAGGTAAAGAAATTCAGGTAGTATTACAAGAAAGGAAAAGAAAAGATGCTGCTGGTCAGTAAAAAACAGAAGTACTTGGCATCTCTCTGAGCACTGATGGCCTCGTAGCTCTCCGTAGGACAGTCAGTAGGACAGTCAGTGGTTAAACACCTCTGCATATAAAGTCCCTAACACAGCATTTGGGTTATTTCACAGACACATGAAAATATTCAACTCCTTTCTATGCTCCTCCGGCAACTCATAAATAATTGTGCATTTTTTTAGAACTTTGGTCAAACTTAAACATACTGCCTATAATTTATGGAGCACAGGTTTCTCTGACCCCCAAATGTCCCCAAACTGGTATATTAGCATAGTATTAACTGACTGCACTAAGGGACAATGTAAGGCAGCGCACATTCATTCCTTAGGTCTTCCTGACAACCAAATTCCCCTTTTCTCTGTAGCAGTCATGAATGCCTGAAGATGATCATGCTAGGCATGAAACATACCCAAAGGCCGCCCCTCCACAATAGGACCCTGTCGCTTCTGCTTTCCTCAGTCACCTTTCACAAGTCTGCATTGCCCCTAGTCACAGAAAACTTTACTCCTAGAAACTCCCCTAAAGGCTCATAAGCACTAAGGGAATATTGGAAACATAATGGAGGTCATTGCATACTTTTAGCTGCAGCTTGTGACATTGTGAGAAACCCAATACCTGTATTTTGCAGATGGACTTGTTAGTATACAGTGGAGTACCTTAATCTGTTTGCAGTTCACTGGGTTTCCTACCCGTCAGGATTGGTGTCTTTCAACAATTCGGATAAATTTTCATGCACTATCCCTTAGCTATTGCCTCTTCCATTTTGTTTCTATTACTTATCTCTGAAATTATATATAAGGTATACATTATATATGAATATGTGTGTATATATACATATATATATCTTACCGCTCCTATAATCCATAAGCACATATTATATATATATATATATCACTCTTATCCTCCATAAGCATAGTAGTTATTCTGCTTTTCATAATTTGCTTCATTTTGTCTTTGTGGATCTATATTCTCTATTTTTTCAGTTTTTACTTTTTTGTAAATGAATGAGCAGGGCTCTGTTCCAATAAACCTTTATTTACAAAAATAGGCAATGGGGTTTTGGAACTGGATAGAGGTTGCACAACACTGCATATGCATTAAATACCACTGAATTATTCACTTTAAAATGGTTCGTTTTGTGACATGTGAATTTCACTTCAATAAATTCTTTTTAAAAAGCAAATAGGCAGTTGTTGGGATCTGGCTCACAAGCAGTAGTTTTCTGACACTTGACCAAGATCAACCTTTAATTCTTTGCTTCAACTCATTCCAGGCAACCCTAATTTGCAGTTATGTAACATCTACCTGCATACTTATGACAAGTCACTCACTACCCCACAAGGTAATATTTTTTCACTTATGGACAGACCCTGATCCTACCTGGAGGGTTTTTTCATATACAAAATCTCCCTCCCTATGCCTTCTATCCACAGAGAGTTTACTTATGATTGTCTGCGTCACTAAAGGGACTCCATGCCAGGTTGATTTAAAGGATGAGTTCACTCTAACTGGAGAAATACTGAAGGGGGACATGCTTATATGCTAAAGCACCAGGCAAAGAGAAACTGAATCCTTTAGTTAAATATACTCGACAGGATGGACTGACTTCTCACATACACACACATCCATCATCAGCAGATTTTTATTAGATGGAAGATACCTAGGGTTGGCTCAGAGGAAAGTGGTGACAATCTGGCAAGCACTCCTCCACCGAGCAGAGGAGGCACCCCTGGCTGTGGAGATGGGTACTTATGATATTGAGGGTCAGGGTCTCCTGCTTAACTTTGCCCACCCGGGAAGCTCTTCCCCTTGCCACTCAGTATCACCAGTGCTGGCATGAAAGGGTCTGCAGTGAGCTAGTTCAACTTGGCTAGCAGTTCTTCCAGTTCTGGCCGAGCTTTGAACCTTCCTTTGAAGTCTTCTTCAGTGTGCTCCCTCACTGACAGTTTGACTCCTTCAGGAAGATTGCTTTGGATAATTTCCAGGAAAATCTCTGCAAATGTAGCGCTCCAACCACTGATCTGAACCACTCGCCCATGGGTGGTAAGAACTGAGTCCAGGAGCCTTTTGCTGCCTTGGACCTGCAACTGCAATGCCTCCACGGTTTTGGTGGGCATCGCATAACTTTCCTCGACTTCAATGGAGAGGTGGTAGCAGAGGTTGTGAACATACTGGGCATAACTCTCTTCCAGGGCCATATCATATGCAGTCAGGTGAATGTTTCAAACCCCATATTCATAATCTGTCCCCAAATTAATGGGTCTCACTTCCACTTTTCCCCTCTTCTTCCTGGGCTGGACAGGAAGCAAAAGAGAAAGAAACTCTTGTGCTTTAACTAGGTGCTTGTATCTTCCAATGCCATGTGGGGGTTGTGACCTGTAGTGCCCACTGATGCTCAGCTGAATGCCACCTGCAGAACAGAGGGGATTCTCTCCTGGGGTTCTGAACCTCAAGAGGGAAAAGGCTCGCTTAAAAATGGTGTCATTCCTCAGACACAGCGCCTTTCCCAGAGCTCCATTCAGCCTTTGCTGCTGCGCGGCCTGTAATTGTGCCAGCGGAAAATCGGCCCAAGATGCCGCGACCGCTGGGCGTCCAAAAACACTCTATTTTTTCAGTTTTATCTTCCAGTTCACAGAGTTTCTTTCTCTTCAGCTCTATCTAACATGACATTTAATCCGTCCATAGGATTTTTAATTTTTTTTGTACATTTTAAATTTCTAAAAGTTCTATTTGATTCTTTTCCCTATTTGTTAGGGAGGTTTTTTTAATAGTCTTGTCTGCTCGAATTTTCAAACTTATTTTGAATTGATTTAGACATATTCCATTTCATATTCAATTGATGATAATCCCAAAGTCCCTGTGGGTCTGTTCTAGTGTCTCTTGTCCCACCTGTTCTCATGGGACTGACTTCACATGCTTTGTGATTTTTGACTATCGGCAGCTCACTTGCCTTGGAATTTTTTTCTGTAAAAACGCTTCAAGGGCTGGGTTGAAGTGAAGTTTCTCCGAAGGTAAATTATATTTGCTTGCGTCCCTAGCTTGGGATCACTTCCAAACAAGGAACACTTTAAACATGCTGCTTGAGGTTTTTCAGACCACATAGATAGAATCAATCCAGCCCACACATATTCACAAGGGCTGAATTTAGTTACACAGTCTCAGATGAGATTAGTTTTTTTCCTCTACCCCACATCATGGTAAGCATAGTTAAGTTTCTTTGCTTTCCCCTTCTTCACAATGAGGTTTCTTTCTTACTTCCCTTATACTAAGAATGTAAAGGATATACTTCTCCAGGGTTCCAGCTTTATTCATAAGTCTCTTGTTAGGTTCTCTGCTTTATCCAGTTCTGAGGACTTGTATCCATCTCCTTTGCCCCCCAACCTTCCCATGTAACTTTGGTTTTGCCTCTGCATATTCCTTCCTTTTTATCAGTGTGTTTTAAAAGGTTTTCAAAGTACATTTTATCCCAAATTTTAATTGTTTCAATCACAAGAGTCATTTACGGTATCTAATTTACTACGTTGATAGAAATAGACATCCCTGGGAATAAAAAGTTTTAGACTTATTTTGATTCTGTTTTTGTTTTGTTTAATTTCTTAATTTCTGTTATTCAGTTTGGAATAATATAATTCATGAATGTCCTACTCTGGTTTCATTTATGTTGGGTAATGTTTATAAACTGATGCTTGATAAATAATCGCATACAAAGTTAAATGTAGCTAACTTGTCTAGGATCCCAGTGACTACCTTTTAGACAACTGGGGAAAACTGTGTCACTGATTCTCCATCAATCACAGTGTACGACTAGGGCTAAAATAGATTCTATGCATGTCACTTGTTTGTCAACCACAAATCATGTACAAATTGCTATAGCACTGACTGGCACAAAATAATCTGGGGTAGAGTAATGCACAGCAACAGAAAGTCAAACAATGTTGAGTAGAAAATCAACTATCAATAAATAGTGAGCCTACTTACTTTGGTTTACATTATGTCCTTATATCTTTGGGCATTTATTTTTTATCATTATTTGTGAAATCACACAAATAAATAATCATTCAGTTTCACAGGTTTTCTTAATCAATGATCAGTTTGAACTTCAAATTTTTAAGTCTAAAATTTTTCTCATTCTATTCCTAAATATTATTGGTTAAGTAGTTTGCTATTTTTTGTCAGAACTGTTCTTTTCTAACTCATTCTTTAAAGCTAGCCTCACTTTGCCCAATTGCTGACAATTGTTAAAAGCTTTCTTTCAAATGTACATGATAAACTAAAATCAAGAAAGATGTTACTCTTTTGACATGAGAGAAAATTAACACTCTCTTGATAGAGAGAGTGTTCCTTGTATGTCTGCTCATAATTTTTGGATGCATCAGTAATCCTAGAAACATATGAACTATTTTGAATAGTCATGAAAATAAAACTCTGGTCTTGTTGACCACCGATTTTATCATCTACACAAGCCACTGTCAACATTCTAATATTTGCTCTCCACAAGCTTTATTTTGCCTTAAGAAAATCAGTTACCAAATGACACTGGACATCTGGATTTCTTTTAGAAATCAAGCACTAGCTTATATAAATTGACCACAGGTTTCCCACACTGAACTTCAAAACAGCAAATAATTTAAAAAAGAAAATAAGCCTATTTATTGGGTGTTATAGGCAAAAAAAAAAGAAAAATGTGGAAGTGACACCAATCACCAAACTCTTATTCATATACTCTTGGTCCAAGACATTTTGTTCTCAAGGTTTCTTCTACAAATGGCATGTAACCTTTAGCAGATTTGATGCTGGTGGCTCCTACCGAATCATACTTTGGTAACCGTTGGACCATTTTACTCAGGGATTTTTGCTCTTAGAGCAAACAAGATATGCCACTCAGTTGCCCCATACCTGAGTTAACTATTCATCAGAAACAGGCATGGTCCTGGGTTGTATATCTTACCTAAGTTGTTGAAAAGTTTATTTCTCACTGATTTATTTTTTTTCTAAAACACATTCAGAGAATTTGAGTTTTATTAATCATTGATTGAACTGATTTATCATACTTAAGAAAAATCAAAATATTCTTCCAGTTTGTATTATTGACCAGTAAATACTACATTTGATTTATTGTAGTTTTAAACCAAAACACATTCGAAATCTAATCCTAAATGAGGCTGGATTTTGTGACTTTTTCTATAATCTTTATATTCTGTGGAATTCTCCCCTACCAGGTAAGAAAATCACAAACAGAATTAAGAAATCTATTCAGAAGTGAAAAGGGCAGGCAAGAAATCAAGAATGACTTGGAGATTTGGGGCTCAAATGACAAAGAGATTTTTGGGAGCCATTAATAGAAATAAGGAAGTCAAGAGAAGAAAGTGAGTCTAGTGAGAGGTGGAAGAGGAGAAATCAATTTTTTTACATATTGATTTTGAGTTAAAAATGCAAAAGTGAAAGGAATCAGAGATATAAATGTAAAAAATGAAACAAGGATTGTAAATAGCACAGGTAATTCAAAATGTAGGAGCAACCTAAAATATTAATAAATGTGACAACATAACTGTGAAAACTTTTGAATGACAAGAAACATCAGCAAAGTCTGAAGACAAGTGACAAACTGGATATAACATTTTGGCAACTGATAAATAAAAGGCTAATATTCTTAATGCACGAAGGACTCCTAAAAACTGAGAATTTAAAAACCACATACAGCAACACAGGAAAAATTAGCAAAAAAAGAATGAGCAGTTCACAGAAAAATTAATTCAACCGGACTTTAAACATGGGAAACAATGATTAGTCTCACTCACATTAAGAGAGATACAAATTTTAGCTCACTAAGAAACCACTTCGCACCCATCAAGTAGGCAAAATCCATAGTCTCTTTTGATAAGGCTGTGGAGAAACAAGTACTGTAACGCATTGTTGGTGGGACTGCAAAATTATATAACCCACATGGAGAAAATCTGACAAAACACAACCAAATTACATGTATATTTATTTTCCATTGATCTAGCAATCCCACTTCTGGGAGTCTATCTCAAAGATACAGTGGGAAAAAATGATACATATGTTTATATATATCATATGTAGTACGAGAGAGAGACTGAAACAGGAAGAAGCTACATTTTAGACTCCATCAGTACACAGGGCTGATGACGATCCTATGACTGAAAAGATAACAAAACGATGGCTAACTTGAGAAGGGACAAAAGAAAGGATGGATATCAATATTAAAACGGGGCAAATCTCAGCGTCTCCTGAGGCTGGGTCTCTGGGAGGAACTGTTCTAACTCAGCAAAAAAAAAAAAAAAAAAATTCATTTTTCCTCTATTTGCAACCAAGAAATAGGCAGCTTCTCAGGCACAGATGCCTGGGTATTGAGAAAATGAAACTAGTTGCATTTGACATGACAAGAAAGGCTGTATCATTGGCATAGAATCCCCTTAACAGAGTGTTTCTCTCTGATGAGCAGATACAGAGGCTACAAAATCTGCGAGAAGAGAAAGGGTTGATGGTTCTAAGATATCTTGATGAGATGATAATATCCTGCACTGAGAAAACACCATTTCACATTATTCTTTACTATGAGGTCTACAATTAATACCCACTATGCACCCTAATTCTGAGTCTTAAAAACAGTCTTCAAAAACATTGAATTCAATGTTTTTCTTCCAATTGTTGAAGGATTTTGGCTTTGGGTACCCCTGGGTATAGGTACTAGAGATATGGAACTGTGGAAGGAATTTTTAAAAATATTTTCTCCTTGACTCATCTAGGTTCTTTCAGAGGCAGGCAGCATTTCTCCCAACACATTCCAGTTTTACAATGTCCTTTGTCCAACCTACCAGGAATAAAATTCAGGCTTCTTATTGCTGAAACCTATAAGAAAAATTAATTCCCAGCATATCGTCATGTATAATACATCTGAGAAAGCAAGTTACTCATGGCCTCAGTGAAATTTTTACTGCCACACCGTTAGTGCCTACAAATGAGGAGAACATATGTATCAACAATTGGAGAAATCTCATATGGGATGACATCATCTGCATACGAGCTGAAGTGTATACTCCTATAAAATAAAACCAAATATTTCTCTGGCAGCAATCTGGCTCATTAAGAATTCTAAATCATGTACCCTGAAAACCTGAAACAAAATTCTAAAAAGTTGGCATATACAGGTGAGCTTCATCAGTTCCCAGGTTTACTCACATCCCTTGTGACACAATATGGTGATGTTTTGATATGCTACAAGGGAGCACGAGTGCCCCTAAAATGTGATTCTTTTCTATACTTTAGGATGTGTTTGGTGGATTAAGTTTAGGGATATTTGGTCGGCCAGCAAAGGCGAAGAAAATCCTACTGATAAAATGTGTCTCAGTAGGTGATAATAATGAACTCAATCAGACGACTGTTCCAGGGTAGATATTAGACAGGACAAGTTGGTATAATAGAGTGAAATGTTTGAATGTTACCAGTCTTCCTAAGTGTTGATCATACACCAAATCTTTGGGTACCACCAGCCAGGTAAAAAGAGGATACCCTCAGCTCATACGAGTTCCTCGCTTAAAATTCAGTTAATTGATCCAGACCATCACTCAACCAACAAGCAACCTGAGATGTTTGTGCTCCCCTGGAGAGGTGGCTAAAGCATATGGGAACACTCAGTTACTCAAAGACCTGAGTGCATGTCCTGGCTCTGTCACATAGTAGCTAAATGACCTTGAGCAAGTTAGTGAACTTCTCCTACACCCTTTCCTCCTGCTATAAAATGGGAAAAATAATAACTATCTCACAAGATGAGATTAGTGAATATATGTAAACATTTTCCTCTATTTTAAACTGGCTCTTGAACATCAGGCCTGGAGAGTCCTTGTTTTTCCCCCAAGACGTTGACATATTTCTGTTCCATTTTATTTCTATTGATTAGCTAATTAACTTGGAAATAGTTTTCTTAACTGCATTTCATATTTTATTAACTCTGCTTGCTTCTGACATTTGCTTAAAAGTTGGTTCTAACTTCTAAAAGGGCCATATTCTTTCTTAGCTTTTTACATATTTAAAATTAATTTTTAAAGCATCTTTATGATGGTTTTTCATGCCTCTTTTAGAGTATTGGGAATTTAATTAGACCTGTATAGGGCTTAAGCCCAAGCAATGGAAACTAATGGTAGGAATTCAATAGGCTGATGAGTGAATGATTTGAGAACAGGTGGACTTTTCTAGTGACCACACAGTAATTTTATCAAAGTTATAACTGAAAATGCCTCTGAGTATGAAAGGCATGGATACTGAGGTAGCATCTCAAAAGGAAGTTCTCCACAAGGAAGCACTCTAGTGCTGTCAGTAGAACTCTCTGTGGTGATGGATATTCTACGTCTGTACTATCCAGTACTACAGCCACTAGTCACATCAGGACTATTGAGCACTTGGAATATGGCTAGTGTTACTGAGGAACTGAATTTTTTACTTAATTTTAATTTTAAAATAAATTGGATGAGATTTTATATACTTCCTTAAAACCAGAACCCCTCCAACCTTCACTAGTTGTCTTTTTCTGTCTCCTGTGTTTATTGTCAGCAAGTCCTACTGATACTTTTTTTCTGATATATATCTGGTAGTCATCTTTCATTTCCTTTTTCTACCTTGTTTAAGGACCTCCTCAATCCATGTCAGTGAAACCCCACAGCTTCCAATCTTCTTGCTTCTAGGCTCTCCCCTCTCCAATTCACTTGCCAGAGTATCTTGATAAATTACCAAATTCATTATCGCTTAAAATCCTTCTTTGCCAATAGTATGAAAATTCATGTTCTTAGCCTGGTCTTCAAGACTATAGTATGATCCAACCTTAAGGTCTCTAAATACATCTTGGCTTCAGAGTTCACTTCCAAACAGGTGACTCATTTATCTCTCAAAAGATGTCATGTCTGGTATCCTCTTATCGCCTGTTCATTCTGTTCCTATATAACCTTCCCCCTGTCCTATCTATTCACATATTGCTGTATTCCAGGATCCTCTGCGACAGTGGCTTTTAAACTATTGCTTTTACTATAACCTATAAAAAGAAATTATTTAACATGGTTCTACAGCATACACACTGATATTTTCTATTCTGTTGTACTTTTCTATTCTATTTCTTTTTTATGCTTATCTTAAACCACTAAATTGACTTCATGATGATACTATGTCATGGGCTGAATTCTGTTCCCTAAAATTTATATGTTGAAGTTCTAACCCTCATTACCTCAGAATGTGACTGTATTTGGAAACAGGGTTTTTAATGAGGTAACTAAGGTATGATCAGATCATATGGTGGGCCCTAATCCAATGTGACTGTTGTTCTTATAGGAAGAGGAGATTAATACACAGACCCACATAAAGGGAAGACCATGTGAAGACACCAAGGGTAGATGGTCATCTATAAGCCAAGAAGAAAGGCTTCAGGAGAAAGCAAACTGCTGACACCTTGACGTTGGACTTCTAGCTTCCAGAACTATGAGAAAATAAATTCTGTTCTTTAAGTTTGCTAGGGTGGCAGCACTGGCAAATTAATACAATGCTTTAATGGGCTGAGAGTCACAATTCAAAAAACACTGCTCTATGAGCCTTTCCTCAATTCCCACAGCACATTTTAATCATCTTGTCGTGTAGAACGTACTTTCTCTACCATCACTTAGGCATGAAATTACATACTACTCTTTAGCTTTGTGCGTATGCCTTGCCTCCCTGCCTTTATTTTAAGATCCTAATAGTACAATATAATCTTGTTTTGTTTTCTGCAAAAAGAAACAAGCACATAGTTATTAAATATATTTTTGTTCAGTGAATGAGATTGTTCTTTTTCTTAAGGCAACTGAGCAAAATCTAACCACTAAAACTCTCATCCCTCTTTAAAATCATTCTTTCATACCTGTCTTCCAACATCTCAATCTAAGTCAAGGATAGCAACATGCTGTCAAACACAGCCTTACAGTCCTTCTCAGCACTGCTCCAAGCAGCTATTTCCAGTCCATCCATGCTGCCATCTTTGGTCTAAATCAAGAAACCAACATCAGAGCTAGAATTAATGCAGTGGAGATGCAAATACATTCTACATTCTCTTGTCCATAAAAATTATTTTACTTATTAATTTATTTAAAATGAAACTACCTAGTACCATTCTGCCCCCTTCAGTTTCAGCTCCTCCACAGTCAAACGCTCCAAAAGATTCTATATCCACCCTGTCTCCACTTTCTCATCTGCCATTCTCTCATCTACCCACACTAATATGGCTTCTTTCCCACTATCCACTCAAAGGAGTCTTGCCAAGGTCACCAGGAAGCTCCAGCAAACCAAGTCCAACAGATGGAGTTCTTCCCTCATCTGTCCTACCTCCCAGCATTACTAAACACAGTTGCTCATTCTCTAATACTTGAAACCTTCTCTCTGGAATTCTGTGACCCCTCTATTTCCAGTTTTCCTTACACCAACACCAGCTATTTCACCATTCCTCATTTGTAAGACCTCTGAGTGTTGTTGTCCCTCAGGACTTAACCCCGGGTCCTCTTCTCTTCTTTACTCTCACCTTAATGACATGTATTTCAAATATATATGTACACATATGTGTGGGTGTGTGTATCTATCTATCTATCTATCTATCTATATATATATACACACACATATACATAAACACATAGTTTACTGGAATTATCACTTTCACAAAACAAATAGTTTATGAGAATATATGATTCTCTCTCATACTTTCTACTCCACTATATGATATCCTATTCTATTTAATTTTTTTAAAAATATTGGTCTTAACCCGCTAAACTGATGTGATAACACTAATGGGTCGTGACTCACAGTTCTAAAAACACTGCTTCCCGTGCCTTTAAATAACATCCATATGCTAAAAATTCCTAAATTTATCTCTCTCTTCTCACTTCCAGCCTTGTAAATCCAACTGCTTATCCATTTGGCCATCTAGTAAGAAAATCGAATGTAACCTCATGAAAACTGACGTCTTTATTTTCCCCACATATCTTTACTTTTCCCAATTAGCAAATGATACTACACTGAACCCTGTTGAGCAAGCCTGAAAACTCCAGGTTGGCCTTGTTTTGCGCTCTCCTTGGCTCCCTTCACTCACACAGAAAGAATGGACGATCAGGTCTTGTCAGTGCTACACAGGGTCAGAGATGATGATCAGGATCATTGCAACAACTGCGTTCTGATGTCAAACTGTGACTTTTTACCTGAAGTTACTCAAGGCCCTCCTCACTTCACTGCTTTGGGACAGCTGTTTAGTACCAGGACTAGCAGGGCAGGCCAACTCCCTCAAGGGTCATGAGCTCCTTTTTCCATGAAGCCCCGAGCCTGTTTCTGCCTCATCATCTCTGGATGGATGAAGAAGTACAGCTGAGGACTGTACTGACCCACAGTTCTGCAAGCCTGTGAGTTTCACCCATCCCTCCCTTCCCGGTCCCAAAGCCGGCCTGTAAACAGCATCGTAGCTTGGCTGTTATAAGAAAGAGAGGCTACAGTGGACTCCGAGTGTCTCATCCTGAGCCTGCAGCCAAGGAATAGTTCACTGAGAGGCCGCACATTAAAAGATCAAGTCATCAAATGATTAATTTTCCACATTTATGTATTTATCAAAAATAAATTATTTAAATTGTTCATAACGCCTTTAATACTTAACATTGGCTGGATTGGCAGGGTCTACAAAAGTCGTGGGAAGCCGAGGCTCCAGGGTTCTGGATCTTCACACTCCCTCCCTCAGTCTCTTCTCCTCTGCCTCAGTCCCCCGCCTTGCCTGGGACTAGCAGCCTCTGTCTTTCTTCCACCAGCAGTAAGTTCCCACCCTTGGCCTGCCAGCAGCTGAGGCAGCAGGGAGTAGGGACAGATGAAAATTAAACATTCTTTTTAAAAGCTGTTATGAAAAGACAGAACCATCCTATGGTATTAGAGGTCATAATAGAAGTCAGATAGAGGCCTGGAGGGTTACGAACTGGAAAGGGGGTGCAGGGAGAGGGCTTTCTGGTACTGGACATGTTCTATATCTGGACCTGGTTATACAGACATATACATATGTTAAAATTCATTGAACTATATATCCTTACCACTTGTGCATTTTGCTATTTCCATGTTATACTTCAACACAGAGTAAAAATACTGAAATCCATGAAAATTGTTACAAATATTCCATACCATACTAATTGTTATGAACCTTCTACACAGAAGAATTTTTTTTTCAAAAAAGAAATATTTGTTGATAATTTGGTAACTTTTGTTATTATTCACACAGCAAAACCTAAATCCTAAAACTGCCCAAACATTTATAGGACAGCAAGTGACTTCAAAAGGATCTGCAAAAGAGAAAACGTTAAAACTGAAAAATTCAAAGTGAAATGCTGAAATTTGGGAAGTATTCATAAAAATAATGTATTTAATATACTCAAATATATATTGGAACACAGTATAGTGTTTCCTTAAAAATATTAAAAATAGAACTACCCTATGATCCAGCAATCTCACTTCTGGGTATATATCGACAGGAAATGAAAACAGGATATCAAAGAAATTCCTGCACCCCCATGTTCACTGTAGCATTATTTACAATAGAAACAACTTGTGTCCATCAATGGATGAATGGAAAAAGAAGATGTGAAAATGTATATATATATATATGCAAAAAGGAATATAATTTAGCCATGAGAAAGAAGGAAATCCTGCTGTTTGTGACAACATGGATAGATCTACAGGGCATTATGTTAAGTGAAATAAGCCAGACTGAAAAGGCAAATACGTACTACATGATATCACTTATATGTGGAATCTTTTTGAAAAAAAAGTCAAACTCAAAGAAACAGGGAGTAGAAAAGTGGTTGCCAGGGGCTAGGGAATGGGGAAATAGGGAGAACAAACTTTTAGTTATAAGATGAATAAGGTCTAAGGATCTAATGAATAACATGGTGACTACAGTTGATAACACTGGGTTCTATAATTAAAATTTGCTAAGAGAGTAGATGTTAAATGTTCTCACCAAAAAAAATAAATAAATAAATCTATGTGACGCTAGGTGTGTTAATTAACTAGATGAGAGGTTGCAGAGAAAAACAGAAGTAAGAAATAGAAGTGAAATATGTGACGAATGTTGGGGGTGGGGGTCACAAGGAGGAGGAGACTCCCACAGAAGCCGGCCTGAACCAAATGGCAGCCTTGCAAGAGACTCCTCAAGATTGAAATTTGGGCTGTAAATGTCAGGTCTCTCCCCTCCCCCACTGTCCTAGGGCTTCAGCTTCTAGCAAATACCTTTTATCAGCAGAGAAACTCCTACTGCGGCCAGGCACCCACATGTTCCTACTGCTGCAGGCCTAGGGTTTGGTCTGGTTCTTCCCGCCACAGAGGTGTAAGGAGCCAGGGCCTTCTGAGATTGGAGACCGCTCTCTGTCCCCCAGCCCCACCCCTGCACATCCGTGTTCAATTTCCACTTGTTTTGGCAGTCCCTTGACTTATTTTGTAGTTCGGGTTTCATCTGGAATTTACATTCCTGTTCCAAGTTCTCCTTGTGAGGTTTGTGTGATTTCCAAGAAAAGAAGGGAAAATGACGACTTTTACAATCATTTTCCAACCAGGCGTGGCTATTTGGGAATTTTAATGAATGCATAAAGATCAAGGGAATTGTTTTTATCTAAAATACTTCTTAATTACAATAAAATAGATTTCTGTGAAGGAAAAGCATCCCATTTTAAAGTAGTCAAACACCGTAACAAACAGACTTCTGGTTGCCAAGGGGGCGGAGGGGTGGGGGAGAGATGGAGTGGGAATTAGGGGTTAGCAGATGCAACTATTATATATAGGATGGATAAACAACAAGGTCCTACTGTAGAGCACAGGGAACTATATTCAATATCCTGTGATAAACCATAATGGAAAAGAATATGAAAAATAATATGTATAACTGAATCACTTTGCTATATAGCAGAAATTAACACAACATTGTAAATCAACTATACTTCAATACAATACAATACAAAAAAATAAAGTGTCAAACAAACAAAAGCCTTTTAAATTTGGAGTGAAGATGAGCTCCAGGAAGAAAGTCTCTGGATGGGAGGTGAGGTCCCACCAAATCTCTTTAGGAGCCTCTCACTGATATTTCCTCTTCCACCATCAAATCAGGTCCCAAGAGAGCACACTATCTCCCTTTAAAACTCTGCTTCTAAGTGTCCTTCTCTGTTTCAAACTGGAAGATGGAAGAAGTATAAAGGAGGCTCAGGGAGGAAAGGCTATCTCATCAACTGAGACTGAAGTCCCCTGAAGGATAAACCCTGCACCGGCATACTAAAAAAGGACCCCGCGAGTGAGAATGGGAGGAAAGAGGAGGCCAGAACACGGCACTCTGTGCTATGCCAGAGATTCAACACAACGTAACTAGACTCATTCAGCCAGCTGTCAGGGCCAGTAGGCTAGAGAGGAGTAGGCGGATGGGTTCAAGCACTCTGGAGATGTGCAGGGATCCATGACCCCAGAAATTTTTCCAAAACCTTTTATGGATTCAGAGCAGGAGTAGACTGATGAAAGTGACATATCATCCCTACAAGGGGACTGGCCTGTGTATTCAGTGGAAGGTGGGGAGTCTGAAGTCTGGCCAACCTGGAATAAAATCTCACTCTGGGAACACAGGCCGTTTTCTGGAATCCCACACCCCCCTAGCTCAATATTGACTTTCAATCAGACTTTGTTATGTCCCTTTTTAAAGTTGTGAGGCCCAGCAACTTATCCAATCATCAATCAATCAATCAATAGATAACACTAGTTGAAAAATCAACAACTCAAAATTCTATCTCCTTGTTTCCCTTAGCATAATTGAGACAAGACTTTTTCCTGTTGTAGCTTTCTTTTAGAAACTAAAGGACCCATAAATAAATGAAATGTACAAAAAAAGAACAAAAAACATAAAACACCATGCTTTTCAGAGTGCAAATTTCTAGTCCTACAGTAGTTAACATCTGTTAAAAATGATTAAAGAAAATAATGTAGGGGATACAAACAAACATTATTTAACACTTCAAGAAGCAGTCAGTCTCTATTCCCAAGGGTCCAGGAGACTCCAAAATGGGGTAGAAGGCAGAGAGCTTTCACAGGGTAAAGAATAAGAAACAAGGAAGAGAATAGAAAATAAAGAAAGAACAAGGAAATAAGTATAGAGCCCAGAGCTGATGTGGCATTTGGGGATTGGCTACAGGATGTACTACATTTCTGGCCAAATGGAGAACTTCCAGGGACTGTAAGTTTCAGTTTGCTGATGTGGCACTGCGGTTCCATCTTGGGCCTAGAAATTTCTTTAAACAGTAGGCAAAGTTGAAATGAGGTTTCAAAATAGACAAACAGGAGAAGGGATTTCCAGGAAGAGGAAACGGCGTGTGCAAAGGACAAACGTGTGAAAGAGTACAATGTTTTGGAAAATTTATATGGCTTTTTTTTTTCTTGGCTTTTTTTTTTTAACATCTTCATTAGAGTATAATTGCTTTATAATGGTGTGTTAGTTTCTGCTTTATAACAAAGTGAATCAGTTATACATATACATATGTTCCCATATCTCTTCCCTCTTGCGTCTCCCTCCCTCCCACCCTCCCTATCCCACCCCTCTAGGTGGTCACAAAGCACTGAGCTGATCTCCCTGTGCTATGCGGCTGCTTCCCACTAGCTATCTATTTTACGTTTGGTAGTGTGTATATGTCCATGTCACTCTCTCACTTTGTCACAGCTTACCCTTCCCCCTCCCCATATCCTCAAGTCCATTCTCTAGTAGGTCTGTGTCTTTATTCCCATCTTATCCTTAGGTTCTTCATGACCTTTTTTCTTTTTTTCTTAGATTCCATATATATGTGTTAGCACACGGTATTTGTTTTTCTTTCTGACTTACTTCACTCTGTATGACAGACTCTAGGTCCATCCACCTCACTACAAATAACTCAATTTCATTTCTTTTTATGGCTGAGTAATATTCCATTGTATATATGTGCCACATCTTCTTTATCCATTCATCTGTCGATGGACACTTAGGTTGCTTCCATGTCCTGGCTATTGTAAATAGAGCTGCAATGAACATTTTGGTACATGACTCTTTTTGAATTATGGTTTTCTCAGGGTATGTGCCCAGTAGTGGGACTGCTGGGTCGTATGGTAGTTCTATTTGCAGTTTTTTAAGGAACCTCCATACTGTTCTCCATAGTGGCTGTATCAATTCACATTCCCACCAACAGTGCAAGAGTGTCCCCTTTTTTATTTTTTCTTTCCCCTTTTGCTGAGCTTAAAATACAAGATTAGGAAAAGAGGCAATGTCGTGAGAAGATGGGTCAGTCAATAAGAGGTGAGTTAGAAAAAGGATCTAATAGAATCACAGTAGGAGAGGTTGGTTGACTGTGCCAAATTCTCTTGTGGGATCAAATGAGATAATGACTAAAAAGAGTCCCATGGATTTAGCAATTTGGAGGTTGTTGATATCCTCAGCAAGGGAAATGGGGAAGGGTTAATGTAGTGTAAGTGCCTGACAATTAGCTTTTCTGATGGTAATGTAAGTGCCTGCCATTAGGCTTTTGATTGCCAAGGCATCTGTTTCAAAGACATGCATCCCGAATAAGCATATTTCCAGCTACACAGCTTAGAGAGTCACCTCACCCATGAAGTTCCCCCTTATAAAGCGCTGGATAACCTAGACAACTGATCCCTTGTATGACCCCCCTTTTCCCTTCCTGTGCTTTAATTCCTGCTCTTAAAATCACCAGTAAAAGTAAATGTCAAACTCTCTTCCACAGTGTTTTTACCATCAGGACAGGAAGAGAATTCTTATTATTCTACATCCTTGCCAATACTTGCTATTGTGAAACTTATAAAAAGTTCCTAACCTAGTGGGTTGGAAATTATAAACCATTACGGTTTTCACTGACATATTGTTGATTACTAATGAGGTTGACAGATCTGCATATACTAATTGGCTATTTGGATTTCCTCTTCTAGAAAGAACTTGTTTACCTGACTTTTTTTTTCAATTAGATTATTTCTTTCCCTTATTGACAGGAAGGAGTTCATTATATATACTAATTACTAGTCCTTTGTCAATTATATATGTTGTAAAGTCTTCTCCTCGTTTATTACTCATCTTTCACTATTTTTCATTAATGAAAAAGAACTGCTTAACTTTAATGTAGGCACATTTATCAGTGTTTTCCATTAGTTTTGTGTTTTGTTTAGAAATTCTTCCCAACCCTGGTTCATAAAGACATTCTCAAACATGCTCTTCCAAAAGTTGAAAATGTTGCCTTTCACATTTAAATCTATCCTCCAACTGGAATTGAATTTTGTGCTATTTAAGACGTAAGATCTCAGTTTAAGTTTTTTCCATATTGACATCAATTGTTCCCATACAATTTATTGGAAAACATCATTTTCTCCCACCTCTCTTCAAAAAAACCTCTGTCATATACCAAAAAAAAAAAAAAAAACCAATCACCAGTAAGGTGTGAACCCATGAAATCCTAGGTACCCCACCCTGGACCCCAGTAAGGGCAGAACCCCAGGTCTGTGCTAGCGTTGACTCTCTCTTTCTCTTTCTCTCAATCTCTCTTTCTTTCTCTCTCTCTCTACCTACAACCACACGATATAGCCCTGGGTGTGCCATGTACTCTCCAGGACTTGTGAGTAATAAATCTTGTTTTTTCAAAGTTCCCTGATGGCTGTTGCTGAGGTGCATCTTGTAATCATAATAAGAACCACAAAAGCTGGCCCAGACACCACTGACTCCCTCCATGTCTGTGGGGCCCACCACAAGTATGGGCTCCAATGAGTACCCCCAGGTAGTCCTAGTCAATAGCATCACTAAGGATAGGCTGAAGCCAACACAAAACAGTTCATTTCATTGCAAAAATAAAGTCTAAAGCCAGTGCCAACTAAAAATTGTCACTTGCCATCTGCCTCCACAAGGATTAAGTCACTAGCCACCATAGTCACTGACCTTCATCACACCCTGGGAGGAGTTCAGGGTGGAGATCAGGAATGAGGCACTCTGTGCTCTGGGAAAAACTGGCAGAACAGCCCTTCAGATAATTAGATATTTTCAGGAGATTTTATGAGCCCAAATTCTTGCATCTTCTCATATCTAGAAAAGCACTAAAATCATAAGGGAGACATCTGCTTCTCGTGACTAGCGGTAACCTTCTGCCAAAACGTGTGCTTGATTGCACGTGTCTGCCTTCGCCAAAATCACAGACCTACTGATCTCTCCCCCCAACCTCTTCAGAGCAGCTCCTCAGAGCTCTCTGAGAGGCTATCTCCTGGGCTATCGATCTCATTTTGCCCCAAATAAAACTTAACTCACAACTCTCACGTTGGACACTTTTTTTCACTCGACATCAGATTGCAGTGAGTTGAAGCATGGGTGGGAGAAGAGAATACGGAGAAATACAATATAGTTTTTTTTTTACTTGGCTGTAAAAGGAATAAAAATATGACTACGAATACAAATGTAAAATTAATTCAAATATCAGAAATGCCATAAAGTCATTTTCTACCCCAGAATCTCAAAACTTAACATTGAGTAAAAACTGAAGTAGGCCCAGTTTGGATCCCTAAAACACCCCAAGTAGCTTGCTAGAAAAGTTTTGTTTATAAGGCAGGTTCCCCGAAGAAGCCCAGATCACTCACTCTCTTACGGACTCCACACATACACTCAGGAACAAGGAGGCACTCTTCATTCATTCAACATTATATGAGTGTACACTGAAGGTCCACAAAAGACCAGGCCCTACACCTGGTGCTGGGGATACAACAGCAAGAAAAATGGACCCAGTCCATGTCCTCTGATTACTTATACAGATTCACAAAAATACAATTCTAAGGGCTGTGAGGAAAAGGTACAGGGTGAGATCTCTTAATAGAGGGATGTGAGTTAGTCTGAGCGATGGGGGCTGGGTGGGAAAGACATCACCAGGGAAGCAGTGTTGGATGTGAAATCAGAAGGATGAATAGGAGTTAATTAGACTAAAGGGGGAGTGGTTGCTTTGGGGGAGGGGAAGCATTTTCGGTGTAGGCAGGGGAAGGTGAATGAAAGATGAACTGTGGTGGGAGTGCTGAGGCCGACGGGATGGATGATAATAAATGAGTGAAGAGTCAGATAGGAGTGAGAGCGTGAAGGGTCTCGTGGCACGTTTCCATGACTTTGGAAAACCATGGAAAGCTTTTAGGCCAAGGAATAACATAACCAGATTTTAATTTTAAAACATTCTAGCTGAAAGAAGACAAATGAATTGAAGGAATGTGGTGGTGATGGTGGAGGTAAAAAAAAAAAAGACAAATTAAATAAATAAATTTTTAGTGACATTAACAGGACTTGATGGATTAGTGAAAGAAAAGTCGTAAGGGCTGTGGACTATAACAAGCATAGAAGTCAAGAATATTAGGAATATTGGTTCCATTGGTCCCTTGAAATTCTGAAGAACAGGAAACAGCAAAATGAGACACCAAGGACATACTAAATTTTCAGATTCCCATTTCTGTCCATTTATATGTCATAAGATGATATAAAACCAAGTGCAGCAGCTTGACTGAGTATCTGGCTGGAAGGCAATCGCACAAAGGTACGTCTGCAGGGTCTTGGCCAGACTTGATTAGAAATCCTGAAGAAAGTCAGGTCATCTCTTGAAAACTATGCTCTAAACTCTCTGTCCTGTGTAGAACTGCTAGCTGCAAATAGCAAGAGAATCTTCTCATATGTTATTTGTAAAACTGAGCTGGGTGTTGTTTGCAGCTAAATTAGAGTAATACATCTAGCAGACCCAAGAACATGAGGGCACATGGCTTTTTCCCCTCCTTGATTGGGTGTACTTATTCTTTAAGACTGTGCCTGTAGGTCAAGTTGTGAGCTTTCTGTCTTCCTTACCGTTTAAGGTACACACCCCAAACAAATGGCCTGCTTTGACTTGGCTTGACTAGATACTGGAGAGCAATCTAGTCACATGTTGACAAGATGTGTTCATTCTTTTAGGCAGGGGTAGCACCAATTAGCACTTGGGAGGGGTTATTTGGCCAATTAAGTTCCATTCAATCAACATTTATTGAACATCAGGTACTAATGTACCAGGCACTGTTCACTAGGATATAAAGATCCATAAGAAATAGACATTGTCTTTGAGGAATTTATAGTGTAGTGAGGAAGGAAGCATAAGTAACTAATTTAGTTCAAATCACTTCTCTTTATAGAGGACCTACTACACGCCTACTACTCTCATTACCATGTCGACACCCAATAAACCACTGACTCATGAGTTTAAGCACATGAGAATGTATATCTTCCTGAAGGGTGTGTGAACAAGAGAGAACTGAATTGATACCATGTCACTTTCTAATCAGCCTTATGATGACAAAAGTTCCAAATTTTGGCTCACACCTAAAATTAGCCTTTGATTTCTAGGCCTGTCCTTCATTATTGCTACCCATCTTTATATGAAAAGTTTGCTCTACTCTATTTAAGGCTGACAACAGTAAAAATATACACCACCTCAGTCTTTTACACATAAAATGCAAAAAAAATGACTACAGACTTACAGGGCACAAAGTCATAAACAAGGGCACATGGTAAAGAGACCATTCCATTTCTGTCCTTCAAAGGACACACATGAAGGATGGGTCTCGCTTGAATGTATTGGTACTTATGTGCTTTGGTGCCCATTAACCCGAAACATCATTGGGGAATGAGGCCAGGCCAGAGGGGATATAACTCTCTGAATCTATCTGACACTTGCTGCTGTAAATATTTACTCTGCTAGATTGTTCAGCCACTTTCAGATAGATATAGAAATCTGTGTTGGCTGAGAGGTTTCACAATGTAGTGATTCTCTATTAACATAGGATACCTTTTTAAAAACCCATAGCTGATCATGTATCCTTCATGCTTATAAACTTCTGTTGGTTCCATGACAATAAATTCCAAAATCATTTGATAATAAACTTAATTATTTGGCTCCTGTTAACCTCACTAATACGATCTCCTACCACTTGCCTACTCACACTCTGGGTTCCTCAAAGTTCCTGAACTTTGAATCTCTGAACATGTGAGGCCATGTCACATCTCTGTGCCTTTACACAAATTCTTTTGCCTTCCAAGAATGCCTTTGCCCTAATCATGGTTCTAGGCTCACTTTAAATATCCCTTCCTTCTGGAAATCTATATTCAGCAGTATTTCTGATTCTTTTCTCTTTCCAGACACATACAAGACTGCATTTTCCCCACCTGCTTGAACTTAGGTGTGGCCATATGACCTGCTTTGGCCAAAGCAGTGTGAGAAGTTCATTTGTCCCTTCTATGTGAAAACAATTAAGAGCTTATGCACAACATTCTATATTCTCTCTTCCTTTGACAAACCAACTGAGGAGACCCACTGTTCATGATTATAGAGCTACTGGATAGTGAATATTACCACAATCCTGGACCATGTCACCACATAAAGAACAGTTGCTTGGGTGAGTGACCTGATCACAGCAGAATTTTTAAAATGTGAGAAACATCTCAAAAAACAAAAACACTAACTCGAAAAGATACATGCACCCTAATGGTCATAGCAGCATTATTTACAACTGCCAAGATATGGAAGCAACCTAAGTATCCATCAACAGATGAATGGATAAAGAAGATGGGGTATATATATGCAATGGAATATTACTCAGCCATAAAAAAAATGAAATTTTGCCATTTGCAGCAACATGGATGGACTTGGAGGGCTTTATGCTAAGTGAAATAAGTCAGACAAAGAAGGACAGATGTTGTATGATATCACTTATATGTGGAATCTAAAAAATACAACAAACTAGTGAATAAAACAAAAAAGAAGCCAACTCACAGATATAGAGAACAAACCAGTGGTTACCAGTGGGGAGAGGGAAGGGGGAGAGTCAATAGAGGGGTGGGGGGGAAATGAGTTATTATGGGATCATATGAAATCATGTAAAACTTTTGAAAATTGCGAAGCACTATAGAATTAAAAAAAAAAAAAAAAAAAGTGAGAAATAACTCCCTGTTGCATTAAGGCCCTAAGAGTTGTTTGTTCCCAGCTAAAACCTCTCCATCTTGACCAATAACACCCACCTACCTCCTCCAGGAAGATTCACCTGCTAATTCTTCTGTATGCCCACATGTTTCGTTGAAATCTGTTTTCGTGAATACCACATCGTATTACTACTGAATTCTTATACATCTGTTTCTCTCAGTAGCCAGTGACTTCCTGGAGGATGAGGGCCATATCTAATTAATCTTTATATCCCCTAAACTGAGTGCAGTATCTGGAATATAGATGTTCAATACATATTTATTGAGACCTAGGTTTTATCCCTGGCTCTATTGAGCAATTCATTTAATAACTATGTGCTTTTAGCCTCTTCTTGTGAAAATGTAGATGAGAATGGCCTGTCTCTGCGAGGTCAAACAAGTTAATAAGAGTGAGAACACTTTGAAAACGAACAGGACAGAAACCACCAAATTATTCTTGTTATGAGCTATGGCCAGACTGTCAGGAAAGCAGCAGAACTGGAAGTTGTCTACAGAAAATATGGGGAGACTGCTTTTGTATTCCTCTTATTTACATGCAATTCTTCAAGGTTTTTTCATTTCTTTTTGGAAAACACTTTTAAAAATCACTAAGGAAGATGGAAGACAAGAGGAGGAGCAAGTTCCCAGGCCCCAGAATGTTCTGACCCAATTCTCATCCTATGTCTCCTGTACTGTTTAGTTAGTGACCCCCCCCCACACAGGAAGTAGACCAGGTACACTGCAGCAGGTGCTACTGCTGTCCTATCCGTCTCTCCCCGGCACTCACCACTCCCAGGAACACCCACAGCTTCTTACTGACAACTTCTAACTTTTTGTTCAAGGGCTTTCTCTGGCTACAAGAGCGTGCTCTGTCTATACGAAACCCAGGCTCAAATTTCTTGGTGCTAATGCCCCTGGGAGCAGCCCTCAACCAATGATGAAGTAGATGTTGGTGGATAAATACTTCAGCTTCCTTCCCTTTTGGATGGGAGGACTCTGAGCCATGCTTTACAAAGTGGCTTAGAGGCCACTGAGGCACTGAGCCCTAGATGCCCAGAGCAGTCCCTGCTCATTGCACGTCTGCATTGGCTTCCTTTTTAAGTCAGTTCTTTTTTCTCCACTTCTTTGTCAGTATTTCCTAGGATCCCCCTGCAAGGAAAATATTTGTATCCAAATCCTTGTCTCTGGCTCTGCCTCTAGAGACTCTAAGGCAAAATAACCCACCTTCCACAAAGTTTTATGTTTTAATATACAATAATTAATAAATATATAGATTTATGAAACAATAATTATAAATATAAAAGATATAAAATAAATAACGTGAACATATAAATAAAAACATAGAAACATATATAGGCACACCTCAGAGATATTTCAGGCTCAGTTCCAGACCACCTCCACAAAGCAAATATCACAATAAAGCGAGCCACGTGAATTTTTTGGTTTCCCAGTGCATATAAAAGTTATGTTTACACTACACTGCAGTCTATTGAGTGTACAATAGCACTATGTCTAAAAAAGCACATACCTCAATTTAAAAATACTGCTAAAAAATGCCAGAACAATTACAATAGTAACATCAATGATCACTTTATCAAAAATCACAGATCACCATAACAACAATAATAATGAAAAAGTTTGAAATATTATGAGAATTACTAAAATGTGACACAGAGACACAAAGTGAGCAAATGCTGTTGGAAAATTGGCACCAACAGACTCAGTCTACTCAGAGTTGCCACAAAGCTTTAATTTGTAAAAAATGCAGCATCTGCAAAGCACAATAAAGTGAAGTGCAATAAAACGCGGTATGCTTGTAAAATAAATAAAACGATATGAAATTAAAAGTTACTACTTACTCTTGCACAAACAGACCTTCTTTGGATTCATAAACAGTCTTTAGTGCAATGTTGTTTTATCAAAAGAACCAAAGTGCAAAACAAGTTACTCCAGACACCGTCATCACAGGAAATTATTTCAAGAGCATCCTTCCAGGGGGCAGGTGGGCATGAGGTCAATCTACTGTCCCTCGGAGGGTGTGTGATGGTGGCAGCCCAGGCTCAGATTTTCAAGAAGACATTAGTCCTTCAGACGTAAGATGAGATTTATCGCAAATGACCCAAGAACCTTTATCCTTAGCACTGGAGCCTCAATCTGTCTCTTTCCTGAGTTTCCTACCAGTCACTGGCAAGCAAAGTACAGGACAAGTCCCTTTTTCTTTCTCCCAATGTTGAAATGGCTGATTAAAATGGAGAGAAACTGTCTTTTATCAGCATTCCGACAGCCATGGCAGAATTATTCCTCAAACCTTATTACCTTTTGATTTCTAGCTTCTTCCCCAATATTATTTTCAACATTTCAGAGAATAAATTAGATACAATTTTTACTGTGGCTTGAATATACAGCATGGACGTCAGAGCTGAAGCTTGCCTCTTTACCAGTAAAGCAGGCCCCAGAGAAATAAAAGTCAACCACAGAAATGATTTAGTCCCAGAACTGTGGCAAAGGGAGAAAAAAATGCCATAGAGAGTATGTTAGAAATTCAAAAAACCATGCTCATTTTACCAAATGGCATGAAATCTTTTACTTTTTTTAAAATTCACATGAAATCTCTCAGGTTATAATAAAGGCCAATTATTAATAACAAAGAAGCTGTGAGAGGCAGGTGGAGAGGGAAAATATACGCAAACTTGGGCTGAACGTATGTGTGTGCTCTGGCCATTTCGACCACTTTCCCAATCAGCCCTGATGGCAGAGAGTAAGTCACACTGATTACTGAACAGCTGAAGTGATTATGTCACCCGCTGTGTAACAGTTCAGGCATTTGCGGGTAAGAGTGCATTTGCTGTGCAAAGTGACCCCTGGCAGCCTTTCAGAAACCCTATAGCTAAATTTGAAAATGGGTTTGAGAACAATATCAATTTATGCCAAACCAATTCAATAACTGACCCTACGTGGAGAAACCAGAAGGGAGCCTGTTCTGGAAGCAGAACATTTTCAAATTAGATGGTTGACGTTCTCGGATCATTTTCATTCTGGGATTCTTTTCCATTTGTGAGTTGTTTATTTTACTGTGTTTCTGCACAATTAATATAGTAAATTGTTCACCAGGCACTTCACATCTCATGTGTTCATTCATTCATTCTATAAATATTTACTGAAGACTTACCATGCTTAGGGCACTATCTAAAATCTACCTAAAGAGAATAACATGATTGAGGACATGGACTGTGTCATCTGTGTGGTCATGGTAAGCACCAGGCTGACTGAGCTGAAGTGCTGGCAGGATCTGGCATGCTGTGTGGTCTCTTCTCTCTCTCTCTCTCTCTCCCCCCCACCCCACCCCCACACACACATTCAGAATCCTGAGCGTTTGAGGTCAACATATAAAACTGTAACAGTAGCAAAATACCTCCATGATTTCTGGGAGTTAAGAGAACTGAGGGCTAAGCTAGATTTTGCCAGTGACTTTCAATTTGGCCTTCAGCAAATGAATTCACCTCTCGCCACCTCAATTTCCTATAAAGGTGAAAACTTTCTCTGTTAGTTTTTACTACTTTATCCTCAGCTCCTAGAATAGAGCCTAGTGCTGGTGAAGCTCAATAAATATCTCTTGAATGAATGAATAAAATAGTTTGGTTTCAGATGGCTAGGGTCTGGGCTAGACCACAGAGGAACTAGAAAGACTTACTGACTGTCTCTGGCCTGTGGCCTTCACTAAAAGCAGACTTAGTGACCTCTTTGGCCCTTCATTTTAGACCCAAAAACTAATCGGAGTGTTAGTATCTAGTCACTCTGACGATGAGGGCTGCTGAGGCCGAGAAAAGAAAGGGCAAGAGGAGAAATTCACCCCAATGCCTCACACAGAACTAACTGGTCCAGGTGTTGGATGTAGGAAGGGTGGAGTGGGGTAGATGTGGGGAGATGGCTTTGGTGGCGACGGAACACATATGAGTTCAGGTCCATCTAAGCTGTTAAGATGTCATAGGAAAAAAGCGCTGAGTCAAAAAGTCCAGTGACATCTTTTCTGATTACTTTGGGCAAAATTCAGTGCTAATTTCTCTGTGATTTCGTTGCATCTTGTATGTACCTCTTTTATTGCCAGCACTGTAGGTCACTGTCTATATTTGTTTGCATAACCACAAGGGTATGTGTTCACGGGGACTAAAATGCTTAGGACACAGCAGATGCTTAATAAATGTGTGTGGGAAGAATAGTCTTTCTTGGCATGGACATTCACAAGGATAAGGTTACTGCCCCCTGACATAAACATTTTAAAAGTTTAGTTTTATACTTGATAAACTTTCTTGCCCATCAGGAAACAAAGATGTTAATGCACCTTCACAAAGTGAAAGAGGGAAGCTATTTCTTCACGGCTCTCCTCTGAAACATTTCTCAGCTCACTCCTTCTTCCATGGAAATGATTAATCACTTCCAACAATTGGTGCTTTAGGTTACCCACAAAACTCACATTACAATGTGAATTTGAAAACCCAAATATAGATGTACCACAAAGGTAAATTGGAGAGCATCTTTTTTCTGTTGTGACAGTATTGTGTTTGCAATAAGTAAAATGAGAAGGAAAGAAAACATTGTCTTCATTACAGAGAGTGATGCCCACACAGCCAGGAAGTGGTTTTTACATGGGTTCATCAGGAACTGTCATTAAACAAACTTACTGTAGGCAAGGAAACAAATCTGTAAAGCACTGTTACAATCGTTCATCTACCTGTTATCACAGAAATAGCCTCTTTGCAGAGTCCTTAAATTCATTCTAAAATAAGTTTCACTTAAATACACTTTAATATGTGGCATGGCATTATAAGTAGGGAAGGGACCCCCAAGAACAACTGTTTGTTCATTTAGTTGGCAGGGGGCACTGCTGCCAGTTAATAATTGGCTCCAATGTTATAAAACTTGATGCATTAGCTCAAAATTTGATTTCCTACACAGGGATTCTACTTGTTGAGGACCATGGATCTGAGTAAGAAGGCAGAGGCTCTGCTTCCTTGCCATGCAGGTGGGGTCTCCTAACTCTGTCTGGTTTACTTCAGGTCACTAGGGATTCTCTAACCTAATTTTCTACCTAAGTTCTCTTAACTAGTTCACTTGGGAATTGCTGACTTTCCCATCTTCACTCCCTGGCACCACCAGAGTAGCTCAGTGGACATGCTCCCTTCACAGGCAGTGACCTCTGTAGAAGGAATGCTGCCAATCTTTGGTCCTAGGGCTTTGCACCGGACTAAAGCGATAGTAAATGAGATTTCTTTCAGGCTGGCATGGTGAGATGACCACTTTCTTACTTTGTTTATGTGAAGCATTTTAGGCTTAGAATGAATGCCTTATTTCACCTTTTTATATGAGTGGGATTCATCAGTTTAATTTGAAGGGCCAACTGTTCCAGATCTTAGGTTAAAATATGATAAGAGTCAGGGTGATTTTATTCATTATAAAATTAAATTTCATTTATTGTAAAAAGTTTCTTAGTAAAATTAGTAAAGAAACTTTAATTAGAACATTGGCAGGAAAAAAAAAAAAAAAAAACATTGGCAGGGGCTTCCCCGGTGGCGCGGTGGTTAAGAATCCACCTGCCAATGCAGGGGACATGGGTTCAAGCCCTGGTCTGGGAAGATCCCACATGCTGCAGAGCAACTAAGTCTGTGCGCCACAACTACTGAGCCTGCGTTCTAGAGCCCGCGAGCCACAACTACTGAAGCCCGTGAGCCACAACTACTGAAGCCCATGCGTCTACAGCCTGTGCTCTGCAGCAAGAGAAGCCACCACAATGAGAAGCCCACGCACCGCAATGAAGAGTAGCCCCCGCTCGCCACAACTAGAGAAAGCCCGCGCACAGCAACAAAGACCCAATGCAGCCATAAATAAATAAAGTAAATAAATTTAAAAAAAAAAACATTGGCAAACTATTCATTCAACAAATTTGTACTGAAAGCCTATTATGAGCTGAACTGTGGGTTGGTTTCTTTAAATGCAAAGACTCTGCCCTAGACGAACTCACAATCTATTTAAAGGAGATTAAGCCAAAAATATATTACAGAATAATAACTACTATGTAAAGTAAAAGTGACAACATTGAGAAAGGACCTTAACTCAATTTCACCTGAGTTTCTATCCTGTATCATGCTCTCCTGGGCATCTTACATTTATTATCTCACTGCTAAAAGACACTGACATAATCAAAGAATCATTGAGGATTAGTAGCTATTTTCAGAACAGTTAAGGCCTTAAAAAAGACATTTTTAAGCACTCATATGAAATATGCATAAATAATTTAGGAATGAGTGACCCATATAAGAATATATGTTTGATCTTTGTCCAAATGCAGAAGGTGGCTAGAGGGAAACAGAAAGCTAGAGACAAAGAATTTGAGAAGGGGGTTCACTGAGAACTCCAGCTAATGTAATAGCTGGAACATTTTCATTTATCCATTTGTTCACTAACCAAGTACAAGTACCTCCCTATACAGAAGCGTTCATTTAAAAAGAAAGAGAGACCAGGGCAAGAAGGGACTGGTTAGAAAGAAGAAACCAGGTAAATGTGTCTGGGGAAATAATCTGTTTCCCCTTGTCCTGCCACAGGCTGCTATTAATGGGCATCAACTCTGCACGAGGCACAAAAGCCTGGTGCGCTGAGAAGGTCAACTCAACTCCACATCGCTGGTACCAACCAGGCGTTACTATCCAATCGAACAGATGAGGATGCTGGGCCTCTGAGCATTAAAGGATTTATCTAGACTGACTCTTAGTGGCAGAGCTGGAGTATGAACCCAGATCTGTTGGATTCCACTAGCTATATTCCACCACCACCCCACTTTAGTATTAGATAGTGAGTGCAAAAGAATTTGCAAAAGCCAAGATTAAATAAGGAAAATATTTAAGGATGCCCTTGGAAAAAAACAGAACAAAAACATATTCACCTGCATCACAGAGGAGACAGACAATAAATTCCAAGTTGCTCATTTCTGCCTGGCTTGCTTTTGCCTGCTCATTTCTGGGCCTGTATTTGGTATTGTAAAAACTGTTAATCCTATAACATAGAATTAATGAGACTGAAACAACAAAGGCTATAAACAATTAAAGAGACAGGTTTCATTCAATACTAGCAAGTGAAAATGTATAAAAAAGAAAATAAAGTGGCAGGTTTTGTAAAGCTGAACTTCTGCAATCAGCAAAAGAAAAATATGTTTCATGTTCTACTGATAGTAGCAAATGTATCCTTTATGGGTCGTCATGTAAATTTAAAAAGCATTCCAATTTTCCCTTCCTTTTCTTATTGTACAATTGCTTATATTGATTTTATTCATAATATCTTCCTAATTGCTGGTTTTCTTTAATTGGCTAGTGAAATAATTAGCAAACTCAGGCTTGCAGTGAAATTCTTTAAAATTAGGAACTCTTGGCAATGATACTATGCCAATTCAGACTTCTGAATTTTTCAGAATTGTTGGCCCAGTAATAATGTTTGCTTTGTAATCTTTGTTAGGAGAGAGTTCTTAACTTTCAATTAAAAAAAAAAAATCTTTGAAATCCTTCAAAGCATCTCTATAGACCAATTATTTTCTCTGTGGGTTATTTCTAAGATCCCAGCATGGTATACAAATTTTGCTTTCTGTTGTATGTTTTCCCGTTTTTCCATTCAAAATGTAATTTCCTTATAGACAATCAAAAGTCTTGATCTTCAATACTGTAATAACTTGAAGTTATAGTTAGACTAACTGTGATGATACCGTGTTGGAAAACAAAACAAAACAGGAATAGAAATCTGGCTTCTTGTTTCCCAGACTGGGAATTTTCATACCTCAGGAAAACCCTTTTACTTGTTTGCTAGAATTAATGGCCAGACATTATTTTCAAATACCCATGCCTTCAGATAATATGAACTATCGAAAAGACTTCTAGGACAGGTCCTCCCAGCCTAAATCTGACCTCTCTGTTCTCTCTTGGCTGGACTGATTTCAAGAAGCCTCCTCTTCCCACTGTTCACTCTTAGGAATACTGAGTACGCTGTTTGCCAGGTGTGTACCCTTACGAGATTGTTCAACATTCAGCTAAAATTGGGATAGGCTTTGTGCTGTTACTGCTCGCAAAAGTCTTAGGTAATAATATCAATGGCTTTTTGGTGCCTGATATTGGGAGAATGGGGCACAAGCAAGACCTCGCATCAACCTCCAAGTAATGAGGGCAGAGATCTTTGAAGAAGAAATACCCAACTTCATCGCACCTGGTGAAAAGAACACTAGCTCTACAGTTGCAATTCAGATACAGTGAATGGCTGAACTCACCTACAACTCAGAAGAGCACTGCAGCTCCAAAGGTGATGTGATGTGATGTGATGTGATGTGATGTGATGTGATGTGATGTGATGTGATGTGATGTGATGTGAAGATGTGATGTGATGTGATACAATATGGACAAACAGTTGGCACACCATGAGATAAACTTCAGGGTACACAAAAATGGTTGAATAGTGAATATTTGGACCATCTTTTTGAGTGAGCATTTCTTGAACCAGTACCTTATTTCAGGAATATCAGGTGCCACTCTTGTGTTCAGGCAGGTGCTTTGTTCTCTAAGAAGAGACTGTGAGAAAGCTACACAGGACTGCATGGTGTGAGCAAACCCCAGTGACTCTAGTGGAGACCATCATGGCAGCCATGATCACACCTGTCGGGGAAACACCCGGGACGAATAGATCTTCCATTCAAAAGGGGAAAGAGGATTCATCAAGGACTTCGCAATCACTGTGGAAATTTAGGGCCTGTATGCATATCAGGAATTAATTGGGACAGTACCTCTTGAGATACTAGAACTTTGTAAAAAATTTCTAACCACATGCTTTTATAACATGAAGAATACACACTAAGCAAAGAAGGGATACTTAATTAAAGAACCTAGTCCAAGGTCAGTATGAAGGATAGCATTTGTTGGGAATAAAGGCAACACTTAGCTCTAATTCTCCTGGGAATTAGGAGAAAAAAGATCCATACAGGGTGTCATAACCTTTATGTTAACCACAAAGTAAGGACAATAATAAAGGAAGCTAACAGTTTATCAAACATGCGTGTTTTTCTAACATGTATATCCAGGTATACTTTACTGCATGGCAACTCAAATAAAATGCTTTGATTTTCATGAACGGCCTTCTAAGATATTAGAGAAATAACTAATTTTTGAGAAACTTCAGTTGATGGGAACAGACGGATTAAGAGACATTTCGTTGAAAATTGGGGGACAGACTATATATTCTTTATCTAATTTCCAGCCACTTAACTTTGCAATTCTAATAAACAAATATAATCAATATATGCGTAATGGCACAATGATAAAATGAATAATATTCTGATTAATCAACTATGTCAGAGACCTTAATTTTAATAATTCAGAGCTCATAATTTCTATGTGAATATTTGTCAATAAATCATATGGAATGTCATTAACCCAAACTTTATATATTGTGATGCTAGGTGTGTGTGTGTGTGTGTGTGTGTGTGTGTTTATTTATATTGGTATGAATCTTGAAAGAAGGATAAACGAATTTTTCAAAAGGCAGGTAGGAATAGATAAAGAGAAGTGATTGAATGAAACAGCACTGCACAGCAGCCTGGTTTAACTCCTGACGCCAGGAAATAAAATATACTTGAAATATCTGGGAAGCCTGACAGATGAAAAATATTGAATATATTTTTAAGTTTTTTCTTTTTTTAAAGTTTAGATTGAGACTTATAACAAAACATCCCGATAGAATGGGAAAAAATTCAATCAATCGTATGAATGTTGTATCTCAAGATACAAAGCATCCAGCCATGGCTGAATGACCAATTTTCACATTTTCTCCCTCTGCAAACATTTCACTCAACATTTGGACTTATGCAGATAAAGCTGAAGTAATAAATCCCATAGGATTGAAACATAATCAGATGAAAGAAGAGATAACGTCCCAGAAAACATTTTGTAAATTGCATACAACCACATAAATATAAGGTATCATTTTTAATTAGTGTCCCCCTAACAGCATTAACTATAAATAATAATGGAAGATAGACGGCAGATTTATTGAGAGCTTTCAAATAGATTCTGTTCCTTTGTGCTGTCCTTACCTGCTGGCTCCATGAAAATACGCATGAGGAAGAAGGCTGAAGACACGCTTGTGAGATTGAGAGGCTATTCCTGCCTTAGAGAACCCCTGAATGTCTTTAACAGCAACTTTGGGGACCGTGTTTCCTCTGTGCTACATTTATTGAACAATTTTTGAGCACAGTGGTTCAAAGCCTGAGGTCTGGCATCAAGCAGAACAGAATTTGTCTCTTATCAGAAGTGAGACCTAGGGCAAGCTGTTTAGCCCCTATAAGCTTATCTCCTCACCTATAAAATGGGAGGATCGGTGGTTATCATTTATTCTCTGTAGGGTGCTGTGCTTTCTTACACTAATGCTTACTCTTCAGCATTGAAGCTGCGTTCTACAAAGCCCTTAGCACCTTGACAGCACACAGAATCCCTTATCCACACAATAATGATCACATTGTTTTTAAAAATAGAGGCAATAACTCTGTTCAACACACCTGCCATTCCTTAAAATATAGCAAATCAAGCAATGTATAACCAATATGCAAGAAAAAGATTCTTGTTTTGTTTTCATGTCCATCTCTCCAACCCATCAGAGCAAATCACGGCACAGTAAAAGGAGTGTGAAGTAAAATGAGCAAATCCACATGTCCGGTCCTTTGAATGCGTTCACCTACAAGACAGAAGGCCTCAGTGTTCTGGGGATTCCCTCAGTCTGTCACTGCGCCATGCCTCCCCTCTGCCAGCTGTCTGTTCCATTCCCCAGTGCTCAGGCACTTGACCTCTCAAACAGTCATCACTCAGGCTGTGCTCTTACCTCGTGCAGATTTACATCAGCTTAAAAACCACACCTCCCCCAACTGTGGTTACTCTCTGGACACCCTTGACGTGCTCTTGGTCCTTGCCTGACTTCTGAAGGTTTCCAGTGGGAGAGAGAGGGCCACCTCACTCTACACTCTGTCCTTCACTGTTCCCCCTTCTCTCTGAGAGAAGTTCGTGAGACATAAGGAACACTTCATGATACAGTCTGAGGCACTTACAGTTGAATAACTTCACCCATATCCCAGCTTCTCCAACACTAGTAAGTGACTATTCTCTTTGTAATTATATGACTAGGATGATTGAGCCCCTTCTAAAGAAAGAAGGCATGCTCCAAGATACCTTGCCGTCTTGATCGGCAGCTAAATTTTGCCATCAATGTTAATGCAAGTGTTTCAGAAAAGAAAATAGGTAGATAGATAGATAGAGATAGACTAATAGTTATAGACCTAGGTCCATGAGCTGTACAGATGTACATATAGATCCTAAATATAGTTATGGCTGAAGAAAGAGTTCTAGACTACAGCCTGCCTCACCAGTCATGGGCTAGATCAGGGTGAAGAAGGCTTCTGTGCAGATCAAGCAAGGGCCATAAGGGCCTCTTCAACATGGTGTTGGGGTAGTCCTCCACATGTAGCCACAGAAACTTAGTTTTTGCAGCCCAAGTACTTCTCTAGACTCACAAGAAACTGGTTTTACTGCTCAGAATGTTAACATATTGCTCTAATTGTAGATAAACTTAGGAATGAGGAGAGATTGGCCACACACAGAGGGCAAATGATCATATAAAAGGTGCATCGTGAGGAAACCACCCAAAGTACACTTGCCACAAAAACGTTTGCACCAAGCCAAGAGAGCCTGGCAATTCACCTCTGTACTCTAAGGATATTTATATCTCAAGAACATTCTGGCCCAATATAGGACAACTCGAATGGGTCATTTCAGCTCCGGACACCCTGTGTGATGAGATATGGCTGTGACTGAGGCTTCATCACAGTTCCATATTTTCCTCTACTGCATCTGACTTTTATGTAAACTAGAACTAACCCCTATATATTCCATTTGGTTTTAGTGTATACCCATCTGTGATGCTCTATTCAATAACTATCCATTCATTTCCTCTTTTCTTTAAAGTTTTGTTCACTTTGAAGACTGTCTCTGTTCAAACAAGGAACATCTAAATTCATCATTTAAAAAGTGGATATTTCCACAGGTTTCATCATGGAGTTTTGGAATCGATACTGATTGCACTAGTCATCCTAATTAGTGGAACTATTTTCATTTTACAGACTTGGACTTAGAGCCTCTTGAACTTGGTATATACATCTGAGCAAAAGCATTCGTGTATTTTTCATTTTCGTTAGGAAATGAGAGCACTTGAAGAAAGGCCCATGGTAATGGCTACCATAAAGAAAATAATCCCAATGTTGATGGAACAGAGAGATTCTGAAAACAAAAGGAAGTTAAGATATTTACCCAAGGTCAGGAAGCACATTTGTTGTAGCTCTGAGAATAGAATGCCACCTAACTCCTTGGCCAGCATCTTATACAAGAGCTTCCTCTAGTCAATATTTCTTACCTTGCCATGAAGGGCAGTAAACAAATCTCTTTAATATAACAAATGTGAGTCCTGGCACCTTGGCTGCTTACTTGAATTTACTTCCATCCTTAAAATCTCCTTTTCAATCTGTTCTCAGGAGTACTTCAGTCCGTTTTTGCTGTTTTTTAAAGGTTATATAAATTTATTGAGTTTAAGGAAATGACAGGTAGCCCTCATTTTACAAATGAGTTACATGTATGAAATTTCATGCAATTTCTATCATAAATCTAAGGCACAGTTCAAATACTGAACAGTTCTTGATATTCTTTCTCCAAAATATCCAAATTAATTATGCTGCCCTCCATAATCTCATAATTCTTATCATAGTTATTTGAATTATCTGTGTATTTATCGGGCTTCTTTAAATGCAGGTGATTTTTCTTATTTATATTTGAATCTCTAGTTTTTAGTAGTTTCCTGGTATAAGTGTGATTTAATAAATGCTGAGAGAAACAATATTTATTTACACTTTTTAATGATATTTTTGTTCTAGCTTCCATTATATTTCCAAGAACTACATACAAGAAAGAAATGGAAACCCAATGATGCAACCCATGAAAAGTACCACACTTAGGGTTTTCCCAGTGTTCACTTTACATGGCATTTTGCTCTTGTAATTGTGCAGCAGGGAAGGAAACATCTCTTGGCTCTGCCAGTGGTAGGGGAAAGTGGTGGATACAGGAGCAGAGTAGAGGAAGGAAGAAACCTCTACGCCTTGACTATTTCTTTATAACAGATGGGGTAGAATCATTTATTCATTTGCTACCCACTGTTTTCCCTGGGAATGCAAAAAATATTGTAGGGTTCAAAGGAAAAGATGAAAATGGAGAGAGTGCAAAGGCCTTCAGGTGGTTACCAAAATTTCAGGACTGAGACTCTCCAGTAGGGGCAGAATGTGTTTTAATTTTCTGAGATTTAAATGTCTGAACCTTGCAGGGCAAATCCAGAGCCATTTGGACACCACTCACTGGGTGTGTGGTACCTTCTACTTCTGCAGATCTGAGAGGGCTGTTATATGAAGATAAATTGCAACTCATGTCTGATGAGGGAGCTGGAATGGACAGTTTATATCTAGCAGATCTGAGGGGTGAATGCAGAACTGAGGCAGGGGACAAATCAAGAAGTCAAAAGGTTGCCAGCCTGGGTTGTACAGAAGAGAATAATTTGGAACAAAGAACATGAAGGTACATAAAGTTGGATGCATAGCTTATTAAAAATGTGTGGTCTGTGTATCTGTGTGTGTGAAGGTGGGGGTGCAAATCAGCAGACTTAACATATACACAAGTATCTATGTATATGTGAGTATATACATATATATGCATAATGTGTGTATGTGTTAGGACGTGTTGAAAATGATCAAAGAAGACAATTTAGGTGATACAAATAAACTTAACACTTCATGAAGTGGGGAGTCTTCATTCCCAAGGATTTAGAGAACTGCAAAATGGTGCCAAAGGCAGGAAGCTTTTATAGGATGCAGAACAAGGAACAAAGAAAAGAAAGATAGAAAATGAATAAGGAACAATGAAGTAAGTGTAGAGCCCAATGGCGTTTCGCGATTGCTACTGGATATACTGCATTTCTAGTCAAGCAGAGTATCTACAGGTACACGAAAGTTATCTAAATTTCTGTTTGCTGATGTGCCCACCCCCACCCCCGCTGGCAGGAGTGGGTCCATCTCTCGAGCCTAGACAGTTCTTTCAACAGTCTTTAGTGAAGCCTTTCATGACTCCCCAAGCATGTCTTTGCTTCTTCAGCAGGGCTCCCATTGTACTTGTGTATATTCCCCATGACCGTAATTTGCTTACTGTTTGTCTCCCTCTTTCCCATATTCGGCTGTGAGCTGCTTGAGGAAAAACTTGTGTTTTTCATCTTTGTATTTCTAGCTCTAGAAAAATTCCTAATATGTGGTACACACAGGAACAATGCTTTATAAAATATCAACTGTCAACAGAAGTTTGGCAGTTTGGGTACAGTTGGAGGCTCTATTTTTTTCCTTGTATTCAAAATTATGATTCATATAGTTGGGGCATTTGGGAGATCTTATGGGATTAGAAAATGGTTGTCCCTAAATCTGAAACTGTGGAAAGGAATGAGTAGTCCCAGCTGCCTTGTGTGTATATCTGTGCCCCAGAGCCATATTCTCATGCCGTTTGTACTCTTAAAGGAATCAAGAATTACAGATTCTAGTGCTGGCTCTGCCACTTTGTAATCTGTAGCATTTGACCAGTTACAAAACCTTAATCTCTAAAGTTTTTCCCAGCTCCAAAGTTATTTGTTGAGGAGACTTGTGCCTCTGCTATGACAAAATATCTGGTTCAGATCAGCTTTCCCACTGAGAAGATCTATAAAAACTGAATAACACATTTTTAAAAATAGCTGTTTGAAAAAAATGGGAGAACAACTAAGGCAGCCAGGACCTGAGGGCAAAAGATCCTGGAAAGAAGGAAGGTACACTGTATTGTGAATACTCACCAGTTCCCTTCCTAAGTATTTGCTGATCCATAAGTAGTACAACACTCAGGCTGAGCAGAAACTGGTTACTGAAGTTTTTGGCAACCAGAAGTTCAGAGATAAACATTCGGGACTTGAGAGATCAAGATCCTCAAGAACAGATAACCTCAAAGAAGTGAGCTTAACATTCTACACCACCTTTTTCTTCAAGGTATTTACTTATTTTTGAGCTACAGGGGGCAAGAGTGGATATTAGACAATATGTTAACTGGATGATAATGAAAAATATGACATAACATAGTTCATGTGATGCAGCTAAAGCTATACTTAGAGGAAAATGTATATCCTTAAATGCATATATTAGAAAAGAAGAAAATCTGAAAATTATATAAATATCCATCTCAAGCAGATAGGAAGGGAATGGCAAATTAACTCTGAAGAAAGTAGGAGAAAATAGTAAGGATAAGAACAGAGTTAACTGAAATAGAAACAACTGTATAATATAAAAAAAAAAAAAAATTAACCAAACCTAGAGTTTGTCCTTTAAAAGAATAATAAAATGAGTAAACCCTAGTAAGAAAGATTAAGAAACAAATGAGAAAGTAGCAACGAATCATAAATACTAGTAATAATTACATAATTATTATTTATATTATATAAGTATGTAACATAATTATATGACATAATAATTACATAATATATGAATAATATAATTACAAATCTTATATACATTAAAAATATGAGGACATACTATTACTATAATGACAATACATTTGAAAATGTAGATAAAATTCCTTGAAAAACAAACACCAAAACTGACACAAGAAGTATATATACTTATAACATATACACATAAAGCCCTTAATTTAAATCATTCCAACAAAGAAAATTCCAGGTTCAGATGGTATAAGTAGTAATTTATTTATCACATAGACAAATAAACCAATTTAGCAGAACTGAGTACCGTAAATGGAAATTCATTTGTGACAAAGTTGACAGTAAAGTGCAATGGGGGTTGAATGGTCTTTACAATAAATAGTATAGGTTAATTGGATGTCCATAGTGTAAAATTGGAATTTTGAACTCCACCTCATATCACCAAAATGTCGTTTCCAAGTGTCTTGAAGAATGAAATGTGAAAGGTAAAGCAATAAAATTTCTAGAAAATAGACATAGAAGAGTATCTTTTTATTTTGAGATAAGCAAATTTTTCTTAAACAGAGCACAAATAGTACTAACTATGAAGGAAAAGATTGAAAGTTGATTGTTATTGAAATAAAGGTCTTCTGTTCATCAGAAGATATAATCAATAGGGTGAAATGGCAAGTCATAGAAAGGGAGTAGGTATTTGCAACATGTACACCCTAAAAAGGCTTTGTGTCTGAAAATATGTAAGAACTCCTATAGGTAGACAACCTAATTTCAAAAGGGCTGCTGGAACTCTCATACAGTTAATGGAGGTAGAAACTGGGGTAATTACTTTGGAAAACTGGCAATATCTATTAAAGTTGAATAAATAAATATACATATTTGTGTGTATGTGTGTGTATATATGTGTATATATATATATATATATGTATATAGATATGACTTGGCAATCAACTTTCTCATACTATGTGCTCCAAAAGACCAAAGAGACAAGAACAAGCAGGTTCATAGCAGCATTAGTCGTATCAGCCAACAGCTAGAAACTACTCCATTTCCTTCAACAGCAGAATAAATAAATAAAATGTGAAATATTCATATAATGGAATGTTCTACGGCAATGATAATGAATAAATTACTGCCATACGAACAATGAATCACCAATACAGCATTAAGTAAATGAAGTCAGACACCAAAAAGTACATAGTATATAATTCCAATTATATAATTTATGGAATGAAAGTCAGAGTTGTGGTTTCTCTGGTGGGGACAGGATTACTGGGGATCCAGGGATGATGAGGGAGGCTTCTGGGTATCTGTGATGCTTTATTTATTGATCTGAGTAGTGGTTACATGGATGTATTTACTTCAAAAAATTCACCGAGGTAGTAAACTTATGATTTTTATATAACTGTTAAATTTCAATTAGAAATTATATTTAAAAAACGATTTCATACTGTTTTTCTATTTAGTACACGCAATCAAACTCAGAAGTTCTGGACAGAAGGACAAGGGAAGTAAATTGACATTCAACTTCTGAAAGTACCAGAAGGCTCTGGACCTCATTACCTGGAAATACACTTTATGCACGGTTTACACCAATGTGTATTTAAGCAAGTGGAAAGAGAGCAGCCCAGCAGCCCAGCCAGACCAGTTTCCAGTGTGGACAGAGTATGAGGTCATATTGGGGGGTAATTAGAGTTTCACTAACCCCCAGGTCCCACCCTGACAAAACTTACTTCCCAGTAAGCAGCTACACAGTCCCTAAAGTTCATACCAGCAGGTCGAGACAGCACTTATAAAAAGTGGGTCTGAGGTTCCCAATAGAATTTTCTAATTTTGTTTGTTCTTTTATTTACATGAAAATCTTTGAACACTCTTGTCATTATAAAGATTGATTTCTCTTGTGCAGTGAGAATCCACAATTGAAAAATATTTTCAGAGACTAAGGTTTAATAATTTCTTAAAGTGGTGTATGCGGATCTCTTGAAGTCAGGCTACTTACTCTCTAAGGTCCAGAAGAAATCTTTTTACCCAGGAAAGGACTGTTTCCAGAATGCTGCAGCTAATGTAAAATTAAGCTACCCAAGAAGGCTAATTTTTTAACTATTACTACCTATTATCACATTAGCCTAGATAAAGGGTCGGCAAACTATTGTACATAGACCAAATCCTGGCCAATGTCTGTGGTAGCAAATAGTTTCATTGGAAACCAACCACGCCCATTCATTTACATATCATCTGTGGCTACTTCCAAGCCACAGTGACAGAGTTGAGTCGTTGCAGCAGAGACCACTTTAGGCCCACAAAGCCGAATATATTTACCATCTGGTCCTATACAGAACAGATTTGCCAGCCACTGGCCTAGATTTTTGTATTACCTTCCTTATCTCAGGAGAAAGCATGGTCCTATGAGAATAAAACTCAAAATATGTACTTTTTAAAATGCCAGAGTCAGAAAGATCTAGACAGAGCAAACAGCACAGCAAGGGGCACTGCTCAGGTGGAGAGTAAGCAAACCCAGCAGCCATTCTTGATTTGGAAGGATGCTGATTCCTTGTAGATTAAAAAAAGTACTATTAGATAGAATTATTTCCAAAGAGTATGGTTTTATTCTAATGCCTTAAATGATATAGTAAATACGACAACCAAGACTAATGTATGAGCCCCAAGTGGATCTTGGATTAAAGATAAAACATAAAGGATATTACTGTGATTAATGTGGGAATGTTAATATGTGCTATAAATTAGATAATAACATAAAATCAATGTTAAATTTACTAAGTTGATAATTGTAGTTTTATAAGAGAAGGTCCTTGTTCTTAGAGGACTGAAGGTTCATGATTCTCTGCAACTGAGATTAAAATGGAACATCAAATAATCAGAGAGAGATTGAAAAGGAAAAAGCAAATGTGGCAAAATGTTAACAATTGGTGAATCTGAGAAATGATATATGGGTGTTGATTGTACTATTCTTGCAAATTTTCTGTAGGTTTGACAGTTTTCAAAATAGACTGTCAGAGGAAAATCTTTTAAAAATAGATATTGAAAGTTTTTTTCCTCCAATACTTGCGGAAAGAATGAAAAAGATAAAACCCCATTTTTTTTTTTACTGAGAAGTTAAATTTGTCATTACCAAATTTATTTAGATAGTCACATAAGATTATATTTCCTTCTCTTTTTACCAAGTTTTATCTCAGGCCTCACTGCATCCCTAAACTCTTCATTTGATTTCCTACACACAAGAAAAATTGTGTTAAATATTTTCTCCAGGAACACATTATACATATTACACATGAGTATACCTACAGCACACGTTATAACCATATCCCTCAAATAAACATTCCCTCTAGTTAAACCTCTGTTTTAAAATCTTTTAAGGAATTTGTCACATTATGACACAAATAGAAGATAAACAAACCAGATCCAAAGGGATCTCCAACACATGTCCCTCGTCGCTTCTCAGAAATATGGTAGCATGTAACCTCGCAAGACTGACACATTCACAGATGACAGTAGAGAATCACCAAGGGGAATACAACTATGTCTGGCATCATAATTTTATGTTGTTGCCAACTGCTGACAGATATTCCACGTGGCGCTTAGCTACTGTGGCTTCAATACGAATTCTGAATTGTATTTGAGAGCCTACATCTCTGAGAAATAGAGGAGTATTTTCCCCCGTGTCCTTCATGGCAATCCCTAAATGTAAATGTGTCTACCTGCAAAGAGAAGTGTGATTAGCAGCCTCTTGGATGCCAACCATCTTGTTAAAGAAGGGGGCCACTGCCCAGGTAGCTCACACTCGAGTTGTGAAAGATAAAACAGTACAGGTCTCTGGTTCCCAAACCTACATCTGATGTAAAAAATTAGGTTCCTCTGTCTAGGTTCTTAATTTGAATTCAGTCCTTCTTTGCAGAAGACAATTTACTTAACTGACTTGGAGACTCGCTCTTCCTATATTCTAGTTCCTTCACTTTTTAAAAAAATTCCAGGGCTTTTCAGTAGACACCACTAGTCCTCCGAGTTAACAGTTGGAGCAGAGGTACACCACAGCATTATACAGGTGGTCAAGATAAACTGTTAAGTGAGGAAGGAGAGGAACAAGGGCAGAAGAAGCTTTAAGTGGAACTGAGTGTACAGTAAAAGCTCTACATGTATCTAATGAAGCTAAGATTGATAGGTGCTTAAATACGTCAAGTCAGCCAACACATCCAAATGACAAATTCTGCCCTGTCCCATGGTATGCCTGCAACATGGGCAAATGGGGCCACAGAGTTGTAACATTAAACTATCACAATAATACATAACATCAAGAATGCTGTGTTACTTCACAATCCCTGTTCATGTTCTGAATGTGAAATGAGCAACAAACCTAATGATCCATTTTGATGAGGGGGTCAGCAATGTGTATCCTCTCTGGGTTAAAATACTGAGAGCATCTTAAGGCAATTTACTTCTTTTCTAAGACAAAGGAAATAATCCTTTATCTTAAACAGGAAGTTTGTGGATTTTTTTTTTTTTTTTGCACTACGCGGGCCTCTCACTGTTGTGGCCTCTCCCGTTGTGGAGCACAGGCTCCGGACACGCAGGCTCAGCGGCCGTGGCTCACGGGCCTAGCCGCTCCACGGTCTGTGGGATCTTCCCTGACCGGGGCATGAACCCGTGTCCCCTGCATCGGCAGGTGGACTCTCAACCACTGCGCCACCAGGGAAACCCTGTGGACTTTTTTTACCTCCCAAAATTATCTAGGTAAGATCTAAGTGCTTGTTGTATTGACAGAGGTAGATAGTCAGGATAATCATAAAAGATGCCATCTAAACTCCTACTTATTTACCAGTTACACTGTGGGAAGAATAAAACACAATGTTGTTTTCTGGGGGCCCAGAGCTAATTCAAATAAGCCGAAAAGTTACATGGCTTCTACAAAGTCAACATATGTGTCAGAATAGTAGAATACTGTTCTTTTAAAATAAAAGAGAAGACTCAGTAAGTAAGGTCATGGGCACTAATTAGGAGAGAACCATAGATTACATCATTTAAGTTTTCTTCTCTACTTTAGCCATAACGTCTAAGATCAAAACAATCTCTATGTTCCCCACTGCCTACCCCCTTTTTAAGAGCTTCAGTAGATACTGTTTATGACTTATAAGGACAAGAAATGAGATTAGGAAATTAGTCTGAAGGCCTTGGGAAAGCAAAAGAGGCAAGATATAAGTGAAGTCATTATTTGTTTATCTAAAATGAATCCTTGGGAGCAATTACCACCTCATTCAAAGAAATAAATATGAAACAGTAAAACCAGTAAAACCTGCATCAGAAGCCATCCACATCTGATGGAAGACTTTGTCAGCATCCAATGGAAGAATATACAGACCAAAGTCTCCTTAGAATTGCTTGCAGTGGATAAATCTCTACCACAAGCTAACTGTTCTCATAATTGGAGAGGAAATGAGAACTACTAAACAAAGAAGGTAAGACTCCAGGGTTGGGCTGACTGACTTACTTAACAAAATAGTCTATATTTTGTTTAAAACTGGAACTCACGACAAAGGTTTGATTTTGATGATACACCACATCAATAGCACTGACCACAGAATTCACCCCATCCACAATATTCACACCCCATTCACAAGACCCTGTCCTATCTACCTTGGCCCTGTACATAGTACACACTCATGAAATATTTAGTGAAATTAAGGAAGGTAAGAGAGAGAGAGTAAATATGTGAGTGAGTGAATGTGTGAGTAAATAAAGAAATAAATGTTGAATTGATACGAAGTACAAGAAAAATTATTCACATTAACAAATATCAGAACTTCATTATAAGAATCTGTGGACTGTACAGCCTTTCATAGCAGGGAGATTAATTGCTCATGGTATATTAAGAAATACATATGTTGTGTCTAGACTTTAGAAGAACAAACTTAGAAAGCTGTGTCTATCATTGCTGTCAGTTCAGAAAGTGCTGAGAGCAAAATTGAATGAGAATTTTCACAAACTCTCATCATGAAAGATTTGGTTTGCATGACTAACTTGTCTCACCATGTCAGATCGTTGCCCTTGACTTCTGAAGAAGATGCTATGGGCACCAAGCTCTGTATGGGGCGAGGGGGTTGGGGAACGGGTGCTACCCAGATGAGAGAATAACCAGCCACCCTTCCCAAACATTCCTGTTCATTTCAGGTTTTTGTTTTGGGGCTGTTTGTTTGTTTGTTTTACAGAGCCGTTAGCTCTTTGCGTAGCCTCGCTTCTCATCAGATACGGTACTGATGTTTTTGTCCAAAATATTTTATAACAGTCTCCCATGATACTTTTGTGTAGCAATCGGCATTTCTTAGCCTGAGAGCTGTCTGATTTCTTCTTCTGTGCTTGGTGTTTGCGTTTCTTTTGTTTTACTATCAAAGAAAGAAACTGCACAATCTGGTAAGCCTCTTAGGGAAAGCCACAGAAGCATGGGCAATCTACTTTAGGAAACATATGAGTGATCGAATATGGTTTTCTATACAATTAGGAGTAGCACTGAGAAGACTGAGGAATCCATACCTGAAGCTGCCACCTAATAGCTTTTCAGCATGGATTGATGCCTTAACCTCTCTGATCTCCTTTTCCTTCACTCTAAATGATTGGGGGAGGGAAGGGGAAAGGAGAAGGGTGAAGAATGAGTGGCAGCTTGTTTCCTGTCTTACTCAACTTCAGGGACTACTGTGAAGAGCAAATAAACTGTGAAAGGATTTTGAAACAGAAAAGGGCCTTACCAGCTCACTGGCGTTGTTTTAAGTTGTCAGACCTCACTTGCTGCCTCTCATATTCTCCCTAATTATGGTGCCTACTGCTACTCATCCTTTTGATTCTTGGCCTATACAAAAAGCTGAAATTCCTCCAAATCCACACAGTGTCAGGCAGAAGGTCTGTAGCTTATGAACTGGTCTAGATTCCTACTTGGGAGGATGAATGGGACTAGGGAGAGAGGTGATTTAAATTGGGGCATTTCTGGTAGCCCTTGACTGAGGGTGGTAAGCAGAAACTGGCCTGGATGTTTAGGTGATACCTCTGTGGTAACTTTCCTTCAAGGATGCTCTTGACCTAGGCAGGATAAAGAAAGTTCCTTCCTTTCTAGGTACAAGTGGTTAAGAATCTTACCTCATAAATGCCCACAACCATGGGGAAATTATTCTGAGAGAAAGAAGATGACGACAGAGAGAAATCAATGAGAGAAAAGAGCGTCCTGAGACCAGCATTTCCCCTGCTCTTTTTAGTTTGGTTTCATGATTTTTTTTTTAGCTTAAGCTAGTTTGAATTGGGTTTCTCTCACTTGCAACCAAGAAAGCTGGCTGATGGGACAAAATTCAAGTTTGAGGCATTTCCGAATAAGAGCGTTTACTGACCCCTCTCCTTCTCTCCCACTTCAGGATGTAGTCCATCAGCAAATTCCATTGGCTCCTTCTTCAGCAGCTATCCAGGATCCCACCACTTCTCACCTCTTCAAGAACTACCATGTTTCTAGTCACCATCACCTTTCCTCTGGATTCTTGCCTTCTATCAGGTCTCCTGTTTCCACCCATTCCCTGCCATACTCTTCTCACAACAGCCAGAGTGATCCTTTGAAAATAATCACTTCTCCAATCAAAACACTTCAATGACTTTTCATCTCACCCAGAATAAAACCCAAAATTCTTATCACGGCCTCTAAGACCCTCCATGATTTAGCCCCTTCTGCACCCTTTGACCTCATCTCTATTACTCTGGCCCTTGCCCACTGCACTATATCCATACTGGCCTCTTTGATGTCCCTGGCACATGCCAAACACCCTCCCACCTTAGGGCCTGAGCTAGCTCTGCCGGGAAGATTCTTCTCCCAGATAGGGCATGTCACCCCCCACTTTTCACACAGGTCTCTGCTCAGATGTCAGCAGAGAGACATTCACTGCCCAACCCAACTAAAATAACATCATTCCAACAGTCCCAGCCCCATTTCAATCTCTATCATCCTTACCCTGCCTCATTTTTTATAACACTTAGCACTATTGTATTAAACATGTACTTATTTTCTTTCTCCCACTGAAAAATTCCTGAGTACTGGGACCTCAGCCATTTTTCTTACTGCCATCGACACCTAGAACAGCTCCTGGCATCCAGGAGGACTCTGCAAATATGAGTTGCATAATGATGCATGCATGGCTGAGCAAATCCTGTGTTCATTCCAGAAAGAAATCAAACTAAAGGTAACTGGCCTATGAAAGCAAGCAGGTGCAATCAGAACTTCATCAGTTACTGCACACCAATCCCTGGGAGGAGCCCTGGGAAACATGCCACTTTGTGGATAACATGAGTGATGCTGGTCTCAGGACACACTCCTCTCAGTCTCTCCCAGGAGGACAGTTGGCAGTAAGGCATCCAGCCTACCCAGGTGACAGTGATGACAGTAATAACAACAGTCATAACCCAAGATCACCTACTTAATGCCAGGCACTATTTTAAGTGCTTTGCTTTTGTTAATTTCTTTTAGTGACCACAACAACCCTGTGAGAAAGGCCCTGTTATTACACCTATTTAAGATTAGGAAATTATGTCACAAGTGGTCTGAATAATTTGCCCAAAGTCACAAAACTACTTAATTGCATAGCTGGGGTTTGAAGCAATGCACGCTGGTGCACAAATCCAGATTAGCCACACTACCGCTGGACTGCAGATGGTCTTTACCATGACCTACAGTTTGAAATATAGTCCTCATTGTCTCTCAGTACACACACACACACACACGCGCGCGCACACACACACACACACACACAATGTATAAATAAAGTAAAAGCTTCACAAAACAATGCTTGCCCTCTAATGGATTATGACCAGAGAGACAAAAAACAAAGGAAAGGGCCCTGTTTGAGGTCCTCTCTACTCTCCATCACACACACCTCCATCTCTAATTCTGCTTTTAAACAGGTTCCAGGGGTGAATTACACTGAAATCCCCACTGGCTCAGTGAAGGGACCTTATTGGACAGTTCACTCTATAAGGAAAAGGACACATCTAGGAGGACCCACCTAGAGAGAGGGGGAGAAAATATGACAAAAAGAGCAAGAAGGAGATATTAACTTCTCCTACTACACAACGTTGCCTAAGGCTAGCCCCATCCTGCTTGTTGGAGAATTTCTACAGATCGGAGAGGTGAACCACGGTTGTGTAAATTAAAAAGTTGTTTCAACTGAGGCTTATCAATATTCCTCCAGGTCTGAGGAATGTTAGTTCGGCTCCCCTTCTGCCATTCAGAAGGCAGTGTCATTCGTTATACACTGAGGTACCTGCTGGGAGAGGATAGGATGGTCAGCTATTTTGTCTAACTTCAGTTATCTAATTGAGGTTTTATTCTGCTGTTCTTAGCATTACTATTAGATCTTTTAAATATTTTAATTAATTGCCTTGTTAAATTTCATATTTGTGCCTTAAAACAGTTTATAGATAAACACTTTTAAGACAGCTAAATAAATGATCGACCTCTAAGCAGAGTGATTACCAGTCTTTAGAAAACAACCCCTGGTTTTCACTTGTACAGTCACTGTGTTCCCCGAGGTAGTTTTAAAGTTCTTTTCTAGATGTTCTGGAAAAGCACAATATACTTTACTTGAATGGCAGATGTTCGTGAAAATACTGGGATACATTAATAGGCTTTATAACTCACCATCCTAAAGCTTAATCCAAAAAATCAGCTATGGATGAATTTACTTGGAAAAGTTTTATCTAGTTGTATTCACGGCTAGTTGTATTCATGGCTTTTGACCCATTTTCAGCTGATTTCCTAAACATGGCACAGGGTCTTCAAAGACCTCAAATTCTGATTTGAGGATATAGCCCCTACTATATAGAAATGTCTTTTGTGTTGTTTCTGCTCCTTTTTTTCCCCAATATTTCACCACCCACTTTTAAATTCCCAGGGGCTCCTCTTAGAAAATCAGTTCAGGCTGACCCCCAACTCACAGCTTGCCTCTGAGTTACAATTCCCAATTACAATCACCCCAAGAACCTAGTCCTAAATTTAATTTTTAATCTCCTCTGTGAATATGCGAAGTCCCTTAGAAAGTCTTTTTTGAAGCTCTAGAAGTAGCTGTTAAATTATCCCTCCTTCCAAAATAGATTTTAGAGTACACAGTGAAAACTTTAACCATCTTAGTGGCACTGAACTGAGTAAAAGTGTGTGGTCTTGGAAAGAACAAAACTCAAAAGATCAGAGTTCACATCCCAGATCTACTCCTTACGAGCCACGTGAGCTCTGACCAGTTCTTTGGTCTTGGTAAGCCTCTCATTTCCCATCTAGAAAATGGAAGGCAATAATATCTCCTTCACCGCTATGGCAGGTATCAGCAATATTACAGGTGAGGCACCTGGCACACGTACTCAACTAGATGACAGGGCACAAGATAGCCTGTTGCTAAGAGCACAGGTTCTGGAGCAAGTCCGAGTTTGAACACTCCCTCTACTGCCTAATGGTGGTAGAGCCTTGAGCAAGTTATTTAATTTCTTTGTGCGTCCATTTCCTCATCTGTAAAATGAGCATGATAACAATAAAAGCATACAGATCACATAAGGGTTAAAAACATTTTTAAACATTCAAAATGTATCTAACAAATCTTGTCACATAGTAAACAAAATGTTAGCTTTTAGACCCCAAAATGTTAGCTTTTAGACCCTTTTTTTCATACATATCCCTTGATGCATTCCAGGGATAACTTGAGGGACTTGGATATTTTCTTCAAAACATAGAAATTGTATATATTTTTCTCCCCAGATAGGCATTAATAAGAGAAACGCTGAAGGAAAATTTTCTCTGCAACTCATTTATATGTTTGTTTCCTGAACATAAGGCCATTAAAATCATTTAAGTTTATAGAACATTAAAACATATATTAGGCCAAGGGAAATGCTGAAGACATTTGCTTCCATTTTATTCCTGGTTAAACAAAAGAAGCATTTAATTTGGCCAGTGAAATAGTGCTTCCTCAGAGAACTCAGGGAAGATGAATTACCCAAATGCCCCCGAAAGTTGCTTCTGCATAAATCCAATCTATCCTAGAGCTATAAATGACAGCAGAAAAAAAAAACAAATCTTGGCAAAAGCTGAGCTTAATGTGTACTCTACCTAGTGAAGAATAATTTGGCTAGTCTCCCAGTTTTTGAGAATCAGGAGAGGAAGAGCTTTATTGTGCATATGACAAGGTGTAAAGAGGAGTGAAAGCCAAGAATATTTTCCCTTTTGGCAATAATGGAAATGTCTTAGATTAACTGATTTAGGACACCTACGGAAAAGTTTCTGGAATTGTACTAGTCCAGCTTTACTTCCATCATCGTAGTACCCATTCAGGAATTTAAAAAAATATTGTCCACTGGTATGTTTTTGAGTCGCAATACATAGTAGAAGGATCAAGTCAAGCTGAGAAGGAAAGCTAATCTCATTAAAAGTATAATTTAAAATGTTGTGTGTTTTCAAATTACATGCTTAATGCCATCAGAGCACAATTACCATAAACTGAAAATGACTAGAAGCAGTATTACAGGCCAATATATTGTTTCACCTCTGTGTGGGTTTGATATTGCATTTGCTTGGGGCCTATCTGGAGCCTGTTGAATGAACTATAAGATGTTGGAAGGTCCCCATCTGGCCTAAGCAGCCATGGCTCTTTTTATAATGAAAGGTTAGAATCTGAAGAAGGACCTCTACATGGATGGTAGTCACTGGACTATCGAGGCCCACGTATATCCTAAGCCCCACTTACCCTAGAAAGCTCTCATCATTTCCCACTGCTGTCTCCACACTGATCTCAGAGAGCCCTGCACTCTTTCAAATAAGTAGCAGAAGCATAGCTCCAACCTGACCTCACGCACCTGATGGTATAGCTGATGCAAGGCTGAAACATTCGGGTAAGGCTTTCTCAAACTCTCAGCCATAAGAAAAGGAAAAAAATACATTCCTAGAGTGAAGAGACTGCAGATACTTCTACTTAACAGATCTCACTTGCTTTCTGGGGCTCACAGTATCTAACTCATCCTCTTTCTGGGTTCATCTCCCCAAGTGGGTACCAGCATATCCTCCAAGTCTGCTGGGAACATGGGACTAGATATATACACTCTTCTGTTTAGAAAAAAGAGAAAAGACTGAGCCAGACGAAGACTGTGTTCTCTCCCCTCTACCTAAGACCTACCTTCATAGTCTTTATTTCTTACTTAAGAACCTCCTCTTGCCCTTGTAATTGACATCAGAACAACCATTCCCTTAAGAGAGGCCATAAACTCTCTACAAAAAGAAGTTGCCTATGGACCTCAACTGAACAACCATATCTCAGTACATAATGGCTCCTGAAGAACAAGCATACATATTTTATTTCATCCTTACAGCACCTCCTTGATTTGAATAATTGGCCTCTTCTAACTAGTAGATTTTGCCTTCTAGAGGGTAAAGTCTGTATCATTTTGGAAGAACTGAAAAAGTTAGGTGATACCAACCTGGGAAATGAATTTCAAAATCAACTATCAAATAAAACTATTTACATCATAAATTAACACCATTAAGTCATAGCATTATACATAGAATATTTAATATAAACTAAAAAGGTCAACAGAAAAAATCACCTTATTTTCCCAGGCACATGACAGTATCGCACATCGATAGGACCTGTGGGGGAGATAACAAATTTCTGCTTTGCCTGTCTCTTCAGTGACTCTATGCAGGCCATATAAGGCAATATCAAAAGAATGAAAGATTGAAAGCTTCAGTATTTACAGTCTAGGTTCCTACAGTATTCAAAGGATAAATTAAAATAATATGGAAATAAGTTATTTATAACTTACAAATTATGACATGAAAATAAAAATAGTATTCTAATTTTTGGCATTTTTCTGGATTCTATTTCTTCGATTTATTACCCACCACTAAAAATACTTGGGGGTTAAGCTCCAATAGTTAGAGAAACATAACTCAGAGAGATACACTTAACATTAGCTCATGAAACTTTGTATTTTTTCTTTTTAAGATAAATAAGTTTTCACTCCAGGTCTTGGATGTGATGAAATGAAATTACAGTGAAAATGCCATATGATTACTTACACCAGAGGGGAAACCTGGAAACAATTCATAAGAAAGAAAGAGAAAGAGAAAGAAAAAAAAAAATGAATTCGTCAAGTTTCTAAATGTACTTAATTGAGATATATCATTAACTAAATTGTGGTTTGCAGTTGTTCCTTGTTATGGTTTCTGATTCATTTACTTCTGGTTCATTTGCTTGTCATAAATTGTAGAGCCCCAGAGTCACTGCAAATGCATTGTTTAATTGCTTTTTGCCACAGTAACCTTTTATCTCACCACCTGAGACATACATTTTTATGATGTGGGTTTATCTGGGATAACACCAAGTAATTCAGACATAGTGCAGGCTCAAATGCAGCCAACAAACTTTGTAGAATTCAGACAACTTCCTACTGCCTTTGGCCCCAATTTTTCCCTAAATCTACCATCTACTCATTTTCCTTACCCTCACTGACCTTCTTTTATCAATACTTATCCCTTGACACCCAAACTCTTTGGAGATAATGAAACTTTACTTAAAATGTCAACCAGAGAGAGAATCCTTTCTTCCTTTGTTCCTTCCTCTTCCCCTTCTATCCATCGATCCTTCCTTCTTCTACATTCAGTGAACATGGAGAACCAACAATATGGCAGATAACTGCCTAACGGATACACATGTAACTGTGACACAGTCTTCACCATAAAAGATTTTACAGTCTGATGGAAAAGACAGATCTTCCAACATACTGGGTTGGCCAAAAAGTTCGTATGGGTTTTCCTGTAACATCTTACTGAAAAGCCCGAATGAACTTTTTGGCCAACCCAATATTATCACATGGAAGTGGGAAGATGTCTGAACATGTTGCTTTGGGAGCATGGACACAGGTGGTCACGTAACTCTGTTTGGAAACAAGATGGACTGTTTGCAGGGTGTGGGCCATTTGAGCCAGTAGAAGAGTGAAGCTGAAGAGGTAGACAGCAGCAGGATCACGGGGAGATTAACTGTACCAAGGAGAGTAAACTTCATCCTGTGGGCTAGAGGTTGGCAAACATGGCCCCTGGGCCAAATCCCCATCCCACCACCTATCTTTGTAAATAGTTTGGTTGTAATACAGCCACACCCAGTCTATTCAGCATTATCCGTAGCTGCTTTCATGCCACAATGGCAGAGTTTAGTTGAGACAGAGTCCATATGGCCCCCAAAACCTGATTATTCACTACCTGACCCTTTACAGAAGAAGTCTGCTGACCTCTGCAATAGAGCAATGCCTTCCAACTCTTTCCCCCACCCCGCATCATGGTATGCAAGGAAAATGGTAACATGTGAGCAGGAAGCTGGGTGAAACAGAGATGCTGCTCATGCCAGAGGCAACCAGACTGGGGCCCTGAGCTATGCAGAGTCCTGTGTGAACGATGTTAAGCTGGCACGAGTGTTAGTATTTCATCAGGCCAGGACCTATTATTCGTGATGCTGAAAGCTCAGCCTCTGTACACTGGCGCCAAATCCAATCTCAGAGTTTTGGGTGAAGTAGAAAAGCATAGCTTTATTGCTTTGCCTGGCAAAGGGGGACACAGTGGGCTCCTGCCTCTCAAAATTGTGCATCCCAACCCGGGAGGATCTGATGAGGAGCTTTACAGCCATAGTTCAAGGGTGGGGTTGCTGGCAAGGGTGTGCTGGGGCCTGTACTTCCTTAATCTCATCTCAGGTGGTCTCTTCTCATCTCCTCTGGTCCCTTTAATCTCGCCTCAGGGGGTTTCTTGGCTGCTCCTCCCTTGATTAGCAGCTGTTCGAATCTGCCCTTTGGAACTCAGGGACGGTTGTGGAGGCTGGAGTCTTGCCTACAAGAAATGGGGGACCGGGCTTCCCTGGTGGTGCAGTGGTTGAGAGTCCGCCTGCCGATGCAGGGGACGCGGGTTCGTGCCCCGGTCCGGGAAGATCCCACATGTTGTGGAGCGGCTGGGCCCATGAGCCATGGCCACTGAGCCTTTGCATCTGGAGCCTGTGCCCCTCAACGGGAGAGGCCACAACAGTGAGAGGCCCGCTTACCAGAAAAAAAAAAAAAAAAAAATGGGGGACCAAAAGGCTTTCGCGCCCGGGAGCCCCACAGGGTCCTTTTCAGTTTCATTAGCACATGAGTTGGGGGGAAAAAAAACACTCTTTGTAATGAGAAGTCACTGGAGAATATTTTAAGCAAGAATGTACATATGTAATGTTTAGCCAGGAGAAAAAAATGCAATGAAAAATTCAAAAGTAACTTTCCTTAGGGAAATCAGCGGTTCAAGGATTTATAGTTCTAACCAGCAAGTTGAAATCAATCACCCCCCAAAAAAGTATGTATTTAATAACTTTTATCTGAAAAATATTGTTAGGTTCCGACGGGAGACAAAGACATATGCCTGACATCACAGAGCTTGAGTTTTAGACCATGCTTTCCTCAGAGGACTGGAAGAAAGGACACCCCCTGTCTGCCAGTTTACTCAGGAGCTGAGGAACGATGGAAGCCACTTCTTGGCAGCCTTCTGTGACTAGAAGCTCCTGCCTGAGACAGAACCCAGAAGTCTGAGCAATGCCAGGAGTTGCCTTCTGCTCACAAATGACAAGCAGATTTGGGTGTGACTTTATCACCGCTCTGGAAAGCTAGCTGCTCACGTTTGTGGCCCTTGACTGGCACGTTGCCAGAAATTCTGTCATTAGAAATTCGAAGCTGAAGAATTTCTTATTAAATTGTACACCCTCCCAACCCCAGAAGTAGCTGAGCTACTTTCATCTAACAGCTTATTGAAGCTTCATTCACTCATGAAAAATTTACTGGGCACCTTCAGTATTCCAGGGGCTTTGCTAAGCCCCTGGACACAAGTTAAAGTCAATGGCCCCAGCTTAGTTGAGAAATAGCTAGATCAGGCTCTGAAGGAATAAGACCCAGGACAGCTGCAGGAGGGGAGTGTGTGTGTGTGTGTGTGTGTGTGTGTGTGTGCGCGCGCGCGCGCGCGCGAGAAATGGCAAGGTCTTTAGACAAGAGGCAGAAGCAGGTACAGAAAGTAAATGTTCCAGAGACAACTTTCAGCCACTTCACACTTTTGCCTCAGGCTGTCTCTGTAAGATAATTTCTTTTTATAACGTGTCACAAGAAGCAGCACCACCCATGGCTCACATGCCTGCATGAGGAGGTATTTACATAGTTTCCTCAGTTTTGTTCTCTGATGCCTGATTACTAATTTCCCACTTAAAAAACCTGACCATTCTGATGGCAAACCAGGAAAGCAACAGAAACAAGAGAAAGATTCTTATCAGAACCAACTGACACACAAAGCCAAACGCGCGTTTTGATCCATAGCTGCTGAGCAGCTTGGTAACACGACAGCCTTGGAGGTGCCGTTCTGCATCCCCATGACCTTCCTCATTCCTTTCCGTCTTTACACCTGCCCTGCTCCTGGTTTTAGGATGATGAAAATGAACTGGCCAAAAGACTGATTTCTCAACAGGTAATATTTCAATAGCTTTTGAACAACCATTTCAGGGACTTTGAAAATAATGTCATAAATGCTAGGGTGTACTTTACGCCCTAGGTCTTTTCAACTTTATCCATTTGTATTCTATCTTCATTGTCCTGAGACATATAAGTTGCACTCTGATTCCCATTTCTTTGCTGGGAGTAAATCCAGTGTCACATTCCTCGCAGGAGTGGACCATTAAGACTAGATTGTCTTCGAGATTATTTACCTGATAAATGACTTCCATCACACTCCAGCAATATAGCCAATCCTTTATATAATTGCATAGTTACAAAGGGAGCAGTTTAGAGTCTTTGCCAGCATAGGTGATCATCCAGTTCAATGACTAAATTTATTCTATTAATAAGGCACAGAGTGAAGCTTGGAAATGTCATCTGTTGTTAAACCTTAGAAGATATGATCACATCTGATTAATCTGATGTGGTGCTTTGCCCTACACTCAAAAGATAACAGAAAACTGTTGTGGTATTTACCTTTTTCTTGCAAATTGCTCTTGAGATATTGCTACTCCCCAGGGCCACCTCACTAAATACCTGTTTTTCAGAACTTGCTTCTAAAACATTCAAGCCAGTATAATCAGTATTCTTGGAGAATCTCCTATACTGTGTGTGAGGTATTGGGTTAGGTACCAGGAACCCAGCAATGTACAAAATGCTCCTACTTTCTACCCTCAGGAAGCCTGGCAGGAAAGAATGGGAAATCGGTGAAACTGCTATCTACCTGGGCTGCCAAATACTCTCTGTTTGTATCCCCCACTTCAGGTCCTATCCCTGCTTTTCCCAGTCCTCTGTGCCCCTGAAGCCTAACCCACACAGATACTGTGATGGTTAATTTCATGGATCAACTTGGGTAAGACATGGTGGCCAGTCTAGATGTTCCTGTGAAGGTATTTTTAAGATGTGATGAGCACTTAAATTAATAGACTTTGAGTAAAGCAGATTATTCTCCATAATGTGGGTGGACCTCATGCAATAAGCTGAAGACCTAAGAGCAAAGCCTGAGGTCCCCTGAGAAGGAAGGAATTCCACCTTTAGACTGTGTTCCGACTCAAGATGGCAGTAGCAACTCTTCTCTTGTTCTCCAGCCAGCCAGGCTGCTCTGCAAATTTCAGACTTTCCAGGCTCTACAGTCAATAATGTGAACCAACTCCTTAAAATAAATCTATCTCTTTCTCTCCCTCTCTCTCTCTTTATATATATATATATATATATATATATATATATATATATATATATATACATATATATATGGTCCTGTTTCTCTAGAAAACCCTGACTAATATATCCATAGGCTCCCTATTCTCTGGCTTTGGATTTGGATTTGATTTTGTCAATAGGAGGCACAGACAGAAGATCGGAGGGAAGGGGGCTCCCTGGGTCCATGTGTTAGCAATGACTATGTCCATCCGGCTGATGGCTGTGGCACCTGTCCAGTGGTCCTTTCCTATCTTAATGTTCTAGGTCTCTCTTTCTCTGGGTTATGATAACCACTCTGTCCTCTCACTTCTTCAGGCCTAGGGGAAGCTACAGTTTCCTATCGCTGTTTACTTGGGGTATTCACCATACCTTGCTGGTGTCCTTCAATCCCACTTATATCTACGTAAATAGTTATTTCACCAAAATTCTCCTAAATGTGTCCATTTGAGTGTGCCAGCTATTTCCTATTGAGACTGTGACTCTGAGTCACAAACTTTCAACAAAATCTCCTCTCTTCTCATACTTTAATAAAAAATAGTTTTGTAATACATAGTATACTGGGCTCCAATGAGTGGATTACTATTTCATGGTGTTTATGAATTTCTTACAGGTAAATTCTCTTCAGTGTCAGCCTGTTTACAAACAAAGAATTTTGTCCAAAAAGTTTTAGAGCAAGAAGAAAATTGATTAATTGTCCAGTTCAACCATGATCCAACACAATTTTCACACTGAAGAAATTAAATGCAGAGAGCTGAAAAGACCACACAGAATTACACAGTGTTAGGACTGATTCTAAAAACCATGTTAAACTTTAAATTGTTAAGGAAAATTTTATGTCTTAAAATCTATGATTTCAAAAATATCTTAGATGACAAGATTTGTCCTTAACAGACTGTAGAAGAGCTGATATAAAGTCATTCTGCAGATAAAAGGCGATCTCACTGATGAACTGCTCATCGGATAAGCCAACATTGTGTTTTATTCTCAATTTGCTCTAGTTACAGGTATTTCATCCCAAAGTATTGGCAGCACACCGTCTTAGCCTAAGTATATATTTGCACAAAGACCTATAACTGCCCAAACACAGAGACCTCCTCCCACCGTGATAAAGTACAGTTAACAGATAATGACATCCATGCCTTGGCTGGCGGTCAAGGTTTGGTGAATTAATAAAATTGCACAACTGGTTTCTATCTTTGCTTATTTCTAATCTTGTTTATCAGTATCAGAGTCCATGGTTCCCTTCTGATAAATTATAATTTATCAGAAATTTATAATTTCTGATAAATTGGGTAAGCTTATCTGTTATGGGCTGAATGTTTGTGTCCCTCCCCAAAAATTCATATGTTGAAATCCTAACTCCAAATGTGATGGTATTAGGAAGTGGGGCCTTTGGGAGGTCATTAGGGTCATAAGGGTAGAGCCCTCATGAATGGGATTAGTGCCTTACAAGGCGCTGAAGAGACCAGAATTCTCCCCTTCTGACACGTGAGGACACAGGCAAGAACCAAGAAGCAGGACCTCATCAGACACCAAATCTGTTGGTGCCTTGATCTTGGATTTCCCAACCACCAGAACTGTGAGAAATCAATGTTTGTTATTAAACCACCTAGTCTATGGTATTTTTGTCATAGTATCTTGAATGAACTAAGACACCTATCTAAAATAGAAACTGTTTCTGAATATGGATCTTAATATAGCTGTAATAGTTCACATCTGGGCAATTCTCTCTTGTTAATGTTTTCAGGAATTTGAAGTAGACATATGTGAAACTATATCACATATAGTCAGGATCCCAAGGTAGACTTTTCTGGAGGCCTACAGAATATCATTCCAAAAGAACAAAGCAGCTACCAACAATTCTCATTCTCAATTCTCATAACCACTGAACAACTGACAGGCCTCACTGAGATACTCTTAACTGTCTTGCCTGGATCAAAACCACTGAAGCTGAAGCTGTTGTACTACACTTGCTAATCCCTGAACCAGGCAGCCCTCCCTCACTGTAAAAGAGATCTTTTTCTGGCTTCCTGCAGGCTCAAGAGAAAAGAGTTCATTTAGATTTAGATAAGGCTGAGAATCCGCCTGAGCCCCAAAGCCACAGGAGGCTCTCCCCAGCTGAGGGCTCAGGCGCCTGCATCTCAGTGCCCCTGAGAAAAGGGGTCACAGCTCCAGCTGAGCAGGTAATATTGGCTCCTCTCCTTCTCTCCCTCCTCCAGGGCCTTGCCATTCCTGCCACATACTTTTTCAATATAGATCAAACACTTGTAATTCCATTTTTAGTTAAACTGTATTTTGTCAGCTCCCAGGTGTTTCCTCCCAGACACCAGTGTGGAAGTGAGCTTGTGATTTATCATCCGAGTCCTACACAGGATAACAGGAAAAAAGAGTTTCAGGAGCTGACCTTCTTTAGCGCAGTGCATTAAGGTGTCTGGAGGAAGAAATGCATGATCGTTTGATATAAAGGAAATGGCCATTGGCCTTTGCATCTTTAACCTCAGGCTGTGCAGAAATCTGCCTCCACAGGCATGTGATGCCTACATTGTGTGAAGCCCAACACATGCTCCAAAAGGCCAAGAACCATACCTGTTTAGTTTCAAATGCTCTAATCAGCTAGGAAGACAGGAAGGAAGAAAAGAAGATGGGAGAAAGGAAGGAAAAAAGAAAGGAAGGGAAGGAAGGAAAGAGGGAGGAAGGAATGAAAAAGGGAAAGAAGGAGCTCACATTTTCATACAGTTCATTTATCTGACCTTTATGAAAATAATGGACCACTATGATAGGACCAAGCCAACTTGATACCTCTGCACCCTACTGAAGGGGAAGGAAGCTGACACGCTCTGAGTGCTTGCTGTGTGCTGGATGTCTCACATATTCTCTAATAAAAACAATAGCTTACATTTATTAAACTCTATGTCAGGCATTATTGGGATGTAATTTATGTACATTCTTTCATTTAATGCTTACAATCTTTCAGGTACTATTTTTATCCCCATTTATCCCCAAACTAAAATTTGAACACAGAACACTACAAAATCAATCACCTTTAAGTTTAAAAACTCCTCACTGTCTTAAGAATATTTAGTCCTGTTTTAAAACAGAGCTAAACAAGAAAACTGAGATTGGATTTAGTTATCTAACTCAACGAAAATCAGGCTTCCACTGAGTGGTGGGAACAGGATCTGAACCCAGTTCTATATGATGCCCAAAGCCCAAGTTCCACCCGTTGCACCATCTTAACTTCTTGAATTCCGACTGAAATCCATGTGTTTATAATCATCTAAAAAGTGCTGGGTGATGGAGCCTTTGAATTGCAGTGTTCTCACCCCACCCCTCCCCTCCTCTCCCCTCCCATATGGGAGTCTTACAAGGAGTTGAATTTTACCCTCACCTACATGGCACCCTCATTGCCACCACTCACCCTGCCTGTGTTCTGGCTCTCTGCCTCAAGACCACGAAATCCAGGATCCAAGGAAGGAAGGTTCCAACAGTCATTCAGCAGTTTTGCCCTACACTAGACTCCAGACATGTATCAATCCTGGCATTCCTCATGCATTCATTCCATAAATATTTAATGATTATCTCAATATGAACTATGAAAGGTCTTAAGGCAACAGAGATGTGTGTAGTGGAGTGAGAGCTCCTGCCCACAAGAAAACTCAATGTCCACTATAGAAATAGACACGCTAACCAAACATTTATGAATAAATAAATGCCCTGGGGGGTTGAAATCAAGTCTAGATTCTATAAATTAGACCTAAATGGAAGTAGACCAAGGAGAAGTACTGAAGTTGTCTTACGGGAGTCCCAGAGAAGTTAGCAATTGGCCTGTCTTGAAGGAAAAACAAGAGTTTACCAGACCTAAAAGCAGAAGTAGCAGGCAGAAGCCCTAGCATGCACAAAGGCAGAAGTAAAAGAACACATACAATTCTGGAAACGACCATGGTTCCATGATGGGGGTGGGGTGTAGGGAGAGTGGCAGGATCTTGTGCTGTAAACAGGTTTTGACTATATTTTACAGGTCACAGAGTCATTAAACAATCTTAAGTCCTGGTTGCAGCTCGAGAGGAATGATTCTATCGCTAGTCCTGCTTGAAGGTGCGACATAGGCTCCAAGAGATTGGGTGTTCCATTGCTATGTCTGCTTCATCTCCCTCAGATCTGAGCGCATGGAATGGAACCAGCCTTCCCAAGGCCCCTTGTCCCTCCAATATGCTAGAACATCCCAGCCAAAGTGCTTACTGGCCATCACAGTTCCCCTGTCTCAGCTTTCCTCTCTCTCCCTCCTCCTGGCAACATTTTGAATCTAAAATAGAATCAGCTTCTGCCTATAGTGAATAATTACAATAATAATGGTATTTCTAAGAGCTTTTTGTCTCCCTCCCCGCTTCTGTCCTATGGAGGCCCCAGGGGACTGATAAACTCAGCAAATTTACGTGATGTGAAAACCAAATCATTTATCCAAAAGCTGCCTAATGAGGTTACTTTGGAAAGGAACACTACTCATAAAACAGAAATCAAAATGCCAAAAGGCAGAGGAAGAAATGTTTCAAATAGTTGCGTTCCTGACACCCACAGGCAAAGGAAATACAGGACAAGTGATACTTAAAGTTATCAAAAGCCATGATGTTATTTAAGGCAGATCATCACACAGGTGAGAATATAAATAAGAATAACTCTTTACATTTCCAGAGCAGCATAGTTCTTAGCTTTTCCCAAAATGTTTTCACAAATACCATCTCAGTTGAGACACACAGCTGTTGTGTAGAGGTTGCATGCTCAGAGAAACTAGGAGCCAGGTGTTTGAATAATTACCCAACTTCATGTGACCCGTAAATGATGAAGCCCGGATAGAACACACACCTTCTGCCTCATGGTCAGCATTCTTGTGATAAGCTGAATTTGATCCCCCCCAGCCCCCGGAAGAAGCTTCTATTATTCCACAAACATATGTTAGTGCTGATTATGTGCCAGTCAATATTCTAAGTGTTTAGGGATATTGACAGATTTTACCCTGATAATAACCCTGAGGCCCAGAGAGATTCAGTAACTTGTCCAAGCTGCCATAGCAGAGCCAGGACTTGAACCCTGTGGTTGGATCCCAGAACCCATGAGGTTATGCTGCTTCTCTGAGCTCATATTCATAATTTTTAAACAAAGAAAATGGTTCATCTCTAACTTATTATCTACTAACTTTCTAAAGGCTGACTGACTTTTTAGAGGTTCACTCTTTTATTTTTTTTAATTTATTTATTTTATCTTTGACCACATTAGGTCTTCATTGCTGTGCATGGTCTTTCTCTAGTTGCAGCGAGCGGAGGCTACTCTTCGTTGCAGTGCGTGAGCTTCTCATTGTGGTGACTTCTGGTTGTGGAGCGTGGACTCTAGGCACACGGGCTCAGTAGTTCTGGCTAGCGGGCTCAGTTGCTCCGCAGCATGTGGGATCTCCCCAGACCAGGGCTGGAACCTGTGTCCCCTGCACTAGCAGGCGGATTCTTATAGAGGTTCACTCTTGAAAGTTCTTCAAAGTCAGTGCATTTTAATGTCTTAGACCAGGGGTCTCAAAGCCCTTCATGGGATCTGTGAGGTTAAAGTTATTTTTATAATAATACCAAACATTATTTGCCTTTTCACTCTCATTCTGTAGACAAGTGTACAGTGGAGTGTTCCAGAGGTTACCTAATGTGTGATATTGCAGTAAGTGGCATGCAGAAGCATATATGATAATGTAACTCTCATCTATTAAGCCAGAGATTAAAGTAATTGGCAAAAATGTAAAACAATTCCACTCTTCTCACTAAATTGTCTTACTTAGGAAAACAATGATTTTTCATTAAAAAAAATATAGTAACATGTGATGGATTTATTATTTTTCAAATAAGTTTATTTAAAATTTTTCATTTTTAATTTTTAATAAGGTAAATATTAAAAGATAACTCACATAAACAAAAACTTTTCAGGGTCCTCAATGATTGAAAAAGTATAAATGGCTCCTGAGACCAAAAAGTGAGAATTCCTGTCCTAGATTATTTAAAATCTACCATCATAGAACCTAGTAATGAAGAGGTTTAAGGTAAAGTTCAAGAGGTGTTAAATACTGTAACATTTGGAAGTGACATCTTCAATGTCATATTTACTTTTACTCATTCCTTTATTAATAAGTAAGGAAACCAAGGCCCAAATTGATTAAGGGCTTGTACATTTAGTACAAAACTGGTACCTCAAACCACATTTTCATCATAAACTAATTCTTTTGAAACTTTTGTGGAATAATAAGTTTGAAGGCAGAGTGGGAAATTGGAAAATAATAGTAGGTAAAATGAAGCATATGGATAGTATTTTAGAGTTCTCAAAGTGCTTCTATTCTCATACACTCCAGCATACACTCACAATGTGATTCCTAGGCAGGATAGATAGCCCCATTTTTTGGTTGATTTTTAATTTTATTTTATTTTTCTCAGATAAAAAAACTTATTTAGGTTTAAAAGTAAAACAGCACTATAAGACTTTCAACTATTAACAGTGGTCCCTGTCTCACCTATCCCTACCCTTCATATCTTGTTCTCTAGAAGCAAATACTTTGATCTCTTTGGGTTGTTTCTTGTCATATTTACAACCGTGTGTCTAAACTCTGTACTTACACTTCTATTTCTTGGCTAGTTTATACTCTGTTATTTGACTTCCAACTAGAAAACTGAGGATTTAGCCCTTGTTTGGCTCACCTATTGCTTTATTAAAATCTACCCTCAGAACATAAAACCTTAATGCAGTCATCTATTATAATCTCTTCTCACAGTTGTGTGGTTCCACTAGACTCAAGTGGGCTCATCTAGGTGTCTCAGGGTCCTTCATGTGGCTGCAGTCAGACGGTGGCTGAGGCTGGATTCATCTTGAGGGAGTCGTCTTCTGCACTCACGTATCTAATTGTTGCTGCAGTGGCTAACATGGCTGAGGACTGCTCCAGCTGAGGCTGGAGCAGTGGTCTCTTCAGCATTGTGGTCTCAGGGTAAGCAGACTTCTTAGATGGCAGATGAAGGTTCTAAAAGCAGGAATTCCAAGAGAAAAAAATCAAAGTCGTGATCTTTTCTGACCTGGTTTTGGAAGTCACTCAGCGTCATTTCCACTGCATTTTGATGGTTAACAAATGGGTCATGAGGCCAGAAGGGAATAAGACTCCATCTCTGCATGGGAGATTGGCAAGACCACATAGTAGCAGAGCACATGGATGGGAAGCATTGACAGGGGCTTCTTTGGAAAATGCAATCGGCCACAGCACTCTCATTCCAACTTCCACATCCCTCCTTCCCTCCTCCATCTTTTCAACATTCAGTGTTTACATTATTATTTAATCCATGTAAGTATTTTCCACAGCTGAGCCACACAGTATATAATGATTATGTCACTTTTCTTTTACATGATTTTATTTTTCTGGAAGCTAACAATTTGTAATTTTTCCTTTTTAAAATTTTTTCTTAATTTCTATGTTCCTATGACTAATTCTTTCCCAAATCTTCAACAGAACTAAAATTCACCACTCAGTGCAGTCATACACCTCAAGGAATCTAACACGTCCAGTTTTTTTTTCCTTTTAGAGATTCTTCCTAGAGGCTTGGCCCTTCTGATCCAAGATGTGCTATGTGAGCTAGTCACTCTCTCTCTCCCTGATATGCAGTAGGCTACAAGGGGACTTCCACTAATCACTAACCCCTTTCCTTTCTCCTGTGTTGAATCATCTTTTTCATGGAGGATGTGTCTTCTTTGTTGATTTATCGAGTAACTGTTCTATTAACTTGACAAGAAGGGCTGTATGAGAGGTAAAATTTTTGAGAACTTGCCTATATGAAAATGAATTTATGTGACATTTACACTAGTTTTTCTGGATATAAAATTCTAGGTCAGAATTTTCACTTGGTGTCTATAAAGTCATTGTTCCATTACTATCTAGCTTCAATGTATTGTTGAAAAGTCTGGTGTCAATCTGATGCTCAATCCTTTTTGTGAGACCTAGTTTCCTCCTTCTCTTTAGCTGTATTCAGATATTGTACGATGATGGAAGTCCTTTGTTATTCATTGTGCTGGGCGCACACTGGGTCCTTCCAATGTGAAATCATATTCTGTGTTATTTCTTTGACAATCACCCCCAACCACCACTATCATTTTATTTATGATTTATTTTTTAAATTTCTGCTAATCAGATATTGTGCCTTCTTGACAGCTCCTGTAAATTTTTTCTTTCCTTAATTTCCATCTCTATATTTTAGCTCTACTTTCTGGAAGATCTCATCAACTTTTGCATTCCATTCTTCTATGGATCTCCTTGAAATTTCTACCATCATGTTTTTATTTTCTAAAAGCACTTTCTTGTTTCCATTTTTTTTTAACAGTATTCTCTTTTCAATTAATGGAAGCAATATCTTTTGTGAAGATTATCAAATACAGGTTTTTAGGTGACAGTAGTTTCCTATTCTTCTGAAATTTCTTTTTATTTATTTTAGTTTCTTTCATGTTGGAAGCTTTCCTCAAGAGTCTGGTGCACTTGGTTTTTCATTCATATTTAAGAATGGGGTACTACAGATTTAACAACTGCTTTTCTGATTGAGAAGGAATGAGGTGCTTTTCCAGGGGTGCTACCAAAGTGACCATATCTATTGGTCTTTTCTCCATAGCTAGTAAAGAAAAGCTGAAGGTCGTAAGTCTGGTAGTCAGCACTTTGGGAACAGGGTAGAGAGAAGATGAGATAGAGGAATTAACATCTCTATTGTAGACTTTTATTTTTTTTATCTATTTTTTTAAAAAGTGCTCGTAAATGAACCTTTAATTTGTTAAATAATAAAAATATAATCATCAGTAACGAAACAATTATGAAATTACTATCAAAGTACAAATTCAGCAAGTAAAAAATGTGTTTTAATATCAATCAATTGATTTTCTTTTACGTTTGAATCAAGATATATGACTAGGAGTAATCATTTTTTTTTAACACTGATACAATAGAGTTTAATATAGAATCCATATACAAATTTCCACATTTGCCCCCAAATATTCTTTATTATTTTTTAACATCTTTATTGGAGTATAATTGCTTTACAATGGTGTGTTAGTTTTTGCTTTACAATAAAATGAATCAGTTATATATATATACATATGTTCCCATATCTCTTCCCTCTTGCATCTCCCTCCCTCCCACTCTCCCTATCCCACCCCTCCAGGCGGTCACAAAGCACCGAGCTGATCTCCCTGTGCTATGCGGCTGCTTCCCACTAGCTATCTACCTTACGTTTGGTAGTGTATATATGTCCATGCCTCTCTCTTGCTTTGTCACACCTTACCCTTCCCCCTCCCCATATCCTCAAGTCCATTCTCTAGTAGGTCTGTGTCTTTATTCTTTTCTTACCCCTAGGTTCTTCATGACCTTTTTTTTTTCTTAGATTCCATTTTTTGTGTTAGCATACAGTATTTTTTTTTCTCTTTCTGACTTACTTCACTCTGTATGACAGACTCTAGGTCCATCCACCTCACTACAAATAACTCAATTTCGTTTCTTTTTATGGCTGAGTAATATTCCATTGTATATATGTGCCACATCTTCTTTAGCCATTCATCTGTTGATGGACACTTAGGTTGCTTCCATGTCCTGGCTATTGTAAATAGAGCTGCAATGAACATTGTGGTACATGACTCTTTTTAAATTATGGTTTACTCAGGGTACCAGGGTATATGCCCAGTAGTGGGATTGCTGGCTCTTGTGGGAGTTCTATTTTTAGTTTTTTAAGGAACCTCCATACTGCTCTCCATAGTGGCTGTATCAGTTTACATTCCCACCAACAGCGCAAGAGGGTTCCCTTTTCTCTACACCCTCTCCAGCCTTTATTGTTTGTAGATTTTTTGATGATGGCCATTCTGACCGGTGTGAGATGATATCTCATTGTAGTTTTGATTTGCATTTCTCTAATGATTAATGATGTTGAACATTCATGTAAAAGCATGAAATTAGAACACTCCCTAACACCATACACAAAAATAAACTCAAAATGGATTAAAGACCTAAATATAAGGCCAGACACTCTCAAACTCTTAGAGGAAAACATAGGCAGAACACTCTATGACATAAATCACAGTAAGATCCTTTCTGACCCACCTCCCAGAGTAATGGAAATAAAAACAAACAAATGGGACCTAACGAAACTTAAAAGCTTTTGCACAGCAAAGGAAACCATAAACAAGACCAAAAGACAACCCTCAGAATGGGAAAAAATATTTGCAAATGAAGCAACTGACAAAGGATTAATCTCCAAAATTTACAAGCAACTCACGCAGCTCAATAACAAAAAAACAAACAACCCAAACCAAAGATAGGCAGAAGACCTAAATAGACATTTCTCCAAAGAAGATATACAGACTGCCAACAAACACATGTAGACTTTTATTTAGTCCGTTGTTTTTTAGCACTCTACTCCTGATTTTCAGTTTTCCAGGAGCTACATGCTATTGTTTTGTTTAGTTTGGAGTCTTTTTTCTCCTTTGTTTTTATTTGTTTGGTTTTGCTTTATTTTTTAGATCAAATACATAGCTTGTTTTTTAATGCAACTGGAAAACGTTTAAAGTTATGCCAGCTCAATGCACAGTAGTTGTAGAGACAAGAATATGGTTGAATGGACAAATCCTCTGATCCTGCACCTGAGTGACACTCTCATGAATCTATGATGATGTCAAATCAAGCTAATAAGAAAAACGTTTTTTTTGGAAAAAGGTACTTATTGTTTATCACTATGATAAATGGCACAGAGGAGGAGGTGGATGATATAACATGAAAGGCTTCTGATGGCACTCGTTTTAAGAAATGAGCAATATAGTAGTCACAAGGGATTTTCCCAACAAAGACTTACAACAATCCAGCAGCTGAACTGTGGCTAAAGAGCCAGTTGGCCTTTGGCTCTATTTAATAATGTCTATTTGATAATGTAATTATTTCCTCACTAAGCTGAAAGTATCTAGTTGAGAAGTGGGAGAAAAAAAGAGAGGTACAATCAAATATTATTTTCTCCTCTGAATACTGACTTTACGATAAATTTTTTTTAATTGTTTTGTTTTGTTTTTGTTTTGGCCACGCCCCGGGGCTTGTGGGAACTTAGTTCCCTGACCAAGGATCAAACCGGAGCCCTCAGCAGTGAAAGCGCCAAGCCCTAACCACTGGACCAAGGAATTCCCTTTAAATTTGTTTTATTGCACTAATTAGATTAGACTTAGATTACACTAAGTGTACAATTCAACGAACTTTTCATGTGTGTCTACCTGTGCAATCACTATCTTGTCAAGAGAGAGAATACTCCCAGAGCCCAGCAATTTGCCATGTACCCCTTCCTAGTCACATCTTCACTTAGAGGTAATCACTATGCTGACTTCTAAATCTATAGCTTAGCTTTGCTTATTCTTGGACTTCATAAAAATATAATCACACAGTGTGTACTCTTTTGTTTCTGGCTTCTTTCACTCTTACATTATATCTATGAAATTTATCTATGTTATTATGCGTATCTGGAGTTTCTTCTTATTTTTTTTCTTTCTGCTTAGTGTTCCATCATACGAATATTCCACAATTTATTTCCATTCCCATTGATGGAGATTTTGGTTGTTGTTTCCAGTTAGGTTATTATGAAAAAAGCTGCTATGAACATTGTTGCACATGTGTTTTTGTGGGTACATGCATTCTTTCTCTTGAGCATATCTATAAGAGTAACATTGCTGAGTCATAGGTTAGGCATATGTTAATTTTGGTAGGTACTGCCAAATCATATTCCAAATGCAACTGCTGTGTCCTTTACTCTCATCAGCAATGTAAGAGAGTTTCAGGTACTCCACATCTTCTCTAATACCTTTAAAAAATATTCATATGTTCCAAAATTAGTCTATCAATTGATTTTGTTCCATCAAATTTAAATTAAGACCAGTTGACTGAAATGTCCCGCCTTTAGTGATTATTATAGGACAAGTCTGCCGTAATAGTACCTACCATCCACACTCCGATAGCTAGAGCTGTTTACAGTACTTCTTACATGACTTCTGGGGCTTTCCTAGGTCTGGCACTTTCTGCCTCCTCCCATTTTCAATGTTACTGTTAATTCCCTGAAGTGTCCTTGAACACTTTCACTTCGTGCTTTTCATAGAAGAACCTTTTGAGACGGAATCACAATCATTAAATCTAAATCACTACTGCTCAGCAAGCAGCTTCTTATTTCTTGGCCACAAGCCAATTTTTTAAGCTGATTCGATTACTTGAAAGAATATGGAAGAAATTGTGATCTATTGACCAAATGAGAGAATGTAGTTCAAGTACAAAGAGCCTCATAACATTCAATAGGCTTTTTTTAATGTTAAAGGGGAATTATTCCTGTAAAAAGAGTTCAGCAGAGTGAAGATCTGTCCCATTATCTGGGGGAGATTATCTATTCCATGTTCAAATTGACTTCTTTCCATTGTTCCTCTTTTCCACTTTACATGTAAAACTGTAAACCTGAATTTAATTCCAATAAAGAGTCTCTTTATTTTTTTATTTAGGTTGAATGAGCTCATGAAGAGGGGGCAGATAATTGGATCAAAGTAAATTTAAAACATTATTGAGAAAAAGCTCTGTTATAGGTGAGCTGCTCTATCTTTTAAAAGTATATTTTATTAATATATTTGACATGTCCAAAAAGGGTCACACAGGTTATTCTTGAACCTATATGAATAGCTGTAAATATTAAAAGGAAAATCTCATGGCAATATCAAAGTGTCACCAAGAAATGTGCTTGGTTATGTCTTTACAAGAGGTCAACTAACTCAAAAATTATGTAACAATACCCAGTTTGTGATCCTAGCTTTTAAGTTTAGCAATTTGATTTTGGCAGCACAGAGAGAGTAAATTCATCTCTTAGGACTAATTCATACTAAAGCAAGCTCGCAAAAGACTTGTGCAAAAACCAGAATTATAGTTTATGAATTAAAAATGAGAAGCATAACTGTTTTAGTGCTTAGAACACATCAGCATTTTCAGGGCATTTTCTCCCAGTAGACACAAATGATAATCATGAAGCTGTCTCATGAGCGAGGGAGTTATAGTTAAATGTTTCAATGGCTTCAGACTCTGGTAATTCAATGCATACATTTCCACGGGGAGAAGACTGAAGGATACTTTGTCCAGGGCATCCTCTACTCTAGTTGTGCAAATAAAAAGATCTACTCTAGCTAGCGTACGCAGAAAAGCTATTTATTTATTTATTTTTTTTTTTTTTAAAACAAAAACATCAATTTTATTTAGAAGGAACAAAAAATACATGTAAAACATGACAATGCTTCACCTTCTCTAGCTCAATTATCATGTTTTCAGATTTTCACTCCACATTTTCTATTCTGTTGACAAGTAGCTATCAGTTCCCAATTTAATATCAATGTAAAGCAAATCATCTATATAAAAGAGAAGAAAAAGAGTACTTACCACGTACATTGTTGAGAAGGTTAAGTTAGCACTATAATTACACGTGCCATTTCTCTTCACACTTATTCTGCTTGTTTTCTAAAACGATAGCTCAGAGGAATGTGAAGTCTGTAACCCGGTCTCTGTCAAGAGTGAGCCATGAAAAGGTCGAATGGGCAGGACCAGGATTTCAAGAAAGATCTGAGTCGTTGAGGAAATAAAGAGTATCCCTAAATAACTCGTTTGCAAAATAAGCACTTGCTCTATCAAAAATGTACACTTCTAAGACCCATTGGATTATGGTGTGTGAGCCCTGAATACTCTTGCTTTGGCCAATGCAGGAATCAGACTTCATGTCCCTTGTCCCTTTGTGCCTCCTCTGTCATTCAGGTAATGTGACGAGCTCTGATGCATTGCAGTGTGTTCTTTAAGAGGTGTTCATGGTGGTGCCGAGGGCCCCAGACATGAAACCACAGGAGAAACAATGAAAGAAAGCATCAGTGTTTACCGGGTGAGAAAAGAAGAAGGCTCATGGCTGGGACGAAGAAGGGATGGAAACTCTTCGTAAGGATTGGAAGGGCCATCATGTCAATGGAGTCTTTTTTTTTTTTTTTTTTAAGTGAATTCCACTTAAAAGTTCAAGTAGAAGTTAAAAGGCAACCGATTTGAGCCCTAATCCAAGGAAGGAAGAGTGGTCTTTTGTGTCTCTACCTCTTCTTATAAGGACACAAGTCCTATTAGATTAGGGCCCACCCTTATGACCTCATTTCATTTTCATTACTTCCCTAAAGGTCTTAGGACTTCAATAATTCAGTCCATAAGAATTTCAGGGAGATTTGCAGCAATGTGGATGCAACTAGAGATTATCACACTAAGTGAAGGAAGTCAGACAGAGAAAGATAAATACCAACCGATATCACTTATTTGTGGAATCTAAAATATAACACAAATGAAGTTATCTATGAAACAGAAACAGACTCACAGACATAGAGACTTGTGGTTGCCAAGGGGGAGGGGGTTGGGGGAGGGATGGAGAAAAGCTATTTATTAAAGAGCATTAGTTAGTTTATGGAATCTTGAAAGGGCCAGAGACTTGGAGGCTATGAGCCAGGGGCAATACCAATCACACCGTGCAAGAGCTCTGATGATGTCATGGCTTCTGGCCTCGCTGAGCACAGACACCACTGCTCACACTGCAGATGCTGGGTGTGAGAATCTCACCCACTGATTCCCGAGAAAACAAAACAACTCCACTGCTTCTCACACCAGAAAATGGAACCTGCTTTTAGCACCTGCTTCGTCATGTTACATTCTTTCGATGCAAGCTTTCACGCAGATGCATTTAATTGGTGAAGCCAAGGTCACGTGACTGCTGCAAGGAAGGCTAGGAAAGTGAAACATGGCTTATGTCTCAGGTAGATGGGAATCATAACGTGGGACGTTCCCAAAGATCAGCAGGTGTTCAAAAGAAGTTGAGTAGCCATAAAGCATGACAAGTAGGGACTTCCCTGGCAGTCCAGTGGTTAAGACTCCATGCTTCCAGTGCAGGGGGCACGGGTTCAATCCCTGGTGGGGGAACTAAGATCCTGCATGCCACACAGTGAGGCCAAAAAATAAATAAAGTAAAAAACCATGACAAGTGCCCTGTAGAGGACACTGCCAAAGTTTGTTTAATCCTGTGACTCTTTCCTCTGATATGCCAGAAATGCACCTACTATTGCAGTCAGGGAGGGGGTTATGGATGTGGCTGTATAAACATAAAATTTGTCGAATTTTTGGATTGATTGGTACACTTTATATATGTTATAGCTCAATTTCAAATTATAAATGATAAGCAAGGAAAAATAACGCTTTAATATTTAAGGACTGGATATCATTTCACCATGACCCTTTATTAATTTATTCCTTAAGCATTTAATGTTTATTTGCCCATATTTTTCTAATATTATATGAGGAAAGTAAGCTCTGGTACATCTTTGGGCGCAAGGCTTATTCCATGGGAGACATTATTAGAAGTGAAATTACTGGTGAGACATAATGAACATTTTTAAATCTCTTAGTGCATATTGCTGAATTACCAGAAAAGTTATACCAATATATATGCCCACCATCAGTACCTGGGTGTGATTTTTTCATCCCCCTCAGCAGCTTTATGAGTTACCATCTATCCTATCTTTATAAAATTGACTGACCAAAAAAGTTCTCTCCTTGTTTTAATCTGCACTTCTTTGATAACCAGTGCTGTAAACATCTGTGAATGAATATGAAATATGATATGAATGTGAAAGTGCTTTCTTTACTGTCAATACATGCCACCCAGAGAGCAGAGCACAGCCACACTTAGGCCACTCATTCTATTCTTGTGAGATGGTTTATACAAATCTTAATAAGAGAAAGAGAAGAATGGTATAATCTGTTCTTTAGGCTTCATTGTGTCGTAAAAATTTTCAAGTATGTGCAATTTCATATCACTGTTGGAGGACTGAGGAAACCTAACTCTAGTGCCAAAAAAACCCAACCAACCAAACAAACAGACAGAAAAAAGGAAAGTTGTATTTGATGACATCGTTGTTTTTTTTGGTCCTTAAAGAGGGAAGCAGGTTCCTTTGGAGGAGAAGCTGAGACCACAGTTTCACATGAGATGGAGGAATAAATCCCCAGATTTCCTTAGACATTTAATAGAATTCCAGGAAAAAGTTGCCATCAGCAGAGAGCTCTGAAATCGATTCAGGTGATGGTTTATTTTAACTTAATATCATATTGGGGAGAAAATCAAATAACTTTATCGAATAACCCTTCAAACTGATGTCTGTCTCGTAGCTCTTACGCTTTCATCTACTTCCCTGTAAAAAGACTCTATTAATTAGGGGCTTGGCAAGGAAAAGAGACACTCTTTGCTATTTAAACAAAAATTCCCGAAACAGTTATTCTCACCTATAAATTTTTCCTGAAACGTTACTTTCATTTGTCAAGTTCAAAAACAAAAAGCTATACGGATTTAAACTGTAGTAGTATTATAACATTAATTCAAGAAGGATTTATACCTTTAAAATAGTGAGTCCTTCCATCTAGCTAAAAAGCCAATCTTCTTTCATACCTTTCTTCAGCTTTTGTAATTTTCTTCATATGAGACCTACACATTTCTATTAGTTAATGGGTTTGGGGTGCTATAGTAAATGGAATTTTTTTTCCATTATGTTTGCTTACCAGTTGTTGCTGGTATAGAGAAGTACTGACTTTTGTGCATTTCTCCTGATTCAGATGCTTTCTGAACTCCCATTAATCTAAAATCTTTCAGTTGATTCACTTGGATTTTCCAAGAAATTTTCGATGTATTGATGCTGAAGGCAGGCCATTCTACTGCTATAAGATGACTTTGCCTCACCCTGTTTTGAGCCTTTCCATGCTCATTTTTACAAGAGTCTCATTTCAAACTTAGTTGGCCCTCGTGCCTACTCACAATGAATGCACATGTGTGTGTACACACACACACACACACACACACACACACACGCACACAATCTTGCCCAAACAATACTGAAGAGATTTATAACATGACATCATCAGGAATATTCTTTATCCCCATAGGGCCCAGCTTTAGGTAAAGCTTGATCCAACAGCCCTGACACTTTCACCAAGGCCCTAGTTTCTCTGTCTCCCTGCTCTGCATAGTGTCTGGTTTACCCCCCGCACCGAGACACCCACTCCACCTTCCAAGAGCTCCAAGTTTTCTTCCTGTGGAAGCCAAAGCCAAAAGCAAAGCAAAAAAAATTAAAATTTTAAAAAAAATACCAATAATAAAAGACACAGTATCAGTTCTGGAACTTACTTTCTTACATTATCCAAAGGAGAGAGAAAGAGAAGGAGTTTCTTTCTTATAGAAACTTCTCCCTCATGGCTGCCTCAACAAACATCTCACATCTAATTCTGTCCACGGGTATGACATGAATATCCCTGATCCAGTCACTCTACTGAGGGAAAGAGACACACTGGTAGATTCAAGACAGTCAAGACCCATCCCTGGAGACAGCAGTGAGGTCAAAACCAACCCCTGATGGCTAAGAATGGGGAGTGGTGGCCAAAGGAAAAATAAGAGCGAGGACGAATGCTGGGCAGCAGACAACAGATATTCACCACAGATGGTAGGTGCTAGCTTCAGGTTCTTTTGGTTCCTATACCCTACAAATCTATACTTACCTAGTGCATGCTGTCTTAAGGCAGCATCCCTCGCAAAAATTAAAGCTCCCAATCAGTGCCCAACCAGCATTAATCCATAGCTCCTATGATTTTACCCTGAACAGAACCACAGTATCAGGATGTGTGTATGACTTCCCAACTCCCGTCTCCCCTCTTCTGAGGAAGTGAAGACAGGCTTTATAACCAGAGGGTCTTTGGATTAGCTCCCTACTAAAGCCTCAGACTGAAGCACTATCCCTGGTTTGCCACAGTTCCCAAAGAACCCAGGAGGGAGAGCACCAATAACCCAATGAAAAGTCACCACCTGCCACTGAAAACCCAACTCACAAACAATCACCCTCTTCCCTGCTCCCCATGGAATGCCTTTCATTGTAAAGAATAAATTTGCTCTTAAATAAGAGTGCGGTCTTGCTCATCATACTCATGCTCAGTTGCTACCTTTGCCCTGGAAGATGCCGCCCATTCATTCCAGAAGCAGCTATTTCCCCTGTGATACAGGACGCCACTCCTCTAGACTCTGCATCTCGCTTTCAGATCTGATCATTTCCCACCAAGCTGCGCAGCTGATGCTAGACAGGCCTTATCTCAGGATGCTTGCCTGATTCGTCTGTCTTCTCTATAATACTTTTGACAATGCTATAAACATTCTATGCACTCAATAAATATCTTTAATGACTTGAGAATTTTATTCCCTTGGAAGAACTATATATCCCTTGAAGTGGAACAAAGCAAGCTGAGACTGTACACATCTCCATGGAATACAACCCATATTAGTCATTTCTCAGTAAACTTCCTCTTAGATTTTAACATGCAAACTTCATAAAACCCATGTATCTTTAAATACAATGTTCTCCTGTCAATAATGATAAAGGAAAAAATGTACGTCACCAAACTTCAGTGCAACATTATTACGAACATGTCATGCAGGTAAAAGTCTTAAGTTACATACAAAATACAACATCACACAGAGTATAAAGAGTGTGGGACTATCCCAGCTGTTGCTGGTATAAGAAAGTGGATCCTAAGAGAGGATCATAGCGCCAGGGGTCCTGAAGATGCGATGACAAAGATTATGCTGGAACACACTGGCGATATGACAAGAATCTGGTGAAAACCTTTTTAAGAAAAAATTAAGCAAAGTTGGTTGTTTTTAATGTTTCTGCATCCTAAAGCCTCAACCAGCGCCTTGAAGACTAATCACAGTCTTCTGCTTAGGAGCCTTTAGAAAACCCTCAGAAATGTGGCACCCCTCTACAGTTCCTCTCATTCTGATAGTCTGCCTGAGGCTGCCCTTCTTTCACCCAGTCAACGCCAACTCCTTATAGCACCTCCTTTCATAACCCTTGACAAACAACGGCTTCAACCCTTCTCCCCAATTCCATTCTCAATTTTTTTCAGCCTGCAGATGACAAAGAGTTCATTACAAGAAATGAACTTTTTCTTGTAAATTTTTATTAGCTTTTTCCCTAACAACTATATTTATTGCTGTGTATCCATTTCTATGCCCTATCATAAACATAATATTTAGGACATGGAGTAAAAACTGTACATGTTACTGCATAAAAAGCATTATTAATAGTCTTACTAAGTGTTTGCTGATCAGAAAGGGATGGTTAATTTTTTACTTCCTAACATGGTAGTTACTTCTACCTAGACCTTTTACTGGGTTTTAGTTACATTTAGGAAATTGGCTGGTTGTTTTGTGTTGACATGTAACGGATTATAATTTTTCTCCTTTTAAATGATGAGCAGTAGGATTTGGTTAGCGTTTTCATGCAAAATGCCTGATTTTCAGGAACAGATTCTTATAATTACCATTTCGTTATATTAGACTGGACAAAATAATTTTTCAGCACTTTTGAAGTTTCTACTATACTCAAAGCACTGGGCTGGGTGATATAGAGAAATCAAGGCGATCATTACATCATTCCCCCACCCTCAAACAGCCTCAGAATAGTAGGGGAGATAAACATCTATTCATCAAACTACAATACAGGTCTAATTGTGGAAAGCAACAAAACTGAAGCAGAAACAAAGCTCTGTGTGAGCAGAGAGATGCATTAATTCCAACTGGAACAAAGGATGGAGATTTGACAATGAAGCTTAAAACTATCAAGTTAAAAAAGAGAATTTACAAGCATTAACAAACGTGTTTGTGCATATTAATCACAGCATTAGGGCTCTAAAGAGAATGGCAAATATGTCAAATTCTGACTTATCCCCTCAGCAGTAGGGATGAGGTACAATTTTGCATTGTTGGTGAAAAGGAAAGTCTATTAAGAAAACAAATAGGGTAAGCAAGAATATGAACAAAACATCTACTTCCTAAGCAAATAAGTGCTTGGATTATTTTACAATTATACATTAGTCATATGACCTTGAGCAAGAACTTAACTCTGTTGGCTTCATTTTTCTCGTATGTAAAACTGGGACATGAATTAAATGATTTCTGAATGTCTCATAAAGTCAAAAATGCTATAATTATATAATTTGCATACAATTCAAATTATTCAGTGCCTGCCATGTATACGATGCCATATGTACTGGAAAGTATTAAATAAACATAATGCACAACCTCTGACTTCAGAAACATCATCTTTTTGGAGAGGTCCATCAGTGTCAGGATCTGTGTGCCCAAGTGCCAAAAGGCAAGCCACAAATAATAAGCAACTTGGGAACTGAGAGAGCAAGAGGGTCTTGGAGCCAAGGGAAGCAGCCGGCGGGGGCAGGGAAGGACTTAAAATATGCCACAAAAGTTGTTTGGATTTGAGGAGAAAATTAAGAGGAAGAAGCCACCAAACTTCTCTACCTACCTCCCACCCCTGACTAAAGGCAACCCCAAAGGGGGTGTACAGGAATCATTAGAGTTCCAGATCACTGTTTGGAAAATACTACTTTATCATTCAGCAGTTAGCTACTAAATGCAAATATCTAGGCCATGCATTAAAGCAATTGGTAACGGCTGGTTTTCAAGGCTTCTATCGTATGTTAACTTACATTTTGTTATTTCTGTGAGTACTGTTCTTAGTTTTATGTGGTCATCAATTCAAACTGTGAAAATAAATCTACAGTCTGAGCAATAGCAGTAATGGTGAAAACCTTAATACCTTATTCCTAGTGTTTATTATTAATAACGGTTGGGTCTGGACCTAAATGTAAGGCCAGACACTATAAAACTCTTAGAGAAAAACATGGGCAAAACACTCTATGACATAAGTCACAGCAAAATCCTTTTTGACCCACCTCCTAGAGAAATAGAAATAAAAACAAAAATAAACAAATGGGACCTAAAGAAACTTAAAAGCTTTTACACAGCAAAGGAAACCATAAACAGATGAAAAGACAATGCTCAGAATGGGAGAAAATATTTGCAAATGAAGCAACTGACAAAGGATTCATCTCCAAAATTTACAAGCAGCTCATGCAGGACAATATCAAAAAAACAAAAAACCCAATCCAAAAATGGGCAGAAGACCTAAATAGACATTTCTCCAAAGAAGATATACAGATTGCCAACAAACACATGAAAGGATGCTCAACATCACTAATCATTAGAGAAATGCAAATCAAAACTACAATGAGGTATCACCTCACACCAGTCAGAATGGCCATCACCAAAAAATCTACAAACAATAAATGCTGGAGAGGGTGTGGAGAGAAGAGAACCCTCTTGCACTGTTGGTGGGAATGTAAACTGATGCAGCCACTATGGAGAACAGTATGGAGGTTCCTTAAAAAACTAAAAATAGAACTCCCACACGACCCAGCAATCCCACTACTGGACATATACCCTGAGAAAACCATAATTCAAAAAGAGTCATGTACCGCAATGTTCATTGCAGCTCTATTTACAATAGCCAGGACATGGAAGCAACCTAAGTGTCCATCGACAGATGAATGGATAAAGAAGATGTGGCACATATATACAATGGAATATTACTCAGCCATAAAAAGAAACGAAATTGAGTTACTTGTGTTGAGGTGGATGGACCTAGAGTCTGTCATACAGAGTGAAGTAAGTCAGAAAGAGAAAAACAAATACCGTATGCTAACACATATATATGGAATCTAAAAAAAAAAATGGTTATGAAGAACCTAGGGGCAGGACAGGAATAAAGACGTAGAGAATGGACTTGAGGACAAAGGGAGGGGGAAGGGTAAGCTGGGACAAAGTGAGAGAGTGGCATGGACATATACACACTACCAAACGTAAAATAGATAGCTAGTGGGAAGCAGCCGCATAGCACAGGGAGATCAGCTTGGTGCTTTGTGACCACCTAGAGGGGTGGGATAGGGAGGGTGGGAGGGAGGGAGACGCAAAAGGGAAGAGATGTGGGAACATATATATATGTATAACTGATTCACTTTGTTATAAAGCAGAAACTAACACACCATTGTAAAGCAATTATACTCCAATAAAGATGTTTAAAAAAAAAGAAGGAAAATTAGGCACATAAGGAAAAACCAAAAGCTGTACCACAAAGTAAACTTTATTATAGTCTATCTAGCTCTAAAGTGATTGGTATTGAAACAATCATAATGATATAAACACTGATTACTGATTTATCTACGATCATGATACAACTATTTTTGAAAGGATGGGAAAGAGGAATCAGGTGGCAGGTGTCCATTAAATCCTTATCTATCATAAAGGGAAGGCAATTAGGACTCAAAGTCACTCATGTGGAATATAAAAAACTGATAAACAATAAATAAATGAACAAACCAAACAAAACAAACACATAGATACAGAGAACAGAGAAGTGTTTACCAGATGGGGAGGAGCTGGGGTGGAGGAGGAAGAAATGGGTAAAAGGGATCAACTGTATGGTAACAAACAGAAACTAAATCTTTGGAGGCAGCATGTTGTAGGGTATACAGAAGTAGAAATATAATGTTGTACACATGAAACTTACATGATGTTATAAATCAGTGTAACCTCAATAAAATAATTTTTAAACTAAAAAAAAAATAAATAAAAAAATAATGGTTGTGTCTGTCCAATGATTCATACACCTTCCTCCCTGAGTGCCCGAGGCTGCCATTAGCTCATTGCCACAGGTATAGTCACTGGGCATAGTATTCTATGAAGTGCAATGGTGTTCTGATTACTACATTGTGCCATGTGAATAATGCACTCCATCATTTCATACGCTATCTTGTATAAGGGTAACTTACTATTACTTTAAGCTATCTTAGGAAATGAGAATGAAATTTTAACATCAGAGATACTTTCAGTTAAACACAGTGACTTGTTCCCAACACAGTAATCATACACATTCATTGTACTTAACAAGTTGGGAAAACTGAAAAAAAAAAGTAAAGTACCTGCATTATTTTTTTCTGTAAAAATGCATTTTAAACCTTCACCAAAAAAAGTAAATCAAATTATGCAAAGGTTTTGTAGCCTTTATACAGTTACAAAGATAGTCTATTTCATAACATACATACTCAATACTATATTTTTTTAACTAACTGCCTTCATGGCCAGACCCTCTGTCAACCTTCCTCATGCACCATGTGAACTTGTGACTAATTAGTTCCTGTCCGTCGGTCTTTTCTTCTAACTTCATAAATCAGCATCATGACAAACACCTCTGGATATTGTAAAATAGGGTAGGCTTTTACCGGTTTAAAAGGGGTCTGAGAGCACTCAGCTGTTCATATTATCAGGCACTGTGTAGATGCAGTGATCAAATTCTACCTTGAGGGAATATGTACCATGAGGACAGGTCTGGCTAATGGCTGGATCACACTAAATATCATGAGTTTCCCTTCGAGCTCTGAATTTAAATCAAGATTTGCTCCTGATTTTTAATCTCCAAACTATAAACCCACCTTCGAAAAGCCAAGTGGAAACGGAAGACCAAGATTTCAAAGGGGGCAACGGCTATGGTCCTATTTGTGACAAAGACATTTAAAACCTCAATACAGCAAGTCCTTGATATCATCCTTCGCCATCACGTCTAAGGAATCTTTGTCTCATAATTTCTAATTTGACAGAAAGCACCAAAATCCCTTTCCCTGGACAAAGGGACAAGCTTAAGAACAGAAAGAAATTTGGGAACAAGGTGCCATTTATCTGAAGAGTAGCATTGTCAATTAATGTGTAGCTCCACTGAGATGTAAGGTGGAGGGACGCCTGAAAAACAAGGGAAGCGTGTGCTTTTGCACATTAAAAAGGCCAGGTTCTTTATTTCATGAAAAGTATGACTAAGATTTGTTAAAAGGAGGAATACACATGTCTCGTGAAAACTAGACTTGGGTGATTTTTGAAAGAAAACAAATTAATTCTCATGGTCACCATATTGTTTATGTCAAAAACTTGACGAGAAAATCAAATCACAGCTCTGCTATTGGGCAAAGATAGAACAAGAGTTGAAGCACCTTCCATTCTCTCAACCCCAACTCCCTAGGACCAGGGCGCCCCCTTCAGCCATGAGGAGACTTTTAGAGCAGTCGAAGCTCCACTGACATCCAGCCAAGATAACTGAGGACACAACTGGAAAGGCACATGGTACTGAACAAGGTCTCCCAACACTTCGGTGTGTCCCGAGAGAGAATGTGGAGACCCTGAGTAGCAAAGGGTTAAAGAGAGTCGCATGGGAGGGGTTAGAACATAATAAGGACTGTCAAGGAGAAGGCTTAGCATTATGGAAGTAAGGAGCATCTCTATGAGTCACCCTCTGATGGAAGACTTACCAAAGGAGCCCCTATGTTATACCAGGACGTAATTCCAAATACTCACACTCTGCCCTGGTTCAGGACACTTACAAAGGAATTAATGAATGGACAACTCAAACCTCCTTTGGAAACCAGTGTGTATTCATTTGAGGAAAATAGGCAAGGAGGTAGCATCTGGAGGGCTCTGGCCAACTCCAAGAAGTGTGCAAACCTGTATTCATCTACCCAGCCTGGGGGATTTTACCTATGATTTCCCAGACTCTTCACCATTCCCCTGCACAGAGGATCCCTAGGAACCATTCTCCAAATCTCAAAAGCCCTCTGCAGGAACATAAATTTCAGTCTATCTGGTGGTGCTTAAGCAAATCATGTCTTTTAGAATAAATTCACACATGGTAGGAGTTTGAACTGGATAACATCTTTGTTTGCATAACTATTCTATAACTTTACTGGTAACTATTCCATAACTCACTGGGTAAAATCAGGGTCCTCAAGATCTTATTTTCTATAGGCACAGAGAAGAAGTGGGAGGAGGGAGAGGAACAGAATGACGGGAAGGAAAAGCGAGAGGAAAACACAGCGCAACCATATCAGAGTACTTTATTTAGCCTTAAAAATCCCAGTGTTCCAAAGTCTATAAAAATTAGGTTGCTTTCCTTCTCTAGGCAAGATGGTACTTCGACTCTTACTTATCGCACTGGGCTTGAAAACTCAGACCACCATGAGACAGCCAAGAGGGTTCCGCTGAACATTTATATCCTAACAAATGTAGAACCAAGTAATATCCAGAGGGCTTCCCTGGTGGCGCAGTGGTTGAGAGTCCGCCTGCCGACGCAGGGGACACGGGTTCGTGCCCCGGTCTGGGAAGATCCCACATGCCGCGGAGCGGCTGGGCCCGTGAGCCATGGCCGCTGAGCCTGCGCGTCCGGAGCCTGTGCTCCGCAACGGGAGAGGCCACAACAGTGAGCGGCTCACGTACCGCCAAAAAAAAAAAAAAAGTAATATTCAGAAATAACTTTCACTGCTTCTCCCTGCCTGAAGATTGAATTTTCTAATTGTCCAAACCATCTTGAACCCACATAGAGAGATTTTCCAATGAACTACTTGATTCCAGGGATAGCAAAACTGTCAGCAGTTTCTTTCCAGAAACCTTTCCTAAATCCAGCTTGTCCTCTCTCAACTGGCTTTGGTGGCTGGGAGGGGACTGTAGTGGTTCTTTTTTCTTCTCTCAGCCACCCTTGACTGAGGTCCCGGACATCGATGAGTCACTTCTGAAATAGCTGCCACATCTGGGTGCTGATAGGCTTCCAGAAAATGGGAACGATAAGATGTGGAACTGTCTACACCATTGCACCCCCGTCCCACGCATTTGGAAATAATGTCCTTCTTAAGGTAAGTAGCACTGCTACTCAGCTTCCTGTGCGTCACATTGTCTAACACTCTTACATCAATGAATTAAGTGCATGTTTTCGTACTCAAGTCTCCATGCAGTTTTCCTGTGCTGCCTCCCTTTAGGGTCATGATTCTTAACCTTGTTATGAATTTGATTAAATGATCAATCTCTCTGTATAGAAAAAAAAAAAACCAGATGCACAAATACACAACATTTCAGAGGGTTTCTGGGTTCCCTGAAGCCCATGAGCTGATTCCCTAGGGGCCCATGGACATTTAGTTACTAAATCCTATGCAACCACATTGCTTCTGGAAATACTTATAACATTAAGTTTTATGCGGTTGTATTTTGAAAAATCAGCAGCTCTAACTCATTTTAAAAGGCTCAGTCACTTACTTTCATTCAAATGTATCTTTAAGATGAGGAGATGACGTTCTCCCAGAGGATGGAGGGAAATTGCCCTAAATGCCAGTAACCAGACTTTAAGCATTACACATAGTATCACAAGAAATTGGGCAACAGGACTGCAAAAGGACAGCACACATGTCACAGATACTTGGGAATACATTTAGATAAAGTCTATTGCCTACATGTGGACTGAGACTTTCCATACACTTGACATCACTGGAATACTCAAGAATTACAAATATTTGTCATATTTTATACGCTGCAAATCTGTCTTATTTTATAGCCAATGTAGATAAGATCTTGCTAGAACTTTTTCACTTTAGTACTAAATCTCACTTTATAATAAAAACATGCAGCTCAACCCCAATGGCAGAGTTTTAACTAAAATTTTGTATTAGGTTGACATGAAGCAGCGAAGTCAATAACAATAGCTTCAGACACCAAAGAACAAGAATACACAGAGTCAGCAGGAAAAGAAAGGACAGTGAGCCCAGAAAGAGCAAAACCTGGAGGCAGAGAAATGTGAGACTCTAATCCTTTAGACATAAACTCGAATCCTAGAAAAATACAGAAAATAAGACATGAAGGAAGATTTAATATATAGATTTACATAATATAAAAGATAGAAACATTTTAAAGGGAGCATGGACTTATTGCAAAGCTAGGAAGGTATGACATACATACAAGGACAACACCAGCTTAATCCCCTAAAACAAACCTCAAAATCATCATAAAGCACTTAGAATTTTCTTGGAGAATCAATTTAACTTGTAATTTAAGGTGAAGTTTAGAACTGAAGAAAAGCTGACAAACAAAATTCTCTCTGCATGTTGGTATCAGATTTCATATCTTTCTAATGAAGAAGACCATCTGGCTTTCTTTATTCATGTATGCAGTCTCAGATGTGGCACTATTTGCTTCTGCTTAATTTTGTAATATTCTCTTTTCTTCCTTTACAGCTTTCTTCTCGAGCATGCCTTAGAGAACAACATTCTCTAGAGTTCTGCTGAACTGCGTGACTTCTGAGATTCTTAGGGAAACCTTTCATTGTTTTTGCTATGGGAAAAATCTTTGAGGAAAGTTATTAGTATAGCACATTAAAAACAAGAAATATGCCTTTAACCCCGTCCTGTCTGAGCGAAAAAACAGACGCCCTCCAGCGACCTACACGCAGAGGCAGGGCCAAATCCAAAGCTGAGCTCCTGTGAGCTGTGAGAACAAAGAAGAGAAAGGGAAATCTCTCCCAGCAGCCACAGAAGCAGCGGATTAAAGCTCCACAATCAACTTGATATACCCTGCATCTGTGGAATACCTGAATAGACAAGGAATGATCCCAAATTGAAGTGGTGGAATTTAGGAGCGAGATCTATGATTTTTTTCCCTTTTCCTCTTTTTGTGAATGTGTACGTGTATGCTTCTGTGTGAGATCTTGTCTGTATACTCTTGCTTCCACCATTTGTCCTAGGGCTCTATCCGTCCATGACTTTTTTTTAAAAATTCTTTTTCTTAATAATTAAGTTTAATTGTGATAACTTTATTATACTTTACCTTTGTTCTTTCTTTCTTTCCTTCCTTCCTTCCCTCCTTTAGACAACGAATCACCCCAAATTGAGGAGGTGGTCTCAGGGAGCAGGATTTATGATTTTTTTCCCCCTTTACCTCTTTTTGTGAAGGTGTATGTGTATGCTTCTGTGTAAGATTTTCTCTGTATAGCTTTGCTTCCAACATTTGTCCTAAGGTTCTATCCGTCCCTTTTTTTTTTTTTCTAAATATTTTTTAATTCAATAAATATATTATACTTTATTTTATTTTTACTGTATCATCTTTCTTTCTGTCTTTTTTCCTTCTTTGCCTCCTTCCTTCCTTCCTCCCTCCCTCCCTCCCTCCCTCCTTTCTTTCCTTCTTTGCTTCTTTCTTCCTTCCTTCCTTTCCTCCTTTCCTTCTTTCTTTACTCATACTTCTACTAATTCTCCCTACTTTTTCTCCCTTTTATTCTGAGCTGTGTGGATGAAAGGCTCTTGGTGCTCCAGCCAGGAGTCAGGGCTCTGCCTCTGAGGTGGGAGAGCCAACTTCAGGACACTGGTCAACAAGAGACCTCCCAGCTCCACATAATATTAAACGGTGGAAATCTCCCAGAGACCTCCATCTTAACACCAGCACCCAGCTTCACTCAACGACCAGCAAGCCACAGTGCTGGACAACCTATGCCAAACAACTAGCAAAACAGGAACACAACCCCACCCATTAGCAGAGAGGCTGCCTAAAATCATAATAAGGCCACAGACACCCCAAAACACACCACCAGACGTGAACCTGCCCACTAGAGAGACAAGATCCAGCCTCATCCAGCACAACACAGGCACTAGTCCCCTCCACCAGGAAGCCTACACAACCCACTGAAACAACCTTAGCCACTGGAGACAGACATCAAAAACAACGGGAACTACGAAAGTGCAGCCTGCAAAAAGGAGACCCCAAACACAGTAAGATAAGCAAAATGAGAAGACAGAAAAACACACACCAGATGAAGGAGCAAGATAAAAACCCACCAGACCTAACAAATGAAGAGGAAATAGGCAATCTACCTGAAAAAGAATTCAGAATAATGATAGTAAGGATGATCCGAAATCTTGGAAGTAGAATGGACAAAATGCAAGAAACAGTTAACAAGGACCTACAAGAACTAAAGATGAAACAAGCAACGATGAACAATGCAATAAATGAAATTAAAATCACTCTAGATAGGATCAATAGCAGAATAACTGAGGCAGAAGAACGGATAAGTGACCTGGAAGATAAAGTAGTGGAAATAACTACTGCAGAGCAGAATAAAGAAAAAAGAATGAAAAGAACTGAGGACAGTCTCAGAGACCTCTGGGACAACATGAAACGCACCAACATTCGAATTATAGGGGTTCCAGAAGAAGAAGAGAGAAAGAAAGGGACTGAGAAAATATTTGAAGAGATTATAGTTGAAAACTTCCCTAATATGGGAAAGGAAATAGTTAATCAAGTCCAGGAAGCACAGAGGGTCCCATACAGGATAAATACAAGGAGAAACACGCCAAGACACATATTAATCAAACTGTCAAAAATTAAATACAAAGAAAGCATATTAAAAGCAGCAAGGGAAAAACAACAAATAACACACAAGGGAATCCCCATAAGGTTAACAGCTGATCTCTCAGCAGAAACCCTACAAGCCAGAAGGGAGTGGCAGGACATACTGAAAGTGATGAAGGAGAATAGCCTGCAACCAAGACTACTCTACCCAGCAAGGATCTCATTCACATTTGATGGAGAAATTAAAACCTTTACAGACAAGCAAAAGCTGAGAGAGTTCAGCACCACCAAACCAGCTTTACAACAAATGCTAAAGGAACTTCTCTAGACACGAAACACAAGAGAAGGAAATGACCTATAGTAGCGAACCCAAAACAATATATAAAATGGAAATAGGAACATACATATCGATAATTACCTTAAATGTAAATGGACTAAATGCTCCCACCAAAAGACACAGATTGGCTGAATGGATACAAAAACAAGACCCTTATATATGCTGTCTACAAGAGACCCACTTCAGAACTAGAGACACATACAGACTGAAAGTAAGGGGATGGAAAAAGATATTCCATGCAAATGGAAACCAAAAGAAAGCCGGAGTAGCAATTCTCATATCAGACAAAATAGACTTTAAAATAAGGACTATTAAAAGGGACAAAGAAGGACACTACATAATGATCAAGGGATCGATCCAAGAAGAAGATATAACAATTGTAAATATTTATGCACCCAACATAGGAGCACCTCAATACATAAGGCAAATACTAACAACCATAAAAGGGGAGATCAACAGTAACACATTCATAGTAGGGGACTTTAACACCCCACTTTCACCCATGGACAGATCATCCAAAATGAAAATAAATAAGGAAACACAAGCTTTAAATGATACATTAAACAAGATGGACTTAATTGATATTTATAGGACACTCCATCCAAAAACAACAGAATACACATTTTTCTCAAGTGCTCATGGAACATTCTCCAGGATAGATCATATCTTGGGTCACAAATCAAGCCTTGGTAAATTTAAGAAAACTGAAATTGTATCAAGTATCTTTTCCGACCACAACGCCATGAGACTAGATATCAATTACAGGAAAAGATCTGTAAAAAATACAAACACATGGAGGCTAAACAATACGCTACTTAGTAATGAAGTGATCACTGAAGAAATCAAAGAGGAAATAAAAAAATACCTAGAAACAAATGACAATGGAGACACAACGACCCAAAACCTATGGAATGCAGCAAAAGCAGTTCTAAGGGGGAAGTTTATAGCAATACAAGCCCACCTTAAGAAGCAGGAAACATCTCGAATAAACAGCCTAACCTTGCACCTCAAGCAATTAGAGAAAGAAGAACAAAAAAACCCCAAAGCTAGCAGAAGGAAAGAAATCATAAAAATCAGATCAGAAATAAATGAAAAAGAAATGAAGGAAACAATAGCAAAGATCAATAAAACAAAAAGCTGGTTCTTTGAGAAGATAAACAAAATAGATAAACCACTAGCCAGACTCATCAAGAAAAAAAGGGAGAAGACTCAAATCAATAGAATTAGAAATGAAAAAGGAGAAGTAACAACTGACACTGCAGAAATAAAAAAAATCATGAGAGATTACTACAAGCAACTCTATGCCAATAAAATGGACAATCTGGAAGAAATGGACAAATTCTTAGAAATGCACAACCTGCCAAGACTGAATCAGGAAGAAATAGAAAATATGAACAGACCAATCACAAGCACTGAAATTGAAACTGTGATTAAAAACCTTCCAACAAACAAAAGCCCAGGACCAGATGGCTTCACAGGTGAATTCTATCAAACGTTTAGAGAAGAGCTAACACCTATCCTTCTCAAACTCTTCCAAAATATAGCAGAGGGAGGAACACTCCCAAATTCCTTCTACGAAGCCACCATCACCTTGATACCAAAACCAGACAAGGATGTCACAAAGAAAGAAAACTACAGGCCAATATCACTGATGAACATAGACGCAAAAATCCTCAACAAAATACTAGCAAACAGAATCCAACAGCACATTAAAAGGATCATACACCATGATCAAGTGGGGTTTATTCCAGGAATGCAAGGATTCTTCAATATACGCAAATCTATCAATGTGATAAACCATATTAACAAATTGAAGGAGAAAAACCATATGATCATCTCAATAGATGCAGAGAAAGCTTTCGACAAAATTCAACACCCATTTATGATAAAAACCCTCCAGAAAGTAGGCATAGAGGGAACTTTCCTAAACATAATAAAAGCCATATATGACAAGCCCACAGCAAACATCATCCTCAATGGTGAAAAACTGAAAGCATTTCCACTAAGATCAGGAACAAGACAAGGTTGCCCACTCTCACCACTCTTATTCAACATAGTTTTGGAAGTTTTAGCCACAGCAATCAGAGAAGAAAAGGAAATAAAAGGAATCCAAATCGGAAAAGAAGAAGTAAAGCTGTCACTGTTTGCAGATGACATGATACTATACATAGAGAATCCTAAAGACTCTACCAGAAAACTACTAGAGCTAATCAATGAATTTGGTAAAGTAGCAGGATACAAAATTAATGCACAGAAATCTCTGGCATTCCTATATACTAATGATGAAAAATCTGAAAGTGAAATCAAGAAAACACTCCCATTTACCATTGCAACAAAAAGAATAAAATATCTAGGAATAAACCTACCTAAGGATACGAAAGACCTGTATGCAGAAAATTATAAGACACTGATGAAAGAAATTAAAGATGATACAAATAGATGGAGAGATATACCATGTTCTTGGATGGGAAGAATCAACATTGTGAAAATGACTCTACTACCCAAAGCAATCTACAGATTCAATGCAATCCCTATCAAACTACCACTGGCATTTTTCACAGAACTAGAACAAAAAATTTCGCAATTTGTATGGAAACACAAAAGACCCCGAATAGCCAAAGCAATCTTGAGAACGAAAAAAGGAGCTGGAGGAATAAGGCTCCCTGACTTTAGACTATATTACAAAGCAACAGTAATCAAGACAGTATGGTACTGGCACAAAAACAGAAAGATAGATCAGTGGAACAGGATAGAAAGCCCAGAGATAAACCCACGCACATATGGACACCTTATCTTTGATAAAGGAGGCAGGAATGTACAGTGGAGAAAGGACAGCCTCTTCAATAAATGGTGCTGGGAAAACTGGACAGGTACATGTAAAAGTATGAGATTAGATCACTCCCTAACACCATACACAAAAATAAGCTCAAAATGGATTAAAGACCTAAATGTAAGGCCAGAAACTATCAAACTCTTAGAAGAAAACATAGGAAGAACACTCTATGACATATATCACAGCAAGATCCTTTCTGACCCACCTCCTAGAGTAATGGAAATAAAAACAAAAATAAACAAATGGGACCTAATGAAACTTCAAAGCTTTTGCACAGCAAAGGAAACCATAACCAAGACCAAAAGACAACCCTCAGAATGGGAGAAAACATTTGCAAATGAAGCAACTGACAAAGGATTAATCTCCAAAATTTACAAGCAGCTCATGCAGCTCAATAACAAAAAAACAAACAACCCCATCCAAAAATGGGCAGAAGACCTAAATAGACATTTCTCCAAAGAAGATATACAGACTGCCAACAAACACATGAAAGAATGCTCAACATCATTAATCATTAGAGAAATGCAAATCAAAACTACAATGAGATATCATCTCACACCAGTCAGAATGGCCATCATCAAAAAATCGAGAAACAATAAATGCTGGAGAGGTGTGGAGAAAAGGGGACACTCTTGCACTGCTGGTGGGAATGTGAATTGGTTCAGCCACTGTGGAGAACAGTATGGAGGTTCCTTAAAAAACTACAAATAGAATTACCATATGACCCAGCAATCCCACTACTTGGCATATACCCTGAGAAAACCAAAATTCAAAAAGAGTCATGTACCAAAATGTTCATTGCAGCTCTATTTACAATAGCCAGGACATGGAAACAACCTAAGCGCCCATCATCGGATGAATGGATAAAGAAGATGTGGCACATATACACAATGGAACATTACTCAGCCTTAAAAAGAAATGAAATTGAGCTATTTGTAATGAGATGGATAGACCTAGAGTCTGTCATACAGAGTGAAGTAAGTCAGAAAGAAAAAGACAAATACCGTATGCTAACACATATATATGGAATTTAAGGGAAAAAAATGTCATGAAGAACCTAGGGGTAAGATAGGAATAAAGACGCAGACCTACTGGAGAACGGACTTGAGGATATGGGGAGGGGGAAGGGTGAGTTTTGACAGGGCGAGAGAGAGTCATGGACATATACACACTAACAAACGTAGTAAGGTAGATAGCTGGGGGGAAGCAGCCGCAAGGCACAGGGATATTAGCTCGGTGCTTTGTGACAGCCTGGAAGGGTGGGATGGGGAGAGTGGGAGGGAGGGAGACGCAAGAGGGAAGACATATGGGAACATATGTATATGTATAGCTGATTCACTTTGTTATAAAGCAGAAACTAACACACCATTGTAAAGCAATTATACACCAATAAAGATGTTTAAAAAAAATAAAATAAAAAATAAAGTATAGAATCTTAAAGCAAATCTATAAAGAATATTACAAGAATAGAATCACAGCCAGTTTCTCCTTTGAACATGCATGCAAAATGTGTAAAGAGAAGCACAAACTATATCCATGGTATGTAAAACAATCATATATCAGAATCAAAGTAGCTTTATTCTGGCAATGCAAGGTTGAAAAAAAAAAAAAAAAAAACAAGAAATATTTATTAGCCCAAGCGAGTAGGAAGCTGGACTAGATTTTTATACAAGAATATTTTATACAAGAATCTATGAGATGCAAGAGGGAAGAGATATGGGAACATATGTATATGTATAACTGATTCACTTGGTTATAAAGCAGAAACTAGCACACCATTGTAAAGCAATTATACCCCAATAAAGATGTTAAAAAAAAAAAAAGAATCTATGGCTCTATCGCATGTAGGTTACAAAAGATTGTTCCTGTGCTCAGAGGGCTTGCAATCTAGCCTGCAGACAGAATAAATAGGTGTGAAATTTCAGGCACTGGATGATCAGTGTCAAATAAGTGGTACATACAAGTGTGCAGAGAAAGCAGGGGATCATGCAGGTGTAATCATGAAGTTTCACTGACCAGTTTCAAGGAACTGGCTGCTCTCCATATGGATGCCTGAACAAGATGGAGCTGCATGAAATATACTGATTACGATTTCAGAGACCTCGGACCTCATTTCTTACTTATTTCCCTAGTCAAACCAGCTTGTACTCTTGGTGGCAAGTTCTACGTATCTACCCAGAGAACCAAATTCTAATAAAATTCCAGGAATTGAGAAATCAAATTTAGATTCAAATCAATCTTACACTTGTTCACTCACTTGGTATAATAAACACCGCATGAAAGAAGAAAAAAGTAAAGTGGGAAAAACATAAAGTAGTAAATGGTGTATATTTAACTGTATTCCATTAGCCATTTTTCCCTTCTCAGGTGAAGCTAAAAGTGGTTCTGGGAAGAGAAGATTATAGTGACTTCGGTTTTTTTAAAAGCTTAGTAAATTTGGTGATTTATTAACATGCTATCTTACTATTAATGTACTAGTATTTTCAGACTCAATGAAAAATGGTTTCACAACTTATTTTATGATAACAGATGCTAGCATTTCAATGCCAATCTTTCTCACACAGTGTTGGATCATCATCTAATAGATGTGTAATAACTAGAAATGACTCTGAATAGAGGAATTTAAGAAAAACCAAAAATGCTTGTGAATACTTGAAGAAGATGATGAATAAATACACACAACTTCTGTGTCCTGCTACTCCCTTTTGAATTTAAGTTCAGTTTGGCGATTTTTGTTTTTGACCCAGATTGAATGGAGCTGGTCTAATGAGTAGAAGAAAATGGATTCAGTCATCTCAGTAAGTCAGGAAGATATATGTAGACTCCTTGTACTGGGTGTATATTCTAGTTAATTTCTAATAAGAAAGTGTTTCGAAAATAAATTTGGTTAAAAGAACATGTAGTTATATACTTAAAATATTTGTCCTAGAAAGGTCTTTTACTATCATCAAGTAAAATTTACCAGGTTTCAAGGGGATGCACAGATAAACTAGAAGCAAGAGTGTAAAGTTTAAAGAGTCTAACTCAGGTTTTCAATGCTGTATCTCCTTTCCTCCTTCTCATCTCCTACCATCTGGCCCTCGGGCAGTAACCCGGCAGTGTAAACCTCAGTTGACGCCATAAACTACAAACTACCTGCTGCTGAGGCATTGAGGCTCCAGTGTCCTGGAATCCACAGGCACCAAATTTATAATCTCTATTCCTAAAATCTGAGGCAAATAGTAGCTCTTCTCACAAAGCTACATTAGTCTGGGAAAAGAAAACCAAATCACCTTGGCGTCTGATATCCAAAGTCAGTGGGATTCATAGGATACTATTTTCAGCAGGTTAGGATTTAGGGCATTCCCCCAGAGTAGGGATGGGGTGCTGGGCGTTTCCAGCAAGTTCCCAGGTGATGCTACTGCTGCTGCTGCTCTGGAGACCTCACTTTGAAAACCACTGGTCCATCAGTAGACTCCGTTCTTCCCGTCATCCCTACCCATGTTTCCAGGCATGCTGAAATTATGCAGAATGCCAGGGCTTCATGTCTGCAGGGACAGACTCTTAACACGGTGGCACAGCACCTAAAATAACTTCCCATGTTTATTTTGATAATATTACAGTATCATTCCTCAAATGTCACTAATTTTTTTCTACGAAGATTAATTTTTGAAATTAGAGGTGACAAACTGAACAGAATTCTAATTATAAATTTATTCTTATTAATAATGCTATTTCACTCTTGTTTTCTCTCTGCCCCTCACTCCTAATTCTGCCCCTTTGTAAAATGTCTCAGTGGGAATAATGGAGCAGCTTTTCCATTCTCATGGACTTCCCCTTGCTCTAAAGACATCTGAATAAAGAAGAACAACGGGAACGGTAATTCTGTCCTAGTTCTATCTCATATGCTTCGCCAAGAATTCACACACCACAATATTGGAATATTCTCTATAGGGCACTGTCTGACTAATACAAATTTCCATCTGTTTCCATCCTGTGCATCTAAAACATTAGCTCAGATTCCTAATTTTTATATTAATTCAAGAACATATGTAAAAACAGTTTTGAAAATTAATGATATTATGTAATTGTTCTGGTCAAGACTCTTGGTTGCAAGGAGAGCAACCAACTCAAGCTAACTCAGAGCCATTTGTATACATCTGGAGTTTCAGGAGAAGTGGGTCTCTGATTCAGGGGAATGTCAAGGAAGCATAGTTGGGCCCTAATTAACTACAACTGGGAAATGGTATGTAGAGCGACCAGGGACTCTCTCCACCCTCTTTCTCCCCGCCCCCAACATGACTCCTCTCATAAATGATGCATTTTCCTTCAATTTCTCTAACTCCACAAACTTGATCCCCTCCCCCGTCCCACCCCATTCCAGCCAAACATGCACTCTACACGGCCTTTCGTCTTGACTCCCCACACCTTAACTGTTCCAGTTTCTCAAGGTCCAACCCATAACTTTACAGGAGAAAAAAATGGCCCCAGTAATTTCAGCTCCCCCCGCCCCCAGTCTGGATTTTTCTTCCTCAGCAGTGGGGGCTGGTCACCCATAACAAGCCTGTTAGCCTAGGCCTACTCTTTCACAGGAAAAGTGGGAGCAAAACCAATGAAGGAGGAGAAAGGAAGCAGGATCATGTAGAGAGATAAGTAAAACCTGACACAAGGCTACCAACAGCCTCGGTCAGCTCATGGCAACCATCCAGAGTTGATCCAAGCTGGAGCAAGATCCAGGGCCAATATGCCCCTTCACTGACAGTCACTGGATACGGGTTACCCCTGCAAAGAGGCGTGACCTTGGGTGAGTCACTTTACTTCAGCTGAAGCAACTCTCAAAGAGGGCTGACAGCCGAGGACTGTCTTCCAGCAGCACTCCCAGCAGCTGGAGACTGTCCTTCATTCCTGAAAGACATCTGGGCAGCACATCACACCATACACTGCAGCCTACCCTTGCACCATATGAATCCACTTCTTTCTCTAGGTTCTGGGAGCAACTCCTCCAGGATTCTGGTAGACTTCTCTTCCTGGCGGAAGCTTAGAAGAAGACTAGTGAGAAGAACCAGATCCTCCTCTGCTGGAGCTGGTCTTAGTGCCACAACTGATGTTCACTGTCTCCCTCCTCTACCACCCAGTATAGATTCCTCTCACCCGCAGCCAACACATCCTCTGGTCACCATTATTTACCTGATGGTGTAATTCAGAGCCTCCCTGGAATCTCATCACTATGACCGTCTCTGATTGGGGTTGCTGTACTTGTCTATTTACAGTCAATGTAGGGCAAAGGAGCACCAAGATGTATCCAAGTGAATCACGCTGGTGCCAGATGTATTCCTCCGTGTTCCCACGTGTTCCAGCAGCCCTATACCCTCCTGATCGGGATCAGTGATCTCTGCCAAAAAGGAAATTCATCTTCTTGCCTCTGCTGTTCTTTGGCACAAGGAGCCCAAAGTACCTAGAGAGCAGCTTTAGCTTGTAGTTCAAGGGAAGTTTTGCTGTGTCCCCTGATGAAAGTGATTCCTCTTTGAGAAAAACACACTCTAAACTCAGAGGAATGGGAAGCACAAATTTCCTAAGTGGGTCGATGGGAGTTATGGCTAGTGGGATCACTCCTGTTTCCCCCACACCTGGTTCCTGAACTATATGTTCCACCTATTGGAGACACAGCACCATTGAAAGGTCTTTGATTTAAGGTATTTTGCATCCTCGAGGATGGAGTCTCATCCTGGAAAAGTATTATTTTTGAGTTAGCTATTCAGCTGGGCCTTCAGCAGTCTGCTCCTTTATTCTATCAAGCTGGCAACTACTGGATGATGCAGTATGCATTACACAGTGAATTCTGTGGTCATTGACGCCCACCTGTACCTCCTGTTCAGGTGTCTGTGTGTCTGTTGGCCTGATGTATAGGGATCCCTGCTTAGGGACTGAACACTCTGTAAGCCCCATGAGAGTGGTGTTGGCTGAAGCCCTCCAGGCAAGAAGAGCAAACCACCCATACCTGGGATATGTGTCCCTCCTGTAAGATTGAATTACTGCTCCTTCCAGGATAGGAGGGCTCAAATGTAGTCAACATGCCTCCAAGTAGACACTGGTCTTCCCAAGGGATGGTGCTGTATTTGTGGCTCATTCTTTGTCTCTGCCACTGGTATTGTGGACATGAATTGTCAGCTCAATCAGCCTTTTTAAGTGCTGTTGAGCTCATGTAGAACTCCATCTCTGAAATCATGGCTACACATTTCATGCATGTATGTCAGCACTGGAGTAAATGAAGAGAGAATTTGGCTGATTTTAACAATCTATTTTGTTGTTCAGTGCCTCTTCCATGGTGGGTATTAATATGCAATAGAAAGATCTTCACACTTTGTCTTCATGCCATATGCCCACCCACGTGCCTCTCCCCCAGATCTCCATGTCCCCAATCTTCTAATCTTTCTTCCTCTAGACCAGCCAACCAAGACATTCACTACTGCCCATGTGTTTTATGTTTCATCCTTGAACCACAAAGTAAAAGACCAGATGCACTGCCTGAAGCTCTACCCATTGGGAGGGCTTTTTTTTTGCGTTACGCGGGGCTCTCACTGTTGTGGCCTCTCCCGCTGCGGAGCACAGGCTCCGGACGCGCAGGCTCAGTGGCCACGGCTCACGGGCCCAGCCGCTCCGCGGCATGTGGGATCTTCCCGGACAGGGGCACAAACCCGTGTCCCCTGCATCGGCAGGCGGACTCTCAACCACTGCGCCACCAGGGAAGCCCCGGGAGGGCTTTTTATCACCACCTTTTTTCAAGAATATGCCTGAATAGTACTATAGTGCAACCACTGTTCATTTTCAGCTACTCCTCTTATTAACAATGCTTAGACTTTTTCCTCTTCCATCAGCTGTTATAAAGGATGACCCATGTTACCACAGATTCAGACTGAAAGGGAGCCACTAGGACAATAGTGGTAGAGAAAGTGGATATCTGCCCTACATGCTGGTTCAGATTGCTTGTGTCCCTAGTTCTGTTTATGATCCCAGATGAATATCTTCCATCCTATGAATGGTTAGTCGATGTACCTGACCTTACCATATCGTGGGTCTGATAAAATCCAACTCATAATGGACAGTTCTGCCCAAATGAGCACTTGGTGTCCCATGGTCAGGTGTTCTGTCTCTCCTAAGGCCAGTAATATGCCAGGAGCTATCTTTTAAAAGATGTATAACTCTCTGCTTCAAACAGCATAGTCTTTCTCCAATACCCTGTGGACCTGTGTTGTGGTTTTCTCCCAGTAAGGACTTACCATAAATTCCACATGATGCGTTTTTCCACCACAACTATCTATTACACCACCGTATGACCTGATAGATCACATACCTCAAGTGGCAAGGCACTCGCACTGCAGCCGGGACTTGCTGAAAGACTTTCTTGCCCTGGGCCTAACTCAAAGCTGTCAGCCTTTTGTGTCACCCAATACATCGGTCGGAGTATTATTCCCAAGTGTGGAATATGCTGTGTCTAAAACTTAAAAAGGTACCAAACATTGGATTTTCTTCTTTATGGTAGAAGTTGCAAAATAAATAATCTGTCCTTTACTTTGGAGGAGGTGCACTGATGTGGAGGATGTGAAGAGTCCCTGAATGTTTAGTCCCCATTCTCTACAGCACATGTGCCCTTACCATGTTCTCCAACATACTAGCCATTTCTTGCTTATCCATGCTGTTTCACATGATATTATCAATATAGCAGACCAGTGTAATGTTCTATAGGATGCTCATCTGGTCCATATTACGACAGCTGAAGAGAGAGCTGACATAACACTGGAAAAAAATGGTAAATACTGCTGTCCAAAGTGAATACAAACTTTGTTTCTCTTTTTGAAAAGAGATAGAAAATAATGCTAAGGAAGAATTCCTAAGGAAAACTGATGGCTAAGGGTCATTTTCTGTTAGCCCTTCCATCATCTGGGAATAAGTACTCTAGTCCTAGAGAAGGATTCTGGGCAGGACCACAAGACATGTGTACTACACAAAAAACCAATATTCTAAGAATTAGTATTATTAAAACTAATTTTTAATAAAATAATGTGACTATAGGACACTTTACTATTCGTGAAGTATTTTGAAAAATTACATTTTTCTTTACAACAACTCTGTGAGGTTATCAGGTTGGGTATTATTATCTTTAATTTACACATTTTTAAAACCCTGAGGCTCAGAGAATTTAAATTCATTCCTTATGTTAGAAAAACTATCACCCACTTGATGTTTGATGTTTCCGCAAATATCAAACATTTGATATTAGTATAATTATCAAATGATTTTAAAAAACCCACACAACCTGACATCAGATTAAGAGGCTTTCCACTCTCCCACTGAGGATATCTGTATGATAAATAAGACCAAAGATTCAATAATAAGAGTATAACATCAAGCTTCCCCTCTAGAATATGTGAGTGAATTTTTAAAAACTTTTCCTTACAGCTCTGCTCTTTTACGCTAAGAAATAATTATAAGGATTGACACTCAAGAAACAGGTCAATCAGTGAATTAAGAAAAGGATTATTTTTGGGCTTCCCTGGTGGCGCAGTGGTTTAGAGTCCGCCTGCCAATGCAGGGGACATGGGTTCATGTCCCGGTCTGGGAAGATCCCACATGCCGCGAAGCGGCTGGGCCCGCGGGCCATGGCCGCTGAGCCTGCGCGTCCGGAGCCTGTGCTCCGCAACGGGAGAGGCCACAACAGTGAGAGGCCCACGTACGGCAAAAAAAAAAAAAAAGGACTATTTTTTAAAGTAAGAGTGCTTGACAGTTCTCGTGGGCTGGAGGGAGGCATCTCTTCAGACTCTGAAATAAAATAAATATCTTCTCTGAGCGTTAAAAAAAAGTCAATGCTTAAAGGATTAGAAAAGAATTAAGCAAATTTCATCTTTGAAAGAAAGACATAGCTAGACCCACAAATTTCAACTATAATCAGAATGAAAATACAGTTAAATCTAAAGAACTATAGTAAGCCATATTAAAGGGGCTTAGTTATCCATGGAGGGAGAGAACGAGTAGCTCCAGTGGCAATACTGGCATTATCCAGTCAACCCTATCCCTATTAGAGTGTGTCCAGCCCAAGAACTGACGGCCCAGGCCCAGTGGGAGGCAGATTCAAAAGATGAAGATGGCTGTATAAGGCCATCTTCGCTTGAACTCACCAAACATCTTTATGAAAATAAACTCTATGTTGATGTTGGCAATGATGGTGTTAAAAACCAAGTGCTAGTAAAATTCCACTACTGTTAATTCTACTGTCAGGGCTCCTTGTGCCCATCTTCCCCATCACCCAAAAAAAAAAAAAAAAAAAAAGGTCATCAAGCCTTCATGCCTTTCTTGCATGGCAGCCAGAACATTTGGTGGAAACTCCCCAGCCACTGACATGTTTACTCTCCTAATTTTTCACTCAGTTTGTTCTTGGCACCTAGAGAGGAGAAGCAATAACGATCATAAGACACATATGGCAGGAGAAGGCCACTGGCTTCGCACAGACTGATGGATGTGCTTGTTCCAGAAAGCTTCAATTTGCAGGAGGAATGACAAGCCCAAATCTGTGTGTTTTCTCTTCTGAGGCAGCCAGGATTTCTCCAGCAGTGCAGTGCTCAACCATCACAAAATCACTACAGTAGCAAGATCATGTGCTCGCCACGGGACTGGACTTAGGAAGAGTACGTTCGCAGAAAAGCCTCTCCCTCAGAAGGCTCTCCTTCCTAAGAAGCATCATAACTGTACAACATCCTAACTACACAGTTCCTCCTCGAGCTCGGCCTCCAGTCACAGATCATGCTCTGTAGTCAGCCAGGTGCTGGCAAGGAGTACTCTCTCTACAAGCTCCTTCAGTGTCATGCGGTGCTAGACATCCTGGTGGCTATAATGTTCTTTACTGCTTTGTAGATGTCGGCTAAAGAGTATCAGGGGCTGTGCTCCAGAAGCAGCAGCTCCATCTAATGACTGAATGCCATCTCCATTCCTTGGTTTCCTCAGCTACAACTGAACACAAGTCTCCCAAAGAATCCTCAGGCTACTCCAACTTTCTTCACCAAAAGTGAAGCAAAGTGATACAATAAAATAAGCCACTCAAGGAAAAAAAGGAAATATCTATTACTCCCTTTTTTCTGCATTAGATGGCTTTGCATATGTTAGTGTATGATAATTATATGTTTAATACTGTCTCTCCCCACAAGGCTGTGAGTTCCTTGAGGAGCTGTGGAAATAAACAATTCCATCCAAATGAAAAAAAGCAAAGGTTCTATCCATTCAGAGCTCGCTAGAGTAAGGGAGTCAGCAGCCATCACTTGTATTTGGTAGAAACTCAAGTGCAGGCAAGGGAAGAGGGAAAGCTTTATAATGCCAAAAATGCAAGGGTTCAGGTAGGCTCTGATTGGAACTTGTTGGCATGAGGAAGCAGAGGTGGGCAAAACAGAAGCGGTGCATCTTACATGATGAACTTGGAGAACATGTTTGGCTTTCTGGTTGGTCCTGATTTGGAAACAGAGGCCAAAAATAGGGACGCTGGCACTCATAGGCTAAGTCCTGACCATTCTTGGCTGATTGTGACAGACCGTGGGCCAGAAATCTTTCGTCATATGTAGTCTGATCATTGTTCGTTTGTATATCAGTCTCTCAGTCTCCCCATTTTATCACTGACTCTCTTGCAGAAAGTTGACCAATTCAGGAAAGGTAGATATCAAGATCTTTACTTTCACTGCCTGAGGATTCTTCAGTTGTCTCCATGGTCAACAGTATTACAAAATCTATTTGACCTTTTTGTTGTTATATCAACATGACAATCATATGAGTAGGTTGTACAGAAGCATTTAAGACTCTGGATAAATTACAACAAACCAGCATCATAACCACTATGACAAAAACAAGAATAATGAATAGTCCCTGTAAGATGATTCAGAATCAGGAACCCTAGTTGCCTAACCAAGGTCAGGAGCATAAATCCTATACGCTATGAAGATCAGCCTTAGAGAGCCAAGATGTTTCCTTAAGGCTTTTTCCTTAAGCCTGTTCTACCTTCCTTGTACCCATTTCATTGATCCAAATATAGCAAGAAATATTAGCAGTGTCACAGATGCCACCGGAACTAGCCAACAAGAAACAGCAATAGAAACGTGCATCACTACGCATGCCAACTGATCTGTTTTCCATTTAAGGCAGAGGTGGTGTTGTTAATAACATCTGACTATTGGTCTATCTGTCTGGTTTCCACTACTGTGAATACTGCTCTGTTTGCATAAACAATGAGTCAGTAATTCTTCCAGGTAGAGTATTTGAATAATTATGAGTACCGTCATTTAGGAACTCACATCTGATTTATGGAATTGTAAATAATATAAGATTTTATTATTTATAGATTTGTAATAATAATATACCTTCTCTCCAGCCTTGGTGACTTAGAGAATTAAGTTCTCTATGTACAGAAAATTCTCAGAATACCTTTCCTGAGGTAAATGAGATGTTAATGTGAAGCAAACAGGACCAGCGTGTCGGCCACAAAGGAAGTAGTATCCTATAGGGGCACGTGCAGATCCAGGGAAAAAGGAGTCATTTATGACATAAAGTTGGAACCAAGCCATTACATTATCTGGTTACATATTTGGATCTCTATTATTCTTTTCCAAATAATAAGTATTTGGTCACTGCCCTTCAAAGGTTGTTGAATTGAAATTTAGAATTATCTAGGATCTGATCAAGAGATTATAATAATTGGTCCTTTTCCTGGAAAAAAAGGACACTAGCAAAGTCACAGGTTGATTTTTTTTAAGGTCATCTGTTCATGTAGATGCAAGTGGAAATATCACCAGCTGTAATTCCCTATGGTCTCATTTGATGAGACCAGAATTGCCCAGAGGTTTTTATGATAGGGATCTGGTAATAGCTGGCATTTCTAGCAATCAGTGAGATTGAGGGGAGTGGATAGCATTTAGGATAATCTAAGGATAGCATTAGAGTATACACTGACTAACAACTATTATTATGAAGGAATAAAAAAAGAAAAAGAGCTGCAGGTAGTCAAAAAACAGTGATCTTTAGAAACTGAGAAAAAGAGTGAATATACACAAGCGAATCAAAAACAAAGCAAGAATTAGGCAGGTGTTTTGGTCCAATGTCTTGGGGGAATCTATATATTATCTGAGGTCATCTGTTTGTTTTAAAGTTCTTGAGCTAGTGCCTACTTATGAAAATAGAGCTGTTCTAAAGGATTTCTGAGAATCCTCAGTTTGAGGTCCCCTATTCGAGTAGTCTTCCAATTATGTGGAATTTTGAATTGCCTCTTTAGTTGTGAAATGTGAGCGCAAAGATTGACTCCCTGGAGGTTCACTGCTGTGTTTATTGTTAAAACTACCAGATAAGGTTACTTCCAGGGAGGTTCAAGGGCAGTTTTTCTTTGATATCTCTTCCAATATATGAAACCTCCTGGCTGAATATCATACAGAGGCTCTTTGGGAAGATGTTGTAGGAAGGTGGCTTTCATCTGCTGGTGATAGGGAATGGGTATGGTACCTGAGCCCCTTGCAATATTTTGTCCTATCTGCATGCGGTAGGGAAGAGTTTAGTATTGAAGAGGAAATCACTAAATGCATGAGACTTCCAGTTAACAATGTGTCCCTCAGGGAGTGGACCGTATGACCATAAGAACTAATGAGAATACTTTGGCCAAGGGAGCTCAAGGGTTTCTAAAGGTTCTCCTAATTTTAATTTAAGGAAGCCTTTTGTTCTTTTAACCTTTCCAGAAGATTCTATGTGGTAAGGACAGTAAAGGTTTTGAGAAAGGGGTAACACTTTACAGAGTTCTTTTTTTTTTTTTTTTTCCCATATAGTGTGTGCCTTGGCCACTGACATAAAAGTTGATATGCTACAGGCCGGAAACATAAATTCAAGCAGATTTTTAGCAACTGTAGGGGCTATAGTTTTTCAGCAAGGAAATGCTCCAACCTGTTCTGAAAATAGATGTGCAATAACTAAAACATAGTCAAATCCCATAGAGGTGGAAGCAGGATAAAGTGCATTTGAGGGTGTTCAAAAAGCCCTTGAGGCTTTGGTTTCTGGCCATGTCCTACCTTTATAATTTTTCCAGCATTATGTTGTTAACATGTGGCATATGACCCCAAAATAACCTCAGCTGTGTTTTTTAAATTTCCCCACCAATGTTGATTTAAGATAGTAACCAATCTGTCTGTACAATGACGAATAGTTTCAGGCCAATGAATAGTTTCAGCATCTGAGGGAAGCGTGCAACCAGATTTTTCCCATTCTTCCCTTTACAAACCAGGGGCTAAATGTTGGTAATTTATAATGGCCTCTTTGAATCCCTCCAGGACTTATCCTTTCAGGGATTAGACAGGATAATAACCTGCTTGTTTGACATACTGATCTGCTAGAGCGTTTCCTTTAGTTTCCATACTATGTCTTTTTGCATAGGCCTCAACTTTTATAGTAGCCACCTCTCTAGGAAAGTAGGAGTGTGTCTGAAAGTTCCTTAACTTGCTTTTCATTTCTAATGGGGGTTCTAGCAGAAGTGAGAGTCTCCTTTTGTTTCCAAAGCACACCAAAGCCATTACTATGTCAAAAGCATATCTGCTACATGTATATATGTATATCTGCTATATGTATATATGTTTACTCTCTGGTCTTTGGTTAACTGACAAGGTCTAGTAAGTGCAGTAAGTTCTCCATTTAGGCTTATTTTACATACGGTAGAGGACTATATCTGCCTATGAAAGAGGACTATATTCTAAAGGGGAGCTTCAATTAGTGATATCATATCCTGTTTGATAATCTTCAGCTTCTGTTTTGAGGTATGACCCATCAATAAATAACCAGGTCAGAGTTCTCCGTGCGAGTCTCCAGGAAACCTGGGCAGAGTACAATGACGATCATAAGGCTCCCCTTCCAGCAAGGATGGGGGCGTGGCAGGATTCAGGTACTGCAATGGAGAATAATAATGTGAGAGGGAGAGGGAAGGAATTTCATCAAAAGTTAACTGGCTGGCTGAAAAGTGTTGTGTGTTCTCCGCCAGCAGTAATAGCTATACTGCATGAGAAGCCATGAGGTCAAGCAGGGAACCCAGATCTAGTTCAACAGAAGCACCAACAAGTTTTACAGCAACAGCTGTCATATCAGGAGTAAGGTTATAGTAAGCAAATAGTTTTTGGTGGTTCCCATGAAATTGAGTTACAATGGCAAAATCTTGTCCAGATGGCACAAATAGACAGAAGGGTTTTGTGTAGTTAGTGGTGTCGAAGTAAGGTTGCTGAAGAGCCTTCTTCAGGTTATGGAAGGCCTGTTAATGCCTGGGCTCTCTGAAGAGAGAGTTTCGTACCGTAGACTCAGCCAACTCCTAAAAAGGCATCGCAATTTCGGTAAAATTTGGCACCCATTGACTATAATATCCAGTTAAACTTAGAGATTCTCTTAATAGTTATTTTTTGAAGTGTCTAGGATAAGTTTAGATTGTTTTCAGTCTATCCGGAGAGAGTACTTTTCCCTCATTTATGTAGGTCATACCCTAAATAATGAACCATATTTTAGCAAAAGTTGTCTTTTGAAACTGTTTGTCCCTTTTCTGCTAAGGCTGGGAGAATGTAAACTGAACACTTTTTTATGAGTTTCCTTGTTCTCTGAACAAAGTAGGAGATCATCCACATATTTTTCACAATTGAATCACAAGGGAAATTTAATCTTTAAGTATTGATGTGAGGAAAAGACCCTGTGGTGCGATTGTCCAGGTGTATTGTTGTCTTATTCAGGTAATGGCAACAAGATATTGCCTATTCTGTTCTAAAGCCACACTGAAAAAGACGGAGCAACGATCCAATACAGTAAAGCAAGTGGCTTCAGGCAGAGTTAATGACAGGATGGTATTTACATTAGGTACCATCCGGAACCAAAGGATAACAATTTTGCTGATGGCGCTAAGGTCTGAACAAATTGGTATCTTCCTCTGTCTAGTCTCTTTACTGGCAGGACAGAAGTGTTACAAAGGCTATTGCGTTGTATAAGACCTTTGTACACAAAGCTTTGAACTATTAGTTTGATCCCTTCTTTTGCTTCTGGCTTCAAGAGATACTGGGGAAGTTTGGATAATAGTTTGGTAGGATCCACCTGAATTTTGCTAGGTTCTGCTTCTATTATTTTTCCTATGTCAGCTGAAATTTTAGCTCATAGTGTCAGGTACGATGTAAAGACCTTTATCTGGGCCACGTATCAAATATAATGGAGAAGACAAAGGAGACACAACTTGATTACAAATAAGGGTATCCTCAGGAAATAGTCCTTCTGGTATGTATTTCATACTACAGTCGCATTTGCAAAGTAAATCCTTCTCTATTAAGTTTGCAGGGGAGGTATCACAGAACAGGAAGGAATGTTTTTAGTTAAGGGCCCAAGGGTTACAGTTAAGGGCTGGGAGACAGGGAACATCTGTGATTATTTGAAATACCTACCATCTGAGTGGTGTGTTTACTCTCAAGGAAGAAGTTGAGCAAATATGGCAAAGCCTAATGTAGAAGGAGGATTGTCTATGTCTACCAGTAATTGATGAGGTTGACCATCTATATTTATATTTAATTCACCCTGAATGTTTAAACTTAAGGAAAATATTGAGCTCTTTTTCCTTCCCTGAAGCATCCCTCATTCACCAGAACTAAAGAATTTTTCTTTGCCTTGGTTTTTCTTTGGTTAGATGGGGCTGCCTTTTTTTCCAGTGTCATTTCAATTTATAAATATCTACAAGTGTCCTTGTCAATAGGTGGTTAGTTGGGAAGTGTGCCACCTAACAATTTGATCTATAGGACCTTAAGGTTATTTGGGGTTTCATCTTGGTTTTGGTTCTAAAGCCCTTTCAAAATGTTCTGTCAGGTGTAATTCAGGTAAAGGAACTATTTACCATTCCAATTTCATCTTTGAATTAGCTCTCCAATTTCATGTTCAACTCCATTGCCAAAATGAGAGGAAAGGACTGCCCCTTCTTTAACTCCCAAATAATTTTGGAAGGATTTTCCAATCTTCCTAAAAATCTCTTATTATTTTATTACTTTTCTGTTTGCATGATTAAACTATGGTTCAACCAAATTTTAAAATGTTTAAAAATATTTTTTAATTTTAAATTGTGGTTAAGAAACACAGAACATGAAACTTAATCTCCGTATCATGTTTAAGTGTTCGGTTTAGTAGCGTTAACTACATTCACATTATTATGCAACAGATCTTCAACTGGTTTTTATCGGAAATATTTTGGGTATGACTTTTAGGGGACTGCTCTACTGCAGGGGGGTGCATTATTTGACTCTCAGGTTTATTGTGGAAGGAAGGATCCTTATAGTTGCCTTTCTGGGTCAGTCCAATCACCTTTTGCAAGTCAGAATTTAGCATCTGAGGTTTCAACCAACATGTGTACAGCTTAATATAGATCAGGTAACCGTGGGTCTAATGCACCCCAAGGAATTTTAAATTCTTCTGTGAATATTTGCTGGTCTCTCTGGGTTTAGGGAAATCCTAGTTATAGCTCTTGACTTAATTTGGTTCCAAAGTTTAAATTCTACAGTTGCTTACACACTTGACTCATGGGAGGGATGGATTTTAGAGGAAATTGGAGTTTGGATTCTTAAAAGAATTAGGTGATCTGGACAAGAGCAAGAAAGGGAGGAGTCAAAAGAGGTATAAAAGGAGAGATCAGAAGGGAAAAAAGAAGAACATTTGGTTAGTGGGAGGCAACTGGAGGACAAGGATGGGGAGGATTTACCTGGGAAATGAGTCTTATGTTTTGTTATATGAGTTTGTCAAACTGCTTGTTAGCATTGGCAAAAAAATCTTCTAGTAAAGAAATCGTTGATGATAATTTTATTTGGAGGCCTCTGCTACCAATAAAAATGCTGCCCATTGGGCCTGAAAAATATTATTCTCTTTCTTTCTAAGGTGTCCCTCAAATGAACAATTGGAGATTGGAGACAAGATGGCGGAGTAGAAGGACCTTGAGCTCACCTCCTCTCATGAGAACACCAAAATCACAACTAACCACCACACAACCATCTATAAAAAAGACTGGAACCTAACAAAAAATATATTCCACATCCAAAGACATAAAGAAGAACCCAGCGAGAAAGCAGGAGGGGCACACTTGTGATATAATAAAATCCCAGACGCCCTGGTGGGCAACCCACAAACTGAAGAATAATTATATCGCAGAAGTTCTCCTACAGGAGTGAGAGTTCTGAGCCCCATGTCAGGTTCCCCAGCCTGAGGGTCTGGAGGAGGAGCCCCCAGAGCATTTGGCTTTGAAGGCCAGTGGAGCTTGATTGCAGGAGTTCCACAGGACTGGGAGAAACAGAGACTCCACTCTTGGAGGGTACATACAAGGTCTCGTGTGCACCAGGACCCACGGCAAAAGCAATGACTTCATAGGACCTTGGGCCAGACTTACCTGCTGGTCTTGGAGGGTCTTCTGGGGAGGGATGAGGTGGGGGGGTGTGGCTGTAGCTCTCTTTGGGTCATAAAAGTTGGTGGCATAAATATCAAATGAACAATTGTGTTCAAGTCAAATGTTCCCCAGAGTGGCCACTGAAAGCCAAATCATCTTCAGTGATTATGCCATTAGAAAAATAGGTACAAGACTTGAGAGCACCTAAAAGAAGCGGAAATCTTTCCAACAAAAACAGACGATTTAGTCTTAGACAACCCCATAGCAATGGTCGCTAAAAAGTGACGATTGTGCACCTCACGCCTTGGGCCTCAACTAATACTTATCTGCCTCCAACCACAGACCAGACAGTCTGCACCCCCAACAGGCAGAAAACTCTCAGAACTTTCAAAGCCAAGCTCTCAAATCAGAAATTAAAGACGGAAGGAGAACCTTATCTAGTTTTGTTGCTGACATACAACAACATTTTTCCAAATGGATACTAGCTTGATGAGAAACCATAAACTCAATGGTCGGTGAAGCTGGCTTTTGAACAACAGGCTTATTATACCCTGTAACGCTCTATGACCAGGATCTGTTTGGTGAGTCTCCTTCTGATTACAACACCTTTAGACGCACAACAAAAAATGGCAGCACAAAAGAGAACAAAAGAGGATGAAAAGGAATGGCTTGATTCCACCAAGGATGCCAAACAAACGGGCACCAATAACAAAACCCTGGTACCAAACTGAGAATAAATAGCCAAGTTATACAAAAGGAGCCCAGTTTAGGCCTAGTGCTGACTTACCGCAGGGGCAGGGATTCAACAAGCCTCAAGCACCAAAACACAGGGGCCTCCATTGAGTATCACACATCTAAGTGACAGGCTGTGCAGAGTGGATCTCAGTGAAACCTCCAGGAGAACTGTGGAAATAAACAAAGACCATCCAAATGAGAACAAACAGGCCTACGTATTCAGAGCTTTCTGTAACAAGGGAGTCAGTCACCATCACTTGCGCTTGACAGAAACTCAAAGGCAGACAAGGGGGTGGAAAATTTTACAGTGCAAAGAAGGAAGCCTCCAAGTCTGCTGTGACTGGAGGTTTGCTGACACGGGGAAGCAGGAGCTAACTGGAAGCAAGATATCTTATATGATTGGTTTAGGGAGCATATTTGGCTTTCTCTCTCTCATTGGTCCTGAGTTGGAAGCAGGGACAAAAAAATAGAGAAGCTGGCACTCATAGACCAAGTCCTGACTGTTCCTGCCTGATTGCTGCAGAAGTGTTGGTTTGACTTTCCAGGCTGGTTGCTGCAGAGACTATGGGTCAGAGTTCCACTGTTATATACAGGCAATCCATTGCCCAATTGCATATTTAGTGTCTCAAGGAAAACCCTATGACTTGTTTAAATTTTTCTCAAGGGTTCTAGCCCCAACCCTGGTAAAGAATAGAAGCTCAATAAATATTTGAGAAGAAGAAAGAGAATGAGGGAGAGAAATAAAAGGCCCAAACAGCAGTGAACCCTAATTAAGTATGATAAGCTAAAGGAAGTGTCCATGCGATGAAGCCATTCGAGAGGTCATAGGAGGCATGCCTTCAGGTGGCATTGCTTAGCTGTGACCCACAGGAACAGCAGGACATAACCTTTCAACATGTATGCAACAGTCCAAAAAGATATCACTTAATCAGAGAAAAGCTATAGGACACCATGCGAAAATGAAAAGAGTCACAATGACTCACAAAAAATATTACCCTCCCAGGCAAAAGGGATGGTCTTTGAGGTAGTGTCTTGTGGGAATACCTATTTAAGTGTCTTTTCAATCACCTGCTTCTGAGGAGTGAGCACTGTCAGAAACTTCTGAAATTTAGTAATAAATAAGAAGTGGCTGTTAACTTCCAGATGAAACTTTATATTGCTCTCATAGGTACCTGAGCTAGACAGGACATTACAGGACATTAGTCCAATGCCTCTGCTTTGCACATACACCTGCATACGTGTACACTGCCCAGCCCCCCACCCCCTCATACATACAAGAGACAGAGACAATTTAAATAGATTCCAACATTACCTGGAGAAAAATAGTCATGGGCTTTTTAAAAAGGAAGTAAATCAGTGCCTAAGGTGTTTGTGAGAGGCCAAGTTAAGAAGCTGGAAGTAAACCAGGGGAGGTAAGCAAAAAATGAATTGTATGTTAATTTCAAATTAGCATTTACACTGGTTCCAGGCTTCAAAGGGCAAGGATCTGAGGAAGTATTCAGAGGAGGAAAATTATTCATCCTAATTGAAAAAGGACAGTCTTGAGGGATTTACACTAGGGATGCAGGCTCTTGGGATTATTGTAATCTGTCCCGTTTTTAGCTGAGCTGTGTGGAGCAAAAAGCCAGCTCCCCTGGGCAAAAAACTGAAAAGCTGGGCAGCCCTTCAAAACAAGTGATGGTCAAGGGCATCAAGAGATATTAGGTTTTAACTCAGAGCTAAAAGAAAACCAAGGAAATTTTAATAGCTTGAATAGCCAAGAGCTATCTTAAGGTGTTGGAGCTATAGAGATAACTATAAAAGTCTAAAATGATATGGGGAGAAGAGGAAAAATAATTTTCCCTCTACTCTTCTAGATTCTTGGCTGAGACCCATTTAATAATAGAGCTTAGCAAGAGAAAAACAAGCAAGTTCAGTCATATGTATATCTAATGTATGCATGGGAGATACCCAAGGAAAACTGAGTAACTCAAAAGTGAAGGCTTACAACTCCAGCTGATACATAGCATCTTGAACAATAAATTCATGGAGAAATGATAAGAGAAAAGAAAGCAGTTTTTGACTTCCAAGGGTGGCAAACTGTGGGAAGGTAGATCTATGGGAGAAAACTAGGAGTAGATAAAGCCTAGTTAGTAAAGTTTGTTATGTAGATTCCTCTGGCGCCTTCTACAGGCTGATAAGGTCTAAAGTTGTTTCTGGGGATTAACTTTTGTCCTTCCTGGTAGACAGGAGAAGAGGGACACATTTACGTGCTACAAAATTTATTTAGGCAAATAGGGGGAGGGGGCTTCCCTGGTGGCGCAGTGGTTGAGAGTCCGCCTGCCAATGCAGGCGACACGGGTTCGCGCCCCGGTCCGGGAGGATCCCACATGCCGCGGAGAGGCTGGGCCCGTGAGCCATGGCTGCTGAGTCTGCGCGTCCGGAGCCTGTACTCCGCAATGGAAGAGACCACAACAGTGAGAGGCCCGCGTACCGCAAAAAAAAAAAATAGGGGGAGGGCAAGGAGCTTTCCTTGTATCTGCTTCTTCTCAGTTGCCTCAGCTCAAAACAATTCTTATGCTAAAGTGGCATATTTGAGGTGGCATATTCGAGGTGGCATATTCTACTACCCTTCTGGGGTGAAGGATTCTTTATGCCTTATACTGGATTAAATAGTGACCCCCCAAATTCATGTCTACCCAGGACCTTTGAATGTGACCTTATTTTAAAATAGGTTCTTTGCAGATATAATCAAGTTAAGATGAAATCATACTGAATAAGGGTGGGCCTTAATCCAATAACTGGTATCCTACTAAGAAGGAATCTGACACAGACATAGGGGAGTAGGACAGAGGCAGAGAGACTCTCGTGATGCAAGCCAAGGAAGAACAAGGATTGCCAGCAAGCACCAGAAGCTGGGAACTCTCTGAGACAGTATGGCCCCCACCAACAACTTGATTTTGGACATCTAGCCTCCAGAACTATGAGAAAATAATTTTCTGTTGTTTTAAGCCACCCAGTCTGTAGTAACTTGTTACAGCAGCCCTAGAAAACTAACATAGGCCAGAGGAAAAAATTGGATGAAAAGTTCAAAAATGGATGTTACATAAATTCAATACATATTTACTGTGCATTAACTATGCCCCAAATTGCGGCTGTAGAGAATACAAAGATACTTATGAACAGATCCTGCATTGGAGGAGCTTAGCATCGAAACTGCCACTGATTTTCACAGGAAAAAAAAAAGATTTTCTTTTCCTTTCAGTGACGCTGTCAGGTTAGCAACATAGTGGAAGACTGATATAAGAGAATCAGAGTTGTGGGTACTCAGCAGGTGGGCCATATTGTGAAATGGCTTGCAAACCACTACAGAGAAAAAAAATTATAACTTCAGGACAAAAAGGTACAATGCAAATCAACTGTTTCTTAAGCAGCTCTGTAGAGAAAAGTAAACTTTCTGAACTACTTTTTCTCCCCCTTCCCCCAGGATTCCTTTCTGGAAGCAAAGTGTTGGTGGGGAGGTAATTACTAATAGCAACATCAGTGCTGACACTTGCTGGAAAAAAACCTTTGGCATTTTTACCTATAACAAACCTGTCACCAGTGAAGGCACTTAAGAAACGTGCCTTGCTAGTCTTCTGAACACTAGAAAAAGAATTATGGTCATGTAAGGCATTTAACAAACACTTCATAAGTGAAAAAGGAGTGATTCTTCTTTTGGCCAATTTCTTCCCAAATTATTAGTTCATAGGGATAGAAACTGACTTCTCTTTTCCCCCAAATGATCAAATTAGAACAATTCTATGTAGTTTTAATCCCTGAAATTAAAAAAATAATAATTTATAAAGCCTGGAACTGACTATTCCTGGGGTTAATTCCTCATGTGACCCTCCACGTCTTCTTATGTAGATCTCTTTCCAACGTCATGTGGGTTTGGGATACATCAAAGAAAAATTGCACTGCATGGAGTTAAACAGGTAAAGGGGACTTTATTCAAGACCATCTCAGTAGAGGTCAAGACTACTGCAACAGGGGATGGAGACTGAATGTAACTCTCAATACCACCAATGGCAGCTGGGTATTTGTAGCCAATGGGCAGGGTGAGGGAGTAGATAGAAAGTTATTAAGAGGAACTTGGTTTGGTATCAAGGATAGAGGGACTCCTGCTAAACTGGCTTGGCAGGATTCTTGCTGAACTAGACGGGCAGGCCAAGGGTAAGACCTAATAGAGAAGAGGGCTCAGAGCAACCTGACTAATGTTCAGTCAAAGAGCGAGAGCCCTCATCACATGATATACCCAAGTAGCCTTTGCATTAACAGAGGTGTGTTAGTCCAAGGTCCAAGAAACGGACCAGATTTACCCACATGTTTGATTGTCTTTGTTTTATTTTCTTTTGGTTTATTGGCCAACTATTCAAATAATTTAGAAATCACCCAAGTAATTTTTACTAATTGGTATGTGTGAATTTATAGAATGGCTACAATTCAAATAACTCGTATGCTTATATCAATAAAAACAAAACTATTCAAAATTGCTCTCATGGTAAGTTTGCTTTGTTTCTTATTGTTCAATGGTTGTGACACATAAAGGAGAAAAGGAAGACAAAGAGTAGACATGAATCAGGAACAGGGCCTCACCAGATGCACAGCTACGACCTGAGGGTCTCCCAATTCCTCCCATTAGGAGAGCTTCAGACCCATTGGCTGACTCGCTCAAAGTCAAATGGAGAAGTCAGGATTTGAAGCCAGATCTGTCTGACTCCAAGATAAGATTCTTTCCATTATACCAGCAGTTCCCAAACACCAGCTCTTGGACCTGGACCAGCTCAAAATTAAGTTATAAGCTGTCAGAGCAAAATGAAAAGTGCAAGGACAATGTAGTGAGCTTTTTATAAAACAAAATGAATTCAATTTAAAGCACTGTTCTTTTTCTGAGATTACGGCCCACTTCTGGTGTTTAAAATGTTCTTTCTCTTGTGAAACGATAGTGGTTATGATGGTAATTATTTGTTTTTGTTTTTGTTTTTCAATGTCCTTACCAGACAAAATTTAAAATTTGGCCAAGCTATAAATGACACCTGAATGTTTTTGATATTTTGGTCACTCATGGAATTCCAGAACCCAGAAATCAGGACTGCCAAAAGTTCCCGTGAAACATAGAGGAAACAGGCAGCTTGGCATGTTCATTCAGTGATTTCCTCACCTCCATGTTCACTTCAACCTCTGAAATTTAGAGAAAAGTCACTCTGATTAGAAGAAAAGTTAACATCTCTAACTGTATTAGAGAACAAGGACAGACACCAAGGCACAGCCAGAGACGATGAGAATCGAGGTGATTCTAAGGAGTAGAAGAAAATCAGCCACTGGAAGGTCTAATGGCAGAGAAGAAAACAAAAGATATTGCTCAGACTGAGAAGAAATATGTACACTATTGACTCTGCAGGCAGGACAAACAGAATCATTATCCTCTGTGGATCCATCTTGGTTTTTTACCTCTCCAGGGTTTTACCCACTGGAGGGATGCTTGCTTTCACCAAAGAGGGTACATCTTCCTTAGTGAACAGGCAGGAGAAGTACAGGCAGATCGGCATTCCTGTATGTGCAGGAAGGTTTCTCATTTTCAAAGGTTACTATTTTTAAGTGACCATTTTTAAAGATGACCGGACATCTCTGACATAACAGGAGGTGTTCTATTTTTCACTTCTGTCCACTTGCTTACTTGAAGTACTAGGGAAAAAAAAAAAAAAAGAAGAAGGAAAAGGTCTTGTTTCCTACCTAACCAAAAGAGACAGTGTGTGATGTTTAAGAGCCTTACAGTCAAGAAAAACAGGTGTGTAATGGCCCACGTTCAGTGGGTAAATCAGGATGGCTCTTTAAACTTGTGGTGCCTCTGTTTCCTTGCTAATAAAATGTGACTAATCATATTCCCCACTCAATAGAGTTGCTGTGAGAATTAAAACATGTATGTTCAATACTACATGTACCTCCAGGCATATACAATAATGTTAGCTAACGTTATGTGGACTATATTTACTGTAAGTAGGATAGCTGAGCATGTCCCAACTCAGAATAAATAATAAGCATATACTACTAAAGAGAGCCTATTGACTAAACTTGAAGTAAAAAATTAAAAATTATTGTTCACTACATCAGCAACGTACCGAGGGCCTGACAAGCACTTCTAGCTGTTGTTCTGACTCTCCCACTGATTGGCAGCTACAGATGACTAGGAAGGATGCCCACCCCACCCCCATTCCTCCTCATTCCAGAGACTCGACCTTTAACACAGTCCCCTAGGTTTCCGCATTGGAATGGGCAGGGTTAGCTGTCTGCCTCAAGAACTCTAAGGATGTTGGTCCATTCTAGCCAGTAAAAAGCACTGCCCTAAAGTCAATAACTCTGTCCTTAGACTGACTCAGACTCTGAGAGAGGCAATACCATGACAGGGCTAGGGCACCGGTATTATTCCTGAGACTGGTTAGCTACTTCAATCCTTGTCCTAAGTTTTGGTTGGACTCTTTCGAGGGAATCCATTTTCCAAAGCTCTTTCAAATTCTGGATAGCTCTTCCAAGTTTATTTCTAAGTATCAGTGTCCTTTCTTATTACTTCTGGATTATCTCATACACAACCTTTATTTTTTTAAGAAGTCATCAGAGTTCATTTTAAGCCAAGATTTCTTTTTCTTATTAATTTTTTTCCTCTCATTGTAAAGTTGATAATCTTTGTGCTAAGAGACTTACGAAACAAAGTTGGATTACTCCTGGAGGCCATCTAAAGCCAGATTCCTGAAGTCAGGGGTCGCTAAAGTACGACCAGCTGGCCAAATGGGCCCACAGCCTGATTTTGTAAATACACTTTTATCGGAACATGGCCACACCCATTCATTTACATATTCTCTATTGCTGCTTTCATGCTACAAGGGCAGAGTTAAATAACTGGGACAGAGATTGTACAGCCTGCAAAGCTGAAAATATTTACCATCTGGCCCTTAACAGAAAGATTTACCATTTCCCTGCCTTATGAAGACAGAACGCTATAAGAAAAGCTGGTCAATTCTGAGAAAAGTTAGTTGGCTACCATTCTGATAATTAAGTAGCCACTTTTGCCCCAAGATCGCAACATGTCATAAGGAGATCTGACACTTGAAAACATTTTCTATTTTAATGGTTCAAAATGGGACCAAAATTACCATCTTCCAATGGGAATTATCCAGGTTCTTCTATATGAAGCATCCTCTCCCAGAAACTACTTCCAGTTAATTAGAGTTGAATACCTAAAAAGCCACGCTGGGGGTAATTTCGGTGGGAAGATAAGAGGATGTGACAGTCATAAGTCTAGATTACATTTAGTGAATGGGAAAAAAAACCCTCCAAATTTGAAAATCTTTGGAAGAAAATTTAAAGAACAGTTTAGTTAAAAAATTAGTAAAGTTGCTATCTCTTTTCTCCTCACAAAAAGCCAACTGTACATCACAGGGGCACCAACACCAATATTTCTGAGCCAAATCTGAAAACAAATAACAAGCACTGGGTATTAATTTGCAGTAATAAAAGAAGCATATTCTTGATGGGTTGCTCCCTTTGCTGAATAAGAGACAAAGTTTGGGAAAATGAGAACATGAGATGGAAGGCCAGAGGAGCTACTTCTGGCTCCTTATGCAAAGACATGCTTTTAAACTTTAAAATAAGTAAGATATCCTTCAATTAAAGAACAAGAGACAATCATATTCTATTAAAAATGAAGCTAATACAATTTTTATTTGTTTATTTGGCCACATGTTGCATGCATTTCTCCTTTTTTGTGTGTGGGTGTGTACAGCTGGGTCACATACATTCTGGATGATGTTTAGCTTCACTGACTTTCCTTAATTCAGTCACCAATGAAATCTGCCACCCATTTAAAATTGTCACATCCCTGGTGGAAAGCAATTTGGAAAAACATTTTAAGAGACACAGAATGTTCACAGTCTTTGACCTAGTTATCCCACTGCTTGGAATTTATCTTTAACTAAACAATTATTTATAATGGCACACAGAAAAAAACCTTTACATCCAAAAATAAGAGAATAATTGAATTAAGATACATCAACTAGAAGAACTGTTAGTTACACAGCCATTAAAATAATTATGGAAATCATGTAACAATACAGAAAGTATTTATGGAATAATGTTAAGGGAGAAAAGTAGGATGTAAAATTGTATCTGCATTATGATTACAGTATGAAAAATGATGTCTGCATAAGAACTAGGACTGGAAGGAACACAGAAATGATTTTTTGATGAACTGAAGTATAGGATTACTTAGGGTGGTGGTATGGAGGTTGTATTTCTTTAATAAATGTTTATTTTTATGATGCTGTTTATAAGCTTAAAAACAGAGAAGAACATCTCACTTTTCCCCCTTCTCTTTAATATTTAAAATAATTTAAGAACTATATCAGTCATGGTCCAGTTACGAAGAAAAGAAACCACTCCAACTAGATTAAGCCGGATGGCGTTTATTCCCGGATCAAGGCAATGGCTGAGGAAACAGACTTTAGGTTGAGTTTCCAGAAATAATTCTCAAGGCTCTAACTGGGCACCCCAAAGAGCTGCTTCTCCTGCCATGACCAGGAAGCAGCTTGCAAAACTAGAAAGCTCTGTTTACATCTGTTAGCTCCCAGAGAACATTGCCTCTGTATGATCTGCACCAAGGCAATTGAGCTTCACGCTTTCTTCTCTTACTGTGTAACCCAGTTCTGAATTTAAGTTTTGGACAAGTGCAACAGATCGACAACACCTAAATCACATGCAAAATGCTTTACAGCTTCCACGGTACAGTGAGGCACTAAAAGGAGGCTGACTAGGTGGTAAACAAGCCAGTTTCTAGTATCTGCCACAAAGAATTGCCAGATAAAATACAAGGCACCCAGTTAAATGAGAACTTCAGATAAACAACAAATAATTCTCAGAATTTCCCAAATATTGCACGGGACAGACTGATACTAAAAAAGTATTAATTGCTTACCTGAAATTCAGACTTCTTTGGACATCCTGCATTTTTATTTTTTAAATATTGCAATCCTACTGTCATGGAAACCAACAGAAATTGAAATCATTCCCAATTCATATAAAGCTTTGGTGATATTTATTCTCAGATACGGATTCTTGCAATAGAGTAGCCACAAATTTCTAATGGAAGCATTTTCTTTTTTAAAACTAATAAACATTCTCTCGATTCTTTATAATTTCTCCAAAAGTAGGGAGCAAAGAGGTGTTTACATGTTGGTTAGACTCTCATAACCAATCAGAAGGTATCAGTGCTGCATGGCCCCCCTAGAGAGAATGTATTCCTTAGAGGTAATTTTTTCTCTACTGCTTTCTTTTAACAGACAAGAAGTTAAGTTAGAACAGAGTCAGAGTTAGCGCCCAGGACTCCCAGACCTGACTCTTTCAGTCAGGTGCCTCTGAAAAGAATAAACGTCCTTTATCAGTTGTGATATATTCAAACATAAGTGTCTAAGACAAAAACATGGAGTCCTGATTAACCTCTCATAATTACTGAATGCCAGGGAAAGCATGAGTTGCCACTCAAGAACTGTGGTAGGAAAATCTCTGGACCAGGATGGCCTGGATTTTAGCCCTGAATACATTACCACCCTGCTTGGTAAGTTTGAGAATGTGATAATTCTTCTGAGTCACAGTTACCTCATCCTTGAAATGAGGTCATTAATACTTTCCCTGTTTCCTTTACACGTTGTCATAAGGATCAAGTAAGTTCACATCTGTAAAATTTTATGAAATGTAAGAAGTGCCATATAAGAAACTTTACAGTCTCATGATTGAAAATTACTAACGTTTAAAATATTCAATATTCCAAAGATTATCCATCTGTGGTGGGCTTGATATATGCAATACTTTCAATTCTTGCTTATTTTACCCTTGAGCAAAGTAGGTTTAAGTAGTGACAGAAGTCCCAAAGTAGAAATGGTCTAAACAAGATAAACAATTATTTCTTGCTGAAGTAAATGAACTCTGAAGGTAAATGGGACTTAATTATTCTTAGGGACTCTGGTTTCTTCTATTTTGTTCTTCTGTCATTCTCATCATACAGATTCCACCTAATTGCCCAAGATGCTGATCAACTCCAGCCATCACATTTGCATTACAGCCATTAGAAGGGGAAAAGTTTTGAAGAAGGCATACACCTTCCCTTTGTGTTGAACATGCTTCCTTGAGTGTAAACACCATTTTCACTTATATTCTGTTGCCATAATCTCATCAAGTGGTCACACCTAATTACAGCAAGCTGTAATTTCAGACAGCCACACGCTCACCTATAAATCAAGACCTCTATAGCTAAGTCAGACAATATTCTTTGCCACTGCAGGTAAAAACCAAATATCTTTCTGCATGAATTAGAGAGAGTCTTCGTTTGGGCTGTTATAATGAAGTATCATAGACTGGGTGGTAACAAAAATTTATTTCTCACAGTTCTGGAGGCCAAAGTCCAAGATCAGGGTGCCATCATGGTCTGGTTCTGGTAAGAGTCCTCTTTCAGGTTGCAGACTGCCTTCTTCGTGTTGTATTCTTCCATAATGGAAAGAAACTGAAAGAGTTCTCTGGGGTCCCTTTTATAAGGGCACTAATCCCATTCACGAGGGCTCCACCCTTATGACCTGATTACTTCCCAAAGGCCCCACCTCCTAATGGCACTGCACTGGGAGTTAGGATTTCAACAAATGAATTTGGGTGTTTGGGGTGGGGGTGGGGGGCAGACACTGACATTCAATTCATTGCAGAGAGGAATTCAATTAAAGATTAGAGCCGGGCGTGGTGGCGCGCGCCTGTAGTCCCAGCTACTCGGGAGGCTGAGGCAGGAGGATCGCTTGAGCCCAGGAGTTCTGGGCTGTAGTGCGCTATGCCGATCGGGTGTCCGCACTAAGTTCAGCATAAATATGGTGACCTCCCGGGAGCGGGGGACCACCAGGTTGCCTAAGGAGGGGTGAACCGGCCCAGGTCGGAAACGGAGCAGGTCAAAACTCCCGTGCTGATCAGTAGTGGGATCGCGCCTGTGAATAGCCACTGCACTCCAGCCTGGGCAACATAGCGAGACCCCGTCTCTTAAAAAAAAAAAAAAAGATTAGAATCTTTTTTTTTTTTAATGCAGACATAGAGTGGAAAAGCCAAACAACAGTTGCTTTAATCATATAATTAAATTACTGTCTAAATAGATTATAAGCTCCATGTAACAACAGTGCAGTGTCTGACACATATCTGATCATTTGTAAATACTTGAAGAAAAAAACAGCTGTTAGAGGCAAAGAGGAAGGAATTGCAAATTTTATCTCTGCAGAATCAAGGCTGCCAAATATTAAATTATTGAGAAAGTGAAACAGAACAACAACTTGCAAAACTGTCTTCTAACTCACAAAACAGGTAAACTATAACAAACTGTGACATGCAAGCAAATTATTGAAGATCAAATTTCTCACTTCATTCAGACCCATATGTTCCAAGACAAAACTACTTAACTTTGCCTGAATTCATAAAATCTCTAACTGGAACTCACCAGTTTACAAATTCTGACCAGTTCCTGAGAAGCCCAGCCATACAATCAACTCCAGCCTGCAAGTACATTTCCCTGACTCCCTCTTTTTCAAAACATTCTATAGTTACCTTGGTATGTATCAATAATAATATTAATGAATTTAACTTTGATACAAGTTGTACTTCTAATGTTCTTTGCTCAGTAGTGATAGACCACATTTTATTAAATGTCACACTTATTGTTAATGTCTCACAGATTTTTCTTGAGCAGTAGACATGTCAGTGTATTAATATGGATAGATAACCAGTGTGAGAACTAAAGAAAATTTTTCTAACAAATTGTATGTTATTTAAATTCTCCCTGGTAAAAGAGAGAAGAAATGAGCTGAGACATGGGATCTGTTCACATAGACAAGGTCAGGATAGGGAGCAGGTACAGGGAAGAAATATTTTGGAATCACTAAATGAGTCAACAAATATCAGTACAGAAGTGAGATAATATAGCAAATATCAAAAAATAAATATCAGTACAGAAGTGAGATTTATCTTTTTTTTTTTTTTTTTTTTTTGCGATACGTGGGCCTCTCACTGCTGTGGCCTCTCCCATTGTGGAGCACAGGCTCCGGACGCGCAGGCTCAGCGGCCATGGCTCACGGGCCCAGCCGCTGCCACGGCATGTGGGATCTTCCCGGACCGGGGCACAAACCCATGTCCCCTGCATCGGCAGGCGGACTCTCAACCACTGCGCCACCAAGGAAGCCCGAGATTTATCTTTTTGAAAAGTATTGTACTCCAATGAATTTGGTCTTTTCTGTAAGCCTTAAAGTCTCATAACTTTAACACCAGGTTTACACTCAGAATAAATATATGAGCACACAATTTAATTTTGTTTCTTATAATATATGACTTGGGGCATATATTACCTGAGTTTTAATTATCTTGTTTGTAAAGTAGAGATATTATACTACATTTAACTTAGGATATTCAACCAAATGGCCCTCTTTTACATAATTAAAAACACTATAAAATTATATGTTATATCTGCATACTTCATTATATATAATCATACTGCAGGCACTATATACTGGTGATATTCTCTTTACTATGTATTATTGTATACACAAAATCATGTTTATTACACTTTATGAGCAATTCAAACAATTTTTCTCATATAGTTTTGACTATATACAGTATTTGCCTGATGTGCTGATTCTAGAAATGAATCATCAAGTAAGTTTTTATTCTACTGCAATACCTACAACACAGATGGGTTGATATGAACACATCAAAAGAAAAAACTGGTAAAACTGTCAGCATGCAGTCAGTTCTCCATTTTGTTGGCCAAATATGAATTTTTATTCCTGAAGCCTAAGACAAGCATATTTAAATGATATAAACGGTAATAGAGTAATCTCTATAGCAAAGAAAATGACTATGTTAATCACAGTCACATAACTACACTGAAGGCCACCAGAAGATGGCAGTCTTATTTCTTTAAGGAATAGGATGACTCTGAGACAAATGGTTGGGATATGAGATGACAGATAGCGTGGAAGATGAAATCGTTCAGGTCACTGCTGGCTACTGCCTGTCGGCGTAATTCCTTCCCCAGGTAAGGCCAATGAACTCTTTCTGCAGGAAGTGCCAGAAACTAAAAAGCCTGACTTTTAATGCTATGGATTACACCACGAACGATTACATAAGGAGAGAAAGAAAGAGTTCACAAGTCATGGGAAACTTTTTCACCACTGTTTTTTTCTCATCTTTCTTGGCATGCTCCTCTTTCATGCTGTGTCAGCACACGTGAATGCTGAGATAAAACCTAGGGTGTTTTCTCTAGACTCATTGATGGAAAGAGGAAACAGATTTACTGTGGTCAGGAAGAGACACTGAGGCCGATTATCTAGTCATATCCACATCCTTCAAAGAAGGTATCCAAACCTGAAATACATCTAAATCCTATATATATTTATATTGATTAACGTCCTTCTCAGCCTCAAGGAATTAGGCATTAAGGCAGCAGACTGGGCCTTCATGCTGTGTGTCTTCAAAAACCCTCTCACTGATTTTTGTGACTTTCTGATGCACCACCATGAGCAACAGGCTAAGCACAAAGAAATCAACAATTCTAAATTGAAGTTCTATAATAGTCACCCTGCTGTTTTATTTCCTGCCTTTTTGATAAGCTGCTTCTCCCCAGCCTATGCATATAGAACGGGAACAATTTGGTTTGCCCTTGAAGAATCCCTCCCCCACCAAAAAAGAACACTGGCATTATTCACATTTTCCCAATATGGATTCATGTAATGCCATTTTTTCAGTGCTGTTTTGAAGGCTTGGAGAATGGTGAAAGCTCACATTAATAAGCATAACCATTTAATTTCCAAAATTAATGAGTAGAACTCAACAGATTGAGTGCATTGTATTGGAATATCTGATTTCTTTGGAATTGCTCTGAAACTCAGAGAGGGTATGGTGACCAAATGGTGCTAGACTAATGATCTTTTCATATTGATATGAAAAGAGAGAAACAAGTATTGTAGCATGCATAGCAATTTTGTTTCAATTTGTTGATAACAAAACACATTTCATCTCAATTAACAAGTAGACTTTGTTATGAAGTGCTAGCCAGATTGCTAATAATTAAAGACTTAATGTGTCTTCCGTCATTACAATAGGACAGTGATGAGAGGCTGTAAAAAGTGTTTGAATTCTGTTTGCTCTATTTATTTGGGGAAAGGGAAAAAATCCCTATCTTCATAAAGATGAATTAAGAAATAATGCATATGATTATTCTGGGTCTTTGGGAAAAGTTAAGATATCATCTCTCAGTGCTTGCCAATGATGATACCCCAGTATAGAAATGGTCCCCAGAGGATCCCAGGCCAGTTCAGATACCCTTCCCCAAACAAGTAACTCCCTGGCCCTTGTTCCAAGTTCCTGTCTCCCCCATATCTTTATAATAGACTCACTTTTTAAAAAATTAATAATTGAGAGCTTAATATATGTATGCTTTCCCGTACTTGTTATACTCTTGGGTAACTGGCCTAAATGACCAGTTTTAATGTTTGTTTTGATTTGGGCAATCTAACTGTTTTAGCATCTTGTGTTGAGATTATGTTAGTCACTCATTTCTTTCTTTTCCTGCAACTTAGGCATGTGGGCATGGTTCCATGCGTTTGAATTATCACCAGCATCAATTTTTCAAACCCAAACCAGTTTAAGATGTCTGTTTCCAATATATTTTATGCTGAAGCCAATTGGTAATGATCCTCAGTATTTATTGAGGACCTTCTTCCCCCTAAGATTTTTAAATGATGAGCTTTTGCCCTACAGCAATATTTGCCGCTTCAAAGTCCATGTTGTGGTGTGGCTTCTTCATATCTTCTGAATGGGCTTTTATTCACCATTATCACTGTAACAAAGAAAATGGATCGACCTACACATGTTGCCTACCATGCCCGGTGCTGTACACAAAAAGTCAAAAGAAGTGCTCTTTGGCCCTTCAGGGCTTTCTTTTAGAGATGAATTAGATCTCAAGTAGGATTATGATATGACCATTCCTGACTGAAAAATGCAGACTGAATTTTCTGGCACAAATACTCCTGAAATTTACTCTGTTTCGTGCTGATCCAGAGCTCGTTCTCTGATCAAAAAAATGCAGAGATCAGCAACGTTAAGGATACTTTTTTACCAGAGTTAGACAACCATTGTATTTAATCTTCTTTCACATATACACACTGCATTTCCCATTTAATCCCAAACACACAGAAAATTTGCCCACGTGTGACTCTAATTGACAAGTATGGCAAGACTGGGTTTTCTATACTCATGCTGGTATTTAATACAACTGGGTAAAGAAACAATTCAGATCATAAAATTTAAAACTATGATAATCACAGTTCAATTCATACGGAGTTTCATTTAAAGGGTCAAAAGTATATTCCTATGTTCTAGTTTATTTATTTTTTCCAATCTCCTAGAATTGTAGAAAGGAAAATGTAATTGATTTTGATTTGCATTTTTCTCACTGGCCTTGTGTGGTGTAATTTAGTTTAGTTGACTTGCGATGGTCATTCATTCACAATAGAGATTCGATCAATATTTACTGAGCACTTACTTCATGCCAGGGACTGTGCTACATGCTGGGGATAGAACACTAAACAGAACAGACAGTCCCTACTCCTGAGGCGCTTTCAGATACTTTTATAGCCAACTAGAAATAAACTCTAGATATTCAATTCCTTAATTTTCTGATCATTTCTTTAACCAGTAAGATCTGATTACCCAATAGATTTAATTATTGAATATCTGATATTTCCTCAACTCTCAGTAGGGTGTTTAGGCAGAAATTTTTCAGGTATCATTAATTCAGTAGCAAAAATGCTATGAACTATGATCATGTTCTGAAAGTAGAATTCTTAATCTTAGTTACAGAGCTTTGTGATTTTTTATTGTATCTTAACAAATAAAAATGAGAAAATTTTAATTTTCTTACAGGAAAATTAAGAAACTATCTTTGGCTCAAAAACATTTTTTTAACGTGGAGACAGACGTCTTTTAAGAAATATCTTGCACATTATAGTCAGTTAGTGAATGGCTTTTTGAATGAATGTAAGATCTTTGACAACAGAGACTTTGCCACCTTCCTTTACTTATGTTTCCAGCACATAAAACTGAGTGTCTACTATGTGCTGGAAATAAAGAAGTGAATTTATTTATATTTAATGAATGAATGTGGCCTCACTGATAGCAAAAGACTAATTCTTACTATTTAACTGGAAAAGGAAAAAAAAAAAATCACATGAAATTCCTCAGTGAAGAAAATTGTTGTGATAGCTTTAGTCTACTAAATTTTATTATAAATACTGGTTTATTTGGATTTATTTCAACCAGTTAATTTGAGCTCTCTATTCTGTTTTCAGGTTCCAAGCATTTTCCCCACTTTTATTGTTGTTGAGAAATCTGTTGTCAGTACAAGAGTAGCTTCATTGTAAGTAATCTGTCTTTTCTTTCTGGCAGCTTTTAAGGTCTTTGGTATTCTAAGTTTCATTACAATGTGTTTACGCGGGGATTTCTTTTTTTTAAAAAAAGTATCCTGCTTAGGACTATTTTTATTTTGTAGATTCATATCCCTCCTCAATTCTGGAAAATTCTCACTCATTATCTCATTGAATATTGCTTCTCATTTTTTCTATTTTCTCTATCTGGATGCAAGTTAAATGTATGTGAGAGCGTCTCATTCTCTTCTCCGTCTTTTAATCTCCCTCTCAGTTATCTTTTTATCTCTTTTTGCTGTTTCCTGATGAATTTCACTATGCCTAGCTTTTAGTTCACAAATTCTTTCTTCACTGTGTCTTATCTACTCTTCAGCCTATTAAATGATTCATTACAACAGTTGTATTTTTCATTATCAGAAATTGTATTTTGGTTCTTTTCTAAACCTGCCTGCTTTATTCTAACAGCCTATTATCTCATTTTTATTTCATCTCTTCTTTTTATAACAATTTGCAGCACACCTTTAAAGAAAATAATATGAATCTCGATTTCCCATCATTTTAAGTTCTTGGGGGTCCTAAATTTGCTTTGTGTTACTTCCAATGACACTTGCTCTTAGCCTGTGCAGAGAGCATGGTCCTACAGAAAGGATTCACACATTAGTTTAGTGGGTCCTGGGGACTATGCTAATATGCATTATCACTGCAAGTGTTCAAGAGGTAAACGTTATCTTTTCAAAACTGAATAAAATGTGGCCAGACCTAGGTTACGAATTCTCAGTGGTGACATTTTTTTTTCCTTCTATCCATCACCAAGGCCAACACAGACACTTTTTCTCAAAGTCTACCTCTGCTGACACATATATACTTTTTCTTAACCCATTCTTTCACCAACTGTTAGGATACTGGTTTTATATGAAGTTAAAGTTAATTGATTTCCCACCTTACAGAGCACAAGTCTGTCTCCCACTCCAAGGGGCAATTAAAACCTGGTCACTAAATCCAGCAAGTGCCCCTAAGACAGCTCATCTCCTCGATTTTCACCTTCCTCTCATGGGGGTTTTCTCTTTCTATCTTTAACACTCAGCCATGCAATCAAAATGTCTTGTTAAATTTTGCCTAGCAACATTTTGGGGGTAGTGAAATACCTGGTGGGTCATACTGCTAGAAAGAAAAGTTTTACAAGTTATTTTTAACTCTCCTTTGTTATTTTACTTTTGGTCCCGACACACATTAATTGCAAGCGACCATTTTCATCTGCGTCAAAGGTAAAGAAAAGATGATAGGTAAACTTTTCCCAGGTGCTGGGACATCCATACTCCTGCCAGAAAAGATGTCAACTTCCAGACTCCCCTCCTAATGGCACTGCCTGTATTGCAGGGTATGAAGGAAGCGAAGACTGTACGCACGTATTGACTAACACTGCTGATCAGTCCTTGTGAATGTTACTGAATCTTTATTTCTTCTCTTGTTAACATTTCTGTCTTCCGTTCTGATATCCCCTTGACTTGCAATCCTCTTCAAATCGAGGACTTTTTTCTTGAGAAAAAGAATCAGATCTCATCCAATCTGAGTAGCATAGAAACACACATTACAGGACCATCCATACCCACAGACTAGGAGGACAGACTCCTAAGTCATTCAAAGAGAGATAATACGTTCCTGTTTTCAAGCACCTATTTTTCCTCCAACCAATTTCCAGTTAAAGAGCGTGTTTTTGTTGTTTAAAAGGAAGCTATGTGCTTTAAAGATAGGAATAGCAGTGAAAAGTAGAAAAAACAGTCCTTAAAAACATCTTCCTCAATGGAAGGCACTGAGGAAGTCATTCGGTGATCCTGACAAGCTAAATCAGTGGCCTAATTATTTTTGCAGAGGAAAGGTGACTCAGAGAGAATATGAAGAATGCTTACAGGAATCTGCATATTTATCTTCTTAAACATACTCTTTTCAACTCCTACTCTCACATACACGGACAAAGGAAAGGGTGAGAAAAGGATATAAAAGCTCACATGATGTGCAGGCTGATTAACAGTGAAAGCCAGATCTGCTGACAATTGACAAAGAATCAGGTAGTCATTTATTTAATTGGACACCAAGTGACAAGAAGGTGAGATGATTACCAAAGAGATGAATCCTTTGTTCCAGCCTCACGGTTTAAGTCATTTCAAATGGTAAGGGAACTTCTTCAATTTCTCTAGGACACCAGCCTGAAGAGGTTTTTCAATATTAATCCAGGTAATCAGGATCAAGAATACTATTTGCCTCTCTCACAGAGAGAAAAGATTATGAGCCACTGAAACGGACGGGCTAGGAATGCTGCAGGTATTACCTCAGCTGCATGTCAGTGAGATACAGGGAAGTCTGTGCAGTTTGGTTCTTACAGTTTTGTTCAGAGGCATAAAAATATGGTTCAAAAGAGAAACCCCCAACTTCCTCCCTATCTTCAGTGACCTACAGAAGAATTTAATTTCCACTTTACAACTGCTAGAATTCTGACCCAGGAGCATTAAGGTTCTGATACAGAAAAACTGGATTCTGGAAGCAAGAATACAAATACACTTTCATCTTCTTTGTACTGGATTTATGAGAGAGAAAAGAATTAAAACTTACTGAGTACCCACTATGTACCCAAGGTGTGCCAAGTAATGTGCAACGCACATTATACATTTTATTACGCTCTCACAACAACCCTATCATAAGAAGAAAATATCCCAATACTTCATAGGGCTAAAAATACTTTGAAAACACTATTATTCATGTCTCCAATACTCTGGGGTTCAATTTAAAGGTAAAAAATAGAGTCAACTCCCACTCAGAGTGATGCAATGGTCTCTGTTTAAAGCTCAAGTACTGGTCACTCTGAGCAAAAACAGCTGCCCTCAACAGAATGCTGAACATGTACAAGACAGACTGCATCCCTAGCAATTCTTAGCAGCTAAGGGCCACCTTCAGGAAAGGGGAAGCAGTGACCCATACTGTCATCGTCTCATGACAGATGACATGGTAGCAGCCCACCATGCCAGATGAATTCATTTCCACAATATAGGGCTGGAATACATCTGGATAGGTTAGATCAGAATGGAAGCAAAAAAGATTTGGAAGAGTGTTGCTACTGGCAAATTAAATCTTAGTTACCAGTAACACATGAATACAGGCCACTCTAGAAAGCTGGCTGAGGATGCTATCATCAGTCTTTGGGAGATAAGAGTAGCATTGCACAGGCTGAATGGAAGTGGCTGGAGCCGGGAAGGCTCCCTTCCATTCACCAGCTCTTCTGTTCCAGACAAACATAGCTCTGGGAAGATACGGGTCCCACAAGGTTAACCCAGGGGACCCATGTCACCAGGAGAGGGGAAATTACCAGATGGTGGCCACAATGAGGCAAAGGCAGGAAGGACCTCTTTTTCCTCTTCTTCATAAGTTGCCTACTGGACCATGTGCAGAAGGAGAGGGTCAGATGACCCTCACCAGAGGTCTGTATCTCTATCACTGCAGAGAGTCTTATGTTTAGACCTATAAAGTGAGATCATCCAGTGGACAGGGATATGAACTCTGAGCATGAATTGTCTAGATGGTGGGAGAACATCTTTTCCTCTTGATCTTAAAATATCTCTTGCTATGCAGTGTATTAATACAGGATTCCTGTAGGGCAGGGATAAGACCAGTAAGCTACTTTCAAGAAAAAAAAATAGCAAGTGTGGTGTAAGGATTTTTGAGGAGATAAAATTCTCAACAGGCTGAATTGTAAAGAACACAGACAACAGCCTTAGGGGTACAGCATGGGCAACAGCTCAACGAGGATCAGGGTAGGAAGTTGACTGATCATTTCTCTATTCCCTCCCAGGGTGCAGAAGTCTTTGCTGCGACTACGAGGTAGCTTTACATAAAAGTCTACCAGTCCCGGGCTTCCCTGGTGGCGCAGTGGTTGAGAGTCCGCCTGCCGATGCAGGGGACGCGGGTTCATGCCCCGGTCCGGGAAGATCCCACATGCCGCGGAGCGGCTGGACCCGTGAGCCATGGCCGCTGAGCCTGCGCGTCTGGAGCCTGTGCTCCACAACGGGAGAGGCCACGACAGTGAGAGGCCCGCGTACCGCAAAAAAAAAAAAAAAAAAAAGTCTACCAGTCCCAAAAGGATGGAGGCACAACCTATCTAGTCAACTCATGTCCCTGTGTCTTCCTGAGGCCATCTTTGAATCAGACCCAGCCATGTTCACTGCTAAACTAGATTGCAAAGCTCTGTGATCTGTCACCTAATAGGTCCCAACTCCTAACAGAGTAAGCAAGCATTTCTCAAACTATACTCCATGGAGATACAGATACAGTTATTGATATATAGATATACTGAGAATTCCAAGGGACTCAGGTTAAGTTTATTTAAGTCAATGATTGCCAAACCTATTCAATCATAGGACTCTAAAAAACAACAAACAAATCGCTTGGGACTTCACTGATCATATTTAATAGACTGGTCAAGTGGGTAAGAGTATCATTTATATTCTCTAGGACAACTGGAAATTCAACCTTACCTCATTGTCTTATGAGTTTTGCTCATCCATTTTTCATTGAAAATTTATTCAGAGCAAACTCTATGTCCACATAATAATAGTTGCTGCCTAATACATAGGGAAATAAAACAGACATGGGTCTTGTCATTTGGGAATAAAAAACAGGCAATAAAAAATATCAAATGATTAGTAATAGTATCTAGTGCTATGATGAAAATAATCAGGACATAAAGAAATATGGTCAGAAAAGGACTGGAATAGGCTAAATCCTTAAAGAATGAGATGGAGCCAACCATGAGAAAGCTAGGAGCAAAGGTATACAGCAAAACAACTAAAACCAGATGAGCCTGAGTGAGATGCTATTTTTATTTTCCATACTGAAATAATACAATTATATTTCTGTATATTGCAAAGAACTTCCATCAGTGAAAGAAACTTCCAAATTCTAGAAATTGTCTTCTTGTTATTCTATAATTCTGGAAGTAAAAGTTGGGATATTACCTTTAAGTTTCTTACACTATCTTGTGTTTCTTTTCAAATTAGTCATCAAATTTATTTCTTGCTCCATATCCACCTACCTTGATGGAGTCTATGTTAAAGAGAGTAAAGATCATGTCTGTCTTATCACTTGCTATATCATAGATGTTCAAATATCATTTGTTAGGTGGTTAAAACAATTTATTTTTATGAATAAGTATCTCGGTCCTCAGGAGTCTGGGAAAAACACTACAGCATCTGCTACAAATATTGTCTTTTTGGTTGATGTAATCTTCATATCCAGGGTATTTGTTTTACATTGTTTTTAACTATGAACCATTTATATGTCATTGATTTGGGACACATAGGTTAAATAGATACAAACACAATTTTTAAATTATTCAATATCTAACAATAGTCTTTAAAACTGAAGTAATAAAGCCCATGGGTATATTCCTTTCTTCAATTAGAAAAATATTTAAAGTGATTAATGTGCCTCAATGATCTTGAGTGTAGGATTATAGTGGCATATGTGTTATGAGCTGTGTTTTCTATAAAAATATATAATTTTTCAAAGAATGATCAATGACTGAATAAACATCACTTACATTTCAGAGTGAAAGGATGGATGACATAAAAATATCATAAGTCTGGCTGATTTAAAAATTACTATTTCAAGGAAAACAAAGACAAAAAAGAACAATAGAGGAGGAAATTTAATAATGATAGATAACTTTAAGCTAGGAGAGCTCCAACTGGACTCTTTGTTCAATGGATCCCTGTTAGAATAAGTGCTCTGAGCCACGGTCAAACTATGCAGTACCATTGTTGAACAAAACATTTTTAAAGACACATTTGCTTGATCTACAGTTCATAGAGAGTAGTCCTCTCAGATCCTCTGGATAAAAGAAACCTGAGAAAGTCTTTTTGATTCCCTTAAACAGAGTGCCATCTCCCCAGAATGGTGTTCTGTAACACAACTGTCGCCTCCAAATCTTCAACAGCCTCCTGGGTGAGACAGCTTTGGGAAAACCAGGCCAACAAGCAATGCATTTAAGGATGGTTCCAACTGGACTCTTAACAGGAGAGGCTGAGGACGTTTGATGCATTTGGTGTTTTTGTCATTGTTGCCTTCTTTTCAGATTTCCACAAAATTCACTGTAACTCACAAGGTAGGAAAGCAAACAGGGATTTGGGGCCATGAATAAAGTATATGCAAACGGCTACACCTAAGCATGAGCAGATGGCAGGATGCGACAGAGACATGGTCAAGGGAGAGGGAAACAACAGTGTTCATGTTGCCTTAAAAACTAAGCTAAGAAATTCACAGCCAAATATTGTGACATTATTTCTCAGCCAAGTAACCAAGTGAATAATAAGAGAATGAATGAACACTTAGGGGGAAAGATTTCTAATAATTAACAAGCCAATCTGCCATATTAGAATTAAACTGTATCAACTGATTAAAAATACTGTCATTTTGTAAAGTCAAACAAAAGTAAAGCAAATATATTTGGGATTCTCAAAATTGCCATAAAATAAACAGAAATAATTCTGACGAATATCCTAGGTCTGGAACTTACTTTTTTGATGATGTGTGTGTGTGCCTGCATGTGAATGTATGTATGTGTACATGAACGTACATATGTGCGTGTGTGTGTACATACATATATACAAAGTATATATATATGTGTTTTATGTGTATGTGTGTGCATATATATATATATATATATATATTTTTTTTTTTTTTTTTTACAATCTCTCAGTTGCTATTGTGGTATTCCATGAGGCCAAATGAACATATGATCTGTATACACTTTTGCCACCACTTTATTCCTTAATCTTATGAGATGCACAGTATTAGTTAGAATTCAGAGGTGGAATTTCAAATGTATTTATGTCCTGGGAACACAGAAATGCCTGAGTACTTGCTTAACAGTGATGTGTCCTCCCTACATACCTCTTTAGAAGGATATATATAAGAAAATGAATCTGACTCACAGTATGACTCATCCATTCCAGCAGTTAAGTTTAAAACTCCCAGTAGTTGAATAATATCCCCACAGCAAGCTGCCTGTTTAAAACACTGTGTTGAGCACAAAGCCCAGGCTTGAGGACCAAGTGTGATCTTTTACTCTCTCCAAACGTGACTCTTAAAGATACCAAGTTCATTTATTTCTAGAAAGAGAGAGAATAGCCAGCCTACCCGTGGTGACCCTGGCCCTGAATAGTCCTCTAACCTCTTGAAGAGAGGAAGTAGGAGGTACAGGCCCTGGAGAGAGCCAGAAAACCTTCACGTATTTTTTTAACACATAATCACTCTGATTGCTAGTTAAAAGGTGGTTTAGAATGCTAGCCTTTGGCATACCTAATGCTTTTCTCCATTAGGAAAGATGGTAAAATGCATGTGCTTACACAGAAAAAGAACAGAAATGATTTACGAATAAAATATTAAAAGTGGTTCTCTCTTGGTGGTGAGAGAACCACTCTCACCACCAAGAATTATATTTACATTTTATATTTTTTTGTGCTCTTCTGTATTTTTCCCAGTGGAACTACATCATTTCTATAATCAGGAAAAAATATTTTTAATTATGCTTTTTCATATTAGCTTTGACTTTTAGTTTATGGTAATGTTAGAATGATATTCTATGCATCTTATGAAAGGCATTATGGCTTTTTAATTGCAGGTTTTATTTTTGATGGGGCAGGGAAACAAAGACATGAATTCTTTAGTTCCATTTTGGTTTTTTTTTTTTTTTTTTGCGGTACGCAGGCCTTTCACCGGTGTGGCCTCTCCCGCTGCGGAGCACAGACTCCAGACGTGCAGGCTCAGCGGCCATGGCTCACGGGCCCAGCCGCTCCGCGGCATGTGGGATCTTCCCGGACCAGGGCACGAACCCGCGTCCCCTGCATCGGCAGGCGGACTCTCAACCACTGCGCCACCAGGGAAGCCCCTTGGTTTTGTTTTTTAAAGTCTCTACTGAATTTGTTACAATATTGCTTCTGTTTTTTTATGTTTTGGTTTTTTGGCTGCAAGGCACGTGGGATCTTAGCTCCCCACCCAGGGATCGAACCCGCACCCCCTGCATTGAAAGGCAAAGTCTTAACCACTGGACCACCAGGGAAGTCCCTAATTCCATGTTGTTAATATAAATCTTTCATAGGTGCAGGAGTTCTGATTTTTCAGTATTGTCAGCAGTCTCTGGTTACATTAACCAAAAATAGTCTATTTAAAAAAAAATTTATTGGAAAGAAGGAAGAGTATTCAAAATTCATTATTTCATTTATTTCATTATTGAATTCAGTTATTGACTGCTACACATTGGGTTTATAGAAATGAACAAAATATAGCCCCCGACCTCAAGGAATTCACAATCTAGTGGGAGAGGCTAATAAATTGACAATCATAAACAATTATATACATATACATATGCTACTGAAGCAGGTTCATCTTGCCCAAAACAGAGCAAGCCAAAAAGCTGAGACATCGAGGTTTGTAGCAAAGAGAAGTTTTCTTTGCAATATAGCCAAGCAAGAAGACAGGAGAACAAATCTCAAATCCACCTCCTTGAAGGCAAGGGGCTCAGGATATTTATGTGATGAATAAAGAAGCAGGGCGGTCTGAGGTGTGGGAGGTGTGGGGAGCCTGGGGAAAAACGAGTGGAAAAAGGTGTGCAGGCATAACTAAACTACAGGTCTCTGCACATTGGAAAAGCCACAGAGTGGACCCTTGCACAGGCCCAGTTGAAGGGTAGGTGGCCCCATCCAGTCTTAACCAGCTCAGCTGGAACTAGATGCAGCTGACTCCAGGTTTCTGGAAAACGACTCAGGCAAACATCTTATTGCTTAGACTGCATGCCACTTGGAGGACATGCAAGTCCTAAGACAACCTTGGTTAGTAAGGCAGGTGAAATGGATTTGACTAATTACCCATACATAGATGTATATGTATGTGTGTATGTATGTACACACACACACTATACATACATACACACACACACACACACACACACACACACACATCTATATAGTTAGGGACAAGCTAAAAGCAACTCTTTATAGAGAAGATGATGCTTAAGCTGAGCATTAAAGAACTCTAAGAGTTAACCTGGCATTCTAGAAGGGAGTAGAGGGAAAGATCTGTGCAGCAAAAATAACAGTATTTGCAAAGCTATCAATCTATGAAATACTTTGGGACATTCAGGAAATTTCCACAAATTCAGAATGGTTGAAACAGGGAGCATATGTGAATATGATGGAAGATGAGCCTGGAACTAGATCACAAAGTTTTTATAAATCCATTTTGAAGAAATTTGATTAAACTCTTTGGCAATGGAAAGCCATTAAACACTTTTAAACTTAGAAATCTCTATATCACTTTAAATTCAATGCACTCAAACTCAATACATCTAGTTTCCCTCCAAGACTAGCTCTCATCTGGTATTCCATTTTCCAGTGAAAGTCACCATCATCTGTGCCATTTCATAAGCCAGAGAAATATGCAGCATCCTTCATACTAAACCTCTTCATCCCCATTCTCATCCCGTCACCAAAACACTACTAAAATGTCTCTCTAATCCATCAATTTATCTCCTCATCCACTGTTGCCACCCTAATCAAAGTTACCACTATCTCTCATCTGGACTATGGTGGTACAGAACTATCCAGTCTCCCCAGTTGATTTTCCTGCAATCTGATACTCACATCAAAGCCAGATCTGTTCAAAATGCAAATCTAATCCCATCTTTACCACGTTTAAAACCTTCATAATGCTCTTATGATGAAAAGGGCCTATAAGAACCTGCATGGTTAAGCTCTTGCTACCTTTCCCAACTCATCTCACCTCACTCTCTGACCTCCAGCCATTCCGGCTTCCCTCAGTTCTTCAAACAGAGCATGTTCCCCCTCCCCCGACTCCTGCTGCAAGTGCTGTTTCCTTGCTCTAGACTAACCTCCTTTTCCTCCTCTCTGCTTCACACGTCTCTCCCTCATCTCAGGATGTCACTCACTTTCCTGACATCCCTGTGTAGGTCATATGTTCTTTAGTGTGATTACTTCATTATATGTCTTTCCCATTGAACTTTTCAGTCAGTATTGTATTTCTGGCATCTAATATAGGGTCTGACAAATAGTCGATGCTCAACAAATCTTTTTTAACAAACGAATGGATAACATTAACAATTTGTGATTTTAAAGTTTATTCTGATAGCAATACAAAAAAATTTGCATGAATAAGATTAAAGGTAAGGATAGGGTTAAGAAATAAGTTTCATATCAGACTGGAGATGGTAGTTGTTTGAGCCACACATGGCAGTGAGAATGGAGATGAGGGGGCAAATCTGAGCCCTATCAAGAAGTTAGAATCATCCTATGTGGCTGAGATTTCACTTTGAAACCAGGAAATACCTGTAAGCTTCCAGGAAATGCTAGATGGCTGGCATAGAAATATTTAGATGCTTCTAGGTCTTTGGATCAGGAATATTTCCTCAAAGCAGAAAGCATGATTCACTATTAATGCATAAATTTCTTTTAACAAGAAGAATTATCCTAAAGTAAGTTTAAGTTGGTGGTATTTTGGGAGGGATGCAGTGGGGAAAGAAGAGAGATTTCAGAGCATGTGTATTTCAAAGGGTTTCTCATGTGATATTGATATAACCCCACCCCTACTTCCACTTCTATTTATTGGCCTCTGATAAGCAATTTGGCTTGAATCCATTGGGGGTCAGAGATGACTATTACCAGAATGCTACCTGTAGCTTCACGAACATGTCAACTCTGAGGAACTAGCGTTTTTTTAATATTGTAAAGAGCTTATTTTAAACGAATAGAATAGTATCCTGTTTATGTTTCAGATGTCTTAGGCAAGACTAAGCCACCATAGCGTAGTCTTAGGCCACAATGGATTCCTGAGAAAACCTGGGACTGTAGTCATCTATTTCAAAGGACTTAGAACAAATCTAAAGACCTGTGACAGCTCCATGTTCTTGATCTCAACTACTAAAACACAAAATTCAGCCAAGTAAATTTGAAGATAGGATTGGCTTCGTTCAGTGACTCATGAATCAGGCAGCATCCCATTTAGCAACTAGAAGGGTGCTCCCAGGGGATGTATTGATACAAATGGGAAGATTTTTAGGAAGAAGGGTGGAGCAAGGGAGCAATTAGCAAAAGAAAAAAAGGATTATTTTTAGGCCCAGACATCTTTTGGGGTGGGGGTGGGGTGGGAATGGCAAGGGTTATATCATGCAGATTACCTCTTCTTCCTCTGGAGGAGCAGGGAATGGAGAGGATCCACATGACATTACTTTATTGGTGCTTACCAGAAAATTCCAGACTAGTTGATTAATATTACATTTCTGGTGAAGGTCAAAACTGCAGTCAGGTCAGTTTTTACACCTAGCTTTGGTATCATGAGTTTAGCACAAGTGACGTCATTTTGAGCCTGTGGTTTTTTCCCCTTAACACAACCAACCACAAGCATCGATTCAGCTCCTATACATACATCTCTAGGAATGTTCAGTGTGCTTTGTAACCCATGAATGTGCCTATTACGAACCATTAGCAGAAATTTCTCTTTCAGTTAGAGTGCTTCTCTGTGAATGGGCTCATCTTCTTAAACATGGAAAAAGATTAAGAGCCATTCAAAGAGATCTGCAAGATGTCTAGTAGGGATGCAAATGTGCAGGATATGGACAAAACGAGTAGCTCCACTTGTGAAACATTTGGATTACGGGAATTTAACTTAGAAAGCACTGCTACTTTCCACTTGAGAAAAGGTTTTTAATTTTCATTTCTTCATATCTTGACTCCATTTCCTCTCTTACAGATGTGGTGATGCATTTAGTTCTTGGCATTCTAATTTTCTTGTTCTACACTGTGTATCTCAGAGCTCTCAATTCACAATTCACTTTCTTAGCCTCACTCTCAACTCTTTCCTTTTGACTTCAAATTTACATCTGCTTCTCAGAGATTTAGTCCAACATCTCCAAAAGCACACTGGACATTTTCAACTCAAACTTAAGATGTCATGTATACACCAAGCACATCATTTTTCACCTACTCCCATCCAGAGAAACATTTTCTATCAGTGGTAGTAAACTTGGTGTCAGCCTTCACTTAACACTTTCTATGTTGCCTCATTCAGATGGGTAATCAAGTGCTACTGACTTTCCCACCGCATCCTACTACTTCTCAAACCTACCCTATCCACCAGCATTCCCTTAACCTTGCCCACCAATCACTTTCTCTGCTGATACCCTGGTCATGGATTTCTTGCTCCCTAACCTTCATCAGTCTCTCAGAAATGTTTATCAATATCCCACCTCCCTCACTCTCAACAGATGTCCAGGCTGTCTATCACAAGCTCCTTAAGTTTCTCTATTCTCCATCTCCAAATCTGTTTCTCTACCTGAGCAAAAAATAAGTATTTTACATTTTCACTAGTGTATCCACTTCCTTGTGTCCTGAACCCTGTTTTTGCTCACTTTTCTCAGCATTTAATTCTATCATTTATCTTCTTTAGTTCCTTCATTTTCATTCATTCAATGTCCATTGGTATTTTTTCCTTCATTTACAAATTTGCTTAGATTTTAAATTTCCTAAAAAAAAAAAAAAAAAAGAAAAACCTATTATACCCCTTCTAGCTACTGTTCTAGTTCTGTCTTTCATTTCTGAAAAAAGTTCTACAATCAAATTATCTCTGTATACTATAACCTCAATTTTTTCTTCACCTAAATAACCATTTGTCAATACGTGATCAGCCATTACATTACTAATGAAACCACACCTTCAAAATCATTAATAACCTCCTAATCACCAAATTCAATAAACTTTTTCAGTTTCCCTGACTACCCTGTATTATGTACCATTTAACTATTTTTTCCTTCTTTACCTCTTTTACCTGGTTTCCATGACATCACTGTCACTGCTAAGCAGATCTTTCCCTAACTTTGACTAATCTTTCTAATCCTTTATTGGTTCCCTAAAGTCTGTCTCCATAGCTACTTAAGTTTTTCTCCATGACCTTTTATTTTCCTTCATCTTCTCCATATTCTCGTTTTTTTTTTTTTTTTTTTTTTTTCCTATTGCTTCTACTTCAGGACTCATTTCTATGGAAACAGATCCCAAGTTTTGTGTACCCAGTCCCAACCCTCTTCCCATACTACAGCCAATGATTCGTTACCACCACATTTTCCCAAATTCTACATGCCTAAACCCAAATTTACTCTCTTCGCCAAATGTCTCCATGTTTGTAGTGGACCCAGGATGTTTCCAGTTCCTCATTTAGTAAGTGAATTTATTCAACAAACATTTACTAAGCTCATACTCTGTCATCTGAAGATCCAAACAGAAAACCAGAAACCACTCAAAATGTTCTATACAGAGAGAACTTAATACAGAAGATTTGTTACACAAGTGATGGAAGCCAAACAGGGGATGGTGAAGTAACGCATAGATTAGCAAAAGCTAATCTTGACTAGAATAATGAGAGGAGGTTTTGGTAGAAGGTTCAAGATTTAAGATCACCCAGAAGAAGCTGCAACCACGGCAGAAGCTACAGCAATAACAACAAAAAAGGTGCAGCTGTTGCCAGAGATGCTGCTCAAGCAGGAAGAGAGTGAGAAATACCCTGGATTCTCACTTTCTTGTCCTCCAGTGTCCACTAGTGCCTCTTTCTGGACAAACCAATCCAGAAGCCAGTGGTCATTATAACCTGGAAAATGCAATCCACTGAAGTTACCCCTCTCCCCACAACTCCAGGGGAGGTTACACAGAGCAGAGTCAAAGAAGAGTGAAGAATGGATCTGAGAGCAAAACAAGCCAATAGATTCAAGCCACGTTGAATCTATTCTTGCCTTTCTACCAGATTGTATTCTCATACACCACCAGCAAGCTTCCACCTAAGATGGTGCAACTCTTCTTTACAGAAAGTTGTTCTCATGCTCTCCTCACAGAAAGGAGACACAAAGATCCATCAGTCATTATTTTTATCTCAATAATTCATGAACTTCAGGTGATATGCAGTCATTCACATCTATCTCGGATGTGGCTTCTTATTGGTCTAGTGACTTGTGCACTAAATTGTGAAGTTTAGCACCACCAAATTCCCTTTACAAAAAGAGTATAGAAAGGAAAAGGGAAAGGGGAGAGAGGATATCCATAGCTCCTACAGTCCCCATTTCAGTAACTGATGCCAAGACCGTAGCTGATTTTTTTAAATAGCAGTTTTATTGAGATATAATTCACATACTATACAATTCACCCACTGGAAATGTATAATTAAATGGCTTTTAATACAGTCACAGATAACATGCAACTGTCAGCACAACCAATTTTACAACATTTGCACCCTCCCCCCAAAAGAAACCCTACATTCATTAACAATCACTCCCTATCTCCTCCCACCCCTTGTTGAAGATCCCCCCATTTCTTTGAAGATCAGTTTAAAATCCAGTCACCCCAGCTTTCAGGCCCTACTCCAGACTCTGAAATTGGAAACATTTACTGTCTGGCCTATTCATTTGGATTCCCCATAGTGCTAATCATCTTTTTTATGTATATGCTCTGTTTCCCCAATTAGATTATAAGTCTCTTAAGAACAAGACTCTTGTCTTGATGGAAGAGATGGAAAACATATTGAAATGTAGCTGCCTCACTGAATTTAATCCTCTTCTATTTGTTAGTATTACTGAGAACTTTTCCCCTAAGAGAGATTTTCTTCCTTAATCATTTCCCCCAAGAAAATAATTCAAAACTGATGGAATAGATTTAACCAGCAAATTTAAGGAGTGTGTTAAAACATGAAAATGGAACAGTTAAGAAAAACACATCAGAAATTATTTGTGATTCTCATCTATTGCCAATATGCATTTAAGATGTGCTGGAAATGCTGATGTTTCTTTTGTTCCAGCATTACAACAGTGTCCCTTCACTGCGGTATATAACAAAGTGTGATACTAACACAAGGCGGGGAATAAAACAGTTTCATTTCCTCTAATATATGTTGAATTTACAACTTAAATATGGTGTTAGATGTAGTACACTTTTAATCAATTCTTTCAAATGTATAAATATTTATATGTGGTTTTAAATATGTAAAGACATCTTTCAGTCTGTTTCCTGAAATGAAACACTCGAATAATTAACACTTTTTTTAAATTTCTTTTTTTAAAAAAATAAATATCAGGGTATTGGATAAGAAAACTTTCCTTTCTATACTTATCTTTTCCTTTCTCTTCCTTCCCCTTCCTTCATTCTTTCCTTTTTTTTTTTTTGCCACACCGCAAGGCATATGGGATCTTAGTTCCCCGACCTGGGATCAAAACCACACCCCCTGCACTGGAAGCACGGAGGCTTAACCACTGGACCACCAGAGAAGTCCCTTCTCTTGTCTGTTCTTACTTTCCTCTCACTCCTTTCATTCCCCTTAGGAAGACATTAGGACAACTTCTTATATTTGTTAGGAACAATCTTGAAAAGCTAAGAGAATTAAATTAACTGTGGAAGAAGAAGAAAGTTCATATAAAATTAGTGTCAGGTTCTCCCCATCTCTACATCTTATGGCCATCATGAAAATAATAACAGGTCATATATCCTGCTTTATATGAAGCTCTGAAATAAATCCTTACCTTGAACACTATTTTGAAATATATAACGACTTCTAAATTGGGCAACATCAGGTAACGTTTCTACGGTACTTATTTTGTGGCTAGAATTGTGTAAATGTTGGGGATGTTTCACTGTCTGGTAGAGAAAGAAACATAAATGAAATAACGGCAACACGGTGGTAAAAGTGCTGTCTAAAGTACCATGGGAGCACTGAGCACAGTCATTCGTTTCACCAGTATTTCTGAATGCCATGTTTCTACCAGGTACTATTGTAGATGCTGGGAATACAAAGTTATTTTCCCTCGAGCAAATCATGGTTAATACAAAATTACCCTACAGTGTAATAATCAATTGCCAAGTTAAAGCTGAATACAGAATGTCGTGGAAACCAGACGATGGAACTAGAACAGAGGGGGAGATCTCAGGAATGTCACAAAAACTCTGGAAAAGAGTTCACTGCAGAGTGGAATCTTAAATGAGTAGGAGTAGAATGTACTTGATCTCATAAGAAAAAGTGTGTGCGGAAATAGGAAGGATAAGAAAAGACCATGCCATGCAGAAAAGATCTTTATAGAGAAGTAAACAGTGTGCTGCCTTAAAGGACCAAAAATTGGTATCTCTGAATTTCAAGGGGCTCCTGAAGAATCTGCAAGAGATAAGACTGCAAGCAAGACTGAGAAGCAAGGAAGAATCGGGTCATGAAAACCTTCTGTGCCGTGCTTAAGGACCATAGACTTTATCTTGAAGACAACAGGGAGGCACTGAAGAATTAAAAGAGGAATAACGTGATCAGCTTTATTTTTTAGAAGAATCAGTCTACGTCTGCAGTGACAGGCTGTACTGGTGGATTGAGGGTTGTGGGAAAGGTAAGGGAGATACAGGGAGACCCACAAAGAGTCTTTCTTGCCGCTCCCCAGGTGAGAAATGTTAAGTGCCTGAATTAAGGCAGTGACAATGGGTATGGAGAAGAAAGTAAGAAGGCTAGAGCGAATTTAGAAACAATTGTGCTTGTTTCTAATTGTGTAAAAAGGGTACAGAAGAGGGAAAACTTAAGGATAATTAGATGCCTGGCTTGTGCAACATGTAAGGAATTGGGCAGAGGAATAATTGGGGTAGGAGGGAGAGAAATGACTTAAGTTTTTATTTTATATCTTTGGTGGAGTATAATTGCTTTACAATGTTGATAGTTTCTGTTGTACAACAAAGTGAATCAGCTATAAGTATACATATATTCCCATATCCCCTCCCTCTTGAGCCTCACTCCCACCCTCCCTATCCCACCCCTCTAGGTGGTCACAAAGCATTGAGCTGATCTCCCTGTGCTATGCAGCAGCTTCCCACTAGCTATCCATTTTACATTTGGTAGTGTATATATGAGAAATGACTTAAATTTTGCACATACTACGCTTAACATTAAGAAAGGGGTTGGTGCTCAATATGTGTGTGATAAGGTGTGGATGAGACCACTAAGACCAGCAGAGAGGATCTACAGAGTAAGAGAAGAGGAGACTTGAACCAAAACAAGAGCCCAAGATTCCTGCAGAGGAAGAAAGAACTGATAAAGGGCAGATAAGCAGTTAGACAGAAAACTAGACAGGGTGTTAGAGCCACATGAGTAGTCTCAAGGAGGAGTAACTGAACATGTCAAATTCCACAAGGGGATATGTATTTATTCCTTTTTACTTTTCGGTTTTCTACATTTTTTTCTACCTCCAGCTTATATTTTAATATATAAAAACTGTCATATATAACCACCAGCACTCCATCTTTATCCTATCCTGCAAATTATTTTATTAGAAAAAAATCTATTTTTAAAGCCATGTGGGATGACAAAACTTGTGCTTTAGAAGGTCAGTCCGAGAGCAGTTTGCAGGCTCTAATAATAGTCCCAGAGACAACAGAGAGAAGGGAATGGATTCAGTAAATATCATGCTTATTGAATTGATATAATTTTATATTTAAATTAGAGGTAAATAGAGAAGGAAATGAAAGAGCCACAGATATTTAGACATCAGGCTTGAGTATCTGGAAAAGTGAGATCTGAGAAACAATGCAGGCATTGGGCTGGGGAGGGGAAAGGCAGACAACAGTGAAAGGCAATCCAGTCTGTTCTCCTAAGTGTATTCTATTTGTTTTTCACCCCAGACATAGTCTGGTAGTAATGGGTGCTACTCATCAACTATTCCTGGCTCTCCACCTCCATGGCATATGGTAGAAATGTGCTTCTTTCCTGTACTTATGGATGAGTGTACCTCGTGATAAGATTTACCCCATCAGTTGTGAGCAAAAGGAACCAGAGCACTTTCTTGCTTATGTGAGACCCTCCAGAGCTCCTTTCCTTCTCTCACTACAACTGTCCACGCTTGAGTTGGCAACTATTCAGGCAGCCTGAGTACTTGAATAATAACAATGAGCTTCTAACCCACAATAGACACATATCATGAATGAGAACTAAAATTTGTTGCTTAAAGCCACTAAGTCTTGGGGATACCTCAGCATAACCTAGCCTATCCTGACAGACACATACTCCCTGGGTGATTTCATAAACTCCCATATCTTCAGCTGTCACTGTGCACTGATGAAATCCGGTCCACAACTTTAGCTTTCAGTCTTGAAATCCAGACCCTTATTTCTAGCTGCCTGTAGGATGTGACAAGCATTTCAAATTGACCATTCTAAAACCGAACTCATTAATAGTGACTATATTTTTTTTCCAAGCACTTACTCTGTCCCAAGTGCTTGCCATACCTTTTACATAAATTATACCATTTCATTCATATAATAAATCCAAGGGCAACATACCATTATATCCCAGCTTTAGAATGTAAATCCTAAGAAGAACAGGAAGTGGTAAAGGAGATGAAGTAGAAGCTCTTAGAGCAGTAGAAGAAGAACCAAGAGAGTCAAAAGAAAAGGGAGTGATAACTAATGTGAAATATCACAGATAAGTCAAAGGAGATAGAAATAAAGTGATTCCAATGCTTTGCAATTAGGAACTTACTGGTAACTTTCAAAGGAACACTGAGGTAAGGAGTAAAGGAGATACGAGGCGGTGGAGAGAGTGAATACAGAAAACTCAAGAATTTTGATGATATCTAAGGGAACAGAGTAGATAAGGTATCAGCTGGAAAAGGTTGGAAGGTTTAATTTGGGGATTGTTTATAAAGAGCTGCAGGCATGTTTACAGGCTAAGATGAAAATTTAAACATACAGGAGAGAGAATGAGAGAATAGTTGATGATGCAAACTTCACGAAGAACTAGACGGAAATGATACCATGAGCACAAATGAAGGATTTAGAGTTAGGCAGGAAGAGGAATTTCTATTCTTCTGAAGTTAAGTAAGAAAGGGTACAGGCAGGTTTGAGGGGAGGAGTCAGGGTTTAAAACAGTTCATGCTGATGGTCTCCAGAATCCTTGTTAATGTGGCAAGGCCAGCTGCTCAGAGATCCAGGAGAAACGAGCAGAGGGTTCACTTAAAATATTTATTTGAACTTAGAAAAATAATGAGGTTAAAAATAAAACATTAAAGATGTTTTGGAAAACATCTTTTAAAAAAATTGGAAAACACTTCTTTAGAAAACAGTAAACCCCATAATGAGAGCAGAGTGAGTGCTGATTCTTTGTCATAACCACCTTCTATTTAATCATTCATGAAGCTATGTATCGCAGTATGATTGGAGCTTACACGTAATCCTGAACTTCACTGTTGCCAATAGTTTTTTTGTTTTTTGTTTTTGTTTTTGCAGTACGCGGGCCTCTCACTGCTGTGGCCTCTCCCGTTGCGGAGCAGAGGGTCTGGACGCGCAGGCTCAGCGGCCATGGCTCACGGGCCCAAACGCTCCGCGGCATGTGGGATCTTCCTGGACCGGGGCATGAACCCGTGTCCCCTGCATCGGCAGGCGGACTCTCAACCACTACGCCACCAGGGAAGCCCGCCAATAGTTTTAATTTCCTCTAGGAATAAGCTTTTTGTTAGAGCTTACTGATTTGTCCCTGATGTGTGATTTAAGTGGTTTCTCAAAGTGGGAAGAAGACCAGTCAGGTAGAAAGATCATTGAACAGAGACTTAGCAGATCTCACCCCCAAGCCCAGTTCTACCACCAGCTAGTCATCGTCTCCTGAAAACTGACTCACTTCTCCATCCACAAGACTGTTCCAGTTCTAACTACTTACTTCTACTTACCACCTCACCTATGCAACTCCATGTATAGCAAAAGGGCTCTTGACCTTTTAAAAAATATGACTCAAGAGAGCAAAGCATTTCTGGATAAATTCCAAACTGCAACATCGGTCTTTGCTAATCAAGAACTTCTTCTCCTAACTGTAAATATGCCCTCAATGGTCCAAAGAGGTCATGGACCCAGCGACTTTCTGGCACATGTGCTGGCATAGCACAGAAGTCAAAGAGTTTCCCAATAAAGTGTAAGAAAGTGTGTATGATCCTGTCAGAATGGCTATCATCAAAAAGAACACAAATAACAAATGTGGAGAAACGGGAACCCTCGAACACTGTTAGTGTAAATGTAAACTGGTGCAGCCATTGTGGACAACAGTATGGAGGTTTCTCAAAAAACTAAAAACAGAGCTACCATATGACCCAGCAATTCCACTCCTGGGTATATATCTGAAAAAAACCAGAAACATTAATTCAAAGAGATACATGCACCCCAATGTTCTTAGCAGAATTATTTACAGATGCCAAGATGTGGAAGCGACCTAAGTGTCCATAAACAGATGAATGGATAAAGAAGATGTGGTATATATATACAATGGAATACTACTCAGCCATAAAAAAGAATGAAATTTTGCCATTTGCAGCAACATGGATAGACTTAGAGGGCATTATGCTAAGTGAAATAAGTCAGACAGAGAAGGACAAATACTGTATGATATAACTTATATGTGGAATCTAAAAAATACAACAAACTAGTGAATGTAGTAAAAAAGAATTCTTATAGATATAGAGAACAAACTAGTAGTTAACCAGTGGGGAGAGAGAAGGGTAGAGGGGCAATATAGGGGTAGGCGATTAGGAGGTACAAACTATTAGGTATAAAATAAGCTACAAGGATATATTGTACAACATGGGGAATATAGCCAATATTTTTAATAACTATAAATGGAATGTAACATTTATAATAGCTATGAAATTGTGAATCACTATATTATACACCTGTAACTTATATAAAATTGTACAGCAACTATACTTCAATAAAAGAAAAAAAGAAAGTGTGTGTGTATGCGGCTGAGAGTAGTATGTGTTTGTGCATGTGTGTATATGTGATATATACATTAGTATGATACAAAATGCTATAATAAATAAATCCTACTATGTAGTAGTTTAACATAAAAGTCATTTCTTCTCTCTCATGTAACAACCCAATGCAGGTGTTCCTGGTTGGTGAATGTTCTTCCCTTGTGGAGTAGGTGGTCCAGAGACCCTCAGAACTAACATCTTGTGGCTCTACCATACCCTAAGTTCTCAGAGTTCACTGCATCCAGGAAGAAGGGGAAAGAGAGCGTAGAGAAGGCATTTCTTAAATGAGGAATGATACACATCACTTCCTTGCTGAAGTACTGATCATACGGCCTCACCTTGAAGGAAGTGAGGCTGGTAACGGTGGCTCTTAGCAAGGCACCATTTCACACCAACAATATGCAAGGCGAAGCATAAATATTTATGAAAGTGAGCCATCTCTGCAGAGCCAGTCCCTCTACTACACCCTTCTTCCCACACATAAAACACACTCACTGCCTCCCCAAAGAAGTCAACCCAAAGTCCCAACCAGTCACTGTATCTGGGACAAAGTCTGAATCCCTTTATGGTGTATGGTGTTCTCCATCAGGGACAGGTGTGTCTCCTTGTGGGTCGTGACCCACAGTCCAATAAGGTTTCCTTTGTGTAAAGGGGAGAATGGTGATACTTAGCAGCCATGGTCCACAGCAATAAGGAGTCTTTCCAGGAAGAAATAATAAAGACCCTCTGCCTTCGCAAGGGAAGACGTTACATGCTTTGACTCTGCTTCTGCTTTTTCTGAGAAACTTCCTTGTCCATAGCTCTCCATAGCCCCTGGTTCTGTTCCCTGGGAGTTTCTTTTTGTCTATTGTCCTCCATGGTCACCTTTGAACTGGGCATTGGGAAGTGTCCCCTCCTTGGAGGCTATGGCTTCTTCAGCCCATGTCCTGATGGTACCTTCAGGCTGATTTATAAGCACAGGACTTTTTTAGCACAGGCTTGTGATGACTTTGACATTTCAATTCTCTTAGACTTCTGATACAATTGTTTCTATTCATCTCCATGTGCCAAGAGCTTGTGACATTATTACTCAACATTGCTTAATTTTATGGGTTTCTTGCTCCCAAGTCTTTCATCTGAATGGTAGTTTCTTTGAGGCCACCTAAAAAATAGACTTGGATGAGAAAGAAACATCCTTAAGTTCTTTGTTGCAAGAGGAAGGTTTCAGTTTAACTACAAAAATCCTAATATGTCTTCGTTCAAACTTCTATTCATTCTCATTACTTAGTGTTTCGAGTCCAAAACCATTAGATTTTCCAATCCTGAAAGTCCCAAATTTTGAGAAACCTCCCTATTATTTCTGCTCAAAGTCTCCAATTCTCGCCTATGCTCATCTTCTAGCTTTTGATGGCTGCGGCATTCCTGGGCTTGTGGCCACAGCACTCCAGTCTCGGTCTCTCTAGTCACATTGCTTCCTCCTCTACTGTGCGTGAGTGTGTGTGAGTGTGTGTGTGTGTGTGTGTGTGTGTGTGTGTGTGTGTGTGTGTAAGAGTTCTTGTAGCCTCCCCTCAGCATTTCTTTCACTTTCATCATGACAAATATTAGACAACAAAACCCTACCCAATCCAGATTTGGTCACAACTGAAACTCACAACTTAATAAAAGGAGGAGCATATTCAGGGCTTCCAGCTATGAGGCTCTCAATCCCAGAATCCTTATAAATTAAGCACAGTTTCCTATTTTCTTATGCTGCAGACGAGATCTTTCTACCACTCCATGCCTCGATGTCTCCTTGAGGGCTGGGGAATTTATCAGATAAAATTGCTCAGCCTGGCCTCCTACTAAGAACTCAGAGTGAGAGGAGTTTTAAGGGCAGAACTCTGAGCCGTGTCCTTGAGTGAAACAGTCAATGTCATCTCAACCCTACAGTTGCCTTATTAAGGAGGTAAACAAAGTGAAGGAGTGGGTTGGGGCTCTGAGGGGAGGAAGAATGAAGAGAACACCTGCTCCGTGCTCTGTTGTCTCTGGTAAAACAAACAAAAGCCCAAGATTTTCATATACATGAGGTTGTCTTTGCTGCAATATCTTGTCAAATAAATTGAGTCTTTAATGTGCAGTATGTTTCCCGCCCCCTCCCAAACTTTCTCTATCAAGAAGATGCAGTATCAAAGGACTGCACACACTCAATTTCACGAACCAATAAGCACAGCTTTTCCATTAATTGCCATTTCGGCTCCCTGGAAAAGAATGACAGAAGTTATCAGGAAGATGCTCATTACTGCCAGGCTTTATCTGATGGTAATGGAAACCTGGCCAGTCACAAACTGAAGCTTCCCAAATGAGGACCAGCTCTCAATTGAGAGAACAGGACTGGCTGCTCCCGGATAGTTCCTTGCACATTTTATTAGCAAGAACAGCCACAGGTAAAATTTCTCCTTCGTGCAGCTTTCCCTCCATTGGCTTCCTGGCTCAGCAGAATGCCAGTATTTCTGGTTCTGACCCCGATACCCAGTTCAGATATCTTGTGGTCATGACCATACTCTGTGACCTGTGCCCTGGGCCATCACTGGAAGATCCAGGCAAGGGCTCAATCTTGCCCAGACTGAATTAGTCACTAGGCTGTCCTCTATGCCTAATAGTGAGGCCTGGGGACTGACATTTACTGGAGCTGAGTTGAGGTGACGGCAAGAGTTGAAGATAGAAAGGACATTAATTTCTGCTTCTGAGACGCCAGAATTGCACTAAGATCTTCTCTTCCAAACTCCAGGATGTTCAACTTTTTCTTTAATTTCATAAGCTTCCCTAATATCTCTCCAATGAATTCCTTTCTTTCTTCAAGCTAGAAAGGATTGGTTTCTGTTTCTTGCAACTTAAAGGAATCAAATTAATATTTCCTTTGGGGTGTAGCTTAGAAACCACGAAGCTCATTATATTTTCAGCATATTGCTGAAAATGAGATCTAAATCCTCCTGGAGAAGGGCCTCAACGTTTTCAGTATATATATTACCTTCCTTACTCTCTCCTCACTTCCCCTGAATCTTAAAAACACATTTCAGGAGACTTGAAAATTTATCACTCTTCCTAGAGACTTGACCTGTTCCATATCAGAGTGCAGTTGGAGTCGGGGATACCCAGCACAAGACAGAATATTAACTGGAGCACAGGTTTAGAGAGAATCCTGTGTTCTGGATGCTTACCCAGAAACTTCTCCTGACACCCGCACCCCACCCCCACGTACCGCCCCAGGCAGCTTCACAACAAATTCCCCTTGAACCGCAGACAGTGGATTTCCAGCAAAAGCCACAAGCACGGCAACACAGTGACTTCTATGCCATCCAGTGAGCCACAGTCATGCCCTCTCCAATGAGGTCTGGATCTCAGTTCTGGAAGGGTCCTTTTCCTGGGGCTCTCAGCCGATCCTTACCTTTACTATTCTTGTACTCTAAGGTTTACTTCCCTCCTATTAATCAATCTCTCATTATATCCATCTTCTGTTATAGTTTACAATTTTTATACTAAACTTCTCTTTTAATAATCTCTGTGTAGTTTTTGTCTCCTAGTTGGAAACTGACTGGCTGATATAGTTAATATCATATATTAATATGATGGTTAATATTATGTGTCAACTTGACTGAGCTGCAAGATTCCCAGATATCTGGTTAAACATTATTTCTGAGTGTGTCCACGAGGGTGTTTCCAAAAGAGATTAGCTTTTACATTGCTAAGCTGATTAAAGCAGATGGTGCTCTCCAGTGTTGAGAGGCACCACCAAATCTGCTGAGGGCTTGAACAAATCAAAAAGGCAAAGGAAGTTTGAATTTACTCTATATCTACCCTTGGCACTCCTGTCTCAGGCTTTCAGACTCAAGCTGGAATCTGCATCATTCGCTGGTTCTCAGGCCTTCAAACTACACCATCGGATTCCTGGGACTCCAGCTTGTAGATGGCAGACCATGGGACTTATCAGCCTGCATAATCATGTGAGCCAGTTCCTCATAATAAATTTCATTATATCTAGATATAGATATAAACCTCTATCTATCTTAAATAGAGATACAGATATATAATAAATATCATAATAAAAATAGAGATATCTGTTGCTTTTGTATCTCGGGAGGACATTGACTAATATACCCCATTTTAGAGATGAAGAACTGAGGCTCAAATAAGGTAAGTAAGACACCTATGGTCACACAACTAATAAGTGGAAGAGACAGAATTAGAATACCAGTTCTGTCTGACTACCAAGGCTGTCCTCCATGACCTGGAAATCCCCACGGCCCACCCAATTCTGTACACATCCAGTAATTTAACGGAGCAACTGCAGATCATGCCTTTAGGCCCACTGTCTTCTAAACCGGTGCTCCTCAGGGCTGTTTACGGACCTATGCCAGTTTACAAACTGTTTGCTACCAATGTGCAATGAGATAAGGACAAGAACTGAGTCTAAGCATGAAGAACATTTCATACTGCTACAACATCCAAGTCCATCTGTACTATATTTTACAAAAGTATTAGGTCCACAACAAAGTAATAATTTTAAAAAATAGCTAAGTCCTTTCCCGTAGATAGTTTTCTAAACCTTGGGCTCAATATTAAGTCTAAATGTACTTCTGTAGTTGTTGCTGCTCTTTGAATCATATGTTGAAAACCTCTTATCAGGGTGGGGATACGAGATGATTATAGCTGGTGTAACTGTTACAGAATATAGAAGTGTAATAAAGCACATGTGAGATTAATCATCTTTGCACAGTGTTTAAAAGTGGACAGATCTACAAAGGACTTACAGAACTTTTTTTGGACTTCATAATGTTTATCCATATTAGTATAAGCTCCAATGTATTCCCTGACTTCTCTATCAATAATCAGTTACGGAAATTTCCAGTAAACAGTCTAGATAAAACATTAAGTAGATATATTAAGCCATATTAAATTATTTTGATTCAAGGTGTGGTATAAATATATAAATATATTCAAATATAATAATCTGAATATTATGTATGTCCCTAATTCTCAATATATTTCCTCTTAAAATTAGATTTTAATATATTAACTGTTCATGATATATTTACTGAGTGACAGCTTATATGCACGGACTGAGCTAGTCTTTGTATTGACACAGAAGTGATATGAGATAGCCTTGTGTAGTTTCTAATCTGACCCAAACTCAGAGAGTAAAATGGAAAAGCAGCAATGGAAGTTAGCAGTTAACAAAGAGATTAAGTTCTGTGGAATAAATGACAAATACTCCAGAAGGTCAGAAAACAAAGGAATCAGTAAGTGCTGAGATGATGAGGCCATGGAAAAGGAGGCTTTGAGTTGGTCCCTGACCATATGCTGTGGCTAAAATGACCTGACCTGATTTGAGAAATAGCAAAAGCAGCACAAAGATACCCAGATGTAGAAATACTGTAAACGCATACAATGTCGCAGAAATTACCATAGGGCAGCTCATGCAGAGTGCAATTTGGAAGATGAATACTACAGTCCAGTTGATCACCACCCATAGCACAGAGATCTTACCTTTCCTTTAGATTCTAATGGATATCACCATGGAAAGGAGAATGAGTGTTCTAGGTTTCCTTCTGCAGAAAATATATAAAAGACTTATGGCTTCAGTCTGGTAACTTTTTCTCTGGCTGATTCTCCTTGACTACTAAATAGAGGCATGATTTTAAGGGGGCAGGAAAAGATTTTTTTGGAGAGGGTTGGGATAAATTCACTTGTAATTCTGCCTCTCTTACAAACATGTTGCATTTAACAGAATTCCCTGGCTGAAGGAATGAACTACCCCTACAATGACAGCTTCCCCTTAAATTTCTTCTTAAACATGCTTAAAAGAAAAAAAATATCTAAACACATTACATATAATCCTGTCGTCTTAATTAAAAGGCATTAGGGCTTCCCTGGTGGCGCAGTGGTTGAGAGTCCGCCTGCCGACGCAGGGGACACGGGTTCGTGCCCCGGTCCGGGAAGACCCCACATGCCGCGGAGCGGCTGGGCCCGTGAGCCATAGCCGCTGGGCCTGTGCGTCCGGAGCCTGTGCTCCACAGCGGTGAGAGGCCCGAGTATCGAAAAAAAAAAAAAAAAAAAAAAAAAAAACAACTTTTTCATGTTTAGATTTAGAATATTTGCCATTCTTGCTGTCAGGTTCTATTTCTTTTCTTAACTTATAATTAGTGCCTTTGCTTTTGCAACTGCAAGTTCTTTGCCCTTTGTTATTTACTCCTTTTCCACTGAAACAACCTAATAAAAACAATTAACCAAACACATTAGAATTATGCCCAGAATAAGGGTAAACAGGTTTTGAATGAAAATTTGAATTACTCCTCAAGAAGTTTAGGTCTTTGACATACATTACTTGACTTTTTATTTGGAAAAACATACTAACACTCTCTCAGAGATTATTAAAAAAATTATTTTTTATCACAGAAAATTGAAAACATCAAAATAGAAAGTTTAAATGGTCATAATGCCACTTCCTGGAGACAATTTCATTTCTATATCCCAAAGAAGCTGAGCTGGACTTCCGGGGTGGTATCATCATCCAGAGTCTGTCTGTTACTGCTCACCCGAGATAGGCCTTAAGAAGACTCTGATTCCCAGGAAATGTGACTCTTCATTCCTGCCATCTATAATTTGCTGTCTTCAAAAAAATTCTACACCACTCATCAGTCTCCCAACCCCAGAGAGTCTGAGTTTATAAAAACAATCGTAATGTAGAAAGGTACACCCTTTCAATCTGCTGTTTCCATACTGATTTGCTGTCCTTCAAATGCTGGCACTTTTCAAAACTACAAAATCATCCTCATTTTAGATAAATGTATCATATTCTATAAAAAGAAATGTTGTTACTTTCAATCTTAAGAAATCAGGTGGATTTTAGCCACTTTTTGATCAGTGGTTCCTGTAGAAATAAAACCATTAAGAAAAAAAATTGTTCAGCCTTCGTGAAAATTAAGAGAAAATGTAGCACCCAATCGTATTTAATAAGCCTTAGGAGAAAGCACCCTGCTGACATAAGTCTATTATAGTTGTGTGTTGGAAAGATAAAGTACAAAAGCTAAAAAAAAAAGTAACATTCCTTGAAAATAGGATCATAGTGAACAGAGGGCACTGATAAAAGATGATCCTGGTAAATAAAAGGTCTCTCAATTTATACCCTTACAGGTCCTGTCTCGTTATCTCTACTGAGAGCCAGAAGAGTGCTTCTAAGATATTTAACTGTTAACCATGAAGTTTCTGCTTAAACTCTCAGTAATATAACCTTCAACCACAAAGCATATAAATATCACAAAGCTCATAAAAAATTCTGATTTATGAAATAAAATTCATTCCCATAATTTACAGAAGAGCACTCCAAGCGTTGTTCTTATTAACGCTTTTTATTTGAATATCGTTCCCTACCTTCTGCTAATCAGATACATCTTTGCATCTAATTTTCTCTGCAGATTCTAATCTAAGTGCACAACCAGAAGGCCGTTTTCTTCCACATTCCTTAAAACTAGTCTGCAGAGTTTCACTGGTCTGCATATTCATTAAGCAAATAATTATCAAACACCTATTTTGTGCCAGGTAAACATAGCCAGCTCTTTTCCCCAACACTAAATTTATTTAAATTTATAGACTATCTATCCTGATATTACGTTCTTCCTCCTGTTTAGGGATTGAAATATGGTGATACAAAATTAAATTGCCTCTTTTTAACATCCTTACTCGGCAAAATAAAATGCTAACAACCCAGTGCCACTCTCCAAATTTGTATTTGCAATATTATTGCTCCATGAAATCCAAAACAGCTACACAGCTGATCTCACTGCTTCCCATCATCCCCAGACTATGTCAATTTATTGCTATATTTTCAGCAACTAAACCTGTGACTTCCAATTTATGTTTATTGAATACATGATTACTGGATGGAAGGATGGACGTATCCATCTCGTTGAGCCAGACAAATTACTGATTAAAAGGACCCAAAGTTGGACTAAACCAGGGAACCAAGATGTGCCAGATGTGTCTAAATGGACCACCATCCATTAATAATAATAATAATAGTTACATCATTATTATTAGCTGCTTAGCATATGCTGTACTGCTCTCAGTACTTTGTGTATGCTAACTCATTTAGACTCCAAAATGAATCTAAAGAAAATAGTTTTATAACCCCATTTCACAGAGAAGAAATTGAATTCAACGAGAAGATAAGAAACATGTTTAAGTGGAGGAGTCCCAGATTCCACTCTTAATGGCTACAGTATGCTGCCTCCCTTTAACAAGAAAACAGTAAGAAAATGAAACAGAAAAGAGTGCGGAAAATTCCCCAGCGACCTACAGCCAGTCCTCATCAAGCTCACTCTCACGTGGCATGAGCGGCAGGTTCTAACTCAGGGCAATGCTACTCTATATCAGTCATAACATCAAGCAGCATTTTTATTTATTTGCAAATGTTATGAGTCATAACATCAAGCAACATTTATGTCCAAATTTTCTGCTGCGTTTTTTTAGATACATCCCTCAGAATCCATTCTATCCCTCACAGGGCCTAACATTATGTCATGCTCATAGTAGGCACTCAAAAATCCTTTCTGGATTTGACTAAATTATTTTGGAGTTGCTAAGGTTCGAATCTCACAGGTGCATTCTGCAAACCCACACAACTGAAGGAGTAAGATTAAAGCACAAAGAAGCAGAGGGACAATTCCTGACATAATGGAACAACTTGAGGGATTAAAACAAACATGTATAGAAATCACCTGAGGCTCTGAAAACTTGATTAATTATTTCAGGAAAATACACCAACCCCAACAAAGCTTTGAGCAAAAGCTTCATTATGCGGTACTTGGTACACTGAAAGTACACCATTAACAGTACTTCTTAACCAACGGCTGCTCAATGTTACATAAATTATTGTCATGACAACTATTCCTTCAACAATAAAACTATGAAAACCACAAGACAGATTAACAAAGCCTTATCATTTGCTATTCACAATGAGTTTAATGTTTACCCCTCAACAGTCATCACAGACAAGGCATCTGTGTAGCAGTGCAGACGCTCCCCAACTTAGAAACGAGGTGCTCCAAAAGAACACGGGAAGTGGGCTGTTTGAACTCCAGGAGGCTTTGTCCCCTAGAGGCAAACACATAAATGTGGGCTGGAGTTCTACACGTGTCCACAAACACCTAAATTACTCATGATTTGGTTAAAATGCTCAATATTGGGAGAGGGGGAGAAAATATCATGTCTGTATTCCTAAGTAAACAACAGGAAAGGTAATAAGACTGAGGAAAGAAACTCAGTCTGAAAAAGAACCCGTGGACAGTGTCAAGGGCTTCAAGGCTGAACACACTGCTTTCTTACTTCACTCTGTTAATGAACTTCATTTCCAGCCCTCTCTGCTCCTGTCTCACAGACTTTTCTCTCTTCCTCAATCTTTCCAGGCTCCTCTGAGCCCAGGATCTCTGACCTGGCTGCTACTTCTGTCTCTGAAGCTCTTCTCCTCCACCCATCTTCCCCACATCACCTGGCTACCCCTTACTCATCTTCAGATCTCAGACTAAGGGGCCATCCAGCTGAGATCTGGCCCTTCTAAGAACACAGCATAGCATCCTGGGCTGAGAATTCATGCATTTAATCTCTATCATAATTATTAGGAATTAGTACAGTTACTTGTTCTGAGTATTTCTTTAACCCTGTCTCCCCAACTAGAGACAAGCTCCATGATATCAGGGACACTGCCTGTCCTTGTCACCTCTATGCCCACATTACATATCACAGGCCATGCTCAATAAATATTATTTGTTGTGTTCATGTATTTTTTAAAGCAATCCTCCCTTTTCTTGATAAAAATGTAATATTCACATGATTCTTACACCATGATATAGTTTGAGGATTTTGTCTTAGAAATGCAACACAGGAAGAGAAAAGGAATCTTCCTTAGAGGGCTGAAAGGAAGGAAGATTCGATTTTTTTTACAGTGGAATAAACATTGGAGAAAACAGTCAAAAGAAATCAGCTAATATATCCTATGAATGCTCTCATTTCAGAGGGAGGAAGCAATCGGTAGGGAAGAAATCGTTGCATTATATAGTTTCTAGAACTGACCAGAAGAAGTATCATGCAGATAGCCTAAGGCTGTCTGAATCAGGGAGAGGGTTTATAGGGTAGAATGAAGGCAAGACACATCTGGCAATTCATGTGTTTAGTACAAACACAAATTAAAGGTTTGTAGCTCAGGAAATGGCTTTTCAGGGAAGTATTCTTTTGACTTGGAAAATATAGTTTAGCTTAGCTTTTTTTTTTTTTTTAACATCTTTACTGGAGTATAATTGCTTTACATTGTTGTGTTAGTATCTGCTGTATAACAAAGTGAATCAGCTATATGCATACCTATATCCCCATATCCCCTCCCTCTGCGTCTCCCTCCCACCCTCCCTATCCCACCTCTCTAGGTGGTCACAAAGCACGGAGCTGATCTCCCTGTGCTATGCGGCTGCTTCCCACTAGCTATCTATTTTACATTTGGTAGTATATATGTCAAGGCTACCCTCTCACTTTGTCCCAGCTTACCCTTCCCCCTCCCCGTGTCCTCAAGTCCATTCTCTATATCTGTTTCTTTATTCCTGTCCTGCCCCTAGGTTCATCAGAACCTTTTTTTAGATTCCATATATATGTGTTAGCATACGGTATTGGTTTTTCTCTTTCTGACTTACTTCACTCTGTATGACAGACTCTAAGTCCATCCACCTCAACACAAATAACTCAATTTCATTTCTTTTTATGGCTGAGTAATATTCCATTGTATATATGTGCCACATCTTCTTTATCCATTCATCTGTCGATGGACACCTAGGTTGCTTCCATATCCTGGCTATTGTAAATAGAGCTGCAATGAACATTGTGGCACATGACTCCTTTTGAATTATGGTTTTCTCAGGGTATATGCCCCGTAGTGGGATTGCTGGGTCGTATGGGAGTTCTATTTTCAGTTTTTTAAGGCACCTCCATACTGTTCTCCACAGTGGCTGTATCAATTTACATTCCCACCAACAGTACAAGAAGCTTCCCTTTTCTCCACACCTTCTCCAGCCTTTACTGTTTGTAGATTTTTTGGTGATGGCCATTCTGACCAGTGTGAGGTGATACCTCATTGTAGTTTTGATTTGCATTTCTCTAATGATTAGTGATGTTGAGCATCCTTTCATGTGTTTGTTGGCGATCTGTAAATCTTCTCTGGAGAAACGTCTATTTAGATCTTCTGCCCATTTTTGGATTGGGTTGTTTGTTTTTTTGATATTGAGCTTTAGCTTATTTTGTAACTTTTCTTCATTCATTTAATAATTTTTCTTCCTGAGCACCTGCTATATTACCAAATCCTGAGTTAGGTCTCAAAGGTACAAGATTTCGGGCTTCCCTGGTGGCGAGTGGTTGAGAGTCCGCCTGCCGATGCAGGGGACACGGGTTTGTGCCCCACTCCGGGAAGATCCCATGTGCCGCGGAGCGGCTGGGCCCGTGAGCCATGGCCGCTGAGCGTGCACGTCCAGAGCCTGTGCTCTGCAACGGGAGAGGCCACAACAGTGGGAGCCCCGCGTACCACAAAAAAAAAAAAAGGTACAAGATTTCCCTTGCCAGAAGGAAAGGGAAAATGTGAACCGGGTCAAGAGAGCTGCCACTGGGCAGAGGTGACTTTTAAGCTGAGGCTGAGTGAAAGGAGTTTGTCTCTCCAACAGAGAAGGAAAGGTGTTCCTGGATGAGGGAGAGAAGAGCACGTGCAAGGCACGGAGAGAGCCTCTGGCATGTTTGAGAAAAGAGCAGCGGTTCTCCGTGGCTGGAATAGAGAATGCATATTGTGGGGAAGCAATGAGCTTAGACAAGAAGGGCTAGATCTCGAGGAGTCTTGTAAGTCATGAACTTAAAGTTCCCTCACGACTAATGATATTCAAAATCCTTCTAAACACAGACATATTCTTTGAGAAAATCTTATACCAAAGTCCAGCCTATAAAGTAGAAAAGAACATAGCTGTCCTGGGCTGCTGAGCGGCCACCTGACCCCTCACCTCCAACCTCCACACACAGCCTAAGGTCCTTCCTTGAAGACCCCAGACCTCTGAACACTCCTGCTGTGGACAGTGCAGAGTTGTTTGGGCAGGGCAGGTGCTCAATAAATAAATCAGCTAGAGTCGCATGATCAAATGAGGTTTTCACTTGTCACTCTAATTTTTGCTTTTGAGATTACTCTGACTGCAGTGGGGAATGAACAGGAGATGAGAGCCTGGCACAGCAAGGGGCAGGCATGTCAATTAGCAATCCAAGTGTGGCAGGATAAGAGACGGTGGTAGAGTCTTGTTTCAGCCTCACAATATTTTCCCCACCCTCCCTGACATTACCCCTCTCTGTGGGGCTCTAGGGTTGCAAGCTAAAGTGTAAACCGCAGCTGGTTCCAGGAAGAAGAGAGGTCTGAAGAGGCAGAAAGAAGAGACCTTCCCAAACTGGAAGGAAGCCTAAGATGAGTAGAGACCAAAGGTTTCATGGGTCTGAAGCTTAAACAATTGGAGAGATCTTCTTAAAAAATGAAGTTATGAATACAAACTTAGATTTTAAAATAAATTAAGGAGAAATCACACAAATTACAGATTTTAAAGGCATTTAAAAACAGAAAACATCACAAATCCATTAATATAATACTTTTATTAACTGCCCTACACACCCATTTGACACTGCTTTTGCTTACACTTCCCAGCTGCATACTCTTCAATGATTTCTTCATATAACAATTGTGTATTTTCTACAGAAAAGGTAGATAATTCAGCATTTCTTCTAGCATGGTCAGTTGCCTTTTGGTGTATTATTATCTTTGGTTATTTACTTAAATTTTAGAAAATTTTCTTTCCGTTTACTCTTTTTGGTAATATGTAAATTTTGAGAATTGTCGTCAAATTCAGGAAACCTCTATCAAGTCTTATGCGTGAGCTGGAAGACTTCAGGTCATTTCAAGTTTTCTTTTGCTGTGACAAATCTTACTCTTTTGATTGATGACACCCAGTGACCAGTTTGTCATGCTGCTGTCTTCATTGTACTGCTGCATTATGCATTTATAATATGATCAATGAAGTCACTGTTTTATGTCAAAACAGCAAGAAATTTAGATTGTTTTCCAGTGTGTTCGTATGAGTCACTCCTCTTCATTAACTGGATTATTAAGCAATCCAAAGGCATATTCATTATCTCTGTGTATCACTTCCTCTCACACAGAGAAAATATTTGGCTGGCAAAAGAATTAAAAGTTATTCATAGGGTATCAGTGTGAAGAGTAGCATACATAATAGCCAACCAATAACATCTGGTGAAGACATGACAATAAAGAAGTAATATTTGGCATCTGTTTTACTTACCTAACGCTTCATTTTTACACATTGTCCCATTATTTGATTCTGAGAAAATGATTTGGGATAATTGAGTCACATTTACTTTTTCATTTTGACTTTTTTCAATGTGCTCATACAAAACTGAATCAAATCTAGTGATTTGTTCAATAATTCTCATGATTTCAGTAATTATCATTATTTAAAGAACACCACTTTTCATTGTACCCTCTAAAGAGCAAATCCCATTCACTTAAAAATTAATAGGCATAAGTACTCTTTTAAATGCTTAAAAATAATGCTAAACATTGTCAACAAAACGGTTCTCTCTTCTCGGTTCTTCAAGGTGTTCATCTACTGCACTTGTATTTGACTGACGTGTAATTCAAGTACCTTCTTGTCTGTGGAGTCCTCCTGACTTTCAGGAAGTTAAGTCTAACTCATTGGAAACACTTCATAAGTTAGACAATATAGTCAATGCCTTACCTTGGACTCACTAGCTAGAATCTTATAACAGCTGGAATATTGTTCTTTTTGTTGTTGTTGTTCATAATATCTACTTGAAAAATATTTCTAGTGTCTGTTGTATGTTCTGTTTAATTCTCTGTAAATATTACCGGCATCATGATTTTGGGAAAAACAACAACAACAACAGCTTTCTTTTATTAAACAGTGCTATCAGGACAAACATGACACATACCAAAGTCAACGAACTTTCCCAATAAAGATGTTATTGAAAACTCTGCATCCTCCGGTGATCATACAAATTTTTAGTTTCAGTTGCAATAAGAGCGTTTTTGGTGTGCCAAATTTTGTCTTTTTGTGTCAAATTATCTTTTGCCAAAACAGTCCGTTACATCTTTTGGCTTCCACTAGAATACTCTCTTCCCATAGTACCTGAATTTATGTGTAATTAATAATTCTGGGTAACAATGTATTCAATTTATCTGAAATTAAGGCATATAAAAAATTCAAATTTATCGTTAGTCTGCTGCCACACTGTAGGGACCTACGTAGTTGTATAATATTTCTCTAATATAAAATACATTAACATATCAATGAATATGTGTAGGAGCTCTGTCACTGGACCACTTGTTTCCTGAGGACGTTTGGCTACGTTGGTGGCAATTTTGCATGCCAATTCATCTGCAACCCCCAGATGACTTCAGGGCAACATGCCTCAAATACACTAAGATGTGAGCTAATGTGTTGGGATGAAAACAACGTGATTTCACACATAGAAATACTTAATATTTAAAGTACTGCTATAGATTTATGTTCTACAAATACAGAAATTTTGACAAATAATGTTTTTTATGATTTTCGTTTTAAAAAGAAAATGAATGTCACATTTATAATGGTATATAAGGTATCAACAAGTATATTTCCTTATGGAGAATTCTAACTAGGCATTAGTAGGAATTGCTTCAACACTAGCATCTGATGACTGGGAGAATTTCCCGTAAAATAACTGCTGGCTCCAAACTTTTCAAACCTCGTTTCTTCTCCACTGCCCACATATTTCCAGTGCCTTCGGATATATTTATATCCCAACCAACCTGCGGTCCTGCACCATTGTTTCACGAAGCTGAATGAGTCCTGGGAGGATTCCTGGAAGCCAGTCCTATACGACACCTACCGCTAGCAATAACATAATCACACACAGAAGGCCCTAAACATGATCTAAACAAATTAAACATTTCCTCCACTCAACTTCCATACAGTGTGATTTCCAAAATGCCAGTAAACACCAAAGCCACCGAACACGAGATGGAATCAGAGTGGAGACAGCAGTCCTCACTGATCATGGTTAAAGTACATGATCATATGAATACACTGCCAGGGTCCTTCTGATAACCTCAGAAGGGCCCCTTGAGAGTGAGGCTCCTTGAAGCAAGTTTTAATTAGCTTTATAGTAAATCCACCTCCTGTCACAGGAATAGAACATCAGGGTCAGAAAGCAAAGGGAGCATGCCCTTGAGCACCTCCAAGGAGAAGGACTAAGAAGTGTTCCTGACGAGGCTGCATTCTTGGCATCAAAACATTCCCTTGCCAAAATGAGCCATGGAAGCCACACAGTCACTGACTTTTAAGGACCTCAGAAGCTTGAAGAGCTGCATTCTTACAAAAAACCAGAGGGGACACTTCGAAGTTAGGTTTTTTGCTGTTGTTATTCTTGTCATTTCTATTGCCACTGTTGCTGTTTTCTAGTAAACCGGAAACTCCCTAGTCCCCAGTAATGACCAGCTTCTCACCAGCCTAACAGGACAGGGGCTCAGAATATACTCTATTTGACAATAAAGAAATATAACACATCTTGCATGCCCAAGTTGAGATTATGGTTGCAAATCCATGCCCACTATTGTCTCATCATTTCATGTGAGATACTTATTATTTCTACCATCTCAGTAATCAGAGAGGTTAAAACAAACGTATATCATTATAGATAGAGGTATGACACTAGCTGAGGAAAGTATTAAGGCATTATTTTCATTGACAATAATTTCAAAGGACAGTCCATGACACCCTAAAGATATTTATTCATATTCTCATTTTCAGAAGCAGTGTAAAAAGTGACTGCCTTTCAATTCCATAGTTATATATTTTCTTAATTGTTTAGGACAAAAATTAAGGTAAAAATATTTCACTGAAAACAAACAAACAGTGTTCTGCCTTGCACTTGGGTTTTTCCACAGTCCCCTGCTGCACGGTAATCAGAGACCCTAATGTGGTCTTGCACCTCCATGAAAATTTCTGGATAGAATCGCCATGTATACAAAGCTCCCCTGGTTTCCAACCAACATTCAGAAAACAGTGAGCACTGCATGCATGGCTTCTGCAAAGAATACTGTGAACTACTGTTACAGAAACTGATGCCTGACAAATAATCAGTTCCCTGAAAATGACCTAATTTAGTTGAGTTCCTAGCACTGAATAAAATGAGATTATGTGTTTGCTGGCCAATCTGAAATGTGAAATATGATGAGTTATTCCAGCGTGTGACATGCAAAATCCTTTCAATCTGTGACTGGTATGATGCTGTGAACGTGTAAGATTGGGTGAGAACTCAGAGAAGGAAAAAGGGGGCGACATATACACTGCCACTCCAACTTCCTGGAGGGAAAATAAATTGCAAGTGTCAGAATCAAAATAAACTGGGCATAGAACAGGACGTCAGATATGTTTATTTTGAAATATAAGTCCCAGTTCTATTCTGCCACAGGGTACAAATGTGTTGATTTTTCATTCAAATTAAAAGGAATTGAGCACCACTTCTGTGCCAAGTGCTCTCCGGGGCACTGGGGATGCGGCAATGGGCAAGAAAGACACAGCCCTCGCTCTCTGTCCTGCCACGAAGAGCCAACTCAGGGCTTGTCCGAGAAGGACAAGCTCTTGACGTGGTGTGTGTTCTTCTCCTAGCCATAGAGAAATCCGCAGGGAGACCAAAACGGCAATCATCAGAAACAAAGCATCCACCTGAAATTATTTAGAACCAAATAGAGCAAACAGCTCTATGGATTTTTTAACACTGAAACCCATAATTCAGATAAATAAATAAATTCGGCTTCTGAGGTCTTGAGACATTTCTTCAGGAGTCCACATTACAAGGTAAGGTCCCTGTGTCCACGTACTCCTCTCCCACACACTTCAGAAGCCCCGCTAATATGCGTCAGACCAGGATGCCTTCAAACATCCCGTTCATTAAAACTCCAGATTCTGGGTCCATGCTCTTCACTGTCGCTCACTTTCCCATGAGGCTTCGCTACAGATGGAGAATTCACTCCTCACACAGGCCTGAATGCGGCGGGCAGCACAATCAAATGAAATTTCTCATCCCAAATTAATAAATTACCATTTTATTTCTTAAATGTGGACATCACTCCCTCATTCAACAAATTTTACTGAGTTCCTACAATGCACCAGGTGATGCCGTAGGTGTTGAAGCTGTGAGACTGAACAAAGCAGATGAATTTTAAGTCCTCTAACGGCCTACATTTTCAGCTTCAGAAATAGCAGTTTCTCCACTCTTCAAGGCATTATGGGACTCAGACAACGGTATGAAAAAATCCACACTGGAACAATGAATTGTCCTATTTCATCAATTCTAAGATGCACATTTTTTCACCTGTTAACATCTCTGAAACCAAAGTGTATCCTACAGTAAGCAAATTCTCAGTCACTGCCATTATGGTGACATAGTTTGTGAGGGAATAAAAAGATCCCTTGATTATTCTGGTAAGATCAAGAAAGCACCGGTACACACACAATAACTAATAATAATAGTAGGCAAACCTCAAATTTCACTGACTAAAGGTAATAAAAGATTACTTCTCTCTCAGTGCAATGCTAGCATCCCATTTTGGATAGCTCTCCTCCAAGCACTAATTTAGAAACCAGATTCACAGGGAGCGCTCTCCAGTCCAGGACTCTCAGTGCTTCCCTGTGGGTCTTTACCATCTGGCCGGGCAGAAGGGAAAGAGTATGGAAGACCACATGTGGGAGATCATGTGTGGGCCAGGAAACAGCCTGTGTCACATCTGCCAGTATTCCATTGGGCAGAACCCAATCACATGGACATGCTAACCTGCCTTCTCACTGAGTCGCCTGGGCCCTGATAGAAAGTACAGCAACCGCGCCCAAGAGCAAAAATCAGACTCAGCCATGGGAATCTACAGATCCTGGATCTTGCTAACCCCAGGGCAGAAGTATGAAAAATAAGAAGCTCATCAAATATGTTTCACTTGCTTAGAATACTGAGTTTGTAAAAGCTCTTTCGTGTTTTCACTCTCACTCCTCAAAATAAATTTTTGGGATTGGTATTTTTAGGCAAATGAAGGATGAAGACACAAAAGGGTTACTTATTTGCCTGATTCTACATGGTATAAGTAGAGTGAACATATCATTTACCTTTTAAACCAGGACACTTTTGAGAAGGAAAGGGAACACCCTTAATAACTGCACTGGAGAGCAGATATAAATTGGATCAATCCTGGGCAAACTGAGATGTATTGTCCTCTACTTACCAGGGGCAGAGTAAGGACTTAAGCATAGAGCTCCAGACCCTGAGTCCGATGTTCTTTCCTCTACACTCTATCTGGTCTTTCAGTCCAATTGAATCTAAGAAATTCTTATGGAAAACTGTACTTAGTCCATTCTAGGGAACTATGTTATAATTGAGCCTTTAATGATTGCAAATAATATGTTTGCAAGATTTAAACCAAGCCCGAAAGGTGCAGTAAAAGTCACAGGTGTTTAATCCATACAAATTAAACAAACTGGGCTTTAATTGGTTTTACAGTAAAAACCAAGGGGAATATAGATTTAATGGATTCTGTTTTATGCATGATGAAAGAAATTGGACACAAGATTCCATGCTGTGGCCAGTGATTCACGTGAACAAAGGGAATCTGCCACCAAGTGTATGTGTGAGTGGTAGAGAGATTTTCCCCTGGACTTGTGAGTAGAGTGATCATATAATTTATCATCCAAATCACAACACTTTTAAGAGTGAAATGGGATTCTAATAATAATTATGTCAGGGGAACAGACATAAATTTGGGCTGGCCAGGGCAAACCGGGATACATGGTCATCCCGTAAAAGAGGAGGGGGCTTTCTCCTCTCAGGGATTTTCTCCCCATCCAGCCCGGACAGGCTCTAAATGGGGCTGCAGGGGAGACACTAAAAGTCATTGCTACTTCACTGGTCCACCTTTCTTTTTAGAAAAAAAAAATTGTAGTTAATGAGGGTTTCCCCAGAAAACGCAATATTTCCTTTTCCTTAATTAACATGCTGACCAGAAACCTCTCTGACTTCTGTAATTATAGGAGGAACTCTAGATGGTAAGGCAATCACAATTCCGGAAAATGCCTCTGATTGCAGGTAATGCTTATTTATTGTTTAATGTTTGTTTACTTGTACTATTAATGATATGTCTGCACTAAATTATAACAATGTTACATAAAAATAACTATTTCATCCAATAATGGTGCCTGAATGATTCTTAGGAAATAAGCTACCGAATATTGAGGGAAATGACCAATTGTTGGATTGAACAAGTAGGCCTATTTAACCCAAAGATTAATCCAAACAACTTACTTGCATATAACAATGCCCAGATCAGTACCTACTTTCTTTGCCTTTTAGTTCTTAAATAAGTAATATTTCACCCAGAAGCCATTCAATGAAATATCAACAGGAAATTTTATGTAAAAAAGACAATTAATTTTGATATTGATACAACTGCAGAAACTGGGCATTCTTTCCACATTTTTTTTCAACGTGCAGCTCACTTGGAAGTCTGTAAATAGAAGCCCCCTACGCCCAGAACAATTTTCAGTCATAGCCTGCCTGGGTCTGATCATGCCAGGAACCAGAGCAAGGGTCCTTGGGGTCTTACCAACTGTACTCCTAGCGGCCTCTGGGGAGAAACCAGAGATGTGAGCCATTTGACGCTGTATTTGATTTGGGCCAGGGTACGATCATCACCTGTGCTGCATGCTGCCACTGGGCACACAGATGCCACTCTGAATTCCTGCAACCATTATGCACCCAAAACACTCATGGACTCAAGTATAAATAGAATAAGATAGAGAAACAGCCCCTAAACACTATGTACCCAAAACACTCAAAGATTCTAATGCAAATAGAATAGGATAGGCACTGCAGTGAAAACAGATGTCTGACATCATTATTATAGGGATTACAATAATAATAGGGACCATCCTTATTCCTTGGTTGTGCTGATGTTTCTTCTATCAACTTTAACTTTAAATGTTAGGCCACTGCTGGTTCCTTAGAAGCTAATGAAAGGACTTGCACTCACGGAACCTCCACTTCTCCAGGAGCCAACGACCTAGGGAACTCCTCTCTGAATGCACACAGCATCGATGTGATAGTGATTTTTGCATGTGCCAGATGCACACTAAAGTTTATGTTTATGTTTGTGGAGATGCTCCTTTGGTATGTGTTCCAGTTATCCTTGCAGTGAAACAGACGGTCATTAATTTAGTAACATAAAACAATGACCATTTTATTATGCTTACAGATTCTGTAGGTCAAGAATTAGGAAAGGGCACAGTTGGGACAGTTTTTCTCTGCCCAACAATGTCTGGGGACTCAATCTGAAAGACCTGCATGGCTGAAGGGAGGCATCACTGGGGCAAGAGGATGCTTCCAAGGTGGATTCTTCACTCACGTGTTTGGTGCCTGGGCTGAGCTGACTTAAAGACTGGTTCAACTAGAACTGTTGAACAGAGCATCTACAAGTTGTTCTCCATATGGTTTGAGCTTCTGGTAGCACGGAGACTGGGTTCTGAGTGGAATTTCCTAGAAAGAGAGAGTTCTAAGCCCAGGTAGAAACTGCACCAGCCTCAGATATCACCACCAAACCTGTAACTGTTGTGATAAATGCACCCAAATTTACATGGAAAGGACCCAGACTACACCTCAGAATTTAGAGACCATGTTTTAAAACTGCAATGTATGATACAGCAAGTGTGTCCCTTTTTCCTTCATTATTATGAGACTTGCATCTGGGGCTAGCCAATAAAACCACCGCAGTAACAGCTACAAATTAAGCTTCATTTTTAAATATTAAGCAAGCTAAGAGATGACTCGTGTAGTAGAAAAAATACTGTTGCCAGTAGTTTTGCCGCTTTGAAGATGGTAAGTAGAGCTGAGTATACACAGAGTCGAGCAAATACTGAATCCAAATCACCAACTCAGGACAATGATGGGGCAGACCCACGCAAGACCTGCCATGGGCCATTGTTAGACGAATGTTTTGCCCACTTTCTCCTGTCTACTCCACTAATAGCAGAAATTCAGTTGCAGCCCAGCCCACTGAGACATGACCCCATAACCAAAGATGGATACCACCACTGCTTCTTAATTAACCCCTACCCCTATCTTCAGTCTGACAGTCTCAGCACTCATTTGCCTCTGTTCTTAGACTAGTTTTGGGGTAAAAATAACGTTCTATGATGACAAATAGTTAAGTGGTAATGGGAGCTTAAAATGAGGGAACTATTATTACAGTCTTCATTCTTGGTGTCTAGGATGCTGGAATTTGATAATCCTTTGGTTATTCATAGTACTTTATTATTACTGGTGGTGGTGATGGTGGTATTTGACCGGGGTTTTAATGGTGACCGAAATAACTGGGTTGGTCCCCTTTTTCATTCTGGTCATAGAAAAGTATTCCAGAGAACAGAGAACAGCACTCTTCCTCTCCTCTCCCTTGCTTTTCTATCCCATCTAACAAGTAAAACACAATCCTGTTCTTCTTGGTCCCAATCCATGGGAAACTGATGGAGAAATTCAAAGGACTGTGAACGTTCATGATTCAAAGGTTTGTGTTTTCTGTGAGTTCCAGCTCTGCCCTTTACTATCTGTATTACCTTATGCAACTATCTCAACCTGTTTCCCCGTCTGAAAAAACGATGAGAAAAGTAATATGTACTTTATATGGTTGTGGTGAGGTTATGCACGTAAAGCGCTTAGCATATCATAAATGTGCAGTAACCCAGGCAGTGTAACTGTTCTTAGCTACTATGTCTCTAGTCCCAGCTGGAGCTGATGATTCTGTTTCCTCCTCCAGTCTGTATGATCACAACTTTGAAACTTCATTTCTCTCTAAAACTTTATCATTTCCATGCTTACTCTCAGCTGATTACTTCTGAATGTACAGAGGAAATCTTCCTCCTGGGGGGATCCAGACATTCCCAAAGGCCCAGACTGCCCTAGGGTTTAGAGTCCTGGGTGGGAGATGCAAATTCCTAACATCTCCCTTTTTCTCTGCCCCGCCTTCCCCACACACACATGTACATAACACGGAGTATGGCAAAGAGACACAGAAGTTGGCCTGGCCCTCGTCAAGAGCTGCCATTCCCCTGCCAAGCTTCCCCTTGAAAAGGGCCAGCTTATGCTAGAGATGCTTTCAGTGATTCAAACTGCCAGGAATGTGGGAACCAGATCAGAACGTACTCTGCTGATAGTGTCCTACACAAACCACAACATGTCTGAGTTCACACTTACCAGGGACAATGGACAGGCTGCATTCCAGCTCTAATTTCCCATCATTATAATGTTTTAATACTTCTGAGCTGTGGCCAGGGGTGTTTTGGAGCTCACTTATGCCAGCTCACAAGCTCTGATTAATTACTTTTCAGGAATTTTGTGAGCAGTTGTCATACATAGGCATTATTGAAAATTACTTTATGTAAACTTACATATTAAAGGAGTCATATTAAAAATAAAGACAACAAATACTCAAAATGCATCACATCCTGATTATTAAACTACATTTTTCTGTTATCTATGCCTTTGAGGTTATTTATGCCTATTCTATCTGTATGTTAGGAAAAATTTATGATGCTGTGCTAGTGCATATCATTTGTAGCTTTAAATTGATCATGGTGACTACCAATCAGAGCTTGATATTTTTTGGTGTTGTTGATTGTCTTGACATGAGAAGTAATGGAGAAAATGTTAATAATGCAGATTAAACTCATAAGTGTCTGTAGCCATTACAATGTGAGTAGCACAAAAAATTGAGGGCTATTGTCCCAGCATTTGGAGCAAGGAAGTTGCTCAATCACTGACACACTAATGAAGTTCTGATAAACAACTTCACTGTTTCACTTTCATCTCAGTCTTACTCATTAATATAAATAAAAATATCAACCAACATTCACATCAGAACTGTACTCACTCATCAGTTACAACCTTAGCTTGGCTATGTACAAATAGAGTGCAGCAAAACTCAACTACAGCACTCCGAACTGGCTACATGGCGTTAACGATAAAGAGTATTTTATATTTTATTATTATTTGTCAATTGTGTGCTACACATCCTTTATATCAGTAAAATTTATAATGTACTTATGTACATATATATGTACAAATATTTTTTTTCCAAAAGACTGCTGTTAAACATTTACTAGCACACTACCGGTGCTGTGACTGTTTCTATTAATTCCTTACAGAAGGGTCAGACAGAGCTCAGAGAATTTGAATCTGCTTTCACATGCCACATGTAGGGGTTTCCAGGATTCTCACAGTTTTGATCTTTATTTCTTCAAATATTCAGGATGGCATCTTTGCCTTATTCACAGCATGAGGAACTTTCAAGATGAATGATGCTTTCACATGAGTATGTTTATTATAATTTTATGCCAATAGATTATATAAATATGTAGGCTAATATTGAAACTTTAACTTTCCTTCATAGATTTATTGCATCTGTGATCATATTTTTCCTAAGAAGTTTGCTTGCATAACAGTAATAGAAACTTGCATTTCTCTGCTTTGTATTTCTCATGATAACAAGCTCATCATGTACGATTTCACTAAGTCACTTAACTGGGAGTACAGATTACATTTCACTATAGTTGTTTGAGTTACAGAGTGTTAGGTTTTTACCTACTAACCACACAACTTAATAGGAACACCCTATTTAATGACACTCCAGGGGAATCTGAAAAGGGTATGCCTCTCTCTAAGCTTTTTTTTTGCAAATAGGGCCGTTGTTCCCAAATGGAAATGAGCAAAATGTTTGATGGTTTTTAAATAGTTGGTTATAAATAAGCCTCTTGATTTTAATTTTGAATGTCAAAGTTATCATAAAATTATTTAGGAAAAGGAGTTCAGTTTGAAAACATTTAAACCTAGGATCTAATTTAAATTAAAGTGAAAGATTTGTCTGATGCTCTGGAATCCCACAAGTGGAAGGCAAAGTAAGAGGAGGCCAGCACTTCCCAGACATCTGTACACCCCAAACTGAAATGTTTGGTGAAATATGGGAATACGGGGAATACAGTTAAGAGTGTTGAATGCATTTCTAGAGCCCAGTCATTTTCCCTCTGTGACATATATCCCAACATCAAAATCGGGGTACTGCCTTTGCTATATAACTAGTCCAAGAGACTCCACACTCTCACAAGTCCTTATTTATGAATCTGCTTTCACATGCCACATGTAGGGGTTGGTCCAATCTAAATTTTAGGTCCAATCTAAATTTTAGGTGCTACATATATTTTATACTTAATCTTTTGGCTTTATCCATATGAGATATGAAAAGAAAGAAGACATAAATTACCTTTCACTTACACTTTTCTTCCTATATTTGGAGATCACCAATCTAATCTCTTCTGGAGAGGAAAATCATCTAATTCTTGACAATTGCATGGGATAAGCCTAATATTCTCAGAGTGTGCACTTCATGACATTTCCATTGGTTTTACAGAGGTCCTAAGGTTTCGTTGCTTGGGGGCTTAATTTAGCACACGTGTAAATACATTATGTCTCTATAGGCTAGAGCTCTGGACCATCTGAGAACCAGCCCCCAGACAGCAAATACCAAAATTCTTTTATAACTGTAAGAAACTGAATATCCATCCCCAGGAAATAATTCAATTCATCACAGTAAAATTTTCTCTATGCCCACGTGTATTACCTACACTCGGGCACATGGCCAGGCCAAAGTTTAGCTAGATTAAGAGACCACTGCACATGATCTAAGGTAACGCTTGAAATAAATAGTTCTCCTGAATTCCTATTCAAAAGGAAGATAATGAACTTCTTCATAGTTCCCAATAAGGCGTAATAGTACATAAAGTACGATTCTAGCGAGGACCAAGGCCGTGAGCCAAGATCTAAATTGCTCCAAGCCATACTTCCAGTCTCAGAGAGCATTTGTATTTGAAATACTGCCTAACCAAAAGGAGCTCATGAACATCTTGAGCAAATGCTAGAAAAGCTTGTAGTGGGTTTTCAAATCTTTATTATACAACAATCCCTTCCCATCCAAGTCATTTAGAATCCCTTTTGTTCATTTTAGCTTAACATGCTAAAGGGAGTCTGGCCACAGGGGCTTCTCATCGGAAGGGAAATAAATCGATGTCAAGTTTTGCCAAACATTTACTGACAGAACATATAACTGAGCTATTGAACAAGTCGGGCACAGCAGAGTATGAAGATAAAGAAAGAAATCTTTATTCTTTCTCGTGTATACCTTTGCTTTTCTTCTCTGGGCAATTTCTTAGACCTCATAGCTTCTCCAGTGCCTTTCAGATAATAATAAACGGTACCATCTTTAGGTATAAAAAAGTCTAGCCCTGTCTAATATCAAGTTTCACTCTCGCAACTGAGTTAAAGTTTTTCTGACTCCTCTGACCTGAGCCTAACTCAGGCTCAACACCCAAAGAAGGGCAGGAGCAGGCTCTGCCTGGTCCCTATTTCTTCATCTTTCTCATTCACTCTTCCTCCCTCTCACTGTTCTGCACCTGATTTGGAGAAGTGCAGTGGCAGAGGGGCTTCAGAAGGGAAAGGGTAAAACGGCTCCTGACTGAGAGTGGCAATCTGTCACCTCAGTCCTCTCTTCTAATGTTGCTTCGTTCTTTCACGGGGCAGCTCTGAAGAACCTTTCTCCCCCTTCCCCACAGAGATTACCCCCGCAAACAGTCCCTTTTCTGGCCTATGAAATCTCTGGCTGGACACTGAGAACCACCCCTCGGTCTCGCCCGCAGTGCTGCTGTCTCTGCTGGGTTCTTTCTGGTGACAGGTAGCCCTCCGGAGTGGGACCCTTTTCAAGATGAAAAGCCTGGCCCTTGCTTCCTGCTTGTTCTGGCTCTCAGCAAAATACTCAGCACCTTTCCCTGCCAAACCTGGAAGTGTAGGTGGCCCTTCCTCTTTGTGTTGCCATGAGGGCAACATCAGCCAGCTTCTTGCCTTTGGACCTTCCAGCTGAGGACCAGACGCAGTCTCTGAAACTCTAAAGCCTAGGAGGCACAGGTCAAGTTCTCCAAGAACTTTCTGTCCATCTTTGCTCCCATCCAGGGTCGTCCCTCAACGACACGGGACCACAAATTTCCTTAATGTACATGTCACGGGAACGGGATTGAAATGGCAGTCTCCTTCCTGACAGACATCCCTGCCAACCTCGGGTTCTCCTTGATATACTGGGAAGTAATCCTCTCCTCTCCCCAGCAGAAAGAGAAGGCCCCTGCACAGTCATCCATTTATTTACCTCAAGGAAACCCTCATCTTCTGGGAATGATAGAGCATCCTTTTCAGAATGTGGGGAACTTGCCACCGACTGTTCTTAGCTCTGAGGCCTCAGCTATGAGTAAAACAGCAAGAATCTTACCTAACGTCCTGTTACACACATATGCTCTATTCAGGACCCATTCTATAAAGGTCTCTGTGGGCTTATCTGCCTTCCCTTGTCCAACCCATCCAGGTATCTACTCAGGGTCTGCATTCTTGCAATGCTGCTCACCTTGCTCTACAATTACTTGGACTGAAACTAATACCTCTAAATGCCAGTCTCTCGTGGCTACTGGAAAGACCACGTGTCATACCCAGCCTGTGGCACACCCACCAATCTTTAAAAAGGAGCCCATTACCCTTAGTGTGAAAACAGGGCTTCTTTCCTTGAAAATCTGGAAATATGTCCCAGGGATGCTTAGGCTGCTAGCAGAGGTGAGAAAACAAATTCCCAGCACATAAAATGGTTATTAAGACAAATATAATCAGCATTTACCACGGGAAAGTCCACTTTCTGCGGGTGTATATTAAATACAGGAGAGAGATATCGAGAGAGAGCACAATTTGTCGGGGGACTGTGGTGTGGCAGACTGTGTAATGGTAAAATGAGAGGGAGGGAGGTAAAGTGAGGAAGAGTTTGTTTTGGTTCGGTTTGGTTTTGGGGGTTGTTTGTTTTTGAAACTCAGTGGTCTTTAGGATTGACCAGAAAAAGCTGAGTGAGGAAGGGAGATGTACATCTCCTCAGACGAGGCACTGCTTAGAAAATAATGAGCCAGAAATTTTTTCTGCCATGATTGGAACTCCTCAAAAGTAAAGAGGAAAATAGGGGTTTCCCTGGTGGTCCAGCGGTTAAGACTCCACACTTCCACTTCAGGGGGTGCGGGTTGCATCCCTGGTTGGGGAACTAAGATCCCACGTGCCGTACGGTGCAGCCAAAAAAATAAATAAAGAGAAAAATGTTTTCTAGACCTTTCCATTTTGGTAAACACATTAACTTTCACATAATTTTATTTAAAAAAATAATAATCTCAATGGCAGAGCAGAATTGGTTGGTAGAGAAGTCACCCAGCATGAATATTACTGGCAAGGGTCCAGCTTCTGGGATGATGTTATTTCAACATTCTCAATAGTATCATACTTAGAATTTTAACAGAGATTTTGTTGAATTCCTACTATGTGCAAGGCATAGTGTTGGTAGAAGAGATAATCATATAGAATATATATGCTATGAGCATTCACTCTGGGGGAGCTATAAAGAAGTAACTGCATAAAGAAAACTTACCCTTTACTTTAGTATCTTCAGAAATTTCCACTTTGCCAACTTAAGAGACAAAACTTTACCTCTTGATCACTCTAAATCAAGAGTTTTGAATATATTTAACACTTTTTTTTAAGAGGGTGCTGGAAAGGAAAAGAAGGAAATGTAGAAAAGGAGATCAACAAATAGATTCAATAATTTACCACCAGAAGTTTCCTCAGAGCCACCAGTAAATCTCTTACAGAGTACATGATTAATATTTATGAGTGAGACACTGTAGGGCCTACATCTGCCATTGCTTGGTAATTCACTTAATTTCTCTAAGGTTCCATTTTCTTAGCACTGTGGTAGAATCAACTGACCCCAGTCCCTTGGGCAAGAGGGACTGGGTTTGGTGTGGAAGAAGAAAAAATTTGAAACTTTAGAAAATTAATCAGAGGCGGGTCATCTTTCTTGGATGGCAAAACGCAACAGGTTTGTACCTAGTAGAAGCTCTGGTAACTTGATCCAAGTCCAGGAAAGAGTCAAAGGCCCTCACAATAATGCCACAGTTTATTGTTCTCAAGAGGCAGGGTGACTGTTTTTTCTGCCTCAGATATTTGACTGTATTATCGCAGAGAAAGTAATCTGGACTGTGATAACATGTGCCAGCATCCCAGGTAAACTTGTGAGGAAACTTACTTGGTTCATCTCTGGTGAGGAGACTGAAGTGATCTGAAGTTCCTATCTCCATCAGCACTGGCAGGACCACAGCCCACAGTCTTGCCTCTGAATAATTCATGACTGTGCAGACAAGAGCCTCTTGAATTAATAATTGGGCTAAGGTTTAGGAAGGTCGAAAAGGTGGTGGAGGGGTAATGGAGATTCTCAAGGAAAGGTATAGGAGACTGGAGAAAGGACTGATGGGGGGAGGCAACAGAGATGAAAGAGATCAGGAAAGACAGAGCTTTGCATGGTTCACCCTTCTTTTGAAGGCCAAGTCCTTAGACAGAGATACACTCTCCTCTGTTGGAAATCTTCAACCTCCATGAGAGCTGAGTGTGTGATGGGTTGGAGAAGACTGGTGCAGGTTGCACCAGTCAGGATGGTGGCAAGAAGGAGGGTGATGCCCAGGGGGAAATGACCACCTGCCCCCTCATTTGCAAAGGCTTGATCACAGATGGAACTGAGAAGGAACTCCTCCATCCCCACCCAATCCCATCCACATCCTGGCGTTTTCTAAGCAGGGCCACCAGTGACCTACAGAGTGGAGAGTCCCACGGAACTGCAGCAGCAGAGCAGGTACGATTGGCCCACGTGGCTGCCTGCCACAGTTTAGTAAGGAGCACTCTTCAAGACCAGAATAACAAATCTTTGAAGGTACACTGTGAGTATAAAATGAGACCATTTAGGTGAAAACGCTTGTCACTCCATAAAGTGCTACACAAAGATATTATTTTCAATTATGTACTAGTCACTCAATCACATACATCTTGCTACAAAGTTACTGGTTTGACCTTCAGTCTCTAATTCCAAAGGAATCTTTTTTAATGCCTACATATGATACTGAGTTGAAAGCCACCTGGATTAGGTATATATTCTTTTTCTTTTCTTTCTTTTTTTTTTAGGTATATATTCTTTGTTAACCAGTTGGCTTGTTCCCAAGATAGCCTAGGACAGACATCTGAAGCCCAGAGCATAAATAAGAAGGAACTATGTTCCTTTACTGAGCTGTTTTGGAGCATCTACTTTGTCCCAGACAGCGTGAGAAGTACCAGAGACAAAAAAAATAAATGAACAATTTGTACTCTCAGGAGACCTCAGTCTGGGGGAGAAGACACAACAATTCAGCTGAGCTTAGGACAGGCTGTGTTAGGACAGAGGTTCACTTTTCTTAGGAACAGGCCACAGAGAAACACTGTATTCCAAGGAGCTGGCCAGCTTATGTGGACAGCAGGGTCAGCATAACACCCATGCCTATGAAAAGGGAATGAAAACTGGTTGCCTAGTGATTGAGACTGGCAGGTCTGCTGTTGCCAAGAATCAGATTACATAATTAGGAACTCTGGGTTCAAGAAACAGAAACCTTGTGTAGAATATGGTGTGTGGGGAGTGAGCAGCAAAATATTAATAAACATGAGAATAAAGAAAACAAATCTCAACCATGCAGAGTGGTACTGTGTGGTCGATTCGAGTTTGGGCTTTAAATCTGGCCGCCGACATCTGAATTCCAAGTTCTGCTCCTCCTCACTGTGTGACGTTGGGCAAGCTATTTAACCTTTCTAGCCTCGCTTTTCTCATTTTTAAGATGGGGTTAACGAAAGTACCTACTTCAAAGAACTGTTTTGTGGATTAAAGAGAAAATCCTTGAAAAACTTTTAAAACAGTTTGGGCAAAAAGTGGGAGCTCAGTAAATGTTATCATTCATCAGTGTTATGTTTCTATGCTTCAGGGAAAGCTGAATGGTAAGAATTCTTGGGAAGGAAAATCAATCTCAGGCAAGCAGGCCTCATGCAGTTTGGAATATTATGAACCGGTAAGTCACGGAGAACCTGAGTAGTGCTCAAGGCCAAGTTATTTTGTTTCCCCCCCACCTAACCCCACCTCAGCTATGGATCTATTTGTTTGCACCCGTCTTCACCACTAACATGACTCAACTTTCCTCCCTGAACCTGCAGCTACTGCTTCTTTCCTTGACTTTATTGCTCCTGCCTTACCAGCTTCTGCTAGTTCATGACGTCCCCATGCTGCTTTCTCTCTGTGTGACACTTCTGCCCCCAATACCCACTCCCAGTTTTCTCTGTATTTTACGTTCAGATTTCCTAAGAGAGGGTCAAATTAGTCACTAATATCCCTGTCAGGCAAGACAGTCCTATGAGCCACTTAACAGGTGTCTAGCAAGTCAAATGGGCTCACGTGAGCTGGGAATACGCTCCTGGTGCATTGAGTAGTGGCCAGGATGAGGGCACTGGGTGGAGCAGAGTATGTTCACCTCAGCATAAGGATACACTTAGGTCTGCTTCCCACTGGACGGCTTATGCCAGAACCTCCCAGAAGTGGGCACTGGCTCCCTTAAGGAATGTGAGGCTGAACTCTAGTTCACCAGTACCTCCAACCACCGTCTGTCAGGAAAAGGTAACCAAACACTTTTTTAAGTGCACACAACACAAAATAAAACGCCAGTATCTTCTGAATTTCAAACACAATAATTAATACAGCTGAAGTCATTCTTAGCCAGCATATCTCCTGTATTATAGAACCTGTGTCCTCTTTTACCCAAGAATCCAAAACACCGTTAAATTTGTGTCTAAACTTCAGCCTCTAAAGGGTGTAATTTTCCTTCTCTGTAAAATGAGGTGATTGCACAATATTGATCTTGACAATGCCGCTCTGACATTCTACAATCTATGACTCTCTGTAACATGTCCTGCACTGCAGCCTGCATCTAACATCTGTGGGGTCCAGAGCGAGAGAACAAATGGAATTCCACATACATAACACAGCGTAATATCATAGCACAAAAGTTCTATAAATAAGCAGCTAAATGAAATATGTTTGATAACATACCTTTAACATACCTTTAAAAGACCTGGGAGGCTAAATTTGAATTTAGAATTCCTGGACTGCTTAGAGTCCCAGAATGTGGCAGCACTGGGAGAGCCAGCCCCTCCCTGCCCAGGCCCCCAGCTTATAGCCTGTTTCCCAGGCTCTATCCTGCATGATGAGGGGTCTGGCGCACACACGTAGACCCCATTAATCCATATATGCAGCTCCCTCACCCCATCCCCCATCCCCCAAACCACTGCTCCTTGGCCATGCCTGGGGCCTAGAGGTATACACGCTGTCAGTGGTCTGGTTAAAATGGACAGACATGGGGCCTTGGCTCTAGGCCATTTGAGCAGAGAATTTGGGGATCGTAGGGATTTCACATGTAGTATAGAAAGGAGGGCGGGGGCTCTAGGCAGGCACATCCTCTTGGCCTTCCAAACTCCTCTGGCTTAACCAGAGTAGGGCCAGAGCAGGACCCTCTAAAGAATGGCTCCCCAAGCAAGGGCCACTCTTACCTATGTCTCAGAGGGGTACTACACTGCCCACGACTCCCTGGCCCACACTTATCAAATTAAGCTACCAGGTAACTGTTTTGTCCCTAATTCATTTTTCTGACCATGAAATTCTATGCAACTAACCTAATAAAGGGATAAATAGAAACATTTTAGGGAATAATGGGTTTATTTGGTAAACTTCTGTTTGCATTCTACTGTGTTCAAAGCTGCCAGAAAGAAACTTCCTTTGTCTCTACAGTGATAAGGGCTCTTCCCAATTCAATTCCCCTGAAGTGTGACCTTCTAGATTTCATAAGGAATCCTGATTTTATAAATCTCTGAATTATAAATTTCAGAAATTCAGAACAATGAGACAAAAAGAGGTGACATGGTTTGACCACAGTAGTTTGGAAGTGCTCACACAGGATTCAAGCCAACTCTGACCAACTCCAAAGTCCAGATCCATAACTATTCTCAATTCTCATGAGATGAAATATGTTCAAACGACCCCTGGCCACATTTCACCTTACCGGCATAAGTCAAATCATCTGAAAACATTTTGATTTTGCAAAGTAATATGTTTTATGCACAATTGAATTCCTGTGTCATGCATAAATGCAAAATGAAAAGAAGTATGTCTTTAAATTCAAATCAGTGGGTTTTCTGCAGTGACAGCAACCAAAACGAGATTATGGAGTAGACTGGACATAAGCAACACACTTCGGGTGTCACTGTCTCCTGTCACCCCCAGATGGGACCATCTAGTTTCTGGAAAACAAGCTCAGGACTCCCCCTGATTCTGCATTATGGTGAGTTGTATAATTATTTCATTATATATTACAATGTAATAATAATAGAAATAAAGTTCACAATAAATGTAATGTGCTTGAATCATCCTGAAACCATCCCCCCCCCACCAGTTCATGGAAAAATTGTCTTCCATGAAACCAGTCCCTGGTGCCAAAAATGTTGGGGACCACCGTTCTGAGATACTGCGGGTTAGGACTGCAACATAAGAATTTGAAGAGGTGGAAGACACAATTCAGTCCGACTTGTCTCACTCTTTCTTTCTCTCTTTTTTCCTCCTTACATCTCTTCTTTCAAATCTTTTTTTTTTTTCATTTCTCACTCCTATTTATTCTCTCTACTAGTTTGCAAATTATACTCTCTATACGCTAGGTCTTTTAACATGACTACTCACTACTCTTAAGGTCAAGGTTTTCCAGTTTCCTGGAGAATACCAGGTTCTTTGAACACTTGAACTCTAGTCATCTCTTCCCAATTTATATGTTGTTTCTGTCCAACATTTTAGTTTCATCTTGTTTTATAACCCCAGTTAGAAGTTATTAACATTGTTTCTTGAAGTCAGAGTTTGTTAGACTCACCCTATATTTACTACTTTCATGTATAGAGTCAGACCTCCCATCTGGGATTATTTGGTTTCTACCTAAAGTACATCCTTTAGAAATGCCCTCAGGGAAAGTCTACTGCAATTAACACTTTCAATTTTCAACTTGACTGAAAACATCTGTATTACTCCCTTGTTATTGAAAGGTAGTTTCTTTGAGTGTAGAATTCTAAGTTTACAGGGTTTGGTTTTTTTTATTCTCAGCATATTGAAGATAATATTCCTCTGTATTTTAACCTTTTTATTGCTATTGAGATATTAACCTTCTGTCTAACTGTTTTCATATGCGGTGATTGATCTTTTCTCTCTCCATGTATTTAAGAACTAGAGTATCATTGATACTCTCCACTATGATGTGTCTTTTTATTTGCCCCACTGGTAATTATGGATTTGAGGTTTGAGGTCTTTTAACAGTTCTTAAAATTCTCAGTCATCATCCCTTCAAATATTTCTTCTTCTTTATTCCTCTCTATTTATTCCTCTCCATTATCGCCTTCTGGGATTAGGTACATAATAGAAATTCTCACTGTATGTTCCAAATTCATTAACTGCTTTTTTTTTCTCTCTGGGTTGACATATGGAAAATTTCTTCAAGACCACATTCTATTTTCTTGATTCTATCTTTAGCTGTTTCTAAACTTCTAATTAACTCACCAACTCTTTAAGTTCAGTTATAATGTTTTTAATTTGTAGAAATTTGTTGTTTGACAAAACTTTTTAGTCATTTTTATAGTTTCTTGATATTTGCTGATATTTTAAGAGTATATTTTAAATCTTAAATAATGTTAAATATATTTAATTTATATTATCAGTCTGATAATTGCAATACCTGAAATTTTCATGTTTGTTCTACTGTTGGTTGTCCTTGTTCTCACTGATGGTGAATTGCTTCTTTGTATATTTTGTGATTTTTTTAAAGTTTATTTACTTATTTATTTTTGTCTAAGGGTCAAATCTAAGACGACTTTAAATAAAATTTTTGGTTTGAGGTTTTCAAACACATCTATGGGCAGACTTGTGATTATGAATTCTCAGGAGGGGTTTATATTTTTTTCTTCACCCTGAATCAAGATTTAGGCAGGCACTTTCCCTTGCTGTTTTATGCCTGAATATACTCAAAATCTAATTATTTTTATGTGATGTGTGATGATTACCATAGGAAGATCATAAATTTGGAGTGTGAGAGATCTGATATGAATTACCTATTAATTAGGTATGCTGTGACTAGTAACCTAACATCTATGAATGTGGATAATAACATTTACCTCACAAGTCTACTTTAAAGACTGAATGAAGTACATGTGTGTGTAATATCAGGCATAGAGTAGACCCACAATGTTAGCTTCCTTATTTAGGGAATGCTCATGTTTCACACATGTCATTATTTTTGCAAATGTCACCTGCAAACAAATCTTCCTTTGCCAGTTGGGAAACAGGAAAAACAATCTCAGTCCCTCTTCTCTTTTTCAATCTTTATTCATGCAACTTCCCATCTGCTGACAATGCTCTAGTTACAAGATACAATAGAACAGTTTTATCTTCCTAGAAGTACGATTCCTACATCAGGGTAGGTAGCCAATAAAAGTAAAGTATTACTAAAATAAAAGTTATTCTTCCATAGGGAGCTGTTTGAGATGAGAGAATAACACACACACACACACACACACACACACACACACACACACACACACAATCTATTTCAACTTGCCTCTCAAACTCTGTAAAAACTCTTGATTCCTAGACATCAAAAAATCAGGTGAATTTAGTTTGGGGGTTTTTGTCTCCTATCTAAGTTTACACGAAACAAACTTCATCTCTGTAGAATACTGTAGGAGACATGGTTAAAGATTTAGAAATTATTACATCTCTTAAATTTATGACAAGTATTCCAACAAATAGAACTCCTCAAATTGGATAACTTACTCAGTTGGAATTTTTTTGGCATTTAACTTTAGAGGGAAGATACAAGAGAAAATTAACTCATACTAGTAATTAAGGGTACAAAAAAATGAAATTTTCAGATAATGTCCTTGGGTTTGTAAAACTTTATTCCAGTCTTTCACAGTTTTTGTATTTGTGACTATAATTCTAGAAAATAAGAACTAATATTCATGGCATAAAGGCATGGGAAAATCCCCCAATGTTTAAAGGAAATAGGATTAATGTTTACACAGTATTAAATTTACTAAATATGTAGAATGTACATGTTCACATTAGAAAGAGCTCACCTAATGTTGATACATTAACAAACACCAATATGTATATATTTATAAGCATATATCATAATCTGTATCATGTCTCTTCATTCAAACTCAAGTCTAAGAAGACCTATTCTTAAATATTGTAGAGGTCCTGAATTCTAAGATGGTAAGAGAATTCTCTCCCTCTTGATTAAAAGGAACCTTGAATCTCTGAGCAGTGAGATAGCCAAACATCTCTGAGACCTTCTCTTTCTGGAGTTGGAACAGTTCTGTCTTTATTGAATTTAGTAACAGATGCTCTTCTACTCAGAATTCTAAAAGGCTAGGCAACCATAGCACTAGGTATGAACCTAAATGAATTAACCTTGCCACAAGCATCCTTCAACTATCAGGAGTATTAGGGCCAAACCTTTGAGAAAGTGGTACCTCTTAGACATTTGTCTTTCATACTGTATTGTGGACAAAGAACAGCCCTGCTTGGGGAATATTCTGATGCTCTGCCCTTTGTAGTGTCACTGAGCAATGTACCAGACCACATCCAAGATCATTCAGAGGAAGAAAAGTGAAATCATAAAGAAGTCTGCCAACTGCAATACTCTGATGGATAAGGCAAGAGGGAAACATCTTTCAACTTACCCTGAAATGGTGATTGGTTTACTCTCTGAAGCATGAGGACTGAATTCCTTACAATATTATTTCCACTAGAATTCTGCTGTTGCCTTTTTACATCAAAAAAAAAAAAAGTTCCCTTTGTTAAGCTTAAAATATTTGTCTTAAAAGAATCTTCCAGCAATGCAGGTTCATTATACAAGAATCCCAGCGTGAGGCTAAAATGATTAAGGTCATGGTTATAAATTATTCAATCTTCAGAAAGTATTTCTTGACCACTTACTTTGTGCCAGACCCTGCACAAGGAATTGAAAACAGCAGTGTCTGGGGTGGAAACAGCTCCTAATGTCATGGAGTCTGCAGTCTAATAAAGAGGGAGATAGCTGAATAATTACAACTAAAATGATGGTTATAAAAAACGTATAAGGTACAATAATAACAAAATCTCAGGCACCCTATCTTTGGAGATATCAGGCAAGATGTTTACTCCCAAAGTGACATTTAAGCTGAAATCTGAAGAAGGAGTGGAAACTGGTCACATGAGTATGCAGGGAGGGGTGTTTCAGGGAGAGAAATTCCAGAAAGAGGGATGACTAGCTTGTGCAATTCAAAGACCATTGAGAAGGTCACTGTGCCTGGAGCACTATGAGCAAAGTGCCGTGGCAGAAAATGACCAGTGAGTGTAAGTCAGACTCTTTATGACCTTGGAGGCTCTTAAAATGTTGATCATTACTTTAGGGGCACTGTGAAGCTTTGAAGGTTTTAAGCAGGAGAAATAAATGACCAGATTTTAAAAGAGTGCTCTGTGTCCAGTCTGAGGTTTGTCCTCAATGTGTAGAAAGAACACACAAGTCTCTTCTCTGGGCAGAAAATGCAGGACAAATGCCAGCCTACAAGGATAGATTGGGCAAATGTGCTTATCGCAGGGCAACCCATCCTCACTATTAGGAACAACATCCAAACATGTTCTTCTATGACCGCACACAGACTCATAGCCTGCCACATCTCAGTTTCTCACCAGAACAGAAATATTACTTGCCCTTCATTGACATTGACCAGCACTATGATATAATAACATTCTCCTTGGAGGTTTTAATGGCCTGTTCTGTAACTCAGGTCATAGCCCAACTTGCAGATAACGTTCTGTCAAAAATCAGACACCAATATATCATCAAAGAGACTGTATTCCTCTGCCTCAATATTTTTGCCTGAAAATCAGTTGATCTTTGGTTTATAGCCCAATCTAGGGTTGCTGATTTCTTCCAACTTCAGAGGTTGGTATTTGGTTCCCGCATTAATTACGAAGTGTATTTGGGAAGATCATGTTGGGCTACTTAGTACACTATCTAAGGAAGGAGATGATATTCTTTTCCTTCCTTTGACCCCCAGCATCCTCTCTCACCCTTTCTTCTGGATTCAGTAGTTTAGGAAACGGTCTCAGGCTATTCCAGGTTTGGTAGCTATCCCCATGCTCAGTCACAGTCATCAGTCTCAAATGTGTGGCTGTCAATCTACATTGGCCACATTTGAGCATCTTGGATTCCATCTACAACCAACCAGCACATCTTCCACAACACCTGAGAACAAAGAGCTGTGCTGTGTCTTCAGAAGCATAAATGTCCTAAAAGAGTCGTTCACCAAGCATGAGTTCTATGTGTTCTCTTGGATCCTGAGATCAGGATGATGAGACAGAGGTTGGCTGAGCTCTGAGTTCAAGGAGTCTGCCTCTGTATTATCAAGGCCCATCAGGAGACCAAGTCTAAAGTCTTTTCTTGCTCCAGGATTCAGCTAGCCTCCTACTTAATACATTTTTATGTTATCAGGTAAGAGAGAACTTTGAGTGGTTGGTTTTGAGACATCAGAGCTTCCAAACTGATCTTCATCAGAGTTTCACATGTTTGAACAGTGAGAAGGCCAATGCATGTGAAGAGGTGTGATCATAGAGAAGAATAGTAGGATTTGAAGAGAAATTTAGTGAGAAGCCAGATTATCCAGACCTTGGAGGCCACTGTAAGGACTTCAGCTATTACTGGAAATACAATAAGGAGTCATTGCAGGCACTTGAGCAAAGGAGGGACATGATCAGGATTATGTTAAAATCTGCCACTTGTGGAGGATAGACTGAAAGGGGCAAAGGAAAGAGGTAAAAACCAATTAGAAACAATTGAAATAATCATGGCGAGAATGGATGCTGACATAGCTCAGAGAAATGGTTGTGAAGGTAATGAGAAATGGCTGATTACTTTTCAGTAATTCTGTGTCTGTCAATCCAGTGTAGCTATTACCTCATGTTAACAAATAATAAAATTATAAAATAAGATAAAACAAAATAAAATAGAATACCAAAAAATTTTCTGATAGCCCTAGGCCATGATGATGTACAAATTCTGGATAACATAGTCAAAGGCTCACTTCAGAGGGTATCTAAGACTCCAAACTCAATAGCGTGATCACCTGACAGATCCTTTGACCCTCTCAGTTGGGGAAGTAAGAGTTTGGGGAGATTGGGTTTGACCTCAAACGGCAACAGAGAAAGAGAGAGATGGATATACAAACAGACAGGCAGGCACAAAGACTGTGGAAATTGTGAGACTTCAGTGCAAGTATGTATATGGCCATTTGCTTCCCACAATTTGATTGTCTTTTGGGGTCACCAGAGCTCTCTTGCTCCACAGTGATGTTATTGCTCTACATGTAAGTCAGAGACAGGGCAAAGGACAGAGACACAATGTAGGTACCATTAATTTGGACCTAGACATCCTCCACATGGGGTCTGGAATCCTGGGAGAAAATGTAAGATTGGGAAAACCCAGCACCTTATTCTATTCCCTAGAAGAGTGAAATCTGTGTGTAAACTCAGACACAGAGTTTACACACTGCAGCTCTGACAAGATGGGAGGACTTTCTCCCATGTGCTGGGTCACCGAACACCCTCCCTGGTGGACTTAATCTAATCTAGTCCACCGAGGCCCCTAAACTGGCCAATTGGTTGTCATCACTAATTAAAGAGAACATTTTAAAGTCATTTCATGAACGATTCACAGACATATCTCAGTGTCCTTTGTATTTGCGATGGCATTCACAGAAGTGAATATACTTGAAAAATGTCCCACAGCTCCCAGGAACTACTTCAATCAATATTTGCTTTTTTTGCTTGTCCTTGGCCCTATCAGGTCACCTTATCCTTGAATTCTGGAAGACTTTTGCTCTCATTTCTCACAATTTACTTCTAAGTTAATCCTCTCTTCACCAGTTTTTCCCTAAATCCCATGATCTCTGTTCTATTATTTTTATGTTCCTGAGTCCTATGGCACATCATTCTAAACCATTTACCTGAGATAACCATGTCATAATTCGCCATCATTAATGCCTTTTACAAAATGATCTCCAAAAATATTTTTAAATTCCCATCACCAACTAAAATGGCAATGAACCAAGCCCATGAGAAGTTATTAAGCAACTGAAGAGACATTCCTGAAAACCATTACCAACTGGGGTCCCACGAATTTTTCATAGCCATAATTCAGAAGGCAAAACATTTGGCATCATTTGGCATCAAGGTTAACATTTTATTACCGCACTTTCTCCTAAGGATTGTCTCAAGATTCCAGCCCGCTCATTTTAAATGCTGGAAGACAGTAGCTGTTAGAAAGAAGCTTACATTGCTTGCTTAGCACGCCTCCCAATAGGCAGCTCTACAATGTGAAGAAGAGTGCCATCAGCTCCTTTTGTGATATTTCCTCTTGACTCACCCCTGCTTGGGCTGATAGAGGGATCAGTGCCTTTTTCACTGACCTGGTTTTCCCTGCTGCTGCAAAGAAACAGCATAGGGCTTTGGTACCCCAACTGTGCCTCAAATAAAGGGGAATATGTGCTTCAAGAATTAAGTCTTTCTGGTTTGCCTCTTGATGTTTGGGGTAGATGCCAAGGCCCAGTACAGAACAGTCCATGCAAGGGAAGCTCAAATACTTGGCTAAGCAGCCGTACCTTATCAGCATCATGTGTGTTGTGGTTATAGAATGTGTGTCTTGACAGTTTCGAAAGCATGGTGGGACAAGCAAGAAAGGAATGAACACATGGAAAGGACTTTACCTTTAGAAGGCTGTTTTATTAATGTGTATTAAATACAGAAACTGTCTTGAATTGTCTGTTCTTAAACAGAGTATCTGACATCCCTACTTTAGGTTATACTTATGACAAATGTACAAAGTCAGTAAGATAGAACAGAATAATAATAAATGGCTTTTTCCCTGTGTCAGCCAGGGATTTTCTGTCCCAGAAATAGATCTTTAGAATTCTAGAGCTTTGGGCTATGGCTTTATCAACGATACCAATGAGATTTCCAGGTTCTAAAGAAGGAGCAGGTAGAAAATAAGCCTAATAGTTTGTAAAAATAGGCACCAGATAAAAGGTATGGGTTACAGGAGGACAGCCACTAGAGAAGGAGGCAGTGGATGCAAACAAGTGAAGATGGGAAGAATGTAATTAGGGAAGGCAACTTCTTCTTCCATCACTGAGCCAAGAAGACACTTCAAGTTTATTTAAAAAAAAAAAAAAAAGAAAATCAATGGATCCTTGTCCACAAGGTACACATCTTTTGGTCTTGCTCACCATTCTGACCAATCCCCTTTTCCTGCACTCTACTCCAGGCGGACCTGAAGTCTGGAAACTATTTCTTTATGCTGTGGCACCACCGGTCTGTGGATTACAGTGCACATGTGTCCAGTTAAAGAACGAATCTTTAGGGCGAGAATCAATCACGTCTCTTTATACTCCCTCCAAATGCATTCTACTGCTGAGAAACTTAAGGGAGTTTAGTAATTGGTCCAAGACCACATAGCTGCTAGGCAGAAGGGTGAGATGTAAGACCAGCTCTAGATGGTTGCAAGTCTCAAATGCAGCACCATGTCTCATGTAAAAGGTGATCAGCCAGTATCCTTTGATGGACTGCATGGTTAGAGAATAAATAAAGTTAAAAAAAGAAAAAAAAAGAATTTGGGGGGACCTCCCTGGTGGTGCAGTGGATACGAATCTGCCTGCCAATGCAGGGAACACGGGTTTGAGCCCTGGTCTGCCAAGATCCCATATGCCACGGAGCAACTAAGCCCATGCGCCACAACTACTGAGCCTGTGCTCTAGAGCCCACGAGCCACAACTACTGAAGCCCACGTGCCTAGAGCCCGTCCTCCGCAACAAGAGAAGCCACCGCAATGAGAAGCCCGCACACGGCAACGAAGAGTAGCCCCCGCTCACCACAACTAGAGAAAGCCCGCGCACAGCAACAAAGACACAATGCAGCCAAAAAAATTAAATTTAAAACCAAAGAATTTAAATCTAAAACACTAGCAATTTGAGAAGAATATTTCTGTAACACCCAATTTCATTTTCTAGTTTCCTTAAAAGGACATAGGAAGGGGTCCAGGACTGGATATAAGAGGAGCATTTCTTTCTAATTCATCAAAAGCTTGGAAATCTCCTTTAGTTAAGTCATTGAACCTCACATGCTTTTGTTTCTCTGAAAAAAATGAAGATACAATACTAAACATTAGTTTATGTTTCCCAATTAGTTTAGAACCTTATTTGATTATACTGTGCCAAACATGAGAATAGTAACTAAAATTTTAGGGCATGTATTCCAAAATTCTTGATTATTTATTTTAAAAATAGACAAATAAATAGGAAAAACAACCATGGGTGTAACCCCTCCCACCTGACCTGACTGCCTTGGGATTCACTGAAGGGTCTCAGCACAAAGATCCAGAGAAAGATCTAAGAGCCCACCTACAGCCTACTTCTCCCTCAGTTTCCTCAAGAGATGACATTAGGGCTTATTTAAGTGTGAGCTGACAATCCTGACCCCCACACAAAATCTGAAAGACTAAGGCTGGTAAAAGGAAGAAGTGTGCTCTCTGGACACTGGGCAATTTATTATCGTTAAGTCAATTATACTGAAGAAACACTGATTGACTGCCAACTATGTTCCAGGCACTCTGCTCTGTGTTGTGTATACAATCATGAAAACGATGAGGTTCTGTCCTCAAGAACCTTTCAGAAATCCTAACTGAATCCCAAGCTGATACAATGGTGTTTTTATAGAATAGAGTGAGGGCAGAAATAAGGGAGGAATCAATGCTACTAGAGAAAAAGAGAGAGTTCTGAGACTTGAAAGGTGAGTAGCAAGTAGGAAAAAGGGATAGAAGCAGTGGGGAGAGCATGCACAAAAGAACAGTGGCATGAAACACACAGTAGATGTGAATAAGAACCAATAAGTTAGGGAAGATAAAAAGATCTGGGTAGTGCTGGAGAGGAAGGGAACGTGGTAGTGTCTGGGAAGGAGGCAGAGATTCTATCATAAGAGACCTATAAACCTGATAAGAAAGTTAGGTTTTAACTTGAAAGCTATGGGGATTAAAGAGAGTTAAGCAGGAAAGTGCATTTTAAAACACTTAGTCTGGTGGAGCTGTAGAAACAAAGAGAGTATAGGAATACTCCATGAGAGTTTTGAGGGCCTAGACTGAGACTTTAATAGAAGAGGTTGAAAAGTATAGAGTAGATATCACGGTGGCAAAATCTACATGATTTGAAAATCAATTCGATGTTTGTAGATAGGGACTTCCCTGGTGGTCCAGTGATTAAGACTCTGCACTTCCAAGCAGGGATGCAGGGGACGCAGGTTTGATCCCTGGTCGGGGAATTCAATCCCATGCGGTGTGGCCAAAAAATATATATATCTATATGTGTGTGTGTGTGTGTGTGTGTGTGTGTGTGTGTGTAGATGGAAGTAAATTAAATAGGTGAGAATTTAACTCAGATGTGTGGTTTGGATAGCAAAATGACAGGTGATGCCATTCACCATGGTAGGCAAGACATGTGTGCTGGGATAAGGTTAATAAAATGAGTGTTCCATACGTTAAGTTTATGGTATCTGGGGAATGGAAATCTGAGCGAAGTTGTCCAAGGTCTTGAATAGACAGAGATTCAAACCAGGGATCCAGATTATCATGGGTACACAGTTAAAACTTTGAGATCAAATGTCATCATTTAGGGACAAAAGCATAAAGTAAAAGAATAAGAATCTGAGGACAGAACTCTCAGAAATAGAGAAGGAAAGGGCAGAGGGAATGAAGCATCAGGGAGGGAGGAAGATAACCATGGGAGAGTGATGTCCTAGAAGTCAAGGAAGGAGAGGGGTCTGCAGGAGGAGGGGGGGGTCATCAACAGTATCAAATCTCACAGGGCAGATGAGAAAATAGCATTATATTTGTCAGACAGAAGATATAAATACCCATTTCTAGGAGCAGAGTGAATGGGTTCTGAAAAAGTGAAGATAGAAAATAGAGACTACTTTTCAGTATGCCTGGTTGTAAAGGGTGCCCTGATATAGGGCTCTAAGAAAAGGAATACAAGGGGCTGACAGCGGGGTTAATTTCTAAGTGAGAATAACTTTAGCATGTTTCCAAGTTGTTGAGAAGCTAGTGAAGAGGATAAGTTTAAAAATACAGAAGAGGGGTAAATATAGAAGAGATGAGAGAGGATGAATGAGCTTAAGATCAGCTGTAAATAGAAGCTTCTTTCCGTAAGGCTGAGGGGAAGAAGTGACGATGTGAGTGAGCATGAAGTTCATCCCACTTCAACTTCAATTATCTCTCGGATGCAGACAGCAGCTTTACCAGCTAGAAGGGAAAAGCGCAAGTGCAGAAAAAGGGGCTTGAGAGTAGTTAAAATCTGTGATAAACATGTGGTGACTGGGAGAGGAAACTGACCAGAGGCAGACAAAAATCTTGATGAGTAGTGTAAATGGTCCATCTGAGGCTGGAGACCATTAAATGATCCTGGTACCAAGAACTCAGATGTGTGATTTTCTCTAAAGATTAGAATGATTACAAGATTTGTATGATGGAAAAACAGAGGTGATCATTAAACACACGGGGAAGAATTTGGTTAAAGCAACAAATTGTGGGGTCTGTTCAGAATTGATAAGAATGCTAAATCATAAGAATTTGATTTAGGGAGGAAAAAAACTGAAAGGGCTGAGGGACTAGAAATCTCAGTGCTGGTAAAGAACAAGCAAGCGGGGACTTCCCTGGTGGTGCAGTGGTTAAGAATCCACCTGCCAATGCAGGGGACACGGGTTCGAGCCCTGGTCCGGGAAGATCCCACATGCCACGGAGCAACTAAGCCCGTGCGCCACAACTACTGAGCCCACGTGCCACAACTATTGAAACCCATGCATCTAGAGCCTGTGCTCTGCAAAAAGAGAAGCCACCACAATGAGAAGCCCGTGCACCACAACAAAGAGTAGCCCCTGCTCTTCACAACTAGAGAAAGCCCGCGTGCAGCAACGAAGACCCAAAGCAGCCAAAAATAAATAAATTTATATTTAAAAAAAAGAACAAGCAAGTGTACTAGATATTTAACATGCAGGAAGGATGGGATGAATTCATAAAGGAATGTTACTTTTGGTCTCCACTTCTCCTTTAAACCTGTCAGGTAGGGGCATGGGGTAGAATGTCCTCTGCTCCTAGAAAAGCAGGCTCTCAACTCTACTGGCCTCTCTTAGATAGTGAAAAGTTCTACAGATCCTTTAATCCACAAACACTCCAGTAATCAAAAATGTCCATTTCAATATCAATCCACAATTCAATTCTCATTGAAAGATGAGGCTTATCCCCTTTCTCACCTTGAATTAGGGTTAGTTTTAGGTGAGCTGTCCACCACTTGGGAAGGTAAGTTTGTGGTTGGCTTCTTCTCTCTTTCTCCCCACTGACTAAGCTATTTCAACTCTTGCCAGAATGGAAGCAGAGCCAGGCTGAGGGCGAGTAAGGGGGACTGGAAAGACCTTATTTGACTATGCCTGTTTAAAGAAAGCTTCATGCTCTCTAAATCCAGCAAATATTTAAAGCTTATTCTTCTCCCAAGTCATGTTTGTGCCTTCACAGATGTCCCTCCTGAGCCCCCCTGACAGCAATTATCATCATGGACATAATCCTCTCCTTCAGCCAACTACTTCTGATTCCCTCTGAATTTCTGTCCTGGCTTTTTACTGCTTGCCGCCTCACCTGGCAAGGCAACACCTTTATAGAAGAAGAGAGGGAGAAATAAATAAATAAATAAACACACACACACACACACACACACACACACACACACACACACACACGCACACACACACACACAATCTTATATATACTCACGTATTTATTCCATTTCTTCCTGTGAATTTAAATTACTGTCTGATGTTATTTCATTTCAACCTGAAGGAGTACCTTTAGTATTTCTAGCAGGACAGGTCTGCCAGCAACAAATTCCCCCAGTTTTTGTTTATCTGGGAATATCTTTATTTCATCTTCACTTTTGAAAGAGAAGTTCACTGTATATAAGACCCTTGATGAACAGTTATTTCTTTTTTTGTGTGCTTTCTACAAATGTAATTTTTTTAAATTCATTCGTTTTTTAATACACAAAATCAGTTGGAATGGTAAATTTTCACAAACTATGTACAATTATAATCGTCAATAGTTAAAATAACACAAGTTCACAGACATATACATGGACACTCACACTTGTTCTAGATTGGATTCCTCAATACATAGGGTTCTCCTGAACCCAAACTTTTCTTGCCAAATTCCAGGTTGAGAGTTCACCTTTACCAATTTCACATTTTCTCAATTCTTCTTGGAATCCTGTGGGTATTATTTTCCCCTTAGACCAGGATTGTGGGGTCTTTAAAAGCTAGAAACCCTAAGAGATTTCTTACTGCTGAAGCACCAGCAGATTTTGTGGTGTGATGTGATGGACACAGAAGAAACCCAGGAGGGTTCTTGATAATGTAGATAGACTGGAAAAGTTTTTTTAAAAAGATGAGAAATAAGAGACCTGTTTCTTCTCATCTTCCTCTCTGAGTGGACACCAAGAGCCAGGAAAAAGCCCATTTGAGGCTTTTTTAAAATTAATTTTTATTGGAGTATAGTTGATTTACAATGCTGTGCTAGTTTCAGGTATACAGCAAAGTGAATCAGTTATACATATATGTATATCCACTCTTTTTTAGACTGTATTCCCACATAGGTCATTACAGAGTTTTGAGTAGAGTTCTCTGTGCTATACAGTAGGTTCTTATTAGTTATCTATTTTATATATAGTAGTATGTATATGTCAATCCCAATCTCCAATTTATCAATCCTAGCCCCCCCCTTCTCCCTTGGTAACCATAAGTTTTTGTTTTCTACACCTGTGACTCTATTTCTGTTTTGTAAATAGGTTCATTTGTACCATTTTTTTAAGATGATGGAGAGTTCTTTTTTTCTTTCAACATTTTGAGTATATCATTCCACTGCCTTCTGGACTCCATTGTTTTGGGTGAGAAGTCAACCATTCATTGTACTGACATTCCCCTATTGTAAATCAGTCACTTTTTTCCTGCTGCCTTCAATATTTTCTCTTTGTTTTTGGATTTCATCAGTTTCACTATGATGGCCTAGAAGGGAATCTTTTGTTTTTATCATAATTGGTGTCTATTGAGCTTCTTGGATTTGTAAATTAATGTCTTCATCAAATTTGGGAATTTTTCAGCCATTATTTTCTTAAGAATTTTTTCTGCCCTTTTTCCTCTTTCCTCTCCTTCTGGGAGTTCCATTACATGTATATTGTTACATCGATGTTATCCCACAGGACTCTGAGACTCTGCTTATTTTTCTTCTATCTTTTTTCTCTATGTTCTTAAGACTTCTCTAACTTCAAGTTCACTGATTATTTCCTTTGTCATCTCAAATCTGTTTTGAGCCCATCTATAGAATTTCTCATTACAGTTTTGGAATTTTTAATTCAAGAATTTTATTTGGTTCTTTCTTAGAGTCTATTCTCTCTTAAGTTTCCCTATTTGTTGAGTCGTTGTCATAATATTTTTCTTTACTTTTTTGAACACATTTATAATAGCTACTTTAAGTCTTAGTCTACTAAAGCCTACACTTGAACCTACTCAGAGTCAGTTTCTATTAATTGGTTTCTCCCTTGAGTACAGTGTCATACTTTCCTATTTCTGTACATGTCTCATAATTTTTCATTGAAAAACTGACATTTTAGATAACTTATTATAGCAACTATGAATTCTGTTTTATTTTTCTGAGAGTTGCTTTCATTTGCCTGGACATAAACTGCAATGCTTATCTGCCCACAATGTGCACTGAACAGAACAGAGGTCTCTGTTCAGTTTTCTTATTCTTATTATTATATTATAGTCTGTCTTTTTAGCGGTCATCCTTGTGGCTACATAGCTTTGTGGTCAGCCAATAATTTGTGCTGAGACTTTCTGCCTATTGATCTGTATAAGGACCAGGAATATATAAGGATCTGTATAAGGATCTGTATAAGGACAACATTCCAAGTTGTAGCAAATTCTCAAGTCTCCCTTGACTTATAATTTATGCTGCAAAAAAACCTGGGATAAATGTAGTTTCCCAGTAGGCCAAGGGTTATGGAGAGCTTATCTACTCAGCCTTTTAGAGTTCTCTCTTTTCCAGGACCACTTCCTCATTAAATTTCTTGCTAGTCTACTGCTCACCCTAACCAGGACCACAAACTTGGGCAAGCAAAACTACAAGTTTTCCCCATTTATTTCCTACAAAGTTCTTCACTTTTAGTTGACAGGGTTATAGATTTTTGCCTCCTTCCCCAAATTGATTCTGCCCACTCTGACAATAATGCTACTAAATTTTGCAGCCAGCTCTAAGCTGGTAAAACTATACTTCTTTCCAGTTGTGCTGGGGTGGGAGAGAGGCTGAGAGCAGTCCAAGCAAAAAGGCGTCAGACTCCTGCTGTTCTTACCCAAAGCACTCCAGTTTTTTAAAGAATATATGCTTCTCCAAACATAAGGTAGATAGCTAGTGGGAAGCAGCCGCATAGCACAGGGATATCAGCTCGGTGCTTTGTGACCATCTGGAGGAATGGGATAGGGAGGGTGGGAGGGAGGGAGACGCAAAAGGGAAGAGATATGGGAACATATGTATATGTATAACTGATTCACTTTGTTATAAAGCAGAAACTAACACACCATTGTAAAGCAATTATACCCCAATAAAGATGTTAAAAAAAAAAGAAAAGAAAAAAATATTATAGCATTTGCAGCAATGGATGTTAGCTAGACTTATTGTGATTATCAATTCACAAATATATGCATATATCAGATTATTATTTTGTACACCTGAAAGTAATATTATGTCAGTTGTATCTCAATTTTAAAAATAACATAAAAATGCACTAAAATAACAAAATATTATAATTCAGAATCAAAAACTGCTAGTCTATGGCTAACAATAAGAAGAAGAAAACGTAAAGAACTTACGCTTTATAACATGATATTGAATCAATTATGATAAGTAAAGGCAATATAATGGGATGGATAATTCTATACTCTTGCCTCCCAAGAACACTGAAGAGTAATGAGATGATAACACAGTGCCATTCGACACAAAAGGTGATGAAGCTTCAACGAAAATGTGTCTTTATTAATGAGGAAACATGTTTTGTTTGGACATTAAAAATTCTAAGCTTGGAATTCCCAAAAAAAAAAAAAAAGAATATATGCTTCTCAAATTGTGGTCTACACAATATGGACTCTGTGGTCCAGAGTCCTGAAATATTTTTTCACTTTAAAATTTTGTCAGAAGATTCACCAACTTCTTCATACTACCCTAATGGAAGTCATTCTAGGCTGGTCTCTTAAAATTACGTCAAGCTGACATTACCTGTTTGGTTATGACATTTGTTCCCTACAGTTTATGCCCTGTGATCTGCAGCTGGAAGGGAGGCAGTACTTTTCCAGATACAGCCCACTTCCATGCCCCAAGATGCTTTAGCTTTCTCAAGCATGAATCAAGCCTCACTAATCTGTGTTCTATATCTGTAGAGATTCCATAGCAAGATCTTTTTTTTTTTTTTTTTTTTTTTTTTTTTTTTTTTTTTATGCTTTACGCGGGCCTCTCACTGTTGTGGCCTCTCCCGTTGCGGAGGACAGGCTCCGGACGCGCAGGCTCAGCGGCCATGGCTCACGGGCCCAGCCGCTCCGCGGCATGTGGGATCCTCCCAGACCGGGGCACGAACCCGTGTCCCCTGCATCGGCAGGCGGACTCTCAACCACTGCGCCACCAGGGAAGCCCCCATAGCAAGATCTTAATGTGGTCTCATTGGAGTTCCTCTTATTAGACTTGGAATTAGGAAGCACTTTCCTCCTGTAAATACACACTTCTCAGTTTTGATGGGGTGGACTCAATAGGGTAGCTTTCTCCAAAGAAATCCTCTCCTAATTCTCTTTAGGCCCAACAACTGAACACTTTTTAGACCTTTAATGTGGTTTATGTGTGAATTAAACTATGGTGACTTGACTCAGAATTCACTTTAGAAGGAAGCCTCTACTGTATATGGCCTCAACTAAAGTTGAGATAGGAAGAGTCCCATTTTAACATCCTGTGTCAAGAATAATCTGATGAAAGATTTGCAAATTCATAGGTGAGGTTAGATGGCACAAAAAAAATACTGTAACATGGGGGCTTGTGTGTTGAGGGCTTACTCAAAACCCCAAAAGTGATTATTTTTCTAATTTAGGAACCTTCAGTTTAGTCCATCTTTAGAAATGGATGACATTCCCTTTTTTGCGGAAGGAGGCAACTCTCTTCATGTACTGCTCATGCAGACAACTAATTAAATGAAACAAAACGGTCCACAAACACAGAAAGTCTCATCAAGCGGTCCCTGTGGATGGTTCAAGTAATTATGCCTGTCAAGGGAAGATACTGTAGGAAGGATATTATGTTCAGAGAGCACACAGTGTTTTTAGTGTTAAATTTTGGCAGCCTGAGACATGATAGCATCCCTTAATGTATCACTGCCCTTAAGAAGATCAAAGGAGAAGAAACCTCTCTGCCTGCCTTTTTCAGAAGTTAAAAGAGATTTAAGAATGGAAGAGCTCAGTTGTAATGCAGTAAGTTAACAATGGATTACAAGGATCTAATAATTCCTGTCTTACTTTTATTTTACTCAATTAAGTAGGCAAAAGGCAAGAGTCCTATCTCTTAGAAAGCAGTGCTTCAATACTGCTAATGTTGGTCCAGAAAGATTTGTTGAATGAATGACATCTCCAGCTTCCCTAGGGATATCTTCAATGAGAAAAGAAGATTTCAAATGAACAGTCATCTATATCGGGGGAGTAGGCGGATGTTGAGGATATGGCATGCACATTCATAACAAGCACACTTACTTTACACATATAGGAATACAGCGCTCTGCTTAGATAGTTTTGGCATCTACTAAAAACATTAAGCACACCGTTAGACTAATTTTCAGGTCTCAGTTTCTCCATCTGTATAATGAGAGGATTTAACTAAAACACAGATAGGGAATAAAATCTGTCCACTAAAACTGAGTGGTAGCTGTTATATGATTACCATAAAGAAAAGGATTTTTGAGCTCTACAAAGGCCTAGGGGAAAAGTACACTATGATGGATAAGAAATGTTTTCCACGGTCAAAGGATAGAAGAGTAGTGATTTAAGTTGCAATTCTGCCATCCTTGGAAATATATCTAAGGACTCTTACTTTAACATCCTATGATTTTATAACTGTATGGTACAGTCTGTATTATACCTTCTAGAACAAGGCAGTCTGGTTTGTAAACAGAAATAGGTCCATTCCACAGAGAATTAAGGATGAAACTGGTTTCATTTGTAGGTAGATCAGTTACTCATTTATCTGATGAGATTTGGGGAAGAAGAGTGGACACAAGTCCTCTTGCATCATTAATTCCAGACATGTTTTTCATGGGTCAAATTTTTCTTTTCTACAGGTTATATGTAATCACCCATAGGAAATTAACTTGCCACACTAAAACGTAATTGAATAATACCAATGAACCCATATACTTTAATTGAAATTTTAACTTTATAAAATGCTTTCACATTTATTTTTATCCTGCATCATTGTTACTTCACAGTAATCCTGTAAGACAAAAATCCTTATTCTTAATTCAGGGGAGGAACTTGATGCCAAGTGAGGTTAAGTGAATTGGTTGCCAAGCCTCCCTGGCTAGAGATGGTAAGTGTTAGAGATGGCATATGAATGCAGTGTATTTAACACCATGTCCAGAGATTTTTATACCACAGCTAATCCTTTTCAGAAAGTAGTTTTCAGTAGGAAGATGAGAAATGGCATAAAAGCAGTAGGTACTGGAGAAGGCGGGAAGGGAGGCTGGTGGTGACAGTGGTCAGATGTTTAGGGAAGAAAAGGGAAATCAAAATCTCTGAGCCACACATTACTGACTCCCACATTTGTATCTCAACATCCTTTACTATATACCAACCACCACCTCCACATCTCCATGAAGAGAACTCTTGATTTTCAGCCCACCCTTCCACCCCATCAAATCTACTCCTTCCACAGTTTTCTATATACCATTATATGGTGTATTAGCCTGTTCAGGCTGCCATAACGAATACCAGACTGAGAGGCTTAAACAACAGAGATTATATGCTTACAGTTCCGGAGGCCAGAGTCATGATCAAGGTGCCAGCAGGGCTGGTTTTGGTGAGAGTTCTCTTCTCAGCTTGCAAATGGTGGCCTCCTTGCTGTGTCTTCACATGGCCTTTCCCCTGTGGGTGCAGAAAGAGATCTCAGGTGAACACCAGTCCTATCAGATTAGGTCCCTGCTTTTATGGCCTCATTTAACTTTAATTACCACCCCAAAGGCACTGTCTCCAAATACAGTCACATTGGGAGCAAGGACTTCAACATATGAATTTTGGGGGAACACAATTCAGACTATAGCAACAGCATACAACATTTCATCTACTGTTCAAGTCAAAAATACTAGGAGTTATTCTTGATCCCTCTTTTTCTCTCACATCCCACATCCAATCAATGTACCTTTTTTTTTAACATCTTTATTGGAGTATAATTGCTTTACACTGTTGTGTTAGTTTCTGCATATAACAAAGTGAATCAGCTATACGTATACATATATCCCCATATCGCCTCCCTCTTGCGTCAATCTACCTTTAAAACCTACCTCTACATCAGTGACATCTCAACACCTCCACAGTTACTACTGAAGACCAAGCCCCTCGATCTCTCACCTGGACCACTGCAATAGCTTCCTAACTAGTCTCCCTGCAAAGCTGTCCTTTAACCCTATAAATCAGATTATTCCTCTTTTGAAAACCATTAATGCTTCCCATGTCACTTAGAATTCAATCCAACCCCTTCCTTAGTGTTAGGAAGGTCCTCAACAACCTGGCTCCTGACTATATCTCCAAAGTTACTTCCCCCTTGTTCACTAGGCTCCCCAGCCACCCTAGTTCTCTTGCTGGCCCTTGAACACTCAAAATTATTCCCATCCCAGGGGCTTGGCCCTTTCTCTTCCTCCTACCTGGAATGCTCTTTTCCAGAACTGCCAGTGACTCACCCTTCATATCAGTCAGGTCTTACTCAACTGTCATCAACTAGGGAGGCCTTCCCTGACCAAACTAACTGAAATAGCCCCCAGCCCTCAAACTGTTAAAACCATATAGCTCACTGTTTGCAGTAAAAGGACTTCACCATCCTAGGAAACTCTTGCCCAGGAAAATTGATTTGCAGACAATATTATTGCTTATTTCAGGAACTTCTCAATATTCATTTATCCAAACAACACTAGACTTCATTCAAGTAAATTAGCTGGGCTCATCAAACAGTTTCCTCTTAAATTCCAAATCCAAGCCTCTGGTGTGTTCAACAATCCCAATCTGGACTGACAATGAAAAGCCTGCCTTAAACTAGACTTTCCAAAACTCATCAATATCCCACCTTTTCCCTCCCTATCCAAGGCACATCTAAGACTGCCGTGGCAGTGCTCTTCCTTTCAGCACTGAGATCACAGTAGTAACTGACTCATCTTTGCTTTATCAGCAGGTTATGTTGATGATGTGGGAGAGGAGCTGGCACTTGACTCTGCCCACCTTCCTTCTCCTTATCCTGTTTCATTTGTATTCATATCATTTATTACTAACAGGTACATATACAATCATTTATTTGATGCTGACTTATTACCTTTTTCCTGGAATAGAACATAAGATCCATAATGGCAGGGATATTTTTTGCCTTATCCTTAGCAAAATTCCTGGAAACTAGGACACTGCCTGGCACATAGTAGGTTCTCATTAAAATTGTTAATAAATGAGTGAGCTCTGTAGGTTGGCAGAGTCAGGATTAAGAAGACAAGGCAGATACAGAAGCCTCTTCATATTCAGTGAGATGAACTGCATTTCTGGTCCCCTGGAAAGATCACAGAGGCTAGAGACTCTCCCCTTGATCCTGCACAGCACTGAATCACCAGGGCACAGATGCCACGGGTTCCACAAGGCTGGTCTCCTGGGGATTCTGTCCATTCTAGTACCCCTGCCCCACCTGAGAAAATACAATCATCACCATTGTTCTGCTCTACTTTCCTCTATTATCTTTATTCTAACTCTTTCCTTCCATCCAAGGAAGGAGGGACATGACAAAATAGAATATCTAGAAATATTTCTGGTGCCCTTTCTCCTGAAGTTTGAGCCCTATATAAAACCTGGCCAGAGTGAGGCTGTGTAAGAAACGTATTTACATATTGGGAGAAGCATATATATGAGGACTGCTGGATAAAATTCAGGATGCCAACTTAATTTTGAATTTCAGGTAAACAATGAATCACATTTTAGCATATCAAAACCAATACTGCATGGGATATACTTACACAAAAAATTAATTTGTTGGACTTCCCTGGTGGCACAGTGGTTAAGAATCCGCCTGCCAATGCAGGGCACACGGGTTCAAGCCCTGGTCTGGGAAGATGCCATGGAGCAACTAAGCCCGTGCACCACAACTACTGAGCCTGCGCTCTAGAGCCCGCAAGCCACGTCTACTGAGCCCGCATGCCACAACTACTGAGCCCGCGTGCCCAGAGCCTGTGCTCCACCACAAGAGAAGCCACCGCAATGAGAAGCCCGCGCACCACAACGAAGAGCAGTCCCTGCTTGCCGCAACTAGAGAAAGCCCACGTGCAGCAACGAAGACCCAATGCAGCCAAAAATAAATAAATAAATTTATTAGAAAAAAAATTAATTTGTTGTTTATCCGAAATTCAAATTTAACTGGCTATCCTATGTTTTTGTTTGCTAACTCTGGCAACCCTAATCTATTCACTTATAAATGGGCACAGGTAATAAATATAAGCAGACAATTGAATGCATGTCCCCATATGCTAAGGATGATTGGGGCTTTTGTCAATTATTTTGTAAAATATAAATCCCTATGAAACAGTGATTTCCCATTAAAATACCATGCAAGTATAGCACTAAGGAACACATGCCAAGCCAATTAAGGCATGGTCGTCTCTAACCCTTTAGCTTTTCTTGATGTTCATACAGGAATAAATTAAGACACATAAATAAATGCTATGGAGAAATAAAGACCACCCAAATGAGAACAAGGAAAGCCTATATTCAGAGTTTCTATAGCACAGGAGTCAGCCACCATCACTTACATTTTGGCAGAGACTCAAACGCAGGCAGCGGAGTGGGAAAGCTTTATAGTGGAAGAAAGGGAAGGCTTCGGGTATGCCCTGATTGTAGGCTGTTGGCACAAAGAAGCTGTAGGAGGCTAACCAGAAGCCAGGCATCCTACGTGATTAGCTAGGAATATATGTTTGGCTTTCTCCGGTTGGTCCTTAGTTGGAGACAGGGACAAAGGTTAGCGAAGCTGTCAGTTATTGATCAAGTCCTGGCCATTTGAGGCTGAATGTTAGGGGTGATCGTTTGGCTTCCTAGTTGTTACCAGACCTAGTAGTCTGGCTTCCTACAAATCTGAGGTATAGTAGGCTGGCCTCCTGGGCTGGTTTCCTGGGCAGCTTACTGCAGGTTGTGGGTTAAGAGTTCTGTTTTTGTGTGTGTGGTATGGCCATTGTCTGTCTGTATATTCAGTCTCTCAGTATGAGGCTGCACTATGCAATACGGCAGCCACTGGCCACATGTGGCTATTTAAATTTAAATGAATTAAAACATAAAATTTTAAATTCAGTTGCTCAGTCACATTAGCTGCGTTCCAAGCTTTCCACAGCATATGTGGCTGATGCACTACCAAACTGGACTGTGCAGATACTGCAGAACGTTTAACAGAATAGATGACAAAACACTTTTATAACTGTTCATTAGACTTCCAAACCCCTCTAGGAAAATGCAAGCACCATTATCATCCTACTGGAAAATTTCCACCTTCTCCCTTCTCCCTCTGAGTCTCATTTATTCTGGTTTTCCACAATTTCACATTCTCCATTCTGTTTCTTAATTACCAGACTGTGCCTCTGCCTTCTTTTATGCTTTCCCAGTTTGCTGGGTTGATGCTTTCCTTTATTCACAAATCGTTTTGAAAAGTTACTCTAGTGAGTACTTACTGAATTACCTCACTAACTCTACTTTTCTAGAAATTTACCTCCTTCTTCACTAGCCACGAGGTTATTCCAGAAGCTGACACGTTCCTACAGCATGTCACCCCACAGCCGTAGCCTCTGGTCTCATTGATTGGGTACCTCACACAGCTGGGCAATCAGTCTCTTCCCTGGGAATTGGAAAGCAATTCCTTAGCCAGAGCGAGCAAGAGATCTGTTTTCTACTGGGTTATCAGTCTGCAATAAGTAACTGTTACTTGGGAGCAGGCGGTACCAGCCATTTTCTACCAGGCCATGCAGCTAATAAGAAAACAGTGAGAGACAGTAATGAAACAGACGTACACAGAGAGGCAGAAAGGAGAGATGGAGAGAGGGCTTTCTGGGTTCCCTGCAGCATGGCAATCTGTTGTTCCTAAGGTTCGGCTGCTTCATTGCCCTCAAATTCAATGACATAGTCCATCATCCCTCCAACAAATTTTCTTTTTTGCTTAGAGTAGTCTGGACTGATTTTCTGTTATTTGCAAGCAAAGAGTCCTAATCAATATAAACTGTAATCAAGGGAATTTGGAACTTGCCTATTTAGAGCCTTTTTCCTTCTCAAAGCATCACACATGATCATCAAGCCCTCCTTTACTGCAAGCTGGTACAGGATGTGTATGGCTAATCTCTTGAGAAGAAATAAAGGAACACAGGCCCTAAAGTGCAAAGTAGGGTAGGTTTTTTTTTAAGAATAAAGTAGCTCAATTAATAATGCTTACTTTACAAGTCCTACCAGTAAAAAAATGGAAAAGGGAAGGAAGAGATAGGCATTTTCTATAATTTTATTTAAATCATTAAAATTCCATAATCATTTTTTGAAAATAGAAAAATTAAATTCTTACCTTTTATTAATTTATTATTTATTTATTCAACAAATATTTATTGAATATCTTTTATGTAGAGGGTACTATGAATGACACTGGGATTCCTAAAGTATAATTTTCAAAAAGCTAAAGTTCTTACTTTGTATAATTATAAAATGAATGCATGTCAAAGATTTTACTCAACTCATTAATGAAGGAACTGTTGGAAGGCAATCCTTCCTCTATTACTCTGTATTCCTACACAGGGTGTGCCGCTGGAGCACTGAAACTGACTCGCTAGGGTGACAGGCAATGTCTCCTCCCCCCCCAGGACCACCTGCTCTTCACATTTAAGGGTATTCCACATGAAGCTGCTTGCCTCCTTCATGGCAGAGGCATCTGCTCCTGTTCAATGATTAATAATATCATTCCTATCTCTCCCAGAACCAAATGTGTACTTTCCAGGGTAGAGATCTTCCCCTCCTTCCAGAGAGGATTTGTTTACATTCTGAGTAAAAAATAATCTCTCTTTCCCTAGAAGGGGGAGGGGCGGGTGTTCCAGCTCCTATGTCAGTTCTGAGATTCATAATTTGGGGTTTCTCTCCTGCGGTACAGCCTCCTATATGCACAGGTGTAACCATCTGGCTCTCATCACATCACCTAGTAAGGTGTTGGGCTTGAGGAACCAGTGCTACACTGTTATTGCCGTGAATAATAAAGGTGTAACATCCTATTCAGAGTGTTGTGTTTCTGCAAGCAATGTCTGAGGTATTATCATTTCAATAAGGCATAAGCTATCAGACAAATTCTTTGCATTCCTATAGATGAGAATCATTTGCATAACTATCAGTCACCTGTAACTTCTACATACAGAGTTCTAAAACAACTTAGTCAATAGAAAGATGAAGATGTAGACCCTTAGAGAGTCAGATAATCTTTGGAGGGTCTATCTAGACAACAAAAGGACATCCAGCAACCTCTTTGCCCATGTTCAAGTCTTAGACAATTTTCCCGATCGTTTAAAAGAGCAAAAACAGAAATGGTCCTCACTTTCTGAAGCTTAGTCTTGTGGAAGATTGACATTAATCAACTAATGACAAAACAGTTGAATAACTGAAAACTGATGAATAAATTAAAGATATAGAGTGACATGAGAACATATCATGGGGAACCTGAGATGGTTGAGGGTCAGAAAATGGCCCTTAGTAAAAAATATTGTCATGGACCAAGGTTTTATAGAAAACAATTACTTTTTAATTGTGGTTAAATTCAGGTGGCACAAATCAAATGTACTGGGGATATAAGATGAAGAATAATTCTCTCTCACTCCTAATCCCCAATCACCCTGTCTCTCTCTGGAAAGAACTAGTGTCAACAGTTTCTGGTGCATTCTCCCATTGTATTCTAAGCATACACATATATATAAATGTATGCAAGTATATTTACATACATTTTTACACTAAAAACTATATACCAGATGTTCTGTCTTGCTTTTTTTTACTTAACAATTAAGTTATTTTTTATCAGTACATACAGAGTGTCTTATTCTTTTTAACAACTGTAAAACTGTCCATTGAAAGGCTGCACCATCATTTATTTAACCAATTGGACAAGTTTTTAGTTGAAGAAAAATATTTATGAGTATGATCATTTTAACTAAAATTATGCAGTGTAACTCATTTCATATGTAAGTTTCATTTTTTGCCAGGTTTTAATTGCCCATCACGTTTGTGAAAAGACTACTGCGTTCCTTTGAATAGATATCCCCAGTCTTGGCTCTGTTGATTTCTAGGTGCAAGATCTTGGGCAAATTGCTTAAATTCATTTACCCAGAAAATGTGAATTAAAAACGCCTGCGCAAAATCTGGTTTGAAGTGTTGAGGTAACAATATGCGCCAGTGGTTCTGAAATTTGACCCTTGCAGCCCTAGAGGGCAGAAATCTTCCTACTCTGAGACACACCTTCCCTCCCACGCCCTCCACCACACATGCGTTAACCAGAGCGTCTGAGCCGTTTAATCTGGTTATTTATTTTAAGCTTCTAAGTAAGATTTTATTTGAAGACAGAAGGGAAAAAAATTTTTTTTAATTTGAAAAACCCTGGAAACTTATTAAATATAAAACAATGCATAAACATAAGGTATTATTGTTATTATCTTTTCAGGATTGAAAAGGAATCATAAAGGAAATGGGCAATGCAATTAGGACACCAGCAAATCCACAGGTGCCGCAGGGATAGGGCAAGTGGTGCAGCAAAACCAGCTCTCCTGCAGTATCCCTCCCTGAGATTAAGTCAGCCTGTCAAAGGCAATCTTCCGAAAATGATAATTTACGGAAGAAAGCAGGAGTAGGAAACTCAATGCTGGCTTGATTACTTGAGAACAAAAGCTTGAGAGCAGAAGGCTCCAAATGAACAAGTACGCAATTCACGACCAAAGTGTTGAGGGCCTACAGAATCCTGAATGGATGTATTTTCAGTAGCTTGGGGGCCTGATGTTATTTTGAAGTACCACCCTACTCAGCCTTTTCCTGAGAAAAGCGCATTTCATCACAAACATGAACACAGTGTGCTTGGCTTAAAGCTTCTGTAGTCTCTTTTGAGCGCTATAAATTATCTTATTTTTAAGATACAATGTTATTATGTGCTATAAATATTATAATATCAACCTTCCATATATGTTTCCACCACACACACACACACACCACTTTCAATCTTTAGTGTCAGGTGACCAAGGACATTAAAAAATTATATAAAAACATATACATGGCAAGCCTTTCTCTTCCAAGTGGCAGCCATTCAACACAGAAAGATGTGCTGTGCCCTCTCCTTCATGGCAAACACTGCATTAGGCACCAAAGATACAGAGGTGAATAAGACACAGACCTGAAGGGAGCTCAGTGTTCGGCAGAGTAACCCAGCAGATGACTAGGAAGGGCATTCCAATCAGAAGGATCTTCCGGTGAGCATTATTCGAATTAACAGGACTAAACTGCTTCAAAAGCAAGAGTCTAGAACACAGACTAATAGCTAAATAAGTAATTGAAAACATTACAGTGTTTGACTCCACTCTCTTCTGGTTCCACTTTCCTCTTATGGTGAAGTTCATCTTTTTAAATGCTCAGCCTAGCCAATACTTTAGCTCTTGAAAAGGACTTACATATTTTTTATAGTTTTAAAACCAGTGTTACTTTTCCTCATACATCTTTCATTTATTAATGGTGTAGTGAAACATTATTGAATTTTGTATAACGTTGAGCTCTCTTTTAGCCTAAAGAGTTTGCCCATTTAGCCTCTCAATCTGTTTAAGAGATAATATTCTCAAGCAATGACAGTTCTACCTTTTTCTTTCTATCTTTATACCTTTCTTTTTCTTATTAGAAGGACCAGGACCTACACTTTGATGGTAATCAATAGTAGGAAGAGCAGGCATCCTGTTTTATTCATGAATTTAACGGGAAAACATTCTAACAGCTGATCATTAAACATCATGTTTACTTCTGATATATCCTTTACTGAGTTAAGAAAAGTCCCTTCTGCTCTTAGTTTGCTAAGAGTTTTTATTGCTAACAGATTTATCATTAGTTGATGTTGAATTTTATCAAATGATTTTTTTCTGCATATGGTTCTTCTTTATTAATCTCCAAGTAATGTGGAGCTTTATACTGGTAGATATTCTAATGTTGAACTATCATTTCATCCTGCAATAGACCAACTTGGTTATTATGGTTATTTGTAATATGCTGTTAGATTCAATTTCCTGGCCTATGATTTTATTTTCTTGTACTTTTTCCAGTTTTTATATCAAGGTAATAAAAATGAGTCAGATAGCTTTAGCTCTTTTTATATTTTCAGATATATTTTTTTATAAGATATTGCTTAACTACTCTTAGAAAATTTGCAAAAATTTGCCTATAAACTTGGCCTCGTGTATTTTTTGGTTGAATAGGTAAGAAAAGAATTTTTATTAGAATTTTATTTCTCTAATGGTTATTAGTTTATGCAAGTTTTTTGTTTCTTTTAAGTCAAGTGTGCTAATTTATCATTTTCCTTAAAAGATGTCCAGTCATTTCATCTGTTTTCAATTTTTTTCATAAACAACATTCTTCCTCTTGACCATAAATCTGACGCTTTCTTAATGTTTTGCTCTCAAGCTCTTAGCAGATATTAAACTTTGACAACTAACCTGTCCAGTTTTCTCCTTGCCTAGGCCCAATATTAATCAGTCTGTGTTTACCGCCCCCCACGGGTGGTATGACACACTGGCTCCTTCCAAGACTATCAGTGAATGTTGCATGACCCAACTGTTGTCCCGTGACTTGTGACTATAAAACAGAGCTTCTTTAAGGAGACTGTTAGTGTCCCAACTACTTAAAGAAGTAATGCAGCTTCAGCCCAAAGAAAAAATTATTTCTCCCTACTTCACCGTTTTGCATTTGCAATGGCTTATTCATTCTTACGAAGCAGGTCAAAGTAACACACTTTACAAATAACAGAAAGATATGCAGCTAGACTATGCCATATATGCCTTATTTTGAATTTCAGTTTGAATTTTATGAAGAACAGGGAGCTCTTAACTACTTTTCAGGAGCTATTTGGGTCACAAGAAGAGCACTCCTTTGTGTGACACAGTTAAAAGAACTGTGACCCTAAAGAAAATGTAATCAGCAAGGAGACAGTGTAAAAATTCTAAATGGACCCAGAGAGATGCACTTCATTTATTTTTTTTTTAATTGAGGTATAGTTGTTTTACAATGTTGTGCTAGTTTCTACTCTACAGCGAAGTGGAGTACCCTGAGATGCATTTCATTTAGAATGTTTAGTTCATGGAAGCATTCGACCAAGAACAAACAATAAATGTTTGTTGTCTAGATGTTTTCAGGCAACTATTTCTTTTTTCTTCTTGGAAACAAAAAACAAAATACAAAACTCCACCTGCTTCCTTGAACTGCATGTCAACTGACTTCAAAATCCTTGATTACTCCCATTTGCTTCAAATATGGTCCCTTAATCATTCTCCCTTACTCACCAATGGCTTCAGCAACTGCTTTGCTGTCTAACTGTCCACCATACGCCCTGACATAATTTATTGTGATTTCAACATCCACTTTTGACACTTCTCAGGTTCTTGATGTTTTTAGCTCCAATTATTCTTAAGCTCTCAACCCCACCTGAGCCATGCAATTGATGGCCATACCGGTCAAGATGAAAGACTGCACTGAACTATTGAAACAGGAGGGAAGGGGGCAGGACACAACTTTTTTTTTTTTTTTTTTTGCCGTACGCGGGCCTCTCACTGCTGCGGCCTCTCCCGCTGCGGAGCACAGGCTCCGGACGCGCAGGCCCAGCGGCCACGGCTCACGAGCCCAGCCGCTCCACGGAATGTGGGATCTTCCCGGACCGGGGCACGAACCCGCGACCCCTGCATCGGCAGGCGGACTCCCAACCACTGCGCCACCAGGGAAGCCCCAGGACACAACTTTTGAAAGAATGACATAGCCTGAGGACATGACATAAACTGAGTAGAACCAAATGGGTCCAAGATGGCAGACAACTCAACTTCCACTAGACCTTGAGCTTCAGTATACGCTCACTATAACACATCAGCAAGATAAATGACACACCCACAGGTGCCATGACAGTTCCAAGACAGACCATAAGGATCAAAAAGTGGGTGGTGGCCCAATTCCTGGAAACCCCCGCCCCTTCCCAAAATAGCTAGAATACTCCTCCCACTCATTAGCCTACGAAATTACCCACCCCTATAAAAACTGACAACCCCCCCATACCCTGGTACGTTTCTCACCTTCTGAGATGGCCCACACTCTGTCTGTGGAGTACGTTTCTCTCAAAATAAATCCACTTCTCACCTATCACTTCGTCTCTCACTGAATTCTTTCTGCGATGAGACATCAAGAACCTGAGCTTCATTAAGTCCTGAAACCAGGTATGTGATCTCAGTTGGAAGACCGTGGGTTTTGGCTGGGTTTGAGTCCCAGCCGCGTGAGTTCGAGTCACAATCTGAGTTTTGGCTGGGTTTGAAAGTCCCAATCTGGGTTTAGGCTGGGTTCCAGTCCCGGCACGTGGGCTCAAGTCCAAATCTGAGGTGCGTGGTTTCACTATCATTTTTTAACTTCCCTCTTTCTGATTCTCAGGTTTTGTGTTCCAGTGTACTCTAAAAACTCCATTTCAGTAATATTCTGACCCTTGCTGAGACCTCCAATAATACTACGTTCTCAGTAAATAATGTGACATTAATGTCCTCACTTCTCCTTGTGTCTGTGTAGGATTCAGTGCAGAGCGAACACTTTCAATGTCCTGTCCTCTCCCTCCCTCCCCTGAATTCCTTCAGCAACACCTAACTCTGGTAGCTCGCCTCACTCCTCACCTGCACCGAATCAGCTGAATGAGCCTGGCAAAAACCACACAGCCGTGCTGAATGGACTCACCTTAATTAGGTGAGTTAATTTAATTTAAATTTAAAATAATTCTAAGTTTAATTTAATTAATTAAATTTTGTTTATTTTACTACAATTTACAATTTGGCAAAATAGTGCTACTATATATCCTTAGTAAACTTTCTCTCCCCAACTTTAAAATAATTAGAAAGACCCTGTGGGGCCTTCCCAGGTACAAATCCTTTCCATGTCCCCCATTTCTTGTTCATAGGAAACAGGCTTCATTTAGCCTCCTTGACCTTCCCTGAGGTCCTAAGGACAGGTTCAAACAGCTGCTTATCAGGGAAGGGAGGGAATGCAGAAACTAAGGAGGAGCAGTCAAGAAACAGTAGTGCAGCAATGGGGCAGGGTCCTGGTTCCTCCTCAAGGAATACACAGAACCATACTTTTGAGTTCTGTAGAAATTAAGGCCCCACCCAGGTGGAGGACGGTAACTTCAGACTGAGCACAAGACTCCTGGAACACTTCCCTGTTACCTCACCACCAACCAGTCGGAAGAAAGTCTGCACACAGTGGAAGATAATGAAGACTCTGCCCCCCTCTCCAAATGATTCTCCCTTTGAAGCATTTCATGGTCAAGCAGCATCTTTGCTGTTGGATTTGGACACAATTCTGACTTCTCCCCAGGTTGCTGGCCTTCCGGCCTCTATTTTGAGAAAATTACCCCTCCTCTAGCTAACACTATCCCTCCACTTAGCGTATACACTCACACCTTCTCAGGGATGTCACTTGTCAATTTACTTTTTTCCTTTATTGTTAATATTCAGTATATTCTTCTCCACTGTATTATTCTAATTGACATATAAACACACTTTAATATCACCCAATTTTAAAAAAAAGAAAACCTCCATGACTTGAGGTCCCCCTCCAGCTACTATTTATCTCTCTGCTCCTCTTCATGGCAAAATTCTCAAAAGGGTTTCTGACATCACTCTTTCCAACTCCTCCTTTTCACTCTTCCATCTACTCCAGCAAAGGCTTCTATCTTCATCACTCTCCTCAAGCAGCCCTTCTTAAAGTCAGCAATGACTTACCTCTTGCCAAAGCCAAGGCAAGGTCTGCACTTTGTTCCCACTGAAGTGTCATCCATCAAAACATAAATTTCTGTTTTGCATATTATTCTGTTCTGTGGCCAGTTGGGGCTTGCCATAGCAACAATGCTTCATCAATATTTACATTTGAAAAGTGAAATAGAAATTAGGGAATGAATTTAATGTCCTTTATTAAGAATGGCATATGGAATATTATAAAATTTCTTGAGTGTGATAAAAATTATGTTACTGAACTGAGGTTTGGCTGCTCACCATTCAAAAGCCAATACTTGAGAGACAAGTGTTGGTTGGAAAGGAAAGTTTGCTTTATTCAGGAGGCCAGCAATCTGGCGAAAAGGTGGACTTGTGTCCAAAACCCAACTGCAAAGATTCTGCTTGATCAAGAAAGTTTGTAAAGGGTGAATCATTTGGAGATGGGGGAAGAGTCTTCTCATCTTCCACTGTGTGCAGACCTTCTTCTGATTGGTTGGTGGTGAGGTTAACAGGGTGGTGTTCCAGGAATCCTGTGCTAAGCCTGAAGTTACCATCCTCCACTTGGGCGGGGGCCTTAGTTCCTGCAGAAGAACTCGAAACTACTGTTTGGTATATTCCTTGAGGAGGAATCAGGACCCTGCTCCACTGCTGCACTGTTATTTCTTGACTGCGCTTTCTTAGTTTCTGTATTTTTCTCTGATAAGCAGCTGTTTGAATCTGCCCTTAGGAACTCAGGGAAGGTCAAGGAGGCTGAATGAAGCCTATTTCCTGTAAACAAGACACGGAGGACATGGAAAAGACTTGTACCTGGGAGGGCCCCATAGGCTCCTGTTCTATTTCAGTTATATCAGAGAATATTCCTTTCTTTAGGAGATACGTGCTAAAGTATTTAGAAATTACTTTCAAATAGCTCATTAAAATACACCCTGTGTGTGTGTGTGTGTGTGTGTGTGTGTGTGTATATGTAGGGGAGAGAAAAAAAATCTTTTGCCTCTTCAATGAAATAATAGAAAATAAATATATATGGGTCTCTACCCCAGTTCCTGGCACAAAGGTCCTAAACCCCTTGGAATTTTCAAAGTGATAAGAGCACCAGGAGCATCTTTTGTCTAAAATTTGGTCTTTGACCCTGGTTCCTGACACAAGCTCCTTAAATCCCTTGGAATTTCCTGGGTAATAGAATGTCTTTTGTTCTAATGAGGTGACTCTTGGTGGGCTCCTTGATAAAGGCTGGTCGCCAGAAAGACCAAGCCATGATTAGAAGCTTGGAATTTTCAGCCCCATCCCACTCTCCTATTCTCCAGAGAAAAGAGAAGAGCTAGAAAAGGAGTTAATGGTTGATCACGCCCATGTGATGAAGCCTCCATAAGAATCCCAAATACAGGGTTCAGAGAGCTTCTGATAGGGATAGAATAGGATAGTTATACAGGTAGTTGTAGCAGTCCCAGTAGGGGATTATAGATAGAGATGGAAACCCAGGGAACTTTGGGAGACCACTTCAAGTTAATGATCACTCAAGAAACGTGGAATAAAGCAGGCTTGCTTAACTATAAAGCATGAGATATGCCCCAGGTCATTAAGTGAAAGAAAAATGTTACCACCGTTCTGTTGATTTGAATAAGCACTATGACAGTCCTAGTTTGACCTCATACGGTCAGACACTCTCCTGCCAGATACGAAGGAGAAGCTAGTGATGTAAGCCTGAGGTCTACTTGAAGAATGAGGTCTTTTCTCTCTCCCCCACTTTCCTTTGATTATAAAAATGTAGCCCACTTAATCCTCAGGGCAGAGCCCCCTTGCCTGCCTGCCTACATCTCTCACAAGGGTCCTGTGTTAATAAATCTACTTCTTGCCTATCACTTTGCCTCTCGCTGAATTCCTTCTGCACTGAGACACAAAGAACCTGAGCCTCAGTAAGTGCAGACACCAGGTGAGTGATTCTAATTAAAAGACCATGGGTTCAAGTTGCTATCTGGCTTTAGGCCAGGTTCGAGTCCAGGCACATGGGTTTAAGTCCCAATCAGAGGTGAGCAGTTTCACTTGCAGGTTGCTGAACATGGGAGATGCTGGGAGAGTGGGGCACCCACAGAGAATGCAGGAGTTCCATGCCCCTTCCCACATACCTTGCCTATGCATCTCTTCCATCTGGATGTTCATCTGTACTCTCTATCGTATCCTTTCATTTTTATTATTATATAAGTTTCAGGTGTACAGCATTATAGTCCAACATCTGTATATATCACATCCTTTTATAATAAATTGGTTCACTGTAAGTAAACTGTTTTCCTGAGTTCTGTGAGCCACTCTAGCAAATTAATTGTATCTGAGAAAGGGGGTTGTGGAACCTCCTATTTATAACCCATTGGTCAGAAGCACAGGTAACAACCTGGTCTAACAACTGGCAACTGAGGTGGGGGATTGGAGGCAGCCCTGTGGGACTGAGCCCTTAACCTCTGAGGTCAGAATTGAGTTAAATTGTAGGACACCCAGTGTTGCAGAATTACTTGCTGTTGGAAAAAAACCCTACACATCTAGTGTCAGAAGTGTTGTGACTCCTGTGAGTGTGAGAGTAAAAGAGAAACACACAGAAGTGTAGGTTTTCTTTAAAGTTAAGTTTTCTTTAAACCTACCCATCTTGTGTTCTCTGGCTAGGGCCTTGTGAATTAAACTAACAAACTAAAGTTAGCAAGAGAAAAACAAACAGAAGTTTATTAACATGTGCATCATCAATGCACATAGGAGCCCTCAGCAATGAGTAACTCAAAGAGGTGGTTAGAACTTGGGCTTATATAGCATCTTAACAAAAGAGCAATAAATTTTTTAAAAAATGACAAGACAGGGCTTCCCTGGTGGCGCAGTGGTTGGGAGTCCGCCTGCCGATGCAGGGGACATGGGTTCGTGTCCCGGTCCGGGAAGATCCCACATGCCGCGGCAGCGGCTGGGCCCGTGAGCCATGGCCGCTGAGCCTGCGCGTCCGGAGCCTGTGCTCCACAACGGGAGAGGCCACAGCAGTGAGAGGCCCGCATATCGCAAAAAAAAAAAAAAAAAAAAAAATGACAAGACAAAGGAAAAGGACTCTGAGCGTCTAGCAGTGGCAAATTGTAGGAAGGCAAATATATGAGGAAACTAACAGTAGATAAGGGCTATGTGATATTGTGATTTATAATAAGGAATATATATTTGGTCTTTGTCCACCTTTCTGGAAAAGTGCGCCCAAAACCCTTGGAATTTCCTTAGCAATAAGAGCAATGGGAGCATTTTTTGTTATATTGTTTGGTTTCTTGTCCTCAATTCCTGAAATCACTTCAGAGCCATAAAGGTAAAATGGGTGTCTTGTTATTCATTACAAGTCCCTTCCAAACACAACTCAGTTTATATTAATGAGGTGACCGCTGGAAATTCCCTAAAGATGGAGGTGGGGTTTGGGAAGTGCGGCAGGGGTGGGGGGGGAGAGGGGGGAATGCTGGTTGCCAGGGGAGCCAACCATGTGACTAGAGGGTTGGGACTTTTAGTTTCCCCTCCCAATTCCACGGAGGGGAAGGGGCTGGAGGTTGAATCAATCAGCAATGGCCAATGATTTAATCAATCCTGGCTATGTAATGAAGCCTCCATAAAAACCCAAAAGAAAAGGTTCAGAAAGCTTTCAGGTTGGTGAACACATGGAGATTCGGGGAGAATGGCATGCTTGAAGATGGCATGGAAGACCTATGCCCTTTCCCCATACCTTACCCTATGCATTTCTTCCATCTCACTGCTCCTGAGTTACATTCTTTTATAATAAGCCAAAGATGTAGGAAGTAAAATGCTTCTCTAAGTTTTGTGAACTGCTCTAACAAATTAATGGAACCCAAAGTGAAGGTGACTGGAATCTTGAATCTATAGCCAGTTGGTCAGAAGTACAGGTGATAACCTGGGCTTGCAAATGGTGTCTGAAGTTGGGGGAGGAGGGGGAGATCAGCCTTGCAGGGTTGAATCCTTAACCTGTGGGATCTGATGCCATCTCCAGGTAGACAGTGTCAGAATTGAGTTAAATTGTAGGACACCCAGCTAGTGTCTATAGCATTGCTTTGTGGCGCTGGGAAAACCCAGCTCCCCACATGCTGGAATTGGGTACCCAGAACGCTTAGTCTAGTTTAAGAAAGGTTTGTTATGTAGATTCCTCTGGTGCTCTCTCTGGACTAATCAGAGTCTAGAATTATCTCCAGTGATTAACTTCTCTCTTTCCTAATAGACAGAGGAGAGGGAACCACCTTTAAAATTTTATGTCTTTTTTGTAGGCAAATAGGAAGAAGGGCAGAAAGCTTTTCTTGAATCTGCTTATTCTCAAATACCTTCAGCTCAAAATAATCCTATGCTAAAGTACAGTATTTGGGGATGACATACTCTGCTACCCATCACTCGTGCATGTATGTGTCTGTGTGTCTGTGTGTGTGCACAAAGGGAAATGTACAGACATCAAATATGGCAAAAAGTTAACAAATGTCGTTGGAAGATATATGGTTGCTCACTGAACTATTTCTTTTTACTAGAAGGTTTAAAATTTTTCAGAATAAAAAGTTGGGGGAAATATATCATGATCAGTTTAGATGTATCCCAGAAATAAAAATATAGTTCAACTTCAGAAAAACTGTCAATGTGAGTCCCAAAATCCAGAGATTAATGGAGGAAAAAAAATAATGATTTTACCACATGCAGGAAGAGCAAGTAATAAATTCAAATCCATTTATGAGTAAAATCAAAAAACTCTTAAGAAATTGGTGTTAGAAGAGAACTTTCTTCATTTGATTAAAGATCTCTACCTGAAATCTATAGCCAGTATCATTCTGAATATTGAAATTACCAAGACTGAAGGTCCTGGCAAGTTAAACAAGGAGAAAAAAAAATACATATTCTTAAAAGGAAGAAATAAAATGGTCACTTGATGCAGAATATGATTATCTACATAGAAAACCCAATAGACATTTCAGTTTCTGGCAATGCAGTGTGCTACCAATAACTAGAAACACTCTCTTCTTTTAAAAAAAAAACTAGAAATTCTTGAAAATATAATAAATATCTCTCAAGAACTATAAATTCCTAAGGGTCAAAACAAAGAGGAGAATTAAAGACAAGCAACAGCAGAAGTTGATGCGGTAGCTGTATGGAATGGAGGTACATTTCCTGACTATCAAGCAGCTTGGGTTCTAACAGAAAGGGAAAAGATTTGAGGCCTTGAGCTCATATGAGGGAAAAGGTTAGAACTAACAACCTTCTCTTACTGAGCTATAACCTCCATAAAAGGGAGAATTAGAAAAACATCATCGATCACCCCAGGGAGGCGACAGGTCTCTTGTCTTCCTAAGGCTAGCATCTAGGTGAAAAAATAATTCTCCCCAGAGAGCTCAGGTCTGTGTTCACACAAGTATGGTGTTTGAATTTACACTATCTATGTCATCTGAGAACCACTAGGGTGAGAAACCAACATAAAAATTGTCCCAAGATGGTGGTAGTCCTTACATAAAGAAATGCATATATTGTCTGGAAGAAAATACCTTCTTCAAAATACACAGGGTTCTACAAATCATGCCCCGCCAAACAGGAGCTCACCCACAGGAAAAGAATTCTTCATAAGAAGAAGCCAGCAGGCACAACCGAAATCAAACTTAATGCCCTAAAAACTTGAGATAATAGAATTATCAAATATAGGTTCAAAATTAAAATGATTAAATACTTATAGGAGGAATTTATATTGATTTATAAAATTAAAATCTCAGTTGACAAATTAACAGTAATTAGGCACCAATAAAGAGATCATTAATAAAATAGAAGATTGAGCTCAAGAAATTAACCCAAATTCATCAAAAGAATTAAGTAGTTAGAAAAGAAAGAGAAGTAATGAGACAGAAAAGATAGAACAAGAAGATGCAACATACATCTTTTTCATTTAAACATTGTTTTGAAAAGGCAGATCAGAGTGATTGGGAAGAGGTGAGAATTTTCCAGAATTGATAAAGACATGAGTCACCAGAATATAGATCTTTGGATTCATCAATCCAAGGCAAGATAAGTAAAAAGAAATCCACAACTAGCATAATAAATATGTGGAATACCAAAAACCTTAAAAGAAAACAGAAGGAAAATACTGTGTTTTAACACAGAATTAATTAGAGTAACTACAGATATACCAATGTCAACAATTGAAAGCAGAAAAGTATTGAATAATATCTTCAGATCCAGCAAAAAATGAAGGTGAACAAAAAATCATTCAGATAGACATAATCTAAATGAGTTTACTACTAACACTCCAGGAAAAAATAAATAAAAAGCAAACCTAGGAACAAGTCTGGAGATACACAAAAGAATTATGAGCAAAATCTCAGACAGGGCTTCCCTGGTGGCGCAGTGGTTGAGAGTCCACCTGCTGATGCAGGGAACACGGGTTCATGCCCCGGTCCGGGAAGATCCCACATGCCACGGAGTGGCTAGGCCCGTGAGCCTGCACGTCCAGAGCCTGTGCTCCCCAACGGGAGAGGCCACAACAGTGAGGCCTGCGTACCGCAAAACAACAACAACAAAAAAAAATCTCAGGCAAATGCAAACAAATCTACATAAAGATTAACTACATAAACTAATAGTATTAATTATTTTGGCAATGATGAATTTTAATGGTTAAAAGACTTAAAATTGTGAAAAATGACATGTAAGACAGAAAAGAAAATTATCAGAATTAAAAAGCTCTATCACTTATAATTCACAGGAGAGTTAATAATATTAACTTTAGACTCAGTAAATATACACATAAAATTTTTGAAGGAAACATCAAAAATAACTTCTAGTAAACCGATTTCTGAAGCATATTTTTTTTAATGTTTTTAGCCTAAGAGTGTAATGATGGTTCAACATTAGAAAAAATTATTTTTATAGCTCTCCATCTTAGCAGATTTAAGGAAAACAATGTCATTTCAATAGATGCAAAAAATATTCACTAGCCGCTCATCATTTTTTAAAAAACAGAACAAATTATACCTTTCAGTAAATTTAGGAGTTCCTCAAGCACCTAAAAGGGTATCTACCAAAAACCTGCATAAACATAATTAATGGTGAGATGACATAAGAATTCTTATTAAAGTCAAGAAAAAAATAAATAATTTCTACTATTACTGCTTCATTCAACATCGGCCTAAAAATTCTAATCAGCTCAGGAAGGCAATTTTTTAAAAAAGCAAATACAGAGTAAAAAGGACACAAAAGTATCATTATTTATAGATAATGTAAATAAATCTCAAGATAAGGATAATTAAAATACAGAAAACACAATGAAAGAAAAAGTTAATGAAATAAACACACCAAAATTTAAAACTTTTATACAGTAAAAATGTAAAAGGAAGGAAGGAAGGCAGGAAGGGGAAGGGGGAGGGAGGGAGGGAGGGAGGAAAGAAAGAAGGAAGAGAGAGAAAGTTAAAAGGCAAGTGGGAGAAGCTTCTTCAAACATATACATCAAATAATTAAGACTCAGAATACATAAATCCTACAACCACTCTACCAATCTAATTTTTAAAATGAGTAACAACTGTGATCAAATTACAATAGAATAATTTCAAACAGATCATAAACAAAAGAAATGATGCTGAATTTCATTAGTAATCAAAGGAATTCAGATGAAAACAACAGGATTCCGTTTCAGAGTCACCAGAATACAAAATTTCAACAGTCTGACACTTTCAAAGGTGGGAAAGACATGGAGATAAAGGAAATATTTGGAAAGCAACTTACCAGTATGTAATAAAATAGAAAATGAACATAACCTGTGATGAGCAATTCTACTTCTGGTATATAATTGGGAGAAACTTTTATGAATGTGCACAAGGATAGCTGCAAGGGTGTATAGTATAGAATTGCTTGTACAAGCCAAAATTTGAAAACAACACAAATGAGAATGGTGTTGGAACTCCATACAATGGAGAACTATAGAGACACTAATTACATAGCAATAGACATGTGACATATTCTCACAGATAAATCTCAGAATACTATGTTGAGTAATAAAATCAACATATGGGTCAACACATACCATATTATGGCATTTATCCAAATTAAAACAAAGATTAAATGCTGTTGAAAATATCAGTGACTTGAAAACAGCAATAGAGATTGTGCAAACTAAAGCACAGAGAGAAAAAAGACAAAATAATTTTCAAAGACAGCTTCTTAGTGACTTCTGAGACAATGTCTTAGTGTGATATATTGTAATTGAGGTCCCAGAGGAAGGAAATGGCTACAGAAAAACATATGAATAAATGATGGACAAAAACTTTCCATTTGTAATGGAAATTATAAATTCACAAATTCAAGAAAATTAACAAACCTCAAGAAGAAGAAAGAGAAATTACATCAAGGCACATCATAATAAAACTGCTAAAATCCAGTGATAAAGAAAAATTTAAAACAACCAGAGAAAAAGGAATTAGTAAAGACCTCATGTCAGAAAAAGGAAGGAAGCTAGAAAATAATGTATAAACTTTTCAATTTCTGAAAGAAAACACTGCCAATCTAGAATACTATATTCAACAAAAATATCCTTCAAAAGTGACGGTGAATTATGTAGGATTTATCTCAGAAATGCAAGAGTGGTTCCGTATACAAAATCAATCAACGTAATACGTTACACATTAACAAAATGAAGGGGGATAAAACCACATGATCATCTCAAGTGATGCACAAAAAGCACTGACACATGATAAAAACACTAAACAAACTGAGAATAAAAGGGAACCTCCTCAACTTGATAAAAGACATCTGGGAAAAACCCATAGGTGACATCACACCCAATGTTGAAAAACTGAAAGCTTTCTTCCTAAGATCAGGAACAGGACAAGCATGCCCACTTTCACCACTGATGTTCAACATTTCACTAGAAGTTTTATAAAACTACAAAAATTTTTGAAAGAAATTAAGGAATACCTAGGTAAATGGAAAGACGTCTGGATTGAAATACTTAATACTGTTAAGATAACAATACTCCCCAAAGCGATCTATAGATTTAATCAGTGCAATCCCTATCAAAATGCCAGTGGCTTTTTTTAGCCATTTTAAGTACAAATCAAAAATACAATGAAATACCACTTCATACCCACTAGAATGGCTATAATTATTTTAAAAAAGGAAACAGGTAGCAAGGCTATGGAAAAATTAGAACCCTTCTGCATTCCTAGTGGGAATATAAAATTGTGCAACCACTATGGAAAACAGTTTGGTGGTCCCTCAAAAGATTAAACATAGTATTAGCATACGATCCAGCAATTCACTCATAGGTATATATTCAAAAGAATTGAAAATAGGGACTCAGTCAAATACTTGGACATGAATGTTCATAGCAGCACTATTTACAGTAGCCAAAAGGTGGAAACAACCCAAGTTTCCATCAGTGGATGCATGAATGAATAAGTTCTCATATATCCATACAACAGAATAGTATTCAGCTATAAAAAAGAATGATGTACTGATGTTTGCCACAACATGATTAGCCTCAAAAATGTCATGCTAAGTGGAAGAAGTCAAATACAGAAGGTCACATATTATATGATTCCATTTATATGAAGTATCCAGAATAGGTAAGTCTGTGGACACAGACTAGTGGTTGCTAGGGGCTAGGGCAATAGGGAATGAGGAGTTACTGCTTAACGGGTACAGAGTCTCCTCTGGGGGAGATGAAAATGTTTTGGAACCAGACAGAGGAGATGGTTGGATAACACTGTGACTATACTAAATGCTACTGAACTGTATACTTTTAAACGGTTAATTTTATGTTATGTGAGTTTTACCTTAATAAAGACAAATAAATAAAACTGATTTTCTCCAATTGCAAAAAAAGGTGAGGATTTTATCAAACAGAAGCTGAGAGAATTTACATCAGAAAAAGTCGAAGTAACTAGTAATGGAAAACCTGCTCAACCTGATGAAGAGTGTGTGTTTGTGTGTGTGTGTGTGTGTGTGTGTGTGTGTGTCAAAAAACCCTACAACTAGTGTCATACTTAAGAGAAAAAGCTTAAACCCTTTCCACTTAAAATCAGGAATGAAGTAAGGCTTCTACTCTCCCCACTTTTAATTCAGCATAGTTCTGAAGGGTCTACTAAGTGGAATAAGATAAAAAACAATAAGTATATAAAAGAAATAAAAAGCATATGCATTGGAAAAACAAACTGTCTTTATTTGCAGATATGTAATCATGTATGTAGAAAATCTTAAAGAAACCACAAGTTACAAAAACTAGTAAGTGAATTGAGGAAGGTCCTAGGATATAGGATAAATCAACTATATTTATAAATACTAACAAACTACAAAAAATTAATTATATTTCTAAATACTAACAAAAAACAACTGGGAAATGAAACTTTTTAAATATCAAAGTTTATTTCAGAAAAGTATCAGTAACATGAAATAGTTGTGAATAAATTTAACCAACTATGTGCACGTCCTGTACAATAAAATATCAGAACACTGCTGAGAAAAAAAGAATGAAAAACATAGAGAGATATACCATGCTTATGAACTGGAAGACTCAATATTAAGATATCCATTCTCCCCAAATTAATCTTCAGTATATCACAACCTCATTCAAAACCCCAGCAACCTTTTTGTAGAAATTGAAAAATGTATTCTAAAGTTTTATAGAAATGTAAAAGGATTAAGCAAAATAATTCTAAAATGTAAGAACAAAGTTATAGAATTTACCCTACTTGGTTTTTAAGACACTGTAATACAAAAGTCAGCAAGACAATATTGGTGTAAGGATAGAAATATAAATCAAAGTAACAGAATAAAGTCCAGAAATAGGCACACATACACAGTCAATCGATTTTTTTAAAATGCCAACTGAGAAAGGAAAGTCTTTACAACAAATGGTGTTTGTACAAGAAGTGGACAACCATATTTTGAAAAGTAAAAACAGAACTGCACCCCTTATCTTACACCACATACAAAACTAGGTTGAAGTGTTAACCTAAACATAAAAGCTAAATTATAATACTGCTAAAAGAAAGGCTAAAACTTTTAAGAAAAAAATACAGAAACCTTGGGTTCCTATTCTTGGGTTAGGCAAAAATTTCTTAGAACACAAAAAACACAAGCATAAAAGAAAAACTGGTAAACTGGACTTCCTCAAAATTTTAAACTTCTGCTGTTTGAAAGATAACATTAAGAAAAAGAAAACGTAAAGTACACTCTAGGAGAAAAGATTTGCAATACATACATCTGACAAAGGACTTATATCCAGAATTTTTAAAGAAATTTTACTATGTAATTGTAAGCCAACCTAATAAAAATGGACAAAATATTTTAGCAGACTAATGATGTTATTAAACACATGACTAATAAGCACATAAATGACTAATAACATGAAAATGTGCTGAAATGACTTAAAAATAACTAATAAGCACATGAAAAGATGCTCAACATCATTAGTCATCAGGAAAATAAGATTTAAAAATAGAGATAACACTGGAAACTCACAACCACTAAAATTAAAAAGACTGACAATACCAAGTGTTGGTAAGGATATGGAACAACTGGAACTCTCATTCACTGCTGATGGGGATGTAATATGGTGCAATCACTTTGGAAAATAGTTTGCAGTTTCTTATAAAGTTAACTTACTCTTAACATACAACCCAGTAATTCCACTCCTAAGTATTAACCCAAGAAAAAAGAAAACAGAGACTTGTATATAACATATTTATTCCATTCATTAAAAAGAGATTGCTTTCTGCACTGCTTTCTGTAGTACCAATTATAATAAGTCTGAGTGTGTGCATAAAATATATAATATACAAATAAAAATTTAAATAAATAAAATATTGAAAAAAAAATCTTTATTCAAAACTGCCCCAAACTGGAAACAACCCAAATATTTATTAACATGTAGATGGGTAAGAAGATGGTGGTAATATACACACATACAATGTACTATTACTCCATAAAAAAAGCAATAAACTTTTGTTACGTATAATATCATGGATGAATCACAAATTTTAAAAAAATGCTGAGTGAAAGAAACCAGGCACAAGAGTACATGCTGTTTAATTCTACTTACATGAAGTTCTAAAACAGGTAAAACTATAATTACAGAGAGCAGATTAGTTTCTTGAGGCTACTGCTGGGTATGGAGATTAATTACAAAGGCCAAGAAGAAATCTGGGAGATAACGGAAGGACTCCCTAATTTTACTTTCATGAAGGTTACACAGGTCTACACATTTGTTGAAACTCATTAAACTCTTCCCTTAAAATTGTGTATTTTACCTTATGTAAAGTATGCTTCCACAAAGCTGTTTATAGAAAATAAGAAAAACAAAAGGACATACATATTTAACACTATTTACGGAGTTAGGGCCCCCAAGAATGAGTGAGTACTTAACAAAACTGTAGGGGATTTTTTTTTTCCATCCAGTTTTTGCCATTTCAGAAAATCCAGGGCACACTTCCTCCTGACAGACAATCAGGAGCAAGAGGGAGGGAGGCATTCCTTGTCATAAAACCTGACATCACCTGACTCCCAATTACCTCATCGATTAGGAGGAACTTTCAGGAAACCCCCAAGAGCAGAGATCAAAATCAAATCCAAGAGAAACTCCTAATGCATCATGAAAGAAAACCTCAAAATCGATTTGGCTGTGAACAAAACAAGGTGCACAGGGTCCTACAGCTTTTAATAATCAGACATACTCAGAGTATCTTTTTTGAACATTACAAATCAAAGGCGAGGGCTGGGCTTCCCTGGTGGCGCAGTGGTTGAGAGTCCGCCTGCCGATGCGGGGGACACGGGTTCGTGCCCCAATCCGGGAAGATCCCACATGCCGCGGAGCGGCTGGGCCCGTGAGCCATGGCCGCTGAGCCTGCGCGTCCGGAGCCTGTGCTCCGCAACGGGAGAGGCCACAACAGTGAGAGGCCCGTGTACCGCCAAAAAAAAAAGGTGAGGTCTGTGGCATTTCAGAAAGAAAACCTCTGAATCACCTGTGGAAATAAGACTCTTACAACAAGCTTTGACTTTTACCAAGCCTCAGAAACCTCAATGACTGAACCCCAAGGGGCTTAAAGGGCACCACTGGGTCAACAGAATCATAACTATATCAGGATAAAAAAAGAATTCCTCCCTTCCACTTCTTCTTGAAGGAGGTGAGGAGTTTTTGTCACCAGAAAAATTAGAAATTATTCGGTCACCAACTGACAAATTAGTTGATTTAACAGACTTAGGGTAATGTGCCTACTTATTTAGAGTATGTTTTTTAAGGTCTGATGAAAGTTTTGAGGATTCTAAATAGAGATGCCAGTCATTTCAATTGGTTCCACTCACTGACTGGGGTCTGCATGGGGTAAAAAAGGGCAGGACTGGACTTGAGTCAGAGGTCAGAATGATGGCTCTGTTGCATACTGGAGTATGACCTTGAGGGAGGCACTTGACCTCCTGTATTTCATTTTTCTCATTTGCAAAGCAAGTCTTATTGGACCAGGATCTGTAGAAAAGGAACTAGAACCTGCAGGCCTCAGAATGCACAGCATATAGGAGGGTTGGGTGTGTGGAACCTGAGGTCATGGATGAAAGTTAGAGCTGCAGTACCAGAGGGGAGAAGTAAGGGGTGTAGCTCAGAAACAAAGTCCATTGCCAGGAAATTTCCATAGACAATCCTGTGAGTAATCTATAGATGGGTGTGGCTGGCTTAAAGGATCTGACCAGGTAGACAATCAATACAACTATTCAAGATCATGGTGGGATTAAACAAGAGCATAAGTGCCTACCACAGTGGCTGGCACAAAAGAGCACTCAGAAAAAAACCTTAGGTGTTTGTTACGGGTTGAACTGTGTCCTTCCACCCTCACTCCCAGAATTCATACGTTGAAGCCCTAACCCTCGTACCTCAGACTATGACTGCTTTTGGCGATTAAGTTAAAATGAGACCATTAGGGTCTAATTAGGTCTCTAATTCTAATCTGAATGTGTCCTGATAAGAAAAGAGAATTTGGACACACAGAAACACCAAGGATTTGCATCCACAAAGGAAAGGCCACATAAGGACACCAGGAGAATGCAGCTGTACACAAGCCAAGGAGAGAGGCTTCAGAAGAACCAAACCTGCTGAAACCTTGATCTTGGACTTCTCAGCCTCTAGAACTATGAGAAAGTTAATTTCTTTGTTTAAGCCATCCAGTTTGTGGTATTTTGTTATGAGAGCTCTAGCAAACTAATGCAGTATTCAATATGAATTGAGTCATAAAAGATGAGCTACATGTTCAAGTAATGGGGAATATGTATTTGGAAGAAATGTGAGGCACCAAAAAAGCCACCTTGTCATTGGCATTGTGGATTCTGTAACAACAACCAAAAAAAAAGAATGCTTGCTGATTTTCCTATCAATAATATGCTAAGTGACACATAAAATACCATTCTTTAGAGTGTTTAAAATAATACTTTAAAGTTTGCCTTCTAGGGAGTAATCTAAGGCACAGAAGAATGGAGGATGAAATCCAAATATTTCTTCATGAAAAACTCATGATGTTCTAGAACTCTCTAGGAGTCAGGGTGCGAGCACATCCCAAGCCAAACCCCTATGTCCCCCCACTGTGCCCCCACTGCTCTGAGCAGGTTTGTCTAGTAGCCCAAAGATACATGCTAGATGGTTTTAGGGGGTAATCGGAATGTCCTTTTCAGCTTAATCAATGGAACAATGAATACCGGCTGTTCTGCCTGGCAAATCAAGGAAAAAGAAGGTGGTATCAGAAGAACACAAACCAACGAATGTCCTGCTTTTATTTCGAAGAAAAAGGTGAATTTTGGAATTCAAAAGTGGGTAGATTTCATGTTGGCAGCATCCTAAACAGAATTCTTTCTGCTTTGAATGACAGGCTTTTAAAAGGGAACAGGAAAAGAAAATGGGACAATTAGGCAGAGAAAGACCCCGCTGAGAAAAGTGAAGATAGCCAGCTGGCAGCCTCCTTGCTCCAAGGTTGCAACTCCATCGGGTTTCTCTCCAGGGAGGGTGGGGAGTGGAAAGGACGTCACAGACTGTCTCAGTGCAGTGGCAGTCCTGGGTCGCCTGAGACGGCTCTCCTGGGGGAGAAATGTCTGCTTCTTGTGCTCCTGCTCTGACTGTGGCCCAGCTCTCTAATCATGTGCATCAGTAGCACAGGCGGAACAGCAAAGGCATCTGGCATTTTCCAAACCGAGTGGGGCCAGCGAAGAAGCCACCTACCCATCATCCGTCCAGCCTGCGGGATAACTAATTTCTGTGAACCTGAGGGATGTTCCTTCAGAGTAACGCAGGTGACAGAAGAATACAAATGACCTGTTTACAGATGTCAGTGCCAAGCAGAGTAGCCGGCTCAGTGGACAGCAAGAAACGTTGGCAGATTTTAATATCTTGCTGTCTAGCCATGGGAGTGTGTACATTGACTCACAGACTCACCCATGACCTTGGAGGGGTATCTTCTTTGTTTCTCAGTCTTTAAACAAAATAAACTTTAGTCTAGCTATGTAGAATAGCATTTATCTATCATTTATTTTTTCATTCTTCCCTTCAATAAATGTTTGTGGAGAGGCAACCGTGCCAAGCACTGGGCTAGGTGCAAAGGAGTCAATCATGAATAATTCCAGCTACTCCCCCTATTCTCCCCCCTGAGGTGGCTAAGAAACAAGCCAACATACTTGATGACCACAGGGTCTTAGAGATACCGTAGGAGCATCTTCCCTTGTCTAGGAGGAGAGTGGGGCAGGTTTAATGGATGAGACATTCTAGAAAGGGAGAAATTGTATAATCTTTAAGAATACTACAAAAGTCACATCGTCTGGGAGGAGTAATACATTTCCTTTCATTGTCTTTTCAGTGGGGCAATCCTCAGATTCAAAAACATCCTGTCATTTGTTGTACCTTGTAACAGGCACTGTTATTTCCCTTATTGGTAAACCAATGCATCTTTCTTCTCACCGTATCCACCAGAATAGTCCCTGGGCAAGGAGGAGCCCAAGGGCAGGGGATCAGGCTGATATAGGGGGAGGCTCATCATTTGTAGCCCTACAGGACAGCACGGGGACAGTGGTGAAACAGAAGAATGTCCCTGCTCCAGGCTCTGTCCAAGAGAGTAGAAGTTGGTACAGATAAACTGAGGGGAATGATGTGAGCCACAGGCTTTTGCATTGCTTCACATTTGGATTCTGAAACAGACCATTTTGGGGCTGCCCTCACTTCATGGACAGGTAGCAGATATTCCACCCCCCCCCCCCCACCAGCTTTACTGAAGTATAATTGACAAATAAAATTGTATATATTTAAAGTGTAATACATGGTGATTTGACATATATATCTTTTATGAAATGACTGCTACAAGCTGGTTAATTAACACATCTATTACCTCACATAGTTATCTCTATTGGGGAGTGAGAATGCTTAAGATCTACTCTCTTAGACAATTTGAAGTATACAATATTATTAAATATAGTCACCATGCTGTACTAGATCCCCAGAACTTATTGCTGTCCTCAAGTGGCCTATGAAAATAGCTCAGCTGGGTATCAATGGGCCTGCCACAGGCAGGGAGCAAGGGAGACAAACAGAGGATATGCCAGAGGCTCAGAGGGGTCCACAGTCCCAGCAGGAACTGAGGTGAAACCAGTTAAAGCAAGGGCCCTGACCAAACCATGGAAGATGGAGCCATGAATTACATCAGCCTCCAACTTCAAACTACAAATGGCAGCAAAAAATAGTGCTATGGAGACCAGAGGAGCCAGAAATAAAGAGCCTTTCACTCTGCTGGTGGGAAGTTACAGGGAGCCTCTTACCCAGATGCCATCCTGGGAAAGAGGAGGGAAGGGAGGAGATCTGAAAGACCAAGCATTCAACCCAAAGGGACTGCTTCAATTACTGAATCAGCAAAAGGATGGTCACCAACATGTTTAGGGTTGGCAGAATTTCAAGATTTTCCCTTCCTTCTTTACTTTTATATTCTGTTTGGATTTTCTACAATGGGCTTGAATTAATTATCTAATCAGAAAAATGTGCTCTGTTTATCATCCTAAAATTACTGGGCTGGACTAATCAATTCTCTCCCCTCACACACACACACAGCTGCTCTCTCCTGCTATCCCAAAATGATCAGTAACACAGGGAGAATAAAAGTTACATTTTCCTTGAAGTCTCAATTTAGGGTGAATAACTTCGCCAGCACCCTCTGCATCCCAGAGCCACACCTGGAACTCCAGATCCTGTGCTGTTTCTTTGTTGAGTCACCACACCCTTTGTCCCTCAGAGACAAACTAAAGAGGTGGAGCAAATTAAACAAAGAGGGTCCAATTTAACGGTCTCTCCACAGACGCAATGGCAGTAAGTCAACCCCCTAAATTGAGTGAAATGATCAGGAGAAAGGAACAAAGTTTAAATAGATCAAAGAGAGTTCTCAAAGTACAAGTAACAAAAGAAGAAATGGAAGAAAAAGATGAACTTTTCCCCTGGGGAGGCGCGGTGGAGTCGGGGGATTAGCTCCTGAAAGCTAATCTTCATTCTTCAGGCAGACTTCTGAATTATATTTTTGAATTATTTGATGTCTATATCTTCCTATACTATAGAAAACACTATTGTCATCCCTTGTATACCTTCATTTAATTGTGTATTACCTTCCAAAGCAACATTTCCACTGGACTGATTCTTGCACACTAAGACATCCAGCGAGGTGGTGTTAGCACCGTGCTTTGAGCTTCAGTTTTGGAGTGACACAAATTTGGATTCAGCATTTTGCCAGTCAATCTCTTCAGTTGTGGTGACAGAAACTCAGACTATCTTAAACCTAAAAAGGGAATTGTCTGGCTTCTTTATTTGGGAAGTCCAAGATTATTACTGGCTTCAGAAATGGCTGGATCTGAGGATTCAAACAATGTCTCCATTTATTTTCCCTTTCCCTGCTTTCTTCTGTGGACTTTGTTTAAACCAAGACTCTCTCTCCATGTGGCAAAGACGACCCTCCAAACCTCTGCATCAGGCAGTCGTGGTCCATACCTGTGGCCTCTTTGTTCCAGCATCGGAAATACTAGGAAGGTCTCTACTTAGCCTCAGCTGGCAGAGGAGCTGGGTGCTCCGTCATGTCATTCGTTAGGCTTTTCACAATCACGTGGAGTGGGGAAAGGGGAACTTAACCAAAGGAAGCGTTCAGAAGCAGAGCAAATATTAACAATCCATCCAATTGGATAAGTTTTGACATACATGTCTCTATATTTATACACATACACACACATATAGTGAAACTATCACTACAATCAAGATAATGAATATATCCTTTCTCTCCAAAAAAGTTTCCTGGTGTCCCTTTGTAACCTCCTGTCACCTCTTTCCACTTGACTTCATCCCTCTCCCCAGGCAAGAAATAATCAGATTTCTGTCACTATAGCTTAGTTCCCAATTTCTAAATTTTAAATAAACTGAATTATACAGTATGCCTTCTCTTCTGTCTGGCTTCTTTCATTCAGCGTAATTATTTTGAAATGCATCCATATCCCGGTGTGCATGAATAGTTCATTCCTTTTTATAACTAAGTGGTATTCCACTGTAAGGGTATCCTATGATTTGTTTATCCATTCCCTTTTGATAGAAATTTTGTCTTTGTTTTTTTTAGTTTGGGGCTGTAGTGGATTAAACTGTGTCCCCCGCAAAGGTATGCTCAGGTCCTAAGCCCCAGTACCTGTGATGTAATCAAGCAGATGTAATCAAGCTAAAGATTTTGGAATGTCATCTTCCTGAATTTAGAGTGGATCCTAAATCCAATGACTAGTGTCGTAAGAGAAAAGATATTTGAGATATACAGAAATACAGGGAAGAAGGTCATGTAAAGATAGAAGTAGAGAACGTAGTTATGCAGCTACCAGTCAAGGAATGTCAGGAGCCACCAGAAGCTGGAAGAGGCAAAAAAGGATTCTCCTCTAGAGCCTTTAGGGGAAGTGCAGCTCTGCTGACACCTTGATTTCAGACTTCAGGCCTCCAGGACTGCGAGATAATGCATTTCCGTTGTTTTTAGCCACGAAGTTTGTTGTAATTTGTTGTGGCAGCCCTAGGAAACTATGGGGCTATTACAAAGAAAGCTGCTAAAATTCTTGTACAATTTTTTGTCATTACATGCTTTCATTTCTCTTGGATAAACATCTAGGAGTTGAATGCTAGGCAATATGGTAAGTCTATGTTTAATATTCTAGGAAACTGCCAAGCTCTTTTCCAGAGTGGGTATATCATTCTACATTGTCGTCAATAGCATGTAAGAGTTTCAGTTGCTCCATAGCCCTAAAGATACTTGGTATGGTTAGTCTTCTTAATTTTAGTCATTTGAATAGGTTCATAATGTTATTGTGGTTTTGATTTGCATTGCCCTAATAATTAATGATATCTAGTGTCCTCTCATGGACTTTTATCCATGCCACACTTTTTTTGATGAAGTACTGTTTCAAATCTTCTGCCCATTTTTATTGGGAGTTTTTATGTTCTTAAGGTTCTTTATATATGTATGTACAAGTCCTTTACCAGATAGGTGACTTACAAATATTGTGTTCCACTTTGTGGCTACTCTTTTTATCCTCCACAGTATGTTTATATGAGCAGTAGGTCCTAAATTTGATAAACTTTAAATTCCCAATATTTTCTTTTATGGATTGTGTTACTGGTGTCATGTCTAAAAGAAATTTCCCTAACTCAATGTTGCAAATATTCCTTTCTTGCATGCTTTCTTCTAGAAGTTTTCTAGTTTATGGTTTTAGATTCAGAACTATAACTCATTATGTGCTAATTTTTTAATACAGTTCAGGGTTCATTTGTTTTGCATGTGTATATCCAATTTTTCCCACACCAGGTGTTGCAAAGCCTATCCTTTCACCAGTGAATTTTAAATTGATCACATACGTAGGAGTCTATTTCTAGATTCTACACAGTTTCATTGATCTATTGGTCTATCATTATGTAGTATCACACTGTCTTGATTATTATACATTTTAATAAGATTTGGAGTCAAGAAGAAGCTCTCTTTCTTTTTCATAGTGAATTTTACAATAGAATCAGCTTGTCAATTTCTACAGAAAAACTGTGCTGATATTGTGATTGAGATTGCACTGAACCTATAGATTAATTTAAGGAGGATGGCCACCTAAAATATTTGCATCTTTTGATTCACAAACATGGTATATCTCCCAATTTGTTTAGATCTTCTTTAATTTCTCTCAGTGATGTCTTGTAGTTTCCCATGCACAGATCTTACACAACCTTAGTCAATTTGATCCCTAAGCATTTTGTATTTGTTATGCAATGTTGAATGGTAATTTTTAAATTTTAATTTCCAATTTTTTGTTATTTAGTGATAGAAATACTATTGATTTCTGTAAATTGATCTTAGATTGTACAACCTTGCTAAACTCACTATTTCTAGTAGCTTTTTTGTAGATTTCATGTTTTCCTTATAGAAGATCATGCCAGCTGTGAATAAAGACAGTTCTCATCTGGTGGTTCAACTGGGAAAGAATTTGTTTTCAAGCACACTCAGGCTGTTGGAAGAACTCATTTAGAGGTCACCTTCAGCTGCAAGAGATCACTTCTAATTCTTTACCTCATGGGCTTCCTCAACATGGTTTCTCACTTCACCAGTCCCAAAACGAGAACATCTAGAGTGAGTCTTCTTGGAAAACAGGCTTATATAATGTAACATCACCACAAGAGTGACATCCTGCAACCTCTGTTAAAGTCAAGTAGTTAGAAACAAGTCACAGGTCCTGCCACACTCAGGGGGAGAAGATTACACAAAAATGTAAATACTAGAAAGTGGGGATCATTGAGGATCACTTAGGGTCCGTCTACCACAGATTGTGACATGGGGCAGTAGTTTCCTGGCTTCTAAGTGTTTTGTGCTTAGGCATAAGAGCAGGTGTGTGTGTGTCTGTGTATATTTGTTCCTTTCTTTCTTAAGTATAGGGAGAATGATCAGGTCCTCTGGGCTACAGTCATTTCCTTTACAATTTTCCCCTCCCTGCTTCGTCAGTCAACATATGCAATGGTCAGTTTTATGGGTCAACTTGGCTAGGCTATCATACCCAGTTATTTAATCAAACACTAGTCTCAGTGATGCTGAGAAAGTACTTTGTAGATGTGGTTAACATCTACAAATCAGTTGACTTTAAATAAATGAGATTACCCTCCATAACATGGGTGAACTTCATCCAAGCAGTAGTAGGGCTTGAGAACAAAAACATATTTCCCAAAGGAGAAACTCTGCCTCAAAACGGCAACATCAACTCCTGCCTGATTCGCAGCCTGCGGCTCTTCTCTATAGATTTCAAACCTGCCAGACCCCACAATTACATAAACCAATCCATTAAAATAATCTTAATATATACATATATACGCTATTGGTTGTTTCTCTGGAGAACTCTAATACACCATACATTGGTTGACAATTTTCATCTACTGTTAGCTTCCTTTTCATTCTTTTCACTTTTGTGGGTTTGTAACTCCCCTTTAGTAAAAGGGGTTTGTAATACCCCTTTACTATTATTTTGATGGAGTCTTTCAAGGAAAACTATAATACAACTCTGTGCTCAACTTTAAAGTGGATGTCAAGGGCTTCCCTGGTGGCACAGTGGTTAAGAATCCACTTGCCAATGCAGGGGACACGGGTTCGAGCCCTGGTCCAGGAAGATCCCACATGCCGTGGAGCAACTAAGCCCGTGCACCACAACTACTGAGCCCGCACTCTAGAGACCACAAGCCACAACTACTGAAGCCCGTGTGGCTAGAGCCCGTGCTCTGCAACAAGAGAAGCCACCACAATGAGAAACCTACACGCCGCAACAAAGAGTAACCCTCGCTCACTGCAACTAGAGAAAGTCCGCACACAGTAACGAAGACCCAACGTAGCCAAACATAAATAAGTAAAATTAATTAATTTTTAAAATAATAATAATAAATAAAGTGGATGTCAAGATATATTTTACTTCATTAGGTAAGATCTGAACCTCTAATGCAATATTTCATAAGTCTCTTTAGAATTTTCTTAAAATAATGCTATTTATATGGAAAATGTAAAAGAAAAAGGAAAAGGAAAAGATTCATACAAGATATGGTATTCCAATTTCCAAATGAATTTCTTTAATATTTATGAAGGAAAACAGAGAGACACACGTAGTTCTTAGGTACCATAATTCATTCAGAGTGGTCAGCTATAATCAGGCAGAAGCAGACGGCAGCTTTGGTCTGTTCTGAAGGGATGCCCTGAGGAAATTTCATTTTCTTGGCTTTTTATACAAAAAGCCAAGAAATTTGCAGCAGTTCTTCTACATATACAATGCATTCATAAGTGAGCATTAAAGTGTTAAAAAGCAAGGCATCAACTAGACTAGGCAATTAACCCAGCCACTGCTGCTAGTGAGCAAGCCGGGACAGGAAAGCATTTGATGGTCAACATTGAAAAGTGAACATTCCGGAATAATGGCAAGATGACTTTAATATTTTACATGGGTACGGTTTTTCTCTACCTGTCGAAACATAAAAATTAATATATATAAGCCCTTTCACTGCATTAACACAGAAAAAAGAAAGCTGGGCATCTGTAACAGCTGTGACAGGCATGTTTCAGGCATAGAAGAAAGTCACACATCTGTCTATCTCAGTATTACATGGATCTGGGTAGTAACCAATAGGAAAAGAAGCAGCTACCTAAGTACATGGGTATACATTCATAAAAATTTAAAGTCTGAAAATTCAGCAATTACTGAGATACTGACAATTTTGAGCAATACTGATAACACTAATATTAAGTTCTTCCAATACAGAAGGCATGGTTCTAAGTGATTTTCATGTACTATCATGGCACCTTATCATCTGTAATCTCTCGTGCTGCAGACTCTTCGGAGCCACGGAGGAGAGCGCAGCAACTGGGCTGCAGAGGGCAGAGCGGAGAGACTCCCGCACAGAGGATCAGTGCCCACCAGCACTCACCAGCCCGAGAGGCTTGTCTCCTCACCCGTCGGGGTGGGTGGAGGCTGGGAGCTGAGGCTCAGGCTTCGGAGGTCAGATCCAAGGGAGAGAACTGGAGTTGGCTGCGTGAACACAGCCTGAAGGGGGCTAGCGCGCCACAGCTAGCCAGGAGGGAGTCTGGGAAAAGGTCTGGACCTGCTTAAGAGGAAGAGACCATTGTTTCAGGGTGCACAAGGAGAGGGGATTCAGAGCACTACCTAAACGACCTCCAGAGATGGGCGCGAGCCGCAGCTATCAGCGCTGACCCCAGAGACGGGAATGAGATGCTAAGGCTGCTGCTGCAGCCACTAAGAAGCCTGTGTACAAACACAGGTCACTACCCACACCTCCCCTCCCAGGAGCCTGTGCAGCCTGCCACTGCCAGGGTCCCGGGATCCAGGGACAACTTCCCTGGGAGGACACACGGCGCGCCTCAGGCTGCTGCAACGTCACACTGGCCTCTGCTGCTGCAGGCTCACCCTGCATTCCGTACCCCTCCCTCCCCCTGGCCTGAGTGAGCCAGAGCTCCCTAATCAGCTGCTATTACCCCATCCTCTCTGGGCTAAGAACATATGCCCTCAGGTGACCTACATGCAGAGGCGGGGTCAAATCAGAAGCTGAACCCCAGGAGCTGTGTGAACAAAGAAGAGAAAGGGAAATCTCTCCCTGCAGCCTCAGGAGCAGCAGATTAAATCTCCACAATCAACCTGATGTACCCTGCTTCTCTGGAATACCTGAATAGACAACAAATCATCCCAAATTTGAGGCAGTGGACTCTGGGAGCAACTGTAGACTTGGGGTTTGCTTTCTGCATCTAATTTGTTTCTGGTTTTATGTTTATCTTAGTTTAGTATTTAAAGTTTATTATCATTGGTAGATCTGCTTATTGATTTGGTTGCTCTGTTCCTTTTTTTTAATGTATATAGATATATATATTTTTTTCCACTTTCTCTTTTCGTGAGCGTGTATGTGTGTGCTTCTTTCTGTGATTTTGTCTGTATAGCTTTGCTTTTACCATTTGTCCTAGGGTTCTACCAGTCTGTTCTTTTGTTTTTTTGTTTAGTATAGGTTTTAGCACTTGTTATCATTGGTGGATTTGTTTGTTGGTTTGGTTGCTCTCTTCTTTCTTTCTCTTTTTTATGGCTTTTTAATTTTTTCATTTTTAGTAATATTTTATTTTAATAACTTTATTTTATTATATTTTATTTTATTTTTCTTTCTTTCTTTCTTTCTTTTCTTCCCTTTTCTTCTGAGCTGTGTGACTGACAAGGTCTTGGTGCTCCAGCCTGTGCCTCTGAGGTGGGAGAGGCGATTTCAGGACGTTGGTCCACCAGAGATGTCCCGGCTCCATGTAGTACCAAACAGCGAAAGCTCTCCCAGAGATCTCCATCTCAATGCTAAGATCCAGCTCCACTCAACGAACAGCAAGTTACAGTGCTGGACACCTTATGCCAAACAACTAGCAAGACAGGAACACAACCCCACCCATTAGCAGAGAGGCTGCCTAAAATCATAATAAGGTCACAGTCACACCAAAACACACCATCGGACACAGTCCTGCCCACCAGAAAGACAAGATTCAGCCTCATCAACCATAACACAGGCACCAGGCCCCTCTACCAGGAAGCTTACACGACCCACTGAACCAAACTTAGCCACTGGGGGCAGACACCAAAAACAACAGGCACTTCGAACCTGCAGCCTGCAAAAAGGAGGCTCAAAACACAGTAAGTTAAGCAAAATGAGAAGACAGAGAAACACACAGCAGATGAAGGAGCAAGAGAAAAACCCACCAGACCTAACAAATGAAGAGGAAATAGACAGTCTACCTGAAAAAGAATTCAAAGTAATGATAGTAAAGATGATCCAAAATACTGGAAACAAAATGGAGAAAATACAAGAAATCTTTAACAAGGACCTAGAAGAACTAAAGAGCAAACAAATGATGAACAACACAATAAATGAAATTAAAAATTCTCTAGAAGGAATCAATAGGAGAATAACTGAGGCAGAAGAACGGATAAGTGACCTGGAAGATAAAATAGTGGAAATAACTACTACAAAGCAGAATAAAGAAAAAAGAATTAAAAGAATTGAGGACAGTCTCAGAGACCTCTGGGACAACATTAAACGCACCAACATTCGAATTATAGGGGTCCCAGAAGAAGAGAAAAAGAAAGTGTCTGAAAAAATATTTGAAGGAATTATAGTTGAAAGCTTCCCTAATATGGGAAAGGAAATAGTCAATCAAGTCCAGAAAGCGCAGAGAGTCCCATAGAGGATAAATCTAAGGAGAAAAACACCAAGGCACATATTAATCAAACTATCAAAAATTAAATTCAAAGAAAAAAATATTAAAAGCAGCAAGGGAAAAGCAACAAATAACATACAAGGGAATCCCCATAAGGTTAATGGCTGATCTTTCAGCAGAAACTCTGCAAGCCAGAAGGGAGTGGCAGGATATATTTAAAGTGATGAAAGGCAAAAACCTACAACCAAGATTACTCTACCCAGCAAGGATCTCATTCAGATTTGATGGAGAAATTAAAATATTTACAGAGAAGCAAAAGGTAAGAGAATTCAGCACCACCAAACCAGCTTTACAACAACTGCTAAAGGAACTTCTCTAGGCAGGAAACACAAGAGAAGGAAAAGACCTACAATAACAAACCCAAAACAATTAAGAAAATGGTAATAGGAACATATATATTGATAATTAACTTAAATGTAAATGGATTAAATGCTCCAACCACAAGACACAGACTGGCTGAAGGGATACAAAAACAAGACCTGTACATATTCTGTCTATAAGAGACCCACTTCAGACCTAGGGACACATACAGACACAAAGTGAAGGGATGGAAAAAGATATTCCATGCAAACAGAAATCAAAAGAAAGCTGGAGTAGCAATTCTCATATCAGACAAAATAGACTTTAAAATAAAGACTACTATAACAGACAAGGAATGACACTACATAATGATCAAGGGATCGATCCAAGAAGAAGATATAACAACTGTGTAAATATTTATCACCCAACATAGGAGCACCTCAATACATAAGGCAAATGCTAACAGCCATAAAAGGGAAAACTGACAGTAACACAATCATAGTAGGGGACTTTAACACCCCACTTTCACCAATGGACAGATCATCCAAAATGATAATAAATAAGGAAACACAAGCTTTAAATGATACATTAAACAACATGGACTTAATTGATATTTATAGGACATTCCATCCAAAAACAACAGAATACACTTTTTTCTCAAGTGCTCATGGAACATTCTCCAGGATAGATCATATCATGGGTCACAAATCAAGCCTTGGTAAATTTAAGAAAACTGAAATCGTATCAAGTATTTTTTCCAACCACAATGCTATGAGACTAGATATCAATTTCAGGAAAAAAAATACAAACACATGGAGGCTACACAATACACTATTAAATAACCAAGAGATCACTGAAGAAACCAAAGAGGAAATCAAAAAATACCTAGAAACAAAAGACAATGAAAACACGATGATCAAAAAACTTTTGGGACACAGCAGAAGTGGTTCTAAGATGGAAGTTTATAGCAATACAATCCTACCTCAAGAAACAAGAAACATCTCAAATAAACAACCTGACCTTACACCTAAAGCAATCAGAGAAAGAAGAACAAAAGACCCCCAGTTAGCAGAAGGAAAGAAATCATAAAGATTAGATCAGAAATAAATGAAAAAGAAATGAAGGACACAATAGCAAAGATCAATAAAACTAAAAGCTGGTTCTTTGAGAAGATAAGCAAAATTGATAAACCATTTAGCCAGACTCATCAAGAAAAAAAGGGAGAAAATTCAAATCAACAGAATTAGAAATGAAAAAGGAGAAGTAACAACTGACACTGCAGAAATACAAAGGAACATGAGAGATTACTACAAGCAACTCTATGTCAGTAACATGGACAACCTGGAAGAAATGGACAAATTCTTAGAAAAGCACAACCTTCTGAGACTGAACCAGGAAGAAATAGAAAATATAAATAGACCAATCACAAGCACTGAAATTGAAACTGGGATTAAAAATCGTCCAAGAAACAAAAGCCCAGGACCAGATGGCTTCACAGGCGAATTCTATCAAACATTTAGAGAAGAGCTAATACCTATCCTTCTCAAACTCTTCCAAAATATAGCAGAGGGAGGAACACTCCCAAACTCATTCTAGGAGGCCACCATCAACCCGATACCACAACCAGATAAAGATGTCACAAAGAAAAATACAGGCCAATATCACTGATAAACACTGATGCAAAAGTCCTCAACAAAATACTAGCAAACAGAATCCAACAGCACATAAAAAGGATCATACACCAGGATCAAGTGGGGTTTATCCCAGGAATACAAGGATTCTTCAATATACACAAATCAATCAATGTGATAAACCATATTAACAAATGGAAGGAGAAAAACCATATGATCATCTCAATAGATGCAGAAAAAGCTTTCGACAAAATTCAACACCGATTTATGATAAAAGCCCTCCAGAAAGCAGGCATAGAGGGAACTTAACTCAACATAATAAAGGCCATATATGACAAACCCACCGCAAACATCATTCTCAATGGTGAAAAACTAAAACCATTTCCTCTAAGATCAGGAACAAGACACGGTTGTCCACTCTCACCACTATTATTCAACATAGTTTTGGAAGTTTTAGCCACAGCAGTCAGAGAAGAAAAAGAAATAAAAGCAATCCAAATCAGAAATGAAGAAGTAAAGAGTCACTGTTTGCAGATGACATGATACTATACAAAGAGAATCCTAAAAATGCTACCAAAAACTTCCAGAGCTAATCAATGAATTTGGTAAAGTAGCATGATACAAACTTAGTGCACAGAAATCTCGTGCATTCTTATACACTAATGATGAAAAACCTGAATGAGAAACTAAGAAAACGTTCCCATTTACCACTGCAACAAAAAGAATAAAATACCTAGGAATAAACCTACCTAAGGAGACAAAAGACCTGTATGCAGAAAACTATAAGACACTGATGAAAGAAATTAAAGATGATACAAACAGATGGAGAGATATACCATGTTCTTGGATTGGAATAATCAACCCTGTGAAAATGACTATACTACTCAAAGCAATCTACAGATTCAATGCAATCCCTATCAAACTAACAATAGCATTTTTCACAGAACTAGGACAAAAAATTTCACAATTTGTATGGAAACACAAAAGACCCCGAATAGCCAAAGCAATCTTAAGAAAGAAAAATGGAGCTGGAGGAATCAGGCTCCCTGACTTCAGACTATACTACAAAGCTATAGTAATTAAGAAAATATGGTACTGGCACAAAAACAGAAATATAGATCAGTGGAATAGGATAGAAATCCCAGAGACAAACCCACACACATACAGTCACCTTATCTTTGACAAAGGAGGCAAGAATATACAATGGAAAAAAGACAGCCTCTTCAGTAAGTGGTGTTGGGAAAACTGGACAGCTACATGTTAAAGAATGAAATTAGAACACTTCCCAACACCATACACAAAAATAAACTCAAAATGGATTAAAGACTTAAATGTAAGGCTAGACACTATAAAATCTTAGAGGAAAACATAGGCAGAACACTCTATGACATAAATCACAGCAAGATCCTTTTTGACCCCCCTGCTAGAGAAATGGAAATAAAAACAAAAATAAACAAATAGGACCTAATGAAACTTAAAAGCTTTTGAGGAAACCATAAACAAGACGAAAAGACAACCCTCAGAATGGGAGAAAATATTTGAAAATGACGCAACTGACAAAGAATTAATCTCCAAAATTTACAAGCAGCTCATGCAGCTCAATATCAAAAAAACAAACAACCCAATCCAAAAATGGGCAGAAGACCTACATAGATATTTCTCCAAAGAAGATATACAGTTTACCAACAAACACATGAAAGGATGCTCAACATCACTAATCATTAGAGAAATGCAAATCAAAACTACAATGAGGTATCACCTCAGACCAGTCAGAATGGCCATCATCAAAAAATCTACAAACAATATGGGGCTTCCCTGGTGGTGCAGTGGTTGAGAATCTGTCTGCCAATGCAGGGGACATGGGTTCAATCCCTGGTCCGGGAAGATCCCATATGCCATGGAGCAACTAAGCCCGTGAGCCACAACTACTAAGCCCACGTGCCGCAACTACTGAAGCCCACACGCCTAAAGCCTGTGCTCCGCAATGAGAAACCACTGCAATGAGAAGCCCACACACTGCAACGAAGGGTAGCACCCACTCACCGCAACTAAAGCCCACGTGCAGCAGCAAAGACCCAACACAGCCAAAAATAAATAAATAAATAAATTTATTTTTTAAAAAAAGAAAAAATCTGCAAACAATAAATGCTGGAGAGGGTGTGGAGAAAAGGGAACCCTCTTGCACTGTTGGTGGGAATGTAAATTGAGACAGCCACTATAGAGAACAGTTATGGAGAGTCCTTAAAAAACTAAAAATAGAACTACCATACGACCCAGCAATCCCACTACTGGGCATATACCCTGAGAAAACCATAATTCAAAAAGAGTCATGTACCACAATGTTCATTGCAGCTCTATTTATAATAGCCAGGACATGGAAGCAACCTAAGTGTCCATCGACAGATGAATGGATAAAGAAGATGTGGCACATATATACAATGGAATATTACTCAGCCATAAAAAGAAACGAAATTGAGTTATTTGTATTGAGGTGGATGGACCTAGAGTCTGTCATACAGAGTGAAGTAAGTCAGAAAGAGAAAAACAAATACCGTATGCTAACACATATATATGGAATGTAAGAAAAAGAAAAGGTTCTGAAGAACCTAGGGGCAGGACAGGAATAAAGATGCAGACATAGAGAATGGACTTGAGGAAACGGGGAGGGGGAAGGGTAAGCTGTGACGAAGTGAGAGAGTGGCATGGACATATATACACTACCAAATGTAAAATAGATAGCTAGTGGGAAGCAGCTGCATAGCACAGGGAGATCAGCTCCGTGCTTTGTGACCACCTAGAGGGGTGGGATAGGGAGGGTGGGAGGGAGAGGCAAGAGGGAAGGGATATGGGGTTATAGGGTTATATATCAGCTATATATGTATAGCTGATTCATTTTGTAATAAAGCAGAAAATAACCCACCATTGTAAAGCAATTATACTCCAATAAAGATGTTAAAAAAATAGATGTTAATAAATAAAAATAATAGCAAACTTCCAGGTAGTTGTAAGGATTGAAAGAAAAAAAAAAAGATTATGACATTCGACTTTTATTTGGAACATAACATCCTTTTCTCTTTTGGTGTTACCACATTTAAGAAAATTTAAATACAGACCTGCTCTTGGAGTTTAAAAGAGAAAGGTGCGATGACTACACAGAATATGGCAATATTCCTGCTCTGTCTCAAGATCTCTGGTGATGGAACCAAAGAGAGCCAGCCTAAGAGCAACCTGGTTGTAGGCTAGGCATGCCCAGGACAGCTGTCAAGAGCAAAAGGTTCTGCCGGGCAGGCCACACAAAGTGTCTCTGAATAGAATCTGGAGAGGGAAATAAGAAAGAGAGCCAGTGGGTAGGTACTGAAAAGAATAGAAATAAAATATAAAAAGACAAGCGGAGGGGCCTCCCTGGTGGCTCAGTGCTTGAGAGTCCGCCTGCCGATGCAGGGGACACAGGTATGTGCCCCGGTCCGGGAAGATCCCACATGCCGCGGAGCGGCTGGGCCCGTGAGCCACGGCCGCTAAGCCTGCACGTCCGGAGCCTGTGCTCCGCAACGGGAGAGGCCACAACAGTGAGAGGCCCGCGTACCGCAAAAAAAAAAAAAAAAAAAGACAAGCGGAGACCAAAATAAGTAGCATAGTCACAGGGGTTAGCTGGGTTATGGAGTGGCTGTGAATCTTCAAGCACAGCTGTTCTGTGTTCCTTGGATAGTTCAATCTCTCTTCACGCCACTGATCTCATCATAGCTCCACTGCTGGAGGTGGCTGTAATATCCTGATCAGCACGGAGCTTACACCAATACACCCATTCCATTACTATTCATTGTTGTGCTTGACTCTCAGTCTGATAAAAACTTAGAAGCAGAGTGCAGTGCAGTGGATATTGTTAGTCACTACTTGACATCTATTCCCACTTGCAGCCTTCTTTATTTATAGAAAACCAAAATTTGAAAGGAAATTGTCCAGGGAGGCTCCTGAGGAGTTTTCTGGTTCCCAAGAAAAAGCTAAAGGAAAATACACTTCTTTTCTTCTGGTTGCTGGCATGTCTGAGAATGAAGTTGACGCTGAGGGAAGTAAAGAGAGTGGGAGGACAGACTCCTAAGCCATTGGTGACATACCTAAGCCATTAAATCAACATGAAGCCAACTCTCCTCCTGGACTTGCCAATACTCAAGACAAGAAAGTCTTTTATGTTTAAAACCCTTTTGAGTTGGGTTCCTATTACCATATAAAACCTGTAGCTGGAGTTTGGCATTTCTCCTTTTCAGTTGAAGATTTCTTAAAAATAAGATGATGGGAAAATTGAGGAGGCGGGCAGGGAGGGCAACACTGGAGTTTTCCTATGATGGGGGAAAATTTCCAACACGGACCCTGGCATCCCACCTCTGGGCCTGGCACTTTATCCCCACTGTGCCAAGAAACAAAAGTCAGCTTTCTGGTCCATATCCTGTCCTTTGGCCTGAGGCTCCAGGGCAAGCACCAGAGTTGGAGGCCTAATGCACAGGGACCCCTCAGGGAGGACCAATGTACACCCACATCCCTCCTGGTACCTGGCCATCTACCTAGATCTCCAATCCTGAGACTTACGGTAGGGACCATGTTAAATTCAAATGACATGAGAGCCCAGAGAAAGGGAACATTTCAAGGTCTCTTTGTCATTTACACTTTAGTTTGAATGATTTTGAGATGTCTTCTTTAAATTGAGCTTTCATATGGGAGAGAGAAAAATCAAAAGGGAGAAGGGGAAGGAAACAGTTTCTGATAAAGGGAATGTATTAGTCTACTAGGGCTGCCATAACAAAATACCCAGATTGAGTGGCTTAAACATCTTAAATTTAATTTCTCACAGTTCTAGAGGCCAGAAGTCCAAGATCAAGGTTCTGTCAGGGTTGGTTTCTGGTGAGCCCTCTCTTCCCAGCTTCTCTCTCTATCCTTACATGGCCTCTTCTCTGCGCATGAGTGGGGAAAGAGAGCTCTCTAGTGTCTTACTCTTCTTATGAGGACAGGAGTCCTAGCGGATTGAAGCCCCACCCTCATGACCTCATTTAATTTTATTATCTTCTTATAGGCCATATCTCCAAATATAGTCACACTGGAAGTTAGGGCTTCAACATATGAATTTTGAGAGAACACAGTTCCGTCCGTAACAGCTTGGAATCAGATTTCTCCTACATGAGGCAACTTCAAAAAGTGGCCTTATCAAAACAGCCACAACTTTTCATAGCACAGATGATTTCTGAGATAAAACCATACATGTGATCTTTACAGCTTAAAAATGTCTTTAGAATCATTATCTTATTAGGTTCCTAAAACCCTGAGAAAGAGGCAAGTCAGGTAGCCTCATCCTCACTTCGAGCTGAAGGAACAGGCTCGCAGAGAAGAGCTGGCCTTGGAAATGTCTTTGGCTGGGGAGGGGTAGAGTTGGGACTGGAGTCTGCAGTCTCTGCCTTAGTGGTAGGGGGAGTAGAAAGGGGGGTGGATAATGGTGATAAAAGGGAATAATCAGAGAGAGAGAAAGAGGAGAGAGATCTGGCACCAAGCAGGGCAATAGTGTGACTTGAACTAGAGGCTATGATTAGCTCAGCCCTCTGCACCTGTCAAACAAAAGAAAGAAGTGGCTCAAGGCCCAGAATGTCTCTGATGTAAGGGAGATGCGGACAGCACTAGAAACACCCAACCTGGCTTATCTACGGTATCACCTTGTAATACACATGAAGGAAAACTTGGAGTTCTACTAAAAAAAAGTTGTCATTCCCAAACCTTACTTCATGACATTCTTTTTTTTTTTGCAGTACGTGGGCCTCTCACTGCTGTGGCCTCTCCTGTTGCAGGGCACAGGCTCCAGACACGCAGGCTCAGCGGCTATGGCTCACGGGCCCAGCCGCTCTGCGGCATGCGTGTTCCTCCCAGACCGGGGCACAAACTCGTGTCCCCTGCATCGGCAGGCAGACTCTCAACCACTGCGCCACCAGGGAAGCCCCTTCATGACATTCTTGCCTCACTGGAGGCAAGAACACCCTCTGAAATGGAGATCCCATCTTAAAGAAAAGTTATATGTCTCCGTTGCTACTCTATGCTTCATGTTATATTTCTCGTCCCCTTTTACAGTTACACTTCTTAAATGAGTTAATACAGATCACTTCCGATGATCCCCTTATTCAGTTAGTCATAACTGGATGACCCCCCTGTGATTTGCATATACCTTCAGTACCCTACTAAAAATGTACTCTTAAAGTTTCTAATGATCTCCTAATCAACTGTCACATCTTTTCTTGATCTATAAGTTCTTTAAATGTATTGGATATCTACTCTTTCATATCTATACTTTCTCCTTCAAAAAATTTGTGTACTGGGCTTCCCTGGTGGCGCAGTGATTGACAGTCCGCCTGCCGATGCAGGGGACACGGGTTTGTGCCCTGGTCCGGGAAGATCCCACATGCCGCGGAGTGGCTGGGCCCGTGAGCCATGGCCGCTGAGCCTGCGCGTCCAGCGCCTGTGCTCCGCAACGGGAGAGGCCACAACAGTGAGAGGCCCGCGTAACGCAAAAAAAAAAAAAAAAAAATTTGTGTACCCACGTATTTCTCAACTACAAATCCCTAGTCTTAACCTTGTTGCTTTTGCCTCAGTTTGAAATATTCAACTGCATGGTTTTAATATCTTTGGTTCTCTTGTTGATTTAGTGAGTTACATAGAATTTTTGAAATGTGTTCATTTTATTTTTGTATGAGAGTCATGATTTTAACTTTTTAATAAAATTAAAACAATTATTTTCTATCTCTATGGGCCCTCAGAGAGCTCTAAAAACATCTATAAACTATAAGTTGTTAATATTACTATATTTGTTATAATTTGTTAATAACTCTCACAGCCTCAGTTGATTTTATTAAAGAAGTTCCAAGGTAATATTTGAGGCCCCAAACGTTCAGAAGAAACGTGGTGATCTGTGTTTCAGTGCAATCTGACTCTCTCCTACAGTAGGGGCTGTCAAACTTGAACCTGTATCAGAATCATTATTAGGGTTTGTTGAAACAAGATTTCCAGGACCAATCCCAGAGCTTTGAGTCACTAGGTCTGAAGTGGGGCCCAAGAATTTGTGTTCTAACAAGTTCCCAGGGACAGTGATGCTGATGGTCCGGGGACAACACCTGGAGAGCCACTATCTGAAAGCAAGCCTAAATTTATTGATTACATTGCTTAGAAAGATCATCTAATATTGGTCTAAAGAGTCCACTTAATCAATAATAGCTCTTTTCTTTCCCATAAATTTGACAACCATTTTCTCCTTTAATTAAAGTTTACTGGGACTTCTCTTAAATATCCCACCTGCTTCACTAAAATTTTTTATATCCAAAAGTAAGTCAAACATATTTGTGCATTTTGTTTTTAGTTTGATTTGGTAAAATAAGACTACCCTTCCTACCCCTCACCCCACCTCTCACCCCTGGCAAAATATATTACCTATTCTGTTCCTTTCCCTTAACATGAGGCTTTCTTGGGCTCAAAATATAAAAATCACAGCGTAATTTTCAATAAATGTTTGTATGATGTGTAAGATAAAGATAGAATGAAGATGTTTACTTAAACCCGATGAACTCTATGCTCACTGGTTGATTTTAATATTGATATTGCTAAGTTTGCAGTCCATTTTTATCAATAATATGACAATTGCATATGCAACTGGGGTACTGACATTTTGTGTATATGCAATATTCTGAGAAGTATGAAAATATATCTACATAATCTATGCCTGCACAGCTGTTTCTGTTAATGTTATTTTACTGTTAGGTTGTCTTCACTAACATAACTTTAGCATTTCACTGTCTTTATCAACATGGTTTTGCTATTCCAAGAATCTCTTGCCCAGGAAGATAAAAGTTGCAAATAACTTCATTGTTTACTCCAGGAACTTCCCAAACACCATTTAAATGAATATCAAACTGTTCAACTCTTCAATAAATAGCATCAAACATCTGTTTACTCCTCACAGCTCTTTAAAACCCCTGCCTTAAAATCCTTTCCTTGTTGGGTCTACAAATCCTCAACTATTATATCATGATATTGATACTTATCCAAACCTAATCAAACACCTGTATTAAAAGACCTACCTTAAACCTGACTCCAAACGCTCATACAGATCCCCATCCAAGACTCTCTTAAGCAGTGCTCTCTTTCATCATAGTAAAAATAAACTCAGCTTTGTCTTATCAATAGGTTATTTTAGTGTTTGTTTGTTTGTTTTTTCCAGGGAGCCAGTGTTTGACAGTGTTGGAGTTCCTATCAACAACCATTCTAGATCTCCTTACTGTAGTAGCCCAAGACCCTTGACTAGGGCACTGCTACTCTGAGTCCCCTTGCCCTCCTGCCAGGGAAACTTGTTAGAAATGCACATTCTTAACCCTGCCCCACCCCCAAAACTACTCAGTCAAAAAACTCTGGTGAAAAAAAAAAAAAAAAAAAAACTCTGGTGGTGAGCTTCCAAAATGCTGAGATTAACTTCTAGGAAAAAGGAACCCATTTTAGGAATTCTTTATTGTCTGCTTATATTTGAAAAATATATATATATTCTTGGTGCAAACTGCCTTATTACAACTACTTGTTTCTATCTGTCCTTGTCATTTTGGTTGTACATCTATAAGAGGAAAGTTCATAGAGAAAAGGAGGAACATACGGTATTTGTCTTTCTCTTTCTGACTTACTTCACTCTGTATGACAGACTCTAGGTCCATCCACCTCATTACAAACAGCTCAATTTCATTTCTTTTTATGGCTGAGTAATATACCATTGTATATATGTGCCACATCTTCTTTATCCATTTAAGAAAAAAAAATGTCATGAAGAACCTAGGGGTAAGACAGGAATAAAGACACAGACCTACTAGAGAATGGACTTGAGGATATGGGGAGGGGGAAGGGTAAGCTGTGACAAAGTGAGAGAGTGGCATGGACATATATACACTACCAAACGTAAAATAGATAGCTAGTGGGAAGCAGCCACATGGCACAGGGAGATCAGCTCGGTGCTTTGTGATCACCTAGAGGGGTGGGATAGGGAGGGTGGGGGGGAGGGCGATGCAAGAGGGAAGAGATATGGGAACATATGTATATGTATAACTGATTCACTTTGTTATAAAGCAGAAACTAACACACCATTGTAAAGCAATTATACTCCAATAAAGACGTTAAAAAAAAAAAAGGAGGAACAGAGGTCCCAATAACTCCCTTCATCAAACTGGCCCTAAGAAACTGAGAAGTTCAGTGGTTTCTTACCAGAACTCATCCTTTGAACAAACTGTCCTGGTCCCTTACCAAATCTAGGAGGACTTTCCTCAGTCTTCATTTGTTTTGCCCATGGGAGTCCAGTTTGGGAAAGATTTCTCCAAGCTCTTCCATCCTCTGTGATTGATCAGAGGTGGCCTGGCCATTAGGCTGTGGGGCTAGAATCACGCGGTTCACAAACCACCCTCTCTGACTAACTGTTCCCAGACTCCTATGGGTTTATCTCCGTCCATATTTATAACTGCATTCCCTCTGGGTCAGTTATCTAGTTCCACATTTTTACCACTACAACTGCAAATCATGAGCTTAGCTTTCTAAATGACATAATTCATCAAGGATAATTTAGAATTACAGTAATCACTCTGGGGAAACTTTGTGATATAATCGAAAGCGTTCATTTGAGAGTCACCTTCGAACCAAAAAGGGAATAAAATTTCAAATATCCAATTTTTGCAAATTTTGATTAGCATAAGGAAGTGGTTAAAAGAAATTCAGATCCGAAGTTGTTTCCTTAAAAAAATTCTCCACCAGGGTTTCCCTGGTGGCGCAGTGGTTAAAGAGTCCACCTGCCGATGCAGGGGACACGGGTTCGTGCCCCGGTCCGGGAGGATCCCACATACCACAGAGTGGCTGGGCCTGTGAGCCATGGCCACTGAGCCTGCGCGTCCGGAGCCTGTGCTCCGCAACGGGAGAGGCCACGACAGTGAGAGGCCTGCGTACCGCGAAAAAAAAAAAAAAAAATTCTCCACCAAAGCAAATGTGAAAAACATAAAACTATCTCCCTTTTTGATTCCCTCAAATTACAAAATGAACCTACTAGTCTTTATCCTATGATTCTTTTCTACAATACTATACACCTTCACTTCTCTCTACTCCTGCTCGCTCTCTGGCACTCTCCCCTTCCGGCCTAGCTGGACAGAAACCCCCAAAGCTCAGTTAACTCTTTAAACTGCCCTCAGAACAGGAAAAACCTCTTGTGGTTGGTCTCACCAACCACAAGACCTCTTGCTAAGGTCTCACTATGAGTTGAAAGCCACTGTCAAATAGTTTCCAAAGTCTATATAAGATAGAAACAAATTTGCAGAGAAACGTAGGATAACTTTAGAAACCAATAATCCAGGGCTTCCAGATATACAACAATTAATTAATACATTATGGAAACTCAGGTGCAGAAAATTAAGAGAATAAGGCAGAATCGGAAGATCACAAGGGTAACTGAATAGAGTTCTAATTAAAAAGGGATCTAGAGAGGTTTAGAAGAGCTTGAAATATTGAGCACAGTCTTTTGGTGGCTATCCCCACAGACTTTCCTATGAAAATAGAATGGACTATGATATAGTCTTGTAGCAAAGCACGGATAAGTTCATTTGATATTTCAAGGATAGGCTCTCTACTATTTAAGCAGAATTTAGGAGTAGATCCTGAGGCAGATGTGACCCCAGCTTTCTTCTCACCTTTTATCAATAGTCTTAAGCTACAAAGAGGGAATTTAATATGAAAGCAAAAACTAGAATGGGAAATAGCCTTTACCAGGCCTCAAATACCTTGCTGAATATTTTGAAAAAGGCTTGAAACAGAAACAGAGTAAGCCTCAGGATACACTTATTCCTTTACAGAAAAAAAAAAAAAAACCCAGCTAGATACTTCTGCCTCAGTCATTCTATATGGGAAAAGCCCATCTTCGGATGAACTCATGAGTAGTTACTGTAAACAAAAATGCATTGGAAAAAAATTATCTTGTGTTAGCCAAGAAACTACAGGAACAAAATGAAGTGAAAAGTCAATAAAGGTGCTCCAAGGGGGAACTGAGCACCCAATTTCCTGTTTTACTTCTAAACTTACAAGTAGAAATTTCTCTAAATATTAAAGGGAAAACTTGCAAAATTTTTATTGATACAGGTAATGCAATATCCACCTGAAATCCTACCACTGTCATACAATCTCACTTCTGGAGTAAACTTTTAGAATATATCAAAACGCAGCACAGAACTATTAGAATACTCAGTGGTGGGTGTCTCTAACAATCCTGGCACGCCTTGTGTCCCAGCCATAACCATCACCCTCAGGTCTTTAACCGAGTAACATGTTTTCCTCCTTAATGATCACACACCTGGTAACTGATACGCAGTGGTTTACTGTGCAAATTGAATTGCCAAACTAAATATGCTAATAGTTCCTTTCTTAAAGTCCCTGAGGGCCTTCTATTCATCATAATGGCATAGCTAATTTGGACAGTGACTTACCAATGTCAGTATACCTAAACCAAGCTCACATTGCAAATCTCAGAGGCGCCAGACTTCTCGTGGGCAACATATTCTAGTAAGCTTACCGGGGCTGGGCCCATCAAGGTTAACACTGCCCCACCTAACCGTCAATTCAGATTTTCACAACAGCCTCTGAGAGTTAAAGACGGACTACAAACAACAGCCAAAATAGAGAAAGGACTCATCTTACCTTGCAGCACGCCGAAGAACACTCGTATCGCTCCTGTTAATGATCCACCGGAAACGAAACGGGTCCCGCCTAGGCCAGTTCCGCCTAGCTCGGCTCCGCCAAGCGCGGGTTCTGCCTAGCCAAGGTTCCGCCTAGCCCTGGTCAAAAATATTTTGGAAAAAAAAAAGTCCATAAAGCTCCAAAATCTGAAACTTGAATTTATCACGTACTGGCAACTATTTATACAGCATTTACATTGCGTTAAGTATTGTCATAATCTAAAGATGATTTAAAGTATACAGAAATATAGTATTTGCAAGCACTATACCATTTTGTGTAAGACACTTGAGCATCCCTGGATTTTGGTATCCACGAGGTCCTGCAGGATTACCCAGTGACAACTGTACGTACTTGTCCAGGACACGAGGATAGCTATTCCCTGCTTCCCTGTAGTACCAAGGCCAAATATTATTTTCTTTTTGGTGGCTCCTGAAGCTAAAATTCTACAGTAGTAAATCCGTGTTCTGCTTCTTTTAGTGGTCCTTTAGGTCAAAATAATCAATATTTGTTTACGTTCTCCTGGAAAAATCAAAAATATACTTGGACTGCTGTGGCCAAAAGTGTTATTGAAGTACCCTCCTATTCTTCATATGTTTTCGACCACAACCTCAAGGATCTAAACTTCCTTGTGATTCTATTCTTATCTAGTATGTGGATGACCTTTTGTTGTGTTCTTAAGATGGGGCATACACCCTGAGAAAACCATAATTCAAAAAGAGACATGTACCATAACGTTCATTGCAGCACTGTGTACAATAGCCAGGACATGGAAGCAAGCTAAATGTCCATTGACAGATGAATGGATAAAGAAGATGTAGCACATATATACAATGGAATATTACTCAGCCATAAAAAGAAACAAAATTGAGTTATTTGTAGTGAGGTGGATGGACCTAGAGTCTGCCATACAGAGTGAAGTAAGTCAGAAAGAGAAAAACAAATATGATATGCTAACGCATATATATATAATCTAAAAAAAGAAAATGGTACTGATGAACCTAGTGGCAGGGCAGGAATAAAGACATAGACATAGAGAATGGAGTTGAGGATATGGAGGGGGAGGGGGAAGCTGGGGCGAAGTGAGAGAGTGGCATCGACATACATACACTACCAAATGTAAAATAGATAGCTAGTGGGAAACAGCAGCATAGCACAGGGAGATCAGCTCAGTGCTTTGCAAAGACCTAGAGGGGTGGGAGGGAGGTTCAAGAGGGAGGGGATATGGGGCCATATGTATGCATATGGCTGATTCACTTTGTCATACAACAGAAACTAACAGAGTATTATGATGCAATTATATACCAATAAAGATCCATTAAAAAAAAAAAAGATGGGGTGAGCTCTAAGATTGATTCCATCTATCTGCTTACTGTTTTAGCTCAGAGAGGGCACGAGGTCTTCAAGAAGTTACAATTTTGTCAAAGCAACAAACTAGGTTTCATGTAGATAACAAATCTAGAACATGACTTATCCCAAGGAGGTAAATTTCTTTCACTTATCAGATGTGGCTTTTCAAAACTTTATCAGGCCATTAGTTGAGAGACATATAAGAGAATTCCTGGATCTGACTAGCACTGCAGTTCCTACTTTTTCGCAGTCTCCATGTCACTGTACGACTGTGCTCTACAGCAGGTTCCCACTAGCTATCTCTTTTACACGTGGTAGTGTAGTGTATGTCAATCTCAATCTCCCAATTCACCCCACCTCCCCTCCCCCCACGGTGTCCACACATCCATTCTCTACGTCTGCATCTCTATTCCTGCCCTGCAAATAGGTCCATCTGTACCATTTTTCTAGATTCCACGTATATGCGTTAATATACAATATTTGTTTTTCTCTTTCTGACTTACTTCACTCTGTATGACAGACGCTAGGTCCATCCACGTCTCTACAAATGACCCAATTTCGTTCCTTTTATGGTGGAGTAATATTCTATTATATATATGCACCACAACTTCTTTATCCATTCCTCTGTTGATGGACACTTAGGCTGCTTCCATGTCTTGGCTATTGTAAATAGTGCTGCAATGCACATTGGGGTGCATGTATCTTTTTGAATTATGGTTTTCTCTGGGTTAACTTGTTTTTTAGGGTCTCATTTAAACTTGACAGTCCCTCATGTTGCACATTCTTTGTTTTGAAAACAAAAAGTACCTCTCTGCAAGTAGACTTACCTTCTAGGAAATTCTATATTTTTCTCCCTCACATATTTCTGTACATCATTGTAATGCTTTGAATCCCACTACTCTTCTTCCATCATCTTTAAGAAGAAGGCACTTATGACTGTCTAACCTTTGTAAACTATCTAGGCCCTTCAATAGATAGGCTAGAAACTAGTTTAGAAAATCAAGACTTAGTTTTGATTGTTGATACTACATATCTTAACACTGAAACAGGAAAATATCAGGTGGTTCAAAATAGAGCTGCCATGTAATATAGTCCTCTAAAAGGGACAGGAGCTATTTTAGAAAAAGGGTGTTGCAATTACATCTCTCTAGACCTCTCTGGTATCTAAAATATTACTGAGATCCAGTATGCAAAGAAATTATGAATTTGAAGACTTTTGCTAATAACCCCATAGCTAATTCTATAGGCTCTTCAAATGGGTGATTGTATTTATTCTCTTGGCTTAGTTTGGGTACTTGTGGCTCCTGAGAAGTGGAATGCAAACTCTGATTTGTCTGCGTTGCGGTGTTCAGATCTGTGATCCCCAGAGTTTTGCATACTGTGTGTAGCTGCTGTCACATTTAATGATCCAACAAATGTCTCCAACAAAAAGAACAGGAAAGCCTGACACTCATGGCAGCTGAAAAACCACCCCAGAAACATGATACTTGATTGTAATAAATTGACGTGAAGTTGTGGCTTGATCATGTTTCCAGATATTAATGGTCTATCCTTCAGCTCAAGCTGAAGAAGCTGAGAACAGAGAGCATATACGCTCACTCAACTTTGTCTACAATGTCATGAATTGAGAATTCCATTGTCCTCACTAACATAGCTTTGGTATTCCTCTGTCTTCATCATCATTACTTTATTATAACTTCCTTGTTCCAGAAACTTCCTGAAAAACCCATGTATATGCACATCATACTGTTCAGTTCTTTCTTCAACAGATCGTATCAGACAACTCACATTCGCATTCACAGTGCTCATTTCCAAACATTGCTATCTACAACTCCTTTGTTATCAATAGTATGTGGGAAATGAATTTAATAATCAGTACATGTCTCAAAACACTGAATAGATTAGAGAATAATTCAAACAGATTGTGACAATCTAGAACATTGTTTTGCTACTTAAAAAAATATGAATAGGGCTTCCCTGGTGGCACAGTGGTTGGGAGGCCACCTGCCGATGCAGGGGACACGGGTTCGTGCCCCGGTCCGGGAGGATCCCACGTGCCGCGGAGCGGCTGGGCCCGTGAGCCATGGCCGCTGAGCCTGCGCGTCCGGAGCCTGTGCTCCACAAAGGGAGAGGCCACAGCAGTGAGAGGCCCGCGTAGCGCAAAAAAAAAAAAAAAAAAAAAAAAAAAGAATAGATCCAGAGGAAAATATGACGGAGTTTTTACCTGCGTGCAGAAGAGCCAGATTGCAAAAGAAAGGGGCTTTGGGAAGAGAGAAAATATATGGTATTTATAGCTCCATTTAACATGGCAATCATATTGTTTTGTTTGTTTGTTTTGTTTTTGGTCACGTGGCATGTGGGATCTTAGTTCCCCAACCAGAGATTGAACCCGTGCCTCCTGCAATGGAAGCACGGAGTCTTAACCACTGGACCACCAGGGAAGTCCCAGCAGTCATATTATGATTGGATAATGTTTGGGTCAGTTTTAGCAGACAGCAGGAATTCCCATTATTAATTAAGCAAAGAAATAAACAAAAAATGGGATCTCAGGAACAATTTTTGGATACCCCAGCCATTCCTAGATCCTGTGGTTTTTGTAATACATGCCTGGTTTAGTAATGCCTGCTATGCATGGCTTGTTTAGGAAGACACGGATTTTAGAAATAGAAATTACTTTCCTCTGGAAATATAAATGTTTCCTGAATGGAGAACAGAGGGCAAACTGTCTTGACTCTTACCCATGCTTTAGCATATCTCTTTAATGATAGAAATATATTGGCTGTCACACAAGATTACTCCCTGTTTTAAAATCCTAAATTAATACTAATTGTTTTACTTTTCACTTGTCACTTTTCTAGACTTCATGGGCTCACCACCTATATATATTTGCAAGATTAAAACCAATGACTAATTCAGCACCTCAAGTGTACATTACAGAATGTTTACAGGTAAGTGGCAAAAGAGTTCTGTTGCTAAATGCTTTAGAAATGCAGAGTGATACACAGGTAGGTTTCTTTACTTCAGGATTTCTCAAAGCTTTTATTATGTGCATGTGCATCGAGAACCTCCAAAGGGCCTTAGAGCATGCACTGTTTCTCAGAATTATTTAGTCAGGGAATCCTTTTAGTGGCGAAATCCTGCTACATCCATTGCATTTTTAGCGATCATCATGATGTCTTCTTTGGATTCCGACATCACAAACAAGCACATTGAAACATCACAGTGAAATTATTGGGATATGGTTCTATAGGTGGTGGTTAATTCTCACATTGTTTTCCTTGAGCTGTATCCCTATATTTGGATATACATCCTGTGGGGATCTAGAGTGCACTACGAGTTCTTTTGTTTGTAAATTTATTTTTTTGTTTATTTATTTATTTTTGGCTGCGTTGGGTCTTCGTTACTGCGCTTGGGCTTTTCTCTAGTTGCGGCGAGCGGCGGCTACTCTTTGTTGCGGTACGCGGGCTTATTGCTGTGGCTTCTCTTGTTGCAGAGCATGGGCTCTAGGAGGACGGGCTTCAGTACTTGAGGCACGTGGGCTCAGTAGTTGTGGCTTGCAGGCTCTAGAGCGCAGGCTCAGTATTTGTGGCGCACGGGCTTTGTTGCTCTGCAGCATGTGGGATCTTCCCGGACCAGGGCTCGAACCCGTGTCTCCTGCATTGGCAGGCAGATTCTTAACCACTGCGCCACCAGGGAAGCCCTACAAGCTCTTATAAGGACCTGCTAATCTTCCTTCCAGCTCCCATTACTATTATCATACCCTCTTGCTTATCATTGGGCTGAACCATTAGATTAGGCAGGTAGGGATTTGTTCCCTAACTAACTCTGTTTTCTGCAACTTGAACAATACCTTGCCTGCCACTTGTATATTTTGTTTCCAATTCAGTTATAGCCACTAAATTTCAAGTCAAGGCAGAATTTTGATCTGTGGTTAACATCCTCCAGTTAATCACAAGATTCCTCTTTACTTTAAAAATTTTTATTATTTCATTAATGACATTTTGGGGATATAGCACCCAGCATGTGTTTTGTTTTGTACTAAGCAGCCTCTTATATTGGACATCATTACCAATATTAACCTGCATGGTCGGGGTGGGAGTGGGGAGAGAACAGGATACATGAGGATTATTTGGGGAAGGGCTGAGCTTTTGAAACTGCCCTCGCAGACATCCGAAGCAGCATAAATAGTTGTCCTCAGTTTGCTAAGGGGTAAACGTGGCTCATGAGATTCGTGGAGTGTAATGAACAAGACTATTCTAGATTTTGAAAGGCTCACTAGGGTCAGATTTATGCTAGAATGGCTAAATTCTTTCCAACAGTTTTATAATGTCATTTTATTTTACTTTATCTAAATTAAAAGAAAAAAATTGATTCGAAGTAAAAAGTTAAAAATCAGTATTTTTATACTTTCAAAAAAATGTTTCTTAAGAAAGTATTATCAGGAACGAATTGTAATTACATCCCATGGCAGCCTGGGACCTCTTCTCGTTTAATTACAAATTCAACATTTGTGGTTTCTGGATTGACAACAAAGCAAGATGTGGGCAAATTGTCAATTAACTTTTTCTAATTACTCACGTACAAAATTCAAAACAGTACCAAAAAAATAAGCTCTCTGTAAAGGAATAGCTGAACCCAAGCATACACTGCAAATATTCCCAAATTATGAAAACTATGTCACCAACCGGAATGCCTTCAAAATGCAAGATTAGTGCCAAGTTGGTAAGTTTAAACAAAGTGCAAATAAATTGCGTGTTTCTAGACAAATGCTTGCCAGGGTATGATATCACATGTATCTACTCATTTGGTCAATGTGAAGAACCTCCTGTGTATTGTGTATTCTTCCAGCTAACAGTTTAAACAAAACTTCTGAGCAGTTTATAATAATATCCCTTTTATTGTATTTCTCACCTATGCTTTTTTCTTTCTTTATTCTTTGTTTTTTCTAATTTTTATTATTTTAATAATTGTTTTATTTTTTCTAATTTTTTTCTAATTTTAGTACCAGTCCTTTTCTATCAGGAGGTCTTCTGCTTCTCCTAGGGTTTGGGGCAAAGACATGCTAAGTTTTCCTACCTGTGTTTCCTTCTGAAATTGGATTGATAGCCTGGGGAGGAGGGGCTGACCTTCTTGATCTTTGTTTTAAAAGAAGGCCTCGTAAAAAGGCTGCTTTCTTCCCATTCCATTGAGGCAGTGGACATCATGCCCAAGGAAATGGACATGTTAGTATTCTGGCCCATGTCCTCTGCTTTGCCTCTCTCTAAGTTTATAAGGTGAAACCTGATGGCTTCTCCCCTTAGCTACACCCTTTGTCCTGTGACTCCACAGTCTGTCTCACAAAAGAGGTGGAATCTACTCCCCATTCCTAGCCTTATAACTTGCTTTGACCAACAGAATTCAGTAGAAGTGATGATGCACCAGTTCTCAGCAAAGCCCATCTGCAGTCCCACAAGTCTATCATTGCACAAAAACACACCCAGTTAGTTGGGTTGCTAGTGGATGAAAGAACCCCGCCTAGGTGCCAGTCATCTGAGTCTAGCCATCCCAACAGCCGGTCAACTCCAGACATGTGAGCAAGTCCAGTTGGGATCAGAAGAGTCCTGCCCAGATCAGCTGAACCTCACATCCCATGAGCTACATAAATGATTATGAGGTTTTATGGCTGCTGTGTCACATTATAGTGGCAATAAATAACTAATACCACAGGTAGTGAATGTAATGTGATTGTGATGGGCTCCTGGCCTCCATCAAAGCCTCACTCTTGTTACTTAATTAATCTCACAAAAACACAAGCTGGTATCATATGTCAGTGAACTGTGGGGAGCCTACTTACAGTGTTAGGTGGTGTGGTATTAGTGGTTTCAACAAATTCTCAACGAGTGGATTAAGAAAGGCCCCTGAAAAAGTTGGTCTACTGAAACAGTTGAATGGTGGCGGTCCAGAGGGGTGGGGAAATATCCAAAAGCAAACTACATTCTTTAAATATATATATATATATATATATATATATATATATATATATACATTCTCAATGATAGAAGTAACAGGCTGAAGGCTTACGCTTAGTATAAAAACAAGTTTTTCATTTGTTCTCAGCTCCATTTTCAACTACCTACTACTCAACTGGTTCTTTAGGAATGCGTAATGTGGATATTACTTTGAGGTAGACAGGATGTTTTAAATGTATGTTTATTGAAATGGATGGATTTTAAAAAAAAATTTCTTTACTTTGGCTGCATTGGACCTTCGTTGCTGCGCGGGGGTCCTTCTCAAGTTGAGGCCAGAGGGGGTTACTCTTCGTTGCGGTGCACGGGCTTCTCATTGCAGTGGCTTCTTTTGCTGTGCAGCACGGGCTCTAGGCCCGCGGGCTTCAGTAGTCGTGGCGCACAAGCTCAGTAGTTGTGGCTCACGGGCTCTAGAGCACAGGTTTAATAGTTGCAGCGCACAGGTTTAGTTGCTCTGAGGCATGTGGGATCTTCCCGGACCAGGGCTCGAACCCAAGTCCCCTGCATTGGCAGGCGATTCTTAACCACTGCACCACCAGGGAAGCCCGATCGATTTTCTTTAACAAATTATATGTTTGGGTTTTTTTTCTGTTTCCTAGATAGCTCTGACTTTTAGAATCAAGTAACATGATTCTCAATGCTATTTCCCCTGGGGTAGCTTCCGAAATACACTAAATCTCCTACCAGAGTGGTAAAATCCAGTGCATATACAAAAAGTGCATTATTTAAGAGCATGAGGATAAAGTGGATTTGGAAGGGTAACCAACTAAATACCAATAGCACCTAAGCTATTAAAACAAAAGCTCAGACAGTCCTTGCGGAGAGTCACCGCGGTTTCCTGCTTCAACAGTGCTGGGACGGAAGCAGCGCTCACCCGCCGCTCCGGCCGCCCCAAGGTCCCCGCCGCCTCTCCTCGGCCGCCCGCCATGACGACCGTGTCCCCCTCCCAGGTGCGCTAGCACTACCACCAGGGCCCGGAGGCCGCCATCAGCCGCCAGATCGACCTGGAGCTCTATGCCTGCTGTGTCCACCTGTCCGTGTCACACTATTTGGACCGCGATGATGTGGCTTTGAAGAACTTTGCCAAATACTTTCTTCCCCAATCTCGTGAGGAGAGGGAACATGCTGAGAAACTGACGAAGCTGTAGAACCAACGGGGTGGCCGAATCTTCCTTCAGGATATCAAGAAGCCAGACCGTGATGACTGGTAGAATGGGCTGAATGCAATGGAATGTGTGCTACACTTGTTAAAAAGTGTGAATCCGTCACTACTGGAACTGCACAAACTGGACATTGACAAAAATGACCCCTATTTGTGTAACTTCATTGAGACTCATTACCTGAATGAGGTGAAATCCACTGAAGAATTGGGTGGCCACATAAACCAACTTGCGCAAGATGGGGGCCCCCGAATCTGGCATGGCAGAGTATCTCTTTGACAAGCACACCCTGGGAAACAGTGATAATGAGAGCTAAGCCTTAGGCTGGCTTCCCATAGCCACAGGGATGACTTCCCTGCATCAAGGCAGTGCACGCGTGTTTGGGTTACCTTTACCTTTTCTATAAGTTGTACCAAAACATCTACAAGTTCTTTCCTTAGTACCATTTCTTCAAATAAAGTAATTTGGTACCCCCCAAAAAAAGAAAAACAAAAGCTCAATAGGTTTCATGTACATGTTTTTAACATCCAACGTTATTTATTCCCTATCAATAAGCCTTCTATCTGTAAAGGAAACTGAGAATTATATATATAAGAGGCAAGAGAGGAACACAGAGAAAGAGAGAGACAGTGAGAGTAAGAGAATGTATTAGTGTGTATGAGAGAAACTTCAGGAACACATGTAGATTTATCAGGATATAGGCTCTCTTTATATTTTATTTTCATAAATGTACATTCGAAGTTCAGAGTCTACCAGTGAACACCGCTGAAGAATATCAAAGTCATCTTGTGTTAAAATTACTTTTATTCAGGATGAAAAATACAGATATAACCAGATTAGATGATAGTCTATGATTAGTTCTTTACCACATATTTCAAAAGAACTACATACTTATTTCCCCTTGTTGTTACTGCAATATATTTCTTTATATTTATTATTCCTTAGAAGGTTACAATGTAGTGTTTTATGTAGCTTTTCCTTAATAGCAGATAGAGAACATGTTGCACACAATTACAGGCAGAAAAAAATTAATACAAAGCTTTTCAAAGTAAGGACAAGGAAGACACCAAATCTACAACTTGTAGTTCAGAGTTCAGGGAATTTTTTTTCTTTAAATAGGTGCTTTTACTGGGTATGATGTGGTCTGATAAAAGGTTTAGATTTTCCACACTGCAGTAGCATAAAGCTATTTCCAACACGATGGATGAAGACGGATCTGAGGTAGAAAGGTGGTCATGGCTTTCCTCTTATATAAAACAATTTTCTTCTTCTCAAAATATCTCTGCTGCAAATAGACACCCTTGCCCCCCAACCCACCCAACCTATTCTAAAAGAGTAGGAATTTCTAACTTTAAGCCTCCTTCTGGCCAGATCCCAGTTAAAGAGAACTCAAAGTTAAAATGTCCTGATGTTTTAAAAGCATATATGCTTGAATCAAAACATTATTTTCACTTTTTTTGGTTTCTCTACATTTGGTAAATCACATAACATGTTTAAACTGAATCAAATACATGTTAAATCGGAAGCCGAACCAAATACCCAACTGAATGCACTCAAAGGTATAAGCCAGGGTGCCAGCATCTAAGCATTAATTTCATTCTTCTATAGAAGCAGTGATGTAGGCTTTTGATGAACATTGTTCCCAAATGTATTGATCAAATGAAGGGTAATTAAATGGCTGTTCATTCATTCAAAAGGTTAAAATGAGACATTCATTAAATTTGTGTCTGCTTTCATAAGGAAAATAACCGGGGGCTTCAAGAGTCATAGAGGGTTTGAGTATACATAAACAACTGTAAAACTTTCTTCAAAGGGAACCAAAGACAGCCATGTGTTTTGGTATCACAATTAGGTAAATGTCTGCTGTGTACTGAATGATGAAAACCAAGACCTGGGAACTAGGAAAAGTTGGACCAAGTTTAGTTGCTGCGTCAAAATGAAAATATGCTTAAATGGGCAACCTTTGGTAAAATGATCTTTGAGATTATTATAATCCTGTCATATAGATCGGAACATGAAATAAATAAAGAAATCAAGACCAACTGATACAGAGCAGGGAAATAAAATGCAGGAAAAAAAATCCCAATAGAAATGCCATTTAGGCCCACAGGATTTTTATTGTGGTTATCCAAGTGATCGCTAAAGAAATAAGTGTACGACGTCAAATGAAGTTAAACAGGATACACAGAGCTGTAGTCTAATCCATAAACATATAATATTTGATTGAAATATATGAACTTATTAATTTGGCCATATCATGGAAACAAATAAAATCTATTTGGTCATGTGGCTGATGAATTATAAATAACCAAAACAAAATGGTAAAAGAGTCAAAGAAACAAATGAAGTTATTGTACAAGGTTAATATGAAGGAATGTAAAAATGTAAAATTGTCTTCTAATTCTTATGCAATTTTTATGGTTATTAAAAAGAAGGTATCATATTAGAAAGCTCCCACCCACTTTCCCAATACTGTATACAGTATACAAATCAGTGACAAGTGTATTACCACTTCCAAATACCACTCTGTTCATTAATTTACAGTTGCATAGAAAGGGAAGAAGAAAACAATAATATATGATTATTATAAAAACAACATATCCTTTTCTCTTTGGATAGTCAGTGTTTTACTCCTTCAGTAGAACACAGCGCTCAACAGCATAATTCAAAGAGCCATGGAGCTTCTGATTAAATGGAACTTGAAATTGGCATTTGCTGAAAAGGGCAATACTGTGAGTTAAGAAACGTTGGTTGGCTAGATGAATACTTCACATTGCCTGTGGGAAGGGAAAACAGCACTGTCAGAACAACATTTACAGAAAACATTACAGGTAGCAGAGCTCTGTCAACTCTTAAAAAAAAATTAAAGTGCTTTTTTTCAGAACTAGACAAGCCCTAGTTTGCTTGGTTCAATGGGGACTCTTTACTCCCATGTGACTTTTGTTCCTGGGATGAGGTCCTTTGCTCTCATCCTGAAGTTACTTAGTCTGCTTTTTTATCCACTCAGCTGATATAGGGGAAATCTGGAAGACTTTTATTTTGCCCAGGCTGGAAACCAAGTGAAAATTGAGAAGACTTGTCTTTGTTTTTGCAGGAAGGTACCAATGTTCAGTGAATTAGACTGGTGTAAGCACCCTGTCTCTCCCTGAGGGTCTGTGGGAGGTCTCCTGCAGAGGCGGTACCCTTGACAATTCCAACTGGTCTCAGTCCGCAGCTGGGGTCCAGACAACAAGAACTCAAGACAGGAATTACAGTCCAAGGGTGTGCAGTGGTTCCAGTTAAAGGCTCAGGGCCAATGTACATAGGCAAGGGAGGACAGAAATCCAGGCCACAATCAGGGTAGTGGCATCAACCTTTCGAAGAGAAGGTCAAACAGTTTGGTCCATCATCCTTAAAATCCATGTCCTCAAATTCTTCTCTGAATGCATCTTTCACTTGCATGCTCTAATGGATATCTGGATCTGCCCTGAAGACACAGCTTCAACCCAGGACTGTTTTTCATCCCTCACACTCCTCAGATACTGGATAGGTCCATACTGTGTTCTCCACAGCACTTTCTCCCTCTCCTCCCTAAAAATACCCAGCTTTGACTCTCTTGTCATCAGACTATACCACCCACTATGCAGTCATCTTCTGGTCCCTTGGTTCACGTCCCCTTACCTCTTGAAGAAAAAATGGCTCACTGTCACTCACTATTTTTAAATGTTCATGATTTCAGTGCTCACATAGATGATGCTTCCAAAATTCTGGCCTCTTAGTTCCTTGAGCTCCTCTCCTCTGAGAATCCGTCCTCACCCTTCTCAGCCACTCATTCAAAGTTGCAAATCTGGACCATCACCAATACCTGCGTCCCCTCCAACATTTCAATTTCAATCATCCCACTTTCTGACAACCCACCTGTACCTTTCCAGCTGACTTCCACTAGGACCCCAACTTCACCCATCCTTTGGTGCTACAACCCATTGATATTTGGTCTCCCATACCTAACGCATCCTCACTTCTCTTCCTACCAAACTCAGGTGCTTGTTCAATCATTATCGTCAACCCTTTGCCTCTTCCCTTGAACTGCTGTACTCTCTTGGCCAAACCACAACTTCAACTTTGGTTAAATGCAATACTTGGCCTCCTCTGGTACTGTGCTCATGAACTTGAATGTTGCTGAAGGGCCACACATAGCCCTGCAGACAGGCCTCAGGTTAAATTCATGAGCGAGAAAGTGGTGGCCATTAATGCTGCCTGGCAGTCAGTCTATTTCTCTATCCATGTGCTCTCCTGCGCTCCAAGCAGCTACTACACATGCTCCAGTCTCTCCTCACACCTCCGATGCTTCCTCGCCGTCCGCACTCTCTGCTGAAGCCCCTGCTTCTGACTCACTAAGACAACAGAAGCAGCCAGAAGGCTTTTACTCTCTGGGATGAGGTTCTTCCTTCTCACGAGCTCTCACACCGCATCCAGTAATCTACTTCATATGCCTTTGTTGTCCCTCCAGTTACTGAAGATGAACCACCTGTGCTTCTCCTTAAGCTCTCAGCCCCTCTTGCCATTTAGGCGGTAACACAATCAGAGGGTTCACTGTTTCGAAAAGATTCATAAACAAGTTCATGAGAGAAAGTGTTCTCCAAAGATTTACTGTGGTCTTGGGACGCCTTGTTTCTAAGAGCACCTGGTAAAGAACATACTGACAGGCACATGGCTATAGCTGCCAACAGTTTTCAGCAGAATTTTAAATGAAAAATCAAAACCTTTTCCCCTCAAAGTAACAAAACCACCTTTGTGTACCGCTCCAGTCATTGCTTTTAAGTCTGTGATAGCTACCTTAAGTAGATACCTGGGAGAACAATGTCAGTCAAATCTATCCAGGGTAACTTTATATAGTACACATGAGGCCTTTAAAAAGCTGTTTGAATGCAAAAGGTCAAGCACTTGGCATTTTGGGCATTTGGAAGGACTGGCTTGGGAGGGGTCCCCCTCCCTGGACTGACAAACTGTTGTATTCAATCAACGAACATGTCAAGCAAGTTTACTTATTTACATGGGGAATAAAGTAGCACTAAAATCGATGGTAGCTAATCACTTACTCTAGGTTATAATCTATAACACCTAAACCAATCAACCCATTAACTCTTACCTGTGGCCTGCTGGGGAGATTTGCTGAAAGAGAAAACAAAAGTAATCAACTGAAGTTGGTACTGTGGTTCCCCCTTTCAGGCATGCAAAAGTGTGGACTGTACCATTCCCAGCTGTTAAGTGGATGTTAATAAGAACAGGTTTGGGGATTTTTTTTTTTTTGCCTAGATGCTTTAACAGGGCTAGTTTCCCTAGTTAGCTTCTCATATCTCATGTGCTGTAAGATACAAAAATTCCACCCAAATATGCAAAAGATATGCCAGCTCTCTCAAATAAGTACACACTAAAGCATTCAGTGAGTAATTAGTTTTGCAAAAGAAATCTTAAAATTTCCTGCTGAAATCACGCCACATATTTAGTTTATGTATTAGAACAGAGTAAATTCTGTACATTCTACTGAACAGTACAGGTTCTGACCAAGAGGTCATTGGTGAAATGAAGGAGCCCGAATCTTTAGTTTCCACCACCCTTACCCCAAAGGCTAGGAAGACGGTGGCGATGTGTTTGCAGGAAAGGTCTGGCCTAGTCCTCAGCACTCAGAAGTCTTCTAGGAACTTGGGCTAATTGTGCCTTCCATACGCTCAGTTAAGAGCAACAGAGAACTTAGAATATGGTGTCTAATTTGCCTTTGCATCTGAGCAGCTCAATTCCTTCTCGGTTACAGAGGCCATGGGACAGTGTAGCTGATCTGGTGGGACCTGGGAGGGCAGGCACTAGCAAGCCTCTTCTTTAACGCCTCTGCTTTTTCATCTCTCCCTTTTACTGTGCCATCTCAAAATTACTGGACTGGTACTCAACCCTGGGGGACAGAGGGAGCTCCACCCCCAGTGATGGTAACATCTTTTCTGGGTCAAATAAGAACTGTCCCTAATCAAACAGCATGTTACTCCTTTCATCTCTCATTTTTATTTTTGCTGAGGGAAAAAAAAGACATCTGTGACCACATAGTGGGTGCTTTGTGAGAAAGAACGCAAGAAGGGCAACTTTCTTATGATGCCTGGAGGGAAAATGTGATCCCCAGCAGTACTGGGGGGAATGATCAGGTTAAAAAAGCCTAGTCCTACCAGGTATGCAAATTATATCAGGAGAAAAAGAGTGGATCTCCTTACACATATGGGAACTACACCTGTATGGGAACCACACCATCCTGAGGGGAAGCTTAGTTGCATTAGCATGAAGTACGCCATAGGCAGAGTTATGCGTCTTTTCTAAGTAACGAATACCCAAATCCAAACAGAAATCAAATCCATTTTGCTCCAAATCAAAATTTTAACCCTATAGTCTTATAAATCATACTGAAAAAAATCATACAAGTATATTTTTTAAAGAAATCAGGAAAACATTGCAATGTAGTAGGTCTTGAGATTTTGATGAACGTCAGTCAAGCTCAATAAATATAGGCAGAAGGAGACCTTCAAAATGGTAGAGGAGTAAGACGTGGAGATCACCTTCCTCCACACAAATACATCAGAAATACATCTACATGTGGAACAGCTCCTAGAGAAAACCTACTGAATGCTGGCAGAAGACCTCAGACTTCCCAAAAGGCTTTTTTCTTTTGCCCTACTCTCCACGCACCTGGGTAGGGCAAAAGAGAAGAGATAAAACAAAGACAAAAGAATAGGGACAGGACCTGCACCGCTGGGAGGGAGCTATGAAGGAGGAAAAGTTTCAACACACTAGGAAGCCCCTTCACTGGCAGAGAATGGGGTGGGCTCAGGGGAAGCTTCGGAGCCATGGAGGAGAGCACAGCAACAGGGGTGCGGAGGGCAAAGGGGAGAGATTCCCGCACAGAGGATCGGTGCCAACCAGCAGTCACCAGCCCGAGAGGCTTGTCTGCTCACCTGCTGGGGTGGGCGGGGGCTGGGAGCTGAGGCTTGGGCTTTGGAGGTCGGATCCCCCGAAGAGGACTGGGGTTGGCTGTGTGAACACAGCTTGAAGGGGGCTAGGGAGCCACAGCCAGCCGGGAGGGAGTCCGGGGAAAAGTCTGGAGCTGCCGAAGAGGCAAGAGACCTTCGTTTCGGGGTGTGTGAGGAGACGGGATTCCTTCCCAGTGTGCCCACAGAAGGCAGAGCACTGCCTAAGTGAGCTCCAGAGACGGGTGTGAGCCAGCTCAGAACACAGAGACGGGCATGAACAGCTAATGCTGCTGCCGCTGCCACCAAGAAGCCTGTGTGCAAGCACAGGTCACTCTCCACACCTCCCCTCCCGGGAGCCTGTGCAGCCCGCCACTGCCAGGGTCCTGTGATCCAAGGACAACTTCCCCGGAAAAACACATGGTGCGCCTCAGGCTGCTGCAACGTCACCCTGGCCTCTGCTGCTGCAGGCTCGCCCTGCATTCCAATTATGACTATCATACCCCCCGCCCCGGCCTGAGTATGGAAGAGAGCCCTAATCAGCTGCTGCTTTAACCCCCTCCTGTCTGGGCAGGTAACAGACTCCTGAGGGCGGTCTATACACAGAGGCGGGGCCAAAAGCAAAGCTGAACCCTAGGAGCTGTGGGAACATGAAAAGAAAGGAAAACTTCTCTGTGCAGTCTCAGGAGCAGCTGATTAAATCCTCACACTCAACTTGATGTACCCTGCAACTGTGGAACACCTGAAGAGACAACAAACGTTCCCAAAATTGAGGCGGTGGCCTTTGGGAGCAACTGTAGACTTGGGGTTGGTTTTCTGTGTCTGATTTGATGTTTATCTTAGTTTAGTATTTACTGCTTATTATCATTGGTGGATTTGATTATTGGTTTGGTTGCTCTCTTCCTTTTATATATATATATATATATTTTTTTTTTTTCCTTTTTCTCTTTTTGTGAATGTGTATGTCTATGCTTCTTTGTGTGATTTTCTCTGTATAGGTTTGCTTTTACCATTTGTCCTGGGGCTCTGTCTGTTGGTTTTTTTGTTTTTGTTTTTGCTTTTCTCTCTTCCTTTTCTTCTGAGCCGTGTGGCTGACAGGGTCTTGGTGCTCCGGCCGGGTCTCAGGCCTGAGCCTCCGAGATGGGAGGGCCGGGGCCAGGACACTGGACTACCAGAAACCTCCCAGCCGCACTTAAGAGATCTCCCAGAGATCTTCGTCTCAACCCAGCTCCACCTAACGGCCAGCATGCTCCAGTGCAGCACACCCCATGCCAAATGATTAGCAAGACAGGAACACAACCCCACCCATTAGCAGAGAGGCTGCCTAAAGTCATACTAAGTTCACAGACACTCCAAAACACACCACCAGACACGGCCCTGCCCACCAGAAGGACAAGATACAGCCCCACCTACCAGAATACAGGCACCAGTCCCTGACATCAGGAGGCCTACACAAGCCACTGAAACAACTGCACCCACTGGGGGCAGACACCAAAAAAACCCAGGAACTACGAACCTGCAGCCTGCAAAAAGGAGACCCCAAACACAGTAAGTTAAACAAAATGAGAAGACAGAGAAATATGCAGCAGATGAAAGAGCAAGGTAAAAACCCACCAGACCAAACAAATTAAGAGGAAATAGACAATCTACCTGAAAAAGAATCCAGAGTAATGATAGTAAAGATGTTTCAAAGTCTCGGAAACAGAATGGAGAAAATACAAGAAATGTTTAACAAGGACCTAGAAGAACTAAAGAGCAAACAAACAATGAGGAACAACACAATAAATGAAATTAAAAATATTCTAGAAGGAATCAATAGCAGAATAACTGAGGCAGAAGAACAGATAAGTGACCTGGAATATAAAATAGTGGAAATGACCACCACAGAGCAGAATAAAGAAAAAAGAATGAAAAGAATTGAGGACACTCTCAGAGACCTCTGGGACAGCATTAAATTCATCAACATTCAAATTATAGGGGTCCCAGAAGAAGAAGAGAAAAAGAAGAGTCTGAGAAAATATGTGAAGAGATTATAGTTGAAAACTTCCCTAACATGGGAAAGGAAATAGTTAATCAAGTCCAGGAAGCACAGAGAGTCCCATACATTATTTACAGGATAAATCCAAGTAGAAACACTCCAAGACACATATTAATCAAACTATCAAAAATTAAATACAAAGAAAAAATATTAAAAGAAGCAAGGGAAAAACAACAAATAACATACAAAGGAATCCCCATAAGGTTAACAGCTGATCTTTCAGCAGAAACTCTGCAAGCCAGAAGGGACTGGCAGGAAATATTTAAAGTGATGAAAGGGAAAAACCTACAACCAAAATTACTCTACCCAGTAAGGATCTCATCTAGATTTGACAGAGAAATTAAAACCTTTACAGACAAGCAAAAGGTAAGAGCATTCAGCACCACCAAACCAGCTTTACAACAAATGCTAAAGGAACTTCTCTAGGCAGGAAACACAAGAGAAGGAAAAGACCTACAATAAAAAACCCAAAACAATTAATAAAATGGTAATAGGAACATACATATGGTTAATTACCTTAAAAGTAAATGGATTAAATGCTCCAACCAAAAGACACAGACTGGCTGAAGGGATACAAAGACAAAACCCATACATATGCTGTCTACAAGAGACCCACATCAGACCTAGGGACATATACAGACACAAAGTGAGGGGATGGAAAAAGATACTCCATGCAAATGGAAATCAAAAGAAAGCTGGATTAGCAATACTCCTATCAGAAAAAATAGACTTTAAAATAAAGACTATTAGAAGAGACAAAGAATGACACTACATAATAATCAAGGGATCAATCCAAGAAGAAGATATAACAATTGTAATTATTTATGCACCCAACATAGGAGCACCTCAATATATAAGACAAATGCTAACAGCTATAAAAGGGGAAATCAACAGTAACACAATCATAGTAGGGGGCTTTTACACCCCACTTTCACCAATGCACAGATCATCCAAAAAGAAAATAAATAAGGAAACACAGCTTTAAAAGACACATTAGACCAGACAGACTTAATTGATATTTATAGAACATTCCATCCAAAAATAACAGAATACACTTTCTTCTCAAGTGCTCATGGAACATTCTCCAGGATAGATCATATCTTGGGTCACAAATCAAGCCTCGGTAAGTTTAAGAAAACTGAAATCATATCAAGTATCTTTTCCAACCACAATGCTATGAGACTAGATATCAATTACAGGAAAAAAAATGTAAAAAATACAAACACATGGAGGCTAAACAATATGTTACTAAATGACCAAGAGATCACTGAAGATATCAAAGACAAAATCAAAAAATACCTAGAAACAAATGACAGTGAAAACACGACGACCCAAAACCTATGGGATGCAGCAAAAACAGTTCTAAGAGGGAAGTTTACTGCCATACAATCCTACCTCAAGAAACAAGAAACATCTCAAATAAACAACCTAACCTTGTACCTAAAGCAATTAGGGAAAGAAAAACAAAGGAACCTCCAAGGTTAGCAGAACCATAAAGATCAGATCAGAAATAAATGAAACTGAAAGAGAAATTGAGGAAGCAATCCCACTTACCATAGCAACAAAAAGAATAAAATACCTAGGAGTAAAGCTTCCTAAGGAGACAAAAGACCTGTATGCAGAAGACTATAAGACACTGATGAAAGAAATTAAAGATGACACAAACAGATGGAGAGATATAACATGTCCTTGGATTGGAAGAATCAACATTGTGAAAATGACTGTACTACCCAAAGCAATCTACAGATTCAATGCAATCCTTATCAAATTACCAAAGGCATTTTTTACAGAACTAGAATGAAAAATTTTACAATTTGTATGGAAACGCAAAAGACCCTGAATAGCCAAAGCAATCTTGAGAAAGAAAAACGGAGTTGGAGGAATCAGGATCCCGGACTTCAGACTATACTACAAAGCTACGGTAATCAAGACAATATGGTACTGGCACAAAAAGGGAAATATAGATCAATGGAACAGGATAGAAAGCCCAGAGATAAACCCATGCACATATGGTCACCATATCTTTGACAAAGGAGGCAAGAATATACAATGGAGAAAAGACAGCCTCTTCAATAAGTTGTGCTGGGAAACTGGACAGTTACATGTAAAAGAACGAAATTAGGGGCTTCCCTGGTGGTGCTGTGGTTGAGAGTCCACCTGCCAATGCAGGGGACACGGGTTCGTGCCCCAGTCTGGGAAGATCCCACATGCCGCGGAGCGGCTGGGCCCGTGAGCCATGGCTGCTGAGCCTGTGCGTCCGGAGCCTGTGCTCCGCAACAGGAGAGGCCACAACAGTGAGAGGCCCGCGTATCGCAAGAAAAAAAAAAAGAACGAAATTAGAACATTTCTTAACACCATACACAAAAATAAACTCAAAATGCATTAATGACCTAAGTGTAAGGCCAGACACTATAAAACTCTTAGAGGAAAACACAGGCAGAACACTCTATGACATAAATCACAGCAAGATCCTTTTTGACCCACCTCCCAGAGGAATGGAAAAAAAAAAAAATAAACAAATGGGACCCAGTGAAGTTTAAACGCTTTTCCACAGCAAAGGAAACCATAAACAAGACGAAAAGACAACCCTCTGAATGGGAGAAAATATTTGCAAATGAAGAAACTGACAAAGCATTCATCTCCAAAACATACAAACAGCTCATGCAGCTCAATATCAAAAAAACAAACAACCCAATCCAAAAATGGGCAGAAGACCTAAATAGACATTTCTCCAAAGAAGACATACAGATGGCCAAGAGGCACATGAAAAGTTGTTCAACATCACTAATTGTTAGAGAAATGCAAATCAAAACTACAATGACGTATCACCTCACACCAGTTAGAATGGGCATCATCAGAAAATCTACAAACAACAAATCCTGGAGAGGGTGTGGAGAAAAGGGAACCCTCTTGCACTGTTGGTGGGAATGTAAATTGATACAGCCACTATGGAGAACAGTATGGAGGTTCCTTAAAAAACTAAAACTAGAGCTACCACATGACCCAGCAATCCCACTACTGGGTATATACTGTGAGAAAACCATAATTCAAAAAGAGTCATGTACCACAATGTTCATTGCAGCACCATTTACAATAGCCAGGACATGGAAGCAGCCTAAGTGTCCGCTGACAGTTGAATGGATAAAGAAGACGGGGCATATATATATATAATGGAATATTACTCAGCCATAAAAAGAAACGAAATTGAGTTATTTGTGGTGAGGTGGATGGACCTAGAGTCTGCTATACAGAGTGAAGTAAGTCAGAAAGAGAAAAACAAATATCGTATATTAACACATATATGTGGAATCTAAAAAAAATAAATAAATGGTTCTGAAGAACCTAGGCGCAGGACAGGAATAAAGATGCAGACATAGAGAATGGACTTGAGGACACAGGGTGGGAGAAGGGTAAGCTGGGACGAAGTGAGAGAGTGGCATGGACATATATACACTACCAAATGTAAGACAGATAGCTAGCGGGAAGCAGCCACATAGCACAGGGATATCAGCTTGGTGCTTTGTGACCAGCTAGAGGGGTGGGATAGGGAGGGTGAGAGGGAGGGAGACACAAGAGGAAGGGGATATGGGGACATATGTATACATATAGCTGATTCACTTTGTTATACAGCAGAAACTAACACAACATGGTAAAGCAACTATACTCCAATAAAGATGGTAAAAAATAAATAAAAATTAAAAAAATAAAAACCATTAAGCACTATAAAAGAAAACATAGCTAGTGGGAAGTAGCTGCATAGCACAGGGAGATCAGTTCGGTGCTTTGTGACCACCTCAAGGGGTGGCATAGGGAGGTTGGGAGGGAGGCACAAGAGGGAGTGGATATGGCGATATATGTATACATATAGCTGATTCACTTTGTTATACAGCAGAAACTAACACAACATGGTAAAGCAATTATACTCTAATAAAGATGTTATAAATAAATAAATAAATATAGGCAATTCACAGTGAAAGTATGCTTGTAGATAAAAAAAGTGAAAAAGCATTTATTGGTCTATTAGTAAAAAATAATATTCAGCTTACTACTAGTATCATATATATTTGGATGATACAAATGAAAAAAACCAACAAAAGATTTTACACTAAAAAAATTAGTTACAGCAGTCAGTGGAAATTTTAGTATGTTGGATATAGGCAACAGAATTAAATTCCCTTCATTAACTCCTTGCCAGGAAGAGACGGAAATGCTTGCCTCTCTGCTCTGAAATTCAATGTAAATAATTAAAAGAAAATTTTAAAAGGCCATAATTCAAGGATGCTATCAGGACCAAGTGGGATATTAATCCAAGATAGAGGAATTCTAAAGTGTTATGTGCAACAATATACAGACACAGTAAGAAAGAAAAAGTCATGTTTAAGTAGGCAATTCATGCAATTAGGATTTAAGAATACAATTTCATTTTAATTCCTAGACTTCCAGGAGTGGAAATTCACTTGTGACCATGCTAATATTTAATTCACAAAGGATCAAAAGTCAAGGTTAACATGCAGATCTCAATTCATTGTATGCTGGTGACAAGCAATTTTAAAGTTCTTGTTAGTTACAGGGGCTCAAGGGATTGGTTTGCCATTAGGAGGATGCCAATCTGATTTGCTTTCAAAAAATCTTCCAAAGGTGGTCAGTAAGTTTCAGGAATGCGAAGGCTTATTAAAATATTTGCTAGCTTGAGCAACTCAAAAGGGGCAACAAAGCTAAGGAATCCTACAGAATCTTCTAAGTACTATCTGGGGGAAACTTCAACAACTAAACCTTCCTTCCCAGTGGGAATATGTAATCATTCATTCATTCATTCATTCACTCATTCAATTCAGAAATGTATTGAGCACCAAATCTATGGCAGGTGCTTATTTCTATTCTGCATCCATTTTTCTTAAAGAGTTTAATAACTTTGGGCAGAACTTTAAAAATATATATCAATTTTACCAATAAATCAGTTACACCTTTATTTTTCTGGAAAGCGGTCCCTATCTTGGAGATTTTTATATTATCAAAGCAAAGTACAATATATAAATACCAAGAAGAGCAATCTAAACCCAAATTAATAGCAGAACCTCAGAAACAAAAAATAATATCTAAATTTAAAAGGATTTCTAAAATAATACTATCGTCATTTCCTATATGGGATGTACTTGAGCTCTTCAAAATAACATATGACTAGTAATACTCATCCACAGAAAACTATAAATATTACAAATATTTGTGAATGTGCAAACTTTGTAAGAACACAGAGCCACATCCTGTTAAGGAATCTTGGGTTTCTGCAACTCACCCTCACAATAGAGAATTGCACAGGTGAGAAGGCACCAATGCAAAGTGGGAGTTTAACCTGTCATGTGGATCCCATTGAAGATATATACTGTTCTCAGGAACCCATAATAGCAATTAATGGCTAATAAGATACCAACCAATGGGAATTTTACACTTGCCTTTAAGGGAAGCCAAAAAATGAAATGAATGCACCCCTCTCTTAAGAGTTATTTTTGCTCTATAGTTATGTTATTATTTATTTTTAATTATATTCTCTTGTAAAATATGACATAGATCAGCCTTATACAATATCTCCATATAAGAATATACTGTGAAAAAGATTTAAGAGTAACTGCTTAAAAAAATTAAACTTTTAAAACATATCATGAATTCTTGTATAAAAACTTTAATATGGAAATTATACATTTTATATCCACTAGAAAGAATATATTTAAATATATTTCCCATGCTAGCTCTCACTGCCAATTGACTTTTAACTTGAAAATATCCATTATGATAGTTGAATAAAAACTTCTAAACAGGTTTGACTTACAGAATTTGTTCTTAACTAATTATTAATGTATTTGGATTTAAGCTGAACTAAAAAGTAATTTAATTTTGAAACTCTGGCTTATAAAGACTATGATGAGGTTTCATGTAGCCATTAAGTAAAATATAATGTGGAACCAACATCTCTATTAAATTTAACCTTGAATTATAATTAATACAAGGATTTAATCTGTTCATCTATTATGGCTGTTATAGAGCCTAGTAAATAAGTAACAATCTGATAGCATATGGGCTTCACCTGACCCTCTGAAGCTTCTGTGATACTCTACAGGGCCAAAAACCTCTGCGTGTGTGTGTGTGTGTGTGTGTGTGTGTGTGTATGCACATGCTTTTTGGGGGTGAGCACGAAGATTGATATATGGTACATAGGATTCTGCAAACTTTGAGAAATGAAATTACAAATAATAACCTGGGAAATTATATGCTCCCAAGTATAAATATATTTACGGACTTGTGGAAACTGCCATATGTCCTTTAGGCAATTACTTCTGAAAATTCAGAGGAGATTATATTTCAAATAGCTGTTTCTACTTCCCACTAAGGCTGGCATTCTGTAGAGTGGTATAAATTGAAGCATACTTTTTAAACGAAGTCAATATATCATGTTTACCTACACTCCTGATAATGTCTTTTCCCTCATTTAAAACGATATTTTCTGAGAGGATGGAAAAGGGTGCGATGAGAAGCTGTTTTATATATATATATATATATATATATATATATATGTATATATATATATATGTACACTACATATACATGATATATAACAGTATATGTATATACTAAAATCTTAGTCTAATAGCTGACTAGATTTAATCACCCTGAAAATTATAAATGTATTTATAAATAATCATATTTATTTAAAAGATTATTTAAAATATAATTGTAGCACTATATACTATGTATGTACAGTAAACTGAAACAGCAGAAATGTTTTCTGTGAGAGCTCGGCAGAAACTGCAAGGCATCAAGGTACTGAAAACAAAATGTTTGGGAAAAAAATCAGTAAATAGCCATCTTTATATAATTTCCTCTGGGATTTGAACTGTTTTTATTTGGTTATTTTCTGGCTCTTAGTTTTCATATGGAAAATTCACAGGGTCATAATCTGTGGTGCCTTAAATAGTTTGGCCTTTATACAGTGACTATTTTATTCCACGAGAAAAGAACTCCAAAACCAAAAAAAAAACCCCAAACCAAAACAAAAACAAAAAAAAAAAAAGGAAAATTTGAAAATAATCCCTTTCTACACCTGAATTTGATGACATCAGAAGACAGGGTCTGAAGAGAAGAGAGGGAATTACATTAGAAAAAGCCATTTTCAGACCTTGTTTGGTATGTCACTAAAAGCTCTCTTTTGAAGTAATACATATTTCTTACTATAGCCTGCATTGAAGAGGATAATTTCTCCTTAAAGAGAGGCTTGTTTTATTTGCCTCATGTTATCACTCGGAAGGAAGACCAAAGAATCGCAAAGAGCAGGTTCTCACTGGCCCTGCACCCAGTGATGTGATGGTATCTAGGCTGGGCTTCATTTGCTTTGCCGACATACGGAATGTTTGATTTATCTTCAAATAATTTACAGTCTTGTTTCTAATGTTGGTTTTTGTTATCTTACCAAAGACGACAAAGGGCCCCACTCAGGAAAAAAGAAACGGAAGGAAGAAGCGTAGCAGTCGCGTTATGATCTTTCATACTCACAGCAGCAAGACGGAAATGTACTGTTGATCTGCTCCATAACCTCTGTGAGGTCTGTGCTGGTGTCATGAGGTGGGGCCAGCAGGTCCTCTGCCGCTGTGACAGCAGATAGAAAGAACAAGAGACACTCTGAAATTAATGTCTGGTCTTCCACCAAAACACAACTTCAGGGAGAAAATACTAGTACTGGCCTCTAAATATCAAGGTGAAAATAGTTCTCCTTATAAAGGATAATTTTAGGGGAAAATTCCAAAACCATTTTTGTATTTTTTTGTGGTAACAGAATTTTACATAATTAAAACTTATTAGATGTTTCTAAAGGAAGAATCCACATGTCAGGGGAAAATTCACGAGTGACAAATAATAGTCATATTATTGCAATTTATTAGTCAGAATTCCACTATTGGGCATTACAAGTATTTTTTCATATGAGAAAGATATTCCATTAATTTCTTTTTCCTTCCTTCCTTCCTTTTGGAGACGTCAGCATAGGCTAGCTTATACTGCCACAAAACTACAGGTAGTTTTTTTTTTTGGCCATGCTGCAGGGCATGTGGGATCTTAGTTCCCCGACCAGGGATTGAACCCATGCCCGCTGCAGTGGAAGTGCAGAGTCCTAACCACTGGACTGCCAGGGAACTCCCACTAGAGGTATTTTATAAGATACTTTTTACTTTGACATTTTTTAGTCTGTAATCGATATCAAAATAGTCCTCTTATTTAAAAATTAAAATAATATTAATATTTTAGGTTTTCTACAGATTAATGCAGCAAAAGATAAACAAATTCATTTGCTTAAAGTATGTGGTCCTCAGTAGAATTTTAGAACTTAATTTCATCAGTAACAAAATGTCATTCCAGAATGCCTAGTTGACAGGGCCCTTCCTAGCAGCAGTGACAGGTCCCCATTGTGACCAGTGACAGGCTGGGTGGGACTTCAGCCTCAGATGGGGGTGGGAGGGGCAGAAATGTCTGTAGGAGCTAGGATGGAGAAAGCAGAACACTAAGTCTCCAGCCCTAGGCAAAGAAAACTATGTTTGGTGTAATATTCTTTAGTATTTTATTCTGAATGTGTACAAGTATGAAATTTTAGAGACGGGAAATTTACTGAAAAAAAGAATTGTTCCTAAGGTAAAGAAAAAAATAAATTGTGCTCATCCCAAAAGGAAAGAGCTCTTTTTCAACTTTCATCAAAATTCAATCCACTACTACACCTTATATAAACAAGCGCATTATAGTTTATTATTCTAAAATGTTTGCTTTTTTGGTATAGTTAAAATGGCTTTGTACTCAGCTGAGACCACAGAGGATACAAATTCCTTTATGCCCTAAGGCACCCATGTGTAAGAATGTTATTTAAAATGAAAAGCAAACAAATGGCAAAGCCCAGAGTAGACCAGGGGAGGGAGTAGCCAAGTCTTGGGGACACGGACCTGCTTGATGGAACTGTGGGCCGGGGTCCGGATCCAGCGAGTAGTTCAGTGCGGATTGCTGAGGTGAAGCCCAGGGGGAGACGCCATTGATTTGGGAATCAGATTCAGGCTGGAATCACATTCAGAGGTTAGAACAGAGGAAAGATTCAAATAACGATTAAAGAAAACATTTCTGTTTCTAACTTCCCCTCACCAATGACAGATAATTAAATCACATAACATTCTTCACCCTCAGTCATTTTCAAATACATTTTAGCATCAGTTGGTGGGCTTACCAGTATTCACCTGAGGACCGAGTGGTCCTTCCCTTTTGATTTGGGCACCTTGAAGAACTCACTTGGTTATATGGCAAGATTTACCTATCAATGTCAGTGTCATTCCTCAATTGTTCCATTATTTTTATGTCAACCAAGTGAATCTGGAAACATGTTTCATTCATCTTTAAAAAAATTAACACTTTCTCATACAGTAAATTTATCTAATTTCAAAATTAGCTCATTTTTTATTCAAATTAACATTTAACAGCAATATTGGAGAGTGGTGAAGAGCACGATTTTGGATTTAGCTGCTTGGATACAAACTCAGTCACTCAGAGCTGAGTAATTCTGAGGAAATTTTTTTTTTTTTGTGGCTGCACTGCACTGTGGCATGTGGGATCTTTGTTCCCCAACTAGGGATAGAACCCACACCCCAAGCAGTGGAAGCATGGAGTCTTCCCCACCAGGGAAGTCCCTCTGAGGAAATTTTATAATCGTCTGCTTTTTATTTATAAAAACTGGATTTTTTATTTATAAACTAGTGGTAAGAGTGCCTGTGTCAGAGGGTTTTGTGAAGGAGGTGATCAATTAGTATTTCTAAAGCAATTAGAACAGAATCTGACACCTAATAAATACTTCACAAAGGCAGAAAGTTTGAAATTGACAAGTACATGGTCAAACTAGAAAAGTGTGATCCACTGTAAAGGGAATGCAGAAGTTACAATGTTTTTGTTTTGTCTTTTTAAAATATATTTTTAATAAATTTATTTATTCATTTATTTATGGCTGCATAGGGTCTTCATCGTTGGGTCTTCATTGCTGTGTGTGGGCTCTCTCTAGTTGTGGTGAGCGGGGGCTACTCTTCGTTGCGGTGCGTGGGCTTCTCATTGCAGTGGCTTCTCTTGTTTCAGAGCTCGGGCTCTAGGCACGTGGGCTTCAGTACTTGCGGCACACGGGCTCAGTAGTTGTGGCTTGCGGGCTCTAGAGCACAGGTTCAGTAGTTGTGGCACACAGGCTTAGTTGCTCCGTGGCATGTGGGATCTTCCTGGACCAGGGCTCGAATCCATGTCCCCTGCATTGGCAGGCAGATTCTCAACCACTGAGCCACCAGCAGAGTCCCAGTTACATGGTTTTTGATGCTGATTTTTCCATTACATCTATATAAGCTGAAGTCTGGTAGTTTTGCTAGTTTTTACTATCAGAGTTGAATTTTCCATCAACTTCTGGCATTCATGCTAAGTCATTAAGAAGGGACGAGAGCTCCACAGTCTGGAATACGCAGAGCCATTTAGATATCCAATTTCTCGAAAAGCATTACTGTACAATTCTGAAGGCTCATGAGCCATTAGGCAGTTCTGTCTAACAGGAGGAAGTTAGTAGGGGGAGGTGAAGGTGAGCAGAAGAGCCTTCGGCTCTCCTAAGAGCATCAACAGACTACAGCAAACAAAGCTTTCAAGCACAGCTTCCTTCTACAACAATTCTACCTATGCAGTAAGTCCTTAATACTCACACTTCATATTCTAAAAGAGTTCCAGAGAAAAGTCATCCCTTACCCAGGCAACATTCAGAAACATCAAATTCACATTACTAACAATGTAGCTTTTCCAATGTACAGGAGTGGCACCAAGATAAGCTTCAGACATCTCAAAGTACTTAGAGAAAACCAGCCAGGCCTTGGGGAAGGTCTAATGATGCACAATTCCAAAGTAAACCTTCCCCCAAGCAGTCTCACAAGAAGTCTGAAACAGTGACAGACATTCAGAAAGTATAAGGGGTATTCTGTGGCCCACTGTGCAGGTAATGCAAAAATTACACTGTTTTGAATGATTCTGACATGTTAAAAGATACTGATAGCAACTGCGAAAAGATGGTTTTCCAAAACTTGAGAAAATCACTGGAGGGAGAGTTGTTTCTGCCTTTGACTCAATAAATCATTTCTGGAGAAAGTCATTCCTATTCACTGTGTAGGGGCCCCGTACTGCATAGGCCAGAGAAAAAGGCAAAAGATGACATGAATTCTCATGTCAGGGATTCTTCAAGAGAGAAAAGTTCCAGGTCCATTTGCTGGGATTCTATACAACAGACACCTGCTGCAAAGACATCTTCACTACCAGTTCTGTGACATGATGCCTATGCTTTAACTGCTAGATGTAATCAGGTACTTAATTCTCTATAGTGTGTTGTGTCTTTATAGATGATACTACCTTATATATCATACTATTTTGTTATGGTCTCTAACAAGATTGAAGGTAAAAAGGCAGAAGCTGTATCTGATGCTTCTTTTATATCCCAAAGAACAGTGTTTTTCAAAATTGCAGGCTATTACCCGTTGATGAGTTATAAAACCAGCACTAAGAAAGAAAGACAGAAGAAAAATAAGAGGGAGGGAGGGAGGAAGGAAGGAAGGAAGGGAAGAAGGAAAGAAGGAAGGAAAAAAATGGAAAGTAAGAGACAGCATTTTTTAATAACAGCAATTAGCATTGTGTATTCATCATACATGTATGCATTCATCATAATGCAAATTGTATTTTTTATTGTCAAGAAAGTCTGCAAACAACCGCCATAAAACATGTTATGGCAGGAAATAATAGCTATGTTAGGAAATAAAAACTGCAAATTAATAAACATGTTACTTAATTTCTTGAAAATAGCTCATTGGAAGGAGGTTTTACCATGAAGAGTTCCTTTCCCTTAAGGCCCACATCTTTCCCAAATGTAATTTATGCAGATATATGTTATAGGATCTTTTGCCTTAAACTATTCAGAGCTGAGACAGATTTCAGTGTTAAAGAAGAACGGGCAATTCCATCTTAAGCTGGGAAAACGCATTTTTTGGTGCCAGTGAGCCTTTAATGCTTATGTTTGAAGAGGGATTTCTAAGCCAGTCTAAATCCACTATGGAGAGGAGAAACCGGAAGTGAACCTCTCTACCAACTCTGGGACTGAGTCCCATGGGACATGGGACTGGGGCAGATGGGGTGGGGACAGGTGACATCAAGTTCCGCACACTCTACCTGCTCTAGCAGCTGCCGAAGTCGGTGGAGCTGAGACTCCAGCTGCTTGTTGTGATTTTCCAAAATTTGCATCCTAGCCTCCAGCCGACCTTTATGCTGCCTGAGGAGTTTTGCTTCTGCTATAAGTTCTGAATCCTCCGACGTGTGATGAGGAGACACAACAGAGTCTGGAGGGGAGCCAACAGGGAGGCCCCTTCTCAAGTGCTGCTCCTTCAGCTGCTCGTATTCCACTTGCAGATTTCTAGTGTAGAGAAGGGAAAATGGGCATTAGTATTGTATACCTCACCTTCTCACCCAAATTGTCCATGAGCTCCAAATGCAGCCCGTGCTACTTACTTCCTCATAGGTAAAAACACGTACAACCGTGATATAAGCAAGCATGAATAAAACTGTGCTTTTAAGTAAACAAGTGCTCTAACAGACACCATCCCTGAACCCTGAAATGCAGCTGTAATCTGTAGCCAGCTGCCCAGTGTGTTAATGTCCTCTTAAAAGTTTGCCTCTGCTGTACTTCCTGGACAATAGTCCTGAAAAAAGAATGGGTAAGGGTCATGTTGAAGTGGATATGAAAGAATTCCCCATCAGAAGTTTTCCCAGGGTGACACATCTTCTCCTCCCAGGTCTAGCACACCTTTGTTCTTCCTCAAGGTCAGCAATGATCCGCTCCAGTTCTCCGCGTTCTTCCCTCTCTACCGACTTCAGGATCTGAGCGGGACTCTGGGGCTGGCTCACAGGGGACTCCCCTCCGAGCGTCTGGCAGTACTGCTGGATGAGGGCATGCTCGTCCTCCCTGTGGAGACAAAGGAGACACACACAAAGGCTCACAGCTGGACATGGATGTCTCTGGAGGTAAAGGAAGGAGAGACGACGATGGTCAGGATGGCTACTGACCCACGGCTGCCTTAAAGCTCAGTGTCCCAATGACCTCACTTTAAAACTCTGGGAAGATATTTTACCTAATAGTGTATGTACACTATACACACACACCAACATTCCATGCTTTGCCTTTGGTCTAACATGTATATCTCGCAAAGAAGAGATATTTTACTCAGCAGAGGATATAAAGTGCAACACTTAAATAGTTAATGTAAAAGACTTTACAGGGAAAATCAATAACTGAATGCCAAAAGAGTGGGTTAAAAGACTGCTATTAAAAATAAACTGCTATAGACTGTTTCCCCTCCCCGAAATTATGTTGAAACCTAATCCCCAGTGTAAAGGTGTGTGGCGGTAGGGTCTTTGGCAGGTGATTAGGTCATGAGGGTGGAGCCTCTAAGACTAGGATTAGTATCCTTATGAAAGAGACCCCAGAGAGCTCCCTTCCTGCTTCTGCCTTGTGAGGAAACTACAAAATGACAGCTATGAACCAGGAAGGGGGTCCTCATCAGGTACTAAACCCGCTGGCTCCTTGATCTTGGACTTCCCCGTCTCCAGAACTATGAGAAAAAAATGTTAGTCATTTATAAGCCACCCAGTTTGTAGTCTTTTGCTATAGCAGTCCCAATCAACTAGTTGATTCCACTGTCTTTAGCATATGGTTAAAAGCAATTTTATAATGCTTTGTAACCCAAAGCGTGGGAGAAGCAAATCCTTATATTCTTTCATTTAAATAACTTAACATAAATTATAATTGTAGATATTTATAAAATAGCTACAGATATCTTACTTGATATTATCAGCATGTCACTTCTAGGATCAATCATTCTGCATTAAACAAGGAACTCCATTTAATTGACTTGGGTTCTCCCACTTTTCTAACTACTTATCTAATGAACTAGACATATTAATAATGTGGTCAAATCTAATGATTGACAGAAACAGAAGTATAACAAAGGAGACAAAGTTGATATGTTTATGTGAAGGAAATGCTTATCAGCAAGACTGGAATCCTTCCCTTCTTTTACCAGAGATCCAGTCAGATCTCCTTGTAAATGTGCAAATGACAGACTTCCTGGCTAATACTAGCAGGAGAGTCCTGCTACAGAATACCTTTGGCAGATTGTACCTGATCTGTTTTGATGGCTTTTGGTAAACAAATCCTGGAATCTATGGATTTATAGGATAGGGCTTCAGAAAAACATCTTGCAAGTTATGTAGCTATCAGAGTATAAAATGGAGCTATTCCATGACTGAACCAGCTCCCTACTGTGTAAGTGATGTGACTGCAAATATCCCTTAAAGACCTCATCTGTTACCCCGCGGTCAGAGCACATCCTAACGCAGCCAGAAGTAACCTGGTGAGTGGCACGGGCAGTCCTGGACCTTTTGCTTATGAGTACTGCTTGATACTAGGTGAGATCTTTGATTCTGTGAGTCTAATTTGAAAATCCAACCCTGTGTTATCACACTTTACTCTGATAAAGAAGGGACATGAAATTGCATCTGAGGTAGTGAGTTCTTAGAAAAGGTATCTCCTGAGCACTGAGATCAGAGCGATATAAAGAAGGAACTGAAAATAATGACTGTTAGGGCTGCAAAACAGCCAAAGCACAGGTTCAAATGAGCCACTTGCTGATTTACTTTGCTTCCTTTATCAGTAAACCTCCCTAATCTCACCACCTTTCTACTATCAAATGAATGAAAAAGGAGCGGAGGGCTTCCCTGGTGGCGCAGTGGTTGAGAGTGCGCCTGCTGATGTGGGGGATACGGGTTCATGCCCCGGTCCGGGAAAATTCCATATGCCGTGGAGCGGCTGGGCCCCGTGAGCCATGGCTGCTAAGTTAGAAACTGGAAATAAGAAACATAGATGGGAAGGACTGAAATAAGCTATGGCAGCGTCCTTTGATTACCTGTCCTGCGAAAACACCATATGGCTGTGAAATAAATAAGGGAGCCTCTCAGAAGAATCTCATGCTTGCTTCTAAATTTAGAAGGGTGAGGATAAGACGAGAGAATGGGTTCTGCACCAATGCAGATGCAGAGCAGCAGTGTTTGAAAGCAGAATCCAGGGACTTCCCTGGAGGTACAGTGGTTAAGACTCCGCACTTGCACTGCAGGGGGCATGGGTTTGATCCCTGGTCGGGGAACTAAGATCCCACAAGCTATGCAGTGAGGTCAAAAAAATAAATGAAAAAAGAAAGAAAGAAAGCAGAACCCAAAGCTCCTAGGATGCCCATGTAGCAAAATCAAACAGAAACTTGGCAAGGAGGTTATGTGCGTGTGTGTTTGGAGGTGGGGGAGGGTATTTTCCTGAGAGGGAGTAAATGGGTAATTTATTATTATACCCTAAACATAACTGTATTATGAAGGAGCAGAGAAGGCTGTGAAGCTAATGTATCAACACTACAGGGATACCAATTAGCTGCTAAGGATAACAAGACTCTAAGTCAGTGATGCTTGGAGGCACTTCACTCAATTTAAATGAAGAGAGAGGCCATAATAAGAGAGGATTAAAAAGTACAGATCTAATAAATGGACAGGACAAATGGACAAAGCATAAAAATACAGTGCATATAAACTAAATAATAAAATGAAATAATAAAGCAATAAAAAAGTAAGAGTAGAGGAGAACATTTGTAAATATTTCTCAGGCGAAAAAGAGTATAGAAACTAAAAAGACTGAGTATGCAAAAAAGAAATAATAACAAAAGAAAAATGATCATATATATCCCAGTGAAAATGTTATCTATTCAGGATAAAGCATCTCAAGAAATCAGCCAGAAATCAAAACAAAACAGGAAATCATTTGTAAAGAAAGAAAAATGTTTAGCTTCCAACTCTCATAATATTCAATGTCCAAAGTCAACGGACAAGGTCTAGAGTCCTAACCTAGCCATTCATATGACCAACCAGGTCAAGTAAATGTACAGCAAAGCGCTTTGTCCGCAATTTCCTTCCTTTAAAGATTTTTTCTGTTCCAGGCTTCAGAGTTGCAAACAGCAATGCCAGTGCCAATCAGGCCAGCCCCCCAATTTGATCCTTCCACATACAACAGTGTCGCTCAAGGGCAGACGGCAGATGGAGTGAGACATCCTGATGGCAATGGCCTAAGGAGATGTCCTTAAGTTCCAGCTACTCAGATTCCCCAGGACTATCCTGAGTCCTGTCTCTTTTTGAGACATGGTTGCTCAATTCCTCCTTGAAAGAAAATTAGTACCCTTAAAATTAATGCCTTTAAATTGTCCACAGTCAGACTTTCAGGAGAAAAGGGAATATTGGGAATTGGGTTTATGTGGGCCCACATAAACCATGAGATTGATTCAGGTCTAGGCTGGGGAGGTAGCAACCCATGATGCATGGAGGTACGACGACTAATTAACCAGCTTCACAGAAGATGAACATTGTTAGGGGCCAGGGAGCTGGTTTCATTGACCAGTTTGAAGGACAGAGAAAGGCTCAAACTGCAGATACAAATGACTAAAGGGCCTTGGGTAACTTAGAGAGAATTACAAGTTCAAGTCTCAAAATTCACATCTCAAAGGCATAGGGCTTTCTTTTATTGCCTATGGCTGAGATCACTCAAAACCAAATTTGGGAGATTGGGCCCAGCAGATGTTGAATTACAAATTTATTATTGTAATACTTATTCATCTTGTCAAGTCAATAGTACTGACTGGGGCTTCCCTGGTGGCGCAGTGGTTGAGAGTCCGCCTGCCGATGCAGGGGACACGGGTTCGTGCCCCGGTCCGGGAGGATCCCACGTGCTGCGGAGCGGCTGGGCCCGTGAGCCATGGCCGCTGAGCCTGCGCATCCGGAGCCTGTGCTCCGCAACGGGAGAGGCCACGACAGTGAGAGGCCCGTGTACCACAAAAAAAAAAAAAAAAAAAAAAAAAAAGTACTGATTAAAATGAAAATATTTTAAAGGTAAATATTATACATTTAAGGGAGAAAGAATGACCATTCTATGTCAAACCACTGGATTTTAGGTCCAGAGTAGGGTTTCGAGGGTTAAGTCCTTGTTAGCGTTCTCACTTGATGGAACCCCTGCATGTTCACAGGAAAAGAACCCCAGAATACTCAGTAGTTTAAACTGTGAAGGAGCAAAGAAATTCCAGATTGGCTTTAACAAAGTAAGATTTATTAACATATTCATTAAGAAAATATTAATGTACCAGTAACTGGAAAACAATTTCTCTTCAGTGATTTATACATTCTTACACTATTAATTTAATCTCCCATAGAAGGGAGAATTTGGTTCCTTGCCTTTTCCAGCACCTCGAGGCCACCACATTCCTCCATTTTCAAAGCCAGCAGTGTAGCACCTGTAAAATCTCTGTATCTTACCTCTGCTTCTGCGGTTACCTCCCCTTCCCTAACTGACTCTCCTCCATCTTTCAAAGACCCCTGCAACTACAGTGGACCCACCTAGATAATCCGGGATAATCTTCCCATCTCAAGATCCTTAATTTAATCACTTGTGCAAAGTCCCTTTTGCCATGTAAAGTGACACATTCATAGGTTTCAGGGATTAGGATGTCGACTTCTTTGGGGGCCCATTATTTTGTCTACTTCAAATGCCCTCACCATGTTCCTCCCCTGTGGGAACACTTATCCATCTCCCCTCTAGCCTGTAAGATTCCTGAAGACAGATCGACCTTTATCTATACAGTATTGGACACATGGCAGTGGTGTGCTGCTAAGTGTTTACCAGCAGGTTCTCTACAAGATAAATATATAAAAAGGCCCTGATTTGTAGCATTTTTAATTCTATGGTTTAAATACCTTCCTCATGGCCAATTTAAGCTAATGACTTCACAGAATGTAGAGCTGCGAAAAGATACACAGTTGCAGCACACCACCTGATACCCCAAGAGCATAGATAATAGTAAAGTGAAGTAAAATAATTAGGGTGTGATGAGTTTTGAGTATTACTTTTGTTTTTATTTCAACCTAATCTATTGAACTGCAGGTGTATACAAATGAACTTGAATAACGGCCCTGTTTAACAAGAAGCTTACAAACTTCTTGAAATTGCCCCCAGCATGCTACTGCAAGGTAGGGTTACAATAAATATTTGCTGGATGGAAGAATGAGTTAAGATATCTGCTGATAGTATATTAACATGTATTCGGCTGTTAGTCATCTGATTACTGTCTTTTCTCAGGCACTGGTGCTAAATTTAAAAATAAATAGTGCTTATTCTAATTTGAAAATAGGAGAAACTAAATTTGAGCATTGCCTTTACTCTGTTCACAAGATGCAAAAAACACATTTTAAAGAATTTAAGTTTGGTTTTAATTATTTTGGTTTTAATGATTATTTTTAAATTTTATTTAATTCTTTAGCTATTTGTCAAACGTGGTGGAAGTCATGTGGATTTAGGATATTCAAGATGCTAACTACTTTATAAGAAATACATACTAGGAGGTTAAATATGAAACAAGCATTATGATATCTTGCTTTGGGAATTGTTCCAAACTCACAGTACATTAATAATAAGGTAAATCACTACTGCATTATTATATAGTATTAACTTGCTAATCTTTGAAATTTAAAATTGAACAATCTCCTGAGAGCTTTTATTTATAAGCTTAATGACAGTAAAACAATTTTTTAAAAATATTGACAAGAAGACATTCCATGTTAAGAGTGCCCTAAGGTATTTCAACTTGGCTCTCTCCATGATCTTTTTTAGTATAAAACACCTAAGAACCATGTTCTACAACTTTCCTGGTTAACTTACAGCTTCCCACCAGATCCAGACCACAATGAATCTGTGTGAGTCAAGTAAATTTGACACTATTGAAATCTTTTAGACATCATTCAGAATTTAAAATGTTAATTCCAAGGTGGTGGAGGGTGGGAAAAGTTCTAAAAGCAAGATGGCACACAACAGTGGGATAATCAGAGGGAAAATAACTGTCTAGAAAGGCTTTTAAAAAGTATTCTTAAGTTAAGGAGGCTTTTCCTAGTTGCTAATAAAATCAGATATTGGCAGAGGAGTTAACACTTTTCAATGAAGAGTGGGGAAGAGATGTCCAAGCCTGTGTGGGTTATAATTATTAAATGGCAGAGACTATGGAGAAAATGTGAGCACACAGAAGGAAGAGAATTTTACAGAATAGCACATATTCTGTAGAATTACATTTGTTAAATTAACAAGAAATATCAGACAAATGGAATGAATATCTATACCTGTATTTATAAATAAAACAATCTGATTTTCCTGAGACAGATGAGTGGCCAAATGTAGGATTTTTTTTCAGTAACTTATACGAAACTAACTAAATAAACATATCCAATTTATACTATCATGGCTTGAAAGCATAAAATCTATGTAGACATTTTTATAACCACACTTATCAGTTTTGATTGGAATCAAAATTCAGGGCTGCAATCAATGAAGATTATATCCGACAGCCATAATACAAGAACTAGCTTTCCCAGGCAGCACTAATTTCATGATTTACTTACACACTTCCTGTGGTAGAGCTGCTATCAGTGAGAAAAGACCCATTAGTCCTTTCCATCTGGGCCAGTCTGCAAAATGAAAATAAGGAGGTTAGAGAATGTGGCCATATAGGGCATAGTCGACTGGTACATCCTCAGTGTTCCTTAAACTGTCCTAATTCTCACAAAATACAGAACGGCCCAAATCCCCCAGCAAGACTTTGAAATTAAAACATCTAATGTTGAGCTATATTTCTATCACCACTGCCTTAAGGCCTGGAGACCTTTATTTTATACCATGTTACTTAGTCTCCTAATAGACCTAGTCTCAGAATTGACCTCCGAGACCCTTAGGTCAGTCTTCATTCTCACACAAATCTGATTATGTTCCTCTCGTGTTTAAAGACTCTCCATGACTCCCCTTTACCAAAGGACAGAATCCTACTCCTTAGCAGGTGGGCCCCCCATTATTGGACTTCAGCTTCTGTCCCTTCATTCCTTCTCATCCTTTCCCCTTTCTCTACCTGCAATCCTTTAAATAAACCACGTTCTTTCCTAGCTCAATGCTTTTGAGTATGTTTTTCCAATGGTCCAAGCCTGACTTTCTCCCAAAATTTTTACTTGGCCTAGACTCAGTTCAAATGTTACTATTTTATGGCGCTGGAACTAACCTTTTAAGGCACAGGTAGTAACTAGCACTGCCGATGCTTAGTGTATATTTTTTTCCTGAAAGTTTGTACATACCATCAAGACCAGCCTATACTCTATATTGTTTGGGGACTCTAAAATAAACCCCTATAATAAAGCTTTAGCATACATTTAATTACATATTTTAATTCATATGTGCACCCTCTCCTGAGAACACTTTCAATCCCTACTTTCATTCACTGAAAACTGGGTTACATTATCTAAACCCTGCTTGTACGGTGTTTGGGTTCTCATGAGCTCAGTAATCACATCCCATGGAGATTTAGTCCACAGAATGTATAGCAGGTGTTTGGTAAAGTGCAAATTACAACATGGAGAGATGAAAGCCCAGCTTTCAAATATAATGAAATCACGACTTCTGCCAAACTACCTCCCTTAAATCAAGGCACGTTAATGATATAAGATTAATACAGAAAGAGATACATTCTGGGTGGCAGTGCAGTGGAGGCCTCCTATCAGAGTTTCTTACCGTGTAGCATACTGTTCTATTCTTGAATGGGTATCATCATGAAACAGCTGAGGAGACTGTGAAGGGCTATAAGAGAGAAAGCAAATAAACAGTTTTATACACAAATGTTGACAGATTTTACTTTAGGAATGTTAGCTTAGTTAAATGATGAATCTGACATGCAAAGAAACCACTAGGATTGTTACCCAGGGGGCAGAAGTATTATTTTAGAACAAGAGCTTAGTAATCACCCCATGCTGATAAAGCTGATCAGAACATCAGTCTTGTGCATATGGAGCTGCGAATACTCACTCATAGTGCTCTGGCCACAGACTGATGAGTGCGATAGGACTGCAAAGAGGGCAGAGGGAGACAAAAGTCATAGAACAAACACTTTAGAGCAATTTAAGACAAAAGCAGTGGGCGTAGGGGTGGGGGACATTCTCAATTGTCTTCCACTCCCATGTTTGGTTGCCCTGAGGTCCACTGTGACAAAATCAAAACTAACAAATGACTGTCTATTCTAGAAAAGATACTGTGTATTCAAGTGCCTGCAGGGGCCTTTTCACAGATATTACAGGATATTTGTTATAGATAGCAAACACATCTTTAAGTAATCTGATTGAAAAAAGAAACAGAACGCTCTAAAATACCTCAAAGTTATGTAAACAATAATGTTCCATAACATACCGAAGGGAGATGCAATCATATTTTTGTTTTTCCTGGAGAAGAAACTTGATCAGAATGGTAAAGTTAAATACCGAAGACTACATTGTATATTGATGGCAGAGTTGCGATGAGAATGTTCTGAATCTTTGCTCAATTTTAAACGTAAAAATCCAAATCCAGGTGTACACAAAGTATCTCAACCTCACAGATTCACTGAAAAAAGATGCGACGCTTTCCTCTACACCCGGCCAAAATTCTCAATTATCCATAAAACTGAAAGCAACTTTTCTAGATCGTGATACACTCACTGTCTTCAAACAAAATTTTATCCAGAAGTTCTATCTAAGAAACTGACAAAAGGAACATTGCTTGAATCAGGGCTTGAGACTGGAACTTGATTATTCAGTATCCCTCCTAGCCCTGGGGGTACACTCCAACCTCCCAGCACTGCCTAGAAATCCCGAAGACTCCATGTATCCTTTGAAAACAAATGATCCTAATTAAAAGCTAGTTGAAACGCTAACCTTTTTTACTGGAGGGGAAGGAAGAAGAGGGAATACTGATGAAGGTGGAAATTTTAAATTCTAAAGAAAATTAGTTTTCTAATTAAGTAAAATCTCCTGCAAAAGCTAATGCTGATTGAAACAAAGAGGAAGAAAAGTTTAAATTATTCTAGATCTACTTGATTCTCCTATTTCTATTACAGATACACACTCAAGAAAAAGTTAATGATCTCATTATCTCCTACTGGGAAGCAAAAGTTGATGTCTGCATAGCAAAGGTTAAAAGAAGATGGAAGGTCATCTTATTGGGATGGAAAACTGAGACTCTTTGGACCTACTTTCAAAAACAGGCATTTATTCAGTCTGTGTTTGTCAGAACATCTATACTGTAAATAGACTTAATTACCCATGTATAAAATAGATACAACAACAATGAAACAAAACAGTATTATTCAATAGTCTTTTTACATCACTTTTCATTAACTCTGAAATATGTATGGTGTCAGGTAAATGATTTGCTATACACTTTCTAAAAAATAGGAACTGCTTGAGAGACCATTTCTAAAATTCAAGTGTACTACAACATTCGCTGTGAGCTTTAAATGTAAGAAACATATGTACTTTTTGATCTTAATTGAACTCAGAAAAGCTTTGTGAAACTGCTTGACTGGTTCCTGTAAGGTTAATTCAGTTAGCACAATAGTGATTCACTGAACTAAGATAAGAATGGCAGAGGCAGAAAGCTGAATTGAAGTTTCTCAAGAGAAAGTTTTTTATATATTGTGAAAATTTCTAAGAAAAGAAATAAAGATTAAAAAAACCCAAAAGTTTAGGCTTTATTGACTTCAAAGTACCTTGATTTGCAGAAAAAAATGTTAAGTGATAAGCTTTTTCATTTAATTCTAGAAGAGGAAAACTGGGCAATATTCTCCCTGCATTGTTAGAATCTATGATTAAAGGGGGTTAAAAATAAGACCAATCTATGTGTTAGCCCAGACTTCATAATGTGGCCTATCCCTGCTTTCCAGAGTAGTGTTTGAACAGAGTTTGGTTAATCACACACTAATATGGAAGGAATCTGACTCTACTAATGTTATATGAAATATAACCCAGACTTTCTTTGAAGAACTTCGTGACTCCTTTGGTGCCTTAAATTCTCAGCAGACTGTTCCTCATGCTTCCAACCTTTTTGCCTTCTGAAGTCCATTTCTCCCCAGGCAGAGTAAGTGCAGTCCCAGTGTGGTCTAACATACAAATCTTCAATGGCTCCCCACGGCTCTCAAGTAACCTACAAACACCGTGGCATGGCCTACAAGGTCCTTCATTATCTGGTTCTTGCTTTTCTCTCCATTTTCATTACTTCCCATCCCAGTTTCTGAAACAATCTTGTCTTCAGGCTTTTGAAAATGTTTGCCTTGGCTTGAAACTCTCCCTCTCCTCCCCAGGCACCAAACACTGAGCGTTTGGCCCTATTACTCTTTCAGTTCTCCAGGTTAGCTGTCACTTCCTGCCAGTGCAATGCCCCCACAACCATAATTCTACTTACTATGAATTGGTTCTTGCTACAAGAACTTAAAAAAACATGAAACTCATCTACTCCACCTTAACCAATACCAGGGAGAGGTGTCTATTTTACTCCTTTTAATCTTCAGGGAAACCTTTTTGGCCAGTAAATCTCACTCAATTCTCAAATTTCTTTGTCACTCTTTGAGCCTGTTTCTCAGGTTTATTTTCAACGGTAACTCTTTCATCAAGCTCTACTCATTTATTTTGATTTATTTTTTGAAAAAAAAAATCTTGCATAGTTATAAAATTAATCGAATAAGCCTAATCATGGATTTGTTTACCTTCTTTTACTAATTTTCCCATAAAACCCCTCCACGCACGCATGTATAATTACTGGATAGGGGATAAGACCTTACATTTTGCAGAGATGAAAGAGAAAGAAGCAAAAGAAAATTCTAATCAGCTTCATATATAACTTCAACACATTTACCACTTTGCTGGTTTTTCTCCAATGTTCTCTTCCCACAAATAGGAGAATAAATGAAATCAAATTTTTTACTACCCACTCATGTAAATTGTTACACCAGAAGATTAAGTGGCCCTGTACTGGAAAGGGCTCAGTAGAAAAATGAACTATACTGACTCCAAGAACGCATCCTAGGAGTGAAAAAAGAAGAAAACCTGCCCAATGTATCCAGTAGCTCATAAATCTTTTTCAGAAACGATCTTGTGACATCTGACTTAATCTTACACTCCTTCTTTTCTTTCTCTTGTTTTCCTCTCACTGACAATGCTGGTAAATTTATGTTAGCTAAAATGAAGCATCTTCAGAGTTACAGCCAAAAATCACAGCACAAAATTATTTGGCACACTTTTCTGTTCTTTTTTACTTTCACTGAGTCACCCAGAATAGAATGATTGATGTCAGTGATTGCTTTGACAGTGAAAGGCAAATTATCAAAATTGCTTAAAAGGAGTTTAAAAGATCTATTTATCTGTATGATTCATATGAAGGATGCAGATATCTGGGACATAAATGGTCCCAAATGGTTTATCCAAAGAGTGAAAGGCACATCACTATTTCAAACCTATCAAAGTATCCTATAAATAAAAGCACTGTGTGATAATTCTATGCTTCAGGCAACTACTCCAAAGGTTATTTAGATCTGATACCAAGATAAGTAAAATTTTGTCTTTATTAGAAGGTGTTCAGCATAGTTAAGCTATATATTGGATACTAAAACAAATAATGTATTATCATATACTTTTGAAAAAAAAAAATCTACCCACAAAACAGAGGACCAAAAATATACCTTTCCTTATGGATTTTAAGTATTTAAGTAGTGTCCTTTAAACTGAAATTGTTTCAATAAAATTTCTTCTAAAATGTACTGTGGAAAAAATGACTGGGAGGCATATATCCTAATTGTACAGAATTTGAAATCAAGCAAGGTTATCAAAAAGTTTGAATTTCTTGGTATGCTTTAAATGAGTATGTGGTATTTTTATCTACATATACAGCTGCTTTATATTTCTTTCTGCTGCACACCCATAATGTTACCTATAGAGGGATAAAAATACCTACTATGCTTTGGCTGTGGTCTTTCTTCTACTTCTTAGCAGTTCAACAAATTAAAAAAAAAAAACTGCACATAAATGTAGCAAAGCCCCTGGTCTATAGGGTTTTATATGGAAAAAAAAATTGGACTAAATAGTCTATCCCTCTATTTTGACATCTTTGAGACATGGACTGTCATAATACACTGGACGATTACTATTCTCTGATTATCTCTCATATACACAATAAAATGAATTATGAGTTTTGAAGGTTAAATGTCAACACATTTTTATACTTCTTATTACAATTTTCTCTACTATATAATGTAGGAAACTCCATACTTCACACTTTGGAGCTTCTCTTCTGTAGTTATTTGAGAGGGCATATTTCTGTAACTAGAACTTCACTATTCTTTACGACTAGGCACTCTGCTATGATTAGCAATAAAAGTTAATTCCCCCCAAGATTCAAGCACAAGAAAACTGCCTTGGCAGGCATATTTATGCTGATATTTTTAAAAAGTGATTCAAAGATTTAAAATCATATTTATTTTGATCTTGATGTATAATTGTTTAGTAATTTAAAATTTGCTCTTTCATTTCTTCTGGCTCACTTTAAAATTTCTTGTTCTTTTCATTTCAGGCTATAAATTGCTATTCTCTGCTTTATAATCCCAAAGTAATTTTGTTACTTGAAGCTTTGTTTCATTTATGTTTGTAAACTCAAATTATATACTTTTAAGAAATTTTGTCTATTTCATGTTTAGGAACACAGGCAAAATTAAACCTGGAAGTTTTGCTGTGCCATCAAAAGCAAACAGTCAAAATTCATGTTGTGAAGACTGATTCCAAGTTTATTTTACCTCTTTTAAAATGAAACATTTTACCAAAACACAAATTCTTTTTTGGTATCAGATTTCTCTTTTGTCACTAACATAAAAGTAGCAGATATCAGAGCATATACAAATACAAGTTTTAATAGTAAAAGTAAACTTACGTCTCTAAGTTGTCACCTTCAAGAACTGTCTGGACAGGCAGGTAGCCAAGCCGAGGATGTTTGGCAAAGTATTTCTTCGATCTGAACTTATTCTTCAGCACCTTTGTGAAGTCCCGTACATCTTCCCCAGATGTTGTCTATGAGGTTGAAAAAATCACACTTTTCTCATTAAAATGGAAGGAAGGAGACAACTATCTACAATCAAATTAGAGTAGATGTAAACTGATGCAATTACATGACCACAGTTTCAGTAGCTTTATGTATTTTTGGAATAGCGCACAAGGTCATAACACATGGCACTCAGGACTCATCATTAAATATATCCAGCAATTAGTTTACAATTTTAAATTTTCTGTTGAGCATACACCATAAGTAGATAATTTCCCCAATATGTTAAAAATCGGGCCTAAAAGTAAAATTAGTTTTGGCAATCTTATTGGTTGATTCCTTTCACTAAAAAAGCTGCAATATGTTACTAAACATTTGGTGATGATGAAGTATTCTGGATATTATATGGTTTTAACTAAGGTGAATAAATCAGGCTGAGCTATATATACAGCCTGTACAAGTCAACATATATTGTAATCTAGAAAAGAGAAATACACAAGAGAGAAAGTGCAGGGCCATACTGGTTCTCTGTATTGCAAGAAATACTGTCAGATTCTTGTTCTTTTCCAACCATACAAATATATAATTATTCGACATGGACTGAATTACTAATGGCCATATAAAATGTGACTTTTTAAAGAAGCATTTCAAGATGACTAGTTACTAATCATTTAGGGTGAGGTGGGCTGAAATCTACCCCAACTCCCAAGCCCTCATCCACTCAATGAGCCCCAGTTTTCTACTCTGTATCATCAATTCTAGTTTTTTGGGGAATATGTTAAACAGACATCAACTTTAGTCCTTCTGAAAGTGTATTTAAAATATTGATGTGTGCAGAACTGAACTGAAACCTTGGTCATCTGACTCCTAGCTGGCTATCCCTTCTACAGCTAGACAGACCTCATGCCAACCTCTTTACAAAGCGAAACCAGAGGACTTTTCTATGATAACAAACTGAGTACTAAATATATTGACTTACCTGCCACCTGCTTCCCTCCAGGACTTGCACCCTCCCCATCTGTCTTTTCCCTCATGACAAGCATGCCCAAGACTCATGCAAATAGAAGTTTAACAAAATGTAATTATTTTTTAAAACAACTGAATTGAGTCAACGCTTATGTGGTTTTGTTACTTTCTATTTGCTCCCATTCCACCTAAATATGTCTTCTAGTAAACAGTTAAGGAAACTTTTGATTCTCTAAGCTTGCAGAGCAGAGAGAAAACATAAATCAGCCCAAGCTATTTATACATCAATCTTTGCTTTATTTAAAAGGATATGTATAGCAAGCAAAGCCCACATTCTCAGTAGGCCTTGCTATCAGACCCACAATGTCAAATCTTTTCCTGAATAACAAAGAAAAAACTATATAATACCTGCAGTTATATAGGTACAGACCCTCCCAAATATAAAGTGTAGAAAATGAGCTATTAACGGGGGAAAAAAAAAATCCAAGGCACTCTGTAGAGGAAAAAGGGTTGCTATAAGAGGATTGTTTGGGGGTATTAAAATCTAACCAGGCAGAACAGGAGAAAGAAACAGAACACAGTTGGGAGTAAAGAAGGCAATATTTAGAGACACAATGCCTGCTACAGAGAATAAAGCCAAAAGGATATATCACTACTATAAAGGACATTTGGACTTTTAGCAATGGGTATCACAACCACAGATCATTAAGTTTATACATATGTTTATCCTGAATGTTTTGGTAAAGAGACAAAAAAAGGAAGAAGCTTTCCATGATAGAAATACAAAAAGAAGGCCCCATGCAATAATAAGCATTTATGACCCAATTTATTTCTATGTCTGTCCTTAACACACTGTTAATATACAAGGAGATAAAGAAGTAACGGCCTCCAGCTTTTACTTGGTCCATTTCCATCTGGCAATAAGAAGGTTTTTATTGCTCGGGCCAGTGATTTTCAAGCCATATCCAGGTCTTTAACTCAGGCAGCCCTGAGTGGGGCGGGTGGGAGAAAAGGCCAGGTGGGCAAGGCACCGGGCCACTTCCCCAGTCTGCCTCAGCCAGGACAGCGTACAATACAGTGGCCTTTAGTATATTCATGGCGCTGTGCAACCATCACCACAATCTAATTCTAGAACATCATCATCACCTCAAAAAGAAAGAAAGCCTGTACCGATTAGCAATCATTCCCACCCCTCTCCCCACCCCCATCTCCTCCCCTCAGCCTCTGGCAACCACTAATCTACTTTCTGTTCCTGTGGATTTGTCCATTCTGGACATTTCTTATAAATGGAATCAAATAACATGTGGTCTTTTGTGACTGGCTTCTTTTACTTAGTATAATGTTCTTCTAGCTTATCTCTATTTTGGTTTCAATGTGAACTCTTGCTTGGGAAAAAAATGACACATCATTAAAAGTACAAGTACAATTCCGCATCACACATTCTTTAGCTAAATACATTCAGGACATGGAAGAACAAAGCAAAACCAACCGACCAACAAAAAACAAACAAAAAACACCTACCTGCCTCCCAAAAAGTTATAGCAGGGGTTTCAGATAATGCTCAAATTTGATATTTAGAAAAAATGAGTGCGTTCTCATATACAGCGCTAATGAGGAAAAAAAACTACCACCAGCAGCTGTAATCTAAGGGCACTAAATTCACTAATGCCATAAACTTTATGCAATATTAAAAGGAAAAGTGAAAAGTAATTCATCCCACAGGAATGTGATTCTTTAGCTGGGATAGAGCCAAGAAAGTGAATTATGCCTATTTTCTCACCAAAAAAGGTTAAAATAGGGTATTCCCTGGCAGTCCAGCGATGAGGACACTGCACTTCCAATGTTGGAGGTGCAGGTTCAATACCCGGTCAGGGAACTAAGATCCTGCATGCCGCATGGCGTGGCCAAAAAAAAAGGCTTAAATATATTTGTACATATTTGATCTAATTTCCTATCTAATAACAGTACCTAATATTTCTCTGTTTGAAGCAACAGTTTGGTAAAAAGCTGAACAGAGGACCACCCACCTAGCATAATGAATATCATCAAACTCAACTCTGTCTCCATGCTAGTATGGAGACAGAGTTATTCTTGTTATTTTTAAAGCAAACAACTATTGATATTATGATACGAAGATGAAATCGAAAGGATCGTTCATTACTACAAAAATTATCCAGCATGTTAAGTTATCCATGCATTTCTCAAAAGACTAGGTTTTCACTTATTGCTGTAAGAAAAGAAATAAAAAGAACAAAAGACTTTGTAGATCTCATTAGATGTAACGAGGGTAATATATTAGCACAGAAGTCTCACCTTATAAATAGCTTTCTTTCAATCTTTTTTTTTTACTATCAAGGGCAGTGAGAGTATCATCACTATTTTGACCCAAAAGGAAACTGACACTAAGGCTTTCAGGGATTCAGATTGACAAGGTCAGTAAGGCAAGAGCTGCTCTTGCAAACCTGGGTCTTTTCACCATACCAGAGCTATATCACGTCTCCATGAAAAACGGAACAGTCTTAAGTTTTGTAAGAAAAAGAAGCCATAGCCATTGACTAAACTATTATTATAGTCTGAATTTTGCCTTTATTTTAAATAAAGTACTACTACTAAGATACCCTGTGGCTGAGTTTTACAAAATTTATATTGAAATGTCATTTTATAACTTTCAAATTGCATATGTAAGAAATGTTCAGTGCAAGTACAATTAGAAAAAAAATACACATGGAAGAGAAAAAGGATAAAAATTAAAATTGCCAGCTCTTCTGTCACCCAGAGATAACCACTCTTCAAATGGCTGTAATTGGACTGTTTCATTTATTTATTTTTTATTTTATTTTATTTTATTTTTTCGGTACGCGGGCCTCTCACTGTTGTGGCCTCTCCCATTGCGGAGCACAGGCGCCGGACGCTCAGGCTCAGCGGCCATGGCTCACAGGCCCAGCCGCTCCGCGGCATGTGGGATTTTCCCAGACCAGGGCACAAACCCGTGTCCCCTGCATCGGCAGGTGGACTCTCAACCACTGCGCCACCAGGGAAGCCCATGGACTGTTTTATTTTTTAATCCTTTTTATTGCAAAATAAACCACAGATATATAAAACTATATACAACAGGCACCTGGTTTAATAAAATAAATTATATGGTGAATACCATCCAGTCAGGAAATTGAACTTTTTTTTTTTTTGCGGTACGCGGGCCTCTCACTGCTGTGGCCTCTCCCGTTGTGGAGCACAGGCTCCGGATGCGCAGGCTCAGCGGCCATGGCTCACGGGCCCAGCCGCTCCGCAACATGTGGGATCTTCCCGGACCGGGGCACGAACCCGTGTACCCTGCATCGGCAGGCAGACTCCCAACCACTGTACCACCAGGGAAGCCCAGGAAATTGAACTTTGTTGGACATTTCAGAAGCCTCATTCCAGTCATAACTGCTTCCCACCTCTCTAAAACCAGCATCCTCATTTTTACAATAACTTCCTTGTGTTTTAAAAATAGTTTCATCACTCCAATGTTTGTCTCTAGATACTATAGTTTAGTCTAGCTCATTTTTTAAAATCTGTATATTTTAAGTCACTTTTAGTCTACCAGATTTCTTCTTCATACTTGCCATTTCATTACAATTTTTCTGTTGGAAACTCAGGCAATTCAACCTGTGAAGTTTTCAAGAGTAGGATTTTGCTGGTTGCATATTTTTGGTGCAGTTTAGCATGTTCCTTTGGATATCCTGCAAATTGGCAGCTGGATCCAGAGAATGCATGAGACTCAGTGAGACTCAGGTTTGCTCTTTTGGCAAGATTATCAGCGGTGTTTGGTAGGATTATAGGAGACACGTGATGTGTGGTCATCTCTCTTACATAATCCTAGTAGCTTTCATGCTAAATGCCTATATCCATCCAATGAGGGCTTTAAAATGGTGATATTCTAATTCTACCATTCATTTTTAGTTGAAAAAAATTTTTAAGGACATCCCCCTCATCCATTTAGTCACTCAATAGTAAAGTTGATGCAGGAAAGGCAGGATTACATGTTTGATTTTTCTCTTTTATTGACCAATTTTCCCTGTAATGAATTGGTTTCCTACCATCTTCCAAAGAAGACCAATTTGAAATTGTTTTAAAATATCATTATGAATTCATACATTAACATATTTGATGAGTTTTGATCTACTGCAATTACTGTTGACCCTTGAACAACATGGGTTTGAATGACGCGGGTCCACTCATACACAGATTGTTTTCACTAAATATGTACTATAGCACTACACAAACCGTGGATGTGGAGGGCCCACTGTAAAGGTTACGTGGATTTTCCACTCTCCAGGAGGTTGCTGCGTTCAAGGGTCAACTATATTATCATTATTGAAGCTCAAACTGTCCCATCTTTGGCCAGTAGGAGCCTCTTCCTTGTTGTCCCATTTTGTTTAAGTTCTACTGGTAACAATATAGTTAATGCTCTCCATCAGCCCGTAGGATGTTATGTCTCTAGTTACTTTGGTCTCTAACAAATTCCCCAAGAAGTGCTCATAGGACCAATATTACCTGAGCTCTTATATGTTGATGATGCATTTCCTGTGTCCTTTGCTAGTTACTAGAAAGTTGGTTTTTCTGGATATGAAATCCTTAGCTCATATATTTTTCCCTTGAGTTTCTTAAGTATGTTCCTCCATTTTCTTTCGGTATAAAGTATTGCAGTTGAAAAGTCTGATAGTTATTTAATTTTCTTTCCTTTTTAAGTCATTTTTTCCTTTTGTTTAAATGACCAAAGGATTTTTTTTTTTATTTTAAAGTCCATTAATTTTACCAGAATATGTCATAGCGTTGATCATTCTGAGTTAGTGTTCTCAGGCATAATATACTCTTTCAGTGTACAGATTCACTTTTTCTTGTTCTTCTGGGGTTTTTTTTTTTTTTTTGAGGGAGGAAAGATTTTCTTCAAAAAGATTTTTTTGGAAGTAGACTTGATTAGTTTTCCTTGTTTTTAAATTTTATTTTATTGTTTTATTTTTTATCTTTGGCGACCCCATGACGCATGCAGGATCTTAGCTCCCCAACCAGAGATCAAACCCACGCCCCCTGCAGTGGAAGCATGGAGTCTTAGCCACTGGACCGCCAGGGAAGTCCCTTTAATTTTTATTTTTAGTGTTTGTTCTACCTTATCTTGGGTTTCTTCTTCAGGGACTCATACTATCCATACTTCCAGTCCTTTTTTTTCTGGCCTATCTTCAGTATTTGTCACTTTCTCTTGAATCCCTTATATTGCTTTCTTCACTTCTTTTTAAGTTTTAAGGTTTGCCTCTTATTCACCTTCTATTTCTTTTATGGTATTTATCTGCTCTGTTTATTAAGACTAAAATTAATTAGTCTCAATTTCTGAAATTATTTTTCTTTTATTTCTAACTCTTTCCTATGTTCTGTTACCCCAAAATATGCCAAAGGGGGCGTATTGATTAAATTAATTGAGAAACAGCCAGGGCAAGAACAGTCTGACCCTATGCTTTGTCCCCCTGAAAGCAGGAAATAATCTTCCATGTAAAAGGTACCCTCCCTGCACCAGGACACAGAGAAACATCCTTCCTTATGGCTAGAAATAGGGAATTCAAGGCTGAGAAAGCTGTGGGAACCATCTGCTTAGATTCTTCCGTAACTGGTAGCCAAGCCAAAGTTTCTTTGTCTCGTCGGTTCTTCACAAAGTTATTGGTTTTTTTTTGCCTAAAAGGTACAAAACTGCCTGCTTTGGTCACTTCTTTGAGTCTCTCGTATGCACAAAATTAAACTTTGATTTTCTCTTGTTAGTCTGTCTCACGTCAATTTAATTATTAGACCAGTCAGAAGAACGTAGACGGGTAGAGGTAAATTTTTTCCTCCCCAACAATATGTAGCAAGTTTTGTGACTGGTGGTGGTTTGTTACCACCTAGATTTATTTGGAGGATATCCCATTACCTAGTTTTGTTGTAAATATTATCCAGAGGTTTGGTTTTGCTGTCTAGATCTCTGCCTCTTTTTATGTAACTACTTTACAAATGGGAAGAAAATGGCAAAGGCAAAAGAGATTGAAAACTCTGAAGTCACTGCTACCACCATCTCCCCCAAATCCTTCTGGACTCATTTTTAACAAGCACATAAGAACTCTCACATCCAAATGAGGACTGTCCTTCAAATTGTCATTTTTGGAAATCTAATGAAGGTGACTCACTGTGAAAAACATTTAAAAACTGAACCTACACAGACAAGTGGGTATGTGAATACTTTAAAATATACTTTCCTCTGTTATGCTGCTATTAAGAAGCAGTGAGATAATATAAAATGTAGCCTGGCATAAGTCTGTCCATGTAACTCTCTACCCAAATCCCAAAAAATCCTGTGTAAGCTGGTATGCAGCTTTTATACAGCAGGTTCTTATTCGTTATCTACTTTATACATATTAGTGGATATATACCAATCCCAATCTCCCAGTTCATCCTACCACCCCCGACCCTGGCTTTCCCCCATCGGTGTCCATATGTTTGTTCTCTACAGCTGTGTCTCTCTTTCTGCGTTACAAACCGGTTCATCTGTACCATTTTTCTAAATTCCACATACAGGCTTTAATGTACGACATTTGTTTTTCTCTTTCTGGCTTACTTCACTCTGTGTGACAGTCTCTAGGTCCATCCACATCTCTGCAAATGACCTAATTTCGTGCCTTTTTATGGCTGAGTAATATTCCATTGGGTATATGTATGTATGTGTGTGTGTGTATATATATATATATATTATATATATATATAAACAACCCGCATCTTCTTTATCCATTTGTCTCTCGATGGGCATTTAGGTTGCTTCCATGACCTGGCTATTGTAAATAGTGCTGCAATGAACATTGGGGTACATGTGTCTTTGAATTATGGTTTTCTCAGGGTATACGCCCAATAGTGGGATTGCTGGGTCATGCGGTAATTCTATTTTTAGTTTTTTAAGGAACCTCCATACTGTTCTCCATAGTGGCTGTATCAATTTACATTCCCACCAACAGTGCAAGAGGGTTCCCTTTTCTCCACACCCTCTCCAGGATTTGTTGTTTGTAGATTTTCTAATGATGCCCATTCTAACCTGTGTGAGGTGATACCTCATTGTAGTTTTGATCTGTATTTCTCTAATGATTAGTGATGTTGAGCAGCTCTTCAGGTGCCTCTTGGCCATCTGTAAGTCTTCTTTGCAGAAATGTCTATTTAGGTCTTCTGCCCAGTTTTTGATTGGGTTGTTTGTTTCTTTAATATTGAGCTGCATGAGCTGTTTATATGTTTTGGAGATTAATCCTTTGTCTGTTGATTCATTTGCAAATATTTTCTCCCATTCTGAGGGTTGTCTTTTCGTCTTGTTTATGGTTTCCTTTGGTTTGCAAAAACTTTTAAGTTTCATTAGGTCCCATTTGTGTACTTTTGTTTTTATTTCCATTACTCTAGGAGGTGGATCAAAAAAGATCTTCCTGTGATTTATATCAAAGAGTGTTCTTCCTATGTTTTCCTCTAAGAGTTTTATAGTGTCTGGCCTTACATTTAGGTCTTTAATACATTTTGAGTTTACTTTTGTGTATGGTGTAGGGAGTGTTCTAATTTCATTCTTTTACATGTAGCTGCCCAGTTTTCCCAGCACCACTTATTGAAGAGACTGTCTTTTCTCCATATATCCTCTCCTCCTTTGTCATGGATTAGTTGACCATAGGTGTGTGGGTTTATCTCTGGGCTTTCTATCCTGTTCCATTGATCTATATTTCTGTGTTTGTGCCAGTACCATATTGTCTTGATTATTGTAGTTTTGTAGTATAGTCTGAAGTCAGGGAGTTTGATTCCTCCAGCTCCATTTTTTTCCCTCAATATTGCTTTGGCTATTCGGGGTCTTCTGTGTCTCCATACAAAATTTAAGATTCTTTGTTCTAGTTCTGTAAAAAATGCCTTTGGTAATTTGATAGGGATTGCATTGAATCTGTAGATTGCTTTGGGTAATATAGCCATTTTCACAATATTGATTGTTCCAATCCAAGAGCATGGTATATCCCCCCATCTGTTTGTGTCGTCTTTGATTTCTTTCATCCGTGTCTTATAGTTTTCCGGTCTTTTACCTCCTTAGGTAGGTTTATTCCTAGGTATTTTATTCTTTTTGTTGCAATGGTGAATGGGATTGTTTCCTTAATTACTCCTTCTGATCTATCGTTGTTAGTGTAGAGGAATGCAAGAGATTTCTGTGCATTAATTCTGTATCCTGCAACTTTACCAAATTCACTGATTAACTCTAGTAGTTTTCTGGTGGCATCTTTAGGATTATCTAGGTATAGTGTCATGTCATCCACAAACAGTGAGTTTTACTTCTTCTTTTCCAATCTGTATTCCTTTTATCTCTTTTCCTTCTCTTATTGCTGTGGCTAGGACTTCCAAAACTCTGTTGAATAATAGTGGTGAGAGTGGACACCCTTGTTGTGTTCCTGATCTTAGAGGAAATGCTTTTAGTTTTTCACCACTGAGAATGTTGTTTGCTGTGCTTTGTCATATATGGCCTTTATTATGTTGAGGTAGGTTCCCTCTATGCCCACCTTCTGGAGAGTTTTTATCATAAGTCGGTGTTGAATTTTGTCAAAAGACTTTTCTGCATCTATTGAGATGATCATATGGTTTTTATTCTTTAATTTGTTAATATGGTGTATCACATTGATTGACTTGTATATATTCAAGAATCCTTGCAGCCCTGGGATAAATCCCACTTGATCATGGTGTATGATCCTTTTAATGTGTTGTTGGATTGTGTTTGCTAATATTTTCTTGAGGATTTTTGCATCTATATTCATCAGTGATATTGGTCTGTAATTTTCCTTTTTTGTAGTATCTTTGGTTCTGTATCAGGGTGATTGTGGCCTCGTATAATGAGTTTGGGAGCGTTCCTTCCTCTGCAATTTTTTGGAAGCGTTTGAGAAGGATGGGTGTTAGCTCTTCTCTAAATGTTTGATAGAATTCAACTGTGAAGCCTTCTGGTCCTGGACTCTTGTTTGTTGGAAGATATTTAATCAGTTTCAATTTCATTACTTGTGATTGGTCTGTTCATGTTTTCTATTTCTTCCTGGTTCAGTCTTGGAAGGTTATACCTTTCTAAGAATTTGTCCATTTCTTCCAGGTTGTCCAGTTTTTTGGCACAGAGTTGCTTGTAGTAGTCTCTTATGATGCTCTGTATTTCTGCGGTATCCATTGTAACTTCTCCTTTTTCATTTTTTAATTTTAGTTTTATTGCTCTTTGCTATTGTTTTCTTTGTTTCTGTTTCATTTATTTTTGCTCTGATCTTTATGATTTCTTTCCTTCTACTATGGGTTTTGTTTATTCTTCTTTCTCTAGTTCCTTTAGGTGTAAGGTTAGATTGTTTGAGAATTTTCTTGCTTCTTGAGGGAGGATTGTATTGCTATAAATCTCCCTCCTAAAACTGCTTTTGCTGCATCCCATAGGTTTTGGATTATCGTGTTTCTGTTGTCATTTGTCTGTAAGTATTTTCTGATTTCCTTTTTGATTTCTTCAGTGATCTCTTGGTTATTTAGTAATGTATTGTTTAGCCTCCATGTGTTTATGTTTTTTACTTTTTTTTCCTTGTAATTGATTTCTAATCTCATGTTGTGGTCAGAAAAGATGCTTGATATGATTTCAATTTTCTTAAATTTACTGAGGCTTGATTTGTGACCTAAGGTGTGATCTGTCCTGGAGAGTGTTCCATGTGCACTTGAGAAGAAAGTGTAATCTCCTGTTTTAGGATGGAATGTCCTATAAATATCAATTAAATCTATCTGGTCTATTGTGTCATTTAAAGTTTGTGTTTCCTTATTAATTTTCTGTCTGGATGATCTGTCCATTGGTGTAAGTGAGGTGTTAAAGTCTCCCACTATTATTGTGTTACTGTCGATTTTCTCTTCTATAGCTGTTAGTAGTCGCCTTATGTATTGAGGTGCTCCTATGTTGGGTGCACGTATGTTTATAATTGTTATATCTCCTTCTAGAATTGACCCCTTGATCACTATGTAGTGTCCTTCCTTGTCTCTTGTAACATTCTTTATTTTAAAGTCTATTTTATCTGATATGAGTATTGCTACTCCAGCTTTCTTTTGATTTCCATTTGCATGGAATACCTTTTTCCATCCCCTCACTTTCAGTCTGTATGTGTCCCTAGGTCTGAAATGGGGCTCTTGTAGACAGCAGATATATGGGTCTTGTTTTTGTATCCATTCAGCAAGCCTGTGTCTTTTGGATGGAGCATTTAATCCATTCATATTTAAGGTAGTTATCGATATGTATGTTCCTATGACCATTTTCTTAATTGTTTTGGGTTTGTTTTTGTAGGTCCTTTTCTTCTCTTGTGTTTCCCACTTAGAGAAGTTCCTTTAGCATTTGTTGTAGAGCTGGTTTGGTGGTGCTGAATTCTCTTAGCTTTCGCTTGTCTGTAAAGCTTTTGGTTTCTCCGTCGAATCTGAATGAGATCCTTGCCAGGTAGAGTAATCTTGGTTGTATGTTCTTCCCTTTCGTCACTTTAAGTATATCATGCCACTCCCTTCTGGCTTGTAGAGTTTCTGCCGAGAAATCAGCTGTTAACCTTATGGGAGTTCCTTTGTAAGGTATTTGTTGTTTTTCCCTTGTTGTTTTTAATAATTTTTCTTTGTCTTTAATTTTTGTCAGTTTGATTAGTATGTGTCTTGACGTGTTTCTCCTTGTGTTTATCCTGTATAGGACTCTCTGCATTTCCTGGACTTGGGTGGCTATTTCCTTTCCCATGTTAGGGAAGTTTTCGACTATAATCTCTTCAAATATTTTCTTGGGTCCTTTCCCTCTCTCTCCTCCTTCTGGGACCCCTATAATGCGAATGTTTAAGCATTTAATTTCCCAGAAGTTGAAATTTTGTTTTATATCCCCATATATTAGCCAATATTGACAAGAACATACTTGAACCTGATACTTTAAAAGTAACATGCGGGCTTCCCTGGTGGCGCAGTGGTTGGGGGTCCGCCTGCTGATGCAGGGCGCATGGCTTCGTGCCCCGGTCTGGGAGGCTCCCACATGCCGCAGAGCGGCTGGGCCTGTGAGCCATGGCCGCTGAGCCTGCACGTCCGGAGCCTGTGCTCCGCAACAGGAGGGGCCACAGCAGTGAGAGGCCCGCATACCGCAAAAAACAAACAAAAAAAGTAACATGCACTTGTTTAAAAACTGCAAAAATGCAATACAATCTGTTTTAAGTGTTGTTGACTTTTAATAAGCTTTTCCCGTCCTCCTCTCTTCTCACCAAAATCTCAGCGAAACTCTCAGAACAAACTAGTCCTGTCCAAACTCAGTTCATAAGCAGAGAATTTTGCAATGATTGCATCCCTAACAATTTGAATGCTGGGAGTAGCTGATGTTGCTGACCTTTCTAGCAATAAAATTTTACAAATATCTCATGCCTTCTACCTGAGCTAACATGACTCTCAGACCATCTTCTTATCTGGGCTAATGCTTCAGTTCCTGATAGCTATATTTACCAATGGGTAAGTATTCTCTCTATTGACTTTCCCCACTTCCCTACTTTTCCTACATGGATTGGGCCACTGCCCCTCAGCAGATGCATAGAGCCTCTAATTACTTTTCTTTCCTGTTAGCTGTTAGCATGACTCTGTGTCTACTTATGAACACATTCCCCTACATGTTGTTCATAACTGCAATTTCATATTGCAGTTATGAACGAGATGAGTACTGTTGCTCCCATGATAACACCATCTCCCCTACAATCCTCTCCATCATGGGCTGTAAAATCAAAGGCCAAGAATAAAGGAGGTTTATACTATTTCCCCCTTAGCCTCAGCTTTAACATCTACTAAAATCGATATGGGGCTTCCCTGGTGGCGCAGTGGTTGAGAGTCTGCCTGCCTATGCAGGGGACACGGGTTCGTGCCCTGGTCTGGGAGGATCCCACATGCCGCGGAGCGGCTGGGCCTGTGAGCCATGGCCGCTGAGCCTGTGCGTCCAGAGCCTGTGCTCCACAACGGGAGAGGCCACAACAGTGAGAGGCCCGCGTACCGCAAAAAAAAAAAAAAAAAAAAAAATCGATATGCCTATCCATTCCCCTTTGACAGCACTTGGCCAGACGCCGCTATCATCTGTCACTTCTAAAGACAAACTGATGATCTTCTAAACACCATCTCATCTCCAAAACCTCCTATGTCCCACTTCTATCACATACTGGGGTCTGCCCACACGTCTGGCTTCATCATAACTCAAAACATCTTTCAATCCCAAATCTTTAACTTGGAAAAAACTTCCACTAACTCAAACCTTTTGCCTCTTACTCCTAATTCTTGCCCCCATCATCTTAATCTCTAGCCCCTCAACCCCCTTTGGTTTCTTCAACATGAGGATAGCCCAAATAAATCCCAGTACCATTAACACCTTTGAATCGTGCAGCCCGTGGCCTTCAGTCGCACCTACCATCTTTTAATTTCAAAGCCATTGAGCAATGATGGAGTCACGGACTGCAAATCCTTGCCAACCAACCTCAGCTGCACTCTTGTGGCAATGGAGCAGTCAATTTACTCACCTCTTGGTGACTCATGCCTCCCCCCAGTAGCATTCCCTTTTCACTCATACTTAACCCTATCCAGCTCTCTCTCACTGTCAGCAATTGCATGAACTCTTATAAGTCATATGTGAAATTCATCACCCTCGCTCTTTAATTTAAAGAACTATCTACTTTATGCCCTACCATATAAAAACGCTTCTAATTTGAATTAAATTTGGTTATTTAAAATAGAGAATATAGACTTAAAAAAAAAGATCCAATTATGGTAATTTTCACTGTGAAATTAAATGATCATAAACTCTTATTCCAATAAAAAAGAAACTTAAAATTTGAATATCTTTAACATAAAATGTAACTATTTTTAGAATAAATGTTAATCCTGGAATTCAAACATACAGTGCACAGGTAACAAGAAAAAAATTTAAATATTATCTTGCTCTATAAGCTTACTTATTCTTCAAAAAATATATATAGTCCTGTTGAATCTGTCCACATAAAGACCTCTTTTTCTCTTTCATTATATGTTTTCTGTATCTCTAGTCCCCAGCAAAATGCCTGGTATATAACAGGTACTCAACAAATATAATATTCCAGCAAGCATACAGAAAATTCCCCAAATGGAGTTAAACCACTAAATCCAAGCCACTAACTTTGAACAAATCCTTACCTTCTCTAAGACTTAGTCTTTTTTTTAAAAAATTAAGGATGAGTTAGTTTCTTAGACTCTTTATAGCTTTAATATTCTATAAATAGTATTTATAATGTCAGATATGAGCACATAATGTACCAGAATTAACTAAGCATAGTAAGAAAAGTATGAGTCATCCTTGTCCCAAGGAATTAAAAAGATAGTTGAGGAGGCAAAAACACCAACACAGAAAACAATACAAGATAACACGGAATCAAATACTAACTGGTAAAGTAGGGGCTACTGTTAGAGGCCACAGAATGATGTGTTTTGGTGAGGGGAAGCTAGAAGAATTTGGGAAGATTTCACACACATAGTAAGAGTCAAGCTGTTTTTGTGAAAAAGTGGGATTTGGGGCTTCCCTGGTGGCGCAGTGGTTGAGCGTCCGCCTGCCGATGCAGGAGACGCGGGTTCGTGCCCTGGTCCGGGAAGATCCCACTTGCCGCGCAGCGGCTGGGCCCGTGAGCCACGGCCGCTGAGCCTGCGCGGCCGGAGCCTGTGCTCCGCAAAGGGAGGGGTCACAACAGTTAAAGGCCCGCGTACCGCAAAAAAAAAAGTGGGATTTGAACGAATGGAGAGATAATGGTAACAAACATTAAATATAGTCTATCTCGGGCTTCCCTGGTGGCGCAGTGGTTGAGAGTCTGCCTGCCGAGGCAGGGCACACGGGTTCGTGCCCCAGTCTGGGAAGATCCCACATGCCGCGGAACGGCTGGGCCCGTGAGCCATGGCCGCTGAGCCTGTGCGTCCGGAGCCTGTGCTCCGCAACGGGAGAGGCCACGACAGTGAGAGGCCCACGTACCACAGGAGTTTGCTACCAAGAATGCCACGTTTAATATTAAAACACAGATGTAAATAAAATTTAATAAATTAATTTTTCTGAAAAAAGTATAATTGTTCTGTGCTAATAAATTCAACATAATGTATTTGCTTAAAAGAAAACAAAGCAACAAAAAAGATACGGTTAAGTGATCTTGAAAGGGATTTTTTTCCAAATAAGGTTAAGTCTAAATAAACTGAATACTTTTAGACACTAGCTAATTCAAAAGGAATATGTTAAAGCAAAACCAAATAAACAAACACTGGCTCAGTACTCACAGGTATACAATATTCCACCATTGGGTAATGTAATTTGTGACCTTTTGCTGTTCGACCCGAAAAGAAGCAACTCTGGCAGACATCATAGTTAAAATGCTTTAGGCTTCTATACCTAGAGAGAGGAAAGGAAAATTCATTGGCTTGAAAGCCTATTATATAGTCCAAAACACTCACTTGTGGTAAGGAATTTCATTCATCCAAATCACCATGAAAATAAAAGTTATATTGGCTACAAATGTGGAATTTGCTTATTTAGTATTTTAGCTCCAAATTAGAACAAAGAGAATCTTAAATTTCACAAAGGAAATTAAGGAAACCATCTCCCAAGTGAGAAAAAAAGCACATTTTTGTAGTTGAAGTCTCTAAAACATGTTTTCATCTGTTTCAACATAATAAGACAAATATCCATGTTAGAAGATTTTCTGTAATGTTTGAATGTGAATGCAAAACGAACGAAGAAAAACGAGTTATGTTTATTAGCTTGACACATCAAAATTTAAAATATCACTTATACCATCAATAAAAAATGAGTTTCAAAATTCCCTGACAAAGGCTTCTTGTGTGAAAGTTGGGTTAATGTACTTCATGCCAAACTTGGCCGAAGAAACATGAAGTCATTTGATTACTTCTCAGTTAGTATTTAAATGCTGAACTCCTGCTTACCAAGTTTGACCCCAAAGTCTTAGAAAATCACCAAATTCCATCAGGGTCATATATGTATAATGAGTCATGCAATTATTATGCATGAACACTTCTGTAACCTATGTAAACAGAAACTCAGAACGATCTCTGGTTCTGGAGCAAAACAGTATAAATAACAATAATAAAATAAGCTTCACGTATTGGCTTTTTGAGGGAATGCCATTTTCAGATGGACTGAATGTGCTAAAAGCATCCCATTTCTTCAGGAGGCAAACCCCCAAATGGGTATAAGTGGGAAGGAATGATGGGCATACACCGAAACTATACAAACAGAAGAGAAAATAGCCTCCTACCACCACTGGTAGTAAATCAGTCTACCTGAATCCAACAATTGGACATTCTTTACAGATGTTGCATTTGGCCTGATGTTTTGCAGTCTCAGCTGCTGCCACTCGATGTAGAACCGGCAGCCAAACCATGGACTGTGGTTCCAGATGCATCCAGTCCACAAACTCTTTCACACTTATCTCTGGCTTGTTGTTATTCTGGTGAAGAAACAAAAATGTTAAAAGTGAAGAAAATGTCTTCATTTAAATTGCAACAGGTGTTGTTGCTTCAAAATCTTCTGAAAATCTGTATAAAAGTAAAAACAGAGTTTATATAACTCTTTCTAGGTCAGTTCAATCACTGAATATTTAAGGTTCTTCAAGGAAAAAAAATTCTAAAATTTAAAAAGAGAAAAAGAAGAAATTGTCATTACGAAGAAGAAAAAAAATCCCAATACCTTAATAGACTTAGATTTAAAAAATAAAACCAAAACCCACACAACTTCCTAAACTTGAAGGCCATTATAAATGCCAATAAAAACTGTTATCTCTTTGTCCTGCTCCAGTCCTGTTACATCCTAGCAGGAGCACATTATGATGAATATACTTTGCAGGATTTCCAAACGTATCAACGATAAATTGTATGAAATGTCTTGGTCTCTCTTTAAATCTTAATACTAAGCAATTTACACTTGTGCAAAGTTAAATTCATACCAATGTCCTTCTCCTGCTGTTGTCAGGGTCATTCTATGAACCAGAACATATGAGAATCATATTTAGAATTTTCACTTGGTATTTTTTGTATCTCTAAAACAAGAAAAAGGGCCATTATAAAATGTAATAAACCATAATATCAATTCTTCTTAAAGAGATGGTGTGAGCATTTTTCTCCTCAGCAATGATAAATCACTAGACATGCCTTGGCAAAATATCTGTAGGCTTGTACTTTATGCATACTTATAACATTGGTAGAGGCATTTCTAAAATGCATTTCTATACGGTAAGCATCAAAAAAGAAACTAATGTGCTTTTCCAGTTTAATATCAGTAACTTAGATCAGTATAAAACTTGTGTACATCATTCTCCTTTTGTACATATGTTCTCAAAGAAAAGAGTACAATTTCAATAACATCTTTAATTTACATTTTTAAAAAATCTTGCCTACAAGGAGGTCAGGGCATTTTTATTCATTTATTTAGCTAACATCTATTAAGTAGCTATGATGTCCAAGGCACTGTACGTAGGGATACAATAGTAAAAAGAAAGAAACAGCCCTTGTTCATGGAGTTTAGGTTTATATAAAAGAAAAAAACCACTAAACAAGTAATTATATAATTCAGTATGTTTTTATTATCAATTTTAATGAGCATGATAAGAAGGCAGAGGAGATTCAGGTGAATATAGTAGGGACACATAACCTCATCTGAAGGAGTCAGTGAAGGATTTTCAGCGGATGTGAGATTTAAGGGAAGATCTAAAGAATGAATAAGGATTAGCAATGTCAAGGGAGTTTGTGGGTGGAGGGTAAGAAAGAACATTCTAAACAGATGGCACATGTCCAAAGGCACTAGGGCCGGAATGAAGGAACAGCACGGCTGGAAAGCTCAAGGGGACCAGTGGTACAAGATGAGGCTGCGGCAAAAGTAGGGCCAAATCATAGCAATCTAATGGCACATGTTAAAGATTTGAGGTTTTAACCCTTGAGGAACAGTAAGTCTCCTTGAGGTGGTTGCTGTTCCTTGAATCAAATGTGCCTTAAGAAATAAAATAAACTTACTGGGATGGTACCAAGCGTCTTCCACCACCTGGTTCCAGCCCAAGTCCCCTGTTCCATTTCTCAGAATATCCTCAATACCATTCCCCACCCATTCTATACACCAGTGATCCTTCATGAACATTTACCTGTTGGAAGCAGCTGCGAACACTGGGTTCAATATTACTGCCCCCAAAAGCTGCTACTTCCCCCAGTTGCCGAGGGATCTGGATGGCATCATGTAGTAACAGGCCAAGCTGTCTCTGGTCACACATTTCTGTGGGCCCAGCCACTTCCTTAAAGAGATCTACAAGGAGGAGAGGCAAGAGGTTAACTTCCATCTGCCTATTCTGGAATTTTAAGTAAAATATACCTTTGGTTATGTGGAATGAACAACGTAGATTTAAAAAAAAAACTTATGGGGACGTGAATTGCATTAGTTGTCGCCTGAATTCTGACAACCTTAACATTCTGCATATTTGTAATCAGGAACTGGTTAACTACATGTTTCCTCAAACGACCTACTGCAGTATGTAAATACATATAAACAGACCAATAAATACAAATTTCCTTTTTAAATAGTCCAGTGTGTGCATGTGGGTTCATTCAGTGGTCTCTATAAGGTTTCCCTTCTGATTGAAAAAGACAGACAGCTAAAAAGAAGCTTTCTTTATGACTTGTTAAAGGAATGAATGTATCTTAAGTAGCAAATTTTAAAAGATTTGTTTATCAACTTTTTGTATTCACTCCTAAATTCAATATTCATTGAACATATATATTTTAATTTCTTTTAAAGATTTCTATACTCAAATCTATTTTGCATAAGAAACATTAAACAGTATAAGGAGGTGTCTTTTATTTTTAGGGGTTATTTTTTTAGGCCCAATCAGTCTCTCATTCCTTATTAGCGATAAAAATTATTTTTTTACATCATTTCATGTAATAAAATACATTAATTCAAATGTAAAGGACTTAATGAAAACTCATGCATACTTTCACACAGTTCTTAGGCTTTTCTATTCATTAAAAAAAAAAGATGTTTTAAAAGTTTTTTGATTCAGTAAAATAAAAACTCTTTTCTTCCTTCTAGAATTGGCTTATCTTCTTTTCATCACTTGCGGTATTTTGAAGATGAAAATTATTACCATATTTCCAGCAACAAAGCTAATATAGTCAAATAAGTTACTTTTGGAGTAGGGAGAAATTTCATGTAAAAACAATTCACTTCATTATAGAAACTAATACTTTTTGGAAAGAAATTTCCAAGTTCTAAAAATTCAAAATCACACAAATTCTAAATGGCTTTCATGTGAAGTTTTCCAAGAAAAAAAGAATGGGGAGTAAATATTTATTGGATCCTAAAAACCATTTTCAAACAATACCTGATAAATGAATATCAGATCAAAAGGTATCATTCCCTTTTTTTTTAAGGAAATAAGGCTAGATCTAACACTGTCAACTTTCAAACGACTACACCAAGCTCAGTGATACTGACACAGTAATTATAATGAAATATGACTTTAATTATAAGCATACATTGGGAAAGCAAATTCAATAAAAATACATTTAATTTTTATTATCATTTGTTCTCTTAGATGGTTAGAGTTCTACTTGCTTCTTTTCATTTGTCAAAAATAAGACTATCATAGCCAGAAAGTACTTATCCAGGATTCTTATCATGATTCTCATTGTAAACCCGTTCCTGAGAAGAGGCCTCCTAAGTCAATACAAAGTTGATGCATATGAATATATGAGTAATAATACTCTGTAGAGAGAAGTGCACATATTCAGCAACATCAATCATGCCCAGCTTTCCTCTTGAGGAAGATAGCTATACTACTATGCCACTATTTAGGTAAAACAACACACGAAACGTAAGAGAAAAGACTCCTTAACGTTCTGACATATTTCTGAATTCTTATGAAAGTTCACATGTTGATGTTACAGTCAGATACGAAAAGGAGTATCATGATGTGTGGATGGGTCAGAGGAATGTTCCAATCTAAAACCCAAGTTCCAATAAGTAATCACAGAAGAGATGCAAAAGGCCATTCAAAAGGATCTTTGTAAATGTGTTGCTGATCGGGCAAGGAAGCCACTGAGTTACAAGCAGGAAGGCCAGAGTGTTGTTAGAACCTAATCAAGGGACATTCTCAAAAAGGCACGAAGAGAAAAGAAGGTGTCACCGGGGTAAAGACACTGACATAAGCCATTGCAAAATCAGCGTTCAGTTGGATACCAACTGACCCAGAATAGCACCTCTGCCATTGAGTTTGGAGGGCAAAGTGTCTTGAATATTAATTCCGACAAAGAAAGTAATAATGAGGAAGTGTTCTGATACCACTAGGGAAATCAAAACTGGAATCAGAGTTGTTAAGGACCTCAAAGTAAAAAGCAAAACAAAACCCCAGAATATTTCCAGAGTCTCAGTACTCTGAGGAAAGATTTAAAGATTTCAACCCAAAGATTTCTTATTTAATTAAGTTCTAAATGGCATACTTCATGGATTAAATTAAATATCAGAAATTTTCATTGCAGGGCTTCTGCTTCCCCTGCTATAATCTGAAAGTTCAATGTGGAATTATACAGAGTATTATTTCCTGACATTTGTAGAAAGAGTATCCACCGTAGTACGAGTGTATGAGTACATGTATGCTGAAATACCTCTTCATTTGAAAAATTATATGCTTCAGAAATACGTGTGAAGGTAGGGGTGTAGATAAAAGACATTTTTTTGTATATTGCATAGAATTTGGTTTTTGCTCTAAAACTACAGCCATCATGTTGTAACTCTTTCTTTTGGCCTCAGATTACTCTAATAATCAGCTTGAAAAACACAGGGAGGAGGCATCGTTGATCTAGGAAAACAGACCACCCTTGCATTTTAATAAGATTCATGATAAACTTTGAGGTTGGATTTGCACTCTTTTCAGAGTAAGCGAGCACCGTAACATAATTGTTACTTTCAGAGAACCCTAAATTCTTTTAGGAACACATGAAAACCCCAAATCACTGTTGATTTTTTTTAAAGTCCTTTTCTAATTTGAAACACTGATGTTTTCATTAACATTTTTCTTTCCCACTCATTATAGAAATAACTTTTTTAGCTTTGAAAATTATATCTTTTGACAATTATAATGCTGAAGACAATTTAAATTCTAGATAAGTGCCACCAAGCAGAAGCCTGTGCAAAGCGTTTTTCTGCATGGCTTACTAGGTTCTGACTCCATCAAGGCACCTCGCCTCCTGATCCTACAATCAGCTTTTCGCTTCATTTTCGCTGACATTCTTGTCAAACTATCTAAAAAAAAACAAGCCACCATGATCTAGCCCTGGAATTCAAAAACAAATTGCTTCACAGCCATCCCAGAAAATAAAAGTATTTTAAAATGTATGTATGTTCACAGAAGATGAAGAACCTAGAATTTATAGGACCTGGGATCAAATATTTTCCTGTTTTTGGTATCTCTCTATTCATGAAATATCCCTCTCCCTGTCCCTCGAAGGTATGGATATATCTGTACAGAATCATATGAGGCCATGCATGGCAGGATCAATTTACTCACATTTTATGGATAAAATTAAATCAAAAAATTACAGTAATTAAGAGTTTGGAGACATAGCAGCAATTGCTACCATTTATTCAACAACTGCTATTTCTAGGTATTTTTCACATATGATCTCTAGCTGCTTTCAAAGCAAGAATTAGTAGCTTCATTCTTTGTTGAAGAAAATTCACTAAATTTCAGCTCCCTGGAATGTGAAATGGGAATCTTATTACTACCTCTTAGCTGTCGGTATTCAGTGGAATTGTGTAACCTACCCAGAGTCATCCAGCAGCCACTAAGTGGTAGAGCTGAGATTCGAAGGCAGGTCTCCCTGGCTCCCGAACCTGTCCCTTTCCAAATGTCAAGATGCCCTTCATTAACTGACAGCTAAAAGGTCACCACTGATTTATTTGGTGAATAAGAACAAATATAACAAAACTAAAAAATATATCACTTTATTTTCTTATACTATAAAATATAATTATTTGTCTCACTGTGACTATAACAGTTCTAGTCCACGCTGATTTTCTTAAGCATTGGAAATATACGGAAATAGAAAAGGTTTGGGCTTTAGAGTCAGAAATATCTACGATCTAGTTCTAGCCCCACGATTCACTGTCTCTACAGCCTTGACTAGATTTCTAACCTATCCCAAGAATTATTTTTTTCAGCTGGAAAATGGAAATCACAATGCCTACATTTTGGGGCAATTATGAATTAAATGAGATACAATCTGCAGTCAGTTCTTACTCCATCAATGAACCTCACATCTTGATCCTATAATCAGCTTTCCATTTCACACAAATTCACATCACTTTGCGCTGACACCCTTTGTCTAGCCTCGTACATGTATGATCGAGGTTAAAAAAAAAAAAGGAGCTATTATTACTAGCAAATCATATAAAGTAAGTCTCTAATAAGTTGTTATTATTATTACTAAAAACATTATTGGTATAAGAAAGGTCTTACATACATCTGTATTTTTCTTCTAAGAGACCTTTGGAGAGAGAGATCAATCCAATCTTCAGACTCTGCACTCTTATTTTTCCAGTCCGACCCCTGAAATTATAAGAATCTCAGTGTGTTAGATGCATTTAAAACTGTATACAGTATGCTAATTATTTCTGAATATCTATTTCCTTGAGGCTAAATGGAAAAAAAATTGCATCTTAAAAATGCAACTTTCTATTCACTTTTATTAATTAATGTTAAACCCATACCATAAGTTCATGACATATTTTAATAGTATATTTGACTTAGTCTGGAAGAATATACAGCCTGAAGTCACTTTATGTACAACATATGAACTTGGAAGAACAAAAGAAAGTAAAATGAAAATGCTAATTATAAAGCTAAAAATATTTCATTTTTATAAACACTATGAATTAAAATCTGTTAATAATTATAAATGCAAGATTCAAACTAATAGCTAGAGATATATATAATATGCATGTGACAATACAGCAAGAAAGGTATAATGATATATCTAAAAACATGTAAGAAAACTGACTGGAAAATTAACTATATGTTGAGGGCTATAACTTGTTGAATACTTAAAAACTTCTCGTCTTCATTGATTTTGATCTCTGTCAATGCAGTTTCTATAAATTACTACTGCAATTATAATAGTCAATGATCTTAAATACACAGGTATGCAATATTTATTTGGGGAAGTATCAAATTATAGTTAAATACAAAATTTATTAATTAATTAACACTAGAAAATAGCTTCATATTATGCCAATGAGAGATCATTTCAATTTCACTTATAATTTGACTGGAAGAATAATTTTATCTTTAAAAGCATAGAGTTATATTTACTCTGTCTTTTAGCAAAGAATAAATGAGTTGTTTACCAAATGTCACACTGTACTAGATCCTGGGGCTGGGGAAAGGGAAATGCAGAAGCTACAAAAATTAATCCATGATCCTTGCTATGAAATAACACAGTCCAGAAAAAAGTCAAGATATAAAGATTTCTATCTTTATTATTTCATATAAACAGGATCAGTTTTCAGTTTGTTTTTACTGTTAATTTTCTTATGATATGTTTTCAATACACACAAGTACAACACATTCAAAACCTATAACTAAATGTTTACATAATTACTTGAATACTTAAAATTTAGTAATTCATACTATTTAAAAACATATAAATATTTGTACCATGTAACTTTAATTTTAAGCATCCTTATTGTCAAACTGTATTTAAGTCTGGCTCGTTGATATTTTTACTATTACTACTAATTGATATCTTTCATTCTCAAATTATAAATACTCAAGTTTCTGTAAACATACAATGACATATAAAGTATGAAATAAATAAAAAAGGAAAACATGCTTAGGGATTGGTAAAATGTATTTTCAAAATAGTCCCTCAGGGCTTCCCTGGTGGCGCAGTGGTTGAGAGTCCGCCTGCCGATGCAAGGGACGCAGGTTCGTGCCCCGGTCCCGGAAGATCCCACATGCCGCGGAGCGGCTGGGCCCGTGAACCATGGCCGCTGAGCCTGTGCGTCCGGAGCCTGTGCTCCGCAACGGGAGAGGCCACAACAGTGAGAGGCCCGCGTACCGCAAAAAAAAAAAAAAGTCCCTCAATAGCCTAGAGTTTATAATCTATACTAAATCATACCCAACAAACATATTGAACCCTTGCTATGTATGTGTACAACATTCAGAATTGACCTATAAAATAACTAATACTTAAATTTTAAAATAAATATAGCCATTATAAGCAGAAACCTAAAGTTTATATACTCATTTCAGTTTCCCACAATTATAGAAATACTAATTCCAAATTAACCTTAAACTGAGCCATGCTATGAAGTGTGTTTCTATTTCATATTTCTTAGGTGTTTCCTAATTATCACACGAAAATAGACTATGTCTGTTTTCTTCCCTCCAAAAATCAGGAAATTTTATTCTCTGTACACAATCAGACAATAGACTTGAAGGAAATAACAAAAGGCTGTGCAAATAGACTAGTACATGACTGTGGCTAAGGACAAAGTAATCCCTTAAGGGAAAAAAATATCAAACTGGTACGTTTTGGAGGCTGATCTCCAGTCTTTGGTGACAACACCAGAAGGGAACATCATCAGGAAGACTACTGAAAATGTCAACCGTCCATTCATGGCACCACAAACGATGATAAAGGCTTACTGTGATCCCAGCATTGTTCTATGTTCCATAGGACCAAGAGAAAAGTGTTAGGACATGATTCCTACCCACGACTAGCTGGAGAGGTGAGACAAGGAAACAACTAGAGAATCATAAGAAAATATTAGACCAATCTTACGCACGGAAGTAAACGAGATAATTGTGGCTGACTAGTCATTAATGATTGGTGGTTCGTCTGAGTAGTTATTAGTCTCACAACATTTGATAGAGAAGGTAAGTCTAAAATCAGACACTGAAGGCACGACACAGCTGGATTGTCCTGACGAGGAGAAAGTAGATTATCATAGGAAAAGCCCGGACAAGGGGACAGAGGAAGCGGATGTGAGCATCAGAGGCAGGATTCATCAGGTACAGCGAGAACTTGCATCAAGAGTAAATGGTTGATAAACTTGTCCAGGTTATATGGAGCCAGAGAATAGAGGGCTTTGACGTTAAATAAGATATCAGAATTTGAAAGGTAACAGGGAGTCAATGAAATTTATTGTGAGTGACATAACACAATATTTAAGTATTTGATTCCCTTATAGTTTTCATAAGTAACTCCTGAAATTAATTCAACCAGAAAGATAGGTACCTTATAAATAAAATTATATCCGCCTTGGAATAGTGGGAAAAATGACTTAACACTGCATCAAACGAGGTTAATATTCTCTGCAGGGACAAAAATATTTAAACCAAGAAATCCAGACTACTGATTTAAATCTTGATTTAAACAAATTTAATTTCCACTAAATTTAGAAAGAAGATTGTGGAATTAAGAGTTTTTAGCCCAGGAAGATGAAGACTGAGAGAGGTTGTGAACTCATAAATGGAATCAGTTTTATCTTTATAGTTTATAAAGTCCTTTCTCTCTATATATTAGTTCATTTGCCCTTCACAATCACTTGTGTACGTGAAGCAGAGCAGATATTTTTATCTCAATTTTTCAGATGAGAAATTGAGATGCCAAAAGTTAAGCAGCTGTCAAGTTTTAAAGCAAACCAGAACCAAAAATTTGGATTCTCGTCCTCTACAACAGAAGAAAATAGACTCTTTTTTCAGACAATTCAGAATATTAGGAGTTGGGTACATGTTAAAAGCTGAAAGAAACAGTAAACAATATAATTTATAAAGTACTATCTTTCTTAGATATGGCAGTATGGTAGGAATAATCAAGTGATTATCAAAAAAGCTGAACATAGTTCCATATCTACTACTAATATGCAGTAGGTGGCTATGGATAAACTGTCTTATCTCACTTGGTCAGTTTCTCAATCAGTAAAATGAGGAGGGCAGAATGGAAGATCCTCAAAGTCCTTCTGCTTCTAGAATTCTAGGATCTCCTGTGTGTGCATCACTCATTATTTCAAGAGCTGGCTGAATATATTTCAAGGGCTGAAAATACCAGGTCTGGCTGCAACCAAAGCAGTGTAGTAAAAAATACTGCACAGGGCTTCCCTGGTGGCGCAGTGGTTAAGAATCCGCCTGCCAATGCAGGGGACACGGGTTCGAGCCCTGGTCCGGGAAGATCCCACATGCCGCGGGGCAACTGGGCCCGTGAGCCACAACTACTGAGCCTGCGCGTCTGGAGCCTGCGCTCCACAACGAGAGGCCGCGACAGTGAGAGGCCCGCGCACCGCGATGAAGAGTGGGCCCTGCTCGCTGCAACTAGCGAAAGCCCTCGCATAGAAACGAAGACCCAACACAGCCAAAAATAAATAAATAAATAAATGTTTAAACTCTCCTACGATAAATTCTCTACCTGACCTTTCATCTTTATAAGCTCGGTACTTCCTCTCTGTTACTCAAACTCTATTTAAAAAAAAAAAAAAAAAAAAAAAAAATACTGCACAAAGCAATGCAGTAAAAAATATATGGTTAATAGATGAATGTCAGATTAACTGAATGAATGGACAGGTTAGATCATGGTACCATTTCCAAGGTTCAGAGACTTCTTAGGGGTCCATAACGTCCTGGTGCATTGGATGGAGTAGATCAAAATTCCATCAGATTCTCAAAGGAAACTAATGACTTGAAAACAGTTAATAACTCTTGTTTGGATAAAGGAATAAGTCTTAGTTGCTAGAGAAATTTAGGTAATCAACTCTGGCCATCTGAGACTACCATCATATGGTAACTATACTTCTTCCTTAGGTTAATTCATGATATTCCTCTCCAAGGTGGAAAACTCGACTGAATGGACACTGTTCTAACCTAGCATGGTCTTTGCTATATTTCTTTGGCATGGAAGGGAGATAAATCCTAAAAGCTTTTTGTCCTTTGAAAAGGAAAATTTCAAGATACTGTCTTTCTAAAGAAGAAACAATATCTCCGTGTTGCGTTTCTCACGTGCTCACATTTGACGGTAGAAAGTGAAAATATGCCAACATTTAACTCCCTAGAATATGACTTACGATGTTTCACATACTGCTTCCTTCCCAACTAAGTGGCACTATTCCCTTTGGGCTGTCCAGTGAAAACAGCATATATATGCGTTATGGGCTGAGTTACATCCACCTAAAATTCATGTGTTGAAGTCCTAACTCCCAGTACCTCAGGATGCAACTATTCGTGGAGAAAGTCTTTAAATAGGTAATTAAGTTGAAATGAAGTCATGAGGGTGGCGACTAATCCAATATGACTGGTGTTCTTATAGAACATTAGGATACAGACACACACAGAAGAAAGACCATGTGGGAACACAGGGAGAGGACACCATCTATAAGCCAAGGAGAGAGGCCTCAGAAGAAACCAACCCTGCTGACATCTTGACTTTGGACTTCCAGTCTCCAGGACTATGAGAAATAAATTTCTGTTGTTTAAGCCAACTAGTCTGTGATACTTTGTTAAGGCAGCCCAAGTAGAGTGTTAGAGCCACAGATAATGCCGAAGCAGGGTGATTTAACATCTTCTCCAGTTCTTCCCTAAAACATGTCTCAAAATACACACCTCTGGCTCTACCATACTCCATAGAGCTTAATGAAGTCCTTAACTAAGTATCCCATGACTTTAGCATTCTTCCTGGGACATAAAATTAAGTTATAGGCTTTGTAGTTAAAACACCTAATTGACTAGTTATTTTAGTGAATTTACTATAGAAAATGTCTCTTAGAGGTTTAAAAAATTGAAGATCAACTTAACAGTGAATTAATGTTAACAGTCATATTTTACCCTAGGAGTATAAAAATTTGCGTTAAAATGAAATGTACTGAAAGATATCACACAGGGAGGTAGTAAAGCCCACATTCATCATGGTAACAGAGATCCATGCTATCTGTTCTTCAGTGAGTTTATTAAGAGCCTCAAGCACACAATGGCTATTTGATTATTTTTTAAAAAGACACTGTTATGATATTTGTCAGTATTGAAAGATAAAAGATTTTTCTAATCAAAAGAATAAATGAAATTTTAATTAACTGAAAGCTCTTGAAAGTTCTTGCATCTATCATTTACTTCTTATACAGAATCAATCAGCTGCTAAACCATGCGTGCATTTATGAACTATCATCTATCTTCTTTCTCTCTAAATCAAATAAAAAACTGATAAGCACAAATTTTCATACAGCTAATTAACAGAAAATAAAATTTAGAGTTCTAATTTTCTTATTTCATCTTTGCATACTTTAACCCCCTACCAGAAGAATGAATAATTCTTAATGTTTCAGAAATATCAGCCCACAGCAGGTCTTTCTAGAATTGATTATTTTACAAACGCATTGTCACATTTCAAAAAGCCAAATTAATGGCAAATGAGTTATGCTGAAAGCTGGGAGTGCTCTTTATGTAACAGTGAGCATCTAATTAAATTACAGATATTGGAGTGTCCTATAGTATAAATTATTTAAAACACCATATATACACATAACCACCACTGCAATAAAAAAAGCTAATACCAAAAGAGAAATTAAATCCTTTTAATTGCCAAATTGCTCTTAAGTTGTCATACAAGAAATGCAGAGTGGATTATTATGAGCCAACAAATTTTAAAATTCATAACAGTAACTACAAAATTTTGTCTTTTGAAAAAAGAAATACTATAAAACATTATGGAGGAAGGAAATCGGACTTCTTTCCATTAGGTTTCCCCTAGCATGGTGACTAAAAAGACTACAAATTTGACAGCCTTTATAAATTGAAGCAAAATGTTAAAAATCGTAGATGGACATTCTTTTTTGTTCTATTGTTGGTTAAGAGCTCAATGTTTGGAAAGTCGTTCCTTTTCAACAATTAACATAAGTATTTCCACTGGGAAAAGGACTTTGAAAGAAAGTATTTTCTTAAAAATTCACTTAAAAAATGTAGACATTTTGCACTATCAACATGTTTCACCCAATGACTGTATTTTAATGGGAAAAAATGCACTTACGTATCATATACATTGAGTAGCCAGTTGAGACACATATCCACACAGAGAGGAACGTTGACCAGATTTTTATGCATTTGTTCAAGGCCATCATAAATTGTTGTCAGACAGTTGATGACATCTGGAACACTAAGAAGCTGATCGTTTTGGTTCAGCTTGTGCTGTTTGAAAACTTCATTTGTTGTATTCAACTCTAAGAGATCCACTTCAGGTGAGAAAAAGGAATATGCACAGTCATTACATTATAGAACAACACTGAAACAAAACCACTGCCAGTCTTGAGTTTTTAGCTTGATTCTTCAATTTAAGAATCCATCCTTTTTAGCTAATTTCAATTTTTAAAGAAATAAACAGCATTTCCATTCTTACATCTCTAAACTCTTCTTTTATCCACATCTCTTACGTTTATGCTTTTGAACCTAAACTCTGCCACTTTTCAATATGACCTCGCTTTTCACTCTTTGGAATGTAAATTTTTCCACCTTTACTTTCGTGGCTTTCCTCTCTTCAGCTTCTTTGTACTTTTAAATGTAGGAAAGGCATAAATCTCTAAGTCTAATCCTAACGGTAGAACAGCTAAAATACGACACTGCTCTTTTTCCTCATTTTTGAGAACAGCCAGCTCACCTCTCATTCATCCTTTATATCACTGTGTAACTATCATTCTTAAACAGTTTCTCCACATGCACATCATGAGATACAAAGTTCACTGAAGATATTCCGTTAATAAAACAGGTTTGGAGAAAAATAACCGTTCTCCGCCACCTACTGAATCAAGCCTGATCTGTAAGGCCCTCAAAATCTGGCTCTAACCTGGGTTGCTTCCCATGATCCTTTGGCACATAGGCAACTTGTAGCTAGGTAGGATTAGAGGAGGTTCACAGTACAGGTCCACCCATCCACGGCTCTTCATGTATTTGCTCGCATTCCTTGCCCTTCATGGACAGAACCTCTACAATGGGCATGGCTGGTGCTAGACTATGCAGGGTGGGCACATAAGGATAAAGTGGAGCCCTGCTCTCGAAGATGGCCAGTCTGAGAAGGAGGATAAGCATACTGATAATTTCACTAAAAGGGGTGGAAATGCCCTAAAAGAAGAAGACGGAAGTTTCTATGAGAGCTGTTACCACCAGGGGAGTGGAAGCAGCCTAGAAAAAGCTCCCTGGAAAGGTGGGATTTGAAATGGACCTTAAAAAATAGCTAAGATAGGGCTTCCCCGGTGGCGCAGCGGTTGAGAGTCCGCCTGCCGATGCAGGGGACACGGGTTCGTGCCCCCGTCCGGGAAGATCCCACATGCCGCGGAGCGGCTGGGCCCGTGAGCCATGGCCGCTGAGCCTGCGCGTCCGGAGCCTGTGCTCCGCAATGGGAGAGGCCACAGCAGTGAGAGGCCCGCGTACCGCAAAAAAAAAAAAAAAAAAAAAAAAGCTAAGATACAAGAGATCCATATAAAGCAAGGAAAGAATTCCAGGAAGAGAGAACTGCTCGAAAAAAGACAAAGAATTCAAGGAAGTCTGGGCAGCTCTGGGAACCGATGATGGCAGTGTGGATGGTGTGTGGTCACACATGGGTGGCACATAGTTACCGTGAGATAGACGCACCGAGCTCAGGGGGCAGGCCATGTTGGCCTAGGGGCGCCCTCCAAGGCCAGGAGGAAGAGTTTAGACAAAGAGAAGAACATTACATAATCTTTCCCTTCAATCAACTTTGAGTCATTCATTAGCTAACTGAAAACAGGAAAACATACTAGATTATCAAACTGCCATGTATCTATACATTTACTGAGTGTGGAGATGACTCTTCTAAATCTAAACATGTAGGTTTGGAAAATTACAGAACCACAGGAGCTTTAGGTCTGCTCATGGAAATTACTGCTTTATAAAATTCTTCCCCATCTTCATACTTAACTTTTTAACGTTAAAAAAATAAACTTGGGAAAACATTTTTTTATATATAAACAACTACTTCCTCTTTGCATGATACACAACTGTTCCCTCACAAGCATGACATATTTTGACAGTTAAGTAAAATGAACAAACAGCTTCCTTTGTATTTTTCTATTTTTAACCATTGAATAACCACTAATTTTGAATTTTTTTAAAAAAATAAATTTATTTATTTATTTTTGGGTGCACTGGGTCTTTGCTGTGTGCGGACTTTCTCTAGTTGCAGTGCGCGGGCTTCTCATTGCAGTGGCTTCTCTTGTTGAGGAGCACGGGCTCTAGTCGTGTGCACTTCAGTAGTTGTGGCATGCAGGCTCAGTAGTTGTGGCTCGCGGGCTCTAGAGCGCAGGCTCAGTAGTTGTGGTGCACGGGCTTAGTTGCTCCGTGGCATGTGGGATATTCCCGGACCAGGGCTTGAACCTGTGTCCCTTGCATTGGCAGGCAGATTCTTAACCACTGCGCCACCAGGGAAGCCCTAATTTTGAATTTTTTAAATACACTTATGAAATGTGTCTACTCTAGCTGCTTAAATACCATAGAATGATTTTTTCCCCAAAATTATCTACAATGGAAAAGAACTGCTTTAAAATTATGCAGATTAAAATTATTTTTAAAACAACTCAACAGAGAGGTCATTTTTTTTTAAAAGAGAGAAAGACACAAATATAGAACACACACGTCTAGACAAAAGATCAGTCCGTTTCCTCTAGATGTCAAATACATCACTGGTAAAATTTCAGCTAATTACAAAAGTAACCTGTGTACGCTTCACAAGAGTTCGAGATGGTGTCAGAAAAAAAAAAAAAGAACCATCTGGAATTTTCATCGTCATTTTTACCTCATTTCTTGGCACTGTACACTATTTTCAATTATAAACTTCCAGAGGGCAGGAGTAAAATTCAAATTCATTCTTCACAGTACTTGACAAAGAGAAGTGCTTAATAAATGACAGTGGCCACAGAACTATAATTCCTCACAGATATAAAGAAACATATTCAAATACTGCCAAAATGCTCTAAGTTTTCTGAATTTCAACACTAATTATGCCAGCAACACAGCACTGCTATTACATCCCTACATGGCCTAAAGGTGACAAAAGACCAAATTCCAAAAAGACCACTTCCTGAATCAGGCTGCCCTTGTATTTCTTCTGGAAAAGCCTCCTTTGTGATACACTTTGTAGCTGTGACAGTAATTTGCCACATCCCACAGACTATTATGTCTTCAAGTTTTAGTGATTTACTCTGACACTTTGCCTTCGTGCTTAAGCCAGGAATACATCTCCCTGAAGTGTGTCACATTTAGGTACCTTTAAAGACTGACTACATTTAAGTCACAGAAAATTATGATTATCTCTTTTCAAAGGGAGACAAATGACAGCTCAGTCATGCAGCAAATGAAACAAATAGCAGAATCACTTTCTACCAACTTTCAGGCTTTTCTTTAAGCCCACAATGAGGCAAAGGGGGTTGAATGGAATTGGATCATCATTCCCCTGTTCTGCAAAGACACACACTGTTTAGCATCCGACCTTGGGCTTCTGTGACTCTCCTCCTCTCTGTTTGACTGTCCCTTCTTCGCACCTTTCCTATCTCCTCTTCCCCGGACAGCTCAGAAACGTCAGTGGCACTCAAGGTCTCATGTCTGCCCTTTCCCTCTATAAACCTGATGCTCTCATTCACTTTCATTACTACAGTTATTACTTCTCTCTGGATGACTCCAGGTTCTGTTTTCTCATCCTGATCTCCTGCTTGAATACCTGATCCACATTCCCGCTGCTTTGTTCCCAACCAGAGCTATAGTATCGTCTTCCAGGAATCTCCACCTTAATATGTCCAAATAAAGGTCTTGCCTTTTTGTTATGCAGAAATCCAGTAATGCTGTTACTACACAGACCACGAGTCTGCGAATCCCAAGATATCCTACCACGCTCCTTCTTGCACACCCTGCAATCTATCAAGCACCAAATCCTCCCAATTATTAGCTCTCCTTCCTCCTTACAAATCCATGCCCTCATCTCCCCTCCTATGCTCAGCCTCCATCCCCTTTCACCTGAACTCTACTTGTCCTCTCTTCCCTTGGTCCTTTGATCTTAGATATCGTCTAACGCATTACATCCACGACTGGCCCTATGTCCTAACTTACACAAAACAGAAAACTGTTCTATAGCACCCCAATCTGTAAAGAAAATATCCAAACATTAAACACAACATTGTGAGAGCTTGAGGAACAAAAAACTAAGGGAATCAGAGAAGATTTCTTTAAAAATGACCTTAAAACTGGACCTAAACTGATTTTAAGGACGTTTCAGAACACTGGACAAACTAGCTCATAAGCTACTCCATTTAGACTCCATTATTACATGATGTTCCCTGAACTCCATCCAAGCCTTTGATTCTTAAGAATATAACTCCCTTCCTTCTTACCCTTGATTACAGCCATGTGCCTAAATCCTGTGCCTAAATCCTATGTGGCTTTTAGATCCTGGCTGATATACTTCCTACTCAAGGAAGCTTTGCCTTACTCTTCACAATGAAGGGAATCTCTGTCAGTATTTCCCTTTGGCTTCTCTGTTGCTGCCTAGCACATAAAGTTTTTAAATCAAAACACAAAAGAATATGTATAATACATATGTGTGGTCTAAACAAAAATAATAGGACAGGCTCCCATTAATTCATTACACAGCTATAGAAATAGGCTATCACTGTATGTTGGAAGCTCGTTGGAAAAATCTCCTTAATTACATCCCCTCACAATCACAGGGAGAACCACTAATCATTGTATTTCACTTTAAATTTCTGAAAGTATATATGTGTCCCTAAATAACAGAGCACTTAGTTCTGCCTGGTTTTGAACTATATAAATAAATGGAATCAAACGGTACAAATTTCTTCTGCTACTTGATTTTTTTCACGCAACTTTGTAATTCTAAGATTCAACCATGTTGATGCTGATTACTAGTTTATTTTTGCTGCTGTATATCATATTTATGAATATGCCAAAATGAAACAAATGTTACTATTAATAAGTGCTGCTATAAATCCTATACATATTTCCTGGAGTACTCCGATAATTTTCAAACTCAAAGCATTCACCCATGGGGACTTCCCTGGTGGCGCAGTGGTTAAGAATCCGCCTGCCAATGCAGGGGACATGGGTTTGATCCCTGGTCCAGAAGGATCTCACATGCTGCAGGGCAACTAAGCCCGTGAGCCACAACTATTGAGCCTGTGCTCTAAAGGCCGCGAGCCACAACTACTGAGCCTGCGTGCCACAACTACTGAAGCCCGTGCGCCTAGAGCCCGTGCTCCACAACAAAGAGAAGCCACCGTAATGAGAAGCCCATGCACTGCAACAAAGAGTAGCCCCCGCTTGCTGCAACTAGAAAGAGCCCGCGCGTAGCAACGAGACCCAACGCAGCCAAAAAATAAATAAATGAATAAATAAATTTATAAAAAAAAAATCATTCACTTGTGTCCTAGGAGATTGCTCTGTGCCAGAGACTGTATGAGGCCTGAAGTGGAGAAGAAAGCAGACTCACCCCTCACATAGAAGATTAGTTCATTTGGAGAGACACACAGTAAGTAAGTAAATACATAGAATATCAAATATTACGACAAGTGCCACATAAGAAAAGAACGGAACCTATGACATGGAAAATCAGGAGTGACCTAGTTTGGAGTAGAGTAGCCAAGAAAGACTCATTAGAGACGGGTGAGTTAAACTAGGACCTAAAAAGGAAAAGAACGCACCAGCCACAAAGAGCTAAGACAGGAGCTCTTCAGGCAAGAGGAACAAAATACAGAGGTCACCATTTCAATGTCCACTAGAACTGTGAGAGCCCGCTGCGGGCCGTGGTGAACGAGGCGAATGGAGAGACTGGCCAAGGCAAAGGCCGTTCTGTGCTGAGGGCAGCAGGATCTGTTGTAAGCAAGGGGGTTGTGTCCACGTGTAACGTGCTATCTCCAAATTTGCGTTCCTTGAGTGTGGGAACCAAGTCTTTGTATATTGTTTTATCGCTTGCACAGTCTTGGACCCCGATAAATGAATGAACAATGACAGTAACAACAGTGTGCCCTCTTTGCTAGGACACTGCCGGGTGGAGATTCACGTGAAATGAGAGGCAACCGTTGACCTAAAGCAGGTGTCGACACAGATGGGGCAATCTTCCTCACAATTATCTGTCACACAAAGCCACGCAAGAGGTGCTGATGGGAGAAAAAGTCGTAACAGGCCATCATAAAGTTCTGGAAAAACTGGAGGCAGGTGGGATTAGCTTGTAAATGTTTCCAAAAGAAGTAAATTTTTAACAGAATTTGGGAGGACTAAAGGGTTACAGACGATTGCAGAGGAAGAAGGGTCAGGGCATTTCGAGTAAACAGAAAGGATGGGAGTGGAAGAAGCAGGTTAATCATAAACAGGTAGCTGGGTCAGTGGTGCCAAGGCCCCGCTAGGAGAGCACTGGGGTCAGGAAGCAGCGGGGAAAGTGGCAGCCAGGTGGCCCTAAAGACATCACCTCGAACGTTTACAATCGAACACAACCCAGCATGTTTCCAAGTGTGCGTTACTGAATGTCGTTTAGTTTAGAGGTGGGAGGCATCTCTCTTCTGCTCCTCTCTGGTTTGGAGGGATGAGCTGAAGGAGTTTTTTCTTTAGGACTCAGAAGAACCCACAGAAGAAAACAGCAAATGCATTCATATGTTTATCTGCCCAGAAGTATTACTAAAAACTGGGCCCATGTTCACAGTGATACAAAGCAGTCTCCCATCAATGGAGATTCTGTGGCTGAGTCATTTGTCCTCATTTTATAGCTCATCAGGCCTGAGAAGTCCTTCCAGGTCTGTCAGCTAGATTCTGGACATGCAGCTGAGTCTCTTTCAAAACTGCTGTCACCCTGGCCCGACTGAGCTCACTGAAATCCCTTCTGAGTGCTCCTAACTCACTTCCTATTCCCTTACGGCTCAACGTACAGACCACGGGCCAGAGTGTGCTGGCTTTGTATTTTGAGACCGGTCATTCCGCCGTACTTGCTGTGACCACTACAACCTGCCAATGATTTCTGGGGCTCCAAGGATCACGGGCTTCCACGCCATCTCAGCCTCTCGTCCATCGCCTCATCTGGAGGTGTTTTTCAGTCCTTCAGACAGCTCTTCCACACGTAGCTTGTTTCTCTTATTCTAAAGTTTTGCGTTACTATATTTTCTCGGAATGATTCTACGCTTCTCTTTCCTCAGCTCTCCTCATGTGACCAGCTTAAAATGTATTTCTAATTTCTACTAACTTACAGATCAGGTTTTTAACCTTAGTATATCATTTTTCTAAGGGTATTCTGCAAAGCTTCACTGAACAGCCTAGACATACAACAACTGTTCAAAGGCAGCAAACAGGACTATTTGGAATTATTCAAATTATGCTGTTGTAAACGTATAGGCAAATGTTACTTTCCATATTAACTAACTGACAAAGCCTAAATGTTCTTTGAGTAGACTCAATCATTAAAACTGCAACCACAAATAGAATCCAGACAGCTTAAATCTATACTCTATTACAAGCATTCATATATATACTTAAATTTAGGTTATGGGGAAAGGAATAATCCTTTAGTACAACTATCACAGACTATCACTCTGAACATACTCTCTACAGGTTAAAGTTCATGTTGATAACATTAAATGTCTCAAGACATGTTTAAATGAACACAGAGCCCTTTATCTAATATTCTAGGTACCAGTTCAAATTTGGGTCAGGAATGCCATTTTTCAGTGTTCCTTTATTATATGATTGCACTGGATCAAACTGTTTGGAATCCTACACTTCCAAATCCAAAGTACTAAAAAGGCAATGATCTACTACTTTGATTCCTTGACTTAATCCTTTTAAATTGGGCGGCAGCATAATTTTTGAAAAAGCTTTTAATGTGACTCCTGTATTTTGGTTAACTTCGTTCTCCAACTGAGAATGGCATATGCTCATTGGTTTTACTACTGCACGCATGCTGATGGTGCGAATAATAAAGCATTCATAGAAACACAGCCAACTCCTTGAGGGAGGTACACTGAAGATCAGATTAACTCCACAAACACATCACCCTCTTCATTTATCTTTGTCTTAAAAAAAAACAAAACAAAACAAGAAAGGCAATCCAAATAACAGAGTGATTAACTTTGGCAGAATAAACTCACAACATAGTGCTTTTTGTAGTCTTCGGATTTTGATGGCTGTACGGTAGGCAGAGAAACGTACATTATTCAGGTCAGCTGAAATGGGAAACAGAACACATTCAAAACATGCTTATGATTTAACTTACATTGAATGGCAAGAATATATTTGTTTACTTCAGTGATGGAAAAGTATTATGTCTGTTCACATGAAAAGGTCTATTCCTAAAATCTACAACATTTAAGAAAATAATTAAATGTTCATTAGCACCATGGTGAGATACTTTCCAAAGCAGTGCTACACAGATTTCAAGAAAGCATTTTCAAAAAGGAAATGGAGGGAAATGAGGAAAAGGAAACACAGCCTGTTGACTTTCCATGGCCTAATAAATACATCCCACTGTAGGCCAAGGGCCCTGCCTTCTCTACTGCTAAGAGGGATCCTCCTCCAGGGCATCTTCCCCAAGGACAATCAGTTTTCTGTCAACTAGGCTGTCCATTTCACTACTCACAAAGCTAGTCTTATTTCTATGCTCCTTCTGTCCTGATCGATTTGCTTCCTCTGCCCTTTTATCAATCTGGTTAAAATTATACTATAATCAATACTCAAATCTTTAGAAACAATAGATTAACTCCAGTTAATAATATTGTATCGTATATATAAAAGTTGCTAAAAGAGTAGATCTTAAAAGTTCTCATCACAAGAAAAAAAACTATGTAACTATGATGATGGATGTTAATTAGACTTAACTGTGTTGATCGTTTCACATATATACAAATATCGAATAATTACGTTGTACACCTGAAACTAATATAATGTTATATGTCAATTTTATCCGAATTTTAAAAAAATCTTAAAGATTTAGCATCAAGTTGAGAAAGAAAAGACACCGGAATTTCTTTCTCTGTCTCCTTAAAGACAAGAGTATCCGTATGAGGGCCTAGAAGAGTTAGAAGAAAACTCAGAAATCATCAACGTTGGCCTCTTTGTTTTACCAACTAAACAATCCAGTGGCTTTTCTCTTGCTTGATCAACCTTTGCAGCTGTCCTCACCTACCCAAACAGAAGCTCACACAGAAGCCTGATATTTAAAGAGATGAAAAGGAGTGCCCCCTCCTTGCTGAAATGGGAGTGGGCATGAGAGCTTTGGGGTGCCACTCTCCCTCTCCAGCAGCACCTTAGCTCCCCCCAAAAGAAAACTCTTTCAAAGCCACTGGAATGACCTAAGGGAAGCAGCTAAATAATCAGTTCAAAGTCACATTCTACTAGAAATCTACAAGCTCATAATTCTCATCTCACGTGTTTTCATGCATTTTGATATTAAAATGAATTTAGCTTTTAATGACAACTTAGACAAAATGAAACTAGGCAAGCTAATTTAATAATATTTACTAAATAAAAAGTGAGCGAAAAGCAAATTTAAAGCACTGGATTAGAGGCTGCTGTACTCTAATTGTTTTTGTTTTCACTCAAAGCTGAAGTTTAAGATGACTCAATATGAGAGAGGTAAAACAAATTACACTCCTTTTAAAATCAACCTTCTTTGGCTCACACCATTTCAAACCCTGCATTCTCTTAAGAAGAAAGGTAAAATCTGTTTATTGCATTGCCCTTAGAAATTCAACGGCTTTCACATGCCCATGACATGATCCTTTAAACATAACATGCCATGTAAGGAAAGATGGTGACTAGTGTCCATTTAAGAATATTCAACTCTCAGTTGTTTAGGTTAATTCATTACTATTAACTAAAATAACACTCACCAAGAGATTGAAAGAGTTCAGTCATTTTAGGATGATCCCAAGAGGTTGTCTGTGTTTGATGACTGGAAAAAAACAGTAATATATTTAAATAAAAGAATGTATAAAATAATAACTGTCACACAGAAAATATGCAAATAGGATTTTTATTCAAATTTTTAAGAATACATGCAAAATTATCCCCCGATGGATCACTCAGAAACCTTATGCCCAGTTATTACTTAATATATGAAACAACAGATTTTTATTTGAGCAATTATATCATGAAACTATGCATGAAATAATTCGCTTTATCTATTTCAAAAAGCATTACAACTAAAGATTAAAACCTAGATATAAAATGTGACTGTCATGGACCCTGGAGACTCAGCCTTGATGTAGCCAGATCAGCGTAGGCTCCAGAATAATTCTACTCATGTTCCGTAGATATAGATTCTCATTCAGAATAAATCCTCTGAGAGCAGAAGTGCTCTGAAGACTTGCTAAACTTTAGAAGTCCTAATCAGATTTCTAAAGAACAGAGAAATAGTTTAACTGTGAATAACATCACCTCACAACCTACTGAGTCTTCCCCCTCTTTAACCTTGAGTCTTTCTTTCTTCAGTGTAAATGTGCCCTTCTTCCCCGTGGGGACTCACTCAGAAACCTAGAGTTGGTACAAAGCTTATCTTAAGTGAGTCAACAAATGCAGAAAGAAGCCTTGTCAGAGCTTCCTTTATCTGACTTAAAAGTAGCATCTTCTTGGAAATGAGGCTACCATAAAAATCCTCTCAGGAGAGTTTCAGGGCTATGAAGAAGACAAAAAACCACTAGCACCTGCACAAACAAACATTATCACAAACTTTCTTATCTCATGTTTGTTCTCCTAAAGAAACCTACTGGTTCTTCTCATAGGAGCCTTTTCTCCCCAATTCCTTTCCCCTACTAAATTGAATATATAAGCCCCAAATTCCAACTTCCTTTTTGAGTTACTCATCACTGTATGTAGATTGCATCCATAAATAAACTCTGTTCTCTTGCTAATTTGCCTTTTGTCAGTTTAATTTAGAGGTCACCAGAAATTGAACCTAAGAGGGTAGAGAAAAAAAATTGTTTCTCCTCCCTGATATGCTCTTCATGAGTATCTGGATTCTCCACTCCCCTTACATATGTGTTTCTCTTTTGTCATTTTAACGTCACACTCCTCTCTCAGCTCTCAGACTTCCCTGGTTAATCAGTATTCTTTATAGGTATTGGAACAGTTTTCTTCATGATCCTTATTCTTCACTTCAGCAGCAAGATTTTATACTTCCTCTTTTTCTGTAAATTCCAAAACTAATTAGAAGTTTTGGGGAATAAGGTAAGGGTAATAATACAGATGAATGTAGTGCTTACGTTAGGTTCCTTCTTTGCGTGTGTGTGTGTGTGTGTGTGTGTGAACAGCTCTTCAGTGGGTCAGTGGCCTTATTTAAAAATAGTTTACTGTCCATTATCTAGGTCAGAATAGAGTAATAACATTTAATAGTACTCCAAAGACTTCTTGGATGACACTCAGTTTTTTTTTTTTTTTTTTTTGCGGTACGCAGGCCTCTCACCGTCGTGGCCTCTCCCGTTGCGGAGCACAGACTCCAGACGCGCAGGCCCAGCGGCCATGGCCCACGGGCCCAGCCGCTCCGCGGCATGTGGGATCCTCCCGGACCGGGGCACGAACCCGTGTCCCCTGCATCGGCAGGCGGACTCTCAACCACTGCGCCACCAGGGAAGCCCGACACTCAGTTTTTATAAAACTGTTTAGTAAGCTAAGTGAAATTGCACATTTGACAAGAGACAGTGATATTAAAATATTCATACAATCAAATTTCAGGGAAATTCATGTTTAAAACCTATGCAATATATCAAGAAGTGGGGCATGTAACTGCGAAAAGAACATAATCGATGTTATTGTACACAGGTAACAGAACCCCCAAACAACTCATAATTTGCTTTGAAAAATACTTCAAGTTTAGATTTGAAATTAGGTATGTAAAATGTCCTGGAAATTCCAAAATCTCAAACAAAATAACTTATGTTCAATGTGAAGGTCTGTCTCTGCAAGAGTTGGAAAGTTGTCTGATTCCTCTACCGGGTTCCTGACACCAATGGGAAGGCAAATATTTCCAAATATTTTGCTACCAAACACCAACCAAATCATCATTCTACCCTTTGACTAAATATCTAAATTGCTCCAAAGACCACAGAGAAAGCACCAAAGCTGTGTGCCCCGATATTTTTACTGTTCATTCATAGTGTGGCCCAAAGCTCGACAGAAATGCAGAATCTCAGACCCCTAACTGTATGGAACCAGAATCTTCATCTCATCAAAATCTCAAGTGATTCATTTGCACATTCAAGTTTGAGAAGTACTGACCTAAAGGGCTCCTAAAGCATGAATGAAAGTACAAAATAAAAAAGACATCTCCAAATTTTGCTAATAAAACAACCTCCTCCCTGCTATTAATAAGAATTAAAGAAGAAAAAAAAAGAATTAAAGAAGGATTTGCTGAAAATACAGTATAATCGAAAGAAATTCATCACAGGCTCCCAGTTTTAAGAGAGCCTACCAGTATTCACTTGATCTCTTGTCTCTTCTCTGGAGTAATTTCAATCCCCATAGCAACACTACTGCTCAGAGACAGACATCCCATCGTGAAGGACCAAACCAGGCTCGAGGACCAAACCAAGGCTCAAGAACCAAACTAAAACTATGAGTAACGCAGAGCCAACTTTATACGGAAACAACAAAATATAAGTACACTTTCTCTAGAATCGCAAGTGTTGCGCTTTGGCAAACAACCTCTATGGTACCACAAGGGACAAACACCACGAAGCAGTCAGACAGAGGACTGAGAATTCACTGAGAACACCCGCTTGCTAATGGCTCTTTTTACTGCAACCACCACTAGGAGCTGAGGGAACACACACATTTGGCAAACAGATGGAAGGAGGGAAACGGCACCTCCCTTTGTGAACTCAATACCAGCTGATTCATTAGGCAGAACTGCCAACGCTGAAAATAAACACAGCCTCTCGTTACGAAAGTACAACTGCAGCTTACCAAACAGCAGTTAAAACAAAAAAAAAGTAGTAGATGCAGTTGGCAGTTGGATTTTCTTTCTTTCATTCTTTCTTTTTTTTAAGTTGCGGGGAGGGTTTTAAAGCAAAATCCACACTCAATCCAAAGGCTCAAAGTATTTGAACAGCTGCAGATCGGTCAGCTCATCCTGCCAAAATGCTTCCACTCCTCCCAGAGGAGGCAACCAAAACAGAATAAAAGAAGCATTTTCCCCCCAAAATAACAACAGTTTAGGTTCTGGCCAATCTCAAATATACTCAAATACTTAATACTGTACAGCTCGATAAACTATAAAGTTGCAATTTTGTTCCTAAAGATCCTCTTTGTAAGAGGGAACAGACACAGGAATCTGTCCAAGAATAAAACAAAAAATTAAAAATCTAACCAAGCATCAATTAGGAGTTAAGTCCAAATCATATGAGGCAAACAACAGAGAGAATATGTAACATATAACTAACTAGGGTGCCCAGCCAGACCAGTTTTGCTTGCGTGGGGAAAAATGGTGACGCCTTTGATGTGGGCCAGAAATTAGTGAGTGATACACCTGTGTGGCTGAGATTATCTCTGGGCTATTTTAAACTCTGCAAAATGAAGAAAACTGATAGCAATGCAAATGGTATTTTGTCCACAAAAAATGCAAATTGTGTCCACTCAAATGCAATTGATTATTGTCCTGATGGATACTGACCAATTGGTCAGCTTTGCATCCATCCTTAATTCATTTTAGCATGCCTAACTTGACTATGAAGACAAGTACTTAGTATTCTCCTTGGAACCTGTTACAACTTCTTACCCATACCCTTATTAATTAGTGAGTTGAATGAAATCTTTGACATATGCTCTTTTTATATTTGTACAAGTCAAGATTTTACCTACTTTAAATTTTATTAAAATTAAAAAAAATTTTTTATTTTTAATTTAGATACAACTGGCATATAACATTGTGTGAGTTTAAGGCGTACAACATGTTGGTTTGATATATTTGTATATTGCAATACGATCACTACTGCAGCATTAGCTAACACCTCTATCCCATCACATAATCATCATTTCCTTTTTTGTGGTAAGAACATTTAAGGTCTAGTCTCTTGGCAACTTTGAAGTTTATCATACAGCACTGGTGTCTATAAATCACTGTGCTGTGCGTTAGATCTCCATTACCTAATTTTTAAAATTATCCTTCAACACCTGGGACAGTTCTGGTTTATACCTGCTGTCACATATGATTATTAAAGTGCCCCTGTACTCTTAAGTGTCCCAGCTGGGATAACACACGACCCTAGAGTTTATGGACTTCGAGGAAATATTAAACCAGTAAGGTTAATAAGTAGCATATGCTTCTACCTATTATTATTCATAATGTATTCTCACAAGCCACAGAGAGTTAAACACAAATAAGATTGTACATCAATGAATAGAACACAAGGAATGTTGTGTCACAACACTGCCCAGTATATAAGACAATGAACCAACAGCAATTTACATGTAACGTTGATAAGATACTAATGTCTAGGCAAAGACTGCTCTGGGGAAGGTACTTTTTAAACGCATTTGTTCTCATTAGAGTGGTCTCATGTTTTCCATTAAAAGATTTTGAGATGGGATCCTGGTTATCCAAAAACTGACACTTTGCCAAACACACTTACTTGTTATCTATCCAATTTTATGTTTGAAACTGGATTTTGTGGGTTTTTCCATTTATCATTCCATTCCAATTTTAAAGGTGTATAAGAGAAAAAAATTGTAGGTGAGTGGGTTAATTAAAAATACAGGTGTGAAAAAAAGAATAGGTATAATGCTCTGGATAAGACAATCACAGAAAGAGAAATATTTCTTCTTTGCTGTACATAGTGAAAGAGAACACACTAGGTGAGGATGTATAACATTAATTACAGTAATAGTCTACTATTCGAGTGCTCAATTTGCACCAGGTACTCTTCGAAACTCTTTCCATGGGTAACCTCAAATCCAAACAATAATTCTGAGTTTGGTGCCAATATTATCCCCACTTTACAAATGAAGGAAACTAGGACAAACTTAGATAACCTGCTCAAGGTCACAGTTAGTAAACAGTGGAAATGGAATCTGAACACAGATGGTCTGATTTAAAGTCTGAGTTCTTAATATGGAAGTGTACTTGCACGATTGGGGTTTTAAAATATTTCCCATGAATCTGTCTAATTTGAGTCTGAGGTCCATCATTATAATCATTACAAACAACCTCATCTCTCTTGCTTCTCTCGCTCATGGCAAAACCCAAGCATGGATCAGCTCAATCACTTGCCGTCTCTGGACGGGAGCAGCTGTGCATGAATACAGCTGGAGAAAATCACTCAACAGACAGAGACTGATTTTACTTTAAGTATTTGGCTTCAAACCTCAAATGTCCAAGTGCTGGCAAATGAACTGCATTCCCTAATAAATGTGCCTCCAGAGGCCAAAACAACAATCTACTACAGCCATTTCTTTCCCCAAACCTAAGTACGTTTCCCGGCCTGCCTAAGTATCATTTAACTGGATCTCACACTTCATTGTAAAAACTAAAAACCATCAGACTAGAATTCCTTCATCTTCCCACCACTACACCAATAAACTTCCCTCCATCTGCCAGATTGTCTTTTTTCCCCCTTTTTAAAATGAGGAGTGATCCCCTCTCCTATGAAAGGTTCTTCCCAAAGATTTCTAAACAACTCTTGTGCAGTTAATCCACTAGTCTCAATAAGACTAGTCTCAGAATGTAAATGTTGAAGGGTCTGCCATCCTTAATATCTCTCTCTCTCTCTCTCTCCCCACCCCCCGACAACAACATACCCCCTATCTTGCATCTATATTTCCTGCTAGCTAGCACCCCTTTTCTCTTCTTTGCAGACAAAATTCTCAAATGAAGAGTCCACATCCTCATGTCCCATTCAGGACTCAACCCACTTCTATTTGATTTCTAACCTCATTCCTCCACCCAAACCGGTCCTGTCAAAATTATCAGTAAACTCCATGTTGTCAAGTGCAATGCCTGCTTTTCTGTCTTCAGCTCGCTAGACCTCTCCTCACAAGTGGGGGAGAATAAGGAAGAGACAATAAACTTCACAAGTAAGTTACACAGTACAGTAGAAGCTGAGAGGTGCTGTGTAAAAAATAGAATCTCCGGAATGAAGTTGACACAGGCGAAATGTAGGCTCTTCGAACACCCTCTTTACATATACTTATACAAGTTATATATAGGAATCAAGCAGGGCTCCCAAGTAATCAAATTTGCATTCAGGTGACTAAAGCATAAGACAGAAAACACATTCTGGCAACCTGATGTGATGTCATTTATCTGAGTAATATCTTTTTAAAGACCTAAGAGGTAACATTTTGGAATTTTTAATCCCCTCAATCTTGGTTCCATCATGCATGAATATACGAAGAATATGGGATACTCCTATCAGTAATATTGATTCTTTCTCTGTGTGTGTGATTGTGTGTTTGTGTGTGCTTGTGTGTGTGACTAGGGTTGAGGGGCCTCTGGGGAGGGGACAGGGGTAGCACATGAGAATGCTGTGCGAGGGTAAACGTTTATGTTCCTCAGGTTATATGTAACTTCTTGAACCTCACAAACACTTTCTACCATTCTCTAGTCTTTTAAAGGCAGAAAATCCAAGGTTATACTTTTAGAAACATAAGAATAAATCTAAGGGAAAACTTAAAGTTTGAATGTCAACATTTCAAGAAAAAAAAAAAAACCCTTCTGTTCAAGATCCAAATAAGATAGATGATCCCACTTGACAACGGATATCATAAAAGCACAACATCTTCCTTAAGAAAATGCCATTGGTTTGTCATAAAAATGAAGACACAAATCAGGAAGACTAAATTGTAAACAATGGATAATTCCAAATCTGTTGGATTCAATTATAAAACTGCTGTTAAAAAGAAACAATAAGCCCAAAATGGAGTCACTTGTGCTACACCCCACCGAGACTTAATACCTAACCTCACTGTAGTTTCAGCCTCTCCCAGGAGTGGAATAAACCAGTCAGTCAGGAATGTCCTGGTCAGCACTAGTGAGGGAATCTATATAAGAAGACTATTGCATTCCCTTTCCCACAAAAGAAGATGACCTGGTCTGAACCAGTCCTTTCTTTTATTTTGCTAATAACTTTCTTGTTATCAGCCTCAGCCCCCCCGGTTTCTACAAAAGCCTTCCATTTTGTACAATTCCTTGAAGCTCCTTTCTCTTTACTAGATGGGCTTCTGTCCCCAATTCATAGATCGTTGAATAAAGCCAATGAGATCTTTAAATTTACTCAGTTGAATTTTGCTTTTTAACAATGTACTTAAAATTATTTCACATGTAGGATACAAAATAGAAATTGTATCTATTTCAAAGATACAATCATGTAAAGGGCTATAAAGAAACACAGGCTACAGCACACCCCAAAATACAAGTGTCAATACCCCAGGCATGAATGATAGAACAAGACAAGGTTTGTTTGAGTTTGTTTTTAAGTAGAGTTAGTAGGATTAACGACCAAAATGGATATGCCTGGGTGTGAGACGAGATTCAGGTGACACTTGTTTTGAAGGCACTGGAAGACTGTCTAGAAGAATAAACACAATAAATGCTGGGGAGCCTCTCATCTGGTAATATCTCTACATGGGCCCAGAACTCAGAGGGAGTCCCAATCCCACCCAACTCTACCCTCCTGTCTCTTTAAACCCTCAAACTAGGGAGAATCAGACCATCAACCAACACTCCTGCAGGTCGTCTGTTGTTGCCCTGGGGAGCCCTGTACACTCCTGCTTGGGGGTGTTAACCGCAGGATTATGTTCCCACCAGAGTTCAGTTTATCATTGTATCCTTAGAGTTTGTTTTCAAAGCTGAATTTATATCATTTAGTTTTTTTAAATTTAACTACTTTATCTCTTTCACATATATTTTTAAATGAGAAATTAATTCTAATTTTTTCTATAGAGTTGTATTGAATCTTCTATTGTATCATTTCAGCTAATAATCAGTACAGAAAAAGATATTCTATTTATTTCACAATTTTCACATTATTACTTCTGTACTATTGCTAATTGTAATGACTATTTAAAAATTTAATCAGTACAAATTCAAGTACAGATATCTTTTATTTTTCCTTCCCTTAATGACCCCTCAGTGATCTTCCCTGTACCGTATGGTAGACCTTTATTAATTGCATCCCTGACTCTAAAAATCACACTGTGTAGTAAGGCTGATGGTACTGTTATAATTCAATGTAACTGAGTAATCTAGAAGATTCCAAGCCAAAATTCCACTTCATAGTTATAATAACTCCGGCACCAGCAACGTATGGATCAATGGCAGGAAAGATGGTATCTTCTTAAGTCCTGAACTAGTCAATGTATTTCTAAGACAGTGTCAACTCCACCTAAGTTACCTCAACAAACTAGGACACTGGTAGATAATCTAGTAGTTGCCCATTTGGGGCTGCTGCGCAGCAGGCGGTCTCCTGCTTAGTTTTCTAGTAAGCAAAGGTATGCTCCTCGTTTGTCTGAAGCTGCCTCCAGCTCCAGAAGGTTAAGCGATCCCAAGGTGCTTACGTTCTTTCATAAAGCAATTTTATTCTTACCTCCTCATCAGCGGAGTTGGCCCAGTGAGGTTTCTTTGTGGTTTTTTTTGCGGTATGCGGGCCTCTCACTGTTGTGGCCTCTCCCGTTGCGGAGCACAGGCTCCGGACGCACAGGCTCAGCGGCCACAGCTCACAGGCCCAGCCGCTCCATGGTATGTGGGATCTTCCCGGACCAGGGCACGAACCCGTGTCCCCTGCATTGGCAGGTGGACTCTCAACTACTGTGCCACCAGGCGAAGCCCAAGGCCCAGTGAGTTTTAAACATTTATTTTCAAGAAAAATAAAGTCACAAACCATTTCTTGGAAAAACAGACTCTCCAGTACATTCTCTTATATTTCTATTTCATTTATTTATTTATCACTAAAACCAAAAACACAAGCCCCATTTCTGGAAAGAGACTCAAAGTGTGTCCCAAGACTTCTCCACTTAAAATTCTGGAACCGAAAAAGATGCCCTCTCCCATCATGATTAAGGAAGAGGAGAGGGATGAAGGCTGCTCTAGGAAGCCTTTCAGAGACAACTAGCTTCCATTATTAGAAATACCTTTGTTATGGATTTATTTTGTTCTGGGATGAGTTTCCTTAACATTTAAAGATAAAATGCTTTATGTTAATTTCTCTTTTTGCTGTTGTTATACCTATACATTTGTTAGCTTTGATTTTCCAGTGAAGCTGGATATTTGAATTTCCCATTGCTGCCACTCCTCTCTGCTCTTATTTAGGGAAGAAATATTTCACCTACATCATCTAAGCAGGGTTCGCAATTCCTCTAAAGAAATAAGCATTAATTCTCTCCTTTAGACTGTGCATACATGAGACAAGTATAGGCAGTTTATGCAAATAAATCGCATGACTGCTATAAAGAACAACTACTTGCTCTCCAAGATTTCATTTGTAACTATAAACTACGTTTTTTTTTTCTAGCAACTGATGGATTAGGGCAATAGAGGGTACCCTTGGGAGGCAAGACATGGGTCTAAAACAGCACTGCAGGATTACCCATAATGAACACAAGGACAGAAAAGGAAATATAAAAGAGATGTAATGAATTGAGGGAAATCTTGATTTAGACCTTTTCATAAGGGGGAGTTAGAACAAGGTAGAGACTGCAAGGTAGCGGTATTTGTAGATACAGATTAGTTTATTCTGGTTAATACATTGTAATATTGAGGAATGTCAGTTGTAGAGAATGTGAGAGGTATTATCTATATAATCAGAGATGATGAAAGTATTCATGTTAAAGCTGGGTGTGTGTGACTGCATTATAAAGAATTAAGCTTTGTACTTCAGATTCCAGTGGGAAAAACAAAGCTATAGAACTGGTGAGCTGTGAGCGGGACCAGAATCATCATTTGTACCAAGACAAAGTCACGCACTTGGGGTTTAGAGGAGACGCTGTAGAGGGAGAGAGGAAAACCATATTTCCTCATTATCCTTTACTAAATTCTATGAAGCAGGATGGCTTACTAACAGGCTGAATAAGGTAGAGAGTCACCTATGCTAAAAGCCCCTATAAGGGGACCTGTAAGAAAGCTTTGTTGGCCAGGCTCCTCTCAGATGGAAATCTCCCCAGTACCAGAAAACTCCAGACAGTTTGCTCTCCCACCCCAGAACGCCTGTCATGATCCCACTGGCAGGACTGTGGAGAATGACATTTGCTATCGATAGAAAAGCACCTTTGTCCATCATCAGACCACAGTGTGAACCTTCCTTAATCATATATTTGGCCTACAGGACATTAGCTTATCGTGAATCCTACAGAAGAGGCAGTGTGCAGCGTTGGAGAAAGCATGGTCTTGCTCTTAGACAGCTCTGCACTTAAGTGTTGGCACATAGCAGGTGCACAGTAAATGGTAACCAGTCTAGAGTGTGAAAGAAAGGATGTCTGCTCATACTTTCTCCACCTGACTGCACTTCCCTAAATATAATCCTTTACCCCACCCAAATTTTCCATGGGACTAAAAATTTCTGTCCTCTCCCTCCTCTAACACAGAGAACAGGAGGCAGCAGGTGCATAGTGGTCAAGGGCTCAGGCACTGGAGTCGGTCCCTGGGTTTGAATGCCAGCTCTTAGATTTCCTGGCTGTGTAATCTCAAGCAAGCTGTGTGTGTTCTTATTACCTAAGCCTTGCCTATAAATGGGGGTAATGATAGTACCTATACTTCACTGGGCTACTGTGAGAATTAAAGAGATAACCCCGCACAGGATTAGCACAGTGGCTGGCAAATGAATATTCAAAACATATAATTTATGACAATGACCATCATTATCACCCACTATGACTATTTATTAGTATTTTTTATTATTATTATTTTTGGATCAAAAAGAGAAGCAATGAGTTTTATATGACTAATATGACATGTTAAGAAAATTCAGCGTGACTTCCCTGGTGGCACAGTGGTTAAGAATCCACCTGCCAATGCAGGGGACACGGGTTCAAGCCCTGGTCCGGGAAGATCCCACATGCCGCGGAGCAACCAAGCCTGTGAGCCACAACTACTGAGCCTGTGCTCTAGAGCCCGCGTGCCATAACCACTGAGCCTGCGCTCTAGAGCCCGTGTGCCACAACTACTGCAGCCCACGCACCTAGAGCCTGTGCTCCGCAACAAGAGAAGCCACCGCAATGAGAAACCCGCGCACCGCAACAAAGAGTAGCCCCCGCTCGCCGCAACTAGAAAGCCCGCGCGCAGCAATGAAGACCCACACAGCCAAAAAATAAATGAAATTTAAAAAAATGAAAAGAAAATTCAACCCAAGGCTTTTATTCATCATTCCCTTTACACCTGAAACTCGCTGGATGTTAAGTTTTAGTTGAGGAAACGAACAACCTGTAGAAAGCACAACGCATGACCAAAAATTTACAGAGAAAGAGATCGTGCTTTTACGGTAGATTTTTGTACATTGTGAGGGCAGCAAGAGCCATTTCAAATTTTCTTAAATTGATGGAACAATGAGCTGTCATTAGACTATACTAGAAAAGAAAAATAATTAGATCAGCTTTGGAAAGTCTACCTTAGACGCAGCAAATATCATTTAAAGATATGAGTTTCAACTTAAGATGTTAACATAGAGGGATTTACACTACATAGACTCTTAACGGTTCAGATCTATATTGTATCATTTTCTAGAAACAAATGAGTCATGGAGCCATGGCTGTACACCTCAAAATATTAATAATGAATTACCTAGAGAGAAAAGTACATTGGGGAGCCATCCAAGTATGTTTTAACTATCCTATAAAATTAAAATACAAAATAAAAATAATTTGCCCTTCCCATTCTCTGCCATCTTTCTTGCTATACTGTGGCATTAGAGTATATAAAACTATATACTTAAATATTGAAAATATCTAATATTTCTACCTGAAGATTATTTTTTTGTTGGCCAAATTAATACATCCTAATATGCTCCAGGAAACTCTAGTTGCATGACGATCATGCGATATTTGTTTCTAACATTTTTCTTCTACTTACTTGTGCAGCCATGCAAAGAGAAGTGTATATTAAAAGCCTTTTCATTCATCATTTACTTGCTTATTATTTGGGAATTAAATTTTGTTTTCATAATGATTTTTCATCTGGAAATACTGGCCTGTATAATCTTATCTCTAGTGACTGATGTTCCTTCTTTATAAGGAAATAAACTGTTAGGTTACACAACAGAGCAAATAATGAAAGAATCTGGTTAAACAAGTTTTCTAAAAATAAGAGAATTCACTCTATATACATGGGCAGATTTCTAAATATTTGACAATCCTAAGGCATTTAACACTAAAATTTTAGAATATTTAAGAAAATCCAATCTTTCACTAATGATGCTGAAAATATTTCAGGATGCTACAATCCTATAGGTCACATTAAAAATATTGGTCATCAATGTATTATATATATTTTGAAATGCTGATTATAGTGCTCTAGCCGATAAGATGCCCAATAAGCCAGCTTTCACTCTACCTGTCTGCCCCATAAGAACCTTGTAGACTGAGCAAGGATACAATTCTGCTAGATCCTCTCAAAATTATAAAGACACTGAATTAGTGAAATTCGAACTTAGACAATGTAATTCTCAGTCACGTATAACCGACCTGGACATATAGAAATTCCTTTTAATAGTAATGTTGAAATGACAAATGGATTTTTTAAAGTGCCAAATCAAATAGATAACCATTGCATTAACATAAACAAGCAACAGATACAAAATTTGTTTTTCTTTTATTTTGGCCGTACCACATAGCTTGTGGGATTTTAGTTCCCCAGCCAGGGATCAAACCCGCACCCTCCACAGTGATGGCAAGGAGTCCTAAGCACTGGAACGCCAGGGAATTCCCGAATTTAGTATTTTCTTTACCTAGTAAGGACAAAAATATGCCTCCTGGATCCAATTTACATTTTTTAAAAATCAGATGATACAGAAGTCTAGGTCAATTCAGTAAATTAATTAACTTGATTAATTTGCATGGACTTCTAGATTTTGTATAATACATATATCAGTTTTCTATTGCTGCTGTAACAAATTACCACAAAATAAATGTATCCCTGAGCTAAAAAACAAGGTTTTCAAGGGCTGTGTTTCTTTCTGGAGATTCCAAGAGCACATCCCTTTTCCTTGCTTTCTCCAGCTTCTAGAGGCTGTCTGCATTCCCTGGCTCATATCCCCGCCTACGACTTCATATAACCTAACCTATCCGTATCCAAGGGTCAGGATATGGGCATCTTTGTATGGCCAGATTCTGCCTATTGCAGCTCATCAGATTTATACTAAAACCTGTAATATTCAAGTCAATATTCACCCAGCAAATTGAAACTCTCTAATACTATAAATATTATTATTATGTAGAACATAAATTAGAATGTTTTAAATTTGGATCAGATGATCACATCTTTTCTTAATAAAGACGTCAATTTGCTGAGCCTTTGACTTCTTTCCCTTCATGCCTGCACGAATTTGATACTAATCAACTGCTTTCCTACCTTATACCTAAATTTATCACAACTCAGTACATGGTAGATTATACACTGATAAAAGTATTAAATTCTCTTAAGACAATGTAACATATATTGCGTATTATATTTATTATGTATTATGGAAAAATTATTATTATTTTTTTAATCTGACCACAATAAAACCTTCATAGGAAAATACTATTTCTAAACATTTTGATTTCACACACAAAGAGGGATACTGGAAGAGCAGATTATCAGTGTTGGCATGGATTTTGGAGATACCACATGCCATTTTAGGAAGGACATAAAGGAAACTTGGCCCAGAGATCTTCACTTGACTCATGTGAGGTCACAGGACTAATATGAAACAGCGCTGACTCCTCATAACAGCGAACATTCTTCTCATAACTAGGCCACCGTTCAACTTATACATAAAATAGATCCAACTACAACTCTTATCACCTTTATCACATTCTAAATCAATAATTTACATCTTGGGCTTCCCTGGTGGCACAGTGGTTGAGAGTCCGCCTGCCGATGCAGGGGACACGGGTTCGTGCCCCGGTCCGGGAAGATCCCACATGCCACGGAGCGGCTGGGTCCGTGAGCTATGGCCGCTGAGCCTATGCATCTGGAGCCTGTGCTCCGCAACGGGAGAGGCCACAGCAGTGAGAGGCCCGCGTACCGCAAAAAAAAAAAAAAAAAAAAAAAAGTATATCTCAAGGGATTTCACAAGATGAATTTTATCATTCTGCCAGTGACAACACACAGACTAAGCCAAGGATCAAATCCTATGCAGACCTTATGTAAATTATACAAAATTTATAAAATGTTCCATAGTAAGGAGAAACTTACTATGTAAAAAAGGAGAAACTATCAAGTTGACAACAAAAATGCTGGATAATAAACCTAATGTTGCAGGTAATTTCCATAAGTCTAAAAGAAGTTGAAAATATTGAACTTTTTAATGATAAAATACTTTCTTTTTGGTGAAATAAAATGAGAAGAGTCCAAGTACTTTTTAAATGCATTTTCTGGGAGACACAAAAATGGCTTAGAATCAATACAGTTTGATAAACATCATTATGTCAAGAATATTTGGGAATTTTGTCATTTTCCCCAAATATTTTAATACCTGCTTTATAAAAATATCAGCTAAATATACCTATAGCCTCATCTAATGAATTACAAATATCACTCCGAGTTTTAAACTAATTTCTTTCAAATATTAAATATATATTCTTTATATCTTTATAAACATAGATATATAATTTCCTTCATATATACAATAGGACTGAAATCCATTTTTTAAAGTTACTTCATAACTTTGATACTTAACAACTGTTGATAACTTAAAGCCTCTTAAGTTATCAACATAACTTTATTTTCTTGGTATCGTAAAGGAGAATTAAAATCAACTTACTTTATGTAATAGGGCACTTTATTTTGTGAAATGGATCTTTGCCATGGCAGCTGGACTGAAGCTGAAGAAACAAAGGGAGGTTATTGGAAACACTGCTAACCCAAAAGCCTTATGCCTTAATGCAAAACAACTGTACACTTTTTGCAGCAAATTCAATGAGAACTGCTGGATTCCTATAATTATGAAATCTGCTAGGCCAAACAAAGAGTGGCTTTAAAGATTCATTTGAAGCAAGGAAAGAAACAATACAGTCTCAATTTCTAATGTCAACTCTAATTGAACCTGTTGATACAAATATTTTTAAATATCAAGTTTTATTGTTTACAACAATCAAAAATTAAAATTTAGTGCTATCTGGAAATTGTACTCTGTATATACTTTGATTAAGCTAAAACCAAAATTAATTTTACCTGGTATACCCAGATTGTAAACTAGATTTCTTAAGACTGAATTTTCCAGATCATTAACAGCACTCTTCACTTTGCTTCACAGTCACAGGAATAACTATTTAGGACAAACGGCATTTAAAGAAACTCAATTATATGAATTTTAAAAAGGGAAAATTAAAATAAACATAGCCAAAGCACTGTAAAGAACCAAGGCAATTGTCTAGATAGAAGAATTCCAAATACTTATTTTCACCTGAAATGCACAGAAAATATAGTTCCCTACTTCTACACTAGACATCACTATGATCGAGATTTTACGTTTTGTTTTATTGAGGTACTAACTTTCTACAAATCCATTTACTCCTTTTTTATAAAAATATTCTTTTCCTACATTAAACCAATTATTTTAAGACTTATTAAGAAGAATTGTACATATGTATCTAGAACTATTAAGGAATTTTGGTAAATGAAATAATAAACAAGCAAATTCAAATAAAACTTTGCAAATATCACTAGATTCCCATGTAACCAGTTGTCACCAATTTTTCTTTTCTGAATATGGTATCATTATACTATCTTACTAATGTGTAGCATTCTAAACTTTGCAAAGCATCTTCAAATACATCTATTGATAAGGAAGTCAACTATGAGGAACTAAATATTAGAGGTGAAATTACTTGCCCAATAAGTAAATGGCTGAGCCAAGACATGATTTCAGGATTTCTGAGCACTAGTTCAGCAATATTTCTATTCAACAATTCTTCCTCTATAAAGTATGAGCATTCCCTTCTCCAACTACGTCCATGAAAGTATAAAAGACGGATGAAAATGGGGAACTAGGTATATTAAATTTCTCATTAGAGCCAACCTCGTTTCAGCACTGGCACCGGGCTAATAGGTCAGCTTTTATTTTGTGCCTAACTAAACAGCCTCCTTTTATAACCATGGCTAAAATCCAAGAAATATAATAAAGCCAAAGATTCTGAGCAGCAATGGATAACAATTATTAAGTTTATTAATTGGGATTTTGTTTACACTTCTCCATTCATTTTAATAATTGTTTTGATTTGAATAACTTTGACCTCCTTGGACTGCCAGTGCTAGGCAATGAAAGGCAATGTGCTTGAGTTTCACAATTTTTACAAGTTTCATTTCCTAATGAACAAGAGTTTGATTTTTATTATGAAAGAATGGTTGTTAGGTGAAAGTGTTCAGTTTCATCAATACTAATAAATACATATGCCTCAGAACTATAGAATCTCAATTATTTGTTAAATTTCTCTTTAATTTGGTCTTAGCATATAGCTTTACATTCTATAAAATTAAGTGTAAGCAATCTGGAGTTAATTCATACCTAATGAGTATTCTGCTAGCCCATTTATTTCATCAACATTGATAGTATCCAAGTGGAAATGCATCCTGGCACCCAGGTAGACAGTACATTCCAGGAAGGACTAAACATCACTCAAAGATAGGCTACCTGAGAGCTCAGGGTTGTGAAACAGGTGTGTGTGTGTGTGTGTGTGTGAGCGGGACGGGGTGGGGGGGCGCGGGTGGGGTGGCAGGTGGAGTAAGGGAGGGTGGAGGGGAGAGAGAGACAGAGAGACAGAGACACAGAGAGAGAGAAACACTAACGGGAGCTAGTTTGAGCACTAGAGAGGCATAGGACAGAAAAGTCAGGAAATGACTCATTAGGCTTCTTGAAATTGTGAGAGGAAGAAAAGCCTGACCTTGAATTGAGGGAAAGCAGATTACCAACCATGACAAAGGTTAAGAGAAAATATAAATGTGAGCAATTTAGTTAGAAGACACGATATTATTACTTCAGTTTTCTCTATGGCTATAGATACAAAGGTACCTAATTGGAAAAATAAGCTTTGCATTAAGTTTCAACCTTCACTTAAATTGAATTAAACAAAGTGCTTGCTTACATATGTTTGCCAGAGAAAAGGAAAGGAAAGGAATTAACATTTAGTTAAAGCATTTGTGCGAAGAACTGTGTTAGGTGCTTTGTGTAACTTGATCTGTTTTCTTATTTAAACCTCAAGGCAATCAGAGAAAATAAGTATTATTATAGTAATTTTAAGATAAAGAAATTAACTTTCAGGGATTCACAGGCCTGGTAAAAGGCAGAATTAATATTTTAATCTTGGACTTCCCTGGTGGCGCAGTGATTGAGAGTCCGCCTGCCGATGCAGGGGACACGGGTTCGTGCCCTGGTTCAGGAATATCCCACATGCCACGGAGAGGCTGGGCCCGTGAGCCACAGCCACTGAGCCTGCGCGTCCAGAGCCTGTGCTCCACAACGGGAGAGGCCACAGCAGTCAGAGCAATATTTTAATCTCAATCTGGGTGACTCTGAATTTTACATTCTTTAGTTTCCTTAGCAGTGAGTGATAAACAAAGTAGGAGCTCAAATTACTTATTTAAGATCTCATGAACAGTCCATAAAATGAAACATTTCAGTTGGAGACTACTGCCTAAAAATCTACATATGTGGGTTTGGCTAAATCTGCAATATCTAGCCAGAAGAAAAGACAAGTATGATTGCAGTGAGCCTAATAAACCAAAATCTTCTCAAAGATTTATGGGAAGTAATTTTTTTTTTTTTTTTACTTTTTAAAGCTCCAGGTGCATTTTAAACAAATATGCACTTTTTAAGGAGGAAAATTAATTTTAAAATATAAAAATGATTTCTTTACTGTGAAAAAGTTCATAATCTTTGCATATGGCATAGCAATGATATGATACTATATTAGTTATTATAACAGATGGTCCAGTGAAAAACCCTAGCTAAGATGAGTTAATTTTTTTTTTTTTTTTTCTTGCGGTACACGGGCCTCTCACTGCTGTGGCCTCTCCCGTTGCGGAGCACAGGCTCCAGACACGCAGGCTCAGTGGCCATGTCTCACGGGCCCAGCCGCTCCGCGGCATGTGGGATCCTCCCGGACCGGGGCACGAACCCGCGTCCCTTGCATTGGCAGGCGGACTCCCAACCACTGCGCCACCAGGGAAGCCCAGATGAGTTAATTTTTGCTTCACTTCAAAGACTTACCACGACCAGATTATAGAAACAATAAGCAATCTTGTCATTGATGTTGATATCTTCTTTTATATACTCATCTGATAAATATATTTATAGCAAAGAATATAGCTTCTTGAGTGAGAGTGAAATAATATGCTGATTCATTCAATTAATGAGATCAGTCAAATTTATCGGTACTTACTAGAGAGAAAATGCTGGGAGGATGGTCCAAAATCCCTATGGGCTTCCTGAAGCTGTTTAAGGCGATCATCCACAGAAACCTGCACATACACACACAAGGAATAATTTGATTTCAAAACAATAACCTTAATAATATCATTGATTTAAGTATTATAATAAATGATGCTACTGCCCAAGATGTGATTGCTGGTACAGACTCCTTTGTATCTGGAATCAAAATATTGTATGAAAATAGGCTCCTTCTGACATCAAGTAACAGTAAATAGTGCCAGGTACTCTTGCAAGTAGTTTAAATGAATTAATTCTTTTAACCCTCACAAAAATCATATTGGGTATTACTCATTATTATCATTGTTTTACAGATGAAGATATTGAGATAGAAAGAGGTGTCCAAGGACATAAAGTTAGTACGTGGCAATGCTAGTATTCATACCCAGCCCACCAGATGCCAGAATCTATGCCTTAGTCAAGGCATAGATTGTTATTAGTCAAGGCAAGTTAAGTTATTCTACACTTAACTCAAAAGCAGTAACATTCTAAAGTATCTAAAGTCAGGATGGGGTCAGTGGCTACTCACCTCTCTTTTGTAAGGAAGGTGGTAAAAAAGGGTTATGGGGAGCAAATGAAAAAGAGGTCTAAAATATTCCAAGGGAAAAAACAGACAGATGAATAGATAGATGATGATGATGATGATGATGAAGATAGATAGACAGATAGATAGATAGATAGATAAATAGATAGAGATGGAAAGTGAAAGGACATATGAATATGGAATGTCTTATTTTCCTCCAAATTCATGTCCATCATCTTGATTTGGGAGTATTCAAGTAGATACCAGCTGAATAATATACTCCATATTTTTTAACCACATTCTTAGCTCTCTGTATTTTGAAAATGCAGAGTTGGTACCCTGAGAAACTAATTGCAAATCAATAACAATTGCACACAGCCTTACTGACATTTCCGTTTCCTTTTCCTGGTCTTTGTCTAGTAACGCTAGTCAGGTGTTTCACTTAGATTGTCAATCTTATCTTCAGCTGCCTTTAAATGGAATGTGTGTCTCTGGCTCACTGGGCACCTCTAGTTTCTCCTGGTTAGCTGTTTAAATTACATTAGCAGGTACTTTGTTTGTTATGGCCAAAAAGCATTCAAACACCACACTTTTACATTCCAGAGGAGAACACAAGATGCTGCTCTTGAAATTTAACACTGTTGTCTGCCAGCATAAATTGTGCTCCTCTTGTTCAATCAGCAGCTAACATCTGAGCTCCAGTGGTTACCAGGCTCAGAGATCAGGATGAAAGAATACACATCCTTTTTCATGCATAACGTATTCCCTGACTTCCAATCTTTACAGATAGTAGTAACAGAAGCAGAGTGGGAAGGGAATCAAGATGGACCACAGGAATACGTACATGAAGATAATGAATTAGAGAAAGGGAGCAGAAGAAATAAGGAGTACAAATCAAATGCTTTTGTGTTCTACTCACTAGAAAAGCATGTATGAGTTTAACAGATCCTTCTTTACTAATCCCAGATTATTAATATTCTTTTCAAAGAGAGAAAAGACTGTCTAATACCATACACTCATTTATTACCTCTTCAATTTCATGAAGAAAATATATAAACCATTGGGTGGTTCAACATTTGAATTGATTCAGGACCTATCAGGCTATAAACTATTATACCTTTAAAATAAAATGTATGTGCTACCTCAAAATTACATATTTATCTTGTTATATATCACATCATTTTAGGTACAAAATATAGAGAAAGATTAGTAAGAATTATTTTTTCAATCTTCCACTTAGACTATCCCACTACTTTTCAGGGGGAAAAATTATTATTATGACTCCTAGAAACTGGCCACTAAATGTGACAAAGCTCCACAAAGACTGAGCCAAAAACTACTGACTGGCACATGTGGTGACTTGCAAATGCTGATACTTAGTAACACTCAGGAGGACTCTCCTTGGTTTGGCTTTTTTAAAATCTGAGATGCACAAGTCAGGCCTAGTCATCAGAACAACTGCATTAGAGCAACTAAGATCTAAGGGCTAAAGGAAAATACCCCTACAGTAAAGTATGCTAGCTGGAAAAAATGAGCGAGATATCTAAATAGCAGGCAGAGGAAGAAGAAGGATGGGGACTTCCTTAACTTTTCAAAAGAAAAAAAAAAAAAAAATGATTAAAGTAAGAAAAATGACTCCTTTATGAGCCATTATGGAAAAAATGTTTCTGTGACCTACTATAGGTTTCAATTACTGTGATTTATTTGACCTTTTGCAATTTTCTAAAAATATCATATGAAGAGAACATCATAAAATTACATTAAAGTCTATATTCATAAATAAATGAGGCCTTTGGATTCAAGACACTGAAAGACAACTGATGTCATCACAGGCTAGAAATCCATTACCAAATACAACCCATAAAGAAAGAGAAAAGGATCACAGGTGGTAGAACAGAGAGGTAGGGCTTAAAGACCAAATGAAGAGGAATCAGCTGACACCTGCAAAAGTTTCCATCTCATATTAAGGTCATCCAACTGGCGAGACATCTTTAGAGATGGGTGCAGGTCAAGTGGAGACAACTGACTGGATAAATCATTCACTGTTTTAACTTTTAAGTTGATTGGTGCAATTTCTTCTCTAAATGCCTGGAAGAAAAGGACAAGAATAATGTCATCAGAAAAGAATATAACAAAAGCTAGTATTCCATATTTCCTTAAAAAAAAAAAAAACAAAAAACACCAAAACCAGCTAAGAGGCCATCAACTATAGCTGCCCACTCAATAACAGGGGACTCAACTCAGGTCCTGAGCAACCAGGACCACCAGCCAAAGAATCACCCTTTATAAGCTAGAGAATCTAAATAGATGCACGAAGAGAAAAATTATAATGCCAATTCATTTAAATGATTATGTATTTCCTTCAAATTTTTCATGATATGCAATTTAATCTAGAAAATGTATGCCACTTTTATCCATTTTACTAATTTCTAGTCTTGATTTTACCTTTAATTTTCTATTTTCCTTTTTTAATATGGATACCTTAATATTTTTTCACCTGATGCAACAACTTGATTTGAACTCTTTCCATTTAAAATTAAGTTAGAAAGTGGCCAGTAAAACAAACCTTTCCTAACCACAAAATCTATGCACATTATATACTCGTAGATTTATATATTTATATATCTCTTTCAAAGTCATTTATGACCTCTCTTTACAGTTAAAGGTAGTCCAGGAAGAGCAGGGTCTATCAGAAAAGAGGTAAATGATGCTTAGACCTGACAAATTACGGTTCTGAGCACAGTAAGAGAGCTGTTATAAGTGGGGATTGAAGGGGTATATGTGAAGAGGGGGAAAAAAAACAAAAAATATTTCAGGTCAATGACAGTGATATGACCTGTGAGGATGAACAACAAAATAATGAAAACACTAAGTTTTCTCCTTTCTCCACACAATTCCAACCCCCTCTATTTTCATGTATCCTTTTCCCCACAAAGTCTTTGCTTAGATCCAACCCATCCCTTAAAAAACTCACTGGAGTGCCCGACCCATTGGGAAGATTTCCCAGAGGTCTTTCCCTCCCCAGCCCTAGCTGCAGGCCCCGCCCATGTGCTCCCCAGCATTCTATCTGCCATCTCCAACCTAGCCAGGATTTCCAGGCTGCACATCTCTGGACACACAAATCAGGTTTTATGGTGGGAGACATTCTTGATTGTTTGGTGCCATATGAACCACTTGTTATAGATTTTAAACATCATTTCTTATCAGAGCTCTTAGTTCTTGGTATTGTAAGCATTCATATTTTAATGCCCTCCCCCCCCAAAGAATGGAAGCTTCTTGAGAATGGACAGTCTCCAGTACTAAGCACAAAGTTTGCAATACAAGAGGGGCAGAGTTCATTTCTAATGATGAAGGCTCAAAGAATGGTACTTGAGGCAAGATTAAGCCAATATGGAATTGGGAATAGAACTGGGATATTAAAAGAGAACAGCATAGTTTTAACTCTATGGTGTGTCAAAAATTAATCATGTACCATACTTACAGGTATTAGGTGTCATCAACATACTATTAGCATCAGCTCTCAAATTTCATCATTTCTATAATCTCCACCCCTTAAGAGACTAGGCCTATGTCTATGAGCTCCCTTTCTTCTCCTCTTTCATCACTCCAAGTTTAGCTAATGAATAATAGGTATCAAAGTGCTTTGAAGGCTATAAAGTTTTATTAAAACACTACAATATTAATTTGACTTCCTCCTTATGCTTATAAAAAGAAAACCTCTCTAACCACTTCCCAGTTCCCCCTTTTATAACATGTAAAGGCTAGAAATAATCATTATGGTTGGTAAACATCAAAATAATATTAAGAATATGACCTTATTTTTAAAAAGAAAATTAATTTTAGGTAAATCTGAGAATATGTTTCAGCATTTCAAAATTCTTGAATATGTCCAAAAACCACAAGGAAGGTCAAGCTGGAGAGTCAGAAGAACAGATCTGGAGCCCAGGGACAGAGTGAAAGATATGGACTTTGGGGGTAACTGTGTAAATGACACCCAAAACAGTAAGCATGGAAGTCAATGTACAGAAAGAAATATCACTAGCACCCTGAAGACAGCAGCAATTCAAAGTCAGGCCTGGAGATGGACATTTGGGATTCAGCTGTAAATAGATGATGCCTGAGGTTGCGGGGTTAGGTAAATGACTCTGTAATATAGCATAAAGAAAAAAACGTTAAGAATCAGGTAGAAGAAGGGAAGCCCATGAAGACATGAAAATTGCTGCAGCATGGAAGGAATTCAGAGCTGTGATAGTTTTTCTCCATGACTGCAGATGCTGGTCTTTCATGGATGACAGAATGTGTACAAATAAACGGATTCACAAATACAGTTCAATGAGAAAAGCAGATATATGATAACAGAGACATTATAGGTCTAAAGAATTCATAATTAATATAGAAGCATGGGACAGAGAGAGGGATGGGAAAAGAGAATTTTTCAGTCTGGACTTTGAAAAGACCTGAATGCCCTCAGGTTCAGTTTGAGAACAATTACAGAACTCAAATCTTTCAAGGTTTCTTCAGTTATGACTTTACATCATACACTAATAATCAGCTTATAAAATCAATATCTTTGTATTTTGAAGGTATTAACGATTAAAAATGAAATGCTAGGGGCTTCCCTGGTGGCTCAGTGGTTGAGAGTCCGCCTGCCGATGCAGGGGACAAGGGTTCGTGCCCCGGTCTGGGAAGATCCCACATGCCGCGGAGCGGCTAGGCCCGTGAGCCATGGCCGCTGAGCCTGCGCGTCCGGAGCCTGTACTCCGCAACAGGAGAGGCCACAACAGTGAGAGGCCCGCGTACCGCAAAAATAAATAAATATAAAAAATGAAATGCTACAAAATATTCTCAGATTCATATAATTTTAAATAATAACCAGTTTTATTTCAGAATATGGTGGCAGTTTTTTAAAAATTGTAACTTCAAGACAGATTTTTAAAAATCTTATAGAAGAAACTGTTTTTTCCCTTTATAAAAGTAATGCTTTTTCTCTTACAAGCCACAGGTAAAACCATTAAAAGTCCTTAGACAGGGCCTCCCTGGTGGTTCAGTAGTTAAGAATCTGCCTGCCAATGCAGGGGACACTGGATAGAGCCCTGGTCCGGGAAGATCCCACATGCCGCGGAGCAACTAAGCCTGTGCGCCACAACTACTGAGCCTGTGCTCTAGAGCCCAAGAGCCACAACTACTGAAGCCCGCACGCCCAGAGCCCGTGCTCCGCAACAAGAGAAGCCACCACCATGAGAAGCCCACGCACGGCAACGAAGAGCAGCTCTTGCTCGTTGCAACCAGAGAAAAGCCCGTGCGCAGCAACGAAGACCCAATGCAGGCAAAAATAAAATAAATAAATAAATAATAAAATGAAAGTCCTAGACAAACAATGCATTTTAGGTTTAATTTTGTTTTTGTGGTCCAGTGTTTTATGGTAACAAGGAATCTTTCTATTAAGAAAGTTTATCTTTTGGTTTTTAAGAGCTCCAAATTAAGGGGCTTTCTAAAATAAAGCAAATTTTAAAATGGTTTCAGATCTGTTGTATGTTCTGGTATAAAGAACCAATTTATCATGTTTTGGCTGTACTTTCCTATAAGAGAATAAAAATCTATGTGGTTTTCTTTGCTATAAAAACAGAAGCATCTGTTAGTGTTAAAGGTGCTGACTGGCAACCCATTGGCAGATGTGAATCCCAGCCCTTCTCTTGTCAGAGGTGTGTATTCTGCAAATAAGAATGATTAAGGATAATTTTAGGAAGTTAAAATTATTCGATTACCCTAAAAGCTTTTGTTTTCCAGTTGCTTTGGCATATTTAATAATATTTGGCAATAATCAGAACTTATTTTTACCTGCCTATAGCTTCACTGGGATTGGGGTATACTTTAGAGCACATGCAAAACACCCCGGACTTTGCATCAATTTTACTTGGTTTAAAGAGACTTGGGTTTTATTTTCTTTTTTCCTAATAAGATGTTAAAATATCTTAATCCACAGTTTATTACTTTGTCTTAAATATTGGCTGTATTTTTCCTAGCTTTCCCACATAAGCAGAAATTTAAACAGAAGGATTTGGATGCAGAGGTGGGTAATTTCTTCAATCAAATGGGATTAACAACTCTCAAATTTTTAGTCCAGATATAACTTCATTTTTCCCTCAACACTAGTCATCCTGTATTAAAAACTGATGCTTTCAAATTCAAATGGGTAAATTCTTGCTCCAACCAAGAGGTTTTGCAAACCAATAGAACATACTTTTTGTAAACCATTGGCTTAAAGATTTTCAGTGTTTACAAATCATCTTTTAAAATACAAGAAGTGTGCAACTTCCAAAGAACCTATCCTAAAAGGTTTTATTTTTAGTTTGTTATTTTAACTCAGATTCAATTATGGAAAAGTGTTTTGGATCCTACAGTCAAGGAAGAAGGCTACTTAATTCACAGGGTCATTGGAAACATGTATATTTACAGTGAAAGATGGCACTCCAATACTCTTTCAGTCATAAAAATTTGGGGTTGAAAATTTAATACGTAGTTTTTAAAGATTCAAATTCAAGTAGTTGATCAAAGTTAAGCTTAATTACATTATTATGAGTGAGGTCTCTACAATGAAAGAGAAGAGCAAGAAAGAAATCAGGAAAACTCCACCACTTCCTAGCTGTGTGGGCTTGAGCAGTATCTGCAATGTCATCGTTTGTAAAATGGACATAATAATAATACTTATCTTGTTCTCGGCACATAGCAAGCATCAGTAAAGGCTATCTATTATTATTATTCCTATGTCTACACATATATTTATTTACTCATGTAATTTGCCTGAGTAGGATTCAGTTAATTTCCTAGACCTTTCTTCTCTTTCCTATTCAGCCACATGCGAAACAAAGGGATAGTATTATCCAATATCTGTGCACAAAAGATGTATGTCTTTTGCAATAAAAATTCCATTCATGATATTGATATTGTCAGTCTTATTTTTCATCCGTTTATCCTTTGATTTGATTCATGACTACCTAGTATATAGTTTACTATGCTACTAAAAACCTAATACACTCTAAATCTGTTATTCGTGTCTTTTATTGCCTAAATTCCATTAACTGCTTTTCTGGATATGTTCTACAATATGGGAGCCAAAGGGAATCTGGACCAGAGGTCTAACATCCTTAACTTTGGGCAGTATCTGATTACAAACAGAATTTATAGCTAAACGAATTCTTCATTACATACTCAGACAATAAGATATAATTAGTAGATAAGAATTCCCAGGAAAACAGTATACTTTTGATTAAACTTCTAAATCCAACCACCGATTTAAAAAGGAGCCTGCTAGACTACACCATGTGGATGCCATTCTGTAAGATCCAGACTGTGAGAAACACTGTCAAAGAAACAATTCAGTTTCTTCAACAAATACATTGCAAAGAAAACAAACAAAAGATAAATGGGAAATCTGGAGATTAAAAGGGACTTTAAAATATTCTTACAGGGACTTCCCTGGCGGCGCAGTGATTAAGAATCTGCCTGCCAGGGCTTCCCTGGTGGCGCAGTGGTTGAGAGTCCGCCTGCCGATGCAGGGGACACAGGTTCATGACCTGGTCTGGGAAGATCCCACATGCCGTGGAGCGGCTGGGCCCGTGAGCCATGGCCGCTGAGCCTGCGCTCCGCAACGGGAGAGGCCACAACAGTGAGAGGCCCGCGTACTGCAAAAAAAAAAAAAAAAAAAAGAAAAGAAAAGAAAAGAAAAGTGAAGAATCTGCCTGCCAATGCAGGGGACACGGGTTCAAGCCCTGGTCCAGAAGATCCCACATGCCGTGGAGCAACTAAAGCCCCTGTGCAACAACTACTGGGCCTGCATTCTAGAGCCCACGAGCCACAATTACTGAGCCCATGCGCCACACCTACTGAAGCCCACGCTCCCAGAGCCCGTGCTCCACAACAAGAGAAGCCATTGCAACGAGAAGTATGTGCACCGCAAGGAAGAGTAGCCCCCCCCTTGCCACAACTAGAGAAAGCCCGCGAGCAGCAACAAAAAAACCAACGCAGCCAAAAAAAAAGACCCAACCTCAGTAATATAATTAAAGGTCCTCTGCTGTATTATTAAAAAAACAAAAAATACTCAACAAAAACAGGTAAAACTAACCTATATTGTTTAGGGATGCACAGCTGGGTGAAAACATATAAAGAAAAGTAAAAGTAAATTATTGTAAAAGTCACCTTAGTCGTTATTTTGGCAGGGAGGGGGGTTCTGATGGTGAGGGGCATATGGAAAACATCTATTATGTCTGGAAAAGTTCTATATTCTAATGCCAACAGTGTTGACATTATAACAATCCCTCATAACAGTTTATATATGCGGCTCTCCTTATTTGTGTTATATTTAACAATAAAGTATTTCTTAAATCCTTTATCTGAGGCAGGGATGCTGACCATGGTTTTCTCAATGTGGTCTTGCAGTGAGTCGATGAGCAAGTCTCCCACAGGCTTCCAGCCATTCCGCACGGCCTCCGCCTCCTTCAGGTCAGCATCCAGGTCATCCATCGCTCCCTGCAGGTCTCTGAGCTTCTCCAACGCCTTGTCCACTTGCTTTTGCCAATTGCTAGTAACAGCGTTTAGACTTTCCCACTTCTCTTTGACTTCAGAAGACTGCTTACGCATGGCTTTGGCAATCTTTTGGGCTCTCTCCTCAGGAGTCAGTTCTGTGATTTTAAAAAAAAGAAAGAATATTTGGATGCTTGATCAACTCTACATTCTTAGAGCCAAGTGTGAATCACCTTTGGAAGGGCTGCTACCAGCGTACACTAGCCAGGGTAAGAAACACTGTTTCCATACTTCCTCCACTAATCCCTAACTACTTCTCCAAAGAAGAAAAGAGCTATTCAGAGTAAAAGTGGCCCAGTGGTTTTGGTGGGCCAAATTTCTGAATTTTAATGTATTTGCAAACCTTGAAACGTAACAAGGTAACTCAAGAAATAAAACAATTTTTCTTTAACATAAATTAATTACATAAAATCCAAAGACAGCTTTTCATTAGTTTTTCTTTGTACTCAGAGAAATGGGAATGATAATTGGGAGAGAAATAGCTTTAAGTCGTGAGGAAAAACTCTGAAAAAGTAAGATTAATTTATCGTGTCACAAAAAAATACAACTGAAGACAAATAACATATCTTAGATACTTCATCATCGCTGAATCTTTAATACAAGGCATTCTTTGTAGCCCAGAAGTGTAGCACATCCACAAATATTTCAACAAGAAGACAGCAAGGCTTCAAAGACCACCCTAAATACTTAATAGAGCAAGACGGCTTCCAGAATGTCTGAAATAAGGTAGACTTTTCAGACAGGAAAGGGCAGGCATCATCCAAGATGCTGCCACAGCACAGGGGCAGGAAGAAAGAGTAAGAGTCTAGAAAACAAGCAAAGGGAACGGTCCGAAGTCAAAGTCACGTTGAAAGCCAAGGGTCAGAAATATAGTGATGAGAAGCTGGCAAGTCAAGGGCAGGGGAACTTGATGGTCACAGAGCAGATCCTCTCAAAACAGCTTAAATGGATCCCCAGCTAAACACTCCTGGGCCTCACTACCCTCGACACCCCAGGATGCCTCCTTTCCTCTCTAGCTGGTTTGACGGTTGTCCTAAGTGTCCCCTGGACAACAGAGAGGCAAGTCAGAAACATACAATCAAGGTACACTGTACATTAATTTAAGATAGAAGTGCATATTCCTCTTTGAGATAACATCCCATCTTTCAGTATCAATCACATTAGCAACATCCACTTCCCCTCAAAATATTCCAAACCATTCATAAAATGCACTGAAGTTCATCAAACCTCTGGTAAGATGAACCGAAGCAACCTCTCCTAAACTGTAACTTTCCTACGCAACATAAATTTGTCTGCCTGTCTTTATTTAAATATTATTTAACAGTCAAAGGGACAGAACATTTATTTTTATCTAAGTTTCCAGAAATTTCGAGACCTCAATATTTAGAAGAAAGCAGCTATAATAAATCCCTGGGAACTACATGGATGATGAAGAGTTTAGCAACCACAGAACTCTGAGTGTGCTGCTGAAAGGCGGTGAGGCTACACAGAAACATGACCAGTCTCCTGTCAGCTGAATTGATTACAAGAAGAGACAATGTTATGATAAGTAGATAGGTTGAGCATACCAGTAAAAGATAAATAAGGAAAATAAGTGAGTTAGAGACTCAGCTTCAAGGAATGTTTAGGCTCAGATATAGTCCAGTACAACGGTGATGGGAGGCAGTCGGGAATCCTGGAAAAAAGCCCTAAAACTTATAATATGTCAGGATTTCAAGTTTAGGAAACTTAGAAAAAGCTTTGTAAGGAAAGGTACATCATCAAAAGGGCAACTTTATTTAAATCCTTAAGCCTTCAAGGTATTTTTATAAAATGAAAAATATGTAATATTAATACGATCCATATTTTATATACATATACCATGCTCTGTGTAAGGTGAAAAAAATCATTCTTAACCTGATGAGAAAGGGAGTTGATAATTTTTATAACGGTAACACCTGTGTTTGTTAATAAGTCACTTCAGCTTTTTCAAAGATGTATTTTGAGCACTCATGTTTTATTGACTTTTGTAAAAAAAAAAAAATACAGTGCCAATTTCAGAAGAGACAACTTAATTATGATGATTTTCCTCTGGATAAAGTAAAAATTGTTTCTAAGTCAGTCACTGAATAACCCGGCAGGGAGACATACGGCTTCTTTGTCCTGTGATAAAATACCCAACGCTGGCTGTGACTTTTTGTCTTCACTTAATGTAAAATCTTTTGATTCAGCAGTCTTTTTGTACTATTTATAATATAATCCCCACTCAAGCAGCTACTCAGAAGAAAAGTTCTACGTTCAATTCGCCATCTGTTTGCCAGAAAGGAAGCATATTAATTAATCACTGAGTCAGAATAAAAGTGCTTCCTGTTGCAGCAGCAATCTCAGTTTAATGCATACTTTAAACCAAGAACAGAGCGAAGTAAAAAGCCAAACAAAAACTTTCCAGGATGTTTGTGAAACAGGTAATAAGAAGCAACATGTGAAATCCCAAGTTATGACAGTTTGGGGTAAGAAAATAGAAAAAACAAATTAAAACAGCAAGACAGCATGAAAGATGAAAATAATAAAGGGATATCCCAACATTAAAAAAAAAATCCTCGTGTTACTTGAAAATCAAAGGACAAAGTTTGCTTCAAATTTTCTGAATGGATACTTTGCAGTAAATTTTAAGACCCTCATGCAAGAGTGGAGAATCTTCTGGACCAGTGGTTCTGAATTCTGGTGACATATTAGAAACCACCTTGACAGTTTGTCTGTTTGCTTGCTTGTTTGTTTTTAAACGCTGATCCCCAAGGACGAAGTATTAAAAGATTCTGATTTAGTTGGTCAAGGGTGAAGGGCGGCATGGATAAATTTTAAAAAGCTCCCCAGGTGACTAACATGTTGCCAGAACAAAACACTGTCAGCCTACTGGCTTATAAATTGATTCCTCTGGTCACTGCTGTTGAAGCTGTACAGAGTGTTTCCAATCCAGTGAGCTGCTCTGTCATTCTCACGCAGAGCAGGGCACCAACTACTGAACGTGGGAGAGCAAATGAAGCTCAGTGATAAGAGGGTAATCTAATTTGCATTTGAAAAGGCAGTAATAGAGGCTAATCAGGAGACGGAGGAAACAGCAGGATAAAACCAAGTAAATTTAGTGACAGTTCACAGACCAGAAGCACTTTTCCTAGGTCACTTTCTTACTCTGTGTGTGTGTGTGTGTGTGTGTGTGTGTGTGTGTGTGTGTGTGTGTCTGGGGATGTTTTTGAGAGAGAGTACTTTGTTTCACACTTCATTCTCCCATTCTTCTCCCTTCACACCTTCTCATTTATCTGGACAAAATCTGAGGATGGAATTGTATTTAATTTTTATATTTGTATTACATAGTATATATAGTATAATGTGATATGATGTATTATAAATATTAACATATTTACTTTATATTTATATAATTAAAATAGCAATTGTTTTATTGTGTTACAAAACATTTAAGGAAGAGTAGATAATTATCTTTAGGAAGAAGGAAGAAGAGAGAGGAAAAAGGAATGACCAATCCTGAAGTTTTCTTTCTTGTCCAGTGGTTTTTATTCTTCAAATATGCAAATTAATTGCACAGCATTTACACCACTCTCTCCTTTCTGCCCTGGGGAGAAAGACTCACATGCTTCACTGGAATACAGGTGGAACACAAACCTGGACCAGAAGCAGAGACTAAGACTTGCAATCAGCACTGCTCCCATCCTGCCCTTGGCTCCTAGGTGAGCTAGATGACCTGCTCATCCCAGCTTTACCAAGTGGGAACCCTATTTTCTCATCTGGGGAAACATTTTACACTAAGGGCCTCTTTTACCTCTGAAATTCAATTATATAAGAAAGGCAAAGCCGCTGTATGTCTCCAAGAAATCTTACAGTAGAGGAAAAAAAAAAACCCTCCTTTTGTGTGCTATAATTTTTTTTTACATTTAAAAACGTTAAAGTATATGTCCTTCCTATGAAATAATGTACAAATCGATTTTGAATCAGCCCAGTTATTTTAAATAAAGATTTTCCATTTTTATCTTATTTCCTTTATCAATTACAGAATAGACACATAATCTCCATACTGACTTCTTAGAGTCTAAAGCCTTTTGTCATGCATGTTTGTTCTTTTCATCTTGGTTTTGCAGTACTCAGTCTAGAGACTAGTATGTCCTCAATATATATAATTACTGAATTGAAATTTTCAATTTTCTGAACGGAATTTCCAGCTTTAATCTTTATTGAGAATATTCAACTTCATAATTTTAAGTGGAAATCTTCCCACTTATTTTTTCTTCCTCCTTCCCAAACCCATGACAGCATTTATATTTAAAGAAAAAAAAAAAACAACCATTTTTTTTTTTTACTGTGAAAGAAAAGGATAAACCTTACAAAGTCATTTCAAGTATGGTAATTCCATCTTATTTGTACTGTTTGCTTATTTTTTACATGTATCTATAATCTTATTGTATTTCACCAAGAGAGGAAGAGGAGATATTAAGACAAACAAGTATAGGAAAAAATTCTCCAGAGTAGCATTTTCACCCCATGGACAATTTGGTGCAAGGAAAGGTTTGTTCATAGGCCAATTTCAATACTCACTAATTATATAATCATAGATATATTGCTTATCTCCTTGAACTTCAGTTAATACCTATAAAGCTACCGATACATGCCTGGCACACAGAAAAGCTTCAACAGAGGTTAATTTCTTTCATTTTTAAAATGATTTTGTTACTAAGTCTGGGAGGTTTAGATATCTCTAGAGATTTTCACATAAGCAAACCAAGTTGATTAGCCAACAAGAATTCACAGAAAAAAACAAAGCATTCCTGTAGATCTAGAGACTAGACGTGACTTACTCTCACTCTCGGTCTTCATCCCCACTCCACTTTTCTCTCTCTTCTTCATGACCAAAAGATGCTCCTGATTCAGACAATGCAAAACATATTCTCCTCAAATTTTCTGATTACATGGTTAAGATCAACTTCATCTGTCTGAAATGATCAGTGTCGAAGAGGACCCTGCCCACTTCCTATACTGTATGATAACTGGTGACAATCCATTAGGAACCAGATTAAAAGTACACCATCAAGCGCCATCAGCTGATTACTACAATATTTCTAATTATTTTCATCTAATAAATTATAAAGATGACAATAGTAACAGGCTACCCAAAGTAGATTAACCTGATAATGTGTAGCCTAAATCTTTCAGTAGGAATATGATAAAGACGATAAGGATCCATCCATGCTGCCAACGAACTTGTCAAACCCTTAAGGAAAAAAAAAAAGATCGTGGACAGATACCTTTAGGGAAAAGCAAGAACTCCAAAGTAAAGAGATTTAGGGAGCGTCTTCCACAAATACCAAAATATAAGGTATTAATGGGGGTTATGGGTGGAGGTGGGACGCATGGAGAGAACAGGAATATACACCACACCATGGAGAGAGATAACCAGCACTTCTGACCAGAAGTCAGTAAAGGTTGAGCTAGAGTCTGAATACTTTAATGTTTTACTCTTCCTGTAAAGTGGGCCAAAGTAAAAAAACCCAGCATTGAGCTAAGGATGAAGCATGAAGAGACCATTAAGAAGGTCAACCTCCAAGGAAAAAGGGAGGAACAGCAGAAAGGCCATGGAACAGAACTAGCTAAGCCACATGAAATCCATTTTCTGTAATGGAATATTCCCTGAATTTCCTCACACTAATGGCAGTTTTATAATTTATTCAAGTCAGTTTTGAGTGCTGGACAGCAGCAGACAGGTCACTGGTGGTTCTGAGAGGGGAGAATAGAAGTTGGGAATGTAAGTGCCAGGTGGGCAAGGATATGTTTTGTTCACTGCTGTCTCCCCATATCTAGAATACTACCTGGCACATGGTAGGCATTCAATAAGTACTGGTCAAATGAATAAATAGATCTATGTTCAATATCTTTGTTTTGGTAAAAAAAAAATTCACCTTTAAGATCAAAGGACAGGGCTCTTCAATTAAAACTCTCACATTTCTGGCCACACCACTGCCCATCCCTCCCCAGGCTGCTTCCCTGAGGAACATAGCCGCTAATGATCCATCAACGTACAAAAGAAGTCCTGGGGGCTTCCCTGGTGGCGCAGTGGTTGAGAGTCCGCCTGCCGATGCAGGGGACATGGGTTTGTGCCCTGGTCCGGGAAGATCCCACATGCCGCGGAGCGACTGGGCCTGTGAGCCATGGCCGCTGAGCCTGCGCGTCCGGAGCCTGTGCTCCGCAACGGGAGAGGCCACAACAGTGAGAGGCCTGCGTACCGCCAAAAAAAAAAAAAAGAAGTCCTGGGCTTTCTATTCAAGCTTAGCCATTCTTATGAAAAAAGTTAGGCATGTCTTAGGTTTATGTACTGCCAAAATAAGTGAGAAGTTTAAAGTGGAGAATTTATGCCTTGGCTAGGATTATACTTTTTAAAAGACAGCAAACCCTCCAATTCACTCGTGAAGACTCCAGCTCTCAAGAGGAAAAGCAACAACAGGAAAAGAGGAACACATCACACTGAAAGCGTTTAGTCTCCTCCTGTGCTTTATGTTTAAATCAGAGTGACACTCCAGATGTTGATTTCAATAAAATACATACATGTAAATTATTGTCATCTTTTCTTACGAGGCACATGTGATTTATGGATGGCTGTAATGGTGATTAGAGACCATAACAGATGGTAAACAATTAATTTAAAATGCTGTGTCCATCAAACTAACTTTTATTATCATATAATTCTTCATCAAGAATGTTGATTTATTTAAATTGAATTTCACTATGATGGTATTCATTAGCATGCAAACAAGTTTTTGAAATTTTTATCCAATCAATACGCTTACTCAGCCGGCTCATTATATTTTAGGAAAGTTGGAGACTGGATTCATTACATCCATTCATACATTATGGAACCTTAAAATGGGAAGGATCACACTGGATCTCTGTAGTTAACACTGGAAATGAAAGTAACATATTTTTCTGTGTCTTTTCATGCATTATAACTTTACTAATCTAATTTGGACTTACGAAGCTAATTAAATTATTGCCTTGGTCTATAGGCCTGAAAGCAATTACTATTCCTTCAAGTATTTTTATGAAAATTAAAAAGACAAAGTCTAATATTGCCTGAACACCTTCTCCCTTGGTGCTAGGAAATCAGTGAACTGGTATGTCATTCTATTAAGCAGCCTAATATTTCAGAAGAGGAAAAGTAAGAATGAAGGGAAAAGCATATTAATTATTGCATGAAATTTTTATAAGTAGAAGAATATAGAAAGCAAAATCTTATTTTTACTGATTATCTGGAAGTACTTTGATTATTGGGGTAGTTAAGATAGTATGCTATGATGGTTCAGGGCATCAAGGGTTGTGACAAGCCTGAGCTGGTGTTTCAGCTCTGTCACAGTAGGCATCCAAACATCGCAAAGTCTCAGTTTCTTCATCTGTCAAATGGGTGGTAACAGTACTCATACCTCAAAGAGTTGTTATGAGAATTAAAGGAAACAGTGCCTGGAACACTGTAGGACCCTGATAAATGTTGATTTGTTGTGAACATCTATGTTGACTAACATTTCTCTCTTCTGCCTTCCTTTCTGGGCATTGATTCCTCCTCCATCTAACATGATGCTTATAAAGGGGGTCTGCCAATCCCAGAGCTCCATGTTACTCAAGCTGAGTGAGTTGTTGCTCTCTTTTGGAATGTGCTGGATCTAAAGAAGGGTTTTCCCTCCCTGGTATGTGGTTGTGAGGTATAAGGTCATAGGAAAGCAAAGAAAATGAAAACTTGTGGAGAGAGGCAGAAAGGAAGACATGGAGAAAGTCTCTGACTGCCATTTAGATTCCTGTGGCCAGCTGTGTCCTTGCCCTCACTGTAATTTGGTTATGGGCGCCAATACATTTGCCCATGTGCCTACACTTACGGAAGCTGGCTGTCTGTCATTTACAATGAATGGGGTTCTAATTAATAAAGCAGTTATTAGGAAAACAAAAAATGCCCTGGGGAAAAACACCCATGAGTTTTACTACCTAATTACTTAGGTTAGGTTATGTGTAATTTGGCCTCATTTTTATGAGATGCAAGGAAATAATTATTGCCATCTTTTTTATGTAACCTTACGTTATACTGAGAATCAATATAAAAGTAATTTCTAAACTCTATGATAATTTCACCTTTTCACTCATTTAATGATCATGAAATTTTATTTGCACAAGTTTGCTAATACTGGCACAAAATGGACTGACATAGTAGACTGAAAAATGTCATTTATTACTTCTCTGTTGTATCATAAAATATATGAGATTTCACATAGGTGAAAACTACTACCTGGCTTTCTAAAATATTATGAAGCATTTAATAATTAAAAGAAAACAGTATATTCTGAGTTAAAATATTAACTACTACTAAATACACACACAGCTGTCAAAGACCAAAGAGGAAGAACACTAATCCATACATACTTTTTTATCTGAAATGTTTATTATTAGCCATTAATCACAGGTACAATCGTATACAACCATAAAAAGCTGTGTATGAATAAACAATACACATACGCAACTATAGACACTACACACAACTATGAACACACTAAAGCAACAGCTGCTTTATTTTTCCTCTGTCATTTAAATGAAACAAAATAAATTAAGTAACTTCACCAGGCTAAAAACGAAATAATGTTCAGACAGCCTGCAGTAAAATAATAGTTGTAGTAATAGTAACGCCTTGACTGGAATAAATTTTAAAGAAGACTCAAGAGGAAATTTATGAACAAAAAAAATGCAATCTTTTTTTGTCTTAAAATTAAAACCTGAGCAGAGGAAAATAGCTTTTCTATACCCACATATACAATCATTTGTATAATTTTCTAAACACTGCTGGAGGTGAAATGTCTTATTAAAGTGTTAATTTAGTAATCGATACCATAGCCGCAACTCATAAAATGTGTGTGTGCATACACACCTGCCTGCATCTGTGTGTGTAGGAGAGAGGGGGACGTAGACATAAGGCTCTAACTCCCCCGTGCAATTCTGACTTTTAACCTAAGCTGCAGGTAACGAACATGTGAGAAGGCACATGTATTCCCTGACTACCTCAAGAGGTATGTGGGCTGTCTTGCACATCTACTTTCACTATGCAGCTGTGTGGTTTTCAAAGGAATTCAAATCTGGGACTGAGAACAGCAGGGAGGTTGGGTGAACAAGGAAGAAGCCAAGAAACATTTGTGCAGGGTTAAGAGGCTCTAGACACTGAAAGTCAAGAAGGAGCTAGGAGGTCAGTGGCCAGTGAGCAGAGAGAAAGAGAGAGGAGATAAAAATGAAGGGATGAGTTGAAAGCCAGCCAAAAAACCAGGGGTTAAGGAGAGTCACCACCATAGAGGCTTAGTGCTCTGTCCCTTGATCTACCCTACATTAGCTGATAACCTTGGTCGGCACCACAATATTTTCTTAGCCTTTGTATTTTTATTTAAATTTTTTTAAAAAAGGCACACTGTATGATCTGCTCAACTCATTGAGATAGTTAGGAGAATACAAAAGTGGTTTGAGAAGTACAAATACAAAGAACAACGTGAATAATGATGAGACATTTGTTGTTCCACTATTCTACTTTTTAACAGATATAAACCACGTGGTTAAAATCAAATGAGAAACAATTCAACTTCACTAAGAGGAAAATTTTTTTTTTTGGCGGTACACGGGCCTCTCACAGTTGCGGCCTCTCCTGTTGCGGAGCACAGGCTCCGGACGCGCAGGCTCAGCGGCCATGGCTCACGGGCCCAGCCGCTCCGCGGCATGTGGGATCTTCCCAGACCGGGGCATGAACCCGTGTCCCCTGCATCGGCAGGCAGACTCTCAACAGTTGCGCCACCAGGGAAGCCCAAGAGGAAATATTATACACTGACATGACACAACTGAAATCCAATTAAGTAGTTCCATATCACTCAAGATAAGGGAACTACTGACAAAGTTGTGAACTTTGTAAAATTTCTGTAATGATTCAGGTAATTTTAGTCCGATTAAAAATTATACTGACTTAATAACCATTTATAAGCAGAGTGAGTAATTCTGGGTAGCTGAGTGGTCCAGACAGCTACATTTCATTCATTTAACCTGATTTTTTTTTTACGGTTGCCATTTTGGAAGGGAATTCACTAAAATATAGTATAAACTCCTACGCCTTCTCTTAACTGAATTATATTCTGTCTTCCAAAATAAACAAACTACAATTCATAGCTTCAGCTTTTCTTTTATTGTAAAAGGCCCCAAAGACTATTCTGTTTTATTTTAGAATCTCCAAGTATCCTTTTTATAATTTTCTTTCTCCTCATTGCTGTCAGACTTCTTGAAGTCATTTCTCACTGTCATCCTTTTCCCCTGTCCTGTCATTTCCATCTTGCTACATACCCATAATTCACTGGAAAACAAGTTAAACTACTTACAACAGTATCTAAAGTAAAGAGTTAATACCTCGGAGAGGGTGGTTTTTCTAAGAGCTAATAAGATCTTCACTATATTTTCTACATAATCTCTATCTTGGCTGCTCAGATAATTGTTCACATTCTTTCAGATTCTCAGTAACTGAGAAAGGTCAGTAAGCAAGGGCAGGGCTGAGCTTCAGATACAGATATTAATAATATAGTCAGAGAGATGACAGGGTACCAGGGAGGCAAGGAGGAGAACTGGGAGAGGAATCAGTCCAGGAAGAAACAAAGCCTGCAGTGAGTGGGACAGAATGAGCAGGGGCTGGGCAGGCAAAGGAGGAAGGAGTTGGAGATCAGGTAGGAGGGACCTATGGGCAGAAAAAAACCAGAAATAGACAACAGAATAAAGTTAAGAAGACCATTACCTGCAGAACATCACGAGAAGCTGGTGGGTGTCAGACGGACATTAGTTTGGAGCAGAGAGAAGCATGAGATGCTGCCATACTGGAAAACTGAGGCCAAATCACTGTGCAGCCTTGTACGACAGGTAAAGGAGCTCAGATCCCATTTCAGTGACTACCAGTGGTTTTTAGATGCCAGTTTCGTGTTTTAGATGTATCACTGTAGCATCTATTTATGTTGATGCAGGGATACCAATTAAGAAAGTACTGCGAAGCAACCTAAATAGCCATCGACAGATGAATGGATAAAGAAGATGTGGCACATATATGCAATGGAATATTACTCAGCCATAACAAGGAATGAAGTGGGTCATTTGTAGAGACGTGGATGGATCTAGAGACTGTCATACAGGGTGAAGTAAGTCAGAAAGAGAAAAACAAATATCGTATATTAACGCATATATGTGGAACCTAAAAAGATGGTACAGATGAACCGGTTTGCAGGGTAGAAATAGAGACACAGATGTAGAGAACAAACGTATGGACACCAAGGGGGGAAAGTCGGGGGGATGAATTGGGAGATTGGGATTGACATGTATACATTACTATGTATAAAATGGATAACTAATAACCTGCTGTATAAAAAAATTAAATTAAATTTAAAAAGATATATACACACACACACACACACACACACACACACACACACACACACACACACAAAAGTACTGAGGGAATTCCCTGACGGTTCAGTGGTTAGGACTCCACACTTTCACTGCCAAGGGCGTGAGTTCAATCATTAGTCAGGGAACTAAGACCCCACAAGTCACACGGAGTGGCCAAAAAAAAAAAAAGTACTGAAAAGTCCTAGCAAAAGATGGTAAGGGGCTGAAATAGGGCAGTTAATATTAGTAATGATTTTTAAGTGTTTAAAATATACATACTTGAAAGTTGCTAGGAGAGTAGATCTTAAAAGTTCTCATCACAAGGGAAAAAAATTGTAATTATGTGAGGTGACAGATGTTAACTAGACTTACTGTGGTGATCATTTCACAATATATACAAATATCAAATTATTATGTTGTACACCTTAAACTTGTACAATGTTATGTCAATTATATCTCAATAAAACTGGGGGGAAAAAAGAAAATATCTAGCAGAGCATACCTGATAAAATTCTTTGTCCGCAACGGATCACTTGATTGAAATAATTAGTTTGCTTGTTTTCAACAGCATTTATCAATTAAAAGATGCCCGAGAGCAACTCATCCTGTGCTACGTAGTAATAAAATAAAACTCCATAAGCTATCATAAAATGCATATATACACATATGACACTATAAGATAATTGATGACAGAAAAAAAAAGGAGCCAGGAGAAAAGGCTTTGAGAGAGAAAAATCATGGCAAGAAGTATTTTCTGGAACAGTTACTTAAAAACAAAGAGATGGATTCACCTTGGTGTGTCCTTTGGCACATTACACATAGCATACTCAATAAATGCTTATTAAATAGAACCAAAAAATCATTATACAATTTCTCCCTGCTCTAGTCCCTCCAACATTGAGAACTTTGAGTAGCATCACACAAGATAACTAATGTTCAAACACTATGACTGATAGCAGTTGTTCGTAAGTCATGGTAAACAACAAAGTATAAAAGCTATTACGGATAATTTTCTTTTATTTACTTTTAACAACAGCTAAAGTCAGCCAACATTACACAAAATAATATCAGGAAAGGAGAAAGCGTGAAAATGGCTAATTGTAAAAAAACAAACAAAGAAAAAACACTCCAAAACAAGAAAAATCATAAAGTTAAACTGACATGACTTTTTTTCTTGCCTCACAAATATAGTATGTGAAAATAGGTCTTAAAAATGTCCTGATGTCACAGCAAAATAAGGACTCAAAAGCCGTATGTTTTTACCCCTTAAACTGACTAACCACTAAGGAAGAAAATTTATAGCAAAGTGAAACTCTAGTGATATAACACTTTTTTACTGCTATGAAATAGCTTACTATAAAAACGTTTCCTCTATTCTCTGAAAAGCAAGGACATGAGACAAGCAGATTTAAGGTAGACTTTAAATTGGATAAGGCGAGACAAGTGAACTTCTTATTTTTCTTCCAAGCTTAAAAGAAAAAAAACCCAGTGAAATAGCGCCTTCTTCTTGCTGTATTGAAGTCGAAATGCTCTGTCCAACTTTCCAGGGCCTTGTAATCTGCACCAGACAGCGCGTACAAGCCCCTCACTCCTACCCCCTGTCCAGGCACAGCCCCTGCCCCCACCTCCCCTGCCCCCAGCTCTGCTGACTTCCCCTGACACACAGCCGTTCTGCCCCTCTCTCTGGGCTGCTGCTTCCAGTGATCCTGTCCCAGGTAATCCTGTCCCTCCTACCCACACCCGAGTGTGCTCAGCGTACAAGTCATTCAACAACCTACTATGTAGCTGTGTGCATACGTATGTCTGTGTGTGTATATAATACATGTATAATTCAGGAGGCATAAGTCTCCAAAGATAGAAGTAACAATCATGAGTGATTTGCAGACTGAGAGAGGCGGAGACTCAACAATGACTTAGGTCCCCGGTAGGCTGACTAGAAAAAGTGATACTGCCAGCAGAAAATAAAAACCAACGCTGGAAGAGATGATAAGTATGCTGTGTCTCTGTACACACACACACACACACACACACACACACACACACACACACACACACACACAAAGGGTCAAGAAAATCATGATCCTGATGGGAAATTTATTCCGATTGAAGTAGAGCTTCCCTGAGAAAGGCTGGGGAGGAAAATGGCTACTTTCCAAATGTCTGATCCAGTTCCAGCTACAGTCAAAGCATTTTCCAACTGTACTTCCCTTACAAGTAATAAATGCTCATGAATTACACTGCTGGACATAGCATGAGGCAGTCTTTCAGGTCTGGTTTTACTATGGAAAGTGAATGATGAGAAAATATTTTGAATGGCATGTTTATTTTTTAAAATGCATCAGAATGCTTTTATGCCATAAGTAAAAAATCAAAATAAAGATATATGTTGGCCCCCAAATTCATCTCTTAAATCTACTATGTGATTTATTGCTATCTGCTAGTAAGGTAGATACTGTTTCAGCTTTAAGCCAAAGTACATAAATATTATAGGTTGTTATGTTTAAATTAAAGAAATTCTGTTGTCTGCTTGTAAAAGAAAGGGGCTTTGGTGTCTTATTTAAAAAAGTAATCTTGAAAAAGAGAAGTTAAATAATCTTACCTTCTAGATATTTAAATAATTTATGCTTACTCTTGTATTTTAAATATCATTCTTCTACTTACAATTATTTATCATGTAGCTTAAATATAAGAAATATAAATTTTTATTTCTTAAAGAAATTATTTTTAGTTACACTATGCTTATTAACAAAGTATTTTTCTGCAGTTAATTCCCCTCTAAAGTAATGATACTGAAGTATACAGCCATTTTATTTTTTAATTTAAGAATCTAAATATTTGTTCAAAATGACATATTTGACTAAAGTAATACTTAGAAGAAAAATTTTAATACTAGATCCTGAAATTCTGTAAGACATTTTAAAATATCAGGTCCTGATATGCTGTAAGAAAATTCTCTTGTTGATTCTGGTGTTTTGCTCTCCTCACATGTGTTTTTATGATGTATAAAGAAATCAGTCTCACCTGTTTTTGACTGTAGGTTTCTTCTTGGTTCTTCAGGGGCCTCAATTGGTTGATCAGCCAGGAAAACTCGAGCTTGGTCTATAGCATTTAGGACAGAATACTCTTTCTCCTTTAACTCACGTCTCAGTGCCTTTGCAAAGAGAAGCAAAAGTTGAATTTGTAACCTAATGTGTTCAAGTCATGGAACATCTTCAGTTAGACCACTTCTGATCACATTTGTCAAGGGAATGTCTCATCACCAGCATGTTAGCGAGGTTAGCAGTAAAAATGTAAATTTTACACATATGAATGATGAAACATGAATAAAAGCAAAAAGATGATTCCTGTAGAACTTATATGGAAAAAAAACCAACAGCACCTCCAAAATTTACAATATTCACCTAAGGGAAATTGCTACAGTATATTTGATCTTACACAAAATGTACTTTTAGGGTTATCACTACCGTCAGACTGCTAAATCTAAGATACTTTTTTCTTATAAGACTGACCAAAAAAATTACATCCAGTGGTAGAGCTAGAGGCGATTTCACAAGTAGTAATAAGATCCTCAGAAGTGTTTTACATTCTTTGGAATATATTAAGAGAAAAATTAAGAGATAGAAACAAATTAAAGTACATGAAATCAAAACTAAACCAAAGAGAACACATAAAAGACAGTCTCCAATTATCATAAAATATATTCCATCTCTCATGCTGAGGCAATTACAGTTTTGCCCTTGTGACTTTTTCATGCAAATCTATAAGTCTCAGAATAGTTTGTCTTTTGTACTTCTGTGGTTTTAAGTAGGGTCAAACTTTCACCTCTGCTCCTATAAAATGTTTGGTGATTAAGACTTAATTGACTAGAGTTTAAAAACAACAAAACTCGTCTAGTGACTACTGCAAGGTAAGAGTAAATGAAGACTTTCTCATGTGCTATTTTAATACTGTAGCTAAATCAAAATTGCTCTTAATATTGTTACCTCTTAAATTATGTACATAAACACCTACTGGCTCTAATATTTTGCTTTTAATACAGTTCCTCGGCAATGCATTATGAAAACTCAACTTTTCATTTTCTAAAATATTACACTCTGATAGTATTTTAGAATCAACAAAGTCCTTCTGAACATAAGTACTTTTTTTAACAGCATTTGATATATGTTGGGATGACGGGGTATTTGGAGGCTATATCTCATCTTCCACAGTAAATAAAAAGCAAAAATTTTTAATTTCTAGAAATATCAGAATAATCTTACATTAAAAAACTGAAACTGGGGCTTCCCTGGTGGCGCAGTGGTTGAGAGTCTGCCTGCCGATGCAGCGGACACGGGTTCGAGCCCTGGTCCGGGAAGATCCCACATGCCGCACAGCAACTGGGCCCGTGAGCCACAACTACTGAGCCTGCGCGTCTGGAGCCTGTGCTCCGCAGCAAGAGAGGCCACAATAGTGAGAGGCCTGCGCACCGCGATGGAGAGTGGCCCCCGCTTGCCACAACTAGAGAAAGCCCTCGCACAGAAACGAAGACCCAACACAGCCATAAATAAATAAATAAATTTATAAAAAAAAAAAAAAAAAAAAAACTGAAACTGAACAACAGAAAAACACTGGTAATGAAGTTGAAAGAGATCATCACAGGTGGGGAGGGATGAGAAGAGCAGGCAAGGAGTAGAGAGAAATGGCATGACAGTGACTGTGTCCTGCGCGCCTGAGACTTAACAAATACTGGGTGCTGGAAAGTCACTGAAGAGCTGGACAAAACGGTGGTGATGGGGGCTGTCAGACGTATATTTTTGTTTGTTTATAGTATCATTGTCAGGTCTCTGATAGTCATTAAAAAACAAGTCTGGGGACTCCCCCAGCGGTCCACTGATTGGAACTGCAGTTCCCCAGTGTCCACTGCAGGGGTCACGGGTTCGAACGCTGGTCAGGGAACTAAGATCCTGCATGCCACGTGGCATGGCCACAAAAAAAGTCTGAGTCTGAGAGAAAGCCCCACAGGTCTGGAGAACCTATTTTCCTTCCTGACCACACTGAACCCCAGCGCTTCATAAAACAATCCTCTCTGCACAGCGTGTTGGCGGGGGAATGTCTCCTAAACTCCTTGGAGACGCTGAGGTAGGGAAGTAGAGGAGGCAAGTGTGGGCAGGTGGGAACTACGCAGAGGAAGTAAAAATATGGGGCTCGAGCTCTAATGCCAACTCACCACCCAAATATCCCAGAGGACAGCATACATTTAATATCTGTTCATACTCTACTTTGCAAATTTAATTTTGTTATTCAATTTGTTCTATTTCAATTATATTTAATTGCATGTCAGAAATGGGTTTAACTTTCAACAGCACTACACATATAATCATTTCACTGTCCTTTACCTCTCAATTAGATATAAAAGAAAATCAGCATTTCCTAACCACCTGGTGAACATTAATGATAAGATAATTAGACTCCAACAGAGTTGTTTTGTACACAGAGCTACAAAGTGTCATTCAGATTTAGGTTCTAATATCACATCACTTATATTTGGGCGGTCTTAAATGAGTATAACATGATCTAATTGGAATTTTTTCTATTTTAGTGACTTTATATTTTCATTCAAAACAATTCTGTTCTCAGGCAATAACAAGTATTGGCAAGGATGTGAAGAAGTTGGAACCTTCATACACCGTTGTTGGAATGCTTAAAATGGTGCATCCACTTTGAAAAACAATTTGGAAATGCCTAAAAATGTTAAACATAGTTATCATATTACCCAGCAATACCACTCTTAGGTATATACCTAAGAGAACTAAAAGCACATGTTCACATAAAAACTTGTACATGAATGTTCACAGCAATATTATTCATAACAGCCAAAACGTGGACACAACCCAAACACATCCATCAGCTGGTCAATGGGGACTTCCCTGGTGGTCCAGTGGTTAAGACTCCACGCTTCCGTTGCTGGGGGCATGGGTTCCATCCCTGATCAGGCAACTAAGATCCCTCACGCCACACGGTGCGGCCAAAAAAAAAAAAGTCACCATCAACTGGTGAATGGATAAACAAAATGTTGTATATCCACACAATGGGATCTTAGCAACAAAAATGAATGAAATAGTGATACATGTTACAACATGGTTGAATCTTGAAAACATTATGCTAAGTGAAAGAAGCCACACACAAAAACCCATTACTATGAAATGTCCAAATAGGTGAGTGTCTAGAGACAGAAAGTAGATTGGTGACCGCTCAGGGATGGGAGGTTGAGGGAAGAATGGGTACGTGCTCATGGGTCAGGCTTCTCTGGGGGGTGATGAAAATGTTCTAAAACTATCATAGATAGTGATGATGATGGTACAACTCTGAATATACTAAAAGCCACTGGACTGATCACTTTAATATAGTGAATTTCATGTTATGTGAATAATATCTCAATAAAGTTATTAAAATAAAATAATTCTGCTCTTTTTCCCAAAAATGTCCTCTAGGCACTCTGTTTATTTACTAACCTCTATCCCGCCTCATCTGCAAGGTAAAAGCTCATCTTGTATATTTAGTATGTTCCCACCTCAGTGTTCCCAGAGCACATCCTATTTCTTTAACACAGCTCATCCTAATATATTTTGAGACCATGCCTCTGTCCCCTCCATTATACTGTCAGTTCTTCCAGGGGAGGCTCACCTCTTAATCATTCAAAATTCTCAGTGCCTGTCTAGACATATACAGAAAGTACTCAATAAACGCTTGAGGAACAGTGAATAAAAGAAGACATGCTTTCAGAATTAAATACTATTTATGATTTTAAATTATGACCAAGCAAAATATACCAAAGTCCCCCAAATCTGATTATCCTAAAATGGAATAATTATTGGATTCCAGTTAGCTCTGGATTATTTGAACTAGTTTGAAAATTACTGGTAAATAATTTTTGATGCAAAGTTAATTTTCTCCTATCATCTAATTCAGCTAGTAAGTACTAAGTATTTCAGTTTGCTGTGGGTCATTATTTTATTAATAGCAAATATCCTTTTCTCTCCCTAAACAAGGAACTGATCTCACTGAAAGGGGTGATACTTCATCTTCCCTCATTTTTCCATATCCTAATTCATGAGGTAACTGCATAGGGCATAGTTTCAAAATGAATGCAGTCATTAGATTGAAGGTGGTAACTGTTATTACTATTGTGTCAAATCCATCTAAAACATATTGGCTTAAAACAATGACAATTTATTTTTCATGATTCTGTGGCCTGGCAATTTGACCAGCTCTTCTGCCACTGCCATGGGGGATTACTCCTAAGGCTGTAATCATCTGTGACTTGAATGGGAATAGAAGTCCAAGATGGTCTCACTCACGTGTCTGGAAATTACTGCTGGCTATTAGCTAGAGCACCTCGGTTTCCCTCTATATGGTCTCAAATTCTCCGATAGGCTGGACTGGGCTTCTTCAACATGATGAATGGTGTTCTCAGAGGGCAGAGTGAAAACTGCAAGATCTTTTAAGGCATTAGCTCTACAACAGCTCTGTCCAAAAAAAACTTTCTAACGATGGAAATGTTCTACAGCAACACCAGTTGTGTGTGGCTATTTGGTAGGTACCTGAGATACGACTGGTACAACTAAGGAACTGAATTTTAAATTTTATCTAATTGTAACTGATTAAGTAGAAATGGTCACATATGGCAAGGGTTCCCGTATTACACAGCACAGCTCTAGAATCTGCACATCACTTCCATCACATTCCATCATTTGAAGCAAGTCATAAGGCCAGCACAGATTCAAGAGAATGGAAAAATATAGTTCATCTCTTGATGAAGGGAACCACAATGTCCCTTTGCATGGAGTTTTGGACACAGAGAGCAAGTTTCATTATTTTAGCAATCGGCCACACAGGATACGTGGGAAAGGGAGGGTTGGGTGGGTAATATTGCCGCATGGACTTAGTAATATTTTAGATAAGTTCTCATGAAGGCATCTCAAAACAGTGATCTTTGAAGAAAGATCTGAAGGAAGTAAGGGAGCCAGCCATGAGAGGGAGGGTGGCAAAAGAGCAATCCAGGCAAAGGGAGCTATAATTGCAAAGGTCCTGAGGGAAGTGTTTGCCAGGCTTAGCAGGCTGGCGCTGTCAGAGCTGAATGAGTGGATGATAAGGGTAACTACTTCTGTAAAAATATTTTATATCATGAAAGTTAGAGGGGAAAAAATGCTTTATGGTTGTTAGGAGAGGTACCTGGTAACAGGTACCTGACTCAAGCTTGGCCATCAACCTAAAAGTTCTCCGTGTGGCAACCTGTCACAAAGCTTATGCACTTTCTATTCTACTACATAGGTGGAAAGATCCTAATGCCCCTCCCAGACAAACACACATAAATGAAGCTTGGGCCTAAAAGGCCCACGATCTGCTGTAACAAGAAAAAGATACAGAATAATTTCAAAAAATAAAATTGAAAATTGTATTTTAAAAGTTGTGTGCTCTAAGGTGTTTAATATAAAGGGACAGAGACTCAGCTACCTCAAGAGTCAAGAATAATAAATGGAGGGAACAATGACTGTCCCATGGCCATAATATTCGACTTCCCTGCCATCCCAAGGTGGCATGAGAGTGTATAATAGAATTTTCCAACAAACGTTTCCACCAAAGTTAGAATTTCAAAACATATTAAATTCATACAGTCTATAAAGAAATAAGCCAGGCACAAGAGAAGACAGCAATTAATAAGCCTATGATTCGAACTCTTAAGGAACTTATAAAGAGAGGACAGTGCTAGTGAGAATGTGGTAAGTGCCACCCGTCTTTGAGAGCCGTATAAACAGGGCACTGAGGAAACACACAGAGGAGGGAGGGAGGTGGAGGGGATAGCAAGCAACCCTCTCAAAAATGTGTAAAGTGTGTTTTGAAAAAGAACTTGGAATCAGATTAAAGGTAATTAGGGGAAGAGCAATTCAAGAAAACAGAATAACAGGTAAGGTAATTTAGTCCCTCACTGTTTTCCCTATTAGGTAGCTTCTGCATGCTCTTTTTTTTTTTTTGTGGTACGCGGGCCTCTCACTGTTGTGGCCTCTCCCGTTGCGGAGCACAGGCTCCGGACGTGCAGGCTCAGCGGCCATGGCTCACAGGCCCAGCCGCTCCGCGGCGTGTGGGATCTTCCCGGACCGGGGCACGAACCCATGTCCCCCGCATCGGCGGGCGGACTCTGAACCACTGCGCCGCCAGGGAAGCCCTGCATGCTCATTTAAATGAAAGGAAGCCCCGGAATGTCAGACTGATGAAGACCTGATGTGCGTATCAGAATTTAACTAGTAAAATCAAAGAGTTCTCATTCTCAATCGTTTCTAGGAACCCAAAAAGCCCTTCAGCAGAGCCCGCCTTCCCTCCACTTCTCTTCAGTGGCTCCTGATTTCCCACGAGTGCCAGGCAGCAGAGTAAACTGCCTCTTAGTCAACTTCAAATGCCCAAAGGGAGATTCTCAGTGATCCTCCCGAATGGTCGGGGAACATTTCTCCCCACCCGTTATTAGTTCATGGGAAGGCAGGGGATTAAGGGATAAGGCGGTATAAAGAAGTGATCGGCATGGCTTAAGTAAGAAAGTCTTACAAGTCAATCAGCTCCCCTTCATTTGCACCATGAACGTGACATCGCTCACTGTGACGGCTGAATTGCTGCCAAGGAGACAGCAGTACTACTGGCTGCTCCTCGCAGCACTGACGTGGAGATGCACAGGATCCTGCAAGCCCCTTAGTATGAACACAGGGTCTGAGAGAACCTGGAGGGAGCGGGGGAATCCCTGCCGTCTCCTCTGTCCTCAGCTGGCAACCTGTCACACTGGACTGAGATAGGGGGAGAAGAACGACCAACACGTGGGTGTGCACTAAATCCCGGTGTCATCCCCTCTTCTTTAAATCACAACTGTCCCCCCCCCCTTTAATCTAAAGCCATTATCCGCATTGTCTGTACATCAAGTGGCAAAGGTCAGTGGGATGCACTTTTCTTTAAACTTTCTAGATCATATTAAAATTATATGATCTTTTTGTTAAATTAGATCTTTTTGCTCTTCTGCTAAAAACCCTCCAATGGCTTCCTGCTGCACTTAGAAAAAATTCTCAGCTTCCTACCAAGATCCAGAGCTTCCCTACTGCCTGAACCTCAACTACTAATACACCCTAATTTCCAGTCTCAAAGTCTTTATTTCTTTTCCTAGAATATGTCAAGCTTTTCCTGCCTCATGGCCTTTGCAATCCAGAAAGCTTTTGCTTCACATCTCCAAAGACTGGCTCCTTCTCATTATTTAGTCTCCGCATTCGGTATGTCTGTTGGGTGAATGAAGAAATGAATAAACTGACATGAAAGAAAATGTGGGATTCAAGGAAGGGAAACTCCTGGGAAATGGGAGTAGCTCATACAAAGTTGGTCTGCAGAAATAAAAAGCAGAGCAGTGGGGGAGGAAAGTAGTCATCTCCTTAGAGCTCTTCACAGAAAAAGTTATTTCTCAAGACATAATATCTGTGGGCTTTCTTAGCAATCTCACTGATCCTCACTGGTCAAAGTCAAAGAGATCCACAAGGGTCACCCTTCCTGACCCTTTAGGGACCCAGCTCTAATACCAAACTCACCATCAGTATAAGCATCGCCTGCCCAGCAGAGCCAGCCCACTTTCTTCTTTGCTACTACAGCGCTTGGCATCCACTTTGCTGGAGCATTCACCATGCATTTCCGTCCTGGCTTCTTTGCAGACCTGACTCCTACACCAGAATGTTCTGAAGGTTCACATCTATGTCCCAGAGGACAGAGTAGAAACTCAATGAATTTGTGTATGAAAGGATCAGGAGGCATTTTTAAAAAGTGTTTTGTGGTGCAGTAAAACCAGATAGAGATTTGCAGCCAACAGCCTTGTGTCAACAGTCCAGTGCACACCATCTAGGCACACCTTTACCCACCACGAGCCCTTGAATTTGTCCCGTAACTTCTCTGCAGGTTAATAACAAAATCATTCTACTAACTTCACAGGTGAGATACTGAATGCAAACATACCTTGAAACTATTCAGTGCTGTAGAATAACTAGTTACTACAAAAATGATGCTAATCAAAAGTCTTACCATCAGTCTCAGCTCTTCTCCAAGACCGAGTTTCTTTCCTCGGACTTTATTCACTGTTATTTGTGGGGGAAAGTTCTAGCTGTTTTATCTACAGCTTTGGATGAACAAAACCAGTACCCAAACCTCCATTAGCAGGAACAATTGAATTTAACTTTTCTAAGGGGTAAATTATTTAATTATGAGCAAAGCAGAATTATGCGGTCCTCCAAGATTAAGTCAAAATGTTTGGTAAGCATAAAACTGTGTTGTAAGACTATTAAGTCACTTCAGATTCTTAGAAGGCAAACAAATAAATGTAGTGTCTTTTCGTGAACCACTTTGTTCCAGAATAAAACGTCAATGTAAACCTCTGTGGTGGCAAAAATGGTTAGCCAGATTACATCACTCACGGTAATTTGGTATAAATATCAAATTTCTTCAACTGATCAGTCCAACAAACAGTGGACTTTTTTCCAATCCTTCTAGGCACAACTAAATCAAACACAGCCACCCGTTTTCCCTCTTTCTTCTTTTTGGGAGAGAACTTAAACTGGGCATCCTAAAACTGTTTTCTAAACTCCCATGCTGACATGGAATACTGGCATTTTAATGCTAACACTACAAGGTCCACAGGAAAAAGGGACAAAAATGAGAAATTGTAAGCAAGGTTGCAGTGAAACTTTACTTTCATGCGTTGGTGGAAGCAGAAAACTGGTTCAATCATTTGGGAAAGTAAGTTGGCAATATACCAAGAGTCATTACTATGTTCATATTGTGTGAAACAAGAATTTCGCCTTTGGGATTATGTCCTAAGAAAGTGATCCAAAAAGAGCTACAAACACAAAAGTTTTCATTATAACATTACTTATGATTGAAAAAATGAAAGCAACTTAAACATCTAACACCTGGAAAATATTTAGGTTCACTACAATACAGTTACACTAGGGATCATTAAATAACCTTGAAAAATTATTGTGAAAATGACTGCATAGCAACATGAAGAAATAGATATGACATGTATCTAAGTGGAAAAGACAGGAAAAAAACTATGTACCCTATTAAAACTGTGTGAAAGGTGAATATGCAAAAAGAAAATAACCCAAAATGAAAATGGATGTTTTAGAGTGGTAAAATTATGGCTAATATTTTGCTCTTTATTTTATAAAATCTGTAATAAATTATGTTCACAATTAAAAATTATGCTTTTAAGAAAAGAATGCCAAATGGAATCAAGTTCTTTTATAATTGAACAAATTACTACTTTTAAAGAACAGCATTATTAAGAATTACAAATGTGTTTTAGAAGCATACTTTTTATAACAATCATAAAACTTTTGCATTATGTTTTACTTCAATGACCTCTCTGAAGTTAGATTTACTTATAAATGTAATACATGACAACGTAGTTACTAAATGAGAGACTCCATATGTTTAAGTCACTCCCTATGTTTGTTAGGGATCTTAACTCATCTAGCTTTTAAGGTGTCAAATTTAGACACAAGAGGGAATCTCAAACACTGGGAGAATCTGGTGATACTCAGCACAAGAGGGTAAAATAATAAGCTATATTTTAAAACCTACCTCAACAACAAAAAATATGCCAATTCTTTTCCCCCTTAAAAAAATCCTTCCAACTCTAGTTTTGAATAATTTAGGCAGTATTAAGACAGGAAAAAGGTAACCTCTTGGGTAACCTCTTACCTGACTACAATATTAAGGCATAAAGTATAATGGTGTTGATAAATTTTCTTGCAACTTCAAGTACGTTATTTCTAGCTCTTGGGGAAAGATTGTTGCTTACATTTCTGCCAGCTATTATCTTTATTAAAGATTCAGCTATTTAAAAGTAGAAATATTTTCAAAATGTAATATGTTTTCGTACAAATAAAAAAGGATTATAGAGAGACAAAGAGGAAAAAGGAACATTCATACCAAAGGACCTGTTATCTCTGGGTATATTTCATTCACTCAATGTTCAACAAATATTAACTGAGCATCTAGAATGCCAGAAGTAGACAAAGATACGATAGAAAATAATTATCTTAGATGATGATAAATGCTATGGAAGAAAGAGAACAGCAGAAGAAAATAAGAGAGCTTAGGAGTACTGGGATGGGAATTACAATTCAAGTAGAGAAGTCTAGGTAGGCTTCACTAGGAATGTATCACAGAGCAAACATTTGAAAGCAATGGATAGTTATCCATGTGGATACCAGGGAAAGAGCATTCCAGGCACAGAAGACAGCATGGTACTGTGACTGAAGGCACAGTGTGGCTGAAACCAGCATATAAGAGAGAAAACAGTAAGAATAAGATGAGCAAGGTGTCAGTGGGAGGTAGGTCAGATGATGTAGGTTTTGCAGACCGTTGTGAGAACTGTAACCTTTATTCTGAATTACACAGGAAGTCAGTACAGACTTCTGATTTATCTGAATAGGAACACTCTGGCTGTTGTGCCGAGAATAACAGAGATGTAATTGTAGCTCTGAACATCTGGTAAGAGGTAGACAGATTCAAATTCTATGTTCTCAATGTAGAACCAACAAGATTTCCTAACAGACTGAATACGCAAGAAAGACAAGAGTGAAAGTGATTATTTTTTACCTAGCAATAATAGGATTCTATCAGTTGAAATGAGAGAGACTGCGGAGAACAAGTTTTGAGGGGCAGGTTCAAGAATTTAGTTCAGACATTTACTAAGCTGGAGATTCCTAGGTGGAGATGGTATGTAAACATATAAATTTGGGAGTGACCGACATTTAGATGACATGTAAAACTCATCAGGAGGTCAGATGAGTTCAGGAAGGAGTAAGTACAATATAGAGAATTTGGCATGGCCTGACCCCTGAGGCATCCCAATTTCAGGAGGCTGAGGAAAGAAGGAGGAACTAACAAAGGAAACCGAGAAGGAGCTACCAGTGAGGTGAGAAGAAAATTGGGATGGAGCAGTATCCCAGAAGTCAGGTAAAGAGACAGAGCAGAAGTACACTTAGTGAGTCAACAGGAAAGGGAGGACAAATAATGGTCACAACTCAGCCAACATCAACAAACAGAGACATGACAAGTTACAATGAGGGACATATAACTCAGAGTGGGGACTCAGGACAGCTTACTTACTTGAGGAGAAAAGAGATGCTTGCAGTAAGTTTTAAGGGGCTTTTGCTATTGTAAAAGTGTTGCTTTATGTATGTCAAAACATATATTAATGTTTTTCTTTTTGATGCAAGCAGCTCTGGCTATATAATTTGCAGAACGCTGTGCAAAGTGAAATTGCAGGGCCCCTTGTCCAAATATTACTAAGAATTTCAAGATGGCGGCAGTAGAGCATTAAATCAAGTGCAGGGCCCTTCAAAGAACAGAACCTTGTGTGATCGTGACTGCATGGGACGCACACCCATTATGCAAGGCATCTGAAATGTAACAAATAGGTATTGCTGGTACGGCAGGATTTCTTAGCTTCTGGTTTCAAAAAGGCACTTATCTGATTATTGGAGAATGCAAGCAGAAAAAAAAATGATACAAACATAAGGAGAATATGTCAGAATGTAATTTACTTTTTTTCCCAACTTGCCTGTAAGGCTAAATCAGCATATACAGATCTGAAGTCATTATAGTATGACAGCAAAAAAGGGCAGCAGAGTCGTTAAGTTTGATAGCACTAATAAAGCTACATGAAAAAAAGGAAAGAAAACAGGCTTACTTTTCATTGGTATGCAGACAAAATTTTTAAAATCTCCATAGTGTTTTAAAAGTTTTGGTTAATGCCCCTGAATGAACATTTAATATATAAATTCATTTTGGTTCCACCCCATTGACATAAAAAATGATGCCTGAATCAGAATACTAAGTATGAATGCTAAAACTAAGATAGGAATCCTCTAGCTTCTCACAGTAAGAAAATGGTATTCTTCCCTACACTTTAAAAAATACGTGCACACATAAATGTATTCCTTCATCTAGCAAATATATTCAGTGTTTACTATCATCAGGCACTGTATTAGCTCCTGAACTTGTATATTCTTTCTCTTTCAGCCTTGTTCTACATATAAACAAAGAGGGAGGGAAGAAACATCTCTTGCTCTACTGCATACTCCAAGTCACGCCATGGCTAATTTGGAGTATTTTCCCTCCAGGAGTTTTTTTTGTTTTTTTTTTTGCGGTACGCGGGCCTCTCACTGTTGTGGCCTCTCCCGTTGCGGAGCACAGGCTCCGGACGCGAAGGCTCAGCGGCCATGGCTCACGGGCCCAGCCGCTCCGCGGCATGTGGGATCCTCCCGGACCGGGGCACGAACCCATGTTCCCTGCATCGGCAGGCGGGCTCTCAACCACTGCGCCACCAGGGAAGCCCCCTCCAGGAGTTTCGATAACACTCTTTAGTCAATTCGTATTCCAAGGTCTCTTCTCAGCTAGAAGGCTACATACTTGCACTATGGAGCTTTCCCAACCTTCCCAAGTACAATCATGATTTATCTGTGTCTCCCTGGCTGTGTGTTCATACTCACTTTACAGTGCTTTTGATATCTACTTTAGTCACTTGTTCTCGAGCCTGTCTCTGCCATTAGATGGTGAAATCTGTGACAACAAAAACAATCTTAGGAACTGATGTATGCTCAGCCCCTAGCAAAGTATGTAGCAAACATCAGGTGCAACTCAAAAGTTTCCTGAATGAATAAATAAACTGTTAGATAAATGAAACTGTCTCTGGGCTAAATATGTCCAGAGGTAGTTCATTAGCAAGGGGCTGTATTGCTTGGTTTTACAGACCTCTACTTGCCTACATCTGTTGTCTACTCTTTAATTTCACCCCTAGGGACCGACAATTATTAGGATGCCTTGCCTCTCCCTCTAAACTCAGATATTCTATGACCCTTTGGGGTGAGGTTCCAGTTACCCACATCAGGCTTGGGAGACAAATGCAGTTAACTGAATGAGGTGTGGCAGGTAGGTGCAGGCTCACATAGAGAACTGCTGCTTCAGGTCTTCACACAGACTTTGCTAACAGACCTTAGGGGGCTGTGCTTTTAGTAAGAAGGCAGTCAACATAGGTGGCAGAGGCTGAAGGGGAACTTGGGAAATAATTTAATCAATTTTAGAAGAAGGCCAATTTTTCATTAGGTAATTTCATAACACAGCAAGAAACTGAAATTTCAGGTTTGCAGACAGAGTGTCAGATTACTTTAGTAGGGAGAAAAACCACACACACACACACACACACACACACACACAGAGAAATTAAATTTAACGGTGGAGTGTTGCTGTTTTAAAGACAATGTTATTCTAATGAGTAAGCTTGCAAATGTATCTTGGCAATTCAGTTTAAGGCCCAAATGTCCTGATTCTTATATAATGAGGTTTGAATATAGGAATTAAATTGGGTTTAATTTAAAGCAAAGGACAGAATAGCCCTGAAGGAATGGAAAAGCCCCTAAGATATTGTACCTGAATCATACACTTTCAATTATTCTTGGTGATTTCCTTTTCTAAAGTCAAACATGTATTATACAGCAGAAAGGGTGTTAGAGCTCTGATAACTGCTCCTACCTAAGTTAATCGGTACATTGTTATGAAAATGAAGTGCAAATTGAATAGCAAAAACTGAATCTGCAATTTTATCCAATCTACAAGTATCTGACAAGTAAATTCATAACATTACAAATGAACACTACATGCATTATAGGTGCTTTCTAAGTCATCGTTGATAGAATGATAATCTCACACTTTTGAAAGTGAAGCTACATATAAGTGACCTCACTTTCCAAAACACTTTTTAAATGATACTACAAATTTAAGTCATTAAGTGGGAAAATTCAACTATCAATTTATTCTAGAAGTCATTAGAAATATTATATATTTTAAAGTAGTAATTTATTTTGACATTTGACGGGATGAAATTTGTACCTACATGAGAAAAAAAAAATATGATTGTGTTGTTTACCAAACAGATACCTATAAAGTTTGGAAGGTGATTCCTGTTTAATTTAACAGGTTGACCCTAGATTGTAATGGGGGGCTAGTTTTGCTGGACAGTAAATAGCAGATATTAATATGGTTTTGTTTAATTAAAACAACCCATATAGCCTAGACAGTTTTAAACAAAACAAAAATGATCAAAACTGTCAAGACAAATTCTCAGCAATTATGTGAGATGAGATTAGCCACCACTTACTGAGTATTTACTGTGGACCAGGTCTCACGCCAAACAACCATCAAGGCACTTTGACTTATGATTATGATTATGATTTAACAAGTCTGCCTATGTGATGGGTTGTTAAAACATTGAACAAAGTATTCATTATGGTTGTTGCTGAAAATCTATTAATGTTCTGAGTCACTGGTTTAAACATCCAAGAAAGCAGAGGTATTTAATTAAGGGTCCAAAATATATTGATGTTTCATAATATCAGTTCCTGGAACATTTACATAACAGAAGGGAAAGATGCCAATCCGTGAGTCACCCGCTTCACTGTATAAGATGGATTTTTGAGCTGAGCCTTTGCTGTGGGGCTTTCTGCTTGCTCATTGCCTAGGACTGCTACATTTTTCAAGAAGCATCAACCCTACTAACTACTTAGCTTTTCTGATTTGTTTCTGGTCTATGGAATGTTTGTTGTATTTTGGAGCCCAATTTTGCCATGCTTGATTTTCTGTTTTTTACATTTTATCTATAATTATTAGGTGTCTGAGCGGATGAGGTGCTTTGAAGTATGACCTTACAGTAACTTTGACCTTGAAGTCTCAGAGCCATCACGTAAACACTTAAATGTATAATATTCCTTCTAGATACAGTCACAAGCATAGAGCGTTTAGGTATAGGAATGACTAAAATATGTCACTGGAGTAGAGGCTGTGCCTTATTGCCCTCTGTATATTCAGCATCAATGCAACATACACATCATTCCGTGAATAGTGGGGGTGGATGGATGGATGGATGATGAAGTGACTTGCACTGCCATTATCAAAGAAAGGTTATGAAAAGTGTCATTAAATCACTGATGCACATATAAAGGACTAGAGTATAGAAATATATGTGGGACTCAGAAAACTTTGAGAATATATGAGTTCCCATAAACCAACCCCTTTGTATCTGAGGTGACTGAACACCGATATCTGAGATACCAGAGTCTCTTAACCATCTGTAGATGGTGGAAGCAGACTGGATCCAGGGTAAAGAGATGCAAATGTAAGATAATGTATACTATTTGTGTTCTTTTACTTATAAACACTCAAATATTGCCTTTCAAGGTAATTAGATTCATGGTTAAACATATATAATTTGCCTATTAGCCATTAATAAGTTAACTAAAGGCAGTGCATGCAGAAGTGTCTCATGGGTTTGGCCTTTCCATGATAAGCTGTTTTCTTTTATTAAGAACAAGAAATAAATCACCTTCCAGTCTCTAGGCTCATATCTTATCCCATATAAATTCTCAAAAATATTGTTGCTTCTATGGCTTCATCCAATTATTTGAGGAGTCTAAGTTTTTTTAAGGCACCAATAGGCTAACAACAAGTGTATGTTATGATGTCAAAACTTATAGTGCCCAAACATAGTGAATCTAAGGAAAAATATAAAATGCAGACACAGAGCAACTAAAATTTAAAATATACTATAAAATAAGTCCTAGTTTAAAGAATAACCCCAAACAGCTATTGCTTATTGAACAATTACTATTTGTACTCTGCTAAGTGGTTTATACATAGTGATGATCAGAAACAGGATAGCAGAGATTGGAGAATATGCCCCAACGCCTAGTTTATAGGGCTAGTGTGTGGAGGGGGGGTGGGAATTGAAATCAGATCTACCTAAGCCCATGTGCTAGGTTCAATCACTCTGTACAGACAGGGCCAACATAAGGTGCCTAGAATAGAGAATAACACACCACTATCCAAGTGAGAAGAGCCAAAGAAAAGTTTTCAGTGAACTTGAAAACAAACACTGCTGAGGATATGCGTTAAGTAGTCAGATGTCTACTTATAATTATTTTCTTCAAATTCTTCATATGATTCCTTGACATCAGATTTTGACATCACTGGAAGCAACTTTTGAGTCGCCTAACAGTTTTCCAGCATGTAGTAACCCCACATCCACCTAAGGTTCTGAGACATAGACTTGTTTTTTAGTTTGTATGTAACAACATCACTGAAAATTTTAATGTAAAACTTAAGTGTTAATTAAGTGTAACATCAGCACAGGTGGTTTTCAGATGTATCTGGTAGATGTGTATTTGTCTTGTCCATAGCAGAAGAACATATGGTATCTCTTCCTAAATTGATCTTTACAAGACTTGTGTACAACAATATTCAAGACTTGCATTTATGTGATCATATCTCCTAGAATAATTAACAAATCAGAGTTAAACTTGTTTGCCTCATATTTAAAAAGAAATCCATCTAGTAATCTCAAGATATTCTAATTGAGCTTGGAGAGATTATGTCAAATTAATTCAACTTCCCTAAATAGTAGTGTGTGGTTCAAAATAAAGTAAGTCAGACAGCCACCTGTAAAATGAGAGAATGAGTTTGAAATCAAATACAAGGTCCCCTCTTTCTATGCGAAAATTTTAGAGAACAAAATATCTTGCCTAATATCAGTATCAAACCACTTAAGGGTTGATTTTGATTGTTCTAACTACGTATATACTTTGAAGTCATAAGGCAAGCGTTCTTTGAAGTTAAAAAGATTTTTAAAAATTTATTATGACAGAAACTTAAATACCAAGAGGTCAGAAAAAAATTACAAAGTTTGTAATAAAAGAAAAAATGAAAAGAAAAAGACTAAATGCTACATTTAATGCTAAACGTATCTGTGAAAAAATTAGTTTAAAAATTATTTTTAGTTTAAAAATTATTTTGTGTTCTGTTTAAAGCTACAACATAATGTTATAATTGAAGAGAATTCTACAATCCCTTAAGGAAAAAAGATTGGTAATAAATGTGCACACGAACTGAAAACATGCCTGAATTATAACCAAGGGACCAAAGTAGGGGATTAGAGAAATGGGTGGTTAGGCAGACAAACAGAGATTTGGGACAGCAATGTGCAGTTCACAGCTCAGCCACAAACCTTGTTGGCAATGATTTCTCATAGCACAGAGAAGACATAGGAACTGTAAGTTTGAGAGCTACAAACATAGGCTCTCCCTGACTGGAAGCTCCATGCGGACAGGGACTGTGTCTGTTTTCTGTACCTGTGTCCTTCTGGTGTCTTCGAAACTGCCAGACACACTAAGTAAATGATAAGTATTTGCTGGAAGTGAAGGAAGGAGGAAGGAAAACTCAGATATCATTAAATCATAAGCCTCTCATTTGCTTCCACTATAAATAAGGGGATTGGACTGAATTATTTCTTGGGTTCCTTTCAATCCTAATAATTGACAATTCTAAGTTGTACACACTCATTTGCACACACAAAGACACACATAAGATTTTCCCTGATAAAAAAAATCAGAAGACCAGGGGAAAAGGTATCTCTAAGGACATGGGCAAGAAAAATCTTGCCTGAAACATAGAGCTACCACATGTACACCCAAATGGATTTTGATTTTAAGAAGAGGATAAATTAGAGAATTAGGTTAGAACATAAGCAAGGCTGAGGTTCCACTACAGTTAGACTATACAATGCCTATAGCTGGCAAAGTTCAGTAAGAAAGGTAAACTACTACAGGTAGGTGTCACATCTTTAAATATTACCCTGATTGTACTAACTATAGTGATTTGCCCTCCTTGTAATAATTTATAGCAATTAGAAACATTACTCTTGGCAGTTGGGAAAGAAGGTTACTTATGACAGAATGTGACTGTATTTGGAGATAGGGTTTTTCAAGAGGTAATCAAGTTAAAAGGAGGACATTCATTAGGGTGGGCCCTAATCCGATATGACTGGGGTCCTAATAAAAAGAGGGTATTTTGAGCAGTTTTAAGACTTCACCATGTGAAGACTCAGGGAGAAGACGGCCATCTACAAGCCAAGGAGAGGGCCCTTATAGGAAACCAACTCTGCTTACATCTTGATTTCACACTTCTAGCCTCCAGAATTATGAGAAAATAAATTTCTGTTGTTTGAACCACCTGTTTATGAGCTTTATTATGGTGGCCTTAGGAAACTAACACACGTCTCCACAAACTTACTCTGAACACTATTCCATAATTTATATCTCCTAGCATCTTAGCCTGCTTAGTTCTCAGAGTTAAATATGAAGCTTTTGACAAACAATAATATATAATATTAAGAACACTTATAGTTTTGGATCATTGATAAATTGGAAGGCAGACTATGATAAAATATGTTCTAGAATCTAGAATCAACACAAACCTCTACAAAGGACTATTTCCAGTGAGGATATAACAGTGAGTGAGAACACATACTCAGAAAATCTGGGCTATTCATATAAATCATCTAATACATAACTCAGAAAGTTAAAGAAGTACAGACTGTTAAATGGAAACTCTTGACTTACTGATAAGAAAAATCCCTCAGCGGTAGTCTGGATCATGCACAGTGTGCTAAATGATAGCTATTGTGATAAAGAAGTAACCTGAGAAAGTCTAGAACGAGGCACCAAGAAATCTGGAAAGCAGGGACGATCTACATCCAACTTACACTACTCCCCTCCTCCATCCCCAACCAAGGGGATCTTGAGTAGTTTTAAGACTCAAAGGATTAATGGAATATGAAAACATCATCTTTATGTTAGAATTCTAAACTATATCACCATTACCCTTCCTTCTTTCATCATCATTTTGACATCTGGCTCTCTCTCATGGTCATGGTGATTTTACTATCCACACAGACAATCCTTCCACTACCCAGCCTCTCAGCTCCTCAACCTGCTCTCCTCTAAGACCTTATTCTCCACCCAACTCGCACAGCTCATTTTAGCAAAAAGACACTGGATGTTGTCATAAACCATAAATGCACCCCTCCATAAATTCGACTTCAGCGTCCCTTCTCTGACCACCACCTGTTTTCTTTATAGAACGTGCTGCCAGTTTCCCAATTTGAACGATTCTTCAGCGCCCCAAAGCACTGACTTTGAACACTGCTTCACTGCCCCTCACATCTCCCATATCCTCACATCTCCCCTTAGCCAGCCTCAATCCCATGAGCACCCATTATACAACTCCCTTGTATTTCTGTAACTCCCTGGCCCCTCTCCTACTCCATCACATTTGCTTGTTCCAGTTCAGCTCTCCAATTAATTCCTCACCTTCACTGGAGCAACTAAACATGGATGAAGAAAAACATTCACACTGGCTGTTCTCACCTTAAGTTCATGAGCACTGACTCCAGGTCGGCCTGTTATGCTGCCCTGCGGTCTTGGTATATTTCCTAGTTTATTGATGCACCCACTTTTACACTACATTTTCTACCTCCCCTCTCCTCAGATGTCCACATCTTCTTGCCTCTTCTTATATTCAGTTGTTGACCTTCTATCTTATTTCACTGAGAAAACAGAGACAATAGAAAGAGAACATCTATATGTTCCCACACCCACATGTACCAATCTACCTTCATCTGTACCCATATATTCCACATTTCTTCCTGTTAGACTGGATGAGCTCTTCTACCTAATACAAATGGTTCCACTTGTGCACTAGATCCCACCCTATCACTGTTCCTATGTGGTACCCTCCCTCCTGCGTCACTGATTCTTCCTGCTTTACAGGATCATTCCCATCATCGTAGAAACATGTTGAATTATTCTCCATCTTTACAAAACCATTACTTGACCTCATGTTCTCCCTCCAGATACTGTTTCATTTCTTTGTTTCCTTTGTTGTAAAAATCCTTGAAAGGGCTCTCTATACTTCTTCTGCTCATATTCTTTCTTGAATCTACACCAATCAGGTTTCCAACTTCACCACACCATTGAAATGACTCTTGTCAAGGTCAACAAGACTGTCTACAGATGGTCACTTTTCTGTTCTCATCTTATTCTGCCTCTCAGCAATCTTTGATCCCCGTGATTACACCCTCCTTTATGAAACACTTTCTGCCTCTGGTGTCCTAGACTCTGTTCTCTCTTGACTCTTCTACCCTCTGGCTCTGCCTTCTCAGTCTCCTCATCTTCCCAACCTTTAAAGGCAGGGTGTCTCAGGGCTCATGTCTTGGGATTCTTGACTCCCGGGATCATCTCATCCAATTCCACGGCTAATATATATGCTGATAATTTTGATTTGTTGACCTTTCCCTCAACATCAGACTTGTATATCTAACTGCCTAATAAGCATCTTAAGCTTAAAATGTCAAAAAACAAACTCTTAAATTTCCTCCCCAGACTGCTCATCCAGCAGTTTCCCACATCTCTCTGAATGATACTTCCATTCTTCCATTTGCTTTGTCCAAAAATCTTTGACTCCTGACACTACATCTCTTCTCTTTTTCTCCCAGCCCATGCATCTAATCCATAAGCAAATCCTGTTGTTATTTCCAAATATATTCAGGAACCAGTTAATTCTTACTATCTCCACTGGGATATCCTTGTCCAAGTCATTGCCATCCCCCACTTGGATTACTGAAATACATTCCTGAACTCCTGAACTTCAGGTCTCTATTTGAAAATCACCCCACTTACGGCACTGTCCTAAGCTTCTCCACATAAAATAACACTTCTGCTGCCTATACTATCCCCTCCTGCTCTCTCTCCTTGACCTCGCTTTACTTTTTTCATGGCACTTACTATACCATGGGACATATTATATATTTATTGCTTATTGGTCTGATGTCTGTATCGCTCAGAACCAGGCAAGAACTTATGTTCATTTGTTGATCCACCAGTGCCTAGAATAGTGCCTGATGCTTATTAGGCACTCAGATACTTGCTGAATGAATGAACTGACATTATCATCAGCATCATTATCAATATTATGTTTATTATCTAACTGCCAGAGGGTTGAAGCAGAGCAACTGCACCCTAAGACAGAACAAAACACAATCTAAAACAGGGTAACCTTGGTGGGAGCAGGAGTTAGAACATGGCCAGCACATACTGGAAATGTCGACGCGCACTTCACTTGTTAAAGCTAGAAGTGGACAATCATTTCCTACCTCAAGACTTCAGTTTTAATCAAAATGGTAGCATATGGTCACAAGCACATTTTATTCCTTAACAAAGCACTTCTATTAGAAGAGCTTTGTATTATTCTACTTCATCACTAATACCTGAATCCTCAAAAAGGGTATATAATAATTAATAGAAGGGAAAACTGAAAAAAGGAGAAATTGATTTTCTTAAATCAGTAATTTTTTTTTTTTTTTTTTTTTGCGGTACGCGGGCCTCTCACTGCTGTGGCCTCTCCCGTTGTGAAGCACAGGCTCCGGACGCGCAGGCTCAGCGGCCATGGCTCACGGGCCCAGCCGCTCCGCGGCATGTGGGATCCTCCTGCACCGGGGCACGAACCCGTGTCCCCCGCATCGGCAGGCGGACCCCCAACCACTGCGCCACCAGGGAAGCCCTTAAATCAGTAATTTTAAATCTTCTATCATCATTATTATTTTTTGCATATTACATACCAACAGTGTCTTCCTTTTTTATTTTAATCTTAGAGCTATTTCTCTATCATATTCTCTTTTCAAGTACAAAGAGAAAATTTACCCAAATGGTAACTTGAATAACCTGGTCACAAGCCTTAAAAATAAGATAAATTTCAAGGTCTTATCATTCTGTATTGAAGGAACTTATAATATAGAGGGTGTCTTCTTTAGAAGAAGCATGTGTTAGCATTTGTCATTTTTTAAATGAGAACAGAGTTCTAACAACACATTAAAATGTACAGATTTAGAATAAGAACTTGCGTTGCATGTGAAGAGGAAAAAATATAACAAAATAAGGTGATATACGAGAAAATGGGTATGAAGATATATTATATAAATGAATGCAAAGTTAATGAGGCAAAGAATTTAAATAATACAAGGTTATAAGAATTAACATGTCAGTTGATAACTTCAGTATATCTGCTTTTCAGAGTAAAAGTACAAATTTGCATAGAGATAGATATTTGAGCAGAATAAAAATGTGACAAAAAAGGGTCTAAGTTCAGACAAAAACCCCCCAAAACCCATAGAATGATCTTAAATACAACGGTCTTCATTTGCTTTCAGGTTAATATCTATTCTATTTTCTTACTACTACAAGTCCTTATTTTTTCTACTTTCATTTAATAAAACAAGATAGTATATAATTCTTTATGACTCTATAACTTCTGAATTTAAGATTAACTTACAGTAAAATTTCCCCCAATATATTATTTTAAAATCTATTAGAAATAGATAAATTTCATGATCAGCTAAAAGCAATATAGTGCTTTAGATACCTGCAACGTTTGAAAAAACCTTCAGTTAAATATGAAGAGAAAACTTAATTTGAAAAAAAAGGGAGTGATGCACGCAATTTGAATAAAATGCCTAAATACTGATAATTAGGAACAGAGGAGGAAAAAAACCTGTCATAATTGGTTCCACTCACATATTTATTTTATTTTGAGTACTTACTTCACCAAAATCAAAATGAATGAAAAAAAGGAACCCACCGTATGTGATCAACTTACTTTACAATGATCATACTGGAGCTGTAAGGCTGGGACATCCCCTCCAATAGGCATTTGTTTTCTAAGCTCTTCATCTTTCATATTCAGCCATTTGATCAGTTCTTCTAAAGACGTCAGCAACCTGTTCCACTTCTCAGCACTGGCCTCCAAATGAGCCCTGTGAAAAGATAATGCTGACCACATTTAGACATTTGAAACGGATCCAAAAAATTATGTACCTTCCTTTAGCCTAATAATCATGTACAACCAACTAACGCTCACGTCTAAGAAGGAGGCTGAAACTTTGTAAAAAGAATATATACTTCCTGTAAGAAACAGTTATTTCGAATAAGCTAGAATATTAAGGATATGTTGGTAATATCTGTCAAAAGTTAAAACATACACCTCCACACCACAAAGGCATCAATGAGGCTCTCAGGAAGAATGTCCATGATATAATGTAAAATTATTTAAGCAAGTTTCAGTAGTTTATGTATAGTATATATGCACATTCAAATGTAACTTTTTTCTCATTTCATCTACATATACAAAGAGACGGATAGAGAGAAGAAATCATATGCATATAAAATTTTTAGAAAGATACATACCAGACGCAGTCACTACTGAGAACACCACAAACGCTTAATTTTTATATATTTTTGTACTAATTGAGTATATGCAACAGGCTCGTATGATTTTTCTTTCCAAAAAAGCTAATTTGAGGGGGGAAAATTACTAATGACTTGATTTCTCTTGTATTCAAATAAATTACTGAAAGCAGAACATCACCAACATTTATCTCAAAAAGTTGAAAAACAATAAAGGATTACTTGGACAGAACACTATTTGGCTTATGGCTGACTGATGTCCAGTGACAAATGTTATGAATAGAAAACAACTGAGCAGAAATCACTGCAGTACTTTATACTCTGATTCAAATATGAGGTCTTTGTTTCAATAATAATTTCTGTTTTTAGCACAGAAAAGTGTCTTCAGGTTCTTAAATTATGAACTTCATAATTAGGGAACTATGTTTAGGAAAAATATTTTTTATGTGATGAAGGCTTCAATAAGAATAAAGCCTTTGAAAATAGAAAAGTAAATAAGAGACAAATTTGCTAGTTGCTCCTGCTAGATCCTTGGAGAAAGCCCAAAGCCTTGGAGAAAGCCCTGCCTCAAGCCCACACCACATGAGTTGGATTTAAAAAGATAAGTAAGTCAAAAACAACTCGAGAGACTCAAGGAATCAGTGTTTCCTCAATCTTGCATCACCCCAGTGGACAGACCATAAATGTGGACTTACATGCTAAACTGAATGAAATGGAATTGTCTTGACTGTCCATGACCTTTCAGAATGAAAGGGGCAAGGCTGATGGAGACAGACATAAGCCTTGTTACACAACAGCTTCCAAAGACTAAAGATTTATGATAGCAAAAGATGACTCATTTGGGGCAACCCCAGGTACAAGAAATCTCTGTTGACCATGTTTCACATCCTCTCATACCACAACGTTCACCTTAACATTGGCTTATGATCCCCACTTCCACAAAATTGCTCCTTTACTGAGTGATATGAAACAAATCAACCAAGCACAGCAACTACTGCCCCTCAGACCTATCAGTAATTTCCTTTTTGGACATCTAACCTACTTGAATCTTTGTCTCAAAGCTAATAGCTCTGCTATAGTTCATTCAAACAAATATTTCCCCATTGATCACATTAGGTGGTATTCCCAGCAGTGAATATTCAACAATATCATAAGTCTTGTTTAAAAGTTCATAATGTTTCCCAGAAGAACAACTATGTATCTCTGATCTTTAGTTCATCTCTAATTCCTAAAACAATGACCATAGTCTATCAGCCAATATTCCTGGCTAAAAGAAAAAAATGGGAGTTCTGCATATCTCTAAAATACCATGTGGGCTTCCCTGGTGGCGCGATAGTTGAGAGCCCGCCTGCCGATGCAGGGGTTACAGGTTCGTGCCCTGGTTCGGGAAGATCCCACATGCCGCGGAGCGGCTGGACCCGTGAGCCATGGCCGCTGAGCCTGAGCGTCCGGAGCCTGTGCTCCACAACAGGAGAGGCCACAACAGTGAGAGGCCCGCGTACCGCAAATAAAAAAAGTTAGGAGTACAGGGGCTTTCCTGGTGGAGCGAGCAGTGGTTGAGAGTCCGCCTGCCGATGCAGGGGACACGGGCTCATGCCCCGGTCCAGGAAGATCCCACATGCCGCGGAGCGGCTGGGCCCGTGAGCCTCGGCCGCTGAGCCTGCGCGTCCAGAGCCTATGCTCCGCAACGGCAGAAGCCACAACAGTGAGAGGCCCGCGTACCACAAGAAAAGAAAAGAAAAAAAAAAAGGAGTACAGAAAAAAGTTTGAGGTATCATAATTATAATTTGAAATTCTATTTTATTCTCTTGTACTTACAGTCTTTTCTGTTCATTCTACAGGTGCTATGATTAACCTCACATTACAAATGCTTTAATGAGATCCTGATTCTGTTTGAGGGCCAGCTTTTCTGTGTTCATACTGATTAATTTTAGGCCAAATATGTCCCTGATAAACAAACTTTTACTTGGCAAAGAACAGAACTAAATAATTTCAAGTATATTAACTGAAAATTCTCTCTTCCAGTTACAAAGCATTTTGTCCTCAGTATATTTGACTGAGTTGGTGCAATTTCTTTCCAGTATTTTTAAATCCAAAAAATAAATACTGGACTTCCCAGGTGGCGCAGTGGTTAAGAATCCACCTGCCAATGCAGGGGACATGGGTTCGACCCCTGGTCTGGGAAGATCCCGCATGCCGTGCAGCAACTAAGCCTGTGCACCACAACTACTGAGCCTGCGGTCTAGAGCCCGCGAGCACAACTACTGAGCCCGTGCACCACAACTACTGAAGCCTGCAACCCTAGAGCCTGTGCTCTGCAACAAGAGAAGCCACCACAATGAAAAGCCTGCACACCGCAATGAAGAGTAGACCCCACTCGCCACAACTAGAGAAAAGTACACGCGCAGCAACAAAGATCCAACGCAGCCAATAAATAAATAAATAAACTTTTTAAAAATAATGAATATTGATAAATAAATAAATAACAGCTAGAAATCAGAAGTCTTTAGTCAATCAAGAAGTGCTTGAGTGTCTTTGTGTGCAAAACACTTATGCACACACCCTGACCTCTTATTTCAGATTATTTGATCCTGCATCTTCAATGTCTATAGTTTAACTCTTTAATGAATAACCAAACCAGACATTACATTCCTATGACATCTATTTACACACTCATTGTATTGAAGAACATGATAATGTCTTTTCCAATGCAGTTTACTTTTTGACTGCACAGAAATAATGAAATTGATCATTGAAATCTATGGCATTCAGCATTGAAGAACTATTTATAAAGATGAAGGCAATACTCTTTTCAGCGAGATACTAAAGGGACGTCGAAATAAAAAAGATAACATTGGTCTATGTGCTTCTCCATATCTTTCTTTTTCCATAGTAAAAAGCAAACTGATGTGACAGAATCTCTGCTGGGAAAATCTGTTCTGGTTATTCTCCGACAGATTATAAATATGTGTTTGGTGGATTACTACCATATGCCCAAATAAAAGCATGCTTCTGTAGTAGCCTTCAGTGTCCTAGTTTCCATTTAATTCTTTCATCTTTCAAGATGAAAGCCTTTTCTTGGGCACTGGGTTGAATGCTTTGCAAAAAGAAACCTTACATTTGTGTCTGGTATAGTTGTACTTTTTCAGTTTACTTGAAACATTCTGAGGCTTATATTTCCCCAAGATTACAGTTAAGCAGTCATCAATCATGCTTTCAGAATCTTCACTTAAAACGTTTCTTTATCTAACACATATCTGTGGGCACTCACATTTTGGATAAGAGACTTTATTATCCTGTCATCTGCTTCAGTTCATTCTTTGGGTACCTGACATGTGCAAAGCAATAGATACTTTCATTGCATGTATTAGCAACTCAGGGTGATGTCTACTTCAGAAAATGCTTCACACAAGTTAATTCTTTTTAGATTGAGTCATCTATTTTACAACTCTCTAAACATTTTTAAATGACCAGTTATTTTTAAAACTATAATATGAAAACTTTTTGAACATAAACATCCATAAAAACGGCACCTCATCATTTAAATATTGTAGAAAAGGAACTATGGAGAAAACTATGTATTAATATTAATATATATTTTAAATCACCAAAAGCCTCTACCTTTCATGTTTCTTCAAAGAAGTTTTTATCCCTTCTCCCAAAGTACAGATACAAAAAAAAAGAGCAGATCAATCTAGCCCAACTTCCGGGAAGATGGCGGAAGAGTAAGACGCGGAGATCACCTTACTCCCCAAGAATACAACAGAAATACATCTACACGTGGAACAACTCCTACAGAGCACCTACTGAATGCTGGCAGAAGACCTCAGACCTCCCAAAAGGCAAGAAACCCCCCACGTACCCGGTTAGGGCAAAAGAAAAAAATAAACAGAGACAAAAGGATACGGGTCCTGCACCAGCGGGAGGGAGCTGTGAAGGAGGAAAAGTGTCCACACACTAGGAAGCCCCTCCGCGGGCGGAGACTGCGGGTGGCGGAGTGGGGGAGCTTTGGAGCCGCGGAGAAGAGCACAGAAACAGGGGTGTGGAGGGCAAAGCGGAGAGATTCCAGCGCAGAGGATCAGGGCCGACCGGCACTCACCAGCCCGAGAGGCTTGTCTGCTCACCCGCCAGGGCGGGCGGGGGCTGGGAGCTGAGGCCCGGGCTTCGGTCGGAGCACCGGGAGAGGACTGGGGCTGGCGGCGTGAACACAGCCTGCAGGGCGTTAGTGCGCCGCGGCTAGCCGGGAGGGAGGCCGGGGAAAACTCTGGACCTGCCGAAGAGGCAAGAGACTTTTTCTTCCCTCTTTATTTCCTGGTGCGCGAGGAGAGGGGATTGAGAATGCTGCTTGGGGGAGCTCCAGAGACGGGCGCGAGCCGCGGCTAAAAGTGTGCACCCCAGAGACGGACATGGGACGCTAGGGCCGCTGCTGCCGCCACCGGGAAGCCTGTGTGCTAACACAGGGCACTATCCACACCCCCCTTCCGGGGAGCCTGTGCAGCCCGCCACTGCCGGGGTCCCGGGATCCAGGGACAACTCCCCCGGGAGAACGCACGGTGCGCCTCAGGCTGACAACGTCACGCTGGCCTGTGCCGCCGCAGGCCCGCCCCGCACTCCGTGACCCTCCCTACCCGCAGGCCTGAGTGAGCCAGAGCTTCCGAATCAGCGGCTCCTTTAACCCCATGCTGTCTGAGCAAAGAACAGACACCCTCCGGTGACCTACACGCACAGGCGGGGCCAAATCCAAAGCTGAGCCCCTGGGAGCTGTGAGAACAAAGAAGAGAAAGGGAAATCTCTCCCAGCAGCCTCAGAAGCAGCGGATTAAAGCTCCACAATCAACTTGATGTACCCTGCATCTGTGGAACACATGAATAGACAACGAATCATCCCAAATTAAGGAGCCATGTGGATGAAAGGCTCTTGGTGCTGCAGCCAGGAGTTGGTGCTGCAGCCAGGAGTTAGTGCTGTGCCTCTGAGGTGGGAGAGCCAACTTCAGGACACTGGACCACAAGAGGCCTCCCAGCTGCATATAATATCAAATGGCAAAAATCTCCCAGAGATCTCCATCTCAACGCCAGCACCCAGCTTCACTCAACGACCAGCAAGCTACAGTGCTGGACACCCTATCCCAAACAACTAGCAAGACAGGAACACAACCCTACCCATTAGCAGAGAGGCTGCCCCAAATCATAATAAGTCTACAGACACCCCAAAACACACCACCAGACGTGGACCTGCCCACCAGAAAGACAAGATCCAGCCTCATCCACCAGAACACAGGCACTAGTACCCTCCACCAGGAAGCCTACACGGCTCACTGAACCAACCTTAGCCACTGGGGACAGACACTAAAAACAACAGGAACTACGAACCTTCAGCCTGCAAAAAGGGGACCCCAAACACAGTAAGATAAGCAAAATGAAAAGACAGAAAAAAACACAGCAGATGAAGGAGCAAGATAAAAACCCACCAGACCTAACAAATGAAGAGGAAATAGGCAGTCTACCTGAAAAAGAATTCAGAATAATGATAGTAAAGATGATCCAAAATCTTGGAAATAGAATAGACAAAATGCAAGAAACAGTTAACAAGGACCTAGAAGAACTAAAGATGAAACAAACTATGATGAACAACACAATAAATGAAATGAAAAATACTCTAGATGGGATCAATAGCAGAATAACTGAGGCAGAAGAACGGATAAGTGACCTGGAAGATAAAATAGTGGAAATAACTAATGCAGAGCAGAATAAAGAAAAAAGAATGAAAAGAACTGAGGACAGTCTAAGAGACCTCTGGGACAACATTAAACGCACCAACATTCAAATTATAGGGGTTCCAGAAGAAGAAGACAAAAAGAAAGGGACTGAGAAAATATTTGAAGAGATTATAGTTGAAAACTTCCCTAATATGGGAAAGGAAATAGTTAATCAAGTCCAGGAAGCACAGAGAGTCCCATACAGATTAAATCCCAGGAGAAATACGCCAAGACACATATTAATCAAACTGTCAAAAATTAAATACAAAGAAAGCATATTAAAAGCAGCAAGGGAAAAACAACAAATAACACACAAGGGAATCCCCATAAGGTTAACAGCTGATCTTTCAGCAGAAACTCTGCAAGCCAGAAGGGAGTGGCAGGACATATTGAAAGTGTTGAAGGAGAAAAACCTGCAACCAAGATTACTCTACCCAGCAAGGATCTCATTCAGATTTGATGGAGAAATTAAAACCTTTACAGACAAGCAAAAGCTGAGAGAGTTCAGCACCACCAAACCAGCTCTACAACAACTGCTAAAGGAACTTCTCTAGGCAAGAAACACAAAAGAAGGAAAAGACCTACAATAACGAACCCAAAACAATTAAGAAAATGGGAATGGGAACATACATATCGATAATTACCTTAAATGTAAATGGACTAAATGCTCCCACCAAAAGACACAGATTGGCTGAATGGATACAAAAACAAGACGCGTATATTTACTGTCTCCAAGAGACCCACTTCAGACCTAGAGACACATACAGACTGAAAGTAAGGGGATGGAAAAAGGTATTTCATGCAAATGGAAACCAAGAGAAAGCTGGAGTAGCAATTCTCATATCAGACAAAATAGACTTTAAAATAAAGACTATTAGAAGAGACAAAGAAGGACACGACATAATGATCAAGGGATCAATCCAAGAAGAAGATATAACAATTGTAAATGTTTATGCACCCAATATAGGAGCACCTCAATACATAAGGCAAATACTAACAGCCATAAAAGGGGAAATCGACAGTAACACATTCATAGTAGGGGACTTTAACACCCCACTTTCACCAATGCACAGATCATCCAAAATGAAAATAAATAAGGAAACACAAGCTTTAAATGATACATTAAACAAGATGGACTTAATTGATATTTATAGGACATTCCATCCAAAAACAACAGAATACACATTTTTCTCAAGTGCTCATGGAACATTCTCCAGGATAGATCATATTTTGGGTCACAAATCAAGCCTTGGTAAATTTAAGAAAATTGAAATCGTATCAAGTATCTTTTCCGACCACAATGCTATGAGATTTGATATCAATTACAGCAAAAGATCTGTAAAAAATACAAACACATGGAGGCTAAACAATACACTACTTAATAACGAAGTGATCACTGAAGAAATCAAAGGGGAAATCAAAAAATACCTAGAAACAAATGACAATGGAGACACGACGACTCAAAATCTATGGGATGCAGCAAAAGCAGTTCTAAGAGGGAAGTTTATAGCAATACAATCCTACCTTAAGAAACAGGAAACATCTCGAATAAACAACCTAACCTTGCACCTAAAGCAATTAGAGAAAGAAGAATAAAAAAACCCCAAAGTTAGCAGAAGGAAAGAAATCATAAAAATCAGATCAGAAATAAATGAAAAAGAAATGAAGGAAACGATAGCAAAGATCAATAAAACTAAAACCTGGTTCTTTGAAAGGATAAACAAAATTGATAAAACATTAGCCAGACTCATCAAGAAAAAAAGGGAGAAGACTGAAATCAATAGAATTAGAAATGAAAAAGGAGAAGTAACAACTGACACTGCAGAAATACAAAAGATCATGAGAGATTACTACTAGCAACTCTATGCCAATAAAATGGACAACCTGGAAGAAATGGACAAATTCTTAGAAAGGCACAACGTGCCAAGACTGAATCAGGAAGAAATAGAAAATATGAACAGACCAATCACAAGCACTGAAATTGAAACTGTGATTAAAAATCTTCCAACAAGCAAAAGCCCAGGACCAGATGGCTTCACAGGCGAATTCTATCAAACATTTAGAGAAGAGCTATCACCTATCCTTCTCAAACTCTTCCAAAATATAGCAGAGGGAGGAACACTCCCAAACTCATTCTACGAGGCCACCATCACCCTGATACCAAAAGCAGACAAGGATGTCACAAAGAAAGAAAACTACAGGCCAATATCACTGATGAACATAGATGCAAAAATCCTCAACAAAATACTAGCAAACAGAATCCAACAGCACATTAAACGGATCATACACCATGATCAAGTGGGGTTTATTCCAGGAATGCAAGGATTCTTCAATATACACAAATCAATCAACGTGATACACCATATTAACAAATTGAAGGAGAAAAACCATATGATCATCTCAATAGATGCAGAGAAAGCTTTTGACAAAATTCAGCACCCATTTATGATAAAAACCCTGCAGAAAGTAGGCATAGAGGGAACTTTCCTCAACATAATAAAGGCCATATATGACAAACCCACAGTCAACATCGTCCTCAATGGTGAAAAGCTGAAAGCATTTCCACTAAGATCAGGAACAAGACAAGGTTGCCCACTCTCACCACTCTTATTCAACATAGTTTTGGAAGTTTTAGCCACAGCAATCAGAGAAGAAAAGGAAATAAAAGGAATCCAAATCGGAAAAGAAGAAGTAAAGCTGTCACTGTTTGCAGATGACATGATACTATACACAGAGAATCCTAAAGATGCTACCAGAAAACTACCAGAGCTAATCAATGAATTTGGTAAAGTAGCAGGATACAAAATTAATACAGAGAAATCTCTGGCATTCCTATACACTAAGGATGAAAAATCTGAAAGTGAAATCAAGAAAACACTCCCATTTACCACTGCAACAAAAAGAATAAAGTATCTAGGAATAAACCTACCTAAGGAGACAAAAGACCTGTATGCAGAAAATTATAAGACACTGATGAAAGAAATTAAAGATGATACAAATAAATGGAGAGATATACCATGTTCTTGGATTGGAAGAATCAACATTGTGAAAATGACTCTAATACCCAAAGCAATCTACAGATTCAATGCAATCCCTATCAAACTACCACTGGCATTTTTCACAGAACTAGAACAAAAAATTTCACAATTTGTATGGAAACACAAAAGACCCCAAATAGCCAAAGCAATCTTGAGAACGAAAAACAGAGCTGGAGGAATCAGGCTTCCTGACTTCAGATTATACTACAAAGCTACAGTAATCAAGACAGTATGACACTGGCACAAAAACAGAAATATAGATCAATGGAACAGGATAGAAAGCCCAGAGATAAACCCACGCACATATGGTCACCTTATCTTTGATAAAGGAGGCAGGAATGTACAGTGGAGAAATGATAGCCTCTTCAACATGTGCTGGGAAAACTGGACAGCTACATGTAAAAGTATGAGATTAGATCACTCCGTAACACCATACACAAAAATAAGCTCAAAATGGATTAAAGACCTAAATGTAAGGCCAGAAACTATCAAACTCTTAGAGGAAAACAGAGGCAGGACACTCTATGACATAAATCACAGCAAGTTCCTTTTTGACCCACCTCCTAGAGAAATGGAAATAAAAATAAACAAATGGGACCTAATGAAACTTAAAAGCTTTTGCGCAGCAAAGGAAACCATAAACAAGACCAAAAGACAACCCTCAGAATGGGAGAAAATATTTGCAAATGAGGCAACTGACAAAGGATTAATCTCCAAAATTTATAAGCAGCTCATGCAGCTTAATAACAAAAAAACAAACAACCCAATCCAAAAATGGGCAGAAGACCTAAATAGACATTTCTCCAAAGAAGATATACAGACTGCCAACAAACACATGAAAGAATGCTCAACATCACTAATCATTAGAGAAATGCAAATCAAAAATACAATGAGATATCATCTCACACCAATCAGAATGGCCATCATCAAAAAATCTAGAAACAATAAATGCTGGAGAGGGTGTGGAGAAAAGGGAACCCTCTTACACTGTTGGTGGGAATGTAAATTGATACAGCCACTGTGGAGAACAGTATGGAGGTTCCTTAAAAAACTACAAATAGAACTACCATATGACCCAGCAATCCCACTACTGGGCATATACCCTGAGAAAACCATAATTCAAAAAGAGTCATGTACCACAATGTTTATTGCAGTTCTACTTACAATAGCCAGGACATGGAAGCAACCTAAGTGTCCATCGACAGGTGAATGGATAAAGAAGATGTGGCACATATATACAATGGAATATTACTCAGCCATAAAAAGAAACGAAATTGAGCTATTTGTAATGAGGTGGATAGACCTAGAGTCTGTCAAACAGAGTGAAGTAAGTCAGAAAGAGAGAGACAAATACTGTATGCTAACACATATATATGGAATTTAAGAAAAAAAAATGTCATGAAAAACCTAGGCGTGAAACAGGAATAAAGACACAGACTTACCAGAGAATGGACTTGAGGCTATGGGGAGGGGGAAGGGTAAACTGTGACAAAGCGAGAGAGAGGCATGGACATATATACACTACCAAACGTAAGGTAGATAGCTAGTGGGAAGCAGCTGCATAGCACAGGGAGATCAGCTCGGTGCTTTGTGACCGCCTGGAGGGGTGGGATAGGGAGGGTGGGAGGGAGGGAGACGCAAGCGGGAAGAGATATGGGAACATATGTATATATATAACTGATTCATTTTGTTGTGAAGCTAAAGCTAACATACCATTGTAAAGCAATTATACTCCAAAAAGATGTTAAAATGAAAAAACAAACAAACAAACAAACAAAAAAAAAACGAAAAATGAGAGCAAACAGTGTGAATGAGTAAGAGGAGCATTTATTAAAATAAAATACAGTTTTTCATTTTTTCAATAAAGTGAAACATCTATGGAGCGCCCACTCTGATATCAGGCATTACACTGGTTCAGAAATAGAAGGTTCTAGGGTCAAGTGAGGAGGAAGACAAGTAAACCAAATATACTCTGAGATAGGAAACCTCACGATAACTCTCTGAGCCAACTACAGCTCAGAGCAGGAAGAACTTGCTCAGGAAGCCATGGTGAGAATCTGGAATCCACACTAAATTCTAATACCTTTCCACTATGTTGCTCTCATCATGGACAGCACTTAAGAGGGCAGATAGAAACTGCCAAGGTATATTTGTAGACAAGTGAAGATACATTTGAAAAGTGGTAGGACTGCCAAAGAATTTGATGACTCAAATTAAGAGGAGTAAATATATACTATCCCCTATTGTGTAAGGAAGAAATGCACAGAATTAAATACCCACGTTGGCATTCTTACTACAAAGAAACTTTTATGGTAAAACCCATAGATTACAAATTGAGTTATAGTGAAAGAAAATACCTTCATTAGTGCAAGAATAACCAGTAACTTTAAAAGGGGATTATTTCTGCTCCCAGAAAAGGAATTAAGATTGACTAGGGGAAAAAAGTAGAGTCCTCAGAATTCAGTTTGTTCTGAAAAGAACACCAAATCTGTGCTTCCAATATTGTAGCCACCAGCAATATGTGCCTATTTCAATTTAAAGCTTCAGTTAACTAAAATAAGTAAAATAGGAAATTCAGTTCACCAGTTGCACTAGCCACATTTCAACTGCTCAACATGCCACATATGGCTAGTGGTTACTGTACCAAACAGCGCAGATACAGAACATTTCCATCATTGTAGAAAGTTCTACCGAAAAGCACTGAGACAGAGGAAAACAAGAAGGAAAGCTGCAGAATTTTCCTCTATGAGATCTGAGAAAAAAAATTTTAGAAGTTTTACAATATGGTTAGCAAAATCAACTACCTAAAGTTAAAAGTGGTGTCAATGACATTGTAAAAGTGTGATAACGTTAGATGTAATGATGATGTTAAAGGTTAATCTCCTCTAAGAGCCTCTAAAAAGGTGCTCTGAATCTTTAAGAGGCTCATAAAAGAAAGGGAAGATAGAATTTTATCTTTGAACCCTGTTTTCATTAGATTTGAGAATTTCACTGGCCTTTGAAACCGTAAGTTAATAAGGATCCATATTAAACATTAAGGTGATAAGTGGATATTTAATTAACATAATCCTAAATTATACAAATTTAACATATAAGTTTAAGCCATGGCCTTCACATTACTGAATTTATTAGTAATTTCCAATTCACATTTTTCCAGGGAGTAAAAAACATTGTTAAAAATTCCTAAGAGCCTATCTTCTAGCTCAGGTTTCAAATCACTATCTTTGCTTATATCGATCTAAGTGGAATACAGACTTGTATGTATTGTTTTTCGATTGCAAAAGAATAGTTGGTAAATTAGATTTCCGTATTTTAAAAGTGTGATCAAAGTTATCCAAAAAGGGACTTCCCTGGTGGTCCAGCAGTAAAGAATCGGCCTTCCAATGCAGGGGACACAGGTTCGATCCCTGGTCAGGGAACTGGGATCCCACATGCCGCGGGGCAACTAAGCCCGTGCGCCACAGCTACTGAGCTCACGCACCTTAATGAGAGAGCCTGTGTGCTCTGGAATCCTTGCGCCAAAACTACAGAGCCTGCACGCCACAACTAGAGAGAAGCCCACGTGCCACAGCGAAAGATCCCACAAGCCTCAACAAAAATCCTGCGTGCTGCAACTAAGACCCAACGCACCCAAAAATATAGATAAATAAAAAATAAAAAAGTTAACCGAAAAGACTGGAAAATAGTACTTAAGATATTAACCCAAGGCTTTGAGTCACATGTAATTCCGTAGTTCCAATGATCACGCCGTGGTCAATGGAGGTAACGTCAAGCATTTCATGTAGACACAGTGAATGTTCAATAAATATTAGCTGTTATTATGATCTTTGACAGATAGTCTCTTTTCTAAAAATGATGATAAAGTGCAGCGAATATTCCCGGCCATGACAATACTGATTTTAGCACAATGAAAGCACAATTTGAAATACAGAATGCACAGAAGGGACATCTATCTGATGGCCTTATTCTCAGAAAAGAATGAAGCAAGGCTGCATGCAGAGAGGGAGATTTCGAGAGGTTTTGGGAGCCAATGAGGAATCGAAATCTTTAAAAGTTAGGGATAGTGGTGATTATGATAGAAAATCATTCAGAATTGCAATAGCAATTCTAAGTAGAAACTGTCAAGTCTCAGTTGAAGAAATGTTATCATTTTTCACTTTCCAGTGCAACACTAGGAAGCCCAGAATTTAGATCAGGGGATAGGGAGGGTATGATTATCAGAGCATCAGCAATTGGAAAAGCAGACAGGAATTTCAAGGGGGAGAGGAATTTCAAGGTCCTGACATTACTGAAATGGTTTATAATGAAATCCAAGCTGGGTAGATGGGGTTGATGAAATCTGAAAAGTGGAAGGGTTTAAGCAACTAAAGATAAGGAGAAAGGTGTGTAGGTTTGGGAAGATGAAGGAAAAATAAAAAGAAAGCTAGGAATTCCTCAGTTGAAAATATTAGAGGATGTGCATTTTAAAACAATCTAGTTAGAATATTGTAGACAAATTTGAAAAAAATAAAATGTGTGCTCTGAAAACAATTTGCCCCTGGTCTCCTGAGATTGCTCATCCCAGGGATGCCAAGATAACATGGGATGTCAACTAAGTCCTAGGCCTGGGCAGATCTATCGGGCTTAGAAACAAAATAGGGATAAAAGCATTTAGAGATAAAGTAAGAAGAAACTGAGAAGTCAAAATATACAGTTATCAGTAGAGATGTCGACACCAAGGATGATAAGTGAGGAAAAGATGCAGAATAAAAAGGAAGTCAGGGGCTTCCCTGGTGGCGCAGTGGTTGGGAGTCCGCCTGCCGATGCAGTGGACCCAGGTTCACAACCCGGTCTGGGATGATCCCACATGCTGCGGAGCGGCTGGGCCCGTGAGCCATGGCTGCTGAGCCTGTGTTCCACAACGGGAGAGGCCACAACAGTGAGAGGCCCGCATACCAAAAAAAAAAAAAAAAAAAAAAAAAAAAGGAAGTCAGAAGCTCAAATCAATGAGTAAAGTAGAAGAGTGTCCTATACATCAGGAGGAAGCAGGAGTAAGATGATGAGAGGGTAAAATAATAGATGTATCCACTTCTAACGACAAGCTGTTGAGAGATGGAGAAGCAATGCTTAAGAAAAAGCAGTGAGGCTGCCAACTTTCCTTCTTATCCCTGTGCGCAGGCTGCTGTTCAGCCAGTGTCTGCTGGCACCATACTGGGAGTTTATGGCTAGCATTCTACTTGGTGTCCACAGTAGTTGTTAAATATTCAGAATGTTCCTGTTGACTGCCAGGTGAGGAAAATGGGAAAACTGAACTCTATTAAAGAGTGTTTCAAGTAAAGCAGGCAATTAAGGGGACAGTCAACTTTCAATTATAGAGAAGAGTGATGGGAGAGTTTAAACAAATATTAAAGACATAGGAGAATTTGTTCACAATAGAAGCCAGTGCAAGTGTAGACTATACTTTAAAGGAATGAGAGGAAAGAACAGAGGAACAAGAATTCATAGTGCACTCAGCAAGCAACATTTTCAGTAAGGACTGAAGGAGGCAGCTGGCTGTGTGGGAAGTTACTTCATGTTTTTGTTAATGAGAACACCTCCACACCCCAGCTCCTTGGGAAGGGGTTTTCTCACTAAGTACATTCCTGGCCTCTTCTCCACCCTTTCACTCTCTCTGTCCCTGTAGAGGTAGGGTGAGGAATCTGATTTGTAGATTTGGGGAATAACTTGATCTACTTAGCTCAGCTCACTCTTGCCTTTTGAGAACAAGTCTGCAGAGACTGAGTTCTTTTCTACTCTTCCATGCAGGGTTTCCCACATGGGAGGCCACATTCTCCAGTGACTGCTGGGAATTCTGCCTACTTCTGGAGTCCGGTTAACAGCACCATTTAGCTCTTACTCTAAGCACCTCCTCCCACCTAGCCTCTGTCAGTAATTAACATGACACTGTTGTTCTCACTTGTCCTTACTTTTGTTTCCTATTTCTTCTGAATCCAGCCAAGAAAGAGGGATGCTACTTGTTGGGGACCTTCTCAGAAATTCCCAATATTAGTGACTAAGAAACAAGATGGGGTAGGGAGAATTACTATGTCTTCTGAACTAATTAGTTCCAAACATAATGGTAATCAATGAGAGTAATAAGAATAGTTAACAATTATTTAGTGCTTACCATGTGCCACTGTTTTAGGTACTTTATAAAGGCTAATTAAATCAACTATTCATGATGACTCTATGAGGAAGTTACTCCTATTATCCCTATTTTGCACAGGAGGAAATACATATTGGCCAAGTAACCTCCCCGCAGTGTCACAGCTGCCAAGGAACAAAACTAGTGTTTAAACTTACTAGGCAGTCTAGCTCCAGAGTATTAAATGCATCCCGGGCTTCCCTGGTGGCGCAGTGGTTGAGAGTCCGCCTGCCGATGCAGGGGGCGCAGGTTTGTGCCCCGGTCCGGGAAGATCCCACATGCCGCGCAGCGGCTGGGCCCGTGAGCCATGGCCGCTGAGCCTGTGCGTCCGGAGCCTGTGCTCCGCAACGGGAGAGGCCACAACAGTGAGAGGCCCGCGTACCCCCCAAAAAAAAAAAAAAAAAAAAAAAAATGCATCCTGTACCACTTCTCTCTGAGGTGTGCTTACTATATGAGGGCCCATTACTAAGAATAATAAACCATTTTATCATTTTTTTAATTGCGATATGATTGACATATAACATTAGTGTCAGGTGTACAACATAGTGATTCAATATTTTTATTGATTACACTCCATACAGTTATTATAAAATATTGACTATATTCCCTGTTCTGTACATTGCATCCTTGAAACTTATTTGTTTTATACCTTAATTCCCTTCACCTATGTTGCCCCTCCCCCACTCCCCTCTGGTAACCGCTAGTTTGTTCTCTGTATCTGTGAGTCTGTTTCTGTTTTGTTATATTTGTTCAATTGTTTAATTTTCTAGATTCCACATGTAAGTGAAAACATACAGTATTTGTCTTTGTCTTACTTATTTCAGTAAGTATAATACCCTCCAGGTCCATCCATGCTGTCACAAATGGTAAAATGTCATTCTTTTTTTTATGGCTAATATTCCATTATATATATATATATATATATATATATATATATTTATATATATATATATATATACACACACACATATATACAAACACATATATATACATATATACGCATATATATAAATATTCCATTGTATGTGTGTATATATATATATATATATATATATATATATATATATACACACACATATACAATCTTCTTTATGCATTCAACTGTTGATGAACAGTTGCAGACTGTTTCCATGTCATGGCTATTGTAAATAACGGTGCTATGAACACTGGGGTGCATATATCTTTTCAAAGCAGTGTTTTCATTTTCTTTGTCTCAATACCCAAAGCGACTGTAATCAAAATAGTATGGTACTGGCACAGAAACAGAAGCATAGATCAATGGAACAGAATAGACAGCCCAGAAATAAGCCCATGCACATATGGTCAATTAAATCTACAACAAAAGAGGGAAGACTACACAATGGGGAAAAGACAGTCTCTTTAATAAGTAGTGTTGGGAAAACTGGACAGCTACAAGTGAAAAAATGAAACTAGACCATTTTCTCACACCGTATACAAAAATAAACTCAAAATGTATTAAAGACTTAAATGTAAGACCTGAAAACATAAAACTCCTAGAAGAAAACATCTATGCAGTACACTCTTTGTTGGTCTTAGCTATATATATATATATATATATATATATATTTTTTGCATTTGTCTCCTTAGGCAAAGGCAACAAAAGCAAAAATAAAGGAATGGGATCTAATCAAACTAAAAAATTTTTGCACAGAGAAGGAAACCATCAACAAAATGGAAAGGTAATCTACCGAATGGGAAAATATATTTGCCTATGATATGTCCCATAAGGGGTTAATACCCCAAATATATAAAGAACTCACACAACTCAATACAAAAACAAACAATCTGATTTAAAAATGGGCAGAGAACCTGATAGGCATTTTTCGAAAGAAGACATACAGATGTCCAACAGACACATGAAAATATGCTCAACATAGAGGAAAATCATCAGGAAAATGCAAATCAAATCCACAATGAGATATCACCTCACAACTTTCAGAATAGCTATGGTCAAAAAGACAAGAAATAACAAGTGTTGGTGAGGACATGGAGAAAAGGGAACCCTTCTGCACTGTTGGTGGGAATGTAAAATGGTGCGACTATGGAAAACAGTTTAACGGTACTTCAAAAAATTAAAAATAGAACTATCATACGATCCAGCAATTCCACTCTTGGGTATTTCTCTGAAAGGGTCTCTTCACAGCTCTTCTTGTCTTTAGAACTTTTCTCATCTAATAATGCACTCTCCATAATTGTGTGGGAGGGATATTTCCAAAGCTTAAGTCTAATCATGCCACCTAAAAATTTTCAAATTCCATTACCAGTGGAATGGAGCATAGTACACACAGGTGTTCCATGATTTGTGTCTTACCTCCCTCCTCACCTTTTTCTCTAGTCACAGTCTTTCCCCTCTACATCATCAGCAAATTCTATTCTCAGTCAGACTGAACTTAACTGCTCCATGAAAACACAGTGTTATTTCTGGCCTCCTGCTTAGATATCTTTCTCCAATCCTCATCCAGTCCATCTGGGGAAAACTATACACCTTTCAAGGCTCAGCTTAGTTATCATCTCTTTCATGAAGCCTTTGATGGTCATCTGAAGTGAAAGTTACCACTTCCTCCTTTGGACCCATCTTAGCCTGAAGAGAACTGTGAACCCCCTAGGGGTAGGGGCCATATCTTATTTATGATTCACAATGCCTTAAACCTAGAAGTAAGTTCTTATTAAATGCTTGAATTTCCAGAAATGAGTAATGAGACTAAAAATTATTTTAATTTATTATCACATTACTAACACATTTTACTGGAATGTATGATTTGTCTTGATCCAGAAGCCCATTGGCAAAAGCTTATTCCCCCATCTTCTAAAAATAACATTGTTTATTAGATAATATTCCAACTATAGCTTATGAATTCTTTCTTTCCAGGTTAGAAAAAAAAAATGTGACTTGACAGGCTTAGGCGATAAAGGCCAGGAAAGGTCAAAGATTTTTTTTGTCTTCATTAAATTCTCCTTCCTGAAGAACTCATCCTCCAAACTCTCAAAATTCCAGCACCATGTACACAGTCTTCACCAGGGCCAGGCCTGTGGCTTTTAGCTTGTTACACTAGTTGGGTTTGTTAGAACCTCAGTGAATGTTTTCTACTATGTTAACACTTTAAATCTTTTTATTTGTTTATATTTATGGGGAACAGAAAGGTGAAACCCAATGGGGTCTGGCCAGTTGAAAATTCAATTTTAAGCAATCACAAGTATATTCTCTCACTATACAATACTCCCTAATTTTCCTAACTAAAAAAGAGTAGCTGGTTGATAATGTCCAACAGGATCTTTACATAGAGGTTTCCATAGTCATGCTAATTACCCCCTTCTTTAAGTGTAAAAAGAAGTGCAAATATCCCTTTATGAGCCCCAGAAGAATAAAAGCCTTTCAGGATTTCTCTTCAGAAGGAAAATTTTTTTAAAAATTCATTCACAGTAAATAATCCGCAAAAGATTTCTGCTCTCCATGAAGTAGTCTATAAAATGCAGAAACCAGTTGAAGCAGATCCACTGAACCCCTTTATGTAAGAAAAAATAAACTAGATGCTACATTAGACAGAAATTACATAGACTAAGGAACTATCAGATTACCCCATTCAATCTTCACAGCAATCATGTGGGTTAAATATTTATATTTTGATTTTGTAAATGAGAAAACCAAGGCTCAGAGAGACTAAGTGACTTGCCCAAGTCAAATTCAAGTCAAATTCAAGACCATTTGGTTTAAGACTGTACATTTTTCAATACATCATACCGTTTCTGAACTTTAAGATTTAAGAAACTGACCTAGATGCGAGATCCAAGTCTTTCTACCAACATTCATGTTCTTTCTTAGTCAGTTTCCACTAAACTCATATCCATTACATATTATCCACCATCTAGTAAACATAATTCTAAAATGTTCTTAACTCCCAGTAATAATATTAATAGCTGTCACAGTAGGTCTTTTTTCAATGTCCTTTCTTAGTCAAATTCTGGTCCTCAAATTCATCCTTATTTACTTTTTACTTTCTCCAAATGGAGACATGAATCATCAGTTATCCATTTTAGTGTCCATAAGTGATATCTAATTTCTAAAAGCACATCTTTAAATTGGACATACAAATTGCTTGACGAAGCAAAACACGTTCATTGCCAAGAGTCAGAAAGATCTAGATTCAAATCCTCGTGTGGCACTTGTTAGCTCAATATCTTGTCAAGTTCTTTATATTCATTAAGCCTCTGTCACCTCATGTAAGAAAGGATTTTACTATTCACCTCACTAGGATTTTTTGAATACTAAATAAAGAAATGTTTGTAAAGATCCTAACACAATACTTGGTTAAGGTAAACACTCAACAACTAGCAGGTATTGGTAAAATTATTAGTATTATTAGGTTTAAAATACGATATGCAAATTTGTGACTAGTCAGGAACAGTTGACAGAGGGCACTGGACATAAATGGAGCTAAAACTGTAACATTAAAAAAAATTATCTTTGCATTTAAATCTTAAACTATTTCTGAAGAAGTAGCATGCTGGTAAGGCTTCCTGTTCTCTTCCTGATATACAAAAATCATGAAAATCCTCCTCCCCCATTATTTTTATTTTGATACTGACAACGCTGACCTGATACTGGCAGATTTTGCTTTTAAGTCGTTCCATCTTTGGTTCATATCATCCAGTCGATGCTGAAGCATAGTAGCCTCTTCAGAATTTCCCAAAGCTTTTACCATCTTCTGCCTGTTTCCATCAAGGCTTTTAAATATGTCACTGTGGGCATCAATTTCTGCCTGGATGTCCTGAACAGAAAAAGGCAAAGAGATAATGCAAATATTAGGTATTAGTGTCAACATTACTTGGGATTGCTATACAAACTTTACTTTTTTCATATTCCACAAATGAGTTTTTTAAAAGCAAAATAGTTAATTTTAGCTTAAATGATAACAAATTTAAGTGTTTTCACAATTTCTACATTGAAAATAGTAGTTTTTAAATCTTTAATAAGACACTGATTTCCCCCATTCTTAAAAACAGAATGTATCAATATTATAATCTAAATTTCATGTATCAGCTAGTTAGATGTTCAAATTCAATGAGAAATTTTTGAAATTTTGTACGACTGTGGCTGCCAAATCACTCAACTTTGCTTAATACCCAAATAAATCCTTTCTCCCCTTTCCACATAGGCAAAATATGTGGAATATGTAAAACTTCAAAATATGAAGTTTTACAGAGGTCACTAAGATATTACATAATTAAACTTTCTTTTTACATTTAGACAAACTTACTAATAGTTCGGCCTTTTAATCTAATAAAATTTATTTCTAAAAATTTAAAAAAGCATTCTCATAAAAATGTTTATCCTCATTAACAAATAAAAAATAATAACAAAATAATATTTCTCCTGTTGAAAAGGAAAATATTTTGTTCACTTCTATAAAGTAAATGTGAGGGCTTCCCTGGCGGCACAGTGGTTGAGAGTCCGCCTGCCGAGGCCCGCGTACCGCAAAAAAAAAAAAAAAAAAAAAAAAAAAAAGTAAATTTGAGTGTAGTTTAAGTAAAATAAGAATTAATATAAATTAATAATAAAAATTGGTTCAGACTTTGACGAAGCATTTTGGCAATTTGTATCAAAAGCCTTAAAACTGTTGAAATTACCTATCCCACGAAGATTTATGTATAAACACATTTATCACATTGTTTTTAAAATAAAAAAGTAAAAACTTTCGTAATATACATTAATGCTAGTTTATTATTAGGTTTTAAAATGGAGGATAAAAAACTGTATATTGTGATGTTAATTTAATTTTTAAAGTAGGTGTTTAAATTAGCCTATGTATTTGTAAATCATTGCACACACATACATTAGAAGACTATAAGAAATAAAGCAAAATAGTGCGATCTCCGTATAAGAGGATTAAAGGTGATTTTAGTTTTCTTCTTTACACTTCTCTGAGTTTCCAAGTTTCTATAAAAAACAGGGTCTCTTTTTGTAATTAAACAAATACAACAAATTTAAACTTTAAAATACAGAGGGTCTTATCAATTGTTTAGTTCTCTCCTGTTATAAGGTTGTCAACACAATTTTCTATATTAATTTGGCAATCACCTTTTCTTCATGAATAAATGGGATGTGTAGCTAACTCTAGTGTGACAGCCACTACCATCCAACAACTGAGTATGAACTTACAAACAGAAAAGCAGACACCAGAAGGGGCCATGAAGGTGTCAGGTGAGTCTCCATGGCATTAATTGGTAAGGAATATTAAGGCAACATATTACAGAAATAAAAATTATATTTCTGGTAATGAATCAGAATTAGTAAAAGAAGAGCAAACCCAAACACTATAATTTTGTTACACTTCTCATCTTCAATTTTCCTTTATAATCATCATTCTTCTTTAGTTTCTCCAACTCTAAATGGGCATGGTAAAAATTTAAACAGAAATTCTTCGAATACTCAGAATGCTATTATTAATTTAGAACTTACTCCTGATAAGCAATCCATGTATTCCATTAAGAACCAAGGCTTAGCGGCCAGCGTTGAAGTGACTGTTCTTCAAGTATCTACAGACCTACACAAACCAGGACACATGGAAAAGCCTTGTACAACTCACTACTCCAATCGGCATGGTAAAAAGGTATCACACGAGGTTAAGGGGCAGAACTGCTGTATTATAATTTCTGGGAAGATTTGTGACATCTAAGATGACATTAATAGGGTCATATTTGAGAGATGGGAGAGGTGAACACAAAGTTTGATGGACGGCTTCTGCAAAATTTATGCTCTAAATTTGCAAGCCCATTGGTCTCTGGGTTATCTAACAACAAAGCCAAATCAGGTCTCCCTGCAAAGTGTAATCTGAGTACACCCAGAATTACGGTTAACCACTGAACAAAAACTCAACATTGTTGACTCTTCTGCACTTTACTAGCACCTCCATCTCAGAGAGTACACAGCAGACACTGATGGGGAAGCAGGGAAACACAGCCAGATACCAATTCAAGGTTCTCAGGCTGGGCAACAGTAGGCATGTAAATGGCAATCTGGTTATAAATTGAACTTGCGAGGTTTCAAACAGAAATGCTCAGTAAAAAAGAAAAAGAAAAGGGAACTTCTGCTGAAAGATTCTTTGATGACATCTCCTGAACAACACAGTCCTATTCTTTAGAATAGAACTGTTTTATTTTTGTGTCCTGAGATGCATTTTAAGACCTCCAAAGACATATATCAAAAGCCCAGTTTTAAACTTCGGCTGTAAAGATGTATGATAGCCATCTTTCTCAAAAAGCTCAGTGACAGAGTAAATAAGCAAGGCCTCCCTTTGCTCTGTATTGTCAAGGAGAATTTGGCCTCTAATTTCCTGTGCAGGTTCCTAAACATCATTACCAGTGGACCACACCTAAAATCACAAGGCAACTTCAAACCACAACTTCCTGTAGCAGCCTGACCTATTTGCTTCTTTTCATATTCAAGAGACATAGAAAGACAGAAGCACATCAAGATTCATAAATAGTTTCCTCAGTTTCACAGGAGCATTCCACAGCATGAGGAAATTTGGATACCCAAAGCACGAAGCAAATTTGCCTCTTCACTTCAGATCAGGTGATGCCTGTTCCAATCCGGCCACAATAACAGATGGAGTAAAACAGAACTGCATCACTGGCCCAGTCAATGATCATTAAGTACTTCCATAACATTTTGGTTAAGAGCACCACCAGGGATCATATATTCATGTTGCAACATAAGTTTCAATATGTGGAAAACCCTTCCACACAGGAGCCTCATCAAAAATTAGGAAGAAAATCAACAACCAGAAAACGATCAAAGAAAAGAAAATCAGCATACATTGTTCTTTTAATTTAACATTTGGTGGCATATTTATTTGGCCAAATATATCAAGAGCTCCTAAAGACAGAAAATCATCTTAATATTTCTTCTGTATCCTTCAGAGTCTCTGTTACACAGAGTAAGTCTAATGAAAAATAGATGTATACGGATAGACAGATACATAGATAGATACATAGATAGATGGATGCAAAATTGCATAAATGAGTGTATGAAAAAGTTCATCTTGACAGACTGGCATATTAGCCACTGTAATGCCAAGAGAAATCAGACAAATAATTAGAAGGAAATGTAGTAATCATTTTGTTTAATCTCTTCGTTCAAAAAATTTAACAGGGAGAAATTTTATTATTTAGAAGCCTGCACTGCAAAGCCTTGCCTAAGCTCTTTGCTGGAAATTTAGAATTACCCGCAGTTAATGAATCATGCTCCTTCACAGATCCCTGGGTAATGACGCACTGGTTTTAAAATCAAGATGCCAGCATGGAAGTCTGTCAGATCCTGACCCTGATGTAACATCAAATGCTAAAATAAATTAAAGTTCTATGAAAGAGGGTTAACTCCCATTGCACAGCTGGGAGACTTGCCCTACTAATGCTTACCTCTGCCACCTGGAAGCCTTTCTGACCATTAAATAAACATTAAAGCACAAAACGGTTATTGATAATTAGTTATGGGAATGTAATCCATCTAGAAGCACAAAGCAATGCTCTTCCAACCATTTAACATAAGGCAGTCATGTGCAAAGAGGGATCCCAGCAAAGTATTCGAGCAGCTAAACTAACATTTGAAAACAGAAGAAATACTTTAAGAATTCACTCGAAAGCCTTGCAGTATACTTTCAAACAATGTAAGCATAATGTAGAAGGTTAAGAAAAGCTAGGAGTTAGAATAAAGAGACTACGTATTTTTCTCTAAGTAAAATACCATCAAAAGCCTAAGATGCACACTTTCAGAAGAACCTTGCAGAAGACAGCTACAAAAGCTCACAGAGGTTCACTGATCAACAATTAGTCTTTTTTTATACAACACCCACTATCCAGGTCAAAATAAACTGCACAAATAAAGCAAAACATTTATTCATTTACTTATTTAATAATTGATATTTTAATACCAGTTTTGCCCTAACTGGACATTTCTTCAATGATATAACCCATAGAGATATTATATGCAAACGCTTTATAATGTAAATCACATACATTTTATTTCTTTATAATGTTCTATAATCAAGTAGTGGCTGCGGCTGTGTAAGCAAAAATATTTCCTTAGGGCTTCCCTGGTGGTGCAGTGGTTGAGAGTCCGCCTGCCGATGTAGGGGACACGGGTTCATGCCCCGGTCCGGGAGGATCCCACATGCCGCGGAGCAGCTGGGCCCGTGAGCCATGGCCGCTGAGCCTGCACGTCTGGAGCCTGTGCTCCGCAACGGGAGAGGCCACAACAGTGAGAGGCCAGCGAACTCCAAAAAAAAAAATTGCCTTAGATTATTATAAACAGAACTGTTTGAACCCTCTTATAAGAAACAGAGATTTAGAATAGTACCACTAAGAAGTCTCCAACAACTAAGTTGGTATTAGAATAGATTCATCCTCTTTGGGCCTTGCTGACATAATTTTGGTTTATTTTTGCACGGCATATTTACCTAACCCTACAAGGCCACAGAAGTGTTTTCTCTGAAGGAATCCTGACCCCTTTTCTGAAGGTGAAGAAGTGAGGTTAGCAACAACTTCCCAACTATATCCCAAGGCTCAGGCTAAATCAACAAAGTTAACCATTAGGGGAAAAGAAATCCACTGTTCCTTTCAAAAGTGAGACCGGAATTCAGAGACAGTTTAGGATTGACGGTCAAGAGCTCAGTAAGATCACTGCCTGAGATTCAGGTTTAGAAAATGAGGGATCATACCTTTTAAAAAATAGTTAGGGGGCTTCCCTGGTGGCGCAGTGGTTAAGAATCCCCCTGCCAATGCAGTGGACATGGGTTCGAGCCCTGGTCTGGGAAGATCCCACATGCCACGGAGCAACTAAGCCCGTGCACCACAACTACTGGGCCTGCGCTCTAGAGCCGGCATGCCACAACTACTGAGCCCGCGTGCAACAACTAATGAAGCCCACATGCCTAGAGCCCGTGCTCCGCAACAACAGAAGCCACCACAGTGAGAAGCCCGTACACCGCAATGAAGAGTAGCCCCCACTCGCAGCAACCAGAGAAAGCCCGCGCACAGCAATGAAGACCCAACACAGCCAAAAATAAATAAAAAAAAAAAAAAAAAAAAAAAATAGTTAGGTATCACCTAAAAAAAAATACAACCTAATAATATCCTCAAAGGTCATTATGTGCTATGTAAATATGCTTTGAGACAGTTTGTGAGACTTCTGGGACAGTGAGTGATTGCAATTAACTAATCAATTATTACAATTAACTTGCTGATGTCAACAAATTGTTCAATTATTTATAAATTATATTTTCTTTCAACAACTAATCTCATAAATTTTAACCACTCTATTAATAATTATGGAATCACATTTTGACAGATAAAAGAGTGGTATCACCTGGTCGACAGCAGCATTTAAAATGTAAGAAATCGGACTCCCCTGGTGGTGCAGTGGTTAAGAATCCTCCTGCCAATGCAGGGAACACGGGTTCGAGCCCTGGTCTGGGAAGATCCCACATGCTCCAGAGTAACTAAGCCCGTGCGCCACAACTACTGATTCTGCGCTCTAGAGCCCACGAGCCACAACTACTGAGCCCGCGTGCCACAACTACTGAAGCTCGCGTGCCTAGAGCCCGTGCTCTGCAACAAGAGAAGCCACTGCAATGAGAAGCCCGCGCACCACAATGAAGAGTAGCTCCCGCTCGCTGCAACTAGAGAAAGCCCGTGCGCAGCAACCAAGACTCAACGCAGCCAAAAAAAAAAACAAAAAAAAAAACAAAAAAAAGTAAGAAATCAATGCCAGTAATGTTCTTTTCCCATTATCTGTGATTATAAATATATGTTAGACAATAGAGTAGGAAAAAAGTTAAATTACTAAGTGGAACAAATTTACAATTAACTGCACTTTCAAGATAATTTGAACAAGCCAACTTGAAATGATAAAAAAGAAAGAAACAAAGTACATTTTAAATTCCAACATAGCAAACACTGCTATTAAGAAAAATATTTTTCACAACAAAGTAAAATGTTCAAAATCCTTGACTCTATACCAATTGTTACTAAAACATACGAACATCCTAGTGAGTTAAAATACAGTGGCTTTCCTTCTGAGGTGCACTTTATATAAGCAGGTTTGATCTACACATGAACATGAGTTCAAGAACAGTTATTAACAAATATTTTCAAGTTATCAAACTACTGCCCCACCCTAATTCCTAAAATCAGATTGTATAAATGAAACTGAACAAGTTTGAAAACGCAGTCAAAGGTTTTTGTATTTTAAATGTTTTAAACAACAGTTCTGGGGCACCCAACTCTTCAACTTCTGACCTGTGAAAAAGCAGTTCCTATTGCCCAGAAAGCTCTCATTTTCTTCCCCAACACACATCTCCCACATGTAAGCCCACAATCTCAGTTCCTTCCTTAATTTTAAAGTCATCTTAAGTCCCAGTTTAAATATCATTTCTCCAGGAGAAACTTCACTGCACTCAGGTTAGATTATGTCTACCTGTCGCTCTTACAGCTACCTCCTTTTGCTCAGTCACAGGCTTACAGAATACAGACTTGTTTAAGGTCGGTATCCTCCTACTAGGCTGTAAACTCAAAGAGTGGAGGTCTACCCTGTTATCCATGCCATCCTTGAATTCAGCCCAGTGTCTGGTACATACTGTGTACTTCATAAGTATTTACTAAATATTAAAGCAAGAGTAGACCTTGAAATTGGAAGTTGACCGTGTCTTTCCAGGATAAAATTTTTAAAAATTAGATATTGCAAATTGAGCAGTGAAATATAGCTTCAAATTATAATTTTAAATATTGGTCATCCTAAAGGATGTCAATATCATAATGGAAATTTAGCATTGAGCGGTTTCTCTCTGTGTTGTCACCATGGGAAGCATCTTTCCCAAAGGATTCACCAAGAGAGTGGTGCTACTCAGACTCCGTCTTTCTCTCTGTCTCTCTCTCTCTCTCACACACACACACACACACCCTTAGAGAACTACCATTAATCATCTAGTAGCAGAACTGCATAAATTAATAAAAGGCAACAGTCACTCAAAATGTCACTAAGCTAAAACTGTCCATTATTCTATCCTCTGTGACTACTAAATAAATGGAACAGACAGTACACAGTGCAGATGGCCAAGTATACCAATATATTAACAGCCACTGAGTCCATCAGATACTTCCATTATGAAGTACTTTCAAGGAGAAAATCAATTCATTAAAATCAAGGTGGCATTAAAACCAACTCACAGGCTGCTTTTCAGAAAGGTATTTTGGTGGATCAGCTTTCTGTGTCAAGTCAACTGTGAGTCTGAAGTCTCTGTAGAGTCACCCTGGTCACAACTGCTCTCCCCTCATCACCTGGCTGGGTAATTAGGATCTGCTTGCTGCCTGGCACTTTTTGCCATAAGGTCATCCTCTCTTGGCGAGAAGTTCCTGTTTCAATCTCCTCTTTAAGACCACTCTGGGGAACACGTGGTTCCCTTCAATCAGGGCTTCCTGATCCTTGGTGAGCTGTCACCTTGAGGAAACAGTAGAGAATGTTTCCGGTCCCCTGGATCCCCAGGAACTCTGAGTCCCAGGTGCAATTTGCCCATCCTGCTAATGCTGGAAAACCACAATTCTAGCATCACACATTTTGGGACTAGATAACCAGATTACAGACCCCAACGATATGCCGAACATCCATGTGTGAACAGATACCCAAATATAAGTCACAAACCACTAGATTTCTTTAAAATTCAAAAACTATCAACTAGATATCCCCTTTCAATTTATCTCACAAACAAACTGCTGTCTTGAAGTTACGCCGAAGGTCTGCTGTCATCTGGAAATTTCACTTATCTGACCAGTCTTCAACTTTTCAGATTAACATTATTGGAAGACCCACGACTATCCCAACCTCGTACTCTAGTTTTCTTAAAGCCTGAAATGGTTTCAGGACTCCAGCAAAACACCTTTTGCTCTGGGAACTTAAACATCAGCTTGAACTATTATAATTACTGATAAGAAAAGTGTTAAATCACCAAGTGTTAAATCACCGTGTGATCTGCTCTAGAAGCAGATCACTAATATTGAGGAAAAGATAAGACTAAGGAAACTGAAAATAAAGGGACTATGGGAAGACCGTTAGCTTCCAAAGGTGTCACATGGCTTTTGCACTGGAGCAGTAAGCCTTGGTCATTCCCTAGAACTGGCATTTTTGCTTTCAGAGTTGGGGGAAGGTAGTTGTATTTGAGGTGTGAGGTAGTGGTACCTTTCCATAATACCGTTTTCCTGGCAATGAATCAATGTAGCATAGGCTAAATATATGAGACAGCTTTTGTGAAAATACACAAAGGATTTTTTTTAAATTGAGTTGGAGAAAAATACATTCATGTATGACAACTTCCTACAAATGAAATATGGCAAGGAGATTAACTTTCACATTGATTTTTATAAAGGCGTCTAACACAAAAATAAACATATATGGAGAACTTCAGACTGTGAATGGCAGCAAGATTGTTTCTCTGAATTTGCCCTTTGTCTCAAAAAAAAAAAAAAAATCCCAAATCAAGCTTTTGACAGGACTAGGCCTGTAGGCTTCTTTTACTGTCAATTTAACTACTAAAAGAAAAAATAAGAAATATGCAGATACTAAGGTTTAGGAATTAAAGGAGGAAACTAATATGACCAGAACTGGTAACTTTGTCAATAAAATAGCCAAAAAGCTGAGGCAGGTTACCAATCTCTGGTATCCGACCTAGGCTTTCAAGACCAATAGCAGCAATTACAGTACAAAAGGCCAGCTACTGACCACAATTACGGCCTCTCAGGGGGTCTAAGTAATGAATTATTCATGTAACGTATGCCCTATATACCTTTTTAGGAAGAAACAGACAAATCTATGCAAACCAAGCTAACAGACCGGTCATAAAGTTTGTCACCTGCTGTTACCAGCTGCCATAAAGAAAGTTTCTCTAACCTCCTCCACCCCTTCTAAACGGTGAGCAAGTTGACCAGGAACCATCCTTTACCCTCAGGAATGTAGGTGCTTAATAACATATTAAAGGGAGAGGTCAAAGTGAACCCTGTGTTACAGTCCTTACTATGACAGTTGGGGTGCGGGGAGAGAACCGGGTAGGAGGGAGCATTCAACCAGGAGAAGCGAATTCTTCTTTCTCCACCCTCTTCCCACTGCACTGTTTCTACCATCAGGAGGCAAGCAATGACTGCAATTGTTTTGGAAAAGCTTTCAAACTTTTCAAGTGACACGGCTTTATGCCTTTTTCCCCCGGGCAATTGTGGTTTTGTAAGAAAAAGCGCATTATTCTGTAAATGACTCAGTACAGTCTTGCTTATATTTATACTTGCAATGAACCATAGGGTATTCGTGGTGACAGCCACAGAGTACATCTTTAACAATAATGATAAGTAATTGATTTATGCACAGAGAGTACTTCATCCCTTTCCTTTTCTTTAAAGATGGGAAGTTGAAAGAACATAGGTGTTTGGCATCCAAAGGCTATGGAAGGCAGAAGCCCATGAGCAGCACATGGACGCTTTGTTTTGTTTAACTGTAAATGTAAGGTAGCCTTTGGCGGGCTAGACTCAGTCCTAGAGTGTGCCAAGAACTTTCCCATGGAAAAAAGAACTAAATGCAAAAATAATGATCCAAGCATTAAAGCTCCATTAAAAGTGCACACAAGCACTCTACATTTAAGACAGACAGAACCAGAAAGAAAGAGGAGAAGTCTGAGGTCAGATGTGCCATCGTCACTGTGAGGCATCCTCTCCTGACTCTCAGAACTGAATCTTCAGAAAGGAGGCTGGGAAAGTCAGTGCTCGGCCACTGCAGGGAGATAAACCTGAGGGGTATGGAAAACAGAACCCAGGCCTGATGAAGTCAGACTCTGGCATGAAAACCCAGAGTTGTTGCTGGTTGTTTTTATGTTTTTTGTTTTTTTTTCCAAAATAACTTTCAATTAAATTACCAGCTGACTTGAGTACAAAGGATCTCTTCTGATGTGAAATTCTAAAACTGACAGGCATCATGAGAAGCCCTCCTGACCAAAGGCAAGATTGCTAACTTGATCTTTAGTTGAAAAAAATTTTTTTAAGAGGATATCAAATCAAATGCCTTAGAAGTTATATTAAATAATCAGAATCAATAGACTATCCGCCATCTAAATGCATAGTAAAAAAAAAGACAAGAAAAGGAAGAAAGAAAAAAGTACATTGATGAAGTCTGCTTTCTGCATACCTTTTCAAATTTTGTCAGCAATTCCCGTAAGCTGAAGTTCAGACCAATCATCGTCCAGTAGCCCTTGAAGCCTACATCTTTCCGGCAAACTTCCTTCAGACAACAGCGTTTAACTTCTAAAAACCGTATCTTTTCTGGCTATACTTTAAAATCCTTTGTAAAATCCTTTACAAGCCTTGCCCTTGAGCTATGGTCCATGAGCAGCAGCAGCTTGCGCTGGGACATTTTAGCCACCCCACCGTGGGTCCAGGATTTCATGGACTTCAGAGTTCGCAAGGAATAGACCTGCTTGTATGTTCTCTGGTAGCCGCGTTCCACGAGGCTGGCATGGTCTCCTTTTTCTCTGGAAAGCCCAGGATTCCCTTCTGTTCACCTCACTAATGACCTGCAGCCCACAACTGTTCTCTCCTGGGCCCCAAGCTTAGAGTTTGTTCTCAATTACACAAAGCAAAAAAGAAGCTATATCCTGGAAACTTGCATGAGAGAAGGCAAAAAAAAAAAAGAAGAAAAAAAAAAGAGCCAAGTATTACCAACTTCCTCCATTCAGACTAGTTTCAAGAAGAAAAAGAAAAAAAAAATCCTGGGTAAGGAGCCAGTTTTCAAAAAGCATGACTTATGTAGAGTTCGAACAGCAAGGAGGGCACTCTTGTCTGAAGAAACACCCAAACATGGGACAAGAGACCACCGGCTTGCACTCTCCCAGACACTGGCAGCCTGCGTTGCTATGGTAACCACCAAGCGAGTTTCAATCCATTTCCCTAAATCAAGCTATGCCTGAGGGATGCTGTGTCAGTGCAACAGAGCTAAGTTATTTAAAAAGCTGTTCTAGCCACCGGGAGAAAAGTTTAAGCCGCAGGTCTCATGGTCCCCTTTGCAGCGTTTGCGGCAGGGAGGGCGCCTCATCACTTTGGCTCGCCGGTCTGACAGGAGTGTGGTAATCCACTTCTCTTTCCAGCAGTTGTTTATTATTTTAATCAGCATCCTCCCTTCCACCACCCCTCACACACAGTTTAAAGTGAAGCTCACTCCCACTTCCTGGAGGCCTCCCCGCCCCAAACTGCAGTACAGTATCTCTCAAATTATCTCAATCCTGAATGATCACAGGATCCATATTCCACTTTGGAGCCCACCCAAGAAAATAAAAGGGGTGGGGTGCACAGAACAATACAAATCATCAAACAAAACATGTGTGGTCAATTGTATTATTTCTAAAAAGGTTTTGACAGTAAAGTGGATGGGGAAAATCCTTTTAAAGGAAAGTTGCTTTTTTTTAATCTCATTGACTGTTTTCATGTGGGGAATATACTTGTTTCCAAAATAAAACTTAATAAGAGAAACTACTCAAAATGTGAGTAATAACCAGTTATTTTTAAATGTGCCCTCCATTTTGATATTAAATTATTACTGGCACCGAGAGAAACACTATCTTCTACAAAGTGTTAAGAGCTTAAATGCTTTCAAAGAAAATGTTGAATCCACTGCTATTATGGACATTTGCGCTGCTACTATGGACATCATTCCAAGGCAAAAATGTGATTTTGTTTTTGCATTATATAGTTATTTAGTATAACAATAAAAGTATGACAGATATGTTCATAGGAAACATATTTCTCTAGTTGTGTGCAGAACTTCATCATAAATATGTAATGCTCATAAAAGTGACACTCTCACAAATGGAATGATGTTAATCTTAATATAACTAAGTTTGTTTTTTTGCATCAGGGCATAGAGGAAAGGAAAAAATAACCCTGATAAAAAAAAATAAATAAATAAAAAATAACCCTGATATTAGAATGTGTATCTCCTAAAAGGTTATTTGAATTACTTAAATATCAAAATTGTTAGCACTCATATGGAGAAAGAGATTCTATTAACAACAGGAAAAAACAAAATGCTATCAGGTAACAGTATACAATGTAGTTACTATTTTTTGGATTTGCAAACCATTTTTCTTTCCATGTCACTCTCAACTTATTCATATCAGTATTTAAATAGCATGTGTTTTACATATGCGGATCTGTACAAAATTTAACAAGCTTTCATAAATATTTTCATCATTTATTCATAAAAACCAAGATGTCTCCAGAGGCAAGCTGGCTTTATGAGATTTTTACCAGAATGTGTTTCACCTCAAAGTGCCCAATTCAGATTTATAGATAGACACTACTAATTTCAAAAACAAGTTTGGTAAACTGATTGTCCAGAAATTTATAAATAAAATTAATCTGTGCAGTTTGTATTCAGAAAGAAAGCACTGACATCAGCATGAGAGGGATCATCAGAAACAGAGAGAAGAAACTATACAGAAATTGACCAGGCCAACCCAGATCAGTGAAGGCTCTCAGGCCACATGCTGAGATCTTTCAGCAGCAACAAATAAACTTTTTACATAAATACAAGACAAAAGGAACCACCAGCACCAATACCACCTCCAGCACCACCATCACAAAAAAATAAAGGAGAGAGAGAAAAAGAACAATCTTTCTCAGCTGGGCAAACTTCCAACTACCACCCAGGGCGCTGGATGACTGTGATCAGAGACATGTGCAAACATGCAACCCCCCATGCACATATCAGAAGAGTGAATTAAATAAAAACTCTCTGTAACAACAGAGAATACCACAGTCTTTCTCTTAAAAACAGTCTTACGTTTAGAGGGTTTTTATACCAAGACAAGAAGGGTATCATTAGAGCCCCGAATATCTTGTCTCCTTAAACAAGGAGAATCTATCAGGGAAAAGAAGCAGTGTATTAGGGAATCTTCCCAAAAGACAAGAGCAGGGGAAACTTTATCAGCATGACTGGCACTTCAGTCTTAGAAGAGATCAAGACAGCATAAGGAAAGAGAGGAAAAGCATGTTCTCACATGAATTCTAGAGTGGAGTGTCCAGAAGCCAGAGCCTCTGCCAGCCACTCGCCTGCCTGCAAATGCTCGATACCCATTCTCAGAACTGACATCCTCTGCTTGGGGAGAAAGGGGAATACTTAAATAAAGCTCTCTACTCACAGTTATAAAATATCAAACATTAGGAAGATACAGATGAACCTAGCTATGATGACGCCCTTTTCAGGAGGAAAATATTCAGTGGATCCACATGAAACCATTCCAAAGAAAAAATTTTTAAATGCTCACCTAATTTTAATAAGAGGGTAACTATATCCTCACTAAAACACTGGAAAGCAACTAAAAGTGTTATTTTTTAAAACTGAGGTATAACTGACATTAACAATAGACAACTTATTTATGTAAAAGTCCAAAGATATTCCATAAAATTCAAATAGCTTAACGTTTAATATATTATTCAGAAGTACGGTGCTCTTTGATAACTGAGTGACACATTAGAAGAAAGACTTGTAAAATGTAAATGTGAATTGTTTTGATAACTGTGAGCACATTTTATTATGTATTTATGTTTGCTATCTATAAATAGGAATACTTTCTCAGTTTAAACTCTGTATACAAAATAACCTCTTGGTAATATTCCTTACATCTCCATAGCCCTTTCTTTTTCTTAAACCAAGTACCTCTTCGATAAATTATCTCCTGTAATCCTGTAATCATTAAAACAAAAAATACAGGCCCCCAATGAAAGCAGTGCATCACTAGAGAGACTTAGTAAATTGGATGATGAAATTTGAAGTAGTTGACATTTTGCCAGTCTAAACTAGTGTGCAAACAAATTGTGCGCTAAACCTTCGAGAAGTGGAATAAACACAATATAATACTATCAATCTGTTTGCAGCAGATCAACAAACACTGACTATCCTAAGATTCTCCAGTTAAATAAGCCATGCCTCAAACATAGACAACACAGTTCCATGAGAAAGAGGTTACAGAACCAGAGAGAAGCACAGGAAAACTCAATAAAGGAATCAGTAAAATCTAAACCTAAATTACTTAATAAAAACCACATTCCACTGCCAAAATGAAGAGACCTAAATGTACATACGGCTTTGGCAAAAACTTTCAAAGGCTAGGCTAATTTAAAATCTTTTTGCACTTAAAAACTCTATTTCATTTAATTTGTTAAAAGACGACTTACTATTTAGCAATTTCATCAAGGCAAGAAGACATTCTTTAGGGTTCAGTCAAATATAAGCAAAAAGAGAAGTCTAAATGCTTTGCTGGAAAACAATTTATGCCTTACCCATATAGTGGATCCTAAAGTACCCTTCTCACTAAACATAAACTTCACATTTATAAACACTGTAACGACAAAGTATGTTTTCTATGCAAAATCTAACAGGTTTCTCTTTATATTGGTCAAGATAAAGAACAAAAAGAAAAGAAAAGAAAGGCTTCTTGGGAGCCTCTAAAACAAAGCATATGGAGGTCAATAGGTGACTACAAATAAATCAATACATCATGCCTTTATTCAAAATGAAGAGCTTCAGGCATGGGTAGAAAAGTTTACTTATTATAAACCCATTCAGACTTAAGGAAAGATCCAGATTATAATGGCTTTGAAAGGAATATACACAATTATCTTTTTCATAACTTTCCTAACTTGGGGTCTATTTTCAAACCAACATAGACCCTACACCCCAATCATGATCTGAGATTTCAATTCATTGTCTGCTGCCACTGTGGTTCTATTAAGGGGAGACTACATTACAGCTTTCTAGTTAACATCAGCCAGCAACCAAGTCTGTCAGCTGGTAGCTATTTAAGGTAATATACAGCCCTAAAGGGCAGAAGGTTCAATCTAAAATGGAGGCCTGAGCCCCCTGATGAAAGGCGGAACTCTCCTTTTATCCCAGGAAGTTCAGGCAATATGCTTTGTACCCAAGGAGTTATTTTTAATGTTCATCTCTTCAATAATGTCATCTCTTCTGATAATTATGCAGGTAGCAATTGGGAAATAAAAATTATAATTCATAAGAAAAAGATTCTATAAGTATTTCCATAACCTACAGTCAGAAGACTCTACTAGACATTTTTAAAGGCACAAAGAGCTTTTTTTCCTTAAGGGGAGTGGATGGGTGCGGTGGGGATTGAGGAGGAAACATGCCAGCTGATCTGCTTCTGAATTAGCCAAGCAGGTGCAGGGGTCAGCCTTGAGCAACCTTCTAAATATTTAATGATTCAGACAGCACTTTATTAGGTGACTAAAAATAATGCCAAGATATGTTAATGTTTCAAAACCATATCCTTCCTAAAAATATGCGGCATCAGACAAGACTGAAACCATCTCATACAGCCGAGCCTCACAATTCCAGATGTGTACTGACAGCACAAGCCTGTGGGATACGCAACCAAATCACACAGGGCTTTGGAGAAGGTCCTTAAAGATTTTCTAAGGGTTTTCCAACTTTCCTCAGCTCCCCAGATTGAGAAAATTAAAGCCAAAATTGAAATACAAATTTTATTAATAACAACGAATGTGTCAAGATAAATCAAAACTGAAGGTGCTGTTTTCACTCCTAAGTAACACATTGGTACTCTTCCCAGGAGGGAGTGTTTCTACAATCTGAATATGTATTTAAAAAACTGGACATTCAGTGAACCCCGAAGAAGTTCAGACTTACTCAGTGAGGTCAGCTATGCTTACGTGTATAATAAAAGAAGCAGGGCTTTTGTGATGTTTGCAGGCCAATCCATTCAGAGCTGAGTTACTGCTTCAACTCTGATCCATGTTCCTGCCATCTTCCCTCGTAGCATCCCACTTGGAATTCTCTGCAAAATCACACCCCAAACCTACTTCGACTCCTTAACCGTGATTCACCCTCACTAGTCTCAACAATAACCAGTCAATACACTTATCACATGAACCATTTGTACTTACAAATATGGCTCCCCTCAAAGTCATAGAGTATAATCATCCTTTGTTCCCCCCGAGAATCTTTATTTACTTTCTGTACCTTTATCTCCATTCCCTCATATATTTACACTAAGCAACAGAGTTCTCCATTATGTCTTTGTTTCTGTCCCAAAAAGTTTCAAAAAAGTACTCTATAGACAGTGAACCCAGACAATGCATTATGCAGCTCATAATAAAATCTGTAGGCTGACTAGAGAATGAGGAATTCCTATGTTTGATAGCATTAACTTAAGCCATTACATTTCCTGGAGATTATTAACAGCAGCAGAGTTGACTTTTAAAAATCCGCCTAACTTGGGGCTGGGGATCATTTAGCAATATTCATCAAACAGTAAAATGCATATGGGCTTCCCTGGTGGCGCAGTGGTTGGGAGTCCGCCTGCCGATGCAGGGGACACGGGTTCGTGCCCCGGTCTGGGAAGATCCCACAGGCCGCGGAGCGGCTGCGCCCGTGAGCCATGGCCATTGAGCCTGCGCGTCCGGAGCCTGTGCTCCGCAGCGGGAGACGCCACAGCAGTGAGAGGCCCGCGTACCGCCACAAAAAAAAAAAAAAAAAAAAAAATGCATATAAACTTTGAGTCAGAAATTCTATCTCTAGGAATTTAATTTGCAAGCATGCGTACACACATATGTACAAGGATGCTCAGTAAGTCATATCTGACGTAGCAAAAAGTTGAAAACAATCTAAATGTCCATCAGTAGGTAACCATGTAAATAAATTATGATGGAGTCCCACAAAGGAATGCTGTACAGCTATGGGAAAGAGGGTGATGGTAGTTATGTGCTGATAAGAAGTAATCTCTAATATATATGTGTGTGTGTGTGTGTGTGTGTGTGTGTGTGTATACATATATAGAGATTGATGTAGTTATGTAAAGGTACAATATATGACATACAGACAATATTTCTGGACTGAGATAAGAAAATAGCAATGACGGTTACCTCTGAGAGAAGGATTGGAAATACCAGTGCCTAGAATGGGACCCTTTCTTTTGTCTTTTCTACTGTGTGAACATTTTACCATGGGCACATGGTACATTTTCCACACAAAATTAAGTCAAGAAATAGATGGAAAAAAAAAAAAAAAAAGAAATAGATGGAAAATTCCCAAGGAAAACACATTTATCTTTCTAGGTAGACAGCTATTAAAAAATGGTGGCCTCATTAGATCTGAAAGTAAATGCCACCGGAGACAATCATTTTTGTCCCTGAAAGCTTCAGAAGCTTTGAGGTGCCAGATGGTCTGACATTCTAGCAAATCAGCCCTCAATAGAAACAAGCCTTCAGCAGCAGTGGGCTGGTCAATGGTAAACTTTTCTAAAAGAGACAGAGACAAAGTCTTTTTGTTCTCATAAGTTACTCTATAACTAGTAACTCCAGCTTATTTAAGTAATAACTTTGTGTCTAAATAAGCATTATACAATTCAAGCTATTCTCTTCCTAAGGAAACCAGTACTCCTATTGTCATCTAATACTGTGATATTCTAATGGTACAAAAAATTGGGGAAGGCTTATAAAACCTATTGATATACACCCAAAAAAGATCTAGCCTGATTTGTTCAAGGCAATTGAAGAATGGCTTCATCTTTCCAACTGGGCTAAGTGATCCTACCTAGTAGGTTGGCAGAGAGACTTGAGTATCAGGGTTCACTAATGGTTTAAGAGATGCTGCAAATACAAACAGCAATTTCTTTCATGGATCTAAGTCACAGCAGTGAGAGAGAAAAGACCATGGACCCTGCCCTGCTTGTTGTGTCTGGAGAAGGCATCCTTGATGTTCTAACAAAATACTGCAGGAAATGGACCAGTACAGGTCAAGCAACATTGGGATACCAAGATCTGGCAACTTCTTGTTTAAGGCTATATCAAATAGTTGAAGGAGGTTTATAATCTCTAGCTCCATGTTAAATATTGTCAAGCCAAGGGTTTAGAGCACAATTTAAACCCAAAATTTGATCTGGCAGGTGTTTTAACTTTAAAATAAAACTACGAGACGATTGTTGTAATAGAGCCTTTGAAAGCACAACACCGAATCAAGTATTTATGCTTATAAAAGGAGTCCTGGCATCAAAATTATAACCTTGGGAGGCTAAACAAATACCCAAGTGATGTAGCTACTGCACAAAGTCTTTTTGGAATATTGCTTCCGAGATGCCTTTATAATTAACAAGGAAGCCAAATAATAAAATTGATCTCATTTTTTAAAAACATACTGCCACTTTTACCAAAAGTTCTTGATACTATCATATCAGCCCTTCTATCTTTATTTAATGGCTCTCCAAATCCCAACCCCAAAATATCTAAACTGTAATGTAGCACTGTTCAGTAGAACTTTCTGCAATGGTGGAAATATTCTCTATTCCTGATGTCCAAAAGAGTAGTATGGCTATCGAATACTTGAAATGTGGCTAGTGTGACTGAGGAACTACATTTTGATTTTGTTTAATTTTAGTTAATTTTGATTTAACTGTAAATAGTCACATGTGGCTAGTGGCCTTGCTATACATTCCAGGTGTTATTTCCTCACAATATTCTCAAGGATGTGCTTTTCTAACTTTCTCTAATACATACTTGCCTTTTTCTCTGTTGATAGGATTCTTTTCTCTTAAATAATAGCCTCCTTTTTTGCTATCTGTCCAAATTTTATCCAGCCATCAAGTTCCAATTCAATTTCCACCCTCTACTCAAAGGCCTGTACTATAGCTTTAACTCAATAACTTCCTTTCCACATTGGCTATCTCCATTATGCTGCACTATTACCCTGTACTTTACTTACACATAGCTTGTTTTGTGTAGGGGTTATTTTGTGAATTTGTTCTACCTTTCCTTTCACCTCATTAGGGAGTAAGCTCTTTGAGAGAAGGAGAAAAAGTTAATTTGTGCCTCAAGTGACCTGTAGACTGCTTAACATACCGCCATTGTTCAATAAATAGTTTTTGATTGACAAGAGTAAAACAATTAGAATCTACTAAAATGATACACCCTTAATGTGATTTTATAATTGAAGAGAAAGTCATGATCTTGGTAGACTCTTATACAATTACAAAGTTACTAAAGGAGTTCATCTAATTCAACTTTCAAGTAAAAAATTCTAGGGGTTGCTTTAATCCCTCTTTCCATTTTCAGAAAGGATCTGAAGTTACTCCAAAATTCTGTACTTATCTGACTCATAAATTTCCCCAAAGAAAGAGAGGTGCTAGTCCTTCCGTAAACCACTCAAGTTTAACTTCAAGATAGAAAAGGTTAATTTGACTTTATTTCTTGAGTCATACTTTAAATTTTAAAAGAAAGTGCTGTCCTCTTGTGAAATGAGGTAGAAGATTTGTCATTTTACTGACAGTTGAGTAAATACTGCAACGGGATAAAAAGTTAAATTTTAACATTAAAACAAAATAGAGCTTATCTCCAAATTGTATGTATCTGCCCCTCTGAAGTCTCTCCCTCCTGGTCTTGGTGAATTTTCCAAACAAATGAGGAATGGATCATCATAGTGAACTACTTACATTGGACTATAACTGCAAAATAATGAATGAATGAATGACTGGTATAGTTTCACAATAATTAGAATAAAAGATTGTAGTTGTTTAATTTGTGTTACTGAGGGGAGAATGGGAGGAAGAGCCAGTGAATGGTACATGAGTCAATGACAACATGGCAGGTCTAAAGTCAACTCACTGTATGACACTGGGCAACAGCTGTCTTCAAGTCCACTTATTTCCATATAAGGTGAGTATTCTAATAATAACCCAACTGCATAGATTTGTGTTGAGATTAAGTGAAACAGCAGAGGTAAAATAAATAAAGTCTAACAACTGCGATATATTTTGTCCTTTATTCAGGCAACTATCATGTCGTACTAGGTACAAGGTACCAGGTACAGGTAATAGGTACCATTAAAAAAAAAAGCCATGAAAGTATTACTTTGAAGGAGCTCACATTCAGAGCTATCCATGAAAATACACGGAAAATCCTTCCACAATGTCACGAAAAGCAAATGTGAGCAGATTCACAATTCACAGAAATGACTGCTATAAATCCTATGGGCTTTAAGGATCCAATTAAATAGATCAATGTACTAAAAACTTCCTTGAGTGACAAAAATAGATTATTTCCATCTAAGGGTACTAAGAACTAGAACAGGAAGGAAAAAACCCAACAAATTTAGAGTTATTTAATCTCCTCTCTTTCCACAGAGTATGCTTCTTAGAGTGAGGTTTCACTTCCCATCCCACCCACTCCTCTGGGAGTGAGATGAAAGGATGAGGTTAGCTGCACAAAGAGTAAAATAGTATATAAGCAGGAGTAGACTAAACCATCTTGACTATTTTTCCAACATTAGCAATTCACCAGTTTTCACTTACCCCTCACACTGTCACACACATGTAAATAGCTTCCATTTACACATGAATATTAGGAACAGGTGTGCTTATAGAAGAACATGTTTAAAACTTGGAACATTCTTTGATTTGATTCTCAGCACTCCAAGGGAGTTGTCTATTTAACGTAATCTTCAGGAAATTCTTTTGTAATGTAGAAGATCTTCTGTCAAATTAAAAGCCACCCCCTGATCTATTTGTTTTAGCAGTTTGAATTTTTATGCATGAGTTTTTTTTTTAACTTGGTAAAACAACTGACTTCTTGACTCATGTTATGATACAGAATGAAGGAGTGTCTAGATAACGAGGTGAAAAAGTTCCTTAAGGAAGAGTATGGATCTTATATTTAGTAATATAATACATTTTTGGCACAGATTCCTTTAAAAAATCCCTTTAAAAAAACCTATAAAAACGCAGGGATGACAATCATGCTGTTCTGTTATTCTAATTAGTTGCCTCTCTGTTCAAATACCAGAGAGCCACAGAGGAACGGAGAAACATTGTGGTGAGCTAACTGAGAAAAAAGATCTCCAATTAAATGTTAAGAAGAGGACATTAACATGCACATGATTTATAACATTTTAAATTAAATAATGCTTTGATTTTACTGGACTTAGGCCAAAAAAAAAAAATGTTGACTCATCATACACTTCAGGGAATGCTTCTAACAAATAAATGATGGTTAAGAAGGTGGGAAAATATATGCCTCAGTAACTTTTCAAGCTGAATAAATTACATTTCACTAATTTTCTTCATCTTGTAGAGGGGGTAGAAATTTGACAAAGTGAACTGTTAAGTATGTACAGTAAAACATAAGTGGACCTAAGTCTTGTTACCATTTATTTAATCAGGTAAAACAGAATCTGTTCAATGAGCCATACTAAAGATCAACAAGAAAAGGTTTCCAAGTTCAAAGAATAAGAGAAATGTGCCCCCCTAGCGTGTGCTAAATAATGTTTTCAATAAAGGTGTGTTGATTCAATGTGATGGACCAATGAACACCAGTTTGACATACATTATTTTAAAGAGGTGCTTTCTCCCTCCTCCTCTCTCTAGCAGTCAACCTATGGGCATCTCCCACTTGCTGCCAGTCAGGACCATGCTCCCAGCAGCTCAGAACACTGACCAACACAGCTTTCTACATGTCTCCCTCCCCCCCATTTTTTTTTCCCTTAATCCCCAACATCCCCTCTATTCAGCACGAATTTGTTAATTACCAATTTTAAGGCTGCTTTCTCTGGTTCATTTTATTTTATTTTCTTCAGATTCATACTTATTTGCTCTAAGCCTTAATATTTTGTCTCCTGTTATTAATCAAAGAGCGATGGTCAACCTACCTTGTTGACTTGCATTACCAAGCACCATCTACCACGTGGATCATATTTGCGTCATGTACATAAATCCTCGTGTTTTCTCTATTTTCAAATTGAACTAGGTGCAAGGTCTAAGTTGGAATACAAAAGTTGTCTTTGGAGCCATTAAATTTAAACACATCTTCAAACCAAATGCTTTATAATTAAACAGTATCTAAGTTCTATAACTACTTATTTAAGTTAAACTACAATTCTATTGCACTAGATGAACAAAATTATGCATAATAATTAGGACAAACAAAATGATTCTTTATAGTGTCCTCAAGAAAAAAAATTACATGAGAATAAGAATTCAGTTTAATCACTGGTATGGATATATTTCCAAGACTTCAGAGAATCTATGCCAACTAGATTTGAATTCATTATCACTATTTACTAGAAATGAGATAAAACTGTTTTGTCTGATAAACTAAGAGTTATGAAATGCTAGTTATTTTTTTAAAAAACACTATGGAAAAATATAACTAAAAAACTGCTAGGGAAAAAAATAAATTAGGCCTCTAAAAATAAATGTATGATCAAATACATAATTAAACATATACCTAGCTATCATAATTTTCTCTTTATTTTAAAGCTCTTAGAATTATTATTAGGATATTAACAGTTTATAAAACTAAATCATATCACATGTGTTATGAATTTTCTTCTTTTAATTCTTAATCACTCAGATGAGGGGTCATTATACCCTGAATACTCTGGTATTTTATACCAAAAGCCTAATTCAGTTTAGAACATTATTGTACCTATGTATGAAACTCTGTATTTTGGAGCTCTGGATCGAAAATGACATAAACATCAGCCATTGGAACTAGTCAGAGAGACTTTTTCCAATACTAATTTTAGAGTTCATTTAAAACAGCGTAAGAGGATGACAGAGATAATACGTATATTGGGACCCGCAAAATGGAGGCCACTCCAGTGGCCCTACCCAGGTCACGAATCTGAACCTAAGTCAGCCTGCACTTATGGGGAACACCTCATGTAAAGGAAACAGCATACACCAATCACCATCAGCCACAGCTAGCTTACCTTACTCTAGAAAACGGGACCTTTTAGCCTTATAAGAAAACCCCGATCTCCTAGCTAACCATGCCCTTGTTTCCACACTGCCTCTTCTAAATGCAATACAACTCACTTTTGCCACAAATCCCTGAGGAAGAGCGCCCTGTTGCTTGTGAGGCTCTGTACTCCCCTAATCCATGGACTGCTTCCCTTGAATAAAGGACATCAAACTTACTAAATGGTATTATTTTTGTCATTTGACAAGGATGAAGATTAGGAATTTTTTCTTAATAAACGCTGAGTTTTGTACATGGTTCTATAGGGTTTTGCTTTTCCTACATGGTACTGATTTACTTCAGCAATTATGGAGCCATGCATTTATTCACATATATCCCTCTTATGCAAATGTAAAAATAAATTACAGTCATATGTGACACCATATTAAACAGAAAAGTTTCCTACTGATTTTTCTCTTTTCAGGAAGATGATGAAAATAATTAACTGAACCACAAACACGGCAAGCCATAGATACTAGAAACTCATGCAAAACGTAATTTTGAAAAGTGTACACATGCATGTATGTATAAGTATACAGCAGTACAATTTCTGATCCAGTCTCAGGACAGCTTCAGCAAAATTAACATAAATCTTTAATAAAACCCAGTTATTTATACAATAAATGGAAACTTGTATATTTCCAAGAAAACTATCCAATTCAACCTACTCGTCACTGGACAAAGTTCAACTCATTTTCTTCCTGTTTTTCCTGCATGCAATACTTTAACTTGAACCTAGACCTTGGGTAGTTCCCTTAAAACACATTATTTTCCAGTTCTTTCTGATAAATCAAAATTTAAACTTCCACTTTTAAAGTCCCCTCCCCATTTCTTCCATGAAACTCTCTAATTCTAAAATGGTGACCGTTCATTTTACTTTCTAGACCTCATCATTCTCTGAGAGAAACAAGAGTCTTTGATGACACAGTACCTTTAACTTTTGCCTTATACTTTACCTCCATGCATCAACAAATTTTCCAGGACAATGTGCTATGATCTTCACTAAAGCTGTATGATTATGTTGGATGGAAGAGCTACTGAAAAAGAGTGCTTTGGGTTCTGACAGACTCCATGGGGAAATCAAAAGTTAGTCTATGTAAATTGAGGAGCAAAAATTATCAAATTAGGCTCAGAGTCAAAAATTTCTTGATTACAGAACATCTATTTAAGAAGCACATCCCATAATACATCACACAGTTGTCAATGTAATTTATACAGGGAAGTCAGTATCATAAAATCATACCAATATTTATTCCCCTAATTCTAAAGGTGACTACCCTTTATACTCAGAATAAACAACTGCCCTATTAGAAAAAGATCTCCTTCTTTATGGGTTGGGGATATTGTATCAGTGTCTTTAAATTTTTCTAAAAACAAAGAAATAATTTCCAGTTAAAAGGTAAGAAAATGGGAAGTTCTGGAGTTCCTTGAGAGAGTGGAGGAAATGGGTAGATTTGTGACATTTTATCTCTAAACTGACCTTCTGTCACTACTTCATAAAACAGTTGGGATTGAGCCATAAGCACCGCAACTTGTCTGAGAGGGAGGAAAGCAAACACAGAACACAGAAATTTAAAACCATTCCTCCCAAATACCTCAAAATATATTTTACGTCCTGGGATTAGAGTTAAAAAAACAAAAGATCGCATGAAAAAAAGAAATTGATTATGGCGAAAATGATAACAGATTAGCAGGAGGTTAAAGAGAAATGACTAGAAGGAAGCTCTAAACATGACTAGGCCAACTAAGAAAAAAAAACTGAAGCTTTATACAATATTTAAACCTCTGTGGACCCACGCTACAAATTAAATCCACACCTGTGAAATTTCCTGGCCCCTAATACAGGATATTTGTACAAGTAGTATAAATTTAAAGGAAAATTAGCTATGATTAAAAAAGAAGTTCAAACCATGCTTTTGCAGGTTTTTAACTAAGTCAAAATTGGCTAACCCACACACAGACACTCACTAAGAAAATATCATCTTTTCAAAAAAGGACATACACTCTATGCCTTGTTTGAGATCTCATTAACTTGGAATAAGTTCCAGTCAAAGGCAAACAGGTTTTACATACCGTACTAGATTTTAATTACAGCTAAGTACAGTTGCTAATTTTGTATTCATGTAAACACCTGCATTGCCTGTGTCAAGATTCCTGAGCAATAAGATTTCTGTGAACCTAAAAGCATAAAATGGACCAATCATAAATTAATTACCTTATTCATGGAAATATTATTCAGATTTTGAGTATTTTTTCCTTATGAACTGAGTTCTGCTTAATTGAATTTACTGAAGGCAAGACAAACTCAAACTCTAACATTAGTATTTTGTTATATCACTTCGTATAATATCCAGAAGCTAGGACTACCTTAGGACCAAAGAAAAATTTCAATAATGCGTTATTATCATTGGTGAGAATGTGTTAGGATCACTGATACTAACATTTAAGGATGTAATTTTTATTAATTCACCCTCCTCTGTTCCAGAAAAAAAATTCTCTTGTTTTACTTTACTTACTTATTAGTCTGAAATAGAAAGTCTTTGTCCAAGAACTTTTGGTCTTTAAATAAAAAAGGGAAAAAAAACCTGGCAATACAAACTACTTCAACTGCATTAAATGAAAATAACTCCAGTACATTTTGGATTGCAAAAACAACAAAGATCACAGTTGAGAAGCAGCTCTTTTAAAAACATTTTGATCTATAATATAAATATTGGGACCATGTTGGCAGACTTTCATACAAACCCCTAATAATAACAGTTGTTAAAACAAGTATTCATACAGCAATTTTCATGAGACCAGAGCTTTGAACAAATAAATATAAACTGTGCTCATGATTATATGTCTCCCTGCCTCAAATCTGGATGTTGCAAGATGCTCTTTAAGGAATATAAAAATAAAGTAAGTCATTCTTTTTCTGGCAATTTCTCAGGAAATCGTAAGCTAATAATCTTAGTTGAGAATAAATATATAAATTTCATCTATGATACCTGTTCAGAAAATAGGTGTAAAAGAAAGTTTTGTCTATTAAGTAGTCTATTCTTGCAAATACTTTCAAGCTTAACAGTAAACCATAAAGTTTCTGAGGCTCTTTAGTAATATAGCAAAGGATGTTTGCAGTGGACTTTAGAGGGCTCTCTCATCTACATTTACATAATGATTCAGTTAATACAATGATTTACCATAATTATATTATTAGTAGTGTGATCGTTATAATAATCAGTATTATGATTCCACCTACAATAAACTTGATAAGTATTTCCCAATTTCTATACGAACCTCTGACACAATGAAGAACTGCCTCTCAATGCGTCAGATTCCAAAATTTCTTCTTTACATTAAAGAGGGGAAAAAAAGGTGCCTCGTGATATGTCTTACCCTCCCCTTCTGCTGATATCACAGAACAGACTCACATTTTCAAAAGATGATCCTTCCTCTATTTGAATGTAGTGATCATGACTCTTTTAGTTTTCTCTTCTTTTTTTTTAACCTAAAATAGTTTCTTTGCTAAACCGCTTTTCCTAAACTCCTTTTCAGTGTTAGATTTTATAGCTTTATCTTAATGTTGCCCACATAATTTCTGGCTCATGCTGGAGTCTTTCCTGGAAATAGCCCCTCTTTCTCATTCCCCTGATAATGCCTCATGCCCCTTTGGCCAGGTTAATGCCAACACATTTTTCTTTCTACAGATGGTAACTTCTAGAAAGTATGCTTTGACATCTCAAGACTTGGTTAAGTGCCCCCTCCCTCTACCTAGCAACTCCCATAGTGGCTTCCTGCAGACAGCCCTAATATAACACCTGCCACCGTACCTTGCCTGTTTATATGGCTTTGTGATTCAAGAAATACTGGCAGTAAAAGCAATAAGACAAGAAAAAAAAAAAGTAAGAAGCAATAGAACTTGGTATTGGATTGCCTGCATGTGGCAAATGATGGAGAGGAAGTCTTCAAGAAGGATGCCTAAATTTCTGTCTTGGGTAACCGGGCAAGATTAAGCAAACAAAGGAATACAGTAAGACATGCATCTGGGTTTTTAAAGGGTCTGTGAAATTACCAACTGAAATATCTAGTAAGCAGTTAGACATAAGAATTTAGAGCTAAAGAAAGACAAATGCTGGAGATAAAGATTTGGGAGTCATCAGCAAACAGACAGTTATAGAGGCCAGGGAAGATTGCATCAAGTGAAAATGAAGTAAGTTTGAAGACAGAACTCTGAAAAATTAGCTCAATACTGAACAAAGGAAAGAAAGCCAACAAAGATTAAAGAGAAGAGACAGCCAAATACAGTAATAAAATTAAGAATATGTGATATGGGGGCTTCCCTGGTGGCACAGGGGTTGAGAGTCCGCCTGCTGATGCAGGGGACACGGGTTCATGCCCCGGTCTGGAAGGATCCCACATGCCACGGAGCAGCTGGGCCCGTGAGCCATGGCCGCTGGGCCTGCGTGTCCGGAGCCTGTGCTCTGCAACGGGAGAGGCCACAGCAGTGAGAGGCCCGTGTACCGCAAAAAAAAAAAAAAAAAAAAGAATATGTGATACGCCAAGAGATGAGAACACTTGGAGACTACTGTCAGTATAAAATGGTACAGAAAGACAAAATTAGGTAAGACCTGGGAAGATGTAAGCAAAAAAGTCATTGATGATCCTGGCAACGGCAACGCTGTGCTTGAAGTGAAAGCTAGATTGCATTATATTGAGGGCAAATGGAAATGAAGATGTCAAAACAATGTGAGTCAAAACTGTTTTAAGATGTCTGACTGTGAAAGAAATGATGAATGAATGAATGTTACAGAACAGCTTACCCTGACGATTCATTAAACACTGAAAAACAAGGTTGGCTGAACTAACCACTAACAGATGCAAGAATGTATGAAGAGTAATAATTCTAGTCCTAGTTCTTTTAATTAAATAACTGGAATCCTAGCACTAAAGTCACTTGATAGTGATTGTCCAGTTCATCTCGCTGCCCTCTAGAAAAGGATCACAACCAACAGCCACAGTTCAATACATGGACATTCAATCAGACAAGAAAAAGACAATAAACAATATACACACAACTTCCAAAAATAATTTTTAATACTATTGTTAATCCGAAGCATGAATTAGTAACTCTGATTAATTGAAAACCAATTATAATCTAATTTTCCAAATATATATCCTAGGCCTAATTTCCTTGCTAAGAAAATGGATACTGTGTTACTAAGAATTCTACATACAAAGGCAAACAAGGATAGACCTATGTGAAATGACTTCTCTCATTGCTAAGCAAAAATTCTAGTGATTTACCACCTGTGAATCCATGCTCAAGGGCAGCACCTAGGGTCCAGAGATAAGTAGTCCCAAAGGGTATAAAATCAATATTTACCACATTCAAAATATAACACTGCAGACTCAGAGAACAGCAAAAACCCATGAAATATATTTTCTATTTAAATATGTTGCCAAAGTATAAAAACAGTGTAACTATATCAACAAGGACGATAACAGATGCACATAGAGCTTATCTTAAGCTTTCATCTGAAGGATGAAATGGTCACTACGTTTAAAAAAAATTACCCTGCATTTCAAACTTGTTTAAAATGTTTCAACTAGAAAATCATTAGTGTTTTTAAAATAGTGCTCTCATTAGATAAAAGGCTTTCCTGAGTTTGTGAACTACATTAACAATTTGGAGTACTTCAGCACCAACACCTATATTAAAAAAGCAATTTCCTGAATGTTTTCCTGATGCTTAGAGCTTCCAAAGTCCTAAAATTATACAGAGTGGCATCTAACAATAACTGGTGCATAAGGTCAAATAAATCTCTTTTATTAATAATAATTTTCCAAATCTCCTAATTTACTAAAGTCCTTTAAATGGCTCATGTAAAGAAGACATAATAACTCTCCCCCCTCAAAAAAAGATTTATTAAACCAGAAAACTGGGGCTATAGTAGGCAACTGTACTTGAACAGAGGGCTCCTGGCAATTGTAAATGAATCCAGAGCTCCCTGACTGCCAAGGCAAACATAAGAGCAGAAATCAGTTATATCACTCCCCAATATGAATTATAGATGGGGGGGAGGCAAGATGTTGAAACATATGTAATGTATAGAATAACACCATTTCTTTTTCAGAAAAACATGTATGTGAATGTAAGTGAGTGTATGTATATTAACATTTTCTAGAAGGCCATGTACAAAACTGGTTGTTCTGGGTTGCAGTACTTGGGAGATAAAAAATTCACAGTGTGGGAGATATTTATAATTTATATGCTACTATATTCATGTTTTTCTTAAAAGAAATGCATTATTTTATAATTTCAAAATCTAATATAAATAAGTGCAAAATAATAAAGAAGATAGTGGATATCAGGATAACCTAAGGACCAAATGACTGCTTTAGATTCTAAACATGAGAATATGATAAAAATAAAGAAGCATGATTTCAACCACATGATTACAAAACAATTACCATTAAAAAATTCAATGTTATGCTATTACAGTGTGGAATCAAATTTAAAGGTAGCTCAAAGCAGAAAATCCAATCATGTTATTTCACAAGACCAGTGAGAGATGGAGTGAAAGGGAGTATGAGAGAGGAAGAGAGAGAGAGAATGAATAAACAGAAAAAAAAAGCAAGGAAGAGTTATTCTCAGAATGACTCACAAGAAAAAAATAAAAATTCAGACACATAAAATTCTATACTGTAGAGGGTTTTCCTGGTGGTGCAGTGGTTGAGAGTCCGCCTGTCGATGCAGGGGACACGAGTTCGTGCCCCGGTCCGGGAAGATCCCACATGCCGCGGAGCGGCTCGGCCCGTGAGCCATGGCCGCTGACCCTGCGTGTCCGGAGCCTGTGCTCCACAACGGAAGAGGCCACGACAGTGAGAGGCCCACATACCGCAAAAAAAAAAAAAAAAAAAAAAAAAAATTCTATACTGTAAACAACTGTAATCCCAAGTTATGATCCTGGAGTAAACTATGAAGATGACTATGAAAATGTCTGGAAAAACTGGGAAAAGAATATTTCTGTTGCTCTAGTCTATCTTTATTATCCTCATCATTAAAGGAAAACTTTGCTGGAGAATCCAGTTAAAAATGACTAATCTCATTACAAGCATAATGAAGTCACAAATCAAATCATGAAAATTTCCATTTCAATGCAAGGGAACTATTTATTAACAACTTGCAACGTATTATATCTTAGAATTTCCTATTTTAAAAATACCATCATACATATATTATAATTTTTAAGATACTTAAAATTCATACATGTAAATTATAAGCAAGAACCCCTATATGGTGCCAAAAGTCATCACATTCTTACAACAAAGTAACAAAATAATTGTCTAAGAGATCACAAGCCAAAGAAATTGAGAATAGGCTTAAATATTTTACAAATTTGGATAGAAAAGAAGGGCTGGCTACTGTTAATTCAGAAAACACGACTGTACTAAAAGGAAAATATAAAAAGCTTTTTAATGGCAACCACGAATAACTGGAGGTTTTATGTTGTTGATAAAACATTTCACACTAGCTTATAATGGCCCCAAATACACACAAAAAATTAAAAACGTATTAAGCAGACTAGCAATTCTACTCATACATGGAATGCTCAAAATAAATTAAAACATATGTTCACACAAAAAAAATAGTGCAGGAATGTTCACAGCAGCATTGTCCATAATAACCCAAAAGAGGAAATAATGAAATATCCATCAACTGATTAATGAATGAATAAAATGTGGTATATGCATACAATGGAATATTATTTCGCAATAAAAAGGAAAATACCGATAATAGCTACACCATGGGCAATTCTTGAAAATATGATGCTTAGTGAAAAAAGCCAGTTGTAAAGTTGCACAAATTGTATGATTCCATTTGTATGAAATATGCAGAATGGCAAATCTATAGAAATGGAAAGTAGATTTGAGATTGCCAGGGGCTGGTGAAATGTGGAGATTAGAAAATACTGGCAAGGGGGTATGGGATTTCCTTTTGGAGTGATAAAAATGGTTTAAAATAGACTGTGGTGATGGGTATGCAACTTCATGAATACACTAAATACCACTGAATTGCATAATTTAAAAGGGTTAAGTTACATTGTATGAGAATTACATCTCAATAAAGGTGTTAAAAATTTTTTTTAAAAACCTCCCCCATTGTATTCATTGATCTCAACCGTATAAACCCTATTTCTGAGACAACCCTGCCAGAGGCAGAAAGAATCTAAACCACCCCTGCCATGCATCTGTGCAGAATTACTGTAAAGCCTTCTAGCTGTCACCCACGTGGTAGCTCTAACCAAGGATGACCAGCAGACTACTTCAACGGACACTCAGAAATTGAAAGCACCTGTCATCAGGCTCCCAATGTATAACAGGACTTCTATGCCTAAATTCCTCAAACTTCCTGGTGCCCTAGCTGTCAGGATTTTTCTAAACCCTAGTTCTCACGGCCTATTTACCCTACTTAAGAGCTCTAAATTCCAGAGTTTTTGACCACTGGAAAGACAGCACATCCACAAATCCCATGCCTGGATCTGTCCTCCTTGCGCTTCACTCACCAGCTTGCACACTGGGCTACTGGAGCATGATCCTATCTGGATGTGGCTGACAGTGAGAATTCCCTTGTGCAGCCTGATCTGACTGCCAGGTTGTACAGCTGGACATCTATGGCTAACAGAATACCTATCACTGCTCATCAAACCCCAGAACCTTACACCTCCTAAGCAGGTACTATACAGACAACATGTGAGATTACAAGGAAGTCAAGGAATGATGAAATGTTTTCTGAGAAAGTGCAAAATAAGATTTTTTTCATCTATTTTCAGTTTCCTGGGGTTGAATAAAACCATTTGGAAAGAATGTATCATACCGAAGGGAAGAAAAAGAGTGAAAATTATCCTAACAGAGCGCTAAAAATGTCATCTATTTCTCAAACGGAACTCAATAGAATATTTGTGTAGTACAGCACAATAAATGGTATGGCTTTTCCTTTTGATAATTATTCCGGTGACTATCTGAAAGAAATTGTGTGTTCACTGAGATAATGTCCTCACTACAAAACAATGAAAAATTCTATACCACACTTCTGAGGAAAAAATATTTTTGTTTTCAAAATGGAGAACCAGGAGATTCTATTTCAAGTTTCTTTACTCCTTAAGAAATACATTATCTGACTGAATAGGTGGAAGAATTATAAATATACACTCCCAATTCATTCTGTCAAATGCCTCTTTTTTTTTTTTTACATCTTTATTGGAGTAAAATTGCTTGACAAGGTTGTGTTACTTTCTGCTGTATAACAAAGTGAATCAGCTATACGTATACATATATCCCCATATTCCCTCCCTCTTGCATATCACTCCCTCCCTCCCTATCCCAACCCTCCAGGCGGTCACAAAGCACCGAGCTGATCTCCCTGTGCTATGCGGCTGCTCCCCACTAGCTATCTATTTTATATTTGGTAGTATATATATGTCCATGCCATTCTCTCACTTTGTCCCAGCTTACCCTTCCCCCTCCCCATAGCCTCAAGTCCATTCTCTATGTCTGCATCTTTACTCCTGTCCTGCCCCTAGGTTCTTCAGAACCATTTTTTTTTTTAACATTCCATATATATGTGTTAGCATACGGTATTTGTTTTTCCCTTTCTGACATACTTCACTCTGTATGACAGACTCTCGGTCCATCCACCTCAATACAAATAACTCAATTTCGTTTCATTTTATGGCTGAGTAATATTCCATTGTATATACGTGCCACATCTTCTTTATCCATTCATCTGTCGATGGACACTTAGGTTGCTTCCATGTACTGGCTATTGTAAATAGTGCTGCAATGAACATTGTGGTACATGACTCGTCTTGAATTATGGTTTTCTTCAGGTATATGCCCAACAGTGGGATTGCTAGGTTGTATGGTAGTTCTATTTTTAGTTTTTTAAGGAACCTCCATACTGTTCTCCATAATGGCTGTATCAATTTACATTCCCACCAACAGTGCAAGAGGGTTCCCTTTTCTCCACACCCTCTCCAGCACTTATTGTATGTAGACATTTAATGATGGCCATTCTGAACAGAGTGAGGTGATAGCTCATTGTAGTTTTGATTTGCATTTCTCTAATGATCAGTGATCTTGAGTGTCCTTCCATGTGGTTGTTGGCAATCTGTATATATTCTTTGGAGAAACGTGAATTTAGGTCTTCTGCCCATGTTTGGATTGGGTTGTTTGGTTTTTTGATATTGAGCTGCATGAGCTGCTTGTATATTTTGCAGATTAATCTTCTGTCAGTTGCTTTGTTTGCAAATATCTTCTCCCATTTCAGAGGGTTCTCTTTTCATCTTGTTTATGGTTTCCTTTGCTATGCAAAAGCTTTTAAGTTTCATTAGGTCTCATTTGTTTGTTTTTGGTTTTATTTCCATTTCTCTAGGAGGTGGGTCGAAAAGGATCTTGCTATGATTTATGTCATGGAGTGTTCTGCCTATGTTTTCCTCTAAGAGTTTTCTAGTGTCCGGTCTTAAGTTTAGGTCTTTAATGTGTTTTGAGTTTACGTTTCTGTATGTGTCAGGGAGTGTTCTAATTTAATTCTTTTACATGTAACTGTCCAGTTTTCCCAGCACAACTTATTGAAGAGGCTGTCTTTTCTCCATTGTACATTCTTGCCTCCTTTATAGAAGATAAGGTGACTATATGTGCATGGGTTTATCTCTGGGCTTTCTATCCTGTTCCATTGATCTATATTTCTGTTCTTGTGCCAGTACCATACTGTCTTGATTACTGTAGCTTTGTAGTATAGTCTGAAGTCAGGGAGCCTGATTCCTCCAGCACTGTTTTTCTTTCTCAAGATTGCTTTGGCTATATGGGGTCTTTTGTGTTTCTATACAAATTGTAAAATTTTTTGTTTTAGTCTGTGAAAAATGCTATTGGTAGTTTGACAGAGATTGCACTGAATCTGCAGATTGCTTTGGGTAGTAGAGTCATTTTCACAATGTTGATTTTTCCAATCCAAGAATATGGTATATCTCTCCAACTGTTTGTAACATCTTTAATTTCTTTCAGCAGTGTCTTATAGTTTTTTGCATACAGATCTTTTGTCTCCTTAGGTAGGCTTATTCCTAGGTATTTTATTCTTTTTGTTGCAATGGTAAGTGCAAGTGTTTCCTTAATTTCTCTTTGAGATTTTTCATCATTAGTGAATAGAAATGCAAGAGATTCCTTTGCATGAATTTTGTACCCTGCTACTTTACCAAATTCACTGATTAGCTCTAGAAGTTTTCTGGCAGCATCTTTAGGATTCTCTATGTAGAGTATCATGTCATCTGCAAACAGTGACAGTTCTACTTCTTCTTTTCCAAGTTGGATTCCTTTTATTTCTTTTTCTTCTCTTATTGCTGTGGCTAAAACTTCCAAAAATATGTTGAATAACAGTGGTGACAGGGGGAAACCTTGTCTTTTTCCTGATCTTAATGGAAATGGTTTCAGTTTTTCACTATTGAGAACGATGTTGGCTGTGGGTTTGTCATATATGGCCTTTATTATGTTGAGGTAAGTTTCCTCTATGCCTACTTTCTGGAGGGTTTTTATCATAAATGGGTGTTGAATTCTGTCAAAAGCTTTTTCTGAATGCATTGAGATGATCATATGGTCTTTCTCCTTCAATTTGTTAATATGGTTTATCACACTGATTGATTTGCATATATTGAAGAACGCTTGCATTCCTGGGATAAACCCCACTTGATCATGGTGTGTGATGCTTTTAATGTGCTGTTGGAGTCTATTTGCTAGTATTTTGTTGAGGATTTTTGCATCTATGTTCATCAGTAATATTGGCCGGTAGTTTTCTTTTTTTGTGACATCTTTGTCTGGTTTTGGTATCAGAGTGATGGTGGCCTCACAGAATGAGCTTGGGAGTGTTCTTCCCTCTGCTATATTTTGGAAGAATTTGAGGATAGGTGTTAGCTCTTCTCTAAATGTTTGATAAAATTCGCCTGTGAACTCATCTGGTACTGGGCTTCTGTTTGTTGGAAGATTTTTAATCACAGTTTCAATTTCAGCACTTGTGATTGGTCTGTTTATATTTTCTGTTTCTTCCTGGTTCAGTCTCAGAAGGTTGTGCTTTTCTAAGAATTCAGCCATTTCTTCCAGGTTGTCCATTTTATTGGCATAGAGTTGCTTGTAGTAATATCTCATGATCCTTTGTATTTCTGCAGTGTCAGTTGTTACTTTTCCTTTTGCATTTCTAATTCTATTGATTTGAGTCTTTTCCCTTTTGTTCTTGATGAGTCTGGCTAATGGTTTATCTATTTTGTTTATCTTCTCAAAGAACCAGCTTTAATTTTATTGATCTTTGCTATTGTGTCCTTCATTTCTTTTTCATTTATTTCTGACCTGATTTTTATGATTTCTTTCCTTCTGCTAACTTTAGTTTTTTTTTTGTTCTTCTTTCTCTAATTGCTTTAGGTGCAAGGTTAGGTTATTTGAGATTTTTCTTGTTTCCTGACGTAGGATTTTATTGCTATAAACTTCCCTCTTAGAACTGTTTTTGCTGCATCCCACAGGTTTTGGGTTGTCGGGTTTTCATTGTCATTTGTTTCTAGGAATTTTTTGATTTCCTCTTTGATTTCTTAAGTGATCTCTTGGTTATTTAGTAGTGTATTGTTTATCCTACCTGTGCTTGGATTTTTTTTACAGTTTTTTTCCCTGTAATTGACATCTAGTCTCATAGCACTGTGGTCAGAAAAGATACTTGATACGATTTCAGTTTTCTTAAATTTACCAAGGCTTGATTTGTGACCCAAGATATGATCCTGGAGAATATTCCATGAGCACTTGAGAAGAAAGTGTATTCTGTTGTTTTTGGATGGAATGTCCTATAAATATAAACTAATCTATCTTGTTTAATGTGTCATTTAAAGCTTGTGTTTCCTTATTTATTCTCATTTTGGATGATCTGTCCATTGGTGAAAGTGAGGTGTTAAAATCCCCTACTATGATTGTATTACTGTCAATTTTCCCTTTTATGGCTGTTAGCATTTGCCTTATGTATTGAGGTGCTCCTATGTTGGGTGCATAAATATTTACAATTGTTATATCTTCTTCTTGGATCGACCCCTTGATCATTATGTAGTGTCCTTCTGTGCCTCTTGTAATAGTCTTATTTTAAAGTCTATTTTGTCTGATATAAGAATTGCTACTGCAGGGCTTCCCTGGTGGCGCAGTGGTTGAGAGTCCGCCTGCCGATGCAGGGGACATGGGTTCGTGCCCCGGTCCTGGAAGATCCCACATGCCACGGAGCGGCTGGGCCCGTGAGCCATGGCCGCTGAGCCTGTGTGTCCAGAGCCTGTGCTCCACAACAGGAGAGGCCACAACAGTGAGAGGCCCGCGTACTGCAAAAATAAATAAATACATAAAAAATAATTGCTGCCCCAGCTTTCTTTTGATTTCTATTTGCATGGAATATCTTTTTCCATCCCCTTGCTTTCAGTCTGTATGTGTCCCTAGGTCTGAATTGGGTCTCCTGTATACAGCATATATATGGGTCTTGTTTTTGTAGCCATTTAGCGAGCCTGTGTCTTTTGTTTGGAGCACTTAATCCATTTACATTTAAGGTAATTACCCATATGTATGTTCCTATTACCATTTTATTAATTGTTTTGGGTTTGTTATTGTAGGTCTTTTCCTTCTTTTGTGTTTCCTGCCTAGAGAAGTTCCTTTAGCATTTGTTGTAAAGCTTGTTTGGTGGTTCGGAATTCTCTTAACTTTCGCTTGTCTGTAAAGGTTTTAATTTTTCTGTCAAATCTGAATGAGATCCTTGCTGGGTAGAGTAATCATGGTTGTAGGTTTTTCCCTTTCATCACTTTAAATAGGTCTTGCCACACCCTTCTGCCTTGCAGCGTTTCTGCTGAAAGATCACCTGTTAACCTTATGTGGATTCCCTTGTATGTTATTTGTTGCTTTTCCTTTGCTGCTTTTAATATTTTTTCTTTGTATTTAATTCTTGATAGTTTGATTGATATGTGTCTTGGTGTGTTTCTCCTTGGATTTATCCTGTATGCGACTCTCTGTGCTTCCTGGACTCGACTGACTATTTCCTTTCCCATATTAGGGAAGTTTTCAACTATAATCTCTTCAAATATTTTCTCAGTCCCTTTCTTTTTCTCTTCTTCTTCTGGGACCCCTATAATTTGAATGTTGGTGCGTTTAATGTTGTCCCAGAGGTCTCTGAGACTGTCCTCAATTCTTTTCTTTCTTTTTTCTTTATTCTGCTTTGCAGTAGTTATTTCCACTATTTTATCTCCCAGGTCACTTATCCGTTCTTCTGCCTCAGTTATTCTGCTATTGATTCCTTCTAGAGAATTTTTAATTTCATGTATTGTGTTGTTTGTCATTGTTTGTTTGCTCTTTAATTCTTCTAGGTCCTTGTTAAATGTTTCTTGTATTTTCTTCAATCTATTTCCAAGATTTTGGATCATCTTTACCATCATTACTCTGAATTCTTTTTCAGGTAGACTGCCTATTTCCTCTTCATTTGTTTGGTCTGGTGGGTTTTTACCTTGCTCCTTCATCTGCTGTGTATTTCTATGTCTTCTCATTTTGCTTAACTTACTGTGTTTGGGGTCTCCTTTTCACAGGCTGCAGGTTCATAGTTCCTGCTGTTTTTGGTGTCTACCCCCAGTGGGTAAGGTTGGTTCAGTGGATTGTGTAGGCTTCCTGGTGGAGGCGACTGGTGCCTGTGTTCTGGTGGATGAGGCTGGATCTTGTCTTTCTGGTGGGCAGGACCGTGTCTGTTGGTATATTTTGGAGTGTCTGTCAACTTATGATTTTAGGCAGCCTTTCTGCTAATGGGTGGGGCTGTGTTCCTGTCCTGCTATTTGTTTGGCATGGGGTTTCCAGCACTGGAGCTTGCTGGTCGTTGAGTGGAGCTGGGTCTTAGTGTTGAGATGGAGATCTCTGGGAAAGCTCTCACTGATTGATATTACGAGGGGCCGAAAGGTCTCTGGTGGACCAATGTCCTGAACTCGGGTCTCCCACCTCAGAGGCTCAGGCCTGACACCCGGCCGGAGCACCAAGAGCCTGTCAGCCACACGGCTCTGTTAGGGGGCTTCCTTGGCAGCAGTTGGATGAGGGAGGCTCATGGTGAGAGGAGAAGCAGGAGAAGCGATAAGAAGGCACTTTCAGCAGTTCCCAGAGAAGCGACGGATGCGTGTTCTACGGTAAAGGCAATGGCTCCAATGGCATAGCTGCTTAGAAATGAGCTTTAAATGAATTCGTCTTTGAACCTCCAGGCTACCCGACGATCCAGAACTCTGAGTGCGTGGTAGCCCATTGTCAGCATCATTGGGATCTGTGTTTGGCTATCTCAAATGCCTCTTTGCAAATATGCAATGAAGTATTGACAAAGTACTATATTATGCCATATATTGTTTAAAAGCACACTGTAAAACGGAAAAGTTTAGAATATAAAATGATGTAGATTCTTACACAGCATCTCAAACATTTGTGAAAGCTAATCATTGGTGTGTTCTCATTAATATCATAGGGTGAAAATAAACACGTAAATCCAAATATTAGCTACCATTAGAGAAGTGCGTTTCTGTGGCTCAATACTGAAAACAATATTTTATAAAACTGCATATCCCTGCTGTTAAGAAAGACCATTTAAAGGTCTGAGGACATGGAAGTCATGTTTTCTATTATTTCATTCCTCATTTTTCTGGAATTTCCCAGGGAAAAAGTAGTTAAGATAGAAACCATACCTTAAACTGTCTATAAGTTTCTCTTACAGTCAGCCCTCCATATCCGTGGGTTCTGCATCCTCAGATTCAACCAACCTCAAATCAAAAATATTAAAAAAAAAAAATTCCATAAAGCATTTACATGGTATTAGATATTATAAGTAATCTAGAGTTGACTTAATGTATACAGGAGGATGTGCATAGGTCATATGCAAATACTAAGCTATTTTATATATAAGCATCCTTGGGTTTTGGTATTTACCGGAAGTCCTGGAGACAGTCCTCTGCAGACACCTAGGGACAACTGTACTTCCTGGATCTTATATTTGGGGAGATGCCCATCTCTTACTGAGACTCTGTAACTGTATCCATAAATGTTTCTCAACTCGATTTCCCTTTCTGTTTCAGTATATTTAGAAAAGATTTCTTTAACTGATGGATACAGCTGTCATGTAGAATACAGACAGCATGAATAACCAAAAAATCAAATTAAAAAGAAAAAAAGATGTTTCATTTTCATATCCTTTAGAGAGGCTGAGACTTAAGTTTTCTGACAGGACTGACTTAAGAGGAAACTGAATTTTCTCACTACAACTTTCTCTCTCAAGATACTCTGAAGGCTGGATGATCCTCAGGGAACTCAGAAAGCTTACAAAGATACAGGTTCTAATAAATTTATTTTTGTTTTGATGTACCCTGTAGCTTCCTCAGGTCCCTCAGAAGCCAAGGCATCTGAAAGACTTTAACATCTGAATGTCAGTCCTCCAGGATTACTCAGAAAAGTTCAGAATTACTTCAACATGGAAAATTTAGCTTTTGTTCCTTCTAAATTCTTTTCCTTCCTTTTCTTTCTTTTCAAAGTATTAGTATGCCATAGTGAAGCACAAGACATTATTGCCTTCCCAATGACAACTGGAATATAATTTTCAACAAAATAAATGACTTTTTTATAAAAGGAAAAAAGATAGAGCTCAAAGCTCTCACCAACAAGAAATGGGAGAGGAAGCAAACTGGAGAACTGACCCACAGTCGACAAAATGAAAGAAAATATTCTATATTTCCTTGAAATCATTACAAGCACTGTTCTCAACATCTTTGATTACCTGCTAAATTACCATGGATTTCCAATACCTACGCCAAGCTCTCTGTTCTGCCTGCTCCTCCTTTCCATCACAAAACTTTTTTTTCCTTAATTACTTGTTTCCACAAATTACCCTGTCATTTCTGAAACTTAAAGAATGATGAATCGTGAACCATGAATATTTTACAAGTTCTGTGAAAGGAAAGTTTTTTACAAGCTTCCTCTCTTTGCTCCAACCTTTGGAATATGAGCTGTGTGGTAAAATATCCAAGGATCAGCATAGCTGGAGTTTGTCACGTGAAATGAGTTAATTCTAGACAGGAAGTTACTCAGGAATAGTTCCTGGACATCTTAAAATGAATAGTTATAAATGCACAAATACACTTTGGTTTTTACTTCTAGTAAAGCAATCTTGAAAACGCGCCCTAGGGCTTCCCTGGTGGCGCAGTGGTTGAGAGTCCGCCTGCCGATGCAGGGGACACGGGTTCGTGCCCCCGTCTGGGAAGATCCCACATGCCGCGGAGCTGCTGGGCCCGTGGGCCATGGCCGCTGAGCGTGCGCGTCTGGAGCCTGTGCTCCGCAACAGGAGAGGCCACAGCAGTGAGAGGCCCGCGTACCGCAAACAAAACAAAACAAAACAAAACAAAAAAGTGCCCTACATTCTCATCTTGGGAGAGGGTGTTAGTTATCAGGCTCAGCAACAGACTAGGACTGAGAAGAGTCTTTTCGGTGTAGCTGATCTGACAGCCTCTGCTCCATCACAACCAGTGTCAGGGGACATCACTGCTAATACAACTACAAAGGGAAGAGAGAACCAAAGTTGAAATAATAAAAGTATCTTCTTTTCTTCTTTCTTTTCTCACTCAGATCAAAAGAAACCTGAAAATTCTCCTTAGGATGCTTATTGTAAAAGATGGGGAGCTGAGTGAGGGACAAGGAAGGGTGACAACTGCAGCCCAGGACAGAGTCAGGTAGATAAATACTGACCTCGAGCCATCAAACCGAGGAAAAAGTATTAGTGGTATGCAGAAAGACTCAGGAATACATACGACAAATGAACAGTTCAGGTGAGTACTATTCAATAAACATTTATTAATAGGCTGTTATGTATAAGCACCCTGAAGGTCATCAAAATGAACAAGACTCAGCTCTCTTTTTGAATGTTAATCCTTCCCACAATACAAATTTACTAATTCCCGGATGTCATTTTTGAATACTCTAAAATTTTTTAAATTATCTTCCATTTTCCAAATCTCCATTCTGCATTAGCCGGTGTGCAATATGCCTAAAATAACATGAATATATTAAATCTTGAAGTGCTCTTATAGGTAGAATTACTTTTCAAATAGCTAAATCATGTCATGGCTAAAGGAACAGCAGAGTTTCAGCTCAGATGAGGAACACTGTGATTACATGGAAACATCTGCAACTTAGTTTAAAAATATGATGAAGAATTCATCAGTGCTTTAAAGACTCAGTCTCTACATTTAAATGACGTATGTAACAAGGGCATTTATGATTCAGTGTCCCTGCTTCCTTGCTGGACACAGAGAATGGTTATCATGAAAGTCAGAATTATGGTTACTTCTTGAGAGAAGAGAGGAGGGTCCAACCAGGGAGGCACACAGACAGCTTCGAAGGACCAGCAACAACTTTTTCCTAAGGGCTTTTATTCTAATTCTTTATACTGTACATATATGTTTTATATACCATTCTGTATATATGCTGTATTGTACAATAAAAGGACTACATCAAGTATCCCTAGAACACACTAGAACACACAAGAAATGGGAGGAAAATGTTCACTACACATTCTTTCCACTTTTTAAAAAAACTAAATATATGCAGCACTTTTTGAAAAATTAGTAAAAGCCAACAAACAAGTAAATATGTTAAAACTTCACCTATACAGGGCTTCCCTGGTGGCGCAGTGGTTGAGAGTCCGCCTGCCGACGCAGGGGACGTGGGTTCATGCCCCGGTCCGGCAAGATCCCACATGCCGCGGAGCGGCTGGGCCCGTGAGCCATGGCCGCTGAGCCTGCATGTCCAGAGCCTGTGCTCCTCAACGGGAGAGGCCACAACAGTGAGAGGCCCGCGTACCGCAAAAAAAACAAAACAAAAACAAAAAAACTTCACCTATACATCATAATAAAATTGAGGGTAGGTAATGAAGATTTGCCCTCACAGTTAAAGGGAAAGATCTCAAATATAGGAGTAAGTGTTCCTAGTGCCCACACTCAGCATAAAAGAAAATTAAAAAAAAAAAAAGAGCTGCAAATGTAGTAACCAATTTTCGATACACATGGTAATCATTCACCAAATTTAACAGTTGTAGAGCCTTATTTCTACAGCCCCAAAATTCATGATATATTACAGGTACAGGTTAAGTGGCCTGATTAGTTAAACCAGTCTTACCCTAGATCCTCCTGTCTCCCAGGGCAGGGTGCTCTTCTCTACAATGACAGCTGATGTATCCCAAGAAGGTAAGTGTTGTGAATTATCCAATCTATAACCCTTGGCCTCAGAGTGCTCAAAGTGGGAAATTAGATTCATAGAATTAGAAACCCTCTGTCTCAAAACACCAACAAAAATAAAATCAACCGAATGTTTCCATGTCCTCTAATTAGATGACTCAATTTAGATAATGAGTAAGCTAGAAAATCCAGTTCAGACAGCAATCAGTAAATGAATGAGCTTAACCTAAGGAACATCTACTAGAGAAAAAGTCAAAGAAAAGCTACAAATATTAGAAGTTCTAAAGAAGCATGGTTTCAGCAGAGCTTCTAAAGAGCAGAGCTTCAGTGCAATTCTTGTGGGATAGGAACCAATGGTTTCAGATGGAAGTTTCAAGCACTGGAGTTCTGTACACATTTCAAAGAAAGGGGCTACCACACGCCTCCCAGGAATACAATAATGGAAGAATAGTATATGCATTTAGATATAAACAGAAATATACACTGGGACAAGAACTATGAGAGATGAATAAAACGCCTGATTAGAAGTCATGTTTATATATACCCAAAAGAATTGAAAATAGGGACTCAAGTACTGTACACCCATGTTCACAGCAGCATTATTCATAAAACCAAATGCTGGAAGCAACCCAAGTGTTGACCACCAGAAAAATGGATAAGCAAAATGTGTTATCCAACATACAATGGAATAGGATTCACCCTTAAAGAGGAAGGAAACTCTGACACATGCTACAGCATGGATGAATCTTGAGGACATTATGCTAAGCAAAATAAGTCAGTCATCAAAATAAATATACAGTATGATTCTAATTTTATGAGGAACCCAGAATATTCAAAATCAGAGACACAAAGTAGAACAGTGGTTGCCAGGGTCTGAGGGAAAGAGGGACTGAAAGTTATTGCCTAATAGGTACAGTTTCAGTTTTGCAAAAAGGAAAAGAGTTCTGGTGATGGATGGCGATTATGACTGCACAACAATGGAAATGTAACTGAACTTAAATGGAAACTTAACATTGAACTGTATACTTAAAAACCATTAAGATGGTATTACATGTATTATACCACAACTTTTAAAAAAGAAAAAAATCAGTCAATATGTTGCCAAGACAATTATTGTAGAGCATACCTGTTACTAAAATTATATCTATATATAATTTCATACATTTATATACATATAAAATCTATAATGGTTCAAAATAGGCTTATTTTCTCTGGTGGCTATGTGCAAAATAAATATTAACATATACTGTGTTTATGTAAAAATAGGAATGAAATTTTGATGCATGATAAAACATTGATGAGCCTTGAAAACATTACGCTAAGTGAAATAAGTCAGAAACAGAGAGACAAGCAGTGTATAATTCCATTTATAGGAGTTGCCTAGAGAGTCAAATTCACAGAGACAAAAGTAGAACTATCAGGGTGCAGGGAATGGGGAGTTACTGATTCATGGCACAGAGATTCAGCTTGAGACAGTGCAAGGGTTCTGGAGATGGATAATGGTGATGGTTGCACGACATTGTGAATGTACTTAATCCTAGTGAGCTGTACACTTAAAAATGGTTAAAATGGTAACCAAAAGAGGCCTGATCTGCTCAGACATAAGCTATTCACCAGAGCTGCAAACTGAAATATAGGTACCATAAATGCACGAAGTGAACTGTGTGTAAGGAAAATGATGGCACAAACTTGACGTCAGACAGGTGACAACCTCAACGTTGGAGAAAACACAGCGGCGGTAGGGCTACTGGGTAGAAACAGAGCAGGGGAACATCTGCTCACTTCCAGACAGTTGCTGTCTTGTACAAGTCCACTGCTATCACAACGACCAATTCTCCAAGAGAAATTATTTTGAACTAATGGAAATGAAGCTTCTCATAAATTATAGCTCTGGGATTTTGTCTTGAAGGTGGAGTAGAATTGTAAAATGAGAGCCAATGACATGTTTGAGGGGAAACCATATCAGGTATTTATAAAACCTGGTCCTTAACCTAGTAGAAGATCTAGCATCTTCTAGAAAAAAGGTACTTTAAATTCACTGTGCAATTTTTGCAACTTGTCTGTAAGTCTAAAATCATCTCAAAATAAAAAGTTTTTTTAAATTAAAAAAAAAAAGGACAGGAAAAGAGGTACTTTGTGAACAGAAAATCTGCAGATGTTTCTGAAAGCCATGCTAAGAATTATGGACTGTTTATTACTGATGCATAAGCAAGAGTTTTTCAGATTTATTGAAATAATTTTTTTTTTTTTTTTTTTTTTTGCGGTACGCGGGCCTCTCACTGTTGTGGCCTCTCCCGTTGCGGAGCAACAGGCTCCGGACGCGCAGGCTCAGTGGCCATGGCTCACGGGCCCAGCCGCTCCGCGGCATGTGGGATCCTCCCACACCGGGGCACGAACCCGTGTCCCCTGCATCGGCAGGCGGACTCTCAACCACTGCGCCACCAGGGAAGCCCTGAAATAATTTTTGTAGTAACATGGAAAACATATGGAAAAGGCGAGAGATAATAGGAAGACTGGTTTAAAAATGTAAATCAGGGGTCTCACTAATTCTCTAAATAAACACCCATCACTTAACATATTTTTTTTCATTGAGGTATAGCTGATTTGCAACATTGTATTAGTTTCAGGTGTACAGCATACTAATTTGTTTTTGGTTTTTTGCAGATTATATTCCACAGTCGGTTATTACAAGATATTGGATCTAATCCCCTGTGCTATACAGTAAATTCTTGTTGCTTATCTACATATATTTTAATCAAGATCTTTCCAAATCCGCATTTGCAGAGACAAAAGTAGAACTATCAGGGTGCAGGGAATGAATTATTTGCTGGCCACTGTCAGGCTTTAATATCTGTGAAGCAGCTACTGAAATATTGTCTCAAAAGAAAACTATTTACTTGACCCAGGGTCAATAGAAAGATTTTTAGCTGGAAATTGATTTTTTTCCCCGTTTCAGTTTCAGAACTAAGCTTTATAAATCTCCAATTTTGTCTCTACTTTCAAAATAATTAAGCATCATTCAATGTTTCCCAATCATTTTTGTCATATATACATGCATAAAAGGAAGGTGAAATATATTCAACTGATCCAAAGAAATAATTTATGTTTTGTTCCATGTTGCATAGAATTGATTCTAGTAAGTAACAGAAGACTAAAGGGCTCTAGGGAAAATATTCAGAGCAAATCATTTCATAAGCATTTTTATTCTTACATTTCCTCATAAATTTGGTAGCTTTTCACTGAACAAAGTACACCAATTTTTTCTCTTGAATCCTCAAGCTTTTCAACCACCTCCTTTGAAAAATCTAAGTGAATTCTAATGATAGTGACTTTATGTCAGGCATTATTTACAAGCCAAAAATAGACAAAATGCTTTCATAACAAAATTCAAGTTTTTAATTCTGAAAACTAACGAAGTTGATAAGTCACAGGTATCAAATATACACAGGAATTAAATATACAAATAAACACCTTAGCAACAAATGATCCTATCAAATTTCTCCATGAAAAGCAAACACCATAAAACCACAACTCAAAATGGGTAAGAACATAGTTTTTCATACTCCAGGTAGCCTGTATGGGTATCAAATATTTGATGAAAGCAGAAGAGAAATTTTGGTAAGAAATCTATCCGGTATTAATTAATTCATCATTGACCTAGTATTATGGAAGTTCACTGTGTCTGCTCTGCATCTGAAACTCAGTCTGCTTGTATGCTCAAGCTGAGTTATATCCACTGGCTCCTTTCCAGTAGCATCTCATCAATTCTTCCATGTTTATCATCTAACTGCGTACAAACCTCTCAGCCCCATTACTCCCTCAACCTAACTGATGGCATTTGGCTTATTTCCACTGCCAAACAAATAACTATACTCATTGTCTCATGAAGCATATACTTCTAACCTAAATTCCTAGAGCTACTTACTCAAATGCTTTCCTAAAGGTCTGACTTCCTACGGTAACTTAGTACTGTATGGCCAGAAGCCTGCTGGACATCTCTAGCTGGAGAGCTGAAATGTATGTCAAAATCTCAATGAATTTAGAACCTAACTCTTCATCCCTTCCCATTGTCCCCTCTGCCCAGCCTCAATCAACCTTAGCCTTGCTTCACTCTTCCTGGTAATGGTCCTACCAACCACACCTTCTGGTCCTCTCAGCTGAAATCTTGGGAAACATCTCCAACTCTCCTCTCCCTCTCTCATACACCCCTGATAACCAGATACTGGTGACTACTTCCTACTAATTCTAACTGCCCAAATCAACTATTGCTTGTTGATTTTCACTGACATTTCTATTCTTCAGTTGTTATTGTTTTGCTAAAGTATTAATAACATCAACATACCCGGTTCTCCCCTTTCCTTCCATCTATTACCTCTCTATGTTATACACTGTAGCCAGATTAATCTTTCTAACACACACTGATGCACTCCCTTGTTCAAAACCCTTTAATAACTTCCTTGAATCTAGAAAGCATCAAGTTCAAAATTTTTACAAGAAATCCAAATTCTCTGTAATCTGACCTAATTCTACCTTTCTCCTTTTAGTAAGTGCTACTTGGTAATACTGGCTTAATCCCATTCCCAAACTGCTACTCTGCCTCTTCTGCCCCCAGGGCCCTTGTCCCCTTTTCCACCACTCTCACCTTGAGAAACATTGACCAGTTTGCCAGTTTTCCCAACTAGAAATAATGTCTCCCAAGTCTGAATTACTGTAACACTTTGTGCCTCTCTTCAATAATAACTTCATTCTACTTGTTTTCTTTTATTGCTACAGTGATATAGTTTTATCTGCCCTCCAAAATTCCAGAGTTCTTTTTTAAAGGCATCGCTATCTTTCATCTTTATATCTTGCCTTCCCCTACCAATGTAGGTTAATTTCCCTAAGATGTGCACTGTAACCAGTTGTTGAACGAAGGGAACAAATTTCATAAATATTCATTAAAAAAGAAAAAAGCCTTGAAATCTGTAAAGCACTGACATAGCAAAGAATGAATTGGGAATATTGAAGCAAATATATTTCCTGTTTCTATAGCTTGCAGGGCCCTAGGACCTTTTGCACCAAGAATTTCAAACAGCTGACTTAGTAATCTACCCCAAAGGGGGCTATCCTTTTTCTTCACTAAATTCTGTGTGCCATAATGAAATTAAAAGAAAACTTCCCCAGTGTCCTAAATGGGATCCATTTCCATTTATGAATGAAATAAAAATACAACACTCTGTAAGGAATTTCAAAGGTGCATTTTATATCTAAGTTCCTTAAATGATTGAAATGACTTCATAGGCTCAAGCTTTACTGATGTCATTAGTGTTTCTATTAAGATTGATAAAATGTACTGCTAAGTCAATTATTTCAACCTTTCTCATCTTACAGACAAAGAAACAGAAGGTCAGAGAATTTAAGTGACTCAACTCATGCCGCTAATAAAGCTGCAAAGTCAGGACCCACACTGCGTTCAGACGTCAAGTCAACAGAGCTACTCCTTTGAGTGATAAAATATGACCAGTAAGAAAGTAAGTTTATATGAGAGATTCTTATCTATAATTTTCTGGGGAAAAAAAGCCTGGTCAATTGGGAGCACTGTCATGGCATTTCTTTATAATGCCTCTCATACAGTCAGCCCTCTGCAGCCACAGGTTCCATATCCACTGATTCAACCAACCTCAGATCAAAAGTATTCAAGAAAAAGAAAATTCCATAAAGTTCCAAAAAGCAAAACTTGAATTTGCCACACACCCAACAATTATTTACATAGCATTTACACTGTATTTACAATGATTTACATAGTATTTAATTGTATTAGGTATTATAATTAATCTAGAGATGATTTAAAGTATACCGTAGGATGTGCATGGGTTACTATATGCAAATACTAAGCCATTTTATATGGGACTTGAGCATCTTCAGATTTTGGTATCCTGGGGGGGGGGCGGGGGAGGGCAGATTTGAAACCAATCCCCCATGGATACCAAGGGACAACTCTTACTTTGTGTTCCAAACATAACTCACCAGTACTGTCTTTATACTAGTATTTACGAAGTTGCTAATAATCTCACCCTTATATTAATTAGTCTTCTCTAATTTTTAAACAGAAGTGATTCAGAATGAAATAGATATCATTTGCAACAATCATTCACCCAATAGGAGAAGAAAAGTCACTTTCCAAAGCAGATGGGAGTTTCTACAATCCTTTCCTGTTTTCTAGAGTGAAATTTCCTCTTTGTGAGGAAACATATTTAAAAGATGCATTTATAAATAAAATCCTATAAATGTTCATGCTTTATTTCCCCTTGGATTAGATGATACAGCATTATAATACAGATGATTTCTAAAATAACTGTAAAGATATCAGAACAGAACACATATTATTAATCCATTTAAGAATAATAAACCAGTATATATCTCTTATCAGCTGGTCCCACAAATTTGTATATGGCTATTGTTCTTAAATTTGGTGTCATAATTGTACTAGTTTTTTTCTTAATTATAGAACACCACCTGTTGTAAGATAAAATAATTAACAGATTGGGGGTGGATATTGTGTTTATATAAACAGTTTATACACAGAAAATATTCAACTGGTTATTAATTAAAATTTCATGAAAATGTGATAAAATACTTCATAAATATGATGAAAATCTATTCATACCAAGACTAAGTAAATCTCTAAATGGATGAGCAAAAATAAACAGGAGCTTTAAATAAATTAACTGTACCCATAAAAAGAAGTAGGCGTAAAGAAGGAGAGGAAAAAGGGGGATAAAGAAAAGAAGATGGAAAAGGAGAAAAGGAGGAGGAAGGAACAAAATGAACATTTCTTTTCCATAACCATCCAGATCAGCTTACCAGTTCCCTTGAGCATTTCCTGGGAAATGAAGCAGATGTTTATTACATTCTCAAAATGGGATCTCATATGCAGGGTAAAAGGCATGGCAGTGTCTCAGGTATGAAGAGACCTTCACACAGGTATGAAGTGTTACCTGTGAACACTAGAGGAATCTTATACTTTTCCTAATCAAGTAGCAGTGACATCCACCTGTTTCATATACACAGACTGTACATGTTGATTATTAAAATTATTAAAATTATAAGACTCTGCATTTTCCAGTAAGAAGGGAATACACAAATGTACGAAGATAGCCTCATTATAATAAGTGCCATATTAAAGATATTAAATTTATAGGCACCATGGGAGCCCCTGGGAGGAGACAAACTAATTCTCCCTGAAGGCATTCAGAGAGAATTCCCTGAGAAGATGGCATCTGAGATGAGCCCTGAATGATCAGTAAATATTTCTAGAAAGAAGGCACTGCAGACAAAAGGAGAGGCACAAAATCAGAAAAATGCATGATTCCTTTGAAGACCCATGAAAAATTTGATGTACAGTATGGTGTATCCATATTTGCAATAAAAAAACTATTTCTCTCTAAAATGGAACTCAGATTGCTATTCCCACTCCTACTACTAATAATTGTTAAATAAGACTATTACAATTAAATAAGCATTTTCTATGTACTTTGTCTATAATAGCTCATTTAATCCTCTCAACAACCCTAAGAGGAAAGTACTACTAATACTATCCCCATTTTACAGAGGAAGATACTGAGGCCCAGAGAGGTTAACTAATTTGCTCAAAGCCACACAGTATGACTTCAGGATGACCTTAGAGCCATGCTCTAACCCATGTACTGAAACATCAACCCTAATTATAATGCACCAGGGCAGCCCTAACTATACAAGCGTCTCGTCAGGCCGGTCTCATTTAATATACTCTGTACAAAAGGCAGGGCGATCCCAGACCTCAGACTCACCTCCTGCCTCTAGTTAGAATCCTTTTCCACTCCTCTCCTCTTCCTTCTTTCGTCTCATTGTTTCAGACCGCAAAACTGCCATTTCACTCTCTGTGAATCCCTTATTCCCTCTTCATTTTCATGGTAATGTCACCAACAGGGCAGTAGGATTAAAAGAAGAGTACAGTCTGTGTGAGACAGACAGGGAAATCCCCAGAGCTGTTTGTCCCCAGCTCACCAAGCCTCTACTAGAGAAGGCAGATTTTCATGAAATACAGAAACAAGGATGCACAACGGATGAAAAAAAGTAGTGAAAAAAAATAGGGAAATATTGTTTTGGATGCAATTTCTCATTCATTACAATTCAGCAGATCAACAGCAGAAACTGAATATCTCCCAAATATTACATTTCAAAGTGTCATGGTTCTTCTTGCCCTTTACAAACTATGCTTTTTCAAGTCGATTTTTAAAATAAGAAAGGGCTATATGTTTACCAATTAAGCAGATAGTACCTTTATTAGAACAAGAACAGAAGTTAAAAGGGCAACAGCACAGACACCCAGATTAATTTACCTACATATAAGAGTTAAAGGAACCAAAACTGGACCAAAAACATATTAGCCAATAAAATTCAAATGGAGAGTTTAGCAGCACAGGTGGGTACTTTAAAATGATTTAAATGAACTGGCACGTACGTAGTAGTGACATTTTCCATTCTGCAGTCATGGCCATCACAATGTGTTATGATCTCATTAAATTCACAAGCTAACCCCAAATAAGCCAGGCTCAAGAGAAGCAGACGGTAAGCAAAGTAAACTAATGATACAAAAGGAATACAATATATTACATTCCTTTTGCCTTCTCAGCAAAAAGGAGAAAGAAAGGGAGACAGACAGACAAGACGCATTCTTATGTGCATACAGAATATCTGGCTTGGGGTGCTGGCTCAAGAGAAGTCCACACTTAAACAACACATATGGTGAGATATTCCAGGGTTGAAGACCTTTTTTGTTTGTTTGTTTGTTTTAAGGCACAAACTGCCCTTTCTGGGTCGTCTAGGCTTTAATCACCCACATGGTTTTAAAACGCTTATTACTAACTCAATTGTAATATAAACATTAATTCACAAAAATCACACGCTCAGAATTGGGAGAGATATTAAGAGGTCACTTAAATTCTCTTCTTTCCTATGGAGTCAGTCTAACTTTGTCTTCTCCTGATTATGTGCTACAAGTCATAGAGGTAGGATACTTTACGTTTTTGGTACACTGACAAACTCAACCAAATTCCAGGGCAACTTCACACAGATTAAAGGAACTCTCCAGAAATAAATCATGTAGAACAACAAATGTATTCACCATCGTGTACTTCTTGAAAAATTTCACAAGGCACATTAACACCTTCTTCCATGCAGACACCAAAAGGTTTTAAGAGTAAACTAGACTTCTTTCATATTCGGGTTTAAGAGGTTGTAAAGCTGTATTCTGCTTCATTAGCTAATTATTCTACTTCATCCCATAATGGGTTGCATTCCTAGACTGGCCAAATTGATAGGTAGAGTTCTCAAATGATAACAGCATCATTTAAATTGGAAAGCACTGCTTAAGTGCCAAATATCCCTAACGGCTTAAAAAGCAGTTGTGCTTGACTAATGAATATGAAATTGTGGTCATACTTCTACTTACTGATTGAAAAAATTAATAATAACTTAAAAGCCAACTAGTCTACGGGCACAATAATAAAACACGTATTGACCAATTTGATATGAATTTGCTGTGCTCATTTAGTCACATAGATAGCAAATTCAGAATATGCTACTAAAACTTTGAGGGGTCATTTATGATTTTAAACTTACTATGACCACAAAGCAATTATATCTAATATAATGGGCTATTTGCTAGGTGTCACAATGAAATGGTTCCGTTTTGAAAGACTAAATAGTTTAATTTCATCAAGAATTGCACGTGGTCAATTTAATTCTCCTCTTACAAATAGTTCTTCTTGAAAAAATACAAATTCTGATGGAACATGAAACTTATTAAACATTACATCCAAATATGTCATATTACATCTTTGAGTATAAATAAAACATATTTGGTGCATCCTGACTTTTTTTGGCTGTTATTATTGTGTTTGGTGACACAGCATCATGCATAGCTCTAACTAATAAAGCATGTAACCATAAAGTATCTTAATCTCCAAAAATTAATGATGACAAAGAAAAAGAAGTGAGCAAATGTTTTCATAGTGCCAGGTACATAGTAAGCACAAATAAATATTTGTCAAACAAATGAATGAATAGCTGGACAGATAAATAAAATTGGAATGGACTTCATTTTTTAAAATTTCATGGTTAACTACTGAGTACTAAAATTATTTGAAGCAAATACATTTTGAAAATCAACTCTAACATTTTTTAGTCTGTAACTAAAATGAAGTTATCAACTTCCTATTTTGTACTTACCCAATTTATACTGAGGTATAAATTCAAATTTCAAATAGAAGATTGGCTGTGGCAGAGTATTCATATAAATTGAAGAAATATTTATTAAGGAACATCATATTCAAGAAGACAATGTGCCCAGCAGTATCAAGAATTAAAAAATAAGTATAATTTAAAAATTGAAAAAATATTCAACCAAATATATTTTCAAATTTTGAAGTAGTGTGACATTATAGAGGAGGGGGGAGGAGCTCAAATTTATGCCCCAACACTTCTTTTCCAACATATGACAGTGACATTAAAATTATTATCCTAATTATAACTTTCAAATAGTGACAGATGACTTCTCTGAATGGTCACTATACCTTTTAATTTAGTTTGCAAAAAAATCCATCTTCTGAATTACAATGTAAGTGCATTAACACTCACATGTATTCTCTTTTTTAAACACCAAGGTGCAACTTAATCAAAGCAAGCTTTTAGAGAACCAACACAATACAAAGTAAGGGACTTCCCAAAGGTCTGCTAAATCTGGGGATAGATTTTGATGATCTGGAGGAATGACTAGACAGCATATTTCAGGTAATCCTTCCTAAATTCTCAGGCAAGTGCTGAATGATACTGAGTGGGTGGGTGGCAATAAATTTGAGATTATGCTCCCTGCAGGTATACTTCCCAGTAGAACAGTAACTCTATCTATGTAGCTTATTAAATGCAAAGTGATTATGCTTCAACAATCTGGCCATGTAGAGCAGGGCTGATGGACATTTATAAGGAGACAAATAAAAAGAACACATTTCTAAAGAGAAGTCCAACTCAACTCTCCTAAGATGACCTGAAGAAATGCAGGGGGCTAAGATCACACTAATGCAAACCCAAGGGCAATCAAACTCCTACAGTTCATCCCCAGAGAATGGTCACAGTGACTTTAAACTGGAGTATGTTCAAAGCAAATATAACTCAACACTCACAGCCTTAGCCTTCATAAACGTAACTTCAGCAGGTCTAGCTTTAAAACATGTGCTCTCCTGATGCTGTTAGAAGGAATTAGTTGCCAAATACAAGCCTGGGTACCAAATTGATGCAACTTGCTTTTTCAGACTTCCAATCATACTATTTTAAATTCAGGGAATATCAAATGAGAACACAATGATGGTTTTAGAATAATGACCTGATGGAAAGGATTAGATAGCTGAATCAGTAGGTGATTTAAAATATTCTTAGTTCCTGTTACTAAACACGTTATCTGCATTCTAGAGAATGCTTCTCTTTCTATTCACCAGAGTAAGGATGTAGTGAATCTAACTCATCCAAAACTGGTATTAAATCATTAAGAACTTAAAATGTGTGGACAGACGGAAGACAAGAACACGCTCCTAGTATCAATGAAAACTGCCCTCTGATTTCTCAAGAGATCATTGCTATTGACCCTGAATGTAACCAACGGCATAACAATATTATGACACTAGTTTTGCTTGAAAATCAATAATGCAGGGTCTGAACTGAATCATGGTGCTTATTCAATAGTGGATTTCTGCTCACAGAGTCAAAGGCAAAGGAATAGTCAATAAAAGTCACAAACAGTCCTCTCATACTCCTGACAGATTTCTTCACCACGTGGTAGAGTGTCATGGCAGGTTGGCTGTGTTACAGCCCACCTGTGCCTGGAGCACAACCTGGCACAAGAAATGAAGGCTCGCAATTCACAAGAGCAGAACTGGCACAGATTTCAGAGAGAACATCCAATGAACCAGTGGGTATATGACTTGGGGAGACGAAAGAATTCTTTTCAAACACTGGAAAAACATTCTAGGTCTTTTTAGAAAATACTAAGTAACTGTAGTAATATAGATGAAAAGCAGTGTTTAAAGTCTATCAAAGATGTTCACTTTGGTCAATTTTATGATTTGTGAAATTCACCTCAATTTTTCAAATCCAAAAATAAAAAGGCTATCAAAGAAAAATCTGTTAGAGAAAATGCAAAGTTCCAAAGCAACCACTGATCCATGACTGAATAAAAACAAATATAACTGATTCACAATTGTGATCAGTATCACAAGGCTTGCTCCTGCAAATTATTATGGCTTGTGGCTTAATCCAAAGAGATTTGCTAACAGCTATTTCCTCTCATCTGTGTGAGTCCTTTTTATTATTTGAAGATAACTAATAAATTCTCTTCAAATTCCAACCACAAGCCTCGCTTTATTAAGTAGTTCTTAAGTAATAAGGCTAATTATAGTTAACTGTGAGAATTATTTAAGTGATAGTTCAGAGTCGGTAATTTCTTAAATGGTTCAAGATTTCACCTTGATATGCTGTATGGTCCACTATTTATCTAGTTCAGAATAATTGAATGAAACACAGGATTAAATGGTGTATATCCTTAGGGCCAAATGCTGCTACTAATGAGGAGTTACCACATGGAGATCCATGAAAACTGTTTCAGGGTAGGGGAACAGTGGTGCAAAGGTCTTGTGGTAGGAATGAGTTTGGTGTGCAAGAAAAGAGGTCAGTGTGGCTCAAATGTATTGGGTTGGCCAAGGGGACAGGAGTGATTTTTTTTAAAAAAATAATAAGGCCAGAAAGGCAAATAGAAGCCTGATCATGCAGGACCTCGTAGGGCAGGTTAAAGGGTTTGAATTTTACTCTAAGTGTGATGGGAAGCCTTTAGTGTTTTAAGCAGAGACCTGACCTGACTTGATTTATATTGCTAAAAGATCACTGGGGCTGCTTATGTCACTGCAGGAGAGTATGACAGAAGCAGAAAGAACACTTAGATGGCCACTACATTTGTCCAGTTAAAATGGCGTGGCTTTGACTGATTAACTGCGAAGATGGAGAGAAATGGTCTGATTGAGAATATGCTTTGGAGACAGACAAATGTGCTCCCTGATGTGGACCAGAGAGGGATGGAGCATGAGATAGGTGAATAATGAGCAATTAAGCATTATTTACAGGGTTTTATTCTGAGCTAAAAAATTCAGAAACTAATCAGGATGAAGATAACAAGGTGGGAAAGGGTACCACATGAGTACAGAGAAACTCCTAGGCCAGGTGTCTGAAGGGGGAAGCAATCGGATGGGCTTTCCAGAAGTAATATCTGATTCAACACCAGAAGGAATTTGATCGGAGACTCCTAAAGAGAATACTCTACATAGTCAGAAAGAATAATACTTACGAAGGCTCAGAATTAAAAGATTAGGTCCATACATTTCAGAAACTGAATAACGACAAATAATAAAGGAAAGGACTTTTGGAAGTGAGCCACTGAGAAGGGTGCAATTTTATATGATATACACACTGATTCTTCCCTGAAACTATAGATATACCAGTTTGGGACATTGTGTCAATAAAAGTATTTCTGAACAATCATAAGTTTTTCATACACTAAAACACTATGATCGATTTGTAACAATAGTTTAAACAATTTAGTACATTTTTTCTGATCTTCAATTCTCTATCAATATTTTAACACCCTGTAAATGAACACCAGGAAAGAGGCGCCTCCTATGTATACTACCCAAGGTGAAGCTTCTGATAAAGGAAATGAAGTGCTCTAATTTGGAACGCCTTTGGAATACTTAGGGTTTCTTAGAGACTCATACATTGAAAGATAGAAGTTATTTTTGTTTAATATCAGAATTGCTTCTAAACTCTTGTAATTATCATGTAAATTCTTCACTGGGAAGGAAACAATTTAGCAAAAGGTTATATTTCTAACCTTATACAGTATCCATAGCTCAAAGTATGAAAGGAATTTATCCTTCCTCGCATTTCACACCACTGTGCACAACATTCAACCACTTCTTTTACAAGTTAAATGTAACTAACTAACTAACCTGCTGCTGGTAACGGAAGCACCACAGGTCAAAGGAAGCTGACAACCAGGCTCTTTTTACTCAGTCATTTGTTCATTCTGCTTGCAGAATATGCAACTGACACAGAATTCATATTATATATCTGAGAAAATAATATAAGGTTTCTTACGTAATTTGTATTTTTTCACTCATTTTTCTCCTTCAGCTGCTCTTCCTAGAATCTGCTGAATCTTTCCTCCGTGCTTTACTGTTTTTGTTTTAAGGTAACATTTGAACTTATGTTCTTGTTTACCACCAAGAATCTCACTCGACACATTTGAAAACAGCATGTTTTGGAAGCAGGCAGAAAGTATTAAACACCATCATTGTACTGCATAATCTATTACATATATTCTATTCCATTTAAAAATTAATGATGGAAAAACCAGATTGCCGAGAGCACTTCTAGTGCTAAGAAGTTATTGAAAATTCGGAAAAAAAGAAAAAGGCTATGGTTCCTAATAAGAGAATCCATCCATTCCTTCCTACAGTAACGAGGTGAGGGAAAGGCAGGAGAAGCTAGTAACAGTCTGACAGATGCTTTTAATAGCAGTGGTCAGAATAAAGAAAACAGTATTTTTAAAAAATATATATGTATGTATATACATACATTTTAATATGTCTGTATGTATATATATTTTATATTTTACAAAATATAATTAAATCTTAGCACAATTTTTTTAAAGTTCCTTTCTCAGTTTTCTGCCTCTTATGCTCCATCAAGGACCCCAAAGCTCATAAGTAACCCACAAACTCAAACGCACTATCATATCAACATATACAACATTTAGGTGAAAAAACATAGCTATGGACTTAATTGTGGAAAATATTATGTTATCCTCATTTATTCTTTAAACCTTTCAAAAGTGTCACTAATGGTGGTGTTACTCTGTTATTTTTTTTTTAGCTTAAATTTACTCTCTATGCTTTCCATAGAGACCTTTCAATCCATTTACTGCCCACTAGGGAAAAGGATAGTATATAAAGCAGAAGGAAGTCAATCTTGGTACTATTTTGACTACGAAAATGTCATTTCTAAACATTCAAGACTGCCCTCACAACTTTAAAGGAGCTCTCATCTTATGAATTTTTTTTGTAAAGTTCCAATGATACTTTGATGAAAATTCTCTTCAAACCTACATCCTTTATTCAGTATTCATAATACGTGGGAAACTGAGGTGGCTGTAGCCCATATGGAGGGCAAAGATAGTTCCCAAAGCAGTTGTTGCTCTTTTTGCAAACATAGCTGAGGTTAACCAGAATGAACTAATGGTGAACAATGCAAGAATGAAAGATCTGTCCTCCCAGGACTCATGAATGGAGCTCCCCTGCCCATCACAGCCCTAACTCCCCCACTAGAATGTGAGGACCAGAAGGGCAGGTTGAATTGTCCATTGCCGTATCCCCAGCCACAAAACGTTGCCTGCCCATAGCAGGTACCTGATCGATGGTTTGTGAATGAGTCTGGGAATGGATGAATAAATAATTGAAAGAAAAAATGCATCTGCCACCCTCATGCGGATCAACCCAGAGACACCTTAATAGATTAGGGCTGTTTACTAGTATTAACTTTTCAAAACCATTTTTATTTTCTTTTCCTACAAATAATCCAGCCTAATTGCCCTGCAGTGTTGTTATGAAACACAAAAGAGAGTCATGTCAAGGGCCACCCTAGCAACACCATTCTCAAATTCTTCTCTCCCTCACAAAATGTGTATATGTCTGTCTGTCTACCGACCTGTCTTTCCTAGAGGGCGAGGAAACCCAAATTTTGACCTTTAGAAACACAGTAATATTCCTCTCCTTGGATGTGGGGAGGGAAGAGAAAAGGATGAGGCTCCACTGAAAAGGCAGCATTGTCTTCATTTCCCCTCAATAAAGCCAAAATAGAAAAAGTTAAATATCTTCTCAAAACTTCTGTGTTACAGTATGTTCTATGGTCATTTCAATTTCAGATGAAATGACCAACAATGAATGAGTTTCTACTATCCCATAATTCTGCACTCCACTTTTTTTTTTAAAGAGTGCAGGAATTTACTCAAATCTTTGCTGACCTGAATCTCATTGGGATTGAATACGATGTGGAATTCCAGCAGACCTCTGCTATCTTTGACTGTTGTCTTCCGCATGCAATGTAATTGCCCTTTTCAGCTTCATGTCCTTCGGAACTGAAATAGCTTGGATATTTGGGCTTATTAGTTACAAAAGAAAAAGAGATCCTTAAGCAAAAAAAATAATGAGTTCAATTACAAGATGGCTTGGATTCTGACAAAGAAAATATTTGAGAGTAAAACTGATTAAACACCAGGACAGGATGTCAAACAGAGCTGCAGAATCATTCTCCCTGAACATTGTTTTAAAAAAAACAAAATAAAACTTTAAAAGTTACTGTCTTCCTTCTTTGTGAGACCCTGACCTTGTAGGATGTCTCCTAAAGCTAGAGTCTATAACAACATTATTGAGTATCATGATGGATAACAATTAAACATCACAAATCCTTCTCTGTAGGCAAAATCTGGTTACTTTCACTGTCGTGGACTTTCAGTATTAAAAAACTGGTACACATTTGTGACAAAAGAGATTGTTCCCAGGAAAACTGCTCTCAAAGTAAAATTAATTAAATTGGTACCGTAATAAGAAGAAAGTGAGTTCCTGTCCTTGGGTCTGGTGGAAGTGAGGGTAGCTTAATCAAGTTTACTAATATGTCTAAGAAAACAAAATGTCTCAGGAAAAAAATGGTGGACAACATAGAAAACCACAGAGCAGAAGAACAAAATCTGGTAATGTAACAAATCCTTAACAAGGTTCTCCAGAAAAAATAGAAATATATATATATATATACACACATTGAGAGAGAGAGATGATTGAGAGGCTTAGCAAGTCAAAAATCCACAGGGTAGGGCTTCCCTGGTGGCGCAGTGGTTGGGAGTCCGCCTGCCAATGCGGGGGACGCGGGGTCGTGCCCAGGTCTGGGAGGATCCCACATGCCGCGGAGCGGCTGGACCCGTGAGCCATGGCCGCTGGGCTTGCGCGTCTGGAGCCTGTGCTCCGCAATGGGGGAGGCCGCAACAGTGAGAGACCCGCGTACTGCAAAATTAAATAAATAAATAAATAAATAAATAAATCCACAGGGTAAGCCATCAGGCTGGAACCCAGGGAAGTGTTGCTGTTCAAGTCTGAAGGCAGTCTGCTGGCCTTCGACTGATTAAATGAGGCCCACCCACATTATGGAAGGTAATCTGCTTTACTAAAAGTCTACTGTTAAATGGTACTCTCATTTTAAAAAGAATACTTCATAGAAACATATAGAATAATGTTTGACCAAATATCTGGGTACTATGGCCTAGCCAAGTTGCCACATAAAATTAACCATCACAACTTGTGAGAGAAGAGAAAAATGAACTGTGGGGAAAACAAGAAGCCACTGCAAATGTGTTTTGTGCTACAAATCATCCTTGTTTGTCAGGGACTGACAGGTATATCGGTCAAACGGACTTCAGTGCTAAAACTGGGAAAGTCCAAAGCAAGACCAGACAAGGTCATCCTACAGGGAAAGATATTTCATCAGCCTTTATCCTCATCTAAATCTTACCAATAATTCTTCCAGGCTCTGACCTTCTACGTTACATTTATATAGGTTCATGGGTGCACCAGTCCTTGGAAAAGACATCTTCCAATATAAATGAATAAATTCATTGTGGTTTATACAGCTGCTTCTTGTGAATTTTGATACTGAGTATCCATCTCTAAGTGTATGGATAAAATCCAGGAGCCAATCCAGCCATGAAAATGTTATCAGAATCACAAACAGCCAAAAAGCCTGTTATAAGTCAGACAACCAGCCTTTACCTAGAAGCCCTTTCTGCAACCTTCAACAAACATGAATGGCAGTGAAACTTTGGAATGACTGAAACAGTATTTCCTAAACTGGTTTCCATGATAAGAACTGGCTCAAGGGGGGAAAAAATGTTTGAAAAACACTGAGATGAACAAAATAAAATATGTTCTTTACTACAGGACTTTTCATTGCCTTGAATATATAATGTGCATTGCGTGGCACCAAAGGAAGACATAATTTGCAGAATTTTCCAAACTAATTGGACCACAGAAAGCACGTTCACGGTAGACATTTTAATATCTTCCAGAACAGGGTTTAACAGATAGCCAGTTTGTTAAACACAGGCCTAACAAGATATATCAATACATGGGAAACACTTCAGTACATCAAAATATTTCCAGAAACATAACTTCTGGGTCTTCTTCTGCTTATTAATGCTCATAAGCAATTACGTAGACTCCAAATTTGTTTTGTATCTTAGTATATGATTCAAATGTTGATTCACTGATGAGTTTCACCTTTAAAGAGAGCATAGATTACTTTTCTTTTTTCACTTTGCCATACTCCCAAACCAGCAAACAAGTATTCAGCAAACACCGTACAAGGAGATCAAGGACACCACGTGGTGCAGCAGAAGCCCCTCACTTTCTGCCTCCTTAAGGGGCTCACCTGAGGCTTGGTGGGCAACACATCCCTCTACCAGTCAAAATTCACAGGTCGGGAGTCAATGGGATAACTGTCAAATTAATCTGATTGACTTAATAAGCTCCACTAAATTTTTAAACTTTATATTGACACTTAAACCTCAAATAGGAACTGAAGGATGAAGTATCAAGGTAAGAGAATAAGATTTGGGGGAAACTGTGTGTTGCAGGTTTGTGGCGGGGATTTCTAACTGGGAGGGCATCTAAATCGAGTAGGATCAAACACACAAAGGTCCAATTCAAGGATGCTGGATAACGTATGCTTATGACAACTTGGATCGATGCTAGTTTGACTCACTGGATATACAAGCTTTAGCACCAGATCAATTTGGAGAGAAGGTCTGAAGACTACTTTAAATATAATACAAGGTATTCATACAAACTCAAAAACACATATTTACTGAAATGAGAAAATAGAAAACTAGTAAAAATATTGAAAATGTCACTACATTGCATGGCACTTAAACTGAGCATTAGGTAATTTTAAATGATTGCTTTCTCCTCCAATGCTGCCAATATTGCCAGCAACAGATGTTGTTACTGCAAATGCTAATTATCACATGCCCTAGCCACCATCTAGCTCTTGCGCGCGCGCTCTCTCTCTCTTTTGGTTTGTATTAGCAACTACATCTGTGCATGTATAAACTGCATATGATTTGAAATTGTGTTTTGTGTAGGATGATGTCACCATACCAAAATAACAAAGAGATCACTTATTTTATTCCCCAATGTTAAACACTGTTTTATAAATAGTACTGAATAAAATGAAGTTCATCTATGATCTCTGACCATTGTCACATTTCAGGTTGATGGGGTACAATCAGAATTTATTTCCACTAGGTTCTAATAAACAAATACCCTCAAAATAAAATGTTAAGACATGGAGAAAAGTCACAGAATATATTCCATGTTAACTTTCCAAGAAAGAGTCACTGCAGTGTGAACTTAAATACTATTAAAACAGGTATACAACTTGAAAATTATTCTTTTTAGCAACTCACAAAGGTAAACATTTACGAAGAAAAGGGAGATCCAAAAGGAGAACTGAAAGCTGTCTGAAATCCTCAAAATAATTTCTTCTGATTAATTTCTAAATATCCTAGATATCAGAAAACTTACTTTACCTCCATTTATACTAATGAAATCTGAAAATAAAAATTTATTACTTCATACCTAGTATTAAGTTCAGTTGTTAGATATAAAAGATGAAGGTTAAAAAAATGGTGCACACACTAAAGTTAAAGAATTCGGAGATTAGTTGCAAGAAACATGGGCCTGTAGCCTTTTAAAGTAGACGTGACACAATAAATAGAATATTCATTTCTAAGTAACTTTCTACAAGTAATTGACAGGTCATCTCTTGCCGAAGTTATGCTAAGGCAAAAGTTACTCAGTCATAATGAAAGAAGAGTGGGAACAGATCTGGAACTGAAGTTTAACAATGAAATTGCAGGGGAAGTTCTATTATTAATGCCCTGCCTAGCAACTGATATTCTATCCTAATTCATTTCATCAAATGCTTTTGAACATCTGTTATGTGTCAATGCTGGATATCAAGGCTGTGATTTTCATTATATAGCAAACCTTTGACAGATGCGATACAGAATTTTGACACATAGAAAAATCTATTTTTGTTACAAATTTTGTACCTTGCTGTTTTGAATATAACTGTCAGAAATAAGTGATGAATTGAGTAGGTCCTGTGAGGTGGTACAAAGGCAATACAATCAAGTCTAAGACCCAAGAGGTAATATCAAGCTAGTGCCAAAGAGAGATCTTGTGTTCACTGGGAACCTGGAAAAACTTTTTCAGGGCAGTAGAATTTTACTCAATAGCAACAGAGCTGTAGGGGAGCCAAGGATAGACAATGATGAGTGTATCCTTCCATAAACACTACAAGAGACTAGGCTCAGATCAAATATTGGCAGACTTTTTTTTTTTGCTGCACTGCACGGCTTGTGGGATCTTAGTTTCCTGACCAGCGACTGAACCTGGGCCCTCAGCAGTGAAAGCACGGAGTCCTAACCACTGGATCTCCAGGGAATTCCCCAGTTTTCATTTTTTAAAGCCTTCAAACATCCTACCAAACTGCAATATTTAGAATCAAGCAACAATTACAAAATGTCCTATCCCTTATACTAAGGAGAGAGATGATGGAAGAAGGACGGGTCCTTACAAAGAACCTATCTTTAGTGGAATAATAAGAAGTCACTTGTAATACAGTATGATCTCACTTATCTGTGGAATCTAAAAATACTGAGCTCTTAGAAAGTACAGTGTTGGTTGCCAGGGGCTAAGGAGTACGGGTATGGGGAGATGTTGGTCAGAGGGTATAAGCTTTCAGTTACAAGAGGAATAAATTCCAGGATCTACGGTACAGCACAGTGACTAAAGTTAACAATACCTTATTAATGTCATATGTCAATCATACCTGCACATCAGCCTATAATTTTATGAAGTGTTAAAATAACATTCAATTTTTAATTATTTAAACTCTTACAGGTCATTGATTTCTTAAGACTAGATCATTCATAATTAGGTAGAAGTTACACCTACTTCCCAGTCTTCTTTTTCTCTCATAATCCCGTTTGGCCTTTCTGAAGACCATTAGGGGAGGTACAGCTACAACATTTTTGGGAGACCTGCTACATTTGTGTGTTATGTAGATCCTTGCCATGCAGAGTCTGTCTCATGGACAACTCTCAGAGATATGAATTACCACAACTACCACATAGATGTGGAAACAGAGTTCATACAGCTTGAAAGTGACAAAACAGTATGATCAAAAATCAAAGGCTCTGGAATTATATGGAAACAGACCTAGAGATAAAGATGCAGGGGTAGACATAATTCATATTCTGGAAGGTCTTACATTTCAACTATATCTAAAATCATTTAATTCAAACATTTTATTTATTTAAATCTTAGGAGAATATGAATATTGATACACTACTCCTGTGTCAGGAGTGGACTAGACCTTTTAGAATTAATTATAAATATATGTGGGGCTTCCCTGGTGGCACAGTGGTTGAGAGTCCGCCTGCCGATGCATGGGACACGGGTTCGTGCCCTGGTCCGGGAAGATCCCACATGCCGCGGAGCAGCTGGGCCCACGAGCCATGGCCGCTGGGCCTGCGCGTCCGGAGCCTGTGCTCCACAACAGGAGAGGCCACAGCGGTGAGAGGCCCATGTACCGCAAAAAAACATATATATATAAATATATGAATTCCCAAGAAAATATTAATTGTTTAAATAATGCTACCACTATGCTCACAACTTCTACTTTTATTTTGAGGACTAATAGATATATCTGTGAATCCACATCTTTTAGAAATCACTGGAATATCTGATTTTTTTCATAAGATGTCAGAACCTTTTACTGTAGGAACTGAGATTTGCTATTTTGCTCTCAAATACTTAGGAAACTATTTACTTTATAACTTCAATGACGGAACTGCTTCCTAAGAAATTTGAATTCTGTAACATCAAATAGATGTTGACCAAGTGTGGAAATATCAAACAGTTGTAAAACAGCTCAAAGGAAATTGAAATTTTGTCATAGACAAAGGGCCAGTAAATATAAGGAAAAATTGTTACAAGTAATCAGTGATTGCAGTGTAAAACTATTTATCAAATTGGCAAATATTTTAAAATTATAAGTGTTGGCTAACAACAGTATGATGAAACCAATATTCTCATACACTATAGGAGTATATTTGGGGACAGCCACCTGACAGCCACAGTGTACAGCTTTTGATCCAGCAGAGCCACTTATATGAACTCATCCTAACGAAAAAATCACAATCCATTACAGTCAAAGGTTTATACAGAAAAAATCCATTGCAGCATTGTAAGGTCAACATTAGAAAAAAGTCATTTGTCCAGTTCACATAGTACAATGGAATATCTAACACTACCATTAAAAAAAAAATCATGATTTTTCAATATAAAGAAATATAAAAATGCTTATAAAATACTATTATGAAAGGAAAAATCAATATTCAAAAAGGCAAAAGGCATGATATAAATATGATTCCAAATTTGTATAAATATGCTTTATACAAATACATTTATACAAAGAAAAGAAAAGTAAGATGAAATAGAGGAAGATGTTAATAACATTCCCTCCTGAGCAGCTGAATTAACTGGTAAGTTTTATTCTTTTCCTCCTTTCTTTCTGCATTTTACAAGAAGAGCACTTTCTTTTTAATATATCCAGGAGTAAAAATATAAATGCTATCTTTAAAACTAATGAAATTTTCTTCAATTTGCCAAACAAAATTAAAGGTGGTTTGCTATACGTGCACATGCATGTTTAAAAGCTGACTATCATTACTGTCTTTGACAACAGTATAATTCACAGCTTTTTCTAAAATGCAATTTTTATATCAACTTCAAGATGAAAAACCAAGGCTCAGCAAGGTAAGTGACATACCCATTTCATTCAATACAGCTTTTATGTACAGAAAGATAACTCCCTCACTCCCCCTCCAGCGTTCCCTCCACTATCCTTCACTGTTTCAGAAGTAAAGTCTTCGCTCAGTGCCGGGAGGGTGATTGGTCCCAGGACCATCAGAGATAGCAAAATCCATGGATGCTCAAGTCCGTTATATTAAATAGCATAGTATTTGCATATAACCTATGCACATTCTCCCATCGTCCCGCATACTTCAAATCATCTCTAGATTACTTATAATATCTAATACCATGTAAATGCTATGTAAATACTTGTAAATACACCCTAAATACTATGTCAATAGTTGCTGCGTGCACCACAAATTCAAGTTTTGCTTTCTGGAAATTTCTGGAATTTCTCTTTTCAAAGATTTTCGAGCTTTGGCTACATGGATACAGAACCCGTGGGTAATGAGGGTCAACTATATCTTAATTCTTTATTTAATCTCCCAAAAGATAATATAACATGGAGAAATATTTAAATGAGTACCCTTCCTCAATTCCTTCCAGCCCTAGCCTACCACCCCATTTCCTGATACACACTTGTCCTGCATAGGTATATATCAGGAAATGGGGTGGTGGCTTCCCAGTCTTCAATTCTTGGCTTTTATTAAAGGAAACATTCTACTGTTTTACACAGTGCTTTGAGCCTCAAATGAGGTTTCTCCCAGATTGCAATAAATATTTGTTAATTTTGATTTAATTTAAAGAGCAGGGAGGTTAATCAAGAGCAATTAAGAGCACAAACATGTTATAAATAAATAAATACATTTTGAAATCTCCCAACTCTTCCAGTTATTTATAGTCTCAGAATATGCCATTCCAATTCAGACTCAGAACACACTATAAAATGTGTTCCACACAATTTTCAGTAAATAAGGAGCAACTATAGGTTTCAAATATTACAATTTCTATCATTCTTTCACCAGATGAGAAACTTCAGTTATCTGGCAATGGGAAAAGTGTTATGTATATTGAGGTATCAAAGACAAAAAAAGCTTAAAGATAATAGCATGTGTCCTGAAAGAACCACACCACGTGTGATTAAGTCAAATTATAAAGCAGCACCTTTAAACAGCAACTCAGAAGAAATGCGAAAATTAAAACAAAAAGATTTAAATATGAATGGTCTTTGTAATAACCTGTTAGGAGTAAATCGCTTTTGTGATAAAAGTTTATGCGTCTTTCCCAAGCAGGATTAAGAAATTAAGAATTTCGTCTTCATAAACTTCTACCAACCTCGACAAATGTGAAAGTCAAAGACGTTATGTCAACACCCAAAATGAAACGGCCCCATTCATTTCAACAAAAGTTACCAGTTCCAAATAGGATTTGGAAAATCTTGTTAAATAGGGGTGCAAACCAAACTTTCCTGTTAGACCGAATTTTAAAGAATGAATGCTTTCACAGAGGACAATTTTCTTTCTAATCTCTACAGGAATTAGTAAACTGTAAAAAATGAGGGTATCAAGATTACATATTTCCCGCCTTGTGAAGTCACAAACTTTTGCAGTCGGCATATGCAGCTTTTGTAAAAGGAAAAATGAGAGTTTTTAAATGCCTTTCATTCAAATTGAAATGAGGTAAAAGAATGAAAAGCTACAGAGCAAATATTTATCATCAGGTAAATCAAGACACTTTTAAGCTATTTTGTATTTGTCACAGTCTTAAGTTAACAAAATGTGAAAAATGCACAGAGAGCAATTGATTTTTTTGAAAGCTCAACAGTTAAGTCTGCAGAGCTTCAAGTAATCTTTTCAACCATTATCATAGTAGAGCTGCTGCTGCTTTTGAAACATTTTATCATGATATATTAAAGCATAGATGATAGTTGAAAGAATAGTAAGTAAAATAAACACTCATATACTGACAACCAGATTTAATAACTGGTTAGATGTTACCACATGTGTTTTACCTAAAGAGATACATTTTTATTTATTTATTTATTAGGAATCATCCTCAGGTAAATCATTCATACCAACTACTTGATTCATTTGCTGTCAGTCCATCTCAAGAACCTATAAAATATACTTTTATAATATAGGCCCATAAAATCCAAAAATAGAATATACCCTTATCAAAACAATTCAACCATCGCCACTATTAATAGGTCCTAAGACAAATCACTTAACCGCGCTAAGCCTGTCTTCTCACCTTTAAAAAATGAGGGCACTAAACTTGAAAATATCCACTGTCACCATTGGTTACAAGGCTTTATCATTTCAATACCCACAAGAAAACTTCTCTCACTGGCTTATTCAATCTGCATATGAAATTCCGAGAAACCTTAAAACCCCTAAAAGGTGCAAGACAACTGGTCAGAAGCAGCCCTCTACCCCAACGCTCAGTCCTACGGATGCACTTCTAGAAATCACTCCAAATTTAAAGCGAGGGTGACATTTGGCACAAGCAAATTATTGAACTATTTAATTGTCATCAAGTGTTGATCCTCAACCACATGAGACTTCCTGAGATTTTGGTTTACATTATAATTTCTCCAATCTTTCAATAGCTTCCTATCAAGATTTGCTGCTCAGCTTTTATAAATAAGAATAATAGGTCATTAGGCTTCCATTAGAAACAATTACTTCAAAAAGAGCAAATGTTGCCCTTTGTTTACCACCATACCACGGATCTCCCACAATGACAGGCTATGTAATGAAGCAACCCAGGATTTGCTTCAAATATTAATGCAAAATAGCACTCAGTCATTACAGTCATTAATTCAAGTTATTCAGTACCTATCAAAACCTCACTCTCAAAACAGAGATTAGGCAAAAATCATCTGAGAATCATCAGAAAGTTTAATTATTGAAATTCAATAAAGATCTTCCTCAAGCCTCCCCAAATCTTCCCTGTGCCCACCAGCATCTGAGATAATGTGTAGATTATAAAAATTATGGCTGCCCTAATTCTGGATTAAATAGAAATTTCAGAATATTTCTTATGACTAGATAACTACTGCCTCAGGGGCCACTAGGCCTGCTCAGAAGACACGGTCCTTTTTATGTAGCTCCAATGTGAATCTAAGTTGTTTGGAAATTGTATGATTTTGCTGGCAGAGAATGTATCTCAATATGGAAGCTGGCTTGGTGCCCTAGAAAGGAAGAAGAATGAAACGACCCTGCAGTGCAGAAAGATACGTGGTGGTTGGTATTCAACATTCTGCCACCTGAGTTGAGACTAACGGAAGCTTTTTTTTTTTGTTTTTTACATGTTAGCAAGATTTTATGTAATGCAGAAAACTACAAAAATGAAAGTGAAAAACAATCATCAGATTCTGTCATTAAGAAATAACGCAGTAGTAAACATCACTTAAAACATTTTTCAGTTAAAATAAGGAGGAAGAGTGAAAGATAAACTTCTCTACAAGTGAGGTAATATAACCCTATTTCTAAATACAATTTTTTTAACATCTTAATTGGAGTAAAATTGCTTTACAATAACAATAAAGTTATTGCTTTACAATAACTTGAATTAATGTTAGTGTTAGTTTCTGCTCTATAGCAAAGTGAATCAGTTATACATATACATATGTTCCCATATCTCTTTCCTCTTGCATCTCCCTCCCTCCCACCCTCCCTATCCCACCCCTCTAGGTGGTCACAAAGCACCTAGCCGATCTCCCTGTGCTATGCGGCTGCTTCCCACTAGATATCTATTTTACATTTGGTAGTGTATATAGGTCCACACCACTCTCTCACTTTGTCACAGCTTACCCTTCCCCCTCCCCATATCCTCAAGTCCATTCTCTAGTAGGTCTGTGTCTTTATTCTATTGTTTTTTTGTTATTCAGCTGCATGAGCTGCTTGTAAATCTTGGAGATTAATCCTTTGTCAGTTGCTTCATTTGCAAATGTTTTCTCCCATTCTGAGGGTTGTCTTTTGGTCTTGGTTATGGTTTCCTTTGCTGTGTAAAAGCTTTGAAGTTTCATTAGGTCCCATTTGTTTATTCTTGTTTTTATTTCCATTTCTCTAGGAGGTGGGTCAAAAAGGATCTTGCTGTGCTTTATGTCATAGAGTGTTCTGCCTATGTCTTCTTCTAAGAGTTTGATAGTGTCTGGCCTTACATTTAGGTCTTTAATCCATTTTGAGTTTATTTTTGTGTATGGTGTTAGGGAGTGTTCTAATTTCATACTTTTACATGTAGCTGTCCAGTTTTCCCAGCATCACTTATTGAAGAGGCTGTCTTTTCTCCACTGTATATTCTTGCCTCCTTTATCAAAGATAAGGTGACCATATGTGCGTGGGTTTATCTCTGGGCTTTCTATCCTGTTCCATTGATCTATATTTATGTTTTTGTGCCAGTACCATACAGCCTTGATTACTGTAGCTTTGTAGTATAGTCTGAAATCAGGGAACCTGATTCCTCCAGCTCCATTTTTCGTTCTCAAGATTGCTTTGGCCATTCGGGGTCTTTTGTGTTTCCATACAAATTGTAAAATTTTTTGTTCTAGTTCTGTGAAAAATGCCAGTGGTAGTTTCATAGGGATTGCATTGAACCTGTAGATTGCTTTGGGTAGTAGAGTCATTTTCACAATGTTGATTTTTCCAATCCAAGAACATGGTATATCTCTCCATCTATTTGTATCTTTAATTTCTTTCATCAGTGTCTTATAATATTCTGCATACAGGTCTTTTGTCTCCTTAGGTAGGTTTACTCCTAGATATTTTATTCGTTTTGTTGCAATGGTAAATGGGAGTGCTCTCTTAATTTCTCTTTCAGATTTTTCATCATTAGTGTATAGGAATGCCAGAGATTTCTGTGCATGAATTTTGTATCCTGCTACTTTACCAAATTCACTGATTAGCTCTAGTAGTTTTCTGGCAGCATCTTTAGGATTCTCTATGTATAGTATCATGTCATCTGCAAACAGTGACAGATTTACTTCTTCTTTTCTGATTTGGATTCCTTTTATTTCTTATTCTTCTCTGATTGCTGTAGCTAAAACTTGCAAAACTATGTTGAATAAGAGTGTTGAGAGTGGGCAACCTTGTCTTGTTCCTGATCTTAGTGAAAATGCTTTCCGTTTTTCACCATTGAGGACGATGTTGGCTGTGGGTTTGTCATATATGGACTTTATTATGTTGAGGAAAGTTCCCTCTATGCCTACCTTCTGCAGGGTTTTTATCATAAATGGGTGTTGAATTTTGTCAAAAGCTTTCTCTGCACCTGTTGAGATGATCATATGGTTTTTCTCCTTCAATTTGTTGATATGGTGTATCACGTTGATTGATTTGCATATATTGAAGAATCCTTGCATTCCTGGGATAAACCCCACTTGATCATGGTGTATGATCCTTTTAATGTGCTGTTGGATTCTGTTTGCTAGTATTTTGTTGAGGATTTTTGCATCTATGTTCATCAGTGATATTGGCCTGTAGTTTTCTTTCTTTGTGACATCCTTGTTTGGTTTTGGTATCAAGGTGATGGTGGCCTCGTAGAAGGAATTTGGGAGTGTTCCTCCCTCTGCTATATTTTGGAAGAGTCTGAGAAGGATAGGTGTTAGCTCTTCTCTAAACGTTTGATAGAATTCACCTGTGAAGCCATCTGGTCCTGGGCTTTTGTTTGTTGGAAGATTTTTTTTTTTTTTTTTTAATTATTTATTTATTTTTGGCTGTGTTGGGTCTTCGTTTCTGTGCGAGGGCTTTCTCTAGTTGTGGCAAGCGGGGGCCACTCTTCATCGCGGTGCACGGGCCTCTCACTGTCGCGGCCTCTGTTGTTGCGGAGCACAGGCTCCAGACACACAGGCTCAGTAATTGTGGCTCACGGGCCTAGTTGCTCCGCGGCATGTGGGATCTTCCCAGACCAGGGCTCGAACCCGTGTCCCCTGCATCGGCAGGCAGATTCTCAACCACTGTGCCACCAGGAAAGCCCTGTTGGAAGATTTTTAATCACAGTTTCAATTTCAGTGCTTGTGATTGGTCTGTTCATATTTTCTTTTTCTTCCTGGTTCAGTCTTGGCAGGTTGTGCATTTCTAAGAATTTGTCCATTTCTTCCAGGTTGTCCATTTTATTGGCATAGAGTTGCTTATAGTAATCTCTCATGTTCCTTTGTATTTATGCAGTGTCAGTTGTTACTTCTCCTTTTTCATTTCTAATTCTATTGATTTGAGTCTTCTCCCTTTTTTTCTTGATGAGTCTGGCTAATGGTTTATCAATTTTGTTTATCTTCTCAAAGAACTGGCTTTTAGTTTTATTGATCTTTGCTATCATTTCTTTCATTTCTTTTTCATTTATTTCTGATCTGATCTTTATAATTTCTTTCCTTCTGCTAACTTTGGGGGTTTTTTTTCTTTCTCTAATTGCTTTAGGTGCAAGGTTAGGTTGTTTATTTGAGATGTTTCCTGTTTCTTAAGGTGGGCTTGTATTGCTATAAACTTCCCCCTTAGAACTGCTTTTGCTGAATCCCATTGGTTTTGGGCCATCGTGTCTCCATTGTCATCTGTTTCTACGTATTTTTTGATTTCCTCTTTGATTTCTTCAGTGAGCACTTGCTTATTAAGTAGTGTATTGTTTAGCCTCCATGTGTTTGTATTTTTTACAGATCTTCTCCTGTAATTGATATCTAGTCTCATAGCATTGTGGTTGGAAAAGATACTTGATACGATTTCAATTTTCTTAAATTTACCAAGGCTTGATTTGTGACCCAAGATATGATCTATCCTGGAGAATGTTCCATGAGCACTTGAGAAAAATGTGTATTCTGTTGTTCTTGGATGGAATGTCCTATAAATATCAATTAAGTCCATCTTGTTTAATGTATCATTTAAAGCTTGTGTTTCCTTATTTATTTTCATTTTGGATGATGTATCCATTAGTGAAAGTGGGGTGTTAAAGTCCCCCACTATGGGAGCTTCCCTTGTGGTGCAGTGGTTGAGAGTCCGCCTGCCGATGCAGGGGACACGGGATCGTGCCCTGGTCTGGGAAGATCCCACATGTCATGGAGCGGCTGGGCCCGTAAGCCATGGCCGCTGAGCCTGCGTGTCCGGAGCCTGTGCTCCGCAACGGGAGAGGCCACAACAGTGAGAGGCCCGCGTACCACAAAAAAAAGCACTATTTAAAGTGCAATCCTGTAGAATAGTTTCAATTCTTTTTAGTTAATTGGAAAACCATTACATCATATCTGATGATACTGCTTTTAGCTAAAAGTCATTGATAGCATAAGTTTTCTGATTAACAAAATGTTAATTTGAAAACTTTTAAAAAATAAGTTTAAGATACACATTGACTTGGGGAGCTGTTGCAAAACAGAGATCAGGGAGTCATGTAAAGAGTGGTGCTGCTTTTGGAAGCCACAGGAAAACATCTGATGACAAGTAGGGATGTAGGTACTGTCTCTCTTGACCTGCCTCACTTTCAGCTGTAATCCCAACCCGCTGAAAAAGCATAGAAACAGAGTGAAAGTAAGGGAAGTAATCTGCCCAGGTGTCCATACAGCCCTGAGGCAACATACCCAGGACATTGATGGAGGTGGATGAGATGTAGGCAAATCCTTCCACATTTGGCACTTTTTTACCTAAATACCTCAGGCTTCACAAATGTTTTGAACTAACCAAACCGTGTTTCTCACACAACCGAGAAGAGACAGTGCTCATGTGATCAACTGGAGTTCTACCTCTAGGCGAGAGACCTCTGACCTTTCCTATGGTTCAAACAATATGTGTGTGATTTGAGTACGGAAAGAAACTGAGGGAATCTGAGATTTGACCTTCAAATATATATATCTCAATACTAAGAACATGACAAAGTAAAGTTCCATTGCCCTAGAACACTTGAGGATTGAATTATTCAAGGAATGCAGAATTTTCCAAGAAAAAAAAAAGGGAGGGAAAGGCGGGGAGGAAGCATAAAATTTAACTATATGGGGTGTAAATCATTTGAAGAACACCATTCCACTCTGTGTCTTCTTTAAAAACACATAATCAACCTTAACTACCTCTAAATAAAGGGGACCCACACATGTAGATGAAAAGTGGTATGTAAACATACTTCTTCAGTGAATCTGAAAATCTGTTCAGAGATGATTTGCCTTTGTCATCATATACCTTTGCTTTTCGGCACCATAAGCCTCCACATAGCTCTCTGTTGTCTACATGCGAACACGAACACACACACACACACACACACACACATACACACACACATACACAGCAAGACTATCAATCAGATTGCTAGGTAGAATCTTCTGGTCTCTGTTCACAGAGTGCTCAGAGGCAGCTGCTCTGATACCACAGGAGACATGGTTTCTCAGGGATGACTTTGAGATCAGCACTGCTCTTAAAGCCTGAGTGCTCCAAAAGACTAGGTTAAGAATAGTCAGAGTTTCACTGTACGGATGAATCAGTAGCACCAAAATGTGTGTATATACCACATAGAGAGAAAATGACTACCAACTAGGGTGCAAGAAGAGAACAGCAGAAAGTAAGAACAAAATTACACTTTACTAATATTTAACGTGCAATCTTACCATGGCATATATGTATAATTTCTATATGAATATATATATACACACACACACACACATATTTAAAGTATTTTTACTGATAGGACTACTTGATCAAAAGGTTTGGAGGTGATCAAAACCATGTAAGCTAAAGTGAGTTATGTATATATATATGCAGGCAAATAGAAGTTATATTACTTAAATCAAAAATTTTTAAATGCTTAAATAATGAGGAATTCAATTTATAACACTAGTATTATACTTTTCTTATTTTTCTATAATGGCTCATATCTCAATCTACTTTACAAAAAACTGCTTTTACCATGTCCTCAATTAATAAATATTTTATGAAAATTGGCACTAAGGAAAAGAATGGTACTTATAAAACAAATTTATTCAGCTTTTACTGCAAAGATTTAGTGATGAAATATCCCAAAATAATCAGGTAACAGTGAAAACAAATTAAAAGTCAACTTTATTTTTTAATCATTTACATTCACCTTTGCTTTTACTGTGCTCTATCAGAAGAAAAATTATTTTTATAGAATTAATATTTTAAAGGAACTAAGCAATCAACACCATATCTGGAAAAATCAGCATCCAACATAAGGTGATTTTAGGTCATCAGGGCAATTTCAATGCTGCTAATTATATCTTCAAGTAAGCAGGACTTATGTTTCAGTATCCTGTCAAATTTTAAGGGATGTAAGACCAGGAAGAAATAGTTTTAAATGTAAAAAATACAAGTGAAAGTGTAAATAGGTTAAGAGAAGGGGAAAAGGATATTTTAACTCCAAGAGCTATAAATTCCAAGTGTCTCTTTTCATTCCTCCCTAATCTTCAAAACATACAGGAAAAAAAACACAAAATGAGAATATTCAACACAAATTTCCAACTGTGTCATACATAAGCTATTTTCCTATAGACGAAAGATGCATGAACATAAGTAAAGAAAGATAAGGTATCACAGAGGAAAAAGTCTGATGAAAGACTGAATTTCCATATAATATGTAAAAGCAGAGATCCTATAAGAGGAATAAAAAGGGGATAAAATATTAACAGACACTGGATTTCAAAACACAAATATGAATTTAAAAGTCTTGTCTCCTAACACTTTTCCCCATTCATTTCAGTCTGTAAATGTATTTACAATAGACTGCCTCTACCTTTTTATGAAGAAACACTGAACCTTTAGCATTTCCTTTCTAAGAAACTAAATTTAGAGAATGTAGAAGGTATAGGAAGAGACAGTCATGATAGCATCTAAAATTTAAGGGGAAAAGAATTTATAGTGTCTTAAAGTAAATGAATAGCAAACTTATCTAAACTTTTAAGTATTACACATAGACTACTGATAATTAAAATACAGTTAAATACTTTCAATTGGTATACTTTACCCATGTCAGTATTTGAGATGGCAACTGTTAATTAATATGCAATTCTGCAACTAAAACTTTTATTCATGTTATATGACCTAATATAGTTCAGTAATTAAGATCAGTTTTCAAAATATAACCAAGCAAATAAAATATATTTATTTCATAGTAGTTTTGCCACTTCCTATTTTAAATTTCTGGTTCTTGAGCCAAATTTCATGTATCACTGCCTTATATTGACACCTGCTGGAAAGTACTGGAATTGTAGATCTATCATTTCGTTATCTGTATAGTTGTAAATCTTGCTTTTGAGAAAAGAAATGTGAAAGATAACATCTTAACTGAGAATAATACAAATTTTAATTTTCTAAGAAAAAAAAGTAACACTTAATTCCAAACATTTAAATTTAATGGTTTCTGTAGAAAATTATAAATCTCAAGAAGTCTGCCCAAAGAGTTTTTCTGTTGGGAATTAACTTATCCAATGACTTCATTAACTTAACTTGTGCTAATTTGGGGTATGATTATGAAACTAATTAAGCAAACTTCTCCAGTATTTGAACTTCCACTTTTCACCTTAAACTATCTTAATTCCTTGGTCACATGACTTGAGGAAAATACCTAATTTTGTGAAAGTATGCATACAAATGGATCAGAAAAATGATCCGGCTAACAAAACAATATTCATACCTGTAGATTAAAAGGATAAAATAACATGCATTAGTGAATGAGCTTTTCTTCTCTATTTTCAAAACTGCTTGTTCATGAACTACATAAACATTTTACAAGAATAAATTTATTCTCTGAAGTGCACCAAAACACAACATATTAAAATAAATAATTTATGAATTCTTACAAATGAATAAATTAAGTTGTATTGTTTTAATTAACTTCTTATGCAAATGAAAACACTTCTAAGTATCACTGCAAAGAATGCTCACTACCTTAATCTGTCTCCTAAAACTTTTCAGAAAAAAAAAAAAGATTCCAGACAGAAATACATTTAATTGACCAAACTGTTAGAAATAAGAATATATGATAGAGTTAATAAAATTCTGCTTTTCCCCTCTAATCCACTACCATATAATAAGCAGGACCTAGGTGCTCAGACATGTCCTATTTTATAACATCAGAAAAATAACATTGTCCTAGAGACAGTTGTTCCAATTACAAATGAGTTTCGGCAGCTAATAGGGCAACAAGATACATTCTTGCGAATGGCACTAAGAACATGAAATAAAGGAAGAATATTGTACTGCAGTGCTGGATAAACTGCTTTAGCATTCCGGTTATAATTCCTCCCTTCCTTTCTTAAATCACTCCAATTTCTGACAAAGTAATGAGCTAGTATGAACCTAGTTTAAATAAAACAAAACAATGATCAAAAATATAATAGCTAACTTTTTAAAAAAATATAGGAGCTCATTCAATGTTTTATGTTTAGGATGACGTAGTATTTGAAATTTGCAACTGTCAAACAAGTTGCCTTCTGAAAGTGTACTTAATCCACCTGTCCAAATAAAATTCAGTTCTTCACGTTTAACTATAGTATATGAAGATTCAAGAATATGGGGAATAAATACTTTACCATAAGATGAAGTCCAGTAGTTCCTAAAATATGTTTTAATTTTTTTAAATTGATAAACAATTAACTATAGAGAGATGAACAGTTTTTAAGTAAACTACTCAAAGATTATTTTAAACTTTTTAAAAATTTACTGACATTTACTTAAGATTAATTTGCCATTTACTTTTAAGACCACAAGTATCTCAGAGGTAACAGGTCTTAATGAATGTAGTTTTGCTGTATTTTCTCTAAACAGTTCACTAGCCCTTCTCAAAAAGACAAGATTTTGTCAATTGCAAAATAAAATATGCACTAAAATAGTACTTGTTCCTGATTCTTAAACAAAATTTAATTAAGCAATTCACTTTAATGGCTTTCACAGTCAGTCACTAAGAAAAGGAATCTTTCCCTGATAAGAACCCTGAAAGATTAGATTTTAGATCCTGAGAAGCAGTAGAATTGTCTGACACCAGAGATCCTCATTTTCAATCACTCAGTTACCTTACAGAGCTTCTGATATCGAGGAGAAGAAACTGCCATCCTTTGTAAACGATGTAACAAAACCACAACTTTCTGCAGAGACGTTCTCACCACAGCCATCATTTTAAGTTTACCACACTTCTGCAGACACCTCAGAATTTGCATTATAAATGAAGAGCACTGATCATTTCCTCCCGGTCACTGGACAATGATTTGCCAGTTCTCTGAGCATGCTCGTTTCCAGGAAAGCATTTGAAAAATACAGGGGACTTAGGTGCTAGGCAAATGAAGGCTGGTATTCCTTCAACTTCTTCTCAATTTAAAAAACATACACAAACGCCACCCAGAAAGCCCCCAGTAGATGCTCACAGCCAGTACTTGCTCAGCCCGGCACGGCCAGACAATGAAGCAAGTTGTTGGGCAGCCAAAACGCTGCCTGCTGCGGGCGAGGAGTGTGCTCAGTAGCCAAAAAGGGTATTAAGTGAAACATTAAAGCTGCAGATACAAAGCAGACATCCCCTGGGAGCAGAGATTCAACACATCACCAGGATGCATGCCTTGTAGCGGGCTTATATTAAGCGATCGAGTGGCATTCACTCTCTCTAAAGAGGGATGTTTCGCTTCCCGACTAAACGCAGCTCTGGCTGTGTTCTGTGGGATGAGTGAATAGAGCCCATTACAAATCTTGAGCAGAACAGAAGGGTACTGGACTCTAATATCAGCCCAGATGCTGAGTGTTAATAAATCACCTCCACACAGGTCTCAGAACAAGATCATGTAAAACAAAACAAAAAATACCTGCAGGGGATATGTGGCTTTACCTAAGATACCGTAAAAGCAGAGTCATCTACAGGCTCTCAGATGCTTGCTTAGGAGGAAAGCCATCAGAAATCAAATTTCCAATGTTAGGTTAAGACTCCTCTAATTAAACAGTAAGGTTAAAAAAACCCAACAAAGTCTGTAATTGACTACTAACATTCCAAATTATCACATTTCCCCTTAGACAGAATCTTCATCTCATTTTATTTGCCATAAAGCTGTTCTACTTTTATGAGTAAGAAATGTAAGACAGTATATATATATATATATATATATATATATATATAGAGAGAGAGAGAGAGAGAGAGAGAGAGAGAGAGAGAGATATCATATAGATAGAAAAACGCAGTACAGAATTTTGGGGTTTTCTATTTATATGTATACATTTCAGATAATATTTTCTACTTCAGCTTGAATACCATTATAAATATCAATTGGGGTAAAGCACTGTTAGGAAATAAGCAAAATAACCCAGAATGATTAAATGACTGGGCCAAAGGGCACAGCCAGAAATAGAACCCAGAGGTTTCCCATTATCAGTGTCCTGCTCAAATTAATAACCTGGGTAGGTCTGCATTTTCACCTTTCTCTACTATTGTCATGATTCTTTAAAAGAAATGCAGCATTTAAAAATATTTGTTTCTCTTCTTTACTTTTCCTGCCTTTTCAGTCCTTCAATTTTAGCATGACTTAAAGCCCTAAATTGGGTCTTACAGGGTTGTGTTTATCAAACAGTGTTTTTGTGGGCTTCTGCTTGTCTACTTTTTCCCTGCAGCTCTATACTGAGAACCTATACTGCCTCCCTCTGGATAGGCTAACGATGTCAAAATATCTACATAAAGCCAAAATCGGAAGAGGTCATCAACGAATGATGTAATTAAAAATAACAATTTATTCGGCAAAGGTATAGAAACAGGAAGTAGATCAGTGATTATTTAGGGATTGGAGAACTGGCAATAGGGGATTGACAGCCAAGAGGTACCGGGTTTCTTTTTGAGGTGACAAAAATGTTCTAATTTGATTATGGTGATGGTTGCACTACTTTGAGAATACAGTAAAAACAACTCAATTGTACAACTTAAATGGATGGATTGTATGGTATGCGAAATTCCAATAAAGCTGTTATCAAAAAAAAAAAAAAAAGAAGAACTTGTAATTCCTGTCCCTAAACCAGCAGGTGAAGTTTCCACAGTACAGGTAATACCCCCCAAACACTATGCTGGGTACGGGGGAAAATCTGAAACAATCTAAATAGTTAAAGTCTGCACCTATGGAAAAGAGGATAAAAATTAGGCTGAAAGAGAACACAGGAGATGAAAACACAATAATCCCAAAGCAGAGAGCAAAAACACCAACCCCAGAAAGGCAACAGGGCAACAGAATTTTACCCAGGAAAGAATCGAAGTATGTTAATTAACTGGCACTGATAAAATGTAAAGCTTGTATTTTGAAATATAATTAAAATGATAATAATATCTTAGAATATGGGCATGAAAATTCAGAATAAATACATTTGAATTAACAGATAAACTGACCGGGAAGTCAATAATAGACTTTCATTCAAAAGCAAAAAAAAAAAAAAAAAAATAGTTTCTGCATCTTTGGCCAAATTCTCTCATCTGAATCAGATCCACAGTGACAACTGCATAGCAGGCATCTCCTCCTGGATGTTACCCAGATGCCTCATTTCATCATAGTCAAAATGGAATTTCCCATCACATCACACTCCGCACTAACTTGCACTGCTGCCCTGACTTCTCCTATATTCCCAATGTCAGATTCTAACACCACCTGGCAATCTTCTTTGTTAGTACCCCTTCCCCCACCCTTAGTCTACCCACACTATCAAGTCATTAGGTGTATTCCCCCTGTCACTGCCTCATTTCTAGTCATTATCACCTCTGACCAGATGGCTAGAGTATCCTAACGGACTGCTCGGCTGTCAGTCTTGCCCAGTTCAAACCCACTCTCCATAAAGCCATTGGCTAGATTCCTATAAAATACAAATCCCCCTGCAACACTCCCTTGCTTAATATGCTTTAAGGACTTTCCCCCATTGCCACCAGGTTAAAATATGAAATACTTAGCAAGTCATACAAGATCCTCTATGATCTGGACCGCTCAGCTCTCCAGGAGCTTTTGTCTCCAAAAGATCAGGTTTTCTCTTGCCAATAGTCCTCTGCTGAGGAGAAAAATCTAACTGCCTTGCAGCAGGGCAGTGAAACATAAATCTGTAAATCCAAGCGATCATCCATTCTTAGCAGAAATGGCATGTATCATAGCATACTCTCAGAAATTAATCTTCATCTTCCATTGTGCTTCCAAACTATGCTTTATCAAAATGTACCCAAATTCACCTTAAACCAAATACAGAATAAACTTCTTCACCTTCATGAAATACTACCACGGCCCTGCATCCAGCTGTGTTGAGACAAAAAGCAAGTACAACCAGAGAACATGTCGTGTAAGCAGTTCTACATACACCCCTTGCACACAGAGCACATACTTGCCAGGGTCCTTATTCCATCGTTCTTACGCACACATGTCTACCACCACCGCCATGCCACCAGAACATTTATTTTATAATTGCAGGTGCTTTTCCACATTCATTTTCTTCAACAAATATCTTTCCATTTCCAAGTAAGTTTTCATTTTAACTGTCCACTCACACAAAAGGAGAGTCATTAATACAAAAACCCAAAGGAAAATTAAAATTCTTTTGCCTCAGAAATACTCAGCAAATGGTACTAAGTCTCTAAAAATCATCTACCTATATGGTGCCCAAAACAAAGCCACGGATTTTTTTTTTAACAAAGCGAAGAGAACGTTTTAAAATTAACAGCATGTAACAAAGGAGCAAGGGAGTGAAAAATCATGCGAACTACCATAATGTGTAACATCCAAAACATAAACAAATGTATGTGTTTATCTTTAGATAGATTTTAATAGGCTCTTAATAAATGCCCTCTTTAATATTTCTCATGAGACAAAATGGATTATTTTAGCAACATTAAATTAGTTTTGAGAAGCATTTATCATTCGTGTTATAATGTATTTTAGTCAGCAACCTTTCTTTCTTGATGCTGGTTGCCATAAGACAAGTAATCCTGTGCTTAGTTATTTTTATTCAGAAAGATTTTAAACATCTCTATGTACATGTATTTCTTCCACAATTTGAATATTCATTAAATATTGAGAAGAGTTTTTTGGCTATGTAAGAATATATCCCAGAATAAAATGTATTGGAAGACATTATTAAACTCTAAAACAGGTCTGTTTTAGACCTGCTAAAACAAGGCTCATTTCAAGCCTCCTTTGCTCTTTGTCTAAAACTGTTACCTTCTCGAGTGCATAGCCTGGGTATGTTTTGAGTTTAACATCATTATTACATAAATTGAGTATCTGTGAGCATTAATAGGTCAGGCTTATCATTGTTTAAGTCATAAAAAATAATATATTCTAGCACATACCCGCATTTAGAACCCTCTAAAAATGAGATGATAGCTAAATATTTTACCAATTAACATTTATGGTGAGCTCATAAGACTCCAGAGGGTAAGAGAAAAAAGACAAAAAAGAGCAGATTTATCTTTGATACCTGCCTGCTCACTCTCATTATCAACTCACAGGTGTATTATGCAATGAATCAATGAATAAGAAATAAGAAGTAATGTATAAGTAAACATAGATTTTTGTTAAATTAATCTTGAGAATTCAACCATAAAACACCCTAACAGTCTTTATGCATGGGAATAAATTATTAATAAGTCTATTCCAAAAGGGTCTTTCTTTAAAATTCATAACTTTTTAAGGATAATAATTTCAAACTTAAGAGAAAATTTGTAAGAATAATTCCAAGAAAGCTTGTGTACCCTTCAACCAGACCCACACACACATTTGGGAACATTCTGATGTTTCAAGGGAAAAGATTTCCTAAGAAAGGATTCAGAAAAGGTCATCATACTGAAGTTCATAATGGTGAAGTTTTAGGGTCCAAGGGCAGTGGTCTGTATTTATTTAGAATTTCCACGCAGAGCTCTGCGTAGGCAACAACATGGAATAATGCAATCTCTGGCCTTGAAGAACCATGTGATCAACTAGAGGAGGAGACAGGCATCAGATGACAGTGGATCACGAGTTCACAAGCATATCAGAAATAATAACTGTCAAAATGCTGTGAGAATGGCACAGCATAAAGAAGTAACCAGATGTAAAACTGTGGTAAACAAGGAGTCTTCTCCATTGAAGTAGGTTTAAAACCAAGTTCTAAGTGAGAAGGCCTGTGATGGGCAAGAGTAGGTTATTCTGCACAAAGAAAATGGGAAATTCAAGGGCACCGAAGCAGGTGTACTTGGGGGCAGAAAAAAGATTCAGATATGCTTCATTAGATTCCTCAAATATTTTTTTAAAGGAAAGATTTTGTGTTATCACATTTCATGTAGAAGAAAATGTGAGCCTCAGACTGCATTCACAATCATAGCTATCAAGCTAAAGACATAGAAGTAGCACCCTCAAGCCTAATATTCTTGGTTGTATACTAAGCCACAGAGCCTTTGCAGCTTTTATATTAAGTATTTACAATAAATGGAGAAAGAAATAACTTCCTGTTAAGAGGAAATGCCCTTATCATTCAGGCTTCAATAAGGCTAACTGTAATAGGGCTTAAAATGACCGAAATATATAATAGTTATGAGCCTGTAAGTCTAAATAAAAAACTATTACTCCCATAAAACAAGGTGTTTTTTCCCTCAATTATTAAGTAAAAGTACTTTACAGATCTTATTTCCAGAAACCAATTATTCATAGGGGAGCATGGATTTCATACCAAAATAAGGCGACAACCTCACCTTTGAACGGTAATAAATTTTGCATGTAGATGGATCAAAAGAGCACAGCAAAAATTAAAATACAAGGCGCAGTTTCCCGTGCACTTGCCTGCATCTGCTGTGTGAGTTCCCTGGCCAGGATGGTGTCCTGAAGAGCATTCTCCCGCTGAGAGGCATCCGCAAGCACATTAACTGTGGTTTCTGCTTCTTGTATCCACTTTAGGAAGTTCTCCAGATCCCTGCGAGAGGCCTGCACTGTCCTCAGCTCATCCTCCAAGGCACTCTGTCTGTCAGCAATGCTGCAAGGAACAACACGACAGGCACGTCTCCGTTACTTACAGTGTGACAGTCCACATCATGCACGCCCTAAAGAAAAATTAACAGATGGCCTCCAAGCAACCTTTATGTATTTAAGTACCTAATGTAACTGGGAGATTTGTTTATATGTGTGTCTTGAATAATCCTTAATGGAGGGGTAATGTGAATTTTGAGAAGAAGGAGAGGGAGAGAGATATAAACATTAACAAAATCACATTCATATCATAAAATAATTATAACATTTTACAGTTTGTAATTGTATGCTGTTATTCCCCATACATTTTATTTCAGTACCTTAGTATCATTCCTGACACTCAAAAGGCAATATCAATAAATATTCATACAAGTGACTAAATGAATTCTAGGAAGAAGTAAAATCTGAAGAAGTGTTTAAGATACAATCAAATAATTTAAAGGACTTACTTTATATATTTTAAACACTTCAGATCAATGCAAACTGGTTCTTCAAGCTGATATAATAATATTATATTTGGAAGACACTGGACAATCAAGTTTTTATAAAGCTTTCATTAAATCTACATCAAAATTAAAGCATATAACTACCCTGGAGTTGCATGATTTAACAGACACACACAACTGTAAATCCAACCTTTAAAATTTCATATACCTCAAAGCTCCATATAAAGAAAACAAACAACTTAATTTGCAAATGGGCACCAACAATTTCACTCCTAGGTATTTAATCCCAAGAGAACTAAAAACATATGTCCACACAAAAACTTATACAAAAATGTTTATAGCAGCATTATTTAGAAGAGCCAAACAGCAGAATCACCCCAAATATCCATCAAGTGGGAGGGGAATTACTAAACAAAATGTAGTATATTCACCCACGAAATATTGCTCAGCCATAAAAAGGAATGAAGTACTGATACATGCTCAGCATGGATGGACCTTGAAAACATTATGCCAAGTGAAAGAAACCAGACACAAAAGGCCACATATTGTGTGATTCCATTTATATGAACTACTTAAAAGAAGTAAATCCATAGAAGGAGAAAGTAGATTAGTTGCTGACTAGGACTGGAAGGTAGAGGGAAATGGGGACAGACTGCTAATGGGTGGTGGGTTTCTTTTCAGGGTGATAAACTGTTCTGAAATTAAGAGTGTGGTAATGGCTGCACAACAGAGAAAATATACTAAAAACCATTAAGTTGTATACTTTCAAAGGGTGAATTTCATGGTATATGAACTGTTATCACAATTTAAAAATCAACACATGTAATATGATCTTATTTACATATTTTTTCTATCTGCCCATCCACTCATCCATCCATTTATCATCATCCATCTGTCTTTCTATCTGTATATACAGATAGAGGGAGAAATGTCTGGAACACTAACCTAATATTAAAATAGTTCCAGGTGCTAGGATTTGATGTGGTTTACTTTCCTATTTGTACTTTTCTGCATTCTTTGAATTTATAATAAACAAGTATCTTTTTTACATATCAATAAACATTCCTTTTAAAAAATGGGTAAAAGATGTAAACAGACATATCATCATAGAAGATGTATGGATAGCAAGAAGCACATGAAAAGCTACTCAACATCAGTAACTATCAGAAAAATGTAAATCCAATCCACAATGAGATATCATTACATATTAGAATGGCTTTAAGAAAATGACCAAACCAAGTGCTGATAAGAATGTAAAGTAATTGCAACTCTCATACACTGCAGGTAGGAGTGTAAAATGGTATGGCCATATTGAAAAACAGTTTGGCAGTTTTTTATAAAGTTAACCATGCACTTAAGATACAAGCCAGCAATCCTATTCCTAAGTATTTACCCAAGAGAAATGAAAACATATGCCTACACAAAACCTGTATGCAAATGATCATAGCAGCTTTATTCATAATGGTCCAAAACTCATAATAACCCAAATGTCATCAGCTAGTAAATAGATAAACTGGGGTACATGCATACAATGGAATACTACTGAGCAATAAAAATCTAAAAACTAATGATGTATATACATCAACATGAATGGAACCTCAAATGCATTTTGCTAAGTGAAAGAAGCCAGACATAAAAGCTACATACTACGATCCCATTTATATGACATTCTGGAATGTCATCTTCAACTCAGCATTTACTTACTGAAAAACCGCCAACAGTGTTTGGCTGCCTACAGAACAAATTCAAATTGCTTCTGCTGGAACTCAGTGTCCTCCATAATCTATCACTAACTTACTTTTCCAGCTTTACGCCCCTAGTTATTTCCAATAGTTCAGATCAAAGTGGTATGTTCCTTTTTCTCTAGAATATTCTTAATACTATGCCCACATAATTTTATACCCACATAAAAAATGTCCTTTTGACAATCTTCACCTATCAAATTCCTTCCAATCCTTTAAGGGTTAAAGTTACCTCCTTCAGAACATCTCAGCCCAATTAGGTTTCCTTGTCCTGAGTTCATAAAAGGTCAAAACTCCTCTTCATTCAGAAATTCATCATATATATCCTGGAAAAGCCCTTAGATTGTGATCTTATTTCACCCTTAAATTTTACTTTATCTACATCATAGAGATTTCTTGTCTGTCTCCCTGTTCCATAAACTCACTATGGGCAGAAGCAGTCTTTTGTATCTCCATATTCCTCAGAGTCTTTTTATAGCATTATGATAGTTTTATAGAATAATGAAAATCTTTTTACAATATGCCTTTAAAATTACCTCCCAAACTCCACTTTTCAAGAAGCTACTGACAGAAGTCCTCTACAATACCTAGTTTGTAAATCCAGAAAGAAGACAATATAAGAAGCTTAAAAACAAGAAATCCAACAGGCTCTCATGCTAATGGTGAAAGGAGATCTCAGAAAAGAGAGCAATGCACCAAACTGGATCAGATGAGGGCTGTCTTCACCATTCCAGCTGTTATGTTTCTTGTTTTAATTTGACAAAATTAACAAAGGAGACACTCTGACAAAACAATAACTCAAAAGAGGACAAAAACAAACTCCATGAGATCCTAGGAGGAAAGTACAGAAAATCCCCAGGATAATGGCTGCGCAGCAGACCTGGAAAGCTGTCTCCAGAGCAAATGTCTACAAGAAAAAATATTAGAAGTGATAGACTGCTTAATGTGATTGACCTCGTCAATCACTGACAGGCTATTGGAAAATGTGGGAAGAATTAGCAATAGGTGCAAAGAAAACTAAGCGTATAAAAACAAGGCAATTATTAATTTCAGGTAAAATAAACAGAGAAGAAGCAAAATCATAGTAAACTTTAGTGCCTAGCTGTTAATGATGTTTAGACAGGCATAATAACGTCAACACTGAATATCTGCTTCTCTAAAAAGTCAATGATAAGATGGTACAGCCACTATGGAAAACAATATGGCAGTTCCTCAAAAACATAAAAATAGAACATGATCAAGCAAGGGGAAGAAAAAAGCTGCCGCTAGGGAGAGGGACTGTAGTGAGTAGTGAGAGTACCACTATACTCTATTATAAATCTTTCAGTATTTTAAATATTTTTGTAATCATATTCATATATTTAATTTTTTATATTTAGAAGTTATCCACCAGAATTTGGGTGGTTGGTGGTGATGGTGTTTTATCTTCCACCTAACCCTGCCCATATTTTCAATTATTAAAATATCAACTGAAGAAAATACTAAGAATAGCCAGGGCTTCCCTGGTGGCGCAGCGGTTGAGAGTCTGCCTGCCGATGCAGGGGACTTGGGTTCGTGCCCCGGTCCGGGAAGATCCCACATGCTGCAGAGCCGCTGGGCCCGTGAGTCATGGCCGCTGAGCCTGCGCGTCCGGAGCCTGTGCTCCGCAACGGGAGAGGCCACAACAGTGAGAGGCCCATGTACACCAAAAAAAAAAAAAAAAAAAAAAAAGAATACCCAAATAAAGATTGTGCCAAAAAAGTATAAGAATTAAAGGAGTATACAGGCACAATTAATCAGCCATGAACAGACGATTCTAACTTTAAGAACACTCATATACAATTTAGTACTTATAAAATTTAGTAAAGTAGACTATTCTTATTTTAAGAACACATATAAAATTTAGTAATTATAAAATTTAGCAAAGTCAAACACGTTCAGCTTACATAATCAATATCCTTTATTCTTAAGAATATTCACACGTACATAACAGGTTATGTGGCAAACAGCTAATGTAGAAACACATCATTATGAATTAGCTCTATTAAACCCTAAGAATGCCCAGACTAGGGAAAAGGATGCAAATGTCTAAGAACCTCATGGGTGAAGGCAGAGATTCCCTCTACTTGAGAGACACTTACAAACTTATCAAGCATGAAGGAAGGACCAGGCTAGCAGGGGAGGTGGAAAGCCTAAAGTGATGCTTCAGAGGAAAAGGGAGCTAAGAGAATCATGAGCGCTTGACCTTAGACAATGTTGGTTCCACTGGGTTGGGTAACACCAGCAGCATATTTTGGTGACCAGTGGAACATTCTGAATCCAGAAGCTAGGGCATTTATTGTAAAACTGTCAAATTATCTACTAGTCATCAGTGGGAAAAGAGATTCTCCTTCAAAAGTATTCACTTTGTAGGAAACTGCTAAAAAATAACTTTTAGACAATGGTTAAGAGATGTCTACTTTATTGGTTACTAAAGCAAAAGAATACAGGTTTTGGATCAAGGCAGACATGGCTCCTCCACTGACTAGCTGTGAAACCTGGGGCAGTTGCCCACCTCCTCACGCATCATTTTCATCATCCCTAAACTCCACTTGCCACACAAGGTTCTCCACAAGGTCTGAGTCTTGCTTACCTTTCCAAGTATCATCTCATCACTCCAAGCCTCATGCCACCTACAAAAACGAACCAATTACTAACCCTCAAAGTGGTCACTGTTTCCCATCCAGAGCTTAACTTTTTATTTCTTTTACTTTAAATATCCTTCCTAACCCCTCCATCCCCCCACTAAACTTTTCCCTTTCCACCTGGTTAATTTCTACTTACCCTACAGAACTTGGTGCAGATACTTTCCAAACCTATAGTATCTCATTCCATAGCATCCCATAATTTCTCTTATGGTGCCTATTAGCAGGCCATTACTGCTGTAACAACAAATCACCACAAACATAGTGGCTTATAACATTTTTCCCTAACCTTGTATATGAATTTGGTGAAATACTGGGAAAGTAATTTTATGTATAGGATGCAAATGGGCAATTTAATAATAAATGTCCTAGGGAATTTTTTAAAATTCACGAATATCTGGTGTCATAGTTTTTTTATCATGATGACAATCAACAACTAAAAATAATGAACATACTGAAAACTAAACTCTATTTACAGCAGTCCGAATTGTCTTCCTGTTATTATAATAAATATACATTTTAAAATGTATAACCATAGTATTTATACTTATAATCCGATTTTTGAAATTAATATAATTTCATATGAAATCTGTAACAGAATATAGCTAAAAGGTATCAGCTGTCCACATCATTCATTTTATTCTTTTTTTAAAAGGCTAGAGTATGGTATACTGGACACGACAAGACACTACAAGAATCTTTTATTTATTTTCAAGGAATTTCACATGATTTATCATAATACCATAAGGCAAAAAAATCACTAAAATTAGATGCTCAGAAGTATGTACACACACTTTATGACACAGGCTAATAAATTACTTCTAATGCCATTTATACACTGCTCTCAGAAGGAAACCACCTAATTTTACCACCTCTGCCATTTACTAGCTATATGCCTTGGGGTAACCACTTCAAATCTCCAATTTTCTTTTTCCATCCTTAAAATAAAGAGCTTGGACTAGTTGAGTAAAGGGCCCGTGTCAGAATCTCTAGGGGTCCTTTTAAAACTACAAATTCCATCATAGAGATTATAAAACCTACTGGAAGAGTTCCTCCATTCTCACTCCATCCGTAACTTCAAATTCAGCTTCATTAAGAATCACTGCATGTAGGCACTTCCCTCGTGGTCCAGTGGGTAAGACTCCGCACTCCCAATGCAGGGGGTCCAAGTTCAATCCCTGGCTGAGGAACTAGATCCTGCATCCATGCCGCAACTAAAGTCTGCATGCCGCAGCTAAGACGTACACATGCCACACTAAAGATCCTGCATGCCACAGGATTTTAAGTTCAGGAAATTATGGCTACTAGACAAAGGCAGAAAAGATTTTTTTTTTTTTAATCCTGTAAAACCCACAAATCATAAAGATAGGCTGAAATCCTAAAAGAACTTTTGAAGTTTAGAAGGATAATTTTAGCAAAAAAATTTTTTTACTTCAAACAGAAGTAGCAGACTATAGAATTCTTTAATGCAAGAAATGGTGCAGACTGAAAGTATAAATAACTTCTCATAAAAGATTTAAAGAATGTATCTGTGGCAGATTTATAATAGTTTATGTTAAAGGGGACTTGGATTTTTAAAATGTAAACTCAGCTTTTAAAGAGATTTCTGTTATAAAAGCAACTATGATAGGCTACAAAATAGCTTATAGTCATTTTGTAGCATTACAAAACATGGCCACCCATATAACTGAATTTTTAAAATGTTATTTTAAATGTTAAATAATGCTTCATTTTTAAGCTACAAGATATAATATTGTTTAATCAAATGTGCATGTGCTTATAATTGGTCAAAAGAGTGTCTGAACACAAGTAGATATGTCTTTTTTTTTAAGACATCAATGGAAAAGAGTGTCTTAGCAAACCCACAGATATGTGTTGCTAAATTTTGGTATACTTTAAAGGTGATGTTTACAGTTACATGAGATTTAAATATATTTACCTCTTCTAGAGTGGAAAATAGTAGCATCAGTAGTTTGAGTGGCATGTAAAAAACTTACAATGAAACAATTCTTTAAGTTTCCCATTGAGTACCTTCACAAGGTAATTTGTCCTTTGGTGTATAAAGTATCATTTAGCTAGGAAATATATTAAAGCACACTTTAATGCAGTGGATTTAATGAAGAATTAGTCACTGAAGATATCCCCAACCATCTATGGTACTTTGTGACCAGTCTCTGTTGCACAGAGATTGGGTCATCATCAGGCACTTAAAAATTCACTCCATGGAACTCAAGGAGACTGTTCTAAGCTGCTAATACCACACCACTTGGGAAGCTTAAGAGAGGTACCCGCAACCCCGCTATTCAAGACAGAACTATTCCTATGTGAGGATTTATCACACCACATCCTATTTCCCTTTTAACTAAGTCACTACCAGATATTTGGTCTTAGCCAACCATTACCAGACCATAACCCCAATACTGCTCCATACCTTTCCCAACCTACCCCCAAAACCCTTCTTCCATTAAGCCTGGAAACCTATTCTATGATTGGGAGATTCCTCAGATCGATCCTTTTACCCTGCCTTAAGTGAAATTGGTTTCCCTAGTGCCATCAATTTGTCTGCAGACTTCTAACGAAGTCTTTTTCTTTTTTCTCTCAGACCCTATATGCCTCGTGATGCACAACTGTTGGAATGAGGGTCCGCCTCCTTCGATTTGCTACTTCCAAGCCGCTGTTCTCCCACCTTCCAGGCAAAATCCTACTCCTTCAAAGCAGGAGACATTTTCCATTATGTTCATATACTGACCTCCAGGTCCATGGTAACTGCACATAGGCTGCTCACTGCCTCAACAGGTATGTGGAGTCTGAAATCCAACTCAAGATCTGCTTGCCAAGCCATAGGCTCCAGTGAGGGACTGCACCTCCCAGGGAAAGGGACACGATAGACACCATTATGCACTAGTGCATCCCGGTCTCCATTACCTTACAAATACCTTCCTCTCCCCTGCTCCCTCTCCGTCTGACTTTTCATCTGCATTCTTTCTACTTGCCTCCGAGTAGATACACATTGCTAAAGAACACCACAACAGGGCTATCTTTCCTTTACATTATTATAATAAATCACAAATAGGCACCCATCACTGCCCAGCACTAAAGTCCCCCTAGGAAGCTCTCTGTCCCACCCACCTAGATTCTACAACTGATCCTCTTTCTTCAAACTTCTCTCAGTCACACTTCCAGCCTCACTGAGAGCACACCTCATGGATCATAAAGAAAGCAGAAGTCATTGCACTGAGAATATGTCATCCTCCCACTACTAAGGCTCCAATCCACATGCATCTATACTCATCTTCTCACTGTCCTTCCTGTCATAATGGAAAAAGCATCCCAGCTCTAACCAAACTCAATTCTACAGATCTCACCTTATCAACAGAAGGACTTCTTTCCTCTTCCTTTGTCACCTCAGTCTGACATCACTCTACTAGATCATTCCCATGAGCATACACACATGCTTTATTCTCATGTCCCATTTTAAAGAAAAGTCATTCACCTCTCTTTAACCTTCACTGCTTTCCAGGTACTACCTAATCTCTCTGCCTCTGTTTACAACAAACTTCTCTGGTGATCTTTCCACAAATCATTTCTATTTCCCCAACTTGATCTCATTCTCTACTTTCTACCCCATTACTCCCTTGAAATTGCTCTTTTCAAAATCACCAGAATCTTCAAAATGTGGAATTCCAGGAATGGTGTTGTGTCATCTTTTTGAATTTCTCAGCCTAATTAAACACAATGGATCATTCCCTCTTAGAAATATTATCCTCTCTCCATTCCCTCTTAAAAATATTTTCTTCCCTATACTTTTGAACACCTGGATTTTGTTTCTACTTCATTCGAAGATTTTTCCGAGCCTTTTCTGTTCTCTTTTCCTTTTTTTGCTCCATCACCAAACCCTAGACTTTGTGGACTCAATCCATCTCCCTCTTCTCCATCTTTATTCTTTTCCCAGTGATCTCATCCAGTCCCACAGATTTAACCTCCACTGTAGATGCTAAGAACTCCCCAATTCCTATCTGAGCTCTGGAATGTTTGAGCTCCAGATTCACATATCCAATTATCTATTTGACCTATACACTTGGATATCTAATAGGCATCTCAAATGAGCACGTCAAAATCCAGTTCTTGAACTTTTTCTCCCAGAAACTCCCATAGCCTTTTCCAGTGAATGGTACTACCACTCATCCTTTCACAAAGTGCCATCTTAGATTGTTTCCACTCCCCCAAATTACATATCTAACCCATCAAACATCTTTTCTACTTCTGAAGTACATCTCAAAAGCCATGACCTTCTTTCCACCATTGCTGGTACACAATATCCCAGGATACCCACCATCTCTCACCTGGACCACAATAATCACTTCTTTACTGGCTGTCCCAATTATTCTCTTACACCCCTAAAATATATTCTCCTCATAAGACTAAGCAAGATTCGATTGAATATTATAAATTAGATAGTGTCATCCCTTGCTTACTGATTCCAATAGCTTTCCATTGTACTTAATATCCAAACCCTTTCCCATGTCTTACAAAGTTCCGCATGATGTTGCCTCTGCCTCCCTCTTCTACCACTTCTTAAGCCCCTTATTCATTTTATTTCAACCACATTCTATGCTGTTTCCCGCCTCATGACTTTTACCTTTGCTGCTGACCCTAGAATTTTTTTCAGATGGTTCTTCTTAACCTGAATCAGCTCAAATGCTGCCTTTTGCATTATGTTTTCTAAATTTAGCCAAGCTAAATAATTCCCTCTCTTAGGTAGCACCTCTTTAGTTTCTTTTGCCTCCAAAATCATCATCTATAATTATGTATTATTTTCTTTTTACTACCTGGATCTTCCTATGAAAGGTAAGCTTCCTGGGGAGTAGGCACAGAGCACTGTTTATGGCTGAAGCTTCAGGGCTGATCACAGAGCTTGACAACGATAAGGTTAAATAAATAAACATGTAATGAACTAACTCATGGGAAAAAAGAACAAATGAAAGCAAAGACAAAGGCTACAGGCACTGGTCCTTTAGGTTGTTTATTATGGAGTTAAATGCATTAAGAAAATAACTGCTTGCTTGAGCTTGTTATATACAAAATGAAAACATTAGTATTGTTAGGTATGTACCACAAAGACATTATTGGTAAATTTTTTTCAAAGGCAATAAAACAGTAATTGAAATATTAAAACAATATAACAAAAAAGGAAAATAAAGAAGAGTATAATTTTTACACTTTTCTTCTTTACCAGTTTCCTTCCCAGCTCAGAAGGGAAAACTAAAAACGAAATGCTAGCAATGAAAAGAAAAGAAACAGGTTGGAAAATAAAGGTAACATTCAGGGAAAGAAGTAAGCTTCGGAGAGGATAAATCAAATTGACTGACCCAAATCTCATACCAGCATACAGGCTCAAAGGATATGGCTACCAGTACTTTTCACCTAAGCTCATTAATTTGGGAGTGACAGCTGCTACAACACTCATTTTAAGAGTGCAAAGGATGGGCCAGGTTGATGTCAGGCCATAGGACACAATCCCCATATGAGTATCTCCACTGACCACAGTTCAAAGAAACTGGCCAAATCAAACAATGGATAAATGCTGAAAAAGAACATTTCATTTTTATTAGTCAGTTGGGACAATAAACAATCACTGCTGAAAAAGTAATAACAGAAATAATGAAAGTTTCAAAATATACAATAAAAATAACTGGGAAAGCAATCAAAGGCAAATTCAAATTTTTGGAATGTAATGTTTTCAAAATAATCAAGGGCTTCACAAATTCAGTCTTTAGTATACACAATATTTATATAACCCCTTGTAAACTCTGTGCATTCCACATGTCCAGCAGGACGTTATTAACAAGTTAATGAACATTAATTAGAAAGACAGTGTCATTTCTAAAGAAGAAAGTTCCTTCACTAGATAAATCTGTATTTGTGGCTGTCACATGAAATAAACTTTAAAAAATACTACACCCTTTCTTTCCACGACGGTTACACTTCTGCCTAGGCAGAAAACACTTAAATGCAATGTAAATTCAGCAACTGTGATGATTTTACTAACTGCTATGGTCTGAATGTATCTGTCCTCCTCAAATTCCTATGTTGAAATCTTAATGCCCAATGCGATGGTATTAGGAGGTCGGTTGGCCTTTGGGAGATGATTAGGTCTTGAGGGCAAAGCCACCATGAATGAGGTTAATGACCTTATAAAAGAGGCCTGAGAAAGCTCTCATATCCCTTCTGCCACATAGGGAAAGGAGAAGTCTGCTACCGGGAAGAGGGTCTTCACCCGACCATGCTGGCACCCTGATCTTGGACTTCCAGCCTCCCGAAATTTGAGAAGTACATTTCTGTAGTTTCTAAGCCACCCAGTCTGTGGAGTTTGTTACAGAAGACTGAACAGACTAAGACACTAACAAGAAAATTGTATTTTCTAAAAGTTTCATCTGGTAATAAACATTTAGAATATATATACCGCACTCAGTAAATCAGATAACCAATTATTTTCTCATTAATGTAAATCGAGACTATTCAAAATGACTACAGACAAACAACTGACGATGACTAAACCTTCCGCTAATTTAACCATAGACAGTACTGTACAACAGACCAAAGGGCAACGGATTTATAAGGAACACATAATATGACAGAGCAGATGATAATAATTTGGGGTAAACTTTTGTTGAGCACATACCATGTATGAGGAACCTTTATACCTAATTCTTGACCCTAACAATAATCTTACCCATTAGATATGTGCTCTGCTTTACAACCAAGAAATTGAGATTCAGTGAGTTGAAATAACTTGGTCAAAGTTCACACAGATGGTAAGTGAATAAGCCAGGATGTTAATCAAGGATTGCCAGATACCAGAGCCAGTGTGCTTTTCGTCCTGCCTGTATAAACCGAGAAATGCCTTAAAGTAGGCAGCAAAAGATGGCTTCCGGGGGATGGAGGGCAAAGAGAAAAATACATAATAATTAATGATCTATAGGATATTCTTTATAACATAAAGTTATATTGTCTCGTTTCCTTCATAATGTTTCAGCATAAATAACTATGTGTGTATATGTATGTGTGCAAGTATGTGTGTATGTGTACATACATACACATATACATGAACATATGCACTCCAGGGTTAAAATAACATTTCAGACCCACATGAGGCATCTACACTCTGAAAGTTACTATAAGCCCATTTCAATTATCGTTATCTCAATTTGCACTACAAAATTTGTTAACTGGCATTAAGAAATGTAAGAAAAAAATTTCACCAGCAAAAAGAATAGTGGTCAAGATATGTCAATTAGTTTAAAATGTTAGAGACAGACCTGTTGTTTACAGAACCCAAAATATCGGGAGCTAGTTATGTTTAAGAATTAATCATTTTTTGTACATTAGAAAACTATTATTATGAATGTATCTAAACGACATGTTAGCCCCAACTACGCCCTGAGGGAGCAAACACATTAATATTTCTGCAGCTCGGAACAAGGCTATTCACACTACGCGGGATAAATAGACCATAATAAATAGCCTCGCGTCAATTCAAAGCTTTCTGTTATCAGTGAGTATTGGATTGCGGGTGGTAGATAAGGGAACGTGAATAGCCAAATGACTTAGTCCCATTGCAATTCAGACAAAACATTTCCTTTGAATGCTGATATTAAATTTCATATATTATACCGCAATAATAGTGTTCCATGTGCAATATAATAACCCTTCACCCCCCCAGAATTTGGCTGACTACAATGTACATTCAGAACACAGCTGGGAGATGAGAGAAAAGCCATGGTGTAAAGGTGCTCCAGGGCCAGCCACTACAGCAGGCACAATGGCCATGTACTAGAGAGAGTTACATTTATTCGTAGCAGAGGCCCCCATATCTTTAATCAGATCTGGTTTCTAAACTCAACACAGATAAGAACCAGTAAGTAGAATCACAAAGATCTGAGAGGTGGGTACTCAGAACCATCATCAGCAATAGCTGAAGTTCTGACAGCAAAGAAGAAAAATAAAGCGATTTTTTAAGAAAGATAAAAGCCCAACTGCAAAGTCAAAAAAGGCTTGGATTCCAATCTCAGCTCTGCCTGTATGAGCTCTGTGATCTCGGGTATTCCTTAACTTCTCTCTACTTCAGTTTGTTCATCGATATAATGTTGATGAAAATTCTGCCTATCTCCTATGGGTATTCAGAGGATTAAATAAAATAATGCAAGTGAAGAGCTTAGCACAGAGCCCAACAATTAGGAGATGCCCAATAAAATTTATACGCTAAAAATGAAGCACAAAATCTCACAAAGCATAGCAGCCTGAAAAAATTCACCACCAATTCTTCAGAGCGTGGAGAGCATTGTCAAAATTTAATAAAGAAAAATATCACCTTGGTTCTGCCTTGTACCTTGGAACGTGTCATTTAACTTGTCTGAGGGAGTATTAGAGTAAGCATTCTCGATGGAAGAAAGTATGGTTCTTGGTGGTGCGAGGTGGCGGAGGGGAGTGGGAAAGATCTACTCTTTTTACGTATAAAGCATAAATATAAAGTACAGAAACAGATACACAGGATACCCACGGTATTAAAATGTCCTGTGGGCAAGTATCTGAAAAGGCTCCTTAGGCGGGGTGGATAATGTAAAAAAGGTTGAGAAACACTTGTTTAAATGAACTGTAAGGTCAGGTACAGCTCTTATAGTTCCTTAATTCTCTCTTCATAACAATAATGCCAAGAATTCAAAGAATGTTTAATATAGGTTCATGTACTTTGCTAAAGAAGGCAAGGAAAGATTTGTATATTTCAGGAAGATCTTCAATTAAACAGTTAGAAATTGTAAATAAAATTGTGTTTAAAAGATAAAATCCTAGCAATACATAGAAAACCCAGCTATCACTATGATGGGATCCCGTGAGCCACAGTTTTGTTGTATTTTCTCTGCTTTATAGATAATAACATACCTAAACCATATCTAAATATTAACATGTTTACTTATGTCCCCTAAAACGCAGAAAGAAAATAGAATAAAGACAATGACTTGTAACTACCATAAAACTGGAACACTGTGGTTGTCTTAGCTATGATAAATGAAAGATCACCCTGGAATATAATTCATCTTTAATTGCCTCTTCCATCTAATCTAACCACTGCTGTAGGCTGTCTTAAAATATTTACAAAGTAAAAGCAAAAAAAGAACTGGAATTGCTAAATAAAGCTGGCCACACATTCCTAAGTGATCAATTTTTCTGGTATTGTTTACAATAAAAACAAAGTCGTAATTCTTACAGTAGACGGAATTTGTGGAAACACATAGATAAAGTATGCTTAAGGACGATCTCTCTTAATGTTAAGGCTGGGTTTTTTAACTGAGATATAATTGACATACAACACTGTATTAGCCTTAGGTGTACAACAATGATTTGATATATGTATATATTGCAAAATGATTAGCACAGTAAATTTAGTTAACATCCATCACTAAACATGGTTACACATTTTTCTTGTGATAACTTTTAAGATTTAGTGACTTTCAAATACACAATACAGTACTGTTAACTATAATCACCATGCTGTATCTTACATCCCCAGAAATTATCTTGTAACTAGAAATTTGTACTTTAAAGCTGTTTTTAATTCCTCCTCTTCCCTGCCTTAGTTTTGGGATTCTTACTATATCCAAATTACCTGTTACAACAAGAGAAAAGCAGTTGTACTAAAATGCTAGAAAGACCAATATTATAACTATATTCTGCTTTAAACACTTTGAAGTTTTGTATTTGCTATCCTTGTCTTTATATTCTCCAGAATCCTAGGGATATGCAGCAACACATTCATGTTCACATACTGACTCATAATTCTTTTGAGTTTCCCCAAATGTACATTAGAGAATCTAACTAAAAATGACATTCTAAAAATGTACAAAATACCTCCATATCAAACCATTACTACATGCTTGTGCATACTTTATTACCAGTAATATATATCATAAAGTGTTCTGATATTATCCATTTTATTCACTGCAAAATAAATGTGGTTTTGATATCAAGTTAGCTTTCAGGCAGTTGCATCTGAATATTCAAGATGTGTGAAACCATAATTTCATTCAGACACAGGTATTCACGGTACTATGCAGGAAGCAAACAGCGTCTTACTGATGATGAATATAAATATGCAGTCTTAAAGGATGCTAACCATTGTTTAAAAGTGCCTCAAAGTCTAGATGCTCAAGTGACAGAAAAATTTCTCTTATAAACACGTATGCTATTTTAGACTGTTCCAAATATACTGACGAGATAAAGTAATGAAAAGAAAAGATAATAAGTTAGTTGAAGCCCAACATATACTTAGTATACTTCAGGAGACTAGTGGGGATCCATGTGTTCTCAGCCAAAACCGAGGATGACCTGACCAAATAGCATACTGTTTTAATTACCGTTAGGGATAATATTACCCTGATGCCTCTGTAATACCTAAGTGTTCCTTACCATCAGAGTACTACAAAATGTACTCAAGAGGCATAAGAAAATCAGAACACATAAAATGATCACGGGCAAGGTTTAGACTCATTCAAAGAAAAATTCCATTGCAGAAACTCAAGTACCTAATGTATAAATATACACTCTGTACTAAGTGTGATAATACTAACTCAGTACAGCATAAAAATTTAAAAATAATAATAAAATATGTGACCTGTTCCACACGCTTCCATGAGAAAGCCAAAGCAATCAAATTCTCAACTTGGGCTTCCCTGGTGGTACAGTGGTTGAGAGTCCGCCTGCCGATGAAGGGGACACGGGTTCGTGCCCCAGTCCGGGAAGATCCCACATGCCGCGGAGCGGCTGGGCCCGTGAGCCATGGCCGCTGGGCCTGCGCGTCCGGAGCCTGTGCTCCGCAACGGGAGAGGCCACAATAGTGAGAGGCCCGCATACCGCAAAAAAAAAAAAAAAAATTATCAACTTGACAATATACATACATACAGCTGCCAGGGCCTTAGCGTTACCTTTGTTTTAGATTGATCCATGATGTTTTTAAGTACTCCGTGGTTTCTTTCACATTCCTCGTGTCATCACTGCCATATTCCTCCAGCAGTTTCTGCAGGACATTATCGAATGCCATTACGATACCAGCACCAGGAGCCAGTTCTTGAAGCAACATCTAAGGTGTAATTTCAGATTTAATTGTTAGACCGGATCACTCAATAACAAGTATGACCAAAACACTGGTCCTTCCAGTAGGTTTTAATATGTTTTAGACACAGATATCAAAAGAAGGAATCAAATTATAAAACAAACTCTTGCATGTAAGCTCAAACAAAAATAATTCTGGAAGTGAAAAGTGATCAGGTACATAGCAGATAACATTAAAAGATTACTGTCTTTTCTCCTTTGATATGTTTTACTTCCTCAAACCAGTTGTCTTCTTTCATTCCTACTGCTATATCTGATCCTTACAGGAACATGTATCTTATAGAAATGAGCTTACTATAGAGTTAGTTCCTCTATATGTGCTTGAGATATGGAAAGGGCAACAACATGGAAGTCTTCTTGTCCCTGGATCACTGTGTATCACTGTTTACAAAGTTAACTGCTTGGCTGGATCCAGTAGCTAAGCAAGGTTTACTGAGAGTTGCTTGAATAAACTAAATTGATGCTGCATGTCCATAGGCATTGGTTCCTTGATAAATTTTTTTCCACCTCTGAGAGCTCTTGTATCAAGATACTCCCCATGAAATCTAAATGACCAATGAATGTTCTTAAAATGATTTTTGTAGCGACTAGCAGAAAAATCCACCCTAAAGTTCTAGAATAGAACTACACTGCTGATTAGAATATTCCTTTTTGAATTATGGTTTTCTCCAGGTATATGCCCAGTAGTGGGATTGCTGGGTCATATGGTAGCTCTATTTTTAGTTTTTTTTTTTTTTTTTTTTTGCGATACGCGGGCCTCTCACTGTTGTGGCCTCTCCCGTTGCGGAGCACAGGCTCCGGTCACACAGGCTCAGCGGCCATGGCTCACGGGCCCAGCCGCTCTGCGGCATGTGGGATCTTCCCGGACCGGGACACGAACCCGCGTCCCCTGCATCGGCAGGCGGACTCTCAACCACTGCGCCACCGGGGAAGCCCCTATTTTTAGTTTTTTAAGGAACCTCCATACTGTTCTCCATAGTGGTTGTATCAATTTACATTCCCACCAACAGTGCAGGAGGGTTCCCTTTTCACCACACCCTGTCCAGCATTTATTGTTTCTAGATTTTTTGATAATGGCCATTCTGACCCGTGTGAGGTGATACCTCAGATGAATGGATAAAGAAAATGTGGCACATATATACAATGGAATATTACTCAGCCATAGAAAGAAATGAAATTGAGTTATTTGTAGTGAGGTGGATGGACCTAGAGTCTGTCATACAGAGTGAAGTAAGTCAGAAAGAGAGAAACAAATACCGTATGCTAATGCATACATATGAAATCTAAAAAAAAAAAAAAATGGTACAGGGCCTCCCTGGTGGCGCAGTGGTTAAGATTCCGCCTGCCAGTGCAGGAGACATGGGTTCGAGCCCTGGTCCGGGAAGATCCCACATGCCACGGAGCAACTAAGCCGGTGCACCACAACTACTGAGCCTGCGCTCTAGAGCCCTTGAGCCACAACTACTGAAGCCCGTGCACCTAGAGCCCTTGCTCTGCAACAAGAGAAGCCACCGCAATGAGAAGCCCACGCACCGCAACGAAGAGTAGCCCCCGCTCACCACAACTAGAGAAAGCACGCGCACAGCAACGAAGACCCAGTGCAGCCCAAAGTCATTTTTAAGAAATGGTACTGATGAACCTAGTGGCAGGGCAGGAATAAAGATGTAGACATAGAGAATGGACTTGAGGACACGGAGGGGCAGGGTGAAGCTGGGGTGAAGTGAGAGTAGCATCGACATGTATACACTACCAAGTGTAAAATAGATAGCTAGTGGGAAGCAGCTGCTTAGCACAGGGAGATCAGCTCCGTGCTTTGTGACCACCTAGAGGGGTGGGATAGGGAGGGTGTGAGGGAGGCTCAAGAGGGAGGGGATATGGGGATATATGTATGCATATGGCTGATTCACTTTGTTATACAACAGAAACTAACACAGTATGGCGAAGCAATTATACTCCAATTAGGATGTATTAAAAAAAAAGAAAAGAATATTCTGAATATGATGATTGAAACACTGATATCACTTTTAACTGTATTCCTCTGGTTAAGTGTCCGGGAGCTTTGCTGATTATTACTTTTGAGTCTTTTGGTGAAGACAATTCAGCAGATAGCATAAACACAGAGAATGACCCAGGAAACCAGGATACCTGGCCACTTGCTTTTTAAGTTGTAACCATGGAAAGCCTACATGTCTGAAGAATAAAAACATACTCTCATGTCTGAGATTTTTCCCATATATCCTTTATTATATTCTTCACAAGCGTACACTTTCATTTAGGCTACCTGAAGGGTAAATAAATGTTACACCAAAGTATCACCTAACAGCCATAACCTCCAACTCAAGAATATTTTCTATGACTGTAGAGATTTAAAATAGCACTTTAAAAATACCACAAGTGTTCAATATCATCAACTCTATAATCCAACTAATCACAAAAAAGGTACCTGCTATGATGATATTGATAAAAGGTACTAGAAGAAACTAAACTTACTTAATACTTGATTTGTTCACTACAGTAGCCCTCAAATGAAAGTCTCAGGAGATTTCATAAATAAAAAAATACCTTCAGGGTAGATATGGAAGGGAACAAAAGGAGGGTTCCTGGGATCCTGAAAATGTTTTCTTTCTAGATGCTGGTTCATGGGTAAGTTCCATTTGCAAAGAGTCAGTGAGCTATAAATCTAGGATACACGTACATTTCTATTTGTTATGCCTCCAGAAATTTTTCAAAAACTTTCCTGGTCAAATTCTTTATATAAATTTCAGTGTACATTCTAAGCACTTGGGAAAACATTATGACAAGGGTCCTAAAAATTACAGTTAGCAACAGAACAAAAAAAAGTACATCCCACAAACTGATAATGCCAGAAAGTATCTAATGAGTCTTACTTGATTATCAGAAATTTGTTTGATAAGTGGATCCCTTCGAGCTTGTTGAAGGATATAGAGGCGAGCCTCATACTTTCTCATGAGCTCCTCCGTCTCTTCCCTGTGGTCATCCCACTGAAGGCTGTCAATAATCATGTCCTCCAGCTGCTGCTGTCTTAACTCCACACCATGCTGGGTGCTATCCCACTGGTTCTTGACCTTTTCCACTGGAGGAGGTATTATATATATTTTTTAAAATCCCAGAAAGTAACTAACAGGAAAGGGAAAAAATACCTGATACCAAATTCATCACAAATAAGGTTATATATAGAAAAGAGAAAGGAGGCAAAATGGTACATACATTTTAAAGGAATTTTATTATGTCTGCCACACTGTATGACTGATATATTTCTGAAACCATCCTTGAAGAAAAAATCTTGAATTAAACTATTTTAAATGCATTAAAATATCTCACAATAAAGATACTGACTATTATAAACTGACAAACTAAAAATTATAAAGAAAATAAATTCCTACCTAATTTATATTTACAGAACCTGGTTTGAAGAAGGCAGATTTTAACAGTACATTATGATAGAACTTTATGACCAAAGATATAGTCATTTGTCATCCTCTAAGGAAGTACTGATTTTAAAAGAAAATAAAATACTTAAGAATACTTTTCACATTTGTTTTACTGTAGCATGAAACCTCTCTAAAAGGAAGTGTTTTTATATATTCAAGAGAAGTGCTAAAAGTAAATTAGATTCAACTTCTAGGTACCCAGCAGTTTTTTATTATAAAAAAATCCATATTGGCTCTTTTCCTCTCTCTTTTTTATTGTTTCTATTTCTCTTTCTTTCATTCTCTGTTTCTGTCTCTTTCTCTTTTCCTTTTCTCTCCCCTACTTTCTTTCCTCTTGTATTTTTTTTTTTTTTTTTTTGCGGTACGCGGGCCTCTCACTGTTGTGGAGCACAGGCTCCGGGCGCGCAGGCTCAGCCGCTCCGCGGCACGTGGGATCCTCCCAGACCGGGGCACGAACCCGTGTCCCCTGCATCAGCAGGCAGACTGTCAACCACTGCGCCACCAGGGAAGCCCTCCTCTTGTATTTTTAACATGTGTCAAGGAAAAAGAAATCTAAGGAAACTTAAACTTTTGATTAATTACTTCAGGGGCAATTCATGATTTGAACTGAAGTACTAGTAAGCAATAACTTTAAATATCTTCAACAACCCATTCGTAATAAGTAGGTAGAAAGTTAGAAATAAATTTCTAGAAGATGCCTTGTATGCCAGAAAGACTGAAGGGCTATAGTTAAGTACCAGGCCAAGAAGAACTTAACTAAAAAATAACATTGCAGGGCTTCCCTGGTGGCGCAGTGGTTGAGAGTCCGCCTTCCGATGCACGGGACGCAGGTTCGTGCCCCGGTCTGGGAGGATCCCACATGCCGCGGACCGGTTGGGCCCGTGAGCCGTGGCCGCTGAGCCTGCGCGTCCAGAGCTTGTGCTCCGCAACAGGAGAGGCCACAGCAGTGAGAGGCCCACGTACCGCAAAAACAGAAAAACAAAAAAAAAATTTGCAGCTAGGTCATCACAAGACCTTTCGGTAAAATTCTTCAAACAATACTGGGTTATAGTAAACCATAAGAGCTATCAGTTTAAGACTGTTCAGAAAAATGTAAATTATACTTATGTATAATAATTCTAAAAAATTGTTCAGTGAGATTATTTTATGCTGTCTTATCCAACAGTTTAAATAAATTGCTTACGTTTTAACTTAGGGAGAGGGAAAATTTATTGTAATGGTTTACTTGTCAGTTACAAAGTTACATAAAGTACTATAACTAATAGAATCCTTTAATACTGAACAAATAAAACTAAAGATATCAATGACAGCAAGTATCAGAGGTTTATCATAAAAGATAAGCAAATTATCCTATTCATTGGAAATAAGTGCAAAAAGCAAGTTACTATTGGTAGTACCCTCTGGCTGAGGGTGGTTTTTCATATAATGAATAATGATATGGACCATGGAGCCTCTATACCAGAAAAAATTGAGAGAAGAAAAAAGAGGGAGTTAAATTGAAAAAGGAAGATATTCGGGAGAAAAAAACCTTAAAGCAAACTTTGGACAGAGAGGAGGGGTGGAGGAAAAAACAAAAGATGGTAGAAAAAGCAAAGTGGAGAAGACTTGGTAAATAGTTTGGTGTCACCAAAGCTGAGAAGCTCCTTTGCCATGTGATGGGAAACAGGGTCACTCCAAAGTTCGATAGGCAGAAGCAATCCACCAGTTAATAAAAAAATAAAAATAAAATAAAAATTAAAAAAACGGGGGAAAGAAAGAAAATGGCTTACTTAGTAAAAATAAACCAATACTGTGACACACTAAAAGTTCTCTGCTAACTCATCTCTTATAATAACCTTGTTGCTGCAATACTTATTTTGAAATCAAAACAGTTTTTATAGGGGGAATAGTTGACTTTCCTTCAGAAATATTAGACTAGGTAATAAAATACCTTCCAGTTTATATTCTGCCACAAATAAATATTTATTAAGGAACTAATTGGTACTGGGCCCTGGGAGAGGCCTCAGGGCCAAAAAGGGGTATTTACAGTCTATGGAGGGGAGAGAGAATTAACTGTGAGATCTACAACGAAATTATGGGGGAAAAGGTCACAGCAGGAACTAAAGACAGAAAATATAGTTCACCAGAGACTAAAAGAGGGTGGGAGAGACTTCACAAAGGAGGTGACATTTTAGCTGCTGAGTAGAATTTCACCTGGGGAGAGGCCAAGAAGAAAAAAATGTGAATAAAGGTAAGGAGGTTAAGAAATGTCAGGGCATTTTAAACAATATATACAATACAGAACAGTTACAGACAGTGCTGAGAGCTAAAGAGAGAAAGGGAGTGATGAAAGCAGACAGTGATTGCCCCTATGTGACATTCTTGAGAATTTTGACTTTGTTTGGTATGTCATACAGATTTAACGGATGCTTTTAAGCAAGAAAGCAAATTTGAAACAGGGAACTTTGTTGTTGCTGTTTTGTATTTACTTTTTGTTTTGTTTTACTCTGTATTTAACTAAAGTATTCCCAACTTCGTGCCAGGCACACAGGTGTATAGTAACTGCTCAATAAATATTTTTGGAATGACTTTTGAGAAGATGAGTTAAGAGACACAATAAGATTTGGTTTCAGTGAATATAACAGAAGAATGGATTTGCATTCCTATGGGTTTCTCTAACTTTTGTATTTTTTGGTTCCTTTAAAAGAAACTCTAACTTAAAAGAAAAAAGCTTCAATGTATCAGTAATTACTTAAAAGTAATGATATTAATACTTTAAGGAATTCATAAGGGAATTATGACAATGTTCACAAAAAATAAAAAACAAGGGAAAGCTATTTTATTAATAGAGCATCAAATAACAAATTATCAAATAATATTAATTTCTGGTTGAATAATCTTCAAAAATGTATGTGTGTGTGTGTGTGTATGTGTTACCATTTTCAGGGAAAGTGAAAGATGATATATAACTTTTTTAAAAACCTACATTTTTCTGTGATTGCTGTTCTCACATCTGAACTGGAAGCTTTATTTTTCAAATTCTGTGCCAATGTAAAAACATAATCAAGCTGAGGATGGCGCTGTTCTAAGTCAGCCTTTGTGATCTGTTAAGACAAAATGATTGTTAAAATAGATTAATAAGCCATATGATAAAATAGTAACAAAGCAAAATTGGTGTGTTGACATCAAACTTGTTGTTTTCCTCCTATAAGAGATAGTGATGCATCAGTGATGTAGTGGAGAAAGTGCAGGAATTGAAGTCAGAGGTCCTAGGTTCAAGTCTCAGCTCTCCCACTTATCACCTGGATCACCAGGCAAGGCACTTTACCTCTCTGTGTTTTTATTTTCACAAAAAGAAATAATAAAATGCTTGCAGTTCAGCTATATCAACTCTGAGGAAACTAAACGAAGAAAATCTCTTTGAAAACTAAAAAGTGCTTTCAAAACATCAGTAGTGATTTCTGCAGCTGATGCTTTGCATATCTGTCCTACATCAGATATGAATATAAATTAATGGCAACTACAGGGATGGAGGTAAAGTATTAGAAAAATCCTAATTGGAATAACTGCAAATTAAATAATCTTAGACATGAAAAACTGCTGCTCTAGAAAGTTTGTGTCTCTTAGTACTAATAAATATGGGAGAAAAGTTAGCAATATCAGAAAAATGGTGTTTTAGGTATAGAACTAATAGCCTTAAAGATTAGAAAACACAATTTCCAAAGATTCTCTCCCAGCTCTTCCTCTGTGAATTCACTAATTTTTCAGATTTCAATTATTCCTACAGTGTCAAATATTATCTCTAAATGGCTTATTCACAACTTCTAATCCTGAATCGCAAAGAGACAGTTCAATGAATGCTGATCATTTCCTTCTAAGCGGCAAAAGGGCCTCTCAACACAACATATTTGAAACTAAATCAATCAAACCCTCATCCACATTCCATTTCTTCTGTTCCTGATTTCTGCTAATTGCAATAGCATCATCTCAGCCCCTCAGCAAAGGCTCTTCTCCTTGCTTTAAGCATCTCTTGCACAATTCCCAGTCTTCTTACTCAAGCAGAGCATTGTTATCATCAGTCTCCAGCCACAATTTAAAAAAGAAAAGGGAAAAACAAGATGCTTGGCAACTGCTTACAGACTAAACGTCCAAAGAGCTTTGCGTGGTCTACAAGCTCCTTCACAATGTGAACTTGAGCTGCCTTTGCTCTCTTACTCCCTAATACACCTCTTTCCTGCACAATTCTTGACCCAATATCCTTCATGCTCCGCACCTCATGTCTTTATTCACCCTGGTCCCTATACCAGGAATGCCATTTATTTTGTCTCTGAATGTCAAAATCCCATGTAGTCTGCCTTCGTTCACTGTGGATGTAATCCCTTTCCTCGTTCTGGCTCCCCCTTACAGGTGGCGTGTACCTGTCCCGGAGCTTTTATTAGACTGTGCCTGGCCACACATGTTTTTAATATGGGAATAAAACTGATACCTACCTCACAAGATTATTAAAGTGAATGAAATAACACATGTAAAATACTCAGAAAAATACCTAGCATACATTAAGCACTTAATAAGTGTTTAGCAAGAGCTGTTATTATTTCATGGTTCATTCCCATTTCAATATCCCTAGACAGCACACAGCCCAGTACCAAAAACACACTGAATGTGGAAAACAGAACTTCACAAATTGATAGTAGATGGCATATGTATAGAAATAAAACTATAGTCAGGAGATTCTCACTTAATGATGTCAGCAATTAAACAAATAAGCTCATTATGAAATATAAGTTGAAAAGGTGCTTCAACAAATTATTCTCCATGACACTAGGCATTAAATGTAACACCAGTTTACATTTACAGTGATGTGGCTGGATTTATGATACCAGTTTTAGATCATAAAAATACAGTGACTCTACAGCTCACATTGTTAAACCTGTTCTTACGAAAACAGCACAAATGCAAGAAAAGCTTTACTCATCAGAGCTAGCCCAGGATGGCTGTTTGACAGGTCAAGAATTTTTTAAAGCTCATTCTCCCAGAGTTTAAGATAAACAAAAGTGATCCAAACAGATCTTGGTGTTTCCATGACAAGCCTTTACACTAGGTACCTACTTTCATTCGGGAGATTGTCTTATTGATCTCTTCTACATCCCCGACAGTGACAATGTTGGACTTCAGCATCTGGTCGATCAACACCAGCCAGTCGGCCAGTTCTGTTATCGTTTTATCCAGATCAGCAGGAACTGAAATTTCTGAAGTACGAGGAGACTGAACAGGAATATCTGATGCAGATGATGCTAGCACCACCTTTTGGACACCGGGATGAGCTGAAATAAAAAACGTAGCAAAGTATCAATAACACAGCAGGATAATCTGACTGTGGTGATGTAATGGTGACATGTATGTGTATCTATGTAAAATTTAGCTTAAGGAAAACAATTGAAACAGGTTTTTATTTTGTTTTTTTATTTTTTATTTTTTTTGCGGTACGTGGGCCTCTCACCGCTGCGGCCTCTCCCGTTGTGGAGCACAGGCTCCGGACACGCAGGCCCAGCGGCCATGGCTCACGGGCCCAGCCGCTCCGCGGCACGCGGGATCCTCCCGGACCGGGGCACAAACCCGTGTCCCCTGCATCGGCAGGCGGACTCTCGACCACTGCGCCACCAGGGAAGCCCACTTTTTATTTTTTAATACTGAAATGGCAATGGCATTTCCTGAATTATCTGTATGTTTTTGGTTGCCATAATGGCAATTAAACACACAGTCTCACCATATTCTAGGGCAGCAATAACTCAAAAGTAACTAATGTTGATATCAAGAGAAAATAAAAACTACATCAACCATGAGAAAATTAGGAGCGTTATTTTATTTTGTCAAGATGTTTTTGCTTTAATTGTAAAGCCATCTTATTTGTAATTTTCTGTTCTTTTTCACTTCCCTTTACAACATGAGCATTTGTCTCTTTTAATAAACATCACTGTGAATACCTATGTAATAATCTATGTATACAGTCTCTAACTTTTAGTTACCTCTTCCTACAGCTGGATTCTTAGACTACTCCTGAACTTTTTTACTTTAAAAAAGAGCTTTCATATATGGTCAACTAATATTTGACAAGAATATACAATGGAGAAAAGATAGTCTTTTCAGTAAATGGTGCTAAGATAATTGAACATTCACACATGAAACAGTAAATTTGGACCCATGTCTTACACCACTCGCAAAAAACTAACTCAAAATGGATTAAAGACTTAAATGTAATACCTGAAACCATGAAACTCCTAGAGGAAAACAGAAATAAAGCTCCTTGACCTGGGTCATGGTGTTGACTCTTTGAATACGCAACAAAATCAAAACTGAACAAGTGGGACTGCATCAAACTAAAAAGCTGCTACACAGCAAAAGAAGCCATCAACACAACAAAGTGAAAAGACAACCTACACAGAATGGGAAAAAAAATATGTGTAAACCGTATATCTGATAAGGGGTTAGTATTGAAATGTATACATATAATTCAGACATAAGAAATGAGAAAATCCTATCATTTTAGACACCATGGATGGATCTTGAAGGCATTATGCTAAGTAAAGTAAGTCAGACAGAGAAAGACAAATACACACGATCTCATATATGGTATCTAAAAAGAAAAAAAATTCATAGGAAAAGAGATCAATCAGACCTGTGGTTACCAGAGGTGAAGGGTGGGGGGAGAGGAAATTGGAGAAAGGTGGTCAAAAGGTACGAACTTCCAGTTACAAGATAAACAAGTACCAAGGATGTAATGTACAACATGAAGTCTATAGTTAACACTGCTGTATGATATATAGGACAGTTGTTGAGAGTAAATCCTATGAGTTCTCATCAGAAGGAGAATTTTTTTCCTTTTTTCTTTTTTTAACTTTATCTATATGAGAAGATGATCCATTTATGGTAATCACTTCACAGTACATGTAAATCAAACCATCATGCTGTATGCCTTAAACTTATACAGTGATGTATGTCAATTATTTCTCAATAAAACTGGAAAAAAACTGGGTGTAAAGAAGCATAGAACTTAACACAGGTGCAGCTATAGCCATCTGTCAAGGATATTTAAATTCTTATCACAACACTGCATCAGAGAACATAAAGAATAATATTAAGGAAATTGAACAAAAGTGTTTTTGCTCTTAGGCTTTGCCTACTTATCATCGTCTAAATGAGGTCTCTTGATATTCTTTTTAAAATTTCAATATCCTCTCAGCACACCTGATTTCCTCATGTGCTCCACGGCCAACCTCAGTGGTACAGTCTCTCTTACACTTCTCTATTTTTCTTCCAATATAGCATGTATTTCACTTATTTATTACGTGTATTTACTGATGAATCCCTGACACCTAGAACTACACCTGGCACATAGTAGGTGCTCCATAAATATTTGAATTAAAAAAAAAACTTGCAAAAAAAAAAAACAACAACAAAAACCAGAAAAAAAAAGAACTTGCAAGAAGTATCTTTTTGTGTATCCTTTACAGTTCTGATTGCCACCTTAGTAGAAATTTCCCAAAACAGAATTACTAGGTTAAAAAATACGTAAAAATTTAATGTATCTACTACTGATTGCCAAATTGTTTTCCTTAAAAGTTGGAAATTTAGACTTCCAGCAGTGTGTGGAACTTATGAACATCCTGCATCCACACAAAATTCTATCTCTGCGGACAAACACACATCTTTCACCATTGCTTCATTTCACGTCCTTTTGGTTACCAGTGAGGATAAATATTCTTCATGTTTGGTAATCAAATATGGTATAATTTATAACTGTATGTGTTCTTTATCTGCTTCCTTATCAATTTGGATGAACTCCTTATGCAAGAAAGATAAACCCCGTCACATTGCTGAAAACAATCTTTCTATTTTAGGATTTAATTTGTTTTCTTTCTATCATATAGATGTTAACAAAGTTCAGTTGAGCAAATCCATATATCTGGCTTGGGGGACTGAACTTACTCTTGTCTTCTCCAAAGGTTTGATATTTATTTCCTCTATATTTTTTGCTTGTATGTTTTTGTCTTATTTTGAACGGTGGGAGACTGGTAATTGTTTTTCTTTAGTTTTTATACAAGAGGTGGTTGAATTAATTATTAGATCTATCTAGACCCACTTTAGCATAAGGTATATTAAATGAGGCTTAAATAATTTTCTTAAAAATGTAGTCAATCTGTAAATTCAGCACAATATAAAAAAAAAATCCCAACAGGTTTGTGTGTAACTTAACCAAATTATACATTCAAATTTTGATTTTAAAATTAACATAGGAAAGAAAAGGGCCAAGAACAGTCAAAACATTTTATTTTTGATAGAGGGTCATGCCTTACCAGATATTTAGTTGTATTACTCAGCTAATGATGAATGATTAACCTCGTGTGTTACAGATCCCGACATTCAAACAGACCACTAGAAGAGAACAGCCACAGTGCATAGGTGGCAGAGAAGCCTGACCTTGGCAGAGACTACATTATAGATCAATGAGGAGGAATTTACTGGTCAATATATGATGCTGGGAAAAGTGGTGACCCATGGCTGCAGCGGGAAGATGATGGGACAGATTTTGACCTCACAGGCACCTTAGGAAAATTAATTTTCAGTGGAATTAAGGACCTGCATATGAAAACTAAAATTGTAAAATATAGAAGAATATCTTTACATCTTCAGAATAATAGAGGATTTCTAAAATAAATCACAAAAAGGAAAGCTATTAATAGATCATTAATGTTTAAGAATTCTGAAAATAGTACCACAAATAAAAATTTTAAAAGCCACAGTTTAAGGGAGAAGGTATTTGCAATGCACATTCCAGACAAGGAATTAGTAACAAAAGTAGTTTTTTCAAACTCAAAAAAAACATCAACCGGGCTTCCCGGGTGGCGCAGTGGCTGAGTCCGCCTGCCGATGCAGGGGACACGGGTTCGTGCCCCGGTCCAGGAAGATCTCACATGCCGCAGAGCGGCTGGGCCCGTGAGCTACGGCCGCTGAGCCTGCGCATCCGGAGCCTGTGCTCCGCAACGGGAGAGGCCACAACAGTGAGAGGCCCGCATACCACAAAAAAATAGAAGACCCAACACAGCCAAAAATAAAATAAATTAAAAAAAAGCAGTTTCTTCAAAAAAAAAAAAAATCAACCAACAATCCACAGAAGAGGAAATAAGAAAGACAATAAACATATTTTTAAAAGGCTCAAGCACACAGGTAATTGAGGAAACGCAAATTAAAATGAAGTGTCCTATCTCCACAGGTCACAGGTTCCAAATGTGATGTCTGGGGAGCTCTGGGTCCCTAGAGACCCTTCCAAGGGGTGTGGATGCCACAACTACGATCGTCATCATAATAAGTTATCTGCCTCTTCCTGCTCATTCCTTCTCAAATGTAGAGTGGCGTTTTACTCAAGGCTACATGACGTATGATATCACAATAGAGCGAATGAAGAAGCAGATACAAGAATCCAGGTGTCTTCTCTTATGGCAGAAATTTAAAGATTTTCAAAAATGTAATGTCTTATCACTTTTCTAATTTTTTTTGTTTTGGGAAATATACTTTCTTATGTTAATATCTTATGAAATATATTTTATTAACAGCATGTTTTTTATTATTGTTATTTTAACAACTTAACAAACAACTTTTGAAATTTCTCGGTTTTACTTTCTAATTAGGTAAATATTGATAGACATAACTCACACAAACAAAAGGTCTTTGGGGGTAATCAATAATTTTAAAAAGCATACAGCGGTCCTGGGAATAAAATGTTGGAGCGCTGTAAACAACGTAGAACAATGAGAAGCCTCACATTCAGCTGGTGGAAGGGTAACCTGGAACAACTAGTCTAGGCAGCAGCTAGCAAAGTAAAGTTGCCCGTATTCACCACGATCACCCCAGTGATTCACCACCACATACCCTAGAGAATAGCTCATGCATCATTCTGCCCGATCCTCACTGTCACTTTTTGTGCTTCTAAAAAATTGAAAACAACCTAAATATTCATTCACTGTTTCATCAAATATCTATTAAGAACTTATAATGTGCAAGGCACTTGACTAGATGCTACAGGTATGGGAATGTGTAAGACAAAGGCCTTGACCTCGCAGAGTTTGCATTCTGGTGGGGGTGAATGGATATACGCCACGAAGTAAAACCAATGCAAGAAGTTGGAGAGAAACAGGATGTATCTTGGAGAGAGACGGGATGTATCTGACATAGGGTGGTCAGGTCAGGAAAGGCCCATCTAAAAAGGGAATATTTGAGAAGAGAACGAACGAAGTGAGTGTGTGAAACATGCAATATCTGAGGGAAGGACATTTGGGTAAGAAAGAAAGAAGAAACAGCAAGCACAAAGACCATAAATGGAAATGTTTTTGGCATGTTAGAAACAGCAAGAAGACCAGTGTGTTTGAGGCAGAATGAACAAAGGAAAAAGTGATAAGAAATGGGATTACAGAGACAGGTAGCAGACAGATCATACATGGTCTTCTGGACCATGGTAAGATTGGAGAACTCACCTATGTATGATGGAAGTGATTAAAAGATTGAAATCAAAGGAGTGACATCAAACCTGTTTCTAAAGCATCACTTAGCTGCTATCAGAAGAACAGATTATCGAGGAGTGGTAAGATAAGAACAGAATCAGGACAGTGAGTTAGGAGAATTGTTCACTTCAAAATGTCCCCAGAAAACTATTTTCCAGTGTCCTCACCTTGCCTCTTCCCTTGCCTCCAGCAGCATCTGGTTCTACTCTGGTCCCAGGAAAGGCTAAAAGTCTCACCTCCCATGAGAGGGAATGCCTTGCACACACTGGGCAGTGAAATATGTCTTGTGTTTAGAGAAGATGTTCTTTTCAAATGATTGAAAGCAGAATAAGAAATCACAACTGCATTGTGTTTTAAATAAGTTTTTCTAATTCACATACAATGCTTGTAATCATAAAATTTTGTTATGTACAAAAAATTTTGTAAAGAAATAAACTGTATCTTACCAGCAATTCTTGTCTGAGCAACAGAACAGGGTTCCTGGATGTGTTCCTTCAGCGCACTAGGCACTTCTCTGCATATCTAGAGCATCAGGCCAAACAGAAAGAGAAGGATAGTATATAAATAAAGACGATTATATATTCTGAAGAGGAAGCGTTCTTCTAAATGATAATGCCGCCGCTTTCCACCCCCTCAGTGCCTAAGCTTCTGTGTCCACTTTCACTAGCCACTATCCACTGCAGTCTTGCTTGACCCCCAGCTCCACCAGCATCAAGAATGTCATCCAGTCCTTAACTGCCTTGCCCCTTTGCAACATTTAATGCTGCCACTCCCTCTCCCTTGAATTTTGTTAGTATTCTACAATCTTGATTTTACTCCCACCTCTCTGACTGATCTAAGTGTCCTTCCCCAGCTCATTTTCCTCTGCCCATCCACCAAATACCAACATTCTACAGGGTAGGATTTTTGGTCTTCTAACCCTCGATACTGGCCTCTCTCCCTGGGTCCTGGTTTCTAATGGTTTCACTTATCACGCGGAGTTTTAAGAGGCTGAAGACTTCTCAAAACGTATCTTCAGTCCAGCTTTCCCTGTCAACTGTACATTCAGACGTGTCCAAGTATGGATTCATCACCTGCCTCCTTGACACTCTCTTCACAAAGTTGTCTAATGACTCTAACTATTTTTCCAGATCAGTTACCCTGATCTGGATGGTGGGCTTTGCTCAGAGGAGTTACGTGATGTCCTGATGTCCTAAGCATATCCATCCTTGGGTTCGCTCCATCCATCTCTGTGGTGCAGCTATAGTGATCTTTCAAAATGTAACTTGTTTAAAACCCATCAACAGTTTCCCACTGCTTTCAAGGTGGTGAAATAGCTTTAAGACAGAACTTGAATTCCTTGTGATGCATGGTGAGGCCCCCAGGTCTCTGCAAGCATCTCTTGTCCTTCCAATTCATACTGAGCTACTTCCAGGACCCAGATTCACTCTCTGTCCCCTCTAGACCCTTTCACTTACTGCTTCTTTTCCCTGCAATGCCTTTTCCTCCATTCTCCATCTGACCAATACTCATTCATCTTTTATCATCTTAGCTTGGATATAATCTCCACAAACTTTTCCAGGGTTATCACCCAAAGCCAGGTAGGTGCCCTACCTTTATGTCCCCACGGATACCTCTTTGTTATAATTGTTTATCTACTTGTCTCACCCACAATAAGCTCTTTGGGTTAGAAGCATTTTCATGCTTTACTGTATTCCTAGTTCTTAAAATGGTGCCTGGCATAAAATGAGAGTCTGGTAGAAACCTAATAAGCGAATGAATAAAAGCATGAATGAATGAAATATCTCAGATTAGTATTTCTTAAAATGTATTTGTTGAAATTCTCTACAGAGTAAGCATTGCTTCGTCTTAGACATTCGTAATTCACATAATTAGTGTAAAATCTATGTGAAGTCCTGTGATAAAGGAAGGTTTGGCTCTGTCTAACATCGTGCTCCCAAAGTGACCACCATACCCTATTCTACACAATACCCATTGACATCCTCTGTGTTAAATAAATACATGTGCTCTGATTGAATATGCACACGCTGAGTCTGGCATGTTTGACACAGGGCCAACAAGTCTGGAAAGCAGCACAGGGAGAGAGAGTAGCAGATGAAGTCAGAGAGATAACAGGAAGCCAGAACATGATGAACCTAATAAGTCACAGTGAGGACTTTGGCCTTTACTCTGAATGTGATGGATACCATTAGCAGGCTTTGTTCAGGGGAGTTACTTAAACTGAGTTATGGGGGGGTTTGGGGTTTTTTTTTTCCTGTAGTACGCGGGCCTCTCACTATTGTGGCCTCTCCCGTTGCGGAGCACAGGTTCCAGACGCGCAGGCCCAGCAGCCAAGGCTCACAGGCCCAGCCGCTCCACGGCACATGGGATCTTCCCGGACCAGGGCACGAACCTGCGTCCCCTGCATCAGCAGGCGGACTCCCAACCACTGTGCCACCAGGGAAGCCCCTGAGTTATGCGGCTGCTTTCTTGAGAAGAGACTGACAAAGGGAAAAGGAGGAAACAGGAAGAGTAGTGAAGTGGCCATTGTAGGAATCATACAACAAGAGATGACGGTGGCTTGAGACAACTTAGTGGCCACGGGGTAGTGAGAAATGGTCAAATTTATGAAGTTTCACAAACCTAAGAAAAGCCGAAAGAATTGCCCAAGGAACACCCATGTGCCACTCAATATGTACAATTGTTAAAATTTTGCTGTATTTGCCTTATCATGTATCTAGTCATCTAGCCATCCATTCAAACCATCCATCAAAGAGACAGGTATTTTGAAGGAGAAGCTGATGATAGTGACTCCAAGGTTTACGTGTTTGTTTGTTTTTAATTGAGATATAATTCACATGTCATAAGACTGAGTCCAGGGTTTTTGGCATAAAACACAATAAGGATGTAATTACCAGTAACTGAGGTGGGAGAAGTATACTAAGGCACAGGAGGGAGGTGGAGATCAGGAGTTTGACTTTGTATGTTAGTCTGAGATACCTATTAGACACTGAAGTGAAGATGCCGAACAGGCAGCTGTGATGAAGTCTAGATAATGAGAGAGTCCAGGCCAGAGATACAGATGTGTGAGTCATCAGTAACAGTAACTCATCAAGACGGTAATTCTCAAGCAGAGAGGCTAGATCAATAAAGCACCTAAATCATTAGATATAGAATGAGTGCTATCATTTTAAAAGGATAGAGAGGTAGGAAAATGACTGATATGGGACCTATCCAAACCAGGGCAGAAACATATCCATTCAATGCCCCAGACAGACCTCACACTCTGTTATGGTATGTACCCAAGCCAAAATATACAGAAATCTATTACTTTATCTACCTCTGTTTCAACTGCAAAAAAAGTAACAGTATGAGAGAAAGGACTTTATCTTAGTCATATTTGTAGCCACATACCATTACATCCCACGTGGAACCTAGTAAATACGTGTTGAATGAATAAAACCATTAAAAATAAATCTACGTATGTGAAAAGTCACATGCAACAGCACAAAGTTATTTTAATGCTTTCATTTTCAGAGTATAATTATTAGCACTCTACTGCCTAATTCTAATATATACTCATTATTTAATATAGTATATAATGTATAAATCTCCTAGGCCAAAAAAATTCCATGTAAAATAAGTATTCTTTGAGAACATATGCTTCCATCCATGACAGATGAAAAAAATATAATTATCAATATTAGTAAGCATTAATAAAATGTGCCCATATTTGGGTATACTTAAAGGTAAAACAGTTGCCTGGTTCCACTTCTTTAACAACAAAATCAATAAACATGAGGAAGGTGTCGCAGTAATTCTTAACACACACCTTATTCCATGTCGAATTTACAGTTCTCAAGCTTTCTGAAATTTTTTCTCTTTCATGTAAACTCAGACTTTTATCTGAAAGCAGTTCTAATTCAGTTCTGTTCAGCCATTTGAGTTTTTCAGCTTGATCATCCATCTCCTGGATTAAGTCCTGAAGGAGTCAGAAGAGGGGTATGGTTAAAAGGTTGTCATACCAGGAAAAGATCAAGAACTGTATTAGGAATCTCTTTGGGAAATACAGCAAGTTCCCTACACATGAACCTTCAAGTTGCGAACTTTCAAAGATGCGAACATGCGTGCCAGCCCCTGTGTGCCAGCTGTTGTACTGGACTACTGTACTTTTCAAGGTACTGGACTGTAAAGATTAAAAGTGTTTTCTTGGGCTTCCCTGGTGGCGCAGTGGTTGAGCGTCTGTCTGCCGATGCAGGGGACGCGGGTTCGTGCCCCAGTCCGGGAAGATCCCACATGCCACGGAGCGGCTGGGCCCGTGAGCCATGGCCACTGGGCCTGCGCATCCGGAGCCTGTGCTCCGCGACGGGAGAGGCCACAGCAGTGAGAGGCCTGCGTACCACAAAAAAAAAAAAAAAAAAAAAAAAAAGTGTTTTCTTTATTTTTTGTGTTTGTTTTTTATGTACATATTATCCGTGTGAAAAGTATTATAAACCTATTTCAGTACAATATTATATAGCTAATTGTGTTAGTTGGGTACCTAGGCTAACTTTGTTGGACTTACAAACAAATTGGACTTACAAATGAGCTCTCGGAACAGAACTCCTTCGTATGTCAGCAACTTATTGTACTCCTATAAATGTGGACCTTTAATTTCTTAAATGGAAATAAACTTCTAAGAAGCCTGAACTTATCTTAACAAACTGTAACTAATTTGGGAATGACCTCCCACCTTCAGTGTGCATTGTGTGTACATGAACTACTACCCCTGACCCCCTGTCTCTTAACAGGGTCATATTATATCATATTTACATCGACAATTTAACATTCTGTTCTTTGCTAATAAAATTATATCTATTCTAATGAAAGGCCAAAAACCCCAGAAACAACAGGAGCATTTTATGCATGCATCTCTATCGTATCTCTACCTACCCTAATATACTGTCCCATCCCCTGTGACTGCCCCCAAATTGTTTACAAAAGGCATATTCCAAGAAAACTACTGAAATTTTTAGATAAGACAGGAGCAAGTTTGTTAGATATTTGTCACATTTTGAAAAGAAAACTTAATAATTGTTTGCCATGTATTTTTCATCAGTATTAAAAGTTTCTTTCCCATAATACCTCAGTCATACTCCTTTAGAAAAAATCTCTTATCAGATTAGTGGGTATCCTTTTAGGTATACTTTGTTGCACACAGATGTGTGTATCCACACTCACACACAATTTTTTTTGTTTAGTAAAAATGTGAGCACATTATGCTTATTGTTCTACTACAAGTACTTTAATTCTTAGCACAAAAATATAAAATTTGTGGATATAAAAATGTATGGATATTTGGGTATATGAACATATCTATATACTTTTATGTATTTTTATATGTTGTATACCTATACAACTATATACAATTCTTGTTGGTTGCAGATCAACAAAGAAAATTTGATTAATACAACCGTGACGCTAAGTCCATAGTAAGCTGCAGTGAGTTACTCTCAACTCACTTTGAGTCTTCTTGTAGGACTCAGTTTTATAGATAGTAATCAGTAATTATCTTCTAAGTCCCAAAGCAAAAACCTATACTTCCCAGCATTATTATATTCTAAAATGATGACGTCTGTTTAAAATATTCCAAAAACCTTTGGTCCAATACTGAGACCACATGACTTATTACTTTTATGTGTGTGAAGCCTTACCACTGCAAGAATAAAATGACAGCTGCTCTTTAAAATTAAAATTAAAAAAAAAAAAAGATATTCCTCTTTAAAGTTCACCACATTTACCACAAAGGACAAAGTTTCTTCCCCTTTTCTTCTTCAGTCATGCAGTATCTTATTTGCAGTGAAAATATTCATGCATCAAAAAGCACTGGCAAATATAGAGACAAATAAACCACTTACCGTTAATTCTTGCAGGTTTTCTTCCAGCTCAGTGGTTGATCTTTTTTGCACAGCATTCTCGGCCTTTGTTAACCAACAGATAATCTCATCTAGTCTTTTTCTATAATCCATCACCTGCTTACTTTCTCCTTTTAACCTAAAAGATTATATTATTGAAAAATACTGTGAAAAAATATCCAGTTAACTAGAACATTATATATTTGCATTAGATATTCTGACTAAATATGTCATACACACAAAATAATTATTATAATATGTATTAATTATTTTAATATGTATTCGTAAATGAGTGTTAATAGTAATACATATGTTCCGCAATACCAAAGATTATTTGCAAACATAAGAATAAGATTTCTTCCTTCATTAAATTAAAAAACATTAAAACTAAATAATGTTGTCTTCTCTCATAGTGAAAACCTATATAGAAATTTAATACAAAGGACTTATTTTAAGCTAGATACCACTGTACAACATAATGGAGGTTTTAAAAAGAAAACATGAAAAATGTCTTTATCTAAAATAATTAAGGAAAAATACATAATTCTTTATGAGTACTCCATGGATATAGAAAAGTATCATTATATGACATATTACTCACGTTAGGCTGCAACTATTACTCTACTTTATTCATAGGAAAGAAAGAACAAAGCAAGATACTGAGAATGGGAAATTTTTACAAATTTTCTTTTCTTTTACAAGAAAGACAAGAAAAAACAGAAATTTGATTAGCTCATTAAAATAAGTATTATATTTGAATAAAGCACCAAGTTCTAAAAGAAAATCTAGAAAAAACAAAGTCAAAGTTTTAAAGGCTATAAGGAAACAAATAGTCATATGAATATAAAAAAAACTGCCTCAATTACATCTTTTTAATGTTATAAGAATAACATTTATAATTATATAAACCATCTGTCAAAAGATGAGAATATGACTAGAACTCATATGACAAACAAGATTATGTATTTTTAAGAAAGAGTTTGAAAGCTATTTAGAGCTTGGTGGTGGTATCATTTTTATAGCTGCTGCTATTAGCTGCTGGTTTAAAAATAGAAAGCAATTTTTTAAATGAATTACATTATGTCATCCCTAATAAGAATTTACATTTTTTATGGCTATGACTTTTTCTTTTTAATCACAAATAAACTATTTTAATGTTTAAAAAACTGATAAGGGAAAGGGGGGAGGAATAAATTAGGAGTTTGGGATTAACATATACACAATACTACATACAAAATAGATAACCAAGAAGGACCTATTGTATAGCACAGGGAACTATGCTCAATATTTTGTAATAACCTATAAGGGAAAAGAATCTATCGATAAAAAAGAATATATATAAACTGAATCACTTTATGGCACACCTGAGACTCACACAATACAACATTATAAATAAACTATTCTTCAATTAAAAAAAAATTAATGACAATCACTACAAAATCACAAGTTTTCATTTTTAAGTATCCATCAGGAGAGAACACTGCTTCAAGATTTAAAAAAATAAATAAATAAAGCAATAGTACAAATTGTTTAGACTACCAGTACCAAAACAGGTAATTTACCCTCTGTATGGAAGAGTCTTTAAATAACAACTTTGGAAACAACTCAAATACTACTATAGACCTTGTGTTTCAAAAAAAAAAAGTTGTAATTTAAATTTCCAATGTTTCATAATCATGACTAATTTAGTATTTTGAAAATATATCTATGAAGAAAACTAACATTACCAAGTAATTTCAATAAGACGTATTTGAGTCACACAAAATTTTCATCTGCAAACTAGCTAAATATAATCTACATTTTAAATGTTATCACTAAGTAAAAACAAGTTATAGATTCACGTTCAAACAGTAGGTAACAATTGCTCATTAAGGAATAACACCATAAGTTGCTGAACTGTGTAAATATTTAATGACTGGCACTCAAAACAAAAATAAATTGAGCTGTTTCTCAATGACTGATAACAGTACACATAATAAGCCCATAAAATTGCAAGGTGGCCCCAATTTGAGATAAATTACAACCTGAAGTAAAGTTAAACATGAATTTATGAAAACAAATATTGTTTTAGTTAAAATACAAGATGGGGCTTCCCTGGTGGCGCAGTGGTTGAGAGTCCGCCTGCTGATGCAGGGGACGCGGGTTCGTGCCCCGGTCCGGGAGGATCCCACATGCCGCGGAGCGGCTGGGCCTGTGAGCCATGGCCACTGAGCCTGTGCTCCGCAACGGGAGAGGCCACAGCAGTGAGAGGCCCGCATACCGCAAAAAAAAAAAAAAAAAAAAAAAAAAATACAAGATGCTGGAGAAGAGATTCATTATTCTTTTCTCTTCCAAAAATTGAGCAAAACATGTATTAGCTTCACCTTGTTAGTCCCAGGAGCAATAATTACCACATTCCACAGAGAGCCATTTGAAATTGATTAGAGGAATTCCTGCAGTTATTGTTAATGCTATGCCAGCAGGTACATCTTTTTCCTTAAGACCTGAGAGATAGATCATTTTCAAGCTAGAAGGACTCTCCCTGCCGACTCACTACCATGGCACATAAATCGTATGGGACCTCAGCTTCCAATCCTGCCCCTGGTCCCCTGAAGCCTCCTCACCACCCAACCTTCACAGATTTCTTACCTGGCCAGACTATCTAATGCCTCCCACCTTGTCTGTTCTGTGCCTTTTCCCTACAAGACCATCCGTAAGGGGAATTTATGGAAATTTGCTGTAAATGCTTCAAAACCAGCTTCAGGATCCCTCCCCTGCGATGCCTCAATTCCACAATCCATCACCCCTGTGTCTGTGACAACACTCTATCTTCTTAATAATGTGTCATTTAATCACATCAGATCATTTTTTCCTTTAAACATTTTCTTTATCTTAGTCTCTCTGAGTTCCTTAGTCGTTCGTGTTTACTACGAATAGTCAGAGAATAATACTTTTTACAAACACCGTCTCCTTTAGTCTTCATGACACTCCTCTAAGAAGATATCCTAGTTTTCATTCACAGGGGAGGAAACTTGGCCAGTGAACTCTGAGGTCTTCCCAAGTTTTACAGGCGTAGTATTTAAGAGCATAAGTTAGCACTGTCACTAATTTTCTGTGAGACCCTAGACAAGTTACTTAACCTCTCCTCTCTGAGCCTCAGTTTCCAAAGCTGTACAATGGGTCTAAACAGTCCCCTCAGAGAGTAGTTGTGACGATTAAATGAGGCCAAACCCTGTCTCTTCCACATGGCAACCTCTCAACCAAGACACACAAACTATGATTTGACTCCTACCAAAACACACAAAATAACAGATGATGTTATTTTATAAAAAGCAGCCATAAGCCAAATATTCACAAAGTTCAGTATTTTATGTCATACTATATACTTGATAAAGTAGTAGATTAGCCTTTAACATAACAATAGCTTATCACTAAATTACCACCATTTTCTCTTAAACCTTTAAAACTGGAGACTAGAACTGGAACAAAAATTACGGGTTGTCTATATACTCCCGAAAAATTAATATAGTGAGCCCCTACTTTCAAAATCTGTCTTAAATGGCGCATACTAAATAAATATGCCACCTTTTTTAACAGAGTTAAAATTAGCAGGAAAAAAATTACCTGGGACTTTTTAACCCGAAACTATCATTAACCCGCTCCCCCCAAAAAAGGCCATTAATGAGATGAAATGTATTAAGTAGGAACCATCCATTAAAAATTGTCTCAAAACATAACTTCAAATAACTGTACAGTAATATATAAAATAATATGTGTAATGTTGAGTATTATATTCACTGGTAATCAAACGTGTTTGTAATCAGAAGACACCCTAATAAAATCTGGGGCATTGTAACATAATCTGACATAAAAACGCACAACGATACATTATATTTATTATGGCACATAAATGAGGAACTGTACTATGTGCTCAGCACTGACATATAAGGTGTAGGACACCCTTACACAACAAGAACTACCGAGTGAGAGGGATTACTCATGAAGACCCGGAGGCCTAGTCAGGAAACGAGTGAGGGAGAGGCCTGACCCTGAATCCAGATCTTCAGACTGGGAGTCAAGAGTGTTCCTCCACCTACTTCAAGTTTCTGCCACATAGTCGCCATGTCATAATAAACAGGAAAAAGAGAAATAAAGGGTTTTTTTGACATGCATGATATCTGAGTAGAAAAGTAAGACTACAGACAGCCTAAAGACACAGAAAGAGACAACGTCCTAAATATACAGAACATGGACATTGGAGGTCTTAAATGTCAATAAAACTCCTATTGTATTAACATCAGACAATAAAAGAACCTGGAACTCATTGGGTCGTATCTCAAAAGGCTCTGCCCAAATACCTTCCCCCCATGCCCTCGAATTATCATGGCTAAATCACCTTGGCCGCCGATCCTTCACTTCTGCAGCGATCGCACCCCAGCGTTGGTTTAAACCTGCCAGCTTGTCCTTCAAGAAGCTTCCATCTGTTGGGGAGAGTTTCTGTACAATCCCATCCCCAGTTCTGTTTAGTGCTGCAAAACTGGACTGGTGGCTGCCGATGCCCTCCTCGAGCTCCTGTGACAGAGAACAACTCAAGATTAACTCCACTTCTAAACTAAACTGTTCTGAGGTAATGAATCCACCCAGGAACCATCGGTGTGGTGTCAATTTAAGTGTTAGAGAAACAAAGCCCTGGAAGGATATTTTACGTATATGAAAAAGGCATTTTTAACACTTCAATTACATTTCATTGAACACATTAAATGAAATCTATTTTGAAATCTAACCCACTCTCATGAACGTCATCAGGCAAGATAGAGTGGAAGAGGACAGCCTAATAACATAAATCCCTGCTGTTTACATTGACGCATAAGCGTCAATCATGTTTGATTGAAGTGAATTGCCTATCTCCTATACACGTGCTGGAAAGTGTCTCTTAAAAAAATTTTAAACCCTCTACCCCTATATACCATTACGTCCTACCATATATAAGTAACCCTCAATGTGCATTTTACTGAGACATTGCTTCACTGGTCTGTAAATTTTTAAGCAACGGATTAAGAAAGGATATTTTAAAGTCAAATTTAAGCACTTCTCTGTAACTCTAAAAATAAGAAAAAATGCATTAACATATTTATGAGAAAAATAAAAGCATTTTCTAACTCCTCAGAAGCCTTCTACATAAAATATATTTTAAAAATTTTATAAAAGAGAAAATATTTTCAACAATGGTAAATTGAAATGTTGCTTGCTTTCAACCATTATTTTTAACAACCCATTATTATCAGCAGAACTGATTTAGCTATTGTGTTATATTTTCCCAAGACTGAATTAGACTTACATGAGCAGCTGTCCTGATATAGCTCAAGAATAGTATACTTTTATCACAATGATCAATGATACAAAGAAACATAAGATGCCTAAGTGTTTAAGTATAGAAAACAGAGGTGAGGTATGCAGGTATCGTTCTGGCCTTGATGCAGTCTTGAGTACAAAATTTTACAAGTGTTATTCTAAACATAAAATTTTTAAAATAAAATTGTTTTTCACATATTCCACTAAAGAGTATTTTTTTATTTAAATTTCTTTAAAATCCTAATTAAAAATTGAAATAACCATTTTCTCTTAAACCTTTAAAACTGGAAACTAGAACTGGAACAAAAATTATGGGTTGTCTATATACTCCCGAAAAATTAATATAGTGAGCCCCTACTTTCAAAATCTGTCTTAAATGGCACATACTAAATAAATATGCCACCTTTTTTAGCAGATCCTCATTCTCTGACAGAAAGCACTCACCTGCTGATGTATCCTGGCTTTCTCTAAGTCCAGGCCACCATCTGGAGCAAAAGCATCAGCCAGCAACTCTTCAGCTTCCGTTATCCACTGTGTGAGGTCATTGAGGTCACAATGGAACTGTCTCCATTCTTCCACAGCCCTATCGAAATAACTAGAGGACAACAAACAAAATAAAATAGGTTTCCCAACTTTCCAGGACCGTCTAGAAGCAATTTTCTAAAATGAAAATTCAAACCTCATTTAAACTGAAAGCCTCAAAATGAGTGAATTCACAGCTCACTGCTCTTTAAGACCAGTTTCCGTAGTGGATTACAGTTAATGATTCCTCTTAGAGAAACATGCATCATACCAAGAGCAAAGCAATCTGCATACACCACCCCACCCCCCATACTCGTGCACACATACACATACACTAGGCAGCGTTTTAACTGAAAAGACAGCCTTCTCTGGCTTGGAAAATCAAGATAGATTAGCTGCAGGCATGCTAACCCACCCAACTTTAAACACTTAACATTTCAAACACCATGAAGTGTAAAATATGATTAATTACTCTATTCTCTTAGGAAAAAAATAGCGTGTTTTACTTCCAGAACACTTAGTTCCCAGCTAGAACAAAACCCAAAAGGCCAAAACACTTCAAAATTTCCTTGCAGTATACTGTTGGTGGGAATGTAAATTGATACAGCCACTATGGAGAACAGTATGGAGGGTCCTTAAAAAACTAAAAATAGAACTACCATACGACCCAGCAATCCCACTACTGGGCATATACCTGGAGAAAACCATAATTCAAAAAGAGTCATGTACCACTATGTTCATTGCAGCTCTATTTACAATAGCCAGGACATGGAAGCAACCTAAGTGTCCATCGACAGATGAATGGATAAAGAAGATGTGGCACATATATACAATGGAATATTATTCAGCCATAAAAAATTGAGTTATTTGTAGTGAGGTGGATGGATCTAGAGTCTGTCACACAGAGTGAAGTAAGTCAGAAAGAGAAAAATACCATATGCTAACACATATACATGGAATCTAAAAAAAAAAAGGTTCTGAAGAACCTAGGGGCAGGACAGGAATAAAGACGCAGACGTAGAGAATGGACTTGAGGATACGGGGAGGGGGAAGGGTAAGCTGGGACGAAGTGAGAGAGTGGCACTGACATATATACACTACCAAATGTAAAATAGCTAGCTAGTGGGAAGCAGCCGCATAGCACAGGGATATCAGCTTGGTGCTTTGTGACCACCTAGAGGGGTGGGATAGGGAGGGTGTGAGGGAGACGCAAGAGGGAGGAGATATGGGGATATATGTATATGTATAGCTGATTCACTTTGTTATAAAGCAGAAACTAACACACCATTGTAAAGCAATTTTATTCCAATAAAGATGTTAAAAAAAAATTTCCTTGCAGTCTATTATCCCTGTGTTATGGACTGAATTGCATCCCCCCTAATTCATATGTTGAAGCCCTAACCCCCAACATGACTATATTGGAGACAGGGTGTTTAGGGAGGTAAGGTTAAATGAGTTCAGGTGGGTCATTAATCCCATAGGACTGCTGTCCTAATAAGAGGGAGAAACACAAGAGATATCTCTCTCTATGTCTGCCTCTTTCTGCCTCTCTGTCTCTCTCTCTCTTTGCAAGAGCACAGAGGAAAGGCCATGTAAGGTAAGGATACTGTGAGAAGGTGGCCATCTGCAAGCCAGTAAGAGAAGCCTTACCGAAAACTAACTCTTCTAGTACCAGCCTCCAGAACTGACAGAAAATAAACGTCTGTTGTTTAAGCCACCTTGTCTGTGGTATCTTATTATGGTTGCCCTAGCAGACTAACATACTCTGTGCAGGGACTAATCCAGTGTGTCCCATTGACCTGAACACAGCACAGGATGGGAGTGCCTGCAAAGCTCAGGTTAGGCAATGAAACAAAGACTATCAAGACTTCTATTCAAACATAACTCCTTTAGAAATGAGATAAAGCCAAACTCCAGTGCTTGTCATATTTGGAACATATAAGTGTAAAAAAGAAAAGCTCTGTTGGATTGGGATCCTAAAGAATTTCCCTCTGCCTCTTTGTTTAGAGTAGTGGTACCAGGAGAAGTTTAGAAGAGATCTCTGAAATTTTAATGGTTCTACTAAAATGTTTATATAATAAAAAGATAATATTATTATTTTAAAAAATAATAAAATGGTCCCTGACATTGCTAACTCCTAAATAATCTTTATGTTTCCTTCTTCCATGAAAATCACTGAATAAAAATTCCATTAATATTTGTTGAGTGCCCACAGGGAAGCAATGTTCTATTGGGCATAATGAAAATAAGAGCACTTCAAACAAAACACTAAGAGAATATATTAAGACAATCTTCATTAGTCGGCACTCAATAAATATTCATTAAATGAATGGTTCACGGATAGATAGGTATAGGTATACATAGGTAGGTGGATGGGTGAAGTCTTCTATGATGAAACTCAGTTTTAAACACTTTTTAAATGATGGAAAAAGAATGACTGATTAAATTAAGAAGGAAAACTATTCCTGGTAAAAGATGGAATTCTGAGTAAGAATCAGAAAGCTAGGAAGGTAAAGAAGTAAAGGAAATTTTAATCAAGTTTATGTGAAATGAGTGAAGAAAACTTGTTTTTGAGCAAGTACGTATATGGTATTAGAAATTAGGCCAACTGGAGAACACTGTTAAAAAGCTTCTAAGCTCAAAATAAGAAGTCTGAACTTTGTCCACACAGCAGTGAGAGGCACAAAGAAGATGCAGAGGATAAATATCTGGGAAGACATTCTTAGGAGAGAAGATACACAAAGATCCAAGGATCTAAGATGAGAAGGAAGAAATAACTGGCTTATTTCTCCACTGTTCCACTGTTCGTCTAAGATGGTTCTAAAATTACTTGTTAAGGAAAAATATGAAAGCTAATGACATGAACCATTACAATGGAGGCATAAGGGACTTCTCAAAGAAAGATACCTGTTTATTTTCATGGTATTTATCTTTTACCACAGGCCAACAATCCTTTAAAAATTTTGTAAGCAAAACAGCACAGAGACCTGGCATAGACAAATGACTTGGTGGTCACCCAGGTGTCATTATGACCGATAACAGTTATGACAGCACAGGATATTTGCCATTGCCTCGATGTTCTATGAAAAGAAAAGAATAGAAAGGAGTGCTCACTTGTTGCTTGTAAAAGTGGGCACATAGGAATGAGGAAAAATAAACATTTTAGGATAGGTTACCAAGGTTGGAAGAGAAAAACTAAATAAAAATTAGGAATAAGAATAAGAACATAATCAACTAATACATCCAAGTGCTGGGCTAAAGAAAATAAGAGAGACAACCTCCTAGCAAGTGAAATCTAGTAAACACAGAAAACAAAATAATAAAATAAAAATGTGATAGAGAAGACTTTTACATAAGAGAATACTGCTCTGTGCTCAATTTAAAAAAACTATGGAATAAAGTATTTTCTAAAAAGTTAAAATTTTTATAATCAAGTAAATAGCATGAATATCTGCAATCAACATTACTAATCATAACGTTCTTGAAATTCTGCCACATTAGCCAGATGCTTATATGCAAATAGGATAATTGAAAAAAAGAAGAAAAGTTATCATTATATACAAATGATGTGTCAGTATACTAAGAAAGGCCAAGAAAATCAAATTTATACCCATACTCACAGGCATACACTCACACGCGCACGCGCACACACACACACACACGCACAAACACACACAGTGCAGAAAATGCAGAAATAAGCTACCATACATCAACTCTACACTAACCAACAATAAGAAAAGCACAAAACTACCAAGTAATAGTCCTGGGGAGAAAGATGCTGACAAATCTTAAAAATCTTACTGAGGACACAGAAAAGGACCCAAATGAGTGAAAGACTACATTTCAAATTCATCATTTTTTCAAAAATTGATTGAGATGACTAAAATTTTACTGGAATAATAAATACAGAAAAAGAATATGAATTTTAATGTTAGAATAATTAGAGAAAATGTACTGTGCTGAATGAAAAAATTAATAATGCTTTAAAAATGAAAATGTTATGGTATTAGACTAAAATTAGACTAAAACTAATGGTGTGAGAAGGCAGAATTAGCAAAATTAAATAAATATGAAGTTGAAATGCCTTTAAGTTTATGGTAAAGAAGTATCACCAACAATAATGGAGAGTTAAATTGTTCAGCAAAAAATATAGAGAAAATTGGTCGTTTATTTAAGAAAAACACAGCAAAATAGAACAGATTAGTGTTTCTTAACTCAGGCTGCATAAAAAAGTGAGCTGGGGAGTGTTTAAAAAGTAGGGATGCATGGCCCCTACTCTTGCTACTAAAGAGTTGCTATTTACAGACATAGAGAACAGACTTGTGGTTGTCAAGGGGGAGGCGGGGAGGGACGGGTTGTGAGTTTGGGATTAGCAGATGCAAACAATTATATATAGAATTAATAAACAACAAGGTACTACTTTATAGCACAGGGAACTATATTGTTAATGGAAAAGAATTTTTAAAAAAGAGTTGGTGTATAGACCCACCAAACTGGAGACTTAAAACAAAATACATATCAAAATAAAATTCAGATGGTTTCGTTTTTACATGTAAATTTTAAACCAAGCAAAATTGTTTTAAATATATATAAATATTTAATTACTCTCACAACGAAAAGGTAATTTATATGCATATAAACAAAATGAAATTACAAAGGAAAAGACATGATATAATTATAGAAAATTAAAATTTCTATATGTCAAAAAACACCATTAACAAAGATAAAGGGTACATGGAAATCTGTGAGTAATTAAGCAATGAACAAAAAATATGAATGGTTAATATTCTTAATATAGAAAAAAGCTTTTGCAAATTAAGAAGTAAATAATAATACTATGATAGAAAAATAAGCACAGAACATGACCTACCCATTAACAGAAGAAATAACACTGGTGCCAATAAACATATGTAAAAATATTGAAATTTTGCTGATAATCAAAGAAACGAAAATCATACTGAGATGCAATCCATCACTATACAACTGGCAAAGGTCTAAAAAAAAATCTGTCAGTGTTAACAAGGGTTCAGTAAGAAGGAAACTTTCACATATGCTGTTGGCAGAGTTATAACGACCAATACTGTGATGCAACCTAGAGCCTTAAAATGTTATTATTTTTTAACAAATTAGTCTTCATCTAATAATCAAGCCTAATTAAAGTCAGAAGTATGCATAAAGCTGTATGTAAGAGGATATTCTCTAAATGTACAGAGAAGTTTTTAAAAATCCATACAAAGAAATATACCAAAAGATTATTAAATGTTACCTTTCCAAGGATTGCATAATCACGTGAAATATGTAAGCTAAAACAAAAAAAAGATGATGAAGAGCATCATGCCTATTTTTGTGTGTATGTCTCTAAGGTTTTCCGGTATATTTTTCTGTGTTAACATTACTCTTACACTGTAATTTATATTGAGCTATTTCACATCATACTTGACTTTCCATACATACACAGCTACCATCAAAAGTCTTACCAATTTTTGTTTCTACCTGTTAATAGGCCTGGTCAAAAACTAGAAAGAAGGAGGCTCAAAAACATTCTATTAAACTGAAGGTTATTTTTTTTAAAAAGGCTTTGGGGTTATATATGGATTCCAGTTATCTGTAGCTGTCTCTGCTCTTCACTCACATTAATCATCAAGTGTGTGGAGAAACTGAACATTACTGAAAATCCTTTTCAAGATTTTTAAAGAAAATGGACACTATTCAGATACTAAAAATTAAAGGTGCTTCCTTTTCTCCATTGTATATGTTTGCTTTCTTTGTCGTAGATTAATTGTATGTGCGTGGGTTTACTTCTGGGCTCTCTATTCCATACCATTGATCTAAATGTCTTTTTCTGCCAGTACCATACTGTAATGATTACTATAGCTTTGTAATATAGTTTGAAGTCAGAGACCATGATACCTCCAGCTTTGTTCTTCTTTCATAAGACTGCTTTGGCTATTCGGGGTCTTTTGTGGTTCCATATAAATATTAGCATTATGTGTTCTAGTTCTTTGAAAAATAACATGGGTGTTTTGACAGTGATTGCACCGAATCTGTAGATTGCTATGGGTAGTATGGACATTTAACAGTATTAATTCTTCCAATCCATGAACACAGTATACCTTTCCATTTATTTGTGTTGTCTTCACTTTCTTTTATCAATGTCATATAGTTTCCAGAGTACAGGTCTTTCACCTCCTTGATTAAATTTATTCTTAGGTATTTCATTCTTTTAGATGCAAAAGGATTGCAAATGGGATTTTTTTCTTAAAGTTCTCTTTCTGATAGTTTGTTATTAGGGTATAGAAATGCAACCGATTTCTGTACATTAATTTTGTATACTGCAACTTTATTAAATTCATTTATTAGTTCTAGTAGTTTTTGGTGGAGTCTTTAGAATTTTCTATATATACTATCAATCTCTTCAATAAGCACTGTTGTGGAAACTGGACAGGTACATGTAAAAAAATGAAGCTAGACCATTTTCTCACACCATATATGAATGTAAATTCAAAATGGATTAAAGACTTAAGTGTAAGACCTGAAGCCATAAAACTCCTAGAAGAAAACACAAGCAGTATGCTTTTTGACATAGGTCTTAGCAATATTTTGGGGGATATATCTCCTCAGGCAAGGGCAACAAAAGCAAAAATATACAAATGGGACTACATCAAACTAAGAAGCTTTTGCACAGCAAAGGAAACCATCAATAAAATAAAAAGGCAACCTACCAAATGGGAGGAGATACTTGCAAACAATATGTCTGACAAGGGGTTAATATCAAAAAATATATAAAGAACTCACACAACTCAGTATCAAAAAATCAAATAATCCAATTAAAAAATGGGCAGAGGACCTGAAAAGACATTTCTCCAAAGAACGTATACGAAAGGCCAATGGGCACATGAAAAGATGCTCAACATCACTAGTCATTAGGGAAATGCAAATTAAAACCACCATGAAACATTACCTTGTACCTGTTGCAATGATCATCATCAAAAAGACAAGAGATAACAAGTGCTGGTGTGGATGTGGAGAAAAGGGAACCCTTGTACACTGCTGGGGGGGAATGTAAATTGGTATTACCACTATGGAAAACAGTCTAAAAGATCCTCAAAAAATTAAAAATATAACTACCCTCTGATCCAACAATTCCACCTCTGGGAATAGATCCAAAGGAAACAAAAACACTAACTTGAAAAGATATCTGCACCCTCATTTTCACAGCAGCTTTATTTACAATAGCCAAGATATGGAAGCAACTTAAATGTCCATTGACACATGAATGGATAAAGAAGATATATATAAGAATATTACTCAGGCATAAAAAGAATGAAACCTTGCCATTTCCAACAGCATGGATAGACCAAGAGGGTATATGCTAAGTGAAATAGGTCAGACAGAGAAAGACAAATACTGTATGTTTTCACTTATATGCAGAGCCTAAAAAACAAAAGAAACAAATATAACAAAACAGAAAAATACTCACAGATACAGAGAACAAACTAGTGATTGCCAGAGGGGAGGCGGTAGGGGGAATGGGCGACATATGTGAAGAAGGATTAAGGGGTACAAACTACTAGTATATAATAAATATGTCACAGGGTTGTAATGTACAGTGCAGGGAATATAGTCAATAATATTGTAATAACTTCGTATGGTGCATAAAATGTAAAAATATTGAATCACTATACTGTTTACCTGAAACCAATATTGTAAGTCAACTATACTTCAATAAAAACAAATAAATAAAAGTGCTTCCTAAATTGTTAAAATATTATATATTACATTGCAAATGATCATATATATGTGAGCTGATTCTTTTTTAAGGAACTACATCACAATTTATTAAACAGGGCCTATTACAAGGATTTGAAACATATCCTCACTAATCTTAATGAACTTATAGACCTTTTTAAAAAATTAAATATTCATTTAAACATACCCTTTACGATCATTGTACATTCTATTAATTCTGTCCCATTTTGCATTCAACTGAGTAAGTGTATCCCGGATCTGAATGGCTTCAGGTCCAGAAGCTTCGAGAATAACATCTGGTTGTTTTTCATGAATGATTGCAATCTGCTCTCCAAGTTTGTCCAGTTGGTCTTTGATAGTCTATGAATATATTGTCATTCATTAACAAAATCCAGCAAAGAGATAAAAGAATGGATTCACAGGAGGCCAAAAATTTATATTGAATAAGTTACTTAAAAATAATGAGACATCATAATTGTTGCTTATCAAAACTGGAAACTTTTTAAAAAAATAATACCCTGTATTGGCCAAAGCATGAGGAATGTTACATAATATCCTAATGGTGGGGAAAAAATCCTCACAGATGTTCAAAGTGGCATTTGTACAGGACATATAAAAAGCTTCAATAACATTCTGTAAAGGTAATGAAGTGTTTGAAGCTAGAAATTATATTTTCAAATACCTAATAATACTAATTTAAATGACAGAAATGAGCTATCAAACCTATCAACTCTATCAGCAATTTTATTGTGACTTGATACATAAATGCAATCAAATTATATGAAAGTCTTGATATTAGTTTTGTCAATTAACTGAAAACTTTCAGATCCCTAGTTAACTTACAATCAACAAGTCATTCCATACCCAACCACTAGCCAATCTTAAATCGTTATAGGTGGCAAGATAAATGTCAACATTTTACATCAAATGACAATCAAGTTTACGAGAAAGGAATATGGTTTGTGCACGTGTTTGATTTTAAAAAGTCTCTGATGTTGTAAAGCATTAATAACTGTGCACGCTTAAAAATCCATATCTACTTTTAATAAATTAAAATTTTTGACAGTATTTCATTGGTGGATACAGGAAAAATTTATTTTTCATACATATTATTAATTCCTTGGCACAACTGTAAAAGGTTATGGATAATCTAAGTAGGCACAATGACAAATTCCTTGCTTTATTTCTACATCAACTGCAGCTATTCAAATGCAGTGTCTGGATATTTACCTTCAGAGAATCTTCCTGAAAAGAGAAGTCTTCATAGACAACAGAGCTTAGTTCTGGAGTATTAAGTGACAATTCAACATCATCCATGGAAAGTAAAACTTTGTTAATTTCAACCAGATAATCTGTGGGGAGAGGTGGTGAGCTAATTCCAGAAGCGAGCTGACCTGTTCTCTGTTGAATAGGGATTGCCTATAAAGACATGAATAATAATAACACACATCTTTTAAATTATTCCCACAATGAATCGTAGCAAATTGAAAACACAAAAAACAAAGAAAAAAATACTATTTTGTGGAGAAATTCAACACCATGAGCAAAAACTTAAAAACTTGTTTTAATTTTTTTAAATTTGCCCTGCACTGCTATAGAAACCATTAACAATCTCTATTTTAATTTTCATCTGTAGCCTGTTGTTTAAAGGCTTAAATAAGCTGTTAATGCTTGAAAGGTTTTTTTTAAGACTGAAGCCACCTAAATTCATTTAGCAAACAGGAAAACATAACGACTCCTTTCCTAAGTTACTGAAGAAATGAGAATATGCTGCAAATCATAAAATTCTGTATGAAATAAAAATTTTAATACCATTTTTATTACACCTTTTTAAAAAAAATCTCACAATTAGATTAAACACTTCTGGGCCTCACTGGTGAAAAAGTAAATAAGTGAAACATGTATTTGTAACATAACATAACAAATGCAGTAGGGGGTTTAATTAAAATAATATCCAGGCAATCCAGTGTACAATCTTAACCTTTGAGAACAATATTACAAAACATGAATATCCTACATAAGATGATAGATTCTACCATGCTAAATTCAGGCAGATTCTAAACTGAGTGGATAACTTATTTACCCTAGCATAGTATCTCCTGTATCCTCTAATCAGAGCTTTCTAAACAATAAAGTGCTGGGATAGGCCACTCATCCCTGGGTTCACATCCTTTATGCCTTGATGGCTACCATTTAATAATTGCTGCCTACCGCTTGCAAATGGCCAAAGTACATCCACTCATGAATTAAGTGGTTTCCTTGACACTTTCACCATATTCCTATATTGAACTTTTGAAAAATGATATTCCTCTGCAAACTCAGATGACAGTGAAAATGATCATAAGTACATGTTCACTGAGTTAGTGATCCTGAAAATGGTTACAATTCCTAAATGAAACCAATACCCAAGATTAACAACACTGAGTGAATAATATGTTGTTGAATCTCGAGGTTTGCATTTCTTTGTCTCCTAGAATTTGATAAACTATGACTTTCACCAAATGATGGGCAGTCCTGGATAGCCAGGTGAGAAGCAAACCTATTGATTTTCTGACTTTATCCACAGGCTTGTTTATACTTGACAGTAAAAATAATTATATTATCCTAATGCCACACATTCAAATTTTAGTCAGAAAACATTTCTAGGTATTTAACTATACATCTAAGAAGGCAAACTATATGCTGTATTTTAAGCAAATATAAAAGGATGCTGAAATAAATAATGTGTTCACCCAGAAACCAGTTTTAATAAAAAGATATGAAGTATTCCTTAAAAAAAAATTATTTTTTCAGATTTTAATTTTAAATAGCCCTATTTTTTGGCAGATCACAAAGGGAAGCTCAATTGTTCCTCTTCTTAACTTTAAGGAAAAAGAAAAAGACACAAAGAAAGTATTTACAGGTTGAGAATTCATGTCAAAGGAGTAAAAGAACTGGGACCTATTCTCCTATTTGGCTTTCTCATCTATCAGCCAGGGTCTTGCCCAGACAGCCTCTGTTTTTCCAAGACCAAAAAGGACTCTAGGCCTCCAGCTATTTGATATGTGCTTGTAGGACATTCAACTTTATAGTTCTTTCCTCATTAGCATCACTAAACATCATACACCAGGTTTGTTTTTTTTTTAATCTGCTCTGCCTGCTTACTGGTGACAGCCACTTCTATACCGTAACAACCATACAAGGCCAGGAATTTTGTGCTGCTTCTTCAGTTACACAACAGAGTGTCATTCTGCAAGGTCATATGTATCTGAGTCTTTAGGGTGAACTGGGGAGGTCAGTAGGTATTGTAAGTAGAAAGTTCCAATGTTTTTTTTTTTTAAATCACGTTCATTAATACTGTATTTTTCTATTAATACTATACACATAATCTAGGCTTCCTGAGCCTCCATACTCTTGCTGAAGCAGCAAGTCCATTCAAGATTCAAATATGTGCTTTCTATATTCCCAAAATAGATTTTATCCCTAGACAGTGATCAATCAAAATGCCCTCGGAGAAAACAAAAAAAAAGTCCTCAAGATCTGACCCAGACTTTACTTCTGGATAATTTTATTTTTAAAGAATTCAGCTAGGACACAAAGATACAGATATACTACAAGGTAGCATTAAATGGTACATGATGCACCTCATGTCATATAGCAACCTAAGTTCCAGATAGATTAAAAACTTGATTTTAAATGACACTTTACAAAAATGTTCTAAGTTTTGTTTTTATCAAACCATAGGGAAAACTTGGAACAAAACCGAGTTGAACATCGCCAACTCTCTGGAGGATGAGGACTTTTTAAGAAAATCACAAAGGAAAAACCTAGCCATGTGTGGCTAAACAAAAATTTTAAATGGCTGTATATTAAAGGTAAAATAATTAGAAGATAAAAATCAATAAGATGATATTTTTTATAGCAAATATGACGAGGTTAATATCTTTATGAAGAGATTGTGCATATTTTAAAATAGTAATACCCTAGTAAACAAATGAGAAAGGGTCATTCAATATATATTTCAAATAAGAAAGAGTCCTTTTTTTAGTTTAAATAAATTCATAATTTTTAAAAAGCCACCTATATCACTTTGTAGGAAAAACCATGTGAAAGGCTCAATGAAAAGGAAAATGATATGCATGAGCCCCTCTGTACCCTCAGGGGAGGCTCTGGAGGTACTTGACCTGAGTCAAGTTCCACATCAGCGGTCCACAACCTTTTTGACACCAGGCACCAGTTTCATGGAAGACAATTTTTCCACGGAATCGGGGGTGGGGGTGGGGGTGGCTCAGGCGGTAACGCGAGTGATGGGGAGCGATGGGGAGCGGCAGATGAAGCTTTGCTCACTCACCCGACGCTCACCTCCTGCCGTGCGGCCCGGTTCCTAACAAGCCAAGGACCACTACAGGTCTGCAGCCTGGAGGCTGGGGACCCCTGATTTACATGAGAAATATAGGACTGAAGAGAAGGAGGCACTGAGGATGGATATGATTTTGGCTGAAACAAATTTAACGTCCCTGCCCTAACATAAACTAGGGACTTTATGATGTGCCAATGTAGGCTCATTAGCTGTAACAAATATACCTCTCTGGTGCAGGGCACTGATATCATGGAGGAGGCTATGTGTGTATTGGGGGTGAGGGGATAAGGGGTATGTGGGAACTTTTTGCTGTGAGCCTAAAGCTGCTCTAAAAAATAAAGTCTGTTTTTAAAGGACAAAAACAAACAAGAAATTTCATGTTCCTTCTCAATAGTCCTTGGTTACCCACTGCCTGTCACCACCTCCCATTTTCTCTCTCTTCACCAATCTCCGCCATTTCTCCTCTCTCACTCCATTTCTCATTTCCAACCTGAATTCATAAGGAGGTTAATCCAAATGAAAACTAAGTGAGGGGCTTGTGAAAGAATTTTTTCAGCTAAAAACCTTCTCATGCTTTTTGTCAGTGCACACACCACCCAATCCTTCCTATGCCCTTCCCCATCTCCTCCCATCCACATAAATTTTCTCAAATCATTCAACAGGGATAAAATATTGCTCATAGCATGCAGTAGCTCATTGCTCACCTAAAAGAGAAGAAAGGAAAGGGAAAGGGGAAGGGGAAGGGGAAGGGGAAGGGGAAGGGGAAGGGGAGGGAAGGGGAGGGAAGGAGTTATGTAAACTGCTGGTCCTCAATGCTGACCGCACATTAGAATCTTCTACAAAGTTTTTTTTTTCAAGTGCCCACACCTAGGCACAACCTGAGAGATTTTGATTTAACTGGTTTGAGGCTCGATTTCTTGTTAAGCTCTTCAAGGGATTCTAATGTTCACAGTTAAAAAAACAGTTTTAAAAACTACAGATTTGAAGAAGTATATGTGTTAATGAAATAAGGACAAAAAAATTTTTAATGTTTTAAAATAATTTTAATTACAATAACTTATGCTAGTGAAACCCAAATGAAACAAGTCTATAATAGTATATGTTAGTACTTTTGAAAAACAAATTTGTTTATCTATTAAAAATTTAAAAATTATTTCTATTTTGGACCATTAATGATTTCTTATTTGGGACCCAAAACGAAGAAGTTCCAGACAAGAAAGATACTTTTAAAAGTAACAATTAAACAAAGAACTGTAATATAATCTGAAAGATGTTAGAAACAAAAATGGAACCGAGTCTTAAAAGACAACACATTTTTCAGGTAAAATAAGAAGATAAAACCCACACCAGGGAATTAGCAAGATTCCAGAGGTGCTAAGGCACCAGTATGTTGGCATAAGGTAGAGAAAACCAGTATAGCTATACTGCATGGTGAATGACAGTGAATCAAAGAGGTAGCCAGAGGTCAAACAAAGCCTCTATATACAGTAATTGTGACAAACCTCGCACTTAAAGCTTTTCCTGCATTTTGCAATCTTTTCCTAAACAACTTCTTAGGGAAAGGAATCATATGATCAGCCATGACTTTTGGGGGAATAATGCTGAGAAAAACATGCTGAGAAGATGGGCCAGAGTTAAGAAAAACTGGACTTAAAAACCAACTTGGGGGCTTCCCTGGTGGCGCAGTGGTTGAGAGTCCACCTGCCGATGCAGGGGACACGGGTTCGTGCCCTGGTCCGGGAAGATCCCATATGCCGTGGAGCGGCTGGGCCCGTGAGCCACGGCCGCTGAGCCTGTGCGTCTGGAGCCTGTGCTCCACAACGGGAGAGGCCAAAACAGTGAGAGGCCCGCGTACCACAAAAAAAAAAAAAAAAAAAAAAAAAAAAAAAAACCAACTTGGGGAATAACTAATGGGTGAAAATCATAAGAGTCTGAATTATGGAAAGGTTAGTAGACTGAGGAAGTTAAGTTACTCTCTCAGGGTCATATACAAGTAACTGGTAGAGCCGTATCTAACTTCAGGTTCAGACCTGTATCTACTTCATTTGGACCTAATGGTTCTAATCTTTCCTCAGTGCGGTGTGAGGAACAGGAAATGACTGTTAAGATTGTGAAGTTTCTACCTTGAGAACTGGGTAGTTTTTATAAGTAATAACTAAGATAGGGAATAAAGCAGGAAACAGGTTGGAGGAGGGGAGAGAGGGCTAGTTCAGCTTGGGACCTGTTACAAGGCTGCAGTACAAACAGAGACAGCCAACAGGCAGCAAGCCGAGAAACCTGAATCTTCTAGTAGATTCCAACATCATCAACTAAAACTGGTTCTAGAAGGATTACCTAAGTACAGACCTCTGGGGAACACCAGCATATTTACAATGCAGCTGCAAAGATGGCTATTGAAAAGGGAGCTGGTGGTGAATCTTTTCCTAGAATATAAATCATATTTCATCAATTTCACAAATTTAGTTATTTGTAAACTAGAAATTTTTTTTATGTGGTCAAGACCTCCACACATAAAATACAGAACTGAAGGAGAAAGTCACTCCCCAAAGGTTTAAAACATTATCAGAAAACCAAGAGATGTCAATAATAAGGTTTTATGTTTCTATTTTCTGTGAGTCTCGCCTCATCCAAAAATATAAACATATCTAGCAATACACACGAGAAACGAGGAGATACCATTCCAACTGGTTTGTTTTGAGATGTCATTGAATGCAACATCACATTTCTCAACGGCAAGAGCTGAAAAAGTTATTTAAGTGGAACAGAGACACCCCCATGACAATACCTTAGTTTTGTTGTATCTTGTGTGCAAAAGTAGTAACTGCAAACGGATCTTTTCTTTTTTATTATCCTCCATAGGTTGATGTAACATTTGTTCTCCTCTTTGTAGAACTTCCTCAATCTGGGCTCTCTCCTCATCCATCTGAATGTTTAAAAGATAAAAATTACTCAAAAGAAAAACGCACAGGGTCACTTACTATCAGTTCCCAAGCAGGAGAACTAACCTACAAAGTATAGTATAAGTCAACATATGTTTATCTGAATGATATACAACCAAAGTTTATGTTTTTCTTAAAATATTTCATATATGAAGTTAAAATAACTCATAAAGAATGCTAGTTTAGCAGAAGTTAAATAGAACTAAGATAACAGTACCTTTATAGTCAGAAAGTATGTCTTTTTTTTAAGCATTATGTAAATCACGTGACAAACCTTACATTGACACTCACCAGAAAGTCACATTTAAATCTGTTCTATCATGTTTGGCAGATATTTGGGTAAACATCATTAATGTAAAAATATAAATAACAGAGAAGAAAAGTGAGAACACCACAGTTTTGAAAATCTGCTTGAGCCAACCTTTTCATCTTCATCACTGGATTCCAAGCGCTTTTCTGTAACTTTTAACATATTTTGTATATCATTTTCTAATTTTTCCAAGTCAGAGAAAGGCACACCAGCTTCAAATGCTTCAGTGGTGACCAGATATTGGTATGATAATGGTTCCTGGCCAATCAGCAACTGTAGAAGGAAAAATGTTCTTTGAAAAGATATTCTTGTTTGTAGATTTTTGCTGGAGAGGGTGTGGAGAAAAGGGAACCCTCTTGCACTGTTGGTGGGAATTTAAATTGATACAGCCACTGTGGAGAACAGTATGGAGGTTCCTTAAAAAACTAAAAATAGAACTACCATATGACCCAGCAGTCCCACTACTGAGCATATACCCTGAGAAAACCATAACTCAAAAAGAGTCATGTACCACAATGTTCATTGCAGCACTAGTTACAATAGTCAGGACATGGAAGCAACCTACGTGTCCATCGACAGATGAATGGATAAAGAAGATGTGGCACATATATACAATGGAATATTACTCAGCCATAAAAAGAAATGAAATTGAGTTATTTGTATTGAGGTGGGTGGACCTAGAGTCTGTCATACAGAGTGAAGTAAGTCAGAAAGAGAAAAACAAATACCGTATGCTAACACATATATATGGAATCCAAAAAAAAAAAAGGTTCTGAAGAACCTAGGGGCAGGACAGGAATAAAGACGCAGATGTACAGAATGGACTTGAGGACACAGGGAGGGGGAAGGGTAAGCTGGGACAAAGTGAGAGAGTGGCATGGACATATATATACACTACCAAATGTAAAATAGCTAGCTAGTGGGAAGCAGCCACATGGCACAAGGAGATCAGCTAGGTGCTCTGTGACCACCTAGAGAGGTGGGATAGGGAGGGTGGGAGGGAGACACAAGAGGGAGGAGATATGGGGATATATGTATGCATATAGCTGATTCACTTTGTTACAAAGCAGCAACTAACACACCATTGTAAAGCAATTATACTCCAATAAAGATGTTTAAAAAAAAGAAAAGATATTCTTAATTTGACCTTTCACCATTTAATCAGTGTCAAGAAAGAACTCGCATTTATTTGAATTGACTTTAATTTCATTCATTCCCACAGCAATAATTTTACCAACTTGGGCTTCTCTGATTACCCATGTTTTCCAAATTCCAGCGAGGGATGCAAACTGGTGTGCAAGTGAGCGTGGCTGCCTGGAGTGGGAGGAGGGTTCCAAGACCGCAGGCGAGCACAGCAGGAAACAGTGCCATGATCCGGAAGCCACCCCTGCCATGGCCACAGAGAGGAAGAAAGGCCACTACCCAGTATAGGGACATCCCAAAGAATGCCTCCCAGTTAACTTTCCCCAGTACAACGCCCCTTGGATTTTGATACAGAAACTTCGAAAAAGTACATGTTTCTCAATGCAGTATTTTCAGACAGTATCTATATAGAAAGCCTTTACATCAATATTTATGTGCCTAAAATCAACGTAACAAATTCATTAAAACTAAAAGCAGGAAAATAACATGCAGTGTTGGCTGAGCATAGGGAAGCTAGCAATCTCACACTCTGGTTATGAACATATAAATTGGCACAAACTTACGGTAGGAATCTTTGGAAAAATCTATTTAACAGCATTTATAGGTACAACTTTCACAACAATATCAAGGAATTCTAAGAAGTGATCCTAAGGGCATACTAAGAAATGAACAAAAAGACATGCATAAAAGAATTTTAACAATACAATATTTATAAAAGCACAATAAAAGTGGAAAATTGACTTAGAATATTGTAACAGATCATTTAATTGAATAGCTGCTAAAAACCTTGTCTGAAGAGAATATACAAAACAATATAAAATTTTTGATATTTTAATATCACATACACATGAGTAAGAGTGGATATGTATGCCAAAACGTTAACAGAAATTATTTATGGGGACAACAATAATTTTCTTTGTACTTTCTCTCACTCCATCTCCTATGTTTCCTGCATTACTCTTTAACATATGTAGGAAAAATCTCCCATAGATCTATTGAAAAGAATAAGTGAGCTTAGGTCAGAAGGTAAGGAAGTAGGGTCAAGGCTAAGGAAGACAAAAGTTAAAGCAAGATTTTTGTTGTTTTCTTTAAGTTGCAAATAATCTAAGTATATTCGTAGGTTATGAAAGATTGTTTGGCCTATTATATCAAGTGTTTCAAAACAAAGCAAAGTTAGAAAATATTTACTTCCTGCAAAAAAGATGATCCTTCCTCTCATAATTTCAATACTTTGAAACCTTTTCTCTAATGGGTTATTTTCTTTAATACTAATTTCTTATAGTCTCTCCTTCATATGCATAATCAAAATAAATAAGAACAAATGCTCCAAAGTGATAAGATCATTTTAATTAAAAAACTCTTGATATATACACCATATAATTATCTATCACGTAGCTACATATCTATAAGAAAAATAGTTTTATATACAAACATAATTGCTTACTTTGGCACTTTTGATGTGTTGAGAAACCTTTTCAAAGTTTCTATTCAATTCAGCTAATTTTGGTTCTACAAGCTCCTTGCTTGAGCCTCCACGTGCATTCATCAAAACAACAGCTTGATCACGGACATTTTCTACTTGGAGGTTAGCATCATCCAGCTCAGAGAGTAAACGCTAATTGTAAGAAAAACAAAATTATCACGTGGGAAAGATCAAAACCAAACATGGGTGTAATGCTAACTCGGAAGTAAAGGTAGTTTAAATAAATGTCTGAGATTCCTAGTAAGAGATTTCAGCACGATCAGTTTGAATAAGAGCTTTTCATACATTACGACTCATTCATGTTACATGGGAAGCATTTTCGATCACTACCAGATTGGATAAAACTTTATTTTATGATTGAATAGTCTATAAGATTTATTGTGTCATTTCTTCAACCGTTTTATTCTAAGAGTTGCAAAGCCTCTTGAGGCTGAATAAAGGAATAAGTGGCAAGGAGCAGGCTGACTTCTTTTCCCCCTAGAAATACTATTTACCACCATCCGCCTTTCCTTGGTGAAGGTGAACTGATTTGGAAATTAGTCGAATATTATCATTTAGTTTTTAACTAAAATATGCAACAACATTATGCAGTTTCCTCAAGCTAATTTCACAACTGTCATTAAATTCCTTCTCAGGGCTAAGAAAGGAATGTACATACCTGCCTCAATTTCTACTTCATTGGTAAGTTTTTGAAGAGTGCTGGAATTCTCTCAAGAGTATGTATGGCTGTAAGTAGATTTTGAATGAAGTCTTAAAAATAAGCTAGCTAATCTGTATGCATCTATAAATTCTGCAGATGTTTTCTTGGTGATTTACGAGAATGAATGATCCAGCAATGCACACAATCAGCTAATACATGGAGGTTAACCCACTGTTGTGAAGAATTTGTGTTTACTTGTTATGGTGGCTGAGAGAAAATAAGTAGTTTGAGGAACTGTTTTTAAATCAGTGTATATAGATAGAAACAGGGAACATCAGCTTAACTATGGAATTTTTAGAACGTGTTCTCTCACATCTAAATCTGATTGTAATGAAAAAAAAAAAAAAACCAGCCGTTGCTTGTCTCAAATTTTGCTATCTGTATAGTGATTCTTGAAATTCTCTTTAAGAAAAATCAAGTGGAAAGAAATAAACACTTTGTAAATAAGGCTTGGCTTTCATGAAAAATTGTTTAAAGGTTACGTTAAAAGGATTTAATAAGTTCACTAAAAGTGTAATCGTGGAAATGGGGAAAATGTGGTGAGTAAAGGAAACTACCTCATTCTTCGAAGGTTTTATAGAAGCACAATTAAACACTCTAAAATGGCTTTGTTACGTATGAACCATCTGCTGTGAAAGAACTCTATTTGTAACGTCTAAAGGACCTGGAATAATTGTATTTTGCTGGCAACAGACACATGCTTTATTGTTTGCAGGTTCCTCATCAAATCTTTAATTATGCACTGTTTCTGTCATCAATAAACAATGTAAAGGGAAAAAAAAGATTCATTCAAGGATGTCTGCAAAATGTTGAGAAAGTACATTTGTAACCTAGAATTCAATTGTTCATCCATGCCTGACATGACAAAGGGTTCAAAGGAAGGACTGGTGGGGCCTGAGTGGTAAAAAGAAAAGATTCTCGAAGAGGAATTCTTAAAAGCTACATCTGACCTTCAACTTTGAAACTAAATGTAGAAACACAGGAATGAATAAGGGGTACTCTGGGCACTTTTCTGAGACTCTGGAGCCCCCGAGACAACAATTTCTTTTTTGCTTAACACCACTGAGTAAGGGTATCAAGAGGCTGAGCAAAGTGAAGAGAGAAGTCTGCCAGACTTTGTGCTTCTGAAAAAGTATACTATCTTTTTCATACAGCTGATTCCTCTGCAAAGCTGGGTCAGGGAGCAATATGCAGCAAGAAATGAAAGCCAAATACTCATTGTGAAGTCAGTTTTGCTTTGACTTTCTACACTGCCACCAAGTTTTGCAAGTCATTAAAAAAATAACTAAGAATGACCTTTTGTGGTGAACTAATGACCCAGCATTCAACTACCTTGTATGACAAAATGGAGTTTTTTTTATAGCTTATTAAACTGCAATGGAAAAAATTTATTAACAATCACATAATGTGGTATTTTTAGATGCTAATTCTTACAAGAAAGGAACGGAACAAAAAATAAGCTAAGACAAAATACAAAGAACAAACAAAAAAGACTCAGTTTATCCCACCAACATAAAAGCTAATGAATCTACTGCATGGGAAGCTTGTGTGCACAAGTAACTTGGAGTACTCCCCGAGAGAAAGAGAACAGCAAAACCTTCCATTCCCAGAAGTGTTACTGATCCTCTACATTCGCTACCTTCACAATTTCTTCCTGTTTACTTGCTGGCTTTTTTTCTATCTCATCCAATAGCGCTTCAGCTTGATAAAGCCAGGTGCTTATGTGAGCAACATTTCCATCAAATATTTCCAACTGGTTTTGGTGGTTCTAGAAAGGAATTAATAAAATGCTGATACAATCATATGAAATATTTAAGACAATAATTTTAGAAGACATTTAAAAGACATTCAAAGTGCTAACTCTACGCTGAATTTCAAGAAGAATTTCCACCTTCCTACAAAGCTCTTCCCCAATGGATAAATCTCATTCCTAAAAATGCACAGTGACCGAGCACTTTTTAATTTTAATTTAGATCTCAATACGATGAAAAGTTGAAGAAGAATAAAAGGTGAAAGTTTCTTTTTTAATTTCATTTTGTTTTAATCCCTATCCGTCATTCTTATATTACAAATAATCTCACTGGCCCCTCCTTGATCATATTTGTTAAAAACTCATTTAAGGAAGTAATAATATTAAAAAATGATTCAAATTTTGCCTGCTCAATGGACTGTAAGTACTTAGAGGCAGGGCCCCTGTTGTTTCACCTCAGTACCGACCACTTAACATTACACCTGGAACAGATCTCAGTGATACTTCCTGAAGCAAGGTATAACGTGATTGAGAGAATACATTTGAAAACAGTTAAGTCAGTTAAAACTAGGCAAAACTGCTGAGGCTAAGGCAAGAATTTAGAACTTGATGAAAAAGAGTGGGGGAGCCTTATGATGAAACCAAAAACTTTTAGGAATTATATTTTATAGGATGAAGGAAACTAAGAAGAAACTTCGAAGTGTTTAAAAACAAGGAAACAAATTATTAATCTGTAATATGGAAAAATCATTGAAAAAATAAAATGAGAACCAATAAATCATATGAGCAAAGTTTTGACAGTGGTCTGGATTCTAAGTAAGAAGAATTTATAAACACCAGACTTATTTACCTTGATAAAAGCAGATAAATCAAATGTTCTAATAGGTGTAGAAAGATATTATTTGAAAGGAGAATTTAGAAGATACAGATTGCATAAGGCAGAAGTAAGGGCCATGAGCATGTGGAATAAAACTAGTTATAATAAAAATGAATATATAAAATATTTAATGAACATATTTTATGAGCCAAGAATTTCACATTTGTTATTCAACATTTAACAACTCTGTTAGATATGTTCTTTTAATACCGTTTTATATATAGGGAAATTAAAGCTAAGTGACATTAAGTAATTTACCCAAGGTTATGAAGGTAGTAAGTCGCAGATGAACTCTGGATATGAATCTGACAGATCAAGATGTAAACCCACCAACTTCAATGCCCTACACATTCTGGTTGATTTCAATAAATATCCAAACACACAATAATTTATTTTTCTCTGTTCATATCCATTACCCAGTAATTCTATGAATTTGGAAAGAGTCCTATCTCAGATATATCAGAACAAATAATAACTTATAGATGAGAACTTTGTTTAAGGGAAGAGAAGGTACGGTTGCCATATATTCATTGTTATTATAAAAGGGACAGAAAAACACAATGAAATTAAATGGTCACTATTTCCATGAAATACTGGTTAACAGCGTAGTAGTGTTGTTATAACCAAAGACTAAAAACATACAGCATTTAACAATTACCATAATCATCATAACAATATCTAAAATTGGTTGTTTTAAATATAGTTTTATAAGAGCCCTACATGTTTTACGTCATAATCACAAAAACTGTATGAGGTAGAAATGATAATAATGTCCATTTTACAAATGAGAAACCTGAGACTTAGAGGGCATTTAAGTATTGGGTTGGCCAAAAAAGTTTGTTTGGGTTTTTCCATAAGATGTTATGGAAAAACCCAAACTAACTTTTTGGCCAACCCATAACTTGACCAATGTCAATCAGTTTGTAGTCAAAACTTTAACTTAGGCCATCAGATGCTAGAACTGGTGCCCTTAACTAGTACACCAATATTAGAACATTACAAATATTATATATACAGTTTATAATAGTATGAAAATTAAATACAATATTGTCATTAAAATGTAGCAAATAAGGTGTATTTACTAAGATATTAAAGTACACATTTCTATGTATATCACAAATGGTTTATTACTTAATAGAGACATGTGAACTCTTTCTAGTTATTATCTTTTCAAAGGAAAAGATAAAATGTAGTCTAATGAAATTAATTCACAAGCAAAACATTATTGTGACAAACAGAAAATAGGATTTAGAATCCTAATCAAAACAGTATTCGTTTATACATAATTAAAGGAGAGAAGATTTCACCATGAAATTCTTCCTGAAACATACCATCAAGGTGTTGCACCAATCCTCGGTCCAGGTGCGAACCCGGCTCCACCCGGCATTAAGGACACAGAGCTTCTCTTCTAAAACAGGCTCACTGCCCTCAATCAAGTTCTGCAGGGCAGCACTACTCTCTGTGATGGTATTTAAATCAGCTTTTCTCTTTTCCAGATCTTTCAGAATATTCTAGAAAATAAAAGTTCCCAGACCTACTTGATCTTTCAGAACATTATAAAAGTTTATACAATCTTCATTTTTAAAAAACTTTTCTTTCACATATACATGACTCCCTAGATAACTTACACATGTCAAAGGTTCACAAGATTCCACAACTTACTAACATGATAAGAGTTTTAAAGTTTCAAATAAAAATTAAATATTTAATTATGCAAACACCAAAGAATGTAACAAATTTAGATGTGGAAAGGTAATTATTTCATTTATTTTAAGTATAAATTCCGTTCCTTACACAACAACAATTATCTTCATCAAAACTCTAGAAATAATGAATCAGTTCCATTTTCAGTAACTACAAGTGGGCAAAGCAGGACTATCCCAGAACTCAAAATTCTAAGATGACTTAACATATTGACTGCTTATAAGCATTACAAAAAACATTTCATCTTGTACTATACATCACAGGAGAACTAGCACGTCTAAGCTTTGGTTTTACACTTGTCTTAATATGTAAAGCTAATACTCTAGATGGTATTATGATTACTTGATTTTCACATTCATAAGTTTGACCAGGCAGGGTGTGCAGTCAGAGAATTATAAAGAGAATGTTGGGTTCCAAAATTAAAACTACAAAATTCTTTCAATCAAAAAGTAACATGCATATATCTACCCTACTGCTATTGTACCTTTTTAGAAAAATATTTAAACAAATCATTTCAAGAAGCTCATATCTACATTTAATGTCACATCATTAAATCACATTTTGAAAGGCATAAAAACTACAAATTCACAAGTGAGTCAAGGTATAAGGACTCATTTGGCCACATCAATTACTAGTATTTTTATACAGACACTGAAATATTTCTCTCAAGTGTTCTCCAGCAGGGAGGGGAAAAAACAAAACAGAATACCCACAGCCATGCTCTCTGCAGTTAATAAGTTTCTGCATTCCTTCAGTGGCTATGCACTGATTGACTACAGTAGTCTTTAAAAACTGTAAGAAATAATTAACTACAAGCAATTAAATGTAAACAGTACACACACTATGTTAATAGATTTTATTGTAAAGAAAATGGCTACGTTGAAAATAATGATTTTTAAGCTATGGAATAAAAACACTAAGTTCTAGAATGCAGATGCTATTTAAAGTTTGCATTGAAAATAATTTTACATAATATTATAGTGGAAATTCATTAAAATGTTTTGAAATATGCATGTTTCTTAAATCTGACAACACAACATTGAAAAAATGGGTGATTATATTACATACTAATGTTTCATTTGGTTTACTCTAGTGAAGAGAATGTACTATGAATTCATGATTTGTATATACCATCTTCATTATTTCAAATCTGAAATAAGATTAAATGGGAATTTAAGAGTGAATAGTTCCAGAAGAAACAAACATCATATTTACTGTCTTCACCTTAAAAATGATGAGAATCAACTGAAAAACTAATTGAATTTATGTGAGTGCACAGATTGATGATTAAAAATTAAATATGCAAAAATTGGTATCGCTTATGTACCAACCATAAGAAGTTAGTAAAAAAAAAAAAAGAAAAGCATACTTCATACATACCAATAAAATAAAATAAATATGTAGGTATAAACTTTTTTGCATACATCATAAAGTTTACAAAGAAAAAAACCAAAGCATTATGTAGGGATGTAAGGGAATTTGGGGGGGGAATGAGACATTCCATGTTACTAAAAAGACAAATATAACAAAGATGTCAATTCCCCTCAAAACAAATTTATAAATTCAAGGCAATTCAAATCGAAATTTCTAACAATTTTTCTAAGAATTTGACAGTAATAATTCTAAAATTCATATGAGTATATACAAAAGAAGAAGCATAAAGTCAGGAAATCCTGTCTTTAACTACATGTTAAAATATAAAGTCACATAGTTAAACAGTTGAAGAACATTTCAGAGGGTCAGATCAGTGAAGCAGAAAACAAAGCAAAGTAACAGGTAAAAAGAATATATGAACTGAGCATGTCAAATCAGTGGGGAAAGGATAATTACACAATAAATAGTGCTGAGATAACTGGTAAACTATTTGGAATAAAAGGTTAGAGCCTTACCTCATTATATACACCAAACTAAATTCCAGAAGGATTAAAGCATTAAAGGTAAAAAGATGAAACTATAAAAGAGCTAGAAGAAAATATAAGTAAATAATTACATAACTTTTGAGTAGAGTTGGCCTTTCTAAGCACTAAAGGCAGAAATAAGTTTTTTAAAAAGCATTGTATTCTTTAAAAAATACATAATAAGTTTTAAAAAAAACATACAAAACAGAAAGGAAACTACAGTGGCAAAAAACAAAACAAAATAATTTTGTACCAATACACAACACACTAAGCATTAAGAACTGTAACAGGTAAAGAGCTCTAAATTAAAAGACCAAGCTGTGATAGAAGCTACAAATGGCCTATAAACTAATGGAAAATGTTCTAATTAAATAACCAAAACATGTTATTTTGCCTACCGTTGTCAAAAGTGTAGTTAAAACAAGCAAGTAGGAATTCTCACTCATAGCTGCTGGGTACATTTCTGAGGGACAATTTCATAACAGGTATAAGATGTTAAAATGGATATATCCCTTGACCCAATATTTTTAGAGCTAAGAATTTATCCTCAGGAAATAATTAAGAATGTATGCTATGATTCAGCCACAAGTATTTTTATTCATCACAGCACTTTTTACAATAGTGAAAACTGGTAATAATTTAAATGGACATGAATGGAGGAATGGGACAATAAAAAATAAAATATACAATGAAATACTATTCCTATCTCCAATGTGTGACACAAAAACACTTGTAGGTAAAGGAAAATGTTAAAGATATAAGGCTTTTCAAGAAGGTCATGAAACACTAGATACAATTCTGTTTTAAAAATATGCTTGTGCCTGCATGTCTATATGTGCCTGTAAAAAACTGAAATGATAACAGGGTATTCTTTGATTCGAGATGATTTTTGCTCCTGTCTTTTTTTTTGTACTACACTATGCAAATGTTATTCAATTTGCTTATGTGACTTATGGTGCTATAAGAAAATAATGGCTTTCAAAGTGTATTGCAGAAAGAAGATAATATTTCCTTGAAAAACTTAAATTTAACAAAAATAAAGTTTGGTCCCTTTGGTTAGCATTCATCCACCATAACTCATGAATTCCAGTGTTTTTCACTTCCTTTATACATTTCTTTTCACTTCACACAGCCCATGGCAATTATACTTTTCATCAGCTATTTTCTAAACTGAGAACATTCTTCCTAGTGATTAATATCTTGACTTTCTTACAACAATTATCTCCAAAGAAGCATTCAAATTAAGGAGCTGTATTATCCCACGACCTCATAGCACCTCCTCTTCACTCCCCATAAACTGACACCTGTAGAGAATGTTAAAACTGATACCTGCAGCTTTATATAAAGTTCTGTCACAGGATTAATCATTTATTTTCAGCACTTATCTCTAGTATACGTGCTTCTTTCTTAGAAAACAAATTCAGGAAACGAATACTTCAGTAAAAAGAAAAACTATCAATATTTTGTGCTTCATTCAAGTCTTCTTCCACGTCAAAAGACAGAACTAGCAGATCAACTCTCTGATCTCTGTGATTTCTAAGTAATTACAGGGCTAGAGAAAACTCTTGGATCTTTTATTGATTTTTTTGAAAATTCCGTTCCTATGCTCTTTACACCAGTTAGTTTGCAATAGAAAGATTAGTTACTGGTACAAAAGTTACTATAGAAGAATTAAGAAATAAATTCAGCACAATACTTTGTGAAGAATGAATACTCAAAAAATGTCACTGCTTTTGAAGGTGATAATTATAATATTTTCAAGTACCACCTAAGCATAATGACTACAAAGCCCTCGGTGATGAGCCACGTGAGTTTAACGCTTTCAGAATCAAGATGAAAATATCTTCTGAAGATAGTTGTTTTTAAAATATTCTTATTCATTCTTAGGACAGAGACATGGAAAAAAGATAAGACTATATTTTATATGAAATGGAGAGAAATGACATCTACCCAGATTTCCCTGATCAAAATGCCACAAATTACATGGGCATAATATTGGTGGTTCACCTGAACTACAACTTACTTTAGCCCAGGAAATTTCTGTATCCAAGTCACCAAGCAAACTTTCTGAAGTGGATTTCTGTACCAATTCAGTTTCAGTAACAGAAAGCCATTCAGAGAGAGAAGCAGTCTCTTTCTTCATTTTCCGAGCCAACTGTGATGCTCTTTCTAGATCCTGTTTTCCCTCTGTCACCTTAGGAAAAAAAAAAAAAAAGAGCATAAGAGAGATCAACATAGTGGGAATGAATCAGAGCACTAACTAAAGACCCAAACAGATTCATACTTAACCCCCAAGACAGACCTAACCTTAATCTCTGGCACCTAGAATCACACCATTCTTACTTTTCTGCAGGGGGGACAATATACTGTAGTAGTTACATGTCAGGCAACCCTAAGTTTTCAACTTAGCTCTCCACTTACTTCCTAAGAGACCTTGGGGGAGGTTCAGCCCTCAAAAGGTTGCTATGAGTTTTCAGTGAAAAAAAATACATACACAAAGGGCTTGACCCAGTCCCTGCAGCCAAGTTAAGAAATCAATGAATAGTTCCTTTTATTATTTTGAACAGAAGATGCCTTAAAATCCTCTCAATGAGGGATTCTGTTTATAAAACACACAGATATTCCAGCAATGTGAGGGGGAAATAGCAAGATTTTTTACAATCATGTTTTACAATTAACCACTTAACGTAAAATACAGTAAATGGCTATGCAACATAAACTTTTATTATTATTTTGCTCTTACTGCTGTTGACGGAAAGCAAAATGAACTGAACTGACACTTACCAGGCTCTTGATACAGCTCTCGTATTGTGCTAACAAATCTACATGTTATACAATAAAACCCTGTGAAAGGCACTATGTTTTCCAGTTAACAGAACAGGACAGTGAAGCTTAAAAAGGTTAAGGCCATAACCAGGGTGGCATGACCATCAGATTGAGGCTGGTCTGACCCTTTGCATTACATGATGGTACTCTCAAACTAAAGTAATTCACAACCTAACACTGAGTTGACACTTTAAAGGATGTCACAACACAATACATACAAAAAACATGTTCTTCCTTTCATGTGTACAGATGTATGGGTGATAACATTACCTAAGTAGTACAGTGATAAGTCATGTATGGGAAGAAATCTTTTTAGATGATACAAAATTTCTTAGATATAAAAACCAAATTTTCTTAATAAGTAAAATGGGATTACATTTCTTTTTTACTCGTCCCATAGGTTCAGTTTTACTCTTTGATGTCTCAAGGATTGATTATTATTAAATTCCTTCTTAAAAGTGAAATATTTTTCTATGGAGTTTAATTAAAATTCATGACTCTAAATTAATAGTACTTCAATGCAGACTTCAGAAGACAAATACTTGAATTCTTTGAAAAGATATTATGATACTTATCTGACTTTGACATGCCCAGGCAGCTACACAATTACCATAAAACAATGCTACCAAAGATTTCTGTAAACCAGGAAGAAGATAATTTAAGTTTCAACTTATAACAATTTATACTCTTCTCAGCCTAATCAATACATTTTAAGATGTACTGCATATTGAATTAGGCCATATCAAGTTGTAAATCTTTTTTTTTTTTTTTTTTTTTTGGCCACAGGGCATGTGGGATCCTAGCTTCCTGATCAGGAATCAGGGATCAAACCCATGCCCCCTGCAGTGGAAGTGCAGTCTTAACCTCTGGACCACCATGGAAGTCCCTCAAGTTGTAAATCTTCTACATAACCATTTATCCCCTCTCCCTCTTGAATATGCAACCATTCCCTCTCAATAGGATCATTCCCACCAGGTCTGAAACATACTCAAATGTCTGTCTCTCCATTTCTCTCTCTCTCTCTCTCTCTCTCTCTCTCTCACACACACACACACACACACACACACACTCACACACACATTTCCTACTTTGGTCCCACCTCCCCCTAACGACTTCCCTCTCTCCTACCTTCCGCATACAAGTTCTCAAAACCATCTCTCACCTCCCACACATACTTCAAGCCATGACATTCTGGCTTCTATCCCCATCACTCCACAGAAATTGTCTTTCCTAAGTTCAGTAATGGCCCCAATGGCAACAGATCTAATGGACATTTTTAAGTGGATGTCATATTTAACTTTCAATAATATTCAAAACAGCAGCCTACACTCATTCTCATAATGTTCTCCTTCCTTTGGCTTCCCAGACCTAGCACTTTCCTGGTGTGCTACCACTTCTTGCTACTTACTGTGGTTCTGTATATATATAAAATATATGGTTGCACAATGTGAATTTTTAAGGTGCATAATATGATAATTTGATACACATACATTGTGAAATGAGCACCACAGTCCAGTTAATTAACACATCCACCATCTCACAGAGTTATCTTTTTTTTTTTGTGGTGAGAACACTTAAGATCTACTTTCTTAGCAGATGTCAAGTTTACAATTACAGAAAACAGCATGGTGGTCCCTCAAAAAAATTAATAAAGAACTACCATATGATCCAGCAATTCTACTTCTGGGTATATAACAAAGGAAATGAAATCATTATTTTAAGAGATATCTGCACTCCCATATTCATTGCAGCATTATTCACAATAGCCATTGATAAATGAATGGATAAAGAAAATGTGGTATACATATGTATATATGTGTGTGTGTGTATACACACACACACACACATATACACACACATACATATATACTTTAGTTTCTTTTACAAGCTCATCTTCCTCAAATTCCCTTCTAAATGAGGTAATCCCTCAAGACTGAATTCAGGCCCTTTTCTTTTTTCACTATATCCTCTCCCTAAACAATTTCATCATCACTGAAAACTTAACCACCTCTATGCAGATGACGCATAAAATTTATATCTTCAGCGAGCCCAGATATATTCTCCAGGCTTGAATAACTTTGTGAATATCTGATATGTGCAATTAACTCTCTCAAAGGCACTTAAAATGTCAACATGTCCAATACTTGCTTATGATTTCTCCACACTTCTGCCTTTCCTTCCAGTGCCCCGTCCCACTGATGGCACCATGATTTTCCACATGATCAAGCCAGAAACCCAGGAGTCATCCTTCATCTCTCGCTCCTGCATCCCCACATCAAATCCTTTACCAAGTCCTGCTCATTTCACTTCCTAAATATGTCTTTAAAAAATCGGCTCATACCATCTCCACTGCTCCAAACTAGTTCAAACACCATCATCTCCCACAAAGAGCGTTAACAATGACTTCCAAACTGGTCTTCTCACATCCATTCTTGCCTCTCTGCAATCCACCCTCCAAACTGCAGTGGGTGATCTTTTAAAACACATATATCTGAGCATGTTATCTCCCTGCTAAAACCCTGCCATAATTGCTCATTGCTCTTAACACAGAGATTAAAACCTTTACCACAAATTCTAAGACACTGGTCGGATCTGGTCTCATCCCATCTCTCCAACACCATGTTCCCACACTTGCTGTCTCTGCTTTAACCACACAAAAGTACCATGCTGCCTCCTGCCACAGGGCCTTTACACATGCTGTTCCATCAGCCTCGGAAGCTTCTCCACTGGTTTCACCCAGGCTACTCCTATTCATCCTTCAGATCTCAGCTTATGCACCACTTCCTCTAACCCAGACTGGACCAAATCCCCCTTTACATATACTCCTAAAGCACTACATACATTCCTTCATTACACTTCCGGCTGATAATCTGACATTACTTTGCATGGCTACTTGATTAAAGTTTTCTTCTTTTATTTCTCTCAGTTCCATTAGGCAGGGAGATAATATGTTTTTGCTTATCACTGTATCTCTAACTGCCTGTATAACTCCTCACACACAGTAAAGTCCCAATTGTGTTGAATGAGAAAATGACTTAACTCCAAAACCATAATTACAGTTAGAGATCTGTTGTAAAACCAACCACACCATTCCCATTTATAAAATGCCCAATTAATAAATACAATAATATTTCACAAATAACTTCAGTTGTGTAATATACAAAGAAGTTCTAACATATGTGTTTCAGACGTGCAGTGTATCAAAATGATACACAATGTATCACACCAGTAATCTAATCTTGCAGAAGTGTGGTCCACATTGCCCAGGAAATGTAGGACTGTTCTTTCTTACTAATCTGAAAGTGATCACAAAATTTCAGCTAGTATTCGCTGGGCTTATGTAGAAACTTCGTTAATATTTAATAACCAAAGAAGGGTCTAATGTATTAACTAATACAGCTTTTCAATATTGATGAGAAAGTTTCACTTCCACACATTGTTTATTTGTTTTATTTTGTTTTTGCTTCTCTGGTTTCAGGGCAGAGAGTCTCAATAAGAGAAGATGTTAAGCCTATTGGATCCAGTTGGTCATTCACAGTAAAAGGCCTAACAACTTCCCCATGAATTCACTAAAATGCCCGAATTATAGATGTTTCTTGAAAGGATTTTAAATCCTGATAGATTAATGTGAACTTCCTATCACTATTTATTAGAGTCCTAATGTTTTTAACATTTCTTAGTAGATTATTCAATCTAGAAATCCAAGGACCAATAACTTGAGTTTATACAGAGACTATTATTTGTAGAGTTCATTAGAATAACTTATGAAAAGTCAGTAGCCATTGAAAACACAGAAATTAACCTGGATTAAATATTAAAAATACATTTCTGTGTAACTATTCATCATTGTAATAGTAACACATACATTTAAAGAAATATAATAAAAATTACTGCCATAAATGAAAACATATATTATTAATGCCATAAAGTTCAAATATGCTTTCTCCCAGAAGTGAAATGTTAAGAGGCGGGCAGTGCACTTGCTCTGCTCACCTGGGCACCCAGGTCATTGTAGAGAATCTTCAGAGAAGTCAGCTGCTCATCCATCCCCTTGGGGTTGTCAGTTTGCTGCTTCTGGACAATGTGCCTTCCTGTTTTGATTACAGTCTCCACTTCAAGCTTGACTTCACTCAAAATTTTATAGAGTTTCTTAAAAATAAAGATGACAAATTTTACATATTAGTGAAAACATGCCAGCTGGAACCATTTCAGGACATGGCTTACAAAGATTGACAGCTAAGAACTAACTATGGAGATCAAAGGGCTTTATCTTTCCCAGATCTGGTTCAAAGGATGAGTAAAATGAAATCAAGGCTGTAATGACTTTTTAAAATCAGATAAGAAAACACACTCACAGAGGTTATACTTGTTTTATTAAAAAAGAAAAAAACTCAAACATGTATCTTAAAGGTTTATGAAAGTACCTGATAATACAAACATATTTCCTACATAAAATGGGAAAATGTTAGGACTAAAACCTGAATGTCTAACACTTTTTAAATTACATTTTTTAAAATCCTAAATGCTATTACAAGAAAAAAGGCAACACTGGCTATTTCTGGCTGTTGGCATTTGGAAGTATTAAGATTCATTTTTTTTCTTACAATTCTCTGAAGTACCAAGTCTACCACAATGAGTACATATTGATTATACAATGAAAAGACATATAAAAACTAAATACATCAAGATGTATATGACCACAGGAAGTCAAAGTTATGTAGGTCAGATTCAGAGCTGCCCTCATCCTTGTTACTTTAAAATTAAAAAGCTGTATTCTGGGCCGGTTCTCTTATCTCTATGCATCATAATCTTGACCTGAAACACCTCATGTGGCACTGTCACATAATAACAGACCATTGGACTAAGTTACACAAAGTCAAGGACACTGCTTGCTCTGTTGATCTCTATATCTCAGTAAATAAATATTTACATTCATACGTGCACGTGCGCACGTAATATTTATAAAAATTCATCCTATTTTTTCATTCTTCCACCCATTCAAGCTTTCAATTAATCAAACAACCTTCAGTATGCAACAGACATGTGGAGACTGCAATTTTGAAAAGCACAAAGAACTCTTCCCAGACTTTTCTTAGCTTAACTTGTGTCATGTTCAGTTTTTTCATGATTCTTCCCAAGCAGAACACTAGTTCTACGATTGAACATGCTTGGCCACATCATTTTTAAATTTCTATGCAATTGAATTTTAAAGTTCAAGACTAAAACAGTAATAAGGCCTTTTAAATAATTTCTTCTTTTACATTCTAGGTTTAAACTTTGATTTAAAATTTTATTTTCCTAGAGAATGATTTTTTATGCTATAATATTCCTGACATCCATTCTAAGTATAATTTCTTCTTTCACACTTTAGGTTTAAACTTTATAAATTAAAATTTTACTTTCCCTGAGAACACATTTGTCGGACACTGCAATATTCCTGACATACATTCTAAGTATGGTTCTTCTAGCTAACTCAAATCTATCCTTTACAATTTAGCTTATTAGTCACATTCTGCCAAAGCCCTCCCTAACTTCATCCTGTGATTAAGGTGTATTTTCCTCTTTGTCTTGTAACCATGTTATATACATGTTTATTCTGGTCTCCTTATCTCATTACACTGTACTAGTTGATTTTACTCTCTGCAGGCTATCTCTCTCCTATCTCTTCTAAACTCCTGGGAGGAAAGGAGCACACTTCTAATTTTTTAACCTGTCTTTCATCATTTATTCCTATTCTTAGGACGCTTTAGACTGACAATTATTGGACAAACCATGTACATAAGCGCTAGATGAAGCCATACCACTGATGGGAAAACCCACTGGACACATTAACCACCCAATGGCCTCACCATACACTTGTCCAGGTGGGTCTGTATGACATCAGGGTCCACATCCTTCACATCCAGAACATGAAGTTCTGCTTTCACACCATCCAACACACGCTTGCAGTCAAGCATGCGCTGTTCAAAGTTAGCAGGTTTCTGGAAAAGCTGGAACTTTGTGGACACCTCTCGAAGTTTCCTCTGTTTGCAGAAGTGAAAATAATAAGCAATTCACATCAGAATGATAATCTTTCTCAGCAGACAATATTAGCATAACACATACTGCTAGAAGGCTGTAAAATAAAGTAACAATAAAAACATTCTTTAAAGGAACTTAGGTTGCCCGATCACCTTGGGGGACTGCACAGCCCAGTGTCCTGAATTACTTGACACTCAGTGTCTCAGTCTGAAATATAATGAAAGGCTAAGCTAGCCTTGCTGGAATTAAAACTGCATTAATTTTCTTACCTGTTTTTAAAACACAATTCAAGAATCTAGAACTCACAATGCCCTTCATCACAAGGTCAGAGTGAAGGTCAGTCTGCATCCCCCATTGAGGGGCTAAGCGGGTACTGCATCCCATGCACTCAGCCTGCCCAGTGTACCAGCCATACCAGTATGGATGGAGGCTCTGCATCAAGGGAAAAACCTATACAAAGCAAACATCTAAATCGAGATTGCTCTCTTCTCAACTTAACTAGAAAACTCAGATCCAATAGTTTCCAGTGCACCTTCAACACATCACTCCCATCCAACTCTTTACATCACAGAGAAGACCAAAGGCATCCAAGTCGTCAGCTCTTTCTCATTTTCTTTTTATGCCCAACAGGCTGAAAAGTAAAAGGAAGCTGCCCTCCCCCTTCACCTGCAGCACATCCATCTGACTTCCTCCTCTGGCAGTCCGGCCTTCTGGGGAGGTCGGAGGCTGAGAACGTGTGTTTCTTCTCAGCTCCTCTAGGGTTAGCTCGTGGGCTGAGATCTCCGCTTGGATTTTCTACAAAGAGATTAGAAAAGGGAGAGAATGTCTGTTTTTTTTTTTAAGTCTCATAGAGTCATACAACAGATAAGAATATATTGATCCCTATCCATGCTTTAATAAGTGTGCGTATAATAATAATATGGGCCACCTGTATCGTAGGACTGCTGTGTGCTGTGCACAAAGGTCTTTGTATTTGTCACTTCAAATGTTCGCCACTTATTTATAAAGAGGGAATTTCCCCAGTTTCATAGCTAAGAAAATTATAATTTTTAAATGGTGATCATTTGCCATTATCTCACATAAAAACCCTAAGAACCCCCAAACCCACATGCTGCCCTGTAAGTAAGGCCGGCCTTTCTCACTGACTCTCGGTTGGGATGGCAGAAGGAGCTGGTGCCCTTGCAGGTGAGGAGACGATTACATATGCTCTCTTTACGACCTTATTGCCCTCACATCCATGGCAATACCTGGGCTTCCTGAGGAACTTGGAAGGCATCTATCCTGTCGGTCAAGTATGTTGTGAGCTGCTTGTCCAACTCCCCTAAGCTCTCCTGCAAGACCTGAAGCATGTGGTCAGTTTCACGCAGGACCTGGAGTTGCTTTTCCAAAGAAATCTGCTTGCTCTCTGCCTACAGGCGGAAAAATTTACCCATTAGTCACTCAGCACAAATATAAACAGCTGAATATAAGTAAACCCTTATGTTCTAACCACCAAGAAAAGGAACATACTATAAGAGCACTACTTTAAGACTTTGTCCTGCATTATAAATAAATAATCATTAGCAATGATAATAGTGAAAAGGTCCTTCTAGTATCTTATGCATCTTGCAGGAAATTACTAATTTTTACTTCTTTCTATATAAAATGACAAAATACAAAAATGCCATTAAGGGCACTATTTTAAGTGAAATAAGAGAGAAGGACAAAGCTGTATGACCTCACTTATATGTGGAATCTAAAAAAATCACAAAAACAGAATGTTATATTACATATAACATATAATATTTCAATAAAAAGGGAAAAATGTAAAGATTTCCTATGTACCATATTAAAATAAAGGAGAGAATAAAAATATGCCATTTATTACAAATTTAGGGTATTCTTAGGACTCAGCAATAAACCTATAAACAAGAATATAAAATACAACAGAAGCACCTATGAGTAGAGTGAACATGGAAATCTCTTTTTGCAAAGTTTAAAGAAGTTCTACAGATGTTTATAGTGTTGAGCCACTATTTATTGAACTTTTGGGTTAAGTTTGATGCTATTCATGATCTAAACATCAATAGTTATTTTTTAATATGTGTTCAAAAGCTTCTAATATCCACCCAACTCTCCTATAAAAGCAATCTCCTTTCTCTACTTACTGATATGGACATGTGTGTTGTAATACATTCTGAGTATGTATCTAAGGGACTATGGTATTTTATAACAGCAGCTTATATCAAATTCTGATGGCTCTAATATTTACTAGGATAATATGAGTCATTATTCTTATATACACCTATAATATGTTCCTTAAAGGAAATTAAATAGCTCATAAGTAGAAACAATCTCAAAGACAAATTTTTAAATCATCGAGTTCTGCCTGCATTATAATGTAAGTGTAAGGTCTGCTCTTCCCCACCTAGTATTTCAATGCCCTCAACACCCCCGTTGGTTACCAACCTTCCCCCTCGGTATAAGTTCCTGAGGTCCGCTCCATATCATAAACATCTAATCGACACTCACGCATGGCCCGGTTCTTACCAGGTGACTCAGCTCTTCGTATCGACTGTTGAACACCTCCAGTTTCTCACTGATGATATCATCGAGGATCCCTCCATCGATCAGAGTCTGGCCAAGTTCCCGAATCTGGGTGCGATTGTCTGCTGGATGTCGCAAAACAGATTCTAGAGACTGAACAGGGACAGGGGCAAAAAATAATGCATTTACCAAGGCAAAGTGAATCAAGGATTCTAAAAATGTTCGTTTTATTTAAAACCAGTAATTCTATTTTCTAGAAATCTACTTACGGAACAAGATAAAAAATGATTAATTCAGGGACTTCCCTGGTGGCGCAGTGGTTAAGAATCCGCCTGCCAATGCAGGGGACACGGGTTCGAGCCCTGGTCCAGGAAGATCCCACATACCGCAGAGCAACTAAGCCTGTGCGCCACAACTACTGAGCCCTCGTGCCATAACTACTGAAGCCCGCGTGCCCAGAGCCCATGCTCCGCAACAAGAGAAGCCACCACAATGAGAAACCCACGCACTGCAACGAAGAGTAGCTCTACTCGCTGCAACTAGAGAAAGCCCACACGCAGCAACGAAGACCCAACGTGGCCAATAAATAAATAAATAAAATAAAATAAATTTATTTTAAAAAAAAGATTATTTCACAAAAATGCCCCTCATGGTATTAATAAACACATAAAATTGAGAACTCAGCATGAATGATGATATATGACAATTCCATAAAAATAATTTCAGTAATTATTAATTACATGGGAAAATGTTCATGGTATGATACGAAGTTTAAAAGCAAAAAACAATACTATATAAATAAAAGAATTTCAAACTGTTATTGATTATATTACTAAAAAGTTTCTATAGCATATATAAAATTCAAGGCACTGTTTTATATATACACTTTATATATACATAAATTTAATCATATGGCTACATATTATTCCCATATTACAGATAGGAAAACTGAAGCTCAGAGAAGGTAAGTAATTTGCCAACACACACACAGTAAAAAGAAGAGCTAAGATTCTAACTTGGCTCCAAAGACTTGGTGATTCCAAAGCCTTTGATCCAGTTACTATAAAGTACTACCTCCCAGCATATATACATAAAAATAGTAATTCGGAAGAAGTACACTAAAATGTTTTAAAGTGTTATCTTACACTTTATACTTTTCTCCATTTTCCATATTTCTAGAATGCACATGTATTAACTCTCATGTTAGGAAAGTATGTGTTTTCAAAATAATCTTTCAAAACATTTTTTAATACTCTGAATCTCTCACTCTGCTATTTTATTTGAGAAATGACATCTTTTCTCCAGAAGAGCATCTGGCTCCTAGAAGTTAGGTACCACATTTGACTTATTTCTGACCTTTAATCCAGTCATCTACTTAATTACTACATCCTATTCTTACAGGTTTCTTTTGGTTGGTTGGTTTGTTTTGTTTGTTTGTTTGTCTGTTTTGCAGTACGCGAGCCTCTCACTGTTGTGGCTTCTCCCATTGTAAGGTCCGTTGGCCCGGATGAAAGGAGGCCCGGGGGGTAAGAGAAAACATCGACCAGTATGAGGTAGGAGAGGCATCTGGGAATCAACAAGAGACTCTAACTTCCTGCCCAGAAAACAATGGGGCTGACAGGAAGGGAAAATGGGCTCACGCCCCACAACAGACCAACCAACACCTGGCCCTGCTGTATCCTCACCAAATAAGGAATTACCCTGTATAGCAAACCACCCCCTCCCCTTGCAAGCCGCCTTCTGCTTCTACCCCAATAAAAATCCCCCTCATCCAGTACTGGACGTGACTTCTCTGGCCCCTTTCTCTCGGACCAGTGAACCTCGCCCGGGAGCGCTCCCTAATAAAGCTCACTTGAAGCTTTCCTTTGTTTCACGGTGCCGTTTGTTAAGATCCGACCTCACACCCATTGCGGAGCACAGGCTCCAGACACGCAGGCTCAGCGGCCATGGCTCACGGGCCCAGCCGCTCCGCGGCATGTGGGATCTTCCAGGACCGGGACACGAACCCATGTCCCCTGCATCAGCAGGCTTACTCTCAACCACTGCGCCACCAGGGAAGCCCTATTCTTACAGTTTTAAAAGCACAGCTACCATCTTCCTCTTCTTTTTTTTTTTTTTTTTTTTAAGAAAATCTATTCTTTTCACACTTTAATCCACTTAAGAAACAGTTATTAAGTTATCACGTGCCCCAGGCTGTGCTGGGGAACTAACTGGGGAACAACAAAAAATTCAGGCACATTTCTTGGCCTCAAGGAACTCAAGTTCAGGCTTGGGGACAGGATCCCAGGCCTCCAACACTGCCTTCTCCAGCCTGTCCTCCAATTTTCACATCTGAAGACAACAGAATAGAAGCCACTGTAAACACAGTCCTTGCCGTGTCTAGTGAGCAAAAGTAACTTTACGAAGAAACAAGAGAGCATTGTCCTAATAACATAAGGCAGAGTTTTATCCAGGGACTGGTAAAAACAATCTGGAAAAATCACTAGAGCGCTTTATGAAGTCTAAAATGTACTAATTAGCAAACAACTAACCACCTCATAAGGCTGAGTTTAGTGGGTCACCAATAACCCAAATATACACGATGTTATAAATACTTCAGGCAACGGAAGAAAACACAAGTTACACTGAAAACTACCAACGAAGCGAAAGGATTTGCTGGCATAAGGCATTATGTTCCTTGTTTGAATACTCATTCAGCCTCATTGCAACAAAAAGAACCACCCAGAACGCGGGCTCCCACCTCCAGGGCTTCACTGACAGCATCTGTCTTCTCAGGCAGGACCTCTGTGCTCTTCATCCGCTCTTCCAAAGTGTTTAGCCAGGTAGTCTCAAGATCCAAATACTGAAGCAGTTCAATCCAACAAGACCATACCTCCTAAACAGGCAGGGAAAAGTTAGACAAGATAAGAAGCCATTTAGAGACACAATGCATCTCTACTGCTGCACATTCTGTCTAGTCAAGAATAATTTTGTTTAGATACAAGTATAAATGGGCTTTTAGAAACTGATGAACCTGGTATTTCAAATAAGTGAAATAAAATCGAATTCTTCGATTAACTGTATTAGACCAACTGGAGGGAGGTAGGAGGCTGCTTCACTAAGATAAATTCCAAGGCTCTGTTTAAATGCCGAAAATAAAACTATATAATTAGTAGAAGAAACCAGGAGCGAAACATTATTAGTTTGTTTTTAAATAGAATGGTCAAAAAAATACTCAGACTTGCAACACTTTTTAACAGCTATATACGAAACTGGTTCCCTATTCCAACTCAGAGCTAATGGGCGTAACCATTTGATGTAGATCCAACTTTTTTCTTAATTCATATGAACACGTCTATATACGAACAGAGCAACATTTTACCCAAATTGGAATTTTACTATAATTGCTGCATTAGTTGTAGTCACTTATTTCTCACTCCTGTGGGGAGTTGGGGGGCTGGGGTATGATTCATCCTCCAATTCCTAGGAGCAAAATTATGGGAGGAGCCTATTTGACAGATAAATTTAGAAGACAGAGTTCAGCATGGAGCCTACTGGGTTGGTCCTCTTTCAGATCCACTGACTCAGAGGACACATTCTAGTAGCATACACCCCATATGAGGCATACTTACCAGGTCAGGGGTCAGCAATTTTTTCTATAAAAGGCCAGATAGTAAATATTTTAGGTTTTACAGGCCACATCTGGTCTCTGTCACAGATTCTTCTTTATTTTTTCTGTGTGTGTGTGTGTGTGTGTGTGTGTGTGTTGCTTTGTTTTTAACAACTCTTTAAAAATTAAAAATATACAAACAATTTTTAGCTCCTGGGCCATACAGAAACAGGCCACAAAACAGATTTGACCCACAGGCTGTAATTTGCCGACCCCTGGCTAAGACTAAAAGGGAAAAGAGGTGTCTGGTCCCCCAAATTTCTATAGGCAGAAAGCAGGCTGAGAAATCTACTCAGCTGCAAGCAGAGCTCTATTTCTTATGGGAAGGAAGGGATGGCTTACAGAGACGCTCTCACAAGAAGCAGGACTGGCCCCTAATCAAGCAACAGTCCCTGGCCCGAGAGTAGGAGCCCTGACTACAAGTGTCTGGCTAGATTTCAGAACTACTAGCATTAGATTTCAGAGTCACTAATGCCAGTGCCTGCTCTTTTTACCTTCCACTGCCCCAACTTTTTTGAATGGGAGCGTCCACTGTGGTTTTCCTGTACCTATCTCACCACTCTGTTGGGTATATGAGGTTCAGATAACTTATCTTTTTAGTGCCCAGGTCGCCAGATGGAGAGGTGTCACACCCACACACCTGCACCTGAAGAAAATTGTTCCAAGGAACCACATTTGCATTTGCACCTGATGTAGATTGCATGATACTGGATTTTGAGCTTGATGCTGTACTGAATAAGACCTTAGGAGTCCCTGGGAGAGTGTAAGAGTATTTTGCATGTGGAAGGACTGTAACTAACTTATGACCAGAGAGTGAACTATGCTGGATTAACAATAGCCACAAATTTATTACAGCTACTCCCGTGAAGTGGTGAAATTGTCTTCTCCTCCCCTGAATGTGGGCTGACCTTGTAACTTGCTTAGAGCAAAAGAAGGCTACAGAGATGATGCTGTGTCAAAGTGCAGACCTAGCCTTTAAGAGAACTGGCAGCTTCTGCTTTCTCCCTCTTAAAAGCCAGCTGCCATGCTGTAGAGAAGCCATAAACCTGAGAGGCCACGTGGAAGGGGACCTGGTGGATGAGAGTGGACCTGAGTGGAATATCCATAAACCACACGGAGCAGAAGAGCCATACAGCTAAGCCAAATCAACCCATAGAATCATGAAAAATAATAAATGGTTGTTTTTGTAAGCCATTACATTTTGGCAAGGTTTGTTACACAGCAATTAATAACTGAAACATAAGTGTATATATTAAAAATATACAAACATGTTTGGGAAGATTATACATCACTTTCTAGATAATGATTACTTTAAGAGAGGGATCAAGAGATGGTATGAGATGGGGAAAAAGGGAACGGGTTCTTTAATGCCAATTAATTTTATTTGAAAAAAGAAGATCTGGAAAAATATGGCAAAATGTAACATTAGTTATAGCTGAGGGATATGTATATGGGTGTTAGTAATATCATCTGTACTCTTCTATAAGTTTTAAATATTTCATGATTTAAAACATTTTAAAGGAATCTAGAAATAATCAAGGTAATAAAGTTGGACTTTTTGGAAGAAAGGCATCCTTACTCTAATTTAGAAATTTGGGCTGTTTCTACCCAAGATCTCTTGGTAATCCCTCACATAATTTTAAAAATGCTTCCATTGTGAAATCTTTTTTCTTCTTATCACTTCCCCTTTCAAAGGCATCAAGGTGTCATATTTTCTCTTTTATCTACTTTGTTTTCTTACACTTTTCCTTTTCTTCTCTCAAACTAATTCCAAAATAATTCTAAAAGTAATTCTGCAAGCAATACTAAAACCTTGAAATATTTCATTCCTCATTCTCAAACTGTCACCTCTGGGTCATAAAGACAGTGTGAAGAAATGACACAGAATTCATGGTGGTCTCTTGTTAGCTTGGGATAACCTGGGGACTCCATTATTTAAACATATTGTGAGTAGTTACTTTGGCTAATAATAGACAGGAAAATAAACAAACCAAAAAAAAGCAAAATCATGGGTGATTAAGGCAGAGAAGAAAACATGGACAAGACTGTAGTAGAATTCAATTCCAGGATCATCTACTGGGACTTAAGATTAGCCATACATAATGTTACATATTATGTTCACAGAATGTTAAATTCGCAAATGAGTAACCTCAGGTGTTTTAAGTTAGGCAATATCTTAATATGGCTTTGTTGACTTGTAGCTTTCTTATTAACTAATCCAAATTACACTTATTTTATAGATTCAGAACAAATGAGTAATGAGTGAATTTAGTTTAAATACTGCAGTTGTGATTACCATTTTAGGATTCATCAAAATGCCATCATTTGTTTTAGGTTGAACTGAATTTAAATTGCTATCAACTGAAGGGCTTCTTAAGTCTTGTCAATAAGATGTGACAAATATCACACTAATATAAAAGCAAACAATCAAAAACTTAATTTTATTTTAAAAAAAAACTCATAGAATCATCTACATCTTAAATCCTATGGCCAGGGTAGGGGAAATGCTCCAGCAAAATACCAGCAAATTCAAGTTAGTCTTTCTTTCACTCTAAATAAAACCTATAATTTTAGACACCGCTCTAAAACAGAAACTTCAATTGATCTCTGTGCACTAACCAGGCAAAAAAAAAAAGGAGGTACTCACAGTATATGTCTTAGAATTTTAGGACTGGAACAGACTCTACAGATCATCTGTAATATAAAAACCTTGAAAACCTTGATTTCACGCGTAATAAATGTCTAAAGCTAAGAAACTACTTTTCCAAGAAACTTCCACTAACTGAAGGCAGATCTTGCTCTCCAGTTTTCTTTTCTCTGTTTCATTTTTATTGACCTATTACCTAAATTATTATCTAATAATTACTACTACTGTTATTATTATTATCTCAATCATGAAAAAATTACTTCTCTTTTATGAGCTAGTATTTGAAAAGAAAAATGGAGGTTTCTTCCCAAGATATGGAAGCAGCCAGTACATTACAGAATGTGAACCTCAGGAATGTATCAGTGAAAAAACACCATACCTCCAGCGTGTGGCACTTTCCGCGAATTCTATTACAGAGAAGTTGGTAATTCTCCAGCACAACATTCAGCTCAGACGTCAATTCCTGGCCACCAGAGGGCACTTTTGCAGCTAATAACTTGATGTTGTCCTTCAGAATCTTCACTCTCACCTCCTTCTGCAACACATCCTCTTTCGCCCTCTGTTCCAAGACAGAATGAACTTGAAAACTGGCTCCCTGTCTCAGGAACCAATTTCTTTCTTTTTCAAAAAATAACTGAGCCAAAATTAAAACATCCAGATGATTCTAACTACCTAATCCGAACATTATGAGGTAATCCCTACGGAGAGTGCTTGCGAAATAAGAATGCTAACTACAAAATTTCACTCATTATATATCCCAATGTACACAGTCCCCATGCCAACATTTTCATTTAATAACAGCACTGTTAACACCTAAGTTATCCCAAATTATGTTTACTGACAGGAAGTACTTTCAAAGTCTGGGTCCATAATAAGAATTAAGTGAATTAATTTTAATTGATCACTGGAAGTCGAGCAAAAATGGAAGTGCACCATGGTAGAAGTATTCTTTAAAAATAATATAAACATATTTTCTTCTGATAATTAACAGCATTTCAAAGATGGCAAAGTTATACTGGGAAGATCTGATCTAAAAGTAGCTTCCTGCCTGACTCTCCTTCCGTGCCTGATGAAGTCTCATACTCAGGAAAATCAACCTCAAACAGCCTTTCACTTTCTCTTGTAGCTTTCTTTACTACTTAATGGTTTTAAATGTCTCTAGGTTGGGATAAAATAATTAAATGTAGTGGTTTTCTTAAAATCCTAATGGTTGTTTGGCAGAATAAAAATAAAATGTTGCCCAATCAAGAGTTTTAATCTCATTTTTCTTAATTCTCATTCCTAGTGACCTTAAAAAAAAACCAAGAACAACGACAAAAAAACCCCACAGAACTACAATGTCAATGGTGCAAATAAGATGGTTCTTAACATGGTAGGCTACCTTTAAAATACCTTATATACTGAATATTTTTAAAGTTTCAAGGAAAGCTACACTAAAAAAAAGTGTTTCTGTGAAAATACTACAATAAAAGTCCTTTTTATTTACTTTGACTCATAACACAATAATGTATTGGTGAAAAACAATCCTTTTAAAAAATATCTGCACAGATGTTTGCTTTTGTTATACTTGTAGGCAAGTTGCAACTCTTATTTTTTTAAAAGTAGCTTTTAAGACACTATCTCCTTCGGCTTCGACACTGAAGGACACTCGAAACAGTGTTGGAAAAGTGGGAATGATGTCCAGTTCTTTTATTATATAAAAAAAGAGAGTGTGCAAGACTACTGACACAGAAATATAAGTTTACAGGAAATACATCCTGTGGACCCAACTGATATTAAATCCCTTGACGACATTCCTAACGCTCCTCTCACCTGCTCCAACAAAATTTTGGTATTCATGTGTGCCCCATGTATTAGCTGGAAGAATACAGCTGGTGAAATAAAGATAAACCCCAACCTAATTGGGAAGTCTCTCTTGTTCTTTACAAAAAATAATTCTTCCTGAAAATTTCTGGAAATAGATAGTGGTGATGGTTGCACAACATTGTGAATATAACTGATGCCACAAAATTTTTGAGTCATTCACTGTGGCTCACCAAGGTCCTAATGTAAGACATTTTCGCAGGGGCCCTCAAGACTCAACTCATGGGCCAAGTTAGCACGTGGACTCTCAGCTTCCTAGCCCTACTAAAATCATGGCAGCTGACCCTCCTTTTTTTGTTGTTGTTTTTTTTGTAACTTGAAATCTTACTGTGAAAGATTATATGTACATTATCAGGCCTTACAGCTAGGTAGATGATTGACTGACTGATTGACTTTAAAGGGAGGAGGGGAGATAGAAAGCCTCTTGACCCTGACTGTCCAGCCTCACCTTCATTTCCTCCACAGCACTCCCAAGTTCTTCTGGTGACTTGTATTCAAAATCCCTCTCCAGGTAGTCTTCTTCTGCTTGGGTCATCCATTCCTGCATCTCTGCCAAGTCTTTTTTCAGGTTCACCACTTTTTCCTGACTTTCAGACAACCTATTTTTTTGAGTAGTAATCTAGGAAGGAAAAGCCATTCACTCGAATAAACAAATCCTGATACGTTAAATGTCAGCTTCTAGTTTCTAATATCAAAAGACACAGTAATAACTTTCCACAAAGAGTCTTAAGGTTTAAAATTCAGATGAAACTCTGTATACATTTTGTGCTGATGCTGTGGAATATAAGCAATAATGAAAACAATAATTATAACTGGGATTCGGTATCACATTTTGGACATTAATTTGGAAATACCTATTATAATTTTGAAAATGCATAACTGTTGACAGAGTAATACTCAACTGAAGGACTCTAACCTACATCCATAAAAGCATATATTTCAAGCAAATCTACTATAATCTTATTTATGGGGAAAAAAAAACCCTGAAGCAACCAAAATGTCCGTTTTTTCCTTTTCAACAGGATTCCCCATTAAGACTGCACTTTTTAAAAGCAGAGAAGAGTAGATTGCTATCAAAGATGTTGATACAACACTGCTTTACAAAATTTTGGTTCTGATAATCTACTGTACTTGTATATTCCACACAGATACAAAAAAGTTACATTAGAAAATAGGTATTTGTCTGAATCTGGTTCAATAGCTTTTTAAACTATTTTAAGAAGCCTAAAAATATCTTTCAGAAAGATCCCTCTAACCACACACTGACTTCTGTGAGAGAAGATATTATCCAGATTATCCACATGGAAGCCAGGGTGATCTTAAAAGATCTATCATGTATCAATTCCTTGCTCAAATCACCCTGCCTTCTATGTAAAATCATACTTGAAATAAAAGTCAAAATCTATGCTTCAAAGGCCATATACAGTCCATCTCTACCTGCCTTCTGACCTCGAATCTTCCCATTCTCCAACCTGCTAACTCCTTCCTTCATTCTATTCCAGCTACAACAACTTTCTTGTTCTTTATTGAATATGTCAAGCTCATTCTCACCCAGGGGCCAGAGCGTACAAGAGCACCCTCCCTTCATTAAAAAAAACATGACCCAATTCTGGCCCCAGCCTGCCACCCATGCTGTAGTTATTCTAGACCACAGTTTTTCAAACTGGATGGGCTATAACATCAGTTTACTCTGTCAAGAGAAGCCACTATCTACCTCTTGAAAACCACAGGCAGTGAAGTTTAAAAACTCACCTCTTTGCTACATTTCTCCAGTTGTGTTTGGTAGTCAGCTAGTTTTGTTTGCATCCAGGTTTTGATTCCAGCAACTGGAGAGCTTCGAAGGTTAGCTTCTATTTCTTTCATGTCTTTCAGAGATGATTCAATTGTTTCTATTTCATTAACAAATGCCTGAAAACATAACATAAGCCCTTGTTGGGTTCATGCCTATATAAGTAGATGCCATTATTACAGTCTGCCTGTATCCCTGCAAATATTTTAAGAACAGACTGCTTGGGAGTCAGGACTTTTAACTACTTAAGAAATATTGCCTTAAGAAATTCATTTCACCTGGATGTTTCATATAGCCATCTGCCAAATTAGATTGGAAATGCTTGACTCTCAGCAGGGAATAGTACTTTTAATTAGAGAAGCCTAATAATTTCAACAAATATAAAATGCAAGAAGTATTACTGGCAAACTTCATTTGTAAAATATGTTTTTCTTAAAGCCTCAACATGTGGCACAATAAGAGCGATATACAACTGGTAATTATGACACTAAGATTGTCACCGTACATAAAACAGCAGCTACTGGGCTTCCCTGGTGGCACAGTGGTTGAGAGTCCGCCTGCCAATGCAGGAGACATGCGTTTGTGCCCCGGTCTGGGAAGATCCCACATGCCGCGGAGCGGCTGGGCCCGTGAGCCATGGCCGCTGAGCCTGCGCGTCCGGAGCCTGTGCTCCGCAATAGGAGAGGCCACAACAGTGAGAGGCCCACATACCGCAAAAGAAAAAAAAAAACAGCAGCTACTAATGAACTAAAATTGCTCTTATGTTCTACACCCAAAATTTAATCTGAAAAAGAACAGATACATGTATAACTGAATCGCTTTGATGTACACCTGAGACTAACACAATATTGTTAATCACTATGCTCCGATATGAAATAAAAATTTTTTAAAATTCTATAACCATGGCCAAAAACAGAAATATGAAAATTCAGTCATTTGTTGACTAGCTATAAAGTCAAAAAAAGGTTTATGATGAAAGATATTTTATCTAGGTTTACTGTCATGTCATATTCTTACAATTTTAATAAGAGCAGCGAATAATAAAGAAGAAGAAGAAAATGTTATTTAATACAGCAGGTTCCCTAGATCAGCAGAACTCACAGAGCACTCGTCAAGCTGTCTTTGTAGCCCTTCGGCATCTCCTTGGACAGCCTGCTCTTTCATTAAGAAGTCTTTCACACCATCCATCCACTTCTCAATGACTTTTGAATCAGCCTAAATCAAACACAATAACAAAGGGGGATATTCCTCAGCGGCATTCAACCTACTGCATCTCAAGATCTATTGCTACTGGGAAAAAGGCAACTTTTCAAAACTCTGATAGCATCATTTTCATTTCTTTTATTTCTTTCTTTTTTAAACTTCCAACATTGAAAATAATTATTTTCTTCATTGTTGCCTAAAATCCTCATGAGATGATATCTTGGTGATCATTCTAAAAATTTCAAAACACTCTCCAGTGAACAAAGTTATTTTGCTCAACGTGAGCAATATCTATGCTTAAAAATTCAAATTAAAGGTAAAAAATGCTTTTCTGAGTATAATCAGCTTAACAATCTTTCATTTTCATATAATTTAGAACAATTCTCTCCTTAAGTTGGCTACTCAAAGCAGGAGTAAATAAATAGCACAGTGGAGGGAATACAATAGATTTTTCTTAGTTCTGCGGTTCGATGCCTTGTTATCTAAGAACCCAGTATGGTCCACCACCCAGCTCCATTCTTTCATTCAACATTTACTAAGCACCCACTGTAATCCAGTTACTGTGCGTGGTACTGGGGGGAATGAGAAAGGGAACATTTTGCAGAAAGAATGAGACTTCAGACAGGTAGTAACACTGGAACTGGACCTTGAAGAATGCAAATAATTAGGTCCAACTTGAGCTCCAAAACTAAAGTGATGGTCATTTCTTTCCAAGGTCCCCCATCCATCACTGGTTAGTCTGATTTGTTATTTTCCCTTGCATTGAGCTGAATTTGTTTCCTTGTACTTTCCTCAATTATTTGCTTCTCATTCCTCCCTAGGAATGGAAATAAATTAACTATCTTATTCAAAAATAACCTTCAGATTGGAAGGCAGCCACTATGTCTTCCCTTAGTCTTTTAGTGATTAAACACTCCCAATTCTTTCCATGATGCTCTAGTACATGATACCCAGATACTGCAATTAACACGCTCTGAAAATTACATCGACTTTTTAATGTACTTAAAATATGCCACCAAGAACCAAGTACTCTTATCTTAAAATGTTGCAATGAATGACGAAGATGGAACCTAACTGGTATTTCACATATCGATATTACATTCAGAAAATGCCATCTAAATTTTTTTCAGTTTTATTTTTCTTATTGTAGAGTTGGGTTTTGTTTCCTTCATTTTTAAAAATTTGTTTAGATATATATTATTCATAATATTATGGTTAGCTAAAACTCCAAAATTCACACAACTACCTCAAAAGTACATTTTCCCTATCCCATATTGTTTAACTGACTTCTGTAATAAATTCAGAACTTGATATTTATAAATATTAAATTTTGCCTTGTTATGTTAACGATACTAGTTAACACTACAATAAAAACCCAACAGAATGATTTGAATTTTTCGTTTCTCCACTTTCTTATCAGCTGTGCCTCCCAGCTTTCTCTTATCTAGAAATCTGACAGTGAGCTATCCTTTTTCTGTTGGGTTTTTTTGGGTTGGGTTTTGGGTTTTTTTCCAGATGAAAAATAAGGCCAATTACAGTGCCTATCTGAGCATTCCCCCATGAGGACACCATCTCATTCATTAACCAACAAACTTTCAGCTTCGTTTTCAAAACATGGGAATCAACATAATTCTAGCATCTAAGTAGCTTTCCACTTCCTTCTGATAAGGTTATAAGGGATTTTCTCAAATACTTTGCTGATATCAAGATTTACCCAAAATGATAGTTTGTCGGCATTATTTGAACTAAATGAGCACACATGAAATGTGAGACTATGAATCTGTATTATCTAATAATCTAGTAACCCTCCTCCAAAAAATAAATAAAAGCAAGCAGTACTTAGGAAATGAGTTCGGACAAGGCTTATGAGTGGTATCCATGCTGACTCCTGGTGACCACCACATTCTTTCCTAAGCACATATAAGATCTCTGGTTGATCATTCATTTACAGCTTTGCCAGGAACTGACATCAAGCTTACTTCAGGTCTTTAGCTTCTAGAAAATAATGTTCCCCCTTATTTAGGACATTCACCCATCTCCATTTTTTTCTAGTAATTTCCTCACAAGTTGCATAATCGGATCATGGGTAAAATCCCACGCTACTCAGGATGTAGACTTAGGCATCTGAAGGACTGCGTCGTTTTTCCATCTAACTCATAATTCAGGCTCTAATGCACCCTCAATAATGACCATTCTCCACTTTCTAATTTGCAGGGTCATTCTCTGATGAACATGGGAAGCAAAAAGTGCTTATATAGCTGGGCCTTTCTGTCTATACTCTTTTCATGTTATACCACCCTGTGCAAGCACTTCCTCGTTCCCCTTCTCCCAAGCAAGCTTTGAAAGCCCTTTCAGTCACACTGTGCACTTTCCCCAAGCTTCCTTTCCCTCTGCTCTTCAGCTTGTCTGTCACTATTCTCACACACCCACACTACTCTTATATATTTTCAACTGGTGACATATCTCTTCTTCTGGGTTTGCTCCAGCATTCTCAGATCTTATCCTAGAAGACTGCTTAGGAAGACATGATCAGGGCAGGGTGGAGTGGGGTGTGTAAAAGATAAAAGTGCAAAAACAGAGAAAGTACGAATGTATCTGTAGAGTTCATAAAGGGCCTTTTTAACTGTCCATTTAACTTGTTACCACTTCTTGCACTGTTAATCTCCAGCCTGAACTTTTTAAGAATGCAAGGCAGCATTACTGCCGTGTAACTGGGCAATTCGTTAAATCTAGTTTGGAATAAGGAAAATTGATAGTCTCCTGGGCCAAGAATTTTTCAACTTTATATGGAAGCATTATATTCCAAGAAGGTTTTCACCACAATCAGCCTTGACTGAAGCAAGCAGCCTCAGTGATCCCCATCATTGGCATAGGAGAGGAAATTTTATGGCATCAACCCCCTTCCTCCCTCCTTCAGACACATACAGACCCTTGTGAGCACACACAATTCACACACACCAGCCCCTCCTCTTATAGTGAAACATGAGAACAAAGAAAGAAGGAAGCAACAGACACAGACAAGCCACATAGACCAACTGATCATCTCAATAGGAACAAAGGGAACAGAGGAATCTGAAAAGTGTTTTCACGACTAAAAATCCTGCAGGTAATCCTGGCCACACTGAGGTCTAAGACAGGCAGTGTGCTCCATGAAAAGAAAGACCAAGGTCTGAATACGTAGTCCAGCACCTTACCAGGCATGAGGGCTTGAGAAACTAATTTCTCAATTTCTCTTCAGGGAGCTTCCATAGCTCACCTATAAAATAGGAATAATAACAACTGCCTCGTCTGATTGTTTTGAAAAACAGAGATGGTACAGAGCAGGTATGCAGTAAATGGTAGCTAGTATTACTCAGATCTACAAAATCAAGTGCTTTACTACCAAGATTAACCCCATGAAAGAATTACCACTTCCAGTTCTGGTGTCTATTCCTAACAGACACTTCATAGGAATGAGTAGCCAGGGTGAGTACACATTTGCATAAGCGTCCGTTTAATGTGTTTAAATGCTGCCAACATTAATGCTTGTTCCATCACATAACTCTTCAAAAGTGGCTGTTTGAAAGAACTACTGCTTATGACAGTTCTGACTAGACCCGGCTAAATTCAGCTCAGCAGAAGGAAGCCAAGTACATGAGGAAAGGCCCAAACTCTAGAAATGCCTGATAACAGAAGCTTCACAAGGCATCCCTACCCTGTGGCTACAGAGTGCGGGAAAGGTTTTTAGATCGCTAAGATCACTACTAGCAGCCATTTGTGTGCAGGTAAATGCAGGAGATAAGACAGCTCTGCTCTGCCCTCTAGTATCTCCTCTTTCCCTAGAAGGAAAATATTATCTCAATCCACTTGCAGCAGATGTTTTCTGTGCTTTTTAAAAAAAACAGAATCTGCTCATCTTTAGGTCAATTGTACAGCAAAGAGGTTACAAAGAAAGTGAAGGAGCTCACGTGAAGAGCGTTCCTCTGCCCATTTAAAACTCACTCAGCTGATGCACTTATGAGGTTCTAATGCACAATAGTGAGTATTTAATTTTTTCACCATCTACATCAACTTGCAGAATGAATACAGAAATAGAGACATATGGAGATATTTAAACTGGGTCATTTCTAACTTTCTATCTTCTCTGGGGAGACTTCAGTTCTTTTAGAGCAATACGAAAAAATTTAAAATACTAGTAAATTTCTAAAATAAATGTCTCTTATTATTTCACATGCAACAACAAACTGTAAGTACTAACCTAGGGTTAAGCATTTCTCATTCCTATTTATACTCATAAATTCTCAAAGAAATATAAAATGACTAATATGGTAGTTTTGAAAACCAAAGTATGGAACACTCTCGTTTGGAGGGGTCAAAATGCTACATTGACTATCACTGCTCAAAAGCACTGATTTGTAAGCACTTTGGATGAGCAACACCTGCTGCTGGGTCACAGAAAAGGAATGTGAGGTCATTAAAACAATTCCTTTAACCCCACACACCCCATCTCGTAGCCCCCAGCCCCTGAGCCAGGGATAGAGGAAATCTGAAGCCTGGTAACTCTGCACTCAATACAATAAGATTCCAAGGTACACAACTTCCTCCCAGGATTTTATTTACAGCTAAATTCTTGGCATTTTATTTTGCTCCTCCCCCATCTGTTGGAATGTCCACAGCTTTTTAAGCAGCCAATATCTAACCCAAGATATAGGCAAACGGATTAAAACAGTATTTTAAGGCAGTAGGGTTTTTGTTTGTTTTATAATGTTCATTAACCTCAAAACACTCTAAAAAGTGTTCCCTTGCTTAGTAAGGAAGGCCAACAGTGACTTTGCTACTACATTTATTTAGCAGAAACCACCAGAGTTCTTAAATTTAAGGTTCAGAAAGCACCAATATTCCCTTTATTAAAGTAAAATGCATTCAGAATGAGAAAAAAAACTCTTATGAGATCATTCTATCAGTTACATGTTACCTAGAAAGAATTAAATCAGCTATACTGCATATTTTTGTTAGAAAATATTTACCATTGGGTTTTTACCCTGAAATGTGTTCCAAAGTAATTTCTACACCTGGTTCTGCATGTCTCAGAGCTCCAGCATGTCCCCTTCCCCACTCTGCGTGAGAACACAGAGTGTTCAGTGTGTGTCTTTGCTCAGCAACCGAAGGAAGAGGTATGACTACATGGGTGTCCTGCCAAGGACAACTGGGCATTTAGATTTTATAGGTCCAACCTCATTAGACAGGACGCGTGTGTACGATGTCTGTAGGCACCTGCAAGGCAGAGCCTTTCACATCCGCTTACCTGCAGTACACCAGACAAGGTTCCTGTGCTCAAAGAGCTCATGCCCTGGGGGAGGACAGACAGGCAGGTCTCGCCATAATAAAAGCTGGCCTGAGACGGGGTTCTTGTGAAGGTGTAAACAACGTGTAGAAGAAAAGGGAATAATTAGCTGCAGGTGTGATGGTGAGTAAAACCAAAGACTGCTTGTAGAAGCAGCTTACACTTAAAGGATGAGCCGAGGAGGCTGTGAATTCCTAGCAAGTAAATGACATTTCCGGAGAAAGGCAAATTATCCAATGTATTCTTTGTGACCCACCACACTGTCTCCCCACCCGAAGCAGTGCACAGGAGAAGATGCAGACAGGGCTCCAGGACAAGGAAAGGGCAGGAGCTATGAGATGTTCATGAGAGCACTTTGTACTATTATGGCAAAGACAACCAGATCCTTTCCAGAAATACAACTGGCATCAGTGTAGACAGTGAATGCAAGAGAGGAGAGGTTGCAAGCAGGAGTCAGATTTAAAGGGTAATGGGATTATCAGGGCAAGAGATGACACGAAAGTCTGCCAACAGAAGAAGGGGCTAAAGAGGCCATCCAAAGAGGAGGGAGCATTGATAAATACCAATATAAGGGAGTTTTGTGCGGGCCTTGAGGACAGTTTCACAATTTCATGGTTATACCACCCTGCAGGGGACACTGAATACAGGAAAGGAAGTAATACAAAATACCCTTGCAGCCCCTGAATTCAAAAATATTATTGCTGGTGATAAACAGCGTCTTAGGATTTTATAATATTTAATCCCCATAATTCATAAGAAAGTAATGTCAGTAAAATCAACAGTGAAGATATTACCTTTTTTGTGTATTTTTAAATATTTTGCTTCCTGGAAGGAGTGGTAGGTCTTTCCATGAGAGTTTTTAAAAGCACCAATTAACATTTTAATTCTTAAGTACAGGAAGTGAGGTCATTAATTTGGCATGGAATAATAGATAAAAAAAGAAGAATTTAAGAACATATTTGAGCATGACACTGTGAATAACAATGCTGGCCCAACCTCTACCTGTACAAAAGAAATCAGCCATGTAGATAAAGGAAATGCAGGCACATAAGGAAAACACTATTTGTCAACAAATAACAGAAAACTAAAACTTGCACATAAACAGATAACAAGATAACCTGACAAGTATTTTAGGATGGTAGGAAAAAGTAACTGCATAGCTATGAAAATACTTTCAAAGTTTAAATGTGCTGTGTCAATGAAAAGCATTATTATTTTGAGTAGTGAGATTGATACTCCAATCCATACTCATGCATTTGTGTACCATCTATTTACATATCCCTCATGGAGTTCCAGTATCATCTGGTTCTGTCAGTGTGGAAAAAATGATTCGAATTAGTAATACTCAGGAACTTTTCTTCCTGACTTTGAGTATGTTAACCTCGGCAAGGATCACTGTTAATGTCAGCTGCCTCCAGGAAAGGAAATGGTATTGGGGAAGAAAGGGAACTCTAAATGCTCACTCTCAATACTTCTCGATTATTCAATGTCTTCAGTGAGCAGTATTTAAGTATTTCTTATATAATTTAAAATGTACTTTAAAAATAAACTTTGTTCCTAAGAAACATCATCATAAATTGGCACTGAATCAAAAACCTACTGTACTTCATGCCTTAAAGACAAGTAGAACTTGAATGCCTAAAAAAAAAGATACCAGGTCGTTGAAAAAGGAAAAACAATTTTAACCTGTAAATGAATATTTACTGCAATTATCTCTAGGGGAAAAAGTAAAAGTTTTTCTAAGTGAATTGTGAGTAATTAAGTAACAAGCAATTCCTTCAAAGCAAATAAAGGAGCAAAAATGTTCTTTAGAAATAACCATTTCAATAAAGAAGTTGAATTAGGGAATACTGACATCGTCAACAATCTTGTAGTTAGGAAACAAAAAATAAATTAAAAATTTGTAATTTACATTCCAAATCTGTTACTGTAATAAAAGCAATCAAAAAAAAAAACCTAAATATCCAGACACAGGTGCTTAAAGTGAGATATTTTTAATGGAAATAAATGTGGCATATGCTCCAACTGGCCACTTTAAGTGCCTGGATTTGCTACATTAGTAACAACCCAGTAAAGCCTAAATCTGGATTACTATCACCACAGGACTCTATTTTGTGTTTTGGAGGAATGTTTATTCTCTTTAATTTCCATAAAATATTGGCATGCATTTAGCTAACCCTAAAATAAATACACTTTTAAGAGTCAAAGGAGATTAACCATTAGATTAATCTTCACCTGTAAATTTCCCAAACAACATTTCAGATTTAAATATGAAAACAAAGCAATGATCTTTGAATTTGATCAAAAAAGAACTGTGAAAAACTCATGAAAAAAGAGTAAGTATAATCCAAAAAGTCACAGCTACATGAGCTGTGTGGGAAATACTTAATCCAGCATTGCTCAACCTTGGCACTACTGACATTTGGGCTAGAAAATTCCTCCATTGTGGCAGTTTTCCTGTGCATTCGCTGTAACCTTGGCCTCTACCCACTAAGGTGCCAATAGCACCCTCCCTTCCCCACAGGTGTGACAACCAAAAATGTCTCCAAACATTAATAAATGTCCTTCTGGGAGGAAAATGACCCCTGGTTGAGAACCACTGACAATCCAATGCTTGGATCATAACCAAAAATTTTTAATTATGAATAAGGGTAATTTGGGTTTTTTAAGTTGGAAAGAATTACAATTGAAGACAGACAAGGGGAAGTGGATCCACTCGCAAAATTAAATGAGCCAAAAATACGGAACCACAAAAAAACACCCTCCTCTTCAAAATTAATGGTTTGTTCTAATGAGATCTCACTGTAAAACTGCAGCTTAAACTTAGAGAAAACCACTTCCTTCCACTACCACCACACACACACACACACACACACACACACACACACACACACACACAGCTCTTGCCATCTTTATTCTCCTGGTCATGAATTGGAATTGCCCATTGACTCCTGTGTCAAAGAGCTTCCCTCAAAGTTCAGTGATCACCACACTTGCTGGTCTTTCTGGATCTCTTCACACTGATCTGTACAGTCTACCAGCTTCTACCACATGTTCTCTGATTTTGATTTTTAAAACATAATTTTCATAAATTCTGTCTCATATATATTCATAAATTTAATCTCATATATATTCTCTTGGGATCTAAATCCAAATATATATATATATATATATGTAAAATCTTCAAATCCAAATATATTATACATATACACACACATATATATATCCCCAAATCTAAATCTCCTATTACTAACCTCATTTTTATTCACTGAAAAATATTATTGAGTGCCTTCTCTGTGCCAGGCACTGTACGAGAAGTATACCCTGGGATACATCAGTGGAGGAAAAAAACCCACAAAAGACCAAGGTAAAAGGCACTGGGCGGGGGGCGGTAGGGAAGAGGGTGCGATTGGTTCATTCTTCATCCAGACCTTTTCTATTAGAAAACCAGGTGATTTGGAAACTTCACTACTTCACTTCTCCTTCTTCCTCACAGGTGAAATGTTAAAATTCTGACTATCCCATCTGACATGGACTTTGACCACTTTCTCCTACATCCTCACATTTATCCTTTCCTCTGGAACTCTCCATCCAGTTGACCTCTACCAAGAAGCCTTTTTGCAAGGCCAAAGGAGATCGATGTGTTCCCCAGCACATTAAAAGTATGTCTTTGGTTGGGATTTATACATGCCAGCTTAAGTATGAAATAAACTTAAGTTTATTTATAAATGGGGCCAGAAAGAATGCAAAATACTCAAATAATAGTTAGTTACTGATAGTTACTATTTTACTCTGTAATAAACTTAAACTCCTAAACACCTTTAGATTTACCTCAAAAGTTCTGAGTTTGGGGGTAATTTCTTCAAGCAAATGCAGATCTGTGGAAACCTTGACCTTTAGTCTGTTCCACTTTCCTTGAACATCATCAAATTCTTGCTTATACAGTTTTTCTACATCTGGAGAAACATTTTTCTCCAAAGCCTTTGTTTCTTCTGCAAGTTTATGCAGTATAGGTTTTTGATTCTCTAGGATTTCATCAACGGCCTGGAAAACAGTTTTCAAGATTAAAAATACACACAATAATTTGTCTGTGCAGATGTAATAATACTGGCTATAAACAGTCAAAGTCACTTTTTTAAAGGAATTTGATCAAAAAAGAATTGTGAAAAACTCATGAAAAAAGAGTAAGTGTAATCAGAAAAGTCACAGCTACATGAGTTGTGTGTCATTTAGACACAAAGTATCCTCTGCACTAAAAACCAGCGGGACAACAGGCCCAGTGAGGGCCCCGTGTGCTGGGCTCCATGGTGGATCTGTTGCATCTGATGAAATAGTGCAGAGGCACATATCTTAAATGACCAGGGAAGCATTTTCATTCAATACAGTAAAAGAACAACACAATCGATTGTCTTCATTTCATTAAAGATACTTTATATGGTTGAGAATTTTAAGCTAGTCACAACAGAAGGAGAAAAGAGGCTTTTATTCTAAATATTTAATAACTATCTTTTAGCTGAGGTCCTACATTATAGTGATTAACCTTCAAACTACAAGAAATATAAGAAATTTTTGACTAATTTTGACCAAAACTGATATATTTTTTAAATAGCTGAAAAAATATTTCAAAATATGAGATATTAGAAATGAGCCTAAACTTCTTAGGTCTATAGGTCTTAGGTCCTATAATATATATTACCTTTTCTTCCTGCAGGGCCTTCTCCACCTTTGCAAGATCATTCCAGACATTCAAAGACGTCTGGGCCTTATTTTCAGAATCATTTAGCAGATCTGTCAGCGTTTTCAATGTTTCCAAATACACACGTCCAGGTCGGCTCTTCAGTTCTGTTTATTGAAAAATACTTACTTTGAGAAAATAATGGCAGGAAACTAATATTGTTATACATACTGTTAATCTTCCTATTTAATAAGTGAATTCTAATACATAAGAAGTTAAACTCTGGAATTAAGATTAAAAAGGGTCTCTGTTAGAGACACAATAAATCACTGCATTGGCATTTCTGAGAGTCATATAGTGACTTCATTCCTGCGGATGTTGATGTTTGAAATATTAAGTAACCCACCATCATTTTTCTTCATTTCATCATGATGAAATGACTCTCTGCAGATGGTACTACAATGTTCCTTTTGTCTCATATAATCTCCTTTTCCCCAGTAGCAACACAAAGAATAAAAGGAGACAAAGATCCCCTCAATCAGTCTTCCTCTAAGTTCAGGCGTGTAGACAAACTGCTACCCACAGAGGGGTGGACGTTACGCTGAACACCACAGCCAGGTCGCACAGGTACCCTGAGAAATAACGGCTGCACAAGGCAGCTGGAGTGATGTCTACTTCAGCCACTGATGTCAAGTTTACAGACAAGCAACACTTGTGTGGAGAGGAAGCCAGCTCATTTGAAGCACAAAGAGGTGAAACCAAGTAGCAGCAAAAGTCACAACAGCCAAAGGGTGGAAACAACCCAAATGCCCATCTACAAATGAATGGACAAACAAAATATGGTGTATACATACAATGGAATACTACTCATTCTTAAAAAGGAAGGAAATTCCAACACATGCAACCCACACAAAAGAACTTTGAGGATAAGTGAAAAAAGCCAGTCACAAAAAAACGAAAAATGTATGATCCCACTTAGGTGAGGTATACAGACTAGTCAAACTCATAGAAACAGAAAGTAGAATGGTGGTTGCCAGGGGCTGGAGGGAGGAAGGAATGAAGAGCTGCTGTTTAACGGGTACAGAGTTTCGGTTTTACAAGACAAAAAAGTTCTGGGGATGGGGTGTACAACGATATGAATGTATTTTCCACTACTGAACTCTACACTTTAAAATGGTTAAAATGGTAAATTTTATGTTATGCATATTTTACCACAATTAAAAACAACAACAAAAAAATTTACCAATTGTTTTAAAGTTAAGAAACTGAACGTTTAAACTGCCTTGTCAAAAATGAAAGCATATTTTGTAACAGCAAATTGAAAAGGAGGTACTCTCGAACGCTTCACAGTCTAAGTTAACTGAATTCAATAAACAAAGAGTATGGTGGCCAAATGCCTTTCCAGAAGAAAGGAAACATGATACATTTGCTTACCATGCACATACAGAGTCTTACAAGTCATTACATAACCTACGATTGCTGCAAGGAAGGGTATGGTTAAGTGTGTAGCTGTTTAGCATGTACTCCCCATAATGTTACATAATACAGCACAATTCCTGACTTAAAAGCCAAGGAGAAAAAAATATAATATATGAGGGATGAGCTTTCAAAATCTTTAACAGTTAACTTTCCCAAACCAGGCTTATTTCAGAAGTAAAAACTCTTGAAAATTTTTCAGACTTTGAAAGAGGAACACGATTTCTTTGAAAAGAGGAGATGGCATTGCTAAAACTTTAACCATTTTGAGCAAACAGAAGCAAGTGATCATTCTTTTTAGGCCTGCTAGTAATGACTATCAGCTGGCCATCCATCAGTGAAAAGGAGAAACAACATCCCTAAAAAAACTCTTTAAAAATCATCATGTCCTATTAACCCAATTTTAACAGCACATGAAAGCTGTCTGCATTTTTACAAACAAGGGTGAATCTAGGAAATAGTCTGAGCATACTTTAAGAACTGGAACAGTACCAGGCACAGAGGAAAACAGAGTGAGGCTGGGGCAAAACAAGCAAGTGTACTAAAGGTCTAAATATTGGGAGTAATTTTTAAGCTAAGGCAAACTGAGAAAGGAGATGGTGGACTTGTCTAATAAAAAAACGCAACAGAATGGGTTTACCGTTCTCGAGCTGTTGGTGACGCTCCTCTAAATCCTGTTGCACAGCTTGGTAACGGCCCACAAAGCTCTCAAAATCCCGCTGAACAAAATCTGGGGCAGAAGGCTGAGACTTCAGGGCTGAGCAGCTTGCATGCAGCATTTCAATTTTGGGGTGGTGGCTACGGAGGTCTGTTAATTCTTGCTATGAAGAGAAAATATGACCACATGATTCGCTGAAGATGAACATCCTCACAGAAAGTTAATCAGAGCAGAATTAACCTAAAGTTCATGATACAAGGAGCATCTTCTTTAAATACAGGACTGGACATAGAAATCTTTCATGTTCTGGATGGTTGTGTCTTTACCTGACAGGAATCCTTCAAGCTTGGCAAGGACTGCTGGGGAGATTCTGAAAAGGGCGTGTGTTTTACCCACTCCTCTTTTGTCTTTATGGTCTTTTCAAGCTCATCAAGGTGCTTAAAAAAAGCATTTATATCTTCCTGTAGCTGAATCTTTCTTGCTAGATCTTCCAAATGCTGGGATATATTCTTCCATTCTGATAATATCTTCTCCAGAACATTTTTTATTTCTTCAGTAGGCAGACCTTCTACGCAGACATGAAAAATAAGCAGACATTTCATAAATTATTACAAAACTTGTTCTGGATTTGTTATAAACATTCTAACCTATTCAAAATAATGAGGCAACGTCATACATAATGATCACTCCCTTAAGTCCCTTTTAACACAACATTGTAATGATGCACTTAAAAATAACTATGTTTAATTCCTTGATAAAAACGGGAGAGGGGGGCTTCCCTGGTGGCGCAGTGGTTGGGAGTCCGCCTGCCGATGCGGGGGGCATGGGTTCGGGCCCTGGTCTGGGAGGATCCCACGTGCCGCGGAGCGGCTGGGCCCGCGTGCCACAACTGCTGAGGCTCGCACGCCTGGAGCCCGTGCTCTGCAGCGGGAGAGGCCACCGCAGTGAGAGACCCTCGCACCACAGCGAAGAGTGGCCCCGCTGGCCACAACTAGAGAAAGCCCTCGCATAGGGATGAAGACCCAATGCAGTCAAAAATAAATAAATTATTTAAAAAAAAAAAAACAAAAAAAAACGGGAGAGGGGGAGCTTAAAATAGCAGGTCAGGAGGGGGATGGCCAACACAAAAAGCACATCAGTCGAGTGTCAGCCACTGCCTTTTCTACAGAACATGTGTCTCCATCCTTGGCAACCTACTGTTCTACTAGTTTCCAGTCTGAGCACGAGGAATAAAATGAACTGTCTGGACTTGTCTGGGGCTCTGACGTCAGAAGGTAGACCCTCTGTCATCAAGAAAAACAGCTTGGCTAGAAAAAGGAGGAGGCAGCTTGAGACTTGTGATCAAACCACAGGTCATAGGAACTGCAAAATGAATGGCTGGAACTCCTAGTGCTGGGAGCAATCTGGTGAGTGCAGGAATACTACACCAGTAGCCAGGCCCAAGAAGCATCAGCAAGCCTACTGGGAATGCTACACACAGACCAGTGAATGTGAAAAGATCAAAGTGCTAAGATTATCTACTTTAGAAACACATCAGGAAACAAAATGCCATTATGTTTATTATTGTCATCTCATAATTTTGTCTCATATTTTTGAGAGGCAGAGAATGTTCATAGAAATAAGTTACATATAATAATAGGTTTTATCATAGTCCTTCTCTTAATATAAAATACCATTGAATCATTGAAAATTACTATGAAAAGGTATGGGAAATCTACAAAGGAATCGATGTCCTGAAGAAAGCATGCATGTTGAAAAAATGGGTTTAACATCTTTATTATTAGAGCAGAAGCAATAAAACTTTGTAAATATATGTAATCAAAATCCAGGGTAACGAGAGCTCTAAAGGGAAAAAAAAGGCATGTAAAACAAAAGGTCACTTAGGATCCACAGATGATGCAAATTTTGAAAATTTCTGTAACACACCGTATCCACTGAAAATTAGAAATGCAAACGTGACATTACATAATCTGAATATATCACCCATGTCAATTGCTGAAGTAAACTGTCCACCATCACACAAGTAATAGAATATTACACCTAGACAAAACATTCATACCGCAGTCCAAGTTCAATTATCCCTGTTAATGGAGGTCATAAACTAACTAAATTACCACTTTCCTTTTTTTTTTTTAATTTACTTATTTATTTATTTATTTATTTTTGGCTGCGTTGGGTCTTTGTTGCTGCGCATGGGCTTTCTCTAGTTGTGGCGGGCGGGGGCTACTCTTCGTTGCAGTGCGCAGGCTTCTCATTGCAGTGGCTTCTCTTGTTGCACAGCACGGGCTCTAGGTGCGTGGGCTTCAGTAGTTGTGGCACGTAGGCTCAGTATTTGTGGTGCACGGGCTCTAGAGCACAGGCTCAGTAGTTGCGGCGCCCGTGCTTAGTTGCTCCGCAGCATGTGGGATCTTCCTGGACCAGGGCTCGAACCTGTGTCCCCTGCATTGGCAGGCAGATTCTTAACCACTGCACCACCAGGGAAGTCCTAAATTACCACTTTTCTGACAATCTGAGCAATGGAGATCTAGGCTGTGCGCCTGCCAGGTCATTTCTATTTTAAGTGGGCAAAGGAATAATATCAGCCACTTCATTTACATGTCAGGACAATTTATGATTAACAAGAAAGAAAATTAAGCTGGCAAATAAAATTTTGAGATGGAAAATTATCACCACTAATCCAGAAAATAGGTAAGAGGTACTCATCTTAGGTACTAGGGAAGCTGAAGAAACTTCTTCCATAGTTTTTTTTAATTCACTGACAATATTTCAGTATCCATTTACACTTTCAAACCAATTCTCAAAATTTAAATCTCCCTCCTCTAAGCCTGATATAGTTTGGACCAGTGTCAAGTAATAAATAAAGCACAATTTACATCTTAAAAAAGGAAAACCATATATTGTCTTTTAAAATAATTGTTTTATTCCCAGAGATCCAAAGTTGTAGCTTTTTCTGTTTCTACAGGACATCCAACTCTTAGATGACTAATCAAAAGCAAAAATCAATATCCCATCCTTTTATTAATTTTCTAGAAGGGATAACGTATAACATATTCCTGTCACTCTCACTTGACTTTAGCTTTTCAATCTATCACTATTAAAATCAAGGGAAATGTTTACAAAACATAGGATCATCATCAAATTCCATAGGCTTATATGTTGATATACTGGGAATTCTTTTTGGAGGGAGGTGGTAAAAGAAAATTTTACTTCGGCAGCATTGGGGAAATGTAGTTACATTAAGGTAAATTCATTGAGATTATTTGATTTTTTTTTTTTTTTTTTTTTTTGCGGTACGCGGGCCTCTCACTGTTGTGGCCTCTCCCGTTGCGGAGCACAGGCTCCAGACGCGCAGGCTCAGCGGCCATGGCTCACGGGCCCAGCCGCTCCGCGGCATGTGGGATCTTCCCAGACAGGGGCACAAACCCGTGTCCCCTGCATCGGCAGGCAGACTCTCAACCACTGCGCCACCAGGGAAGCCCAATAAGGTGTTATTTATATTTGAAACTTTTACCTGCATTAAAGAACTTTTTTCCCCCACAGACCCAGTGGCTCAGGGGAATGTAAAGATTAATATTTTTGCCAAGCAGTTTTACATATGATTCTTTTTCTCACCTTGCTTTGAAAGGCTTTTCTTATAAACCCTATTCCTTACTCCAACAATAAATGCTTTGGAGGTCTGCTGAAACTCTCCTTGACAAAAGCCACAGACACCCACGGCTGAATTAGGAATATTAGTTTGACGAGAATCTTCTAAAATGTAGCTTTTAATCTTTATATTTTTTGACTTTTTATTATAGAAAATGGAAATATATACAAATAAATAGAACAGTAGAATGAATGTCCTGTACCAATTACCCAGCTTCAGTAATTAATAACATTCTACTATTCTTGAATTATCTATATACCCCTACTCACTCCTCACCCATTTAATCATTATTATTACTTTCACATTTCTTAAAGTAAAATTTACTTACATTGAAATACAGGAACTGTGCTGTTCTGAGAAACCTACACACATTTATCAATACATAGAATATTTCCACCTCTTCAGAAAGTTTCCTAGAGTCCCTAATGGATCAATCACCCTCCTCCAACCCAGAAAACCACATTTTAAAAAAAGCTTGGATTATTTTTCCCTCTGCCTTTTGAAAAATATGTTGATTTATTTTGTATATATACTGAGGTCACACACACATACATACACAAAAGTATGTATATGCCCAGTATATGTTCATTTATTTAGAACTCATGGAAATGTACCACTGTCATAGAGCAATGTACCACTGTCATAGATCATTTGTACAGCTTAATTTCTTCCTTCCTTCCTCCCTCTCTCCCTCCCACCCTTTCTTCCCTTCCTCCTTCTTTCCTTCCAAACAGAATAGTATTTTCATTCAAACTCCATCCTAGCTAGGTGTCTTACTACTGGGTGTGGACACCCCATTTGGAGATTACTTTTTCAAGTATTTATTTGAAGGGACCTAGAGACAGAGCGAGAATATAATTTCCCTTGAGATACTTCAATAATTACAATACATTGTGTGTTAAATTTATGTTAGTTACAATCATAGATTCTTCACTTCTACATCGACACTGTAGCTTGGAAACCAGACTTTATCTGGGTGATGTGGGGTAATTTCATGAGTTTATGAACTGAATTAAATTCATGTCTGTGTCAGCTTTTAGTGGGTGTGGCAGAATCAGAGTGCAGAGATTCATTTATTTAAAAAAATCTGTTATTAAAAATTTTTAGGATGGGGTGGGAAGCTTAGAATTTGGGACACTGGTCTGAATAGGGTCTGTATGTTCAGTTTAATTTTCTCATTTTTGGGGAGTGTCTGCCTTTTGTTAATGAGAGTAAAAGTGGTTTTTAACATTTCCCACTGTCATTCCACTTTATCCATTATTCTAATTTTACAGTACTGTATTTTACTTCTCTACATGTGGTTAGCAGTAATCCTACTGCTACTTTAAAACCAGAAATGTTGAACCGAAATGAAAGCACAACTGGGTGATTCTCCCGGCCTTTCCTTCTCTTCAATACATTTGAAATAAATCCTAGGCCATGGATAATTAATGTAGAAGAAGTTTCTTTACAGAGTGTAATTTGCCCAGAGTCTGCTTATGTAAGGATGCAGATACATGCTTCAGTTCAGTTAGAAAAGCACATCAAATTCTTCAGTAAAACAGATGTTTGAATAATTACATCACTGGTTTTCTCAAACTAGTTTCATCAAAAAATTCCAGCACGGTGAAGTCTGGTAGGACCTTTCTACCTAATGCATGTGAATTAAGTTCTGTGACTTCTCTTGTAGCACAGAAATGTTTATAAAAAATGAAATTATCTGTTTTCATTTGACTTTCACGACTGCTGTACCAAACCTGGTTTCCTTGGTTTAGCTTATTTTGTTCCTAAAGATCATCAACTACTATAACAGAGTAATGGGGCACTTGGATGATGTAGCTTTAAGAATTGACTCCCACATGTCTGGCAAAGTATTGATATTAAAAAAAAAAAAAAAAAATCAAGGTTCTCACCTTTTCCCATTTGCTCCAAAAGGACTTGTCCGGTTTGCTTTAATTCATCGAGTCTGGAACTTCTTTCCATCTGTTCCTTTTCTAATCCCTGAAAATAAAGTCCCAATATAAGAATAGTACAGACTTTCTTCTCAATATAGTATTAATGCTTACTGAAGTTTTTATATTTGATGTCCCTCCCACACTCTCTTAGGTGGGAGTTACAGTCAAAGTTTACCTAAGAAAATACCAAGATAAAGCTATGCCATTTCAAGCTGCCCTCCAGAACGCTAGAGATGATTAAATTTTAAAAGGTAAATTCAAACAAACAATATACAATTTTGGTTTCCTTAAAAATGCTCTACAGCAAAACAAAAATCTTTAAAAGTCTTTACTGAATTTGTTACAATACCGCCCCTGTTTTATGTTTCGGTTTTTTGGCCGCGAGGCATGTAGGATCTTAGCTCCCCGACCAGGGATCGAACCCACACCTTCTGCATTGGAAGGCGAAGTCCTAACCACTGGACTGCCAGGGAAGTCCCTGGTTTCTTTTATAAGAAGAAAAAATTTTACACTACATACATGAGTTCCTATCAGGAGGAGGTAATTAAAATTAGTATTTTAGATCCAGAATATTTATTCACATACATGGCCTCAGTATACTCCACACCATAAAAATAACAGTTTGACTGAAATGAACTGAGTGCACTATGAAGACAGAGATCACCAAACAAAAATAAATTAATTAATACGAAAGACAGAAATAATTTGAGCCCAATATCATTTGTTGGTGTTACACTAAGCGTAGGGTCTAACACAAACTTCAACTACCAGCATAATTCATACATAATTTTTTAACAATAACAATATGCTTTAGGACCCAAAGTATTTTATCCTTTATATTCACAGAATGGCTCTTAATTTTAATATTTATGTCTCTACGATTTTATATTCTCAATGTCCTTATATCTCAGAGACAGGGGAAGACAAGGTCTTCCAGAATGTTAGAAAGGGCTGAGCAAAACCATGGACACACATACACACACACGTGTTGTATACACAGTCAGTATTTGAAATTTCTGCATTTGATAATTATCTAGCCACTCAAATAGTGTCCAAAATAGCACAATCAAAGCATCCAGGCAACCCATATTACTTCAACCAGACAACCTAGAGAAGAATCCCACTTCTAGGGTCTACGAATGTAAGGACTATCAAATAAATTTAACTCTCCTATTTTGATCCACACAAACCTTAATGTGACCAAGTAAAACAACCATTTTTATAGTCAAAGATCAAGAAAGAACAAGAGATTCTACGAAACACCACTAATCTTTGTTAAACTAACTATCGATGTAAAAAGTCACCGTCAAACTGGAGAAAAAATATTACCTGCTTTTATACAAACTGATTTTTGGCTACTTTTTTTTACGATGGTGGTAGATTAGACTAGGGGTTCTCCACCCAGGTATTGCATCAGTTGGAACAAGTTATTCTTTCACTAAAATAAAATTAAGTTGATATTTCCCAAATTTGCAAGAAAAATTAGCAATTAAAGCAATGGTTAAATTTTCTTTATTGTACATTTTTCTCAGATCTTTGGCATCTACTACTTCTTGTCTAAAGCAACAAAATAAACGAACTTATAAATAAAGGAAAAACACAGGAACTGCCAATCATGCCTTACATAAACATACACAATTGTTACTTTTATCCCCTCGAATATTATATAACAATTTCTGGAAGTAAAATTGTTCCTAGATCACAGGATGGAATTTAACTTATCAGTGTTCTGTGGGACTTGTTCCATAAAGATCACTGTAGCTTCCAAATTCTCTGCCACTTTACTGCCTTTGAGAATTGGGTTGTTGAATGATCATTAATATCATCTACCAGTCTTTCAGAAGCATATGAAATGATGGAACATAGTCCTCATGCCTGGCTCTCCTGATCCCCTGTGCAGGGGGCTCTGATAACAGTGCTTCCACATTCCCCCTGTCCACAGTCATCATGGTCTCCTTCCATAAGCCAAGAAATTTATAGAGTGCTGAAAATACAGGTTTCAAGGGAAAATCATCCACACTTTCTAAGCAGTGGCAGCAGGCATATAAACAAATAATGACATAAATGCAATAAGGGCTTTCACAGAAGTATGGTCAAAGCAATATGGAATCTGCCTAATGAGGCTAAAGGAGGCTTTCTGAAGTAGGAGGCATTTCAGCCACACAGCAAAGGCTTAATAAAGGGCTATTCGGAGCCCGGAAAGCCACACATGGGGAAGGCAGGATATTGAGAAAAGCGTAGGAGTCAGGAGGGCTGGAGCTCTGACGAGTGAATGAGAGGTGCTGAGTTTCTGCTTAGAGGTAGGGAAGAGAGCTGTCTGGAAGTGCCTTGTAAGGGCACTGTGGCCTTTACATTTTATCCCCACAGCAATGGCAAGTCATTAATTAATTGCAAGTGCTGGAGCTGTATAATCAAATTTATATCTTAGAACTCATCAAGAGTGAGATGATACTATTAGTAACAATAACATTAAATAATAACAGTAATTTCATAAATGTGTGTTTTAATGAGAATTATTTTAATAGTTCACTGTTAAGTAAAATGTTGGCTGATGGTTTGAACTGGACATCTTAAAGCTATGTTAAGAAGATGCACTACTATTGAGATGATTATCTTTTAAAATTTATTGGATTTGAATTTAAACCTACTAATGCTGTATATTAATAGATTTTCTAATTTTAGACTATTTGTGGATTCTTATAAAAAACATACTGTTTGGTTATAAGTAAACGATTGCCTTTTCCTATATTATTGAGTTCTAGTTGCTAGCATTTTTTTTTTTTTTTTTTTTTTTTGCGGTACGCGGGCCTCTCACTGTTGTGGCCTCTCCCGTTGCGGAGCAACAGGCTCCGGACGCGCAGGCTCAGTGGCCATGGCTCACGGGCCCAGCCGCTCCGCGGCATGTGGGATCCTCCCACACCGGGGCACGAACCCGTGTCCCCTGCATCGGCAGGCGGACTCTCAACCACTGCGCCACCAGGGAAGCCCTAGTTGCTAGCATTTTAAATTTAAAGCAATATCCTTTTTAAATGACATGTAAAAAGGGAAGGTAAACAGTGGCAAATGCTGCAAAGAAAGGAAGTCTGAGGAGAATAGAAATCTATCCTTTGGATTTTGAAAGCAGTCGTCAATGGTGACCCCTAAATAAGAACAGTTACAGTGGAATGATAAGGCAAACATCAGTCTCAGCTTCTCACCCAAACATTCAAAGTCAGCCAGGGTCTGGTCCTAAACCACCTCTCCAGCCTTAACTCTCTACTGCTTTTACACATACGCCTAGCACAAAACAAAACGAATTATTTGTTCCAAGCATCACAACACACTTGCCCCCCTCTGAGCCTCTGCTCATGGGCGCCGCCTGCCTGGTGTGCCCTTCTGACCAGCTCCAAGCCCCCTCCTTCAGTGTCACTTTGCCTTCTGGACTTCACCAGTGTATAGAGACAGCTGCAAGCCTGGCCTCCTCTCAATTCCCTCAGTAACTACCACTTTCTAACTCACATCATTGATATCTACACATACGTCTTATTTTTAAACATTCTCCAAACTCTTTATAAACGCCATTGCTGATGTAGATGGTGATACGGACTTGCTCTAGGTGCCTAAATAATTCATGCAGGGATGTACAGAGACTTAATGAACCCCAAAGACATAAATCACTGCAATCTCCTGTTGCAATTTACAGTAACACACATGCTGTACAAAGTAGCAGAGCTACAATCCCATACATTTTATAGTGTTTATTTGTTTTACATACGTCTCTCCTCTAAAAAGAATGTTTATAGAAGAAATCTTGGGATTTGAAACAGTTTCTTGCATTTGGAAGGCAAAACATTTTCAGCATACACACATGTACTATTAGGTACCAGATTAAGATAGATCTAATGAAGCTAAAATTAGTAATGACAACTGGATCACCTTAGCAAGTGTCCCTTCCTGCACATCTCAATTAACTGGTTAAGGAAGGAGGAAAAAAAACTTCTCCTCGACGGACGACGGGAAGATGGCGGAAGAGTAAGACGCAGAGATCACCTTCCTCCCCACAGATACACCAGAAATACATCTACACGTGTAACAACTCCTACAGAACACCGACTGAACGCTGGCAGAAGACCTCAGACCACCCAAAAGGCAAGAAACCCCCCACGTACCTGGGTAGGGCAAAAGAAAAATAGAAAGAACAGCGACAAAAGGATAGGGACGGTACCTGCACCAGTGGGAGGGAGCTGTGAAGGAGGAAAGGCTTCCACACACTAGGAAGCCCCTTCGCGGGCGGAGACTGAGGGTGGCGGAGCGGGGGAGCTTCGGAGCCGCGGAGGAGAGCGCAGCAACAGGGGTGCGGAGGGCAAAGCGGAGAGATTCCCACGCTGAGTATCAGTGCCGACCGGCACTCACCAGCCCGAGAGGCTTGTCTGCTCACCCGCCGGGGCGAGCGGGGCTGGGAGCTGAGGCTTGAGCTTCGGTCGCAGCGCAGGTAGAGGACTGGGGTTGGCGGCGTGAACACAGCCTGCAGGGGGTTAGTGCACGACGGCTAGCCGGAAGGGAGTCCAGGGAAAAGTCTGGACCTACCGAAAAGACAAGAGGCTTTTTCTTCCCTCTTTCTTTCCTGGTGTGCAAGGAGAGGGGATTAAGAGTGCTGCTTAAAGGAACTCCAGAGACGGGCGCGAGCCACGGCTAAAAGCGCGGACCCCAGAGACGGGCATGAGACGCTAAGGCTGCTGCTGCCGCCACCAAGAAGCCTGTGTGCGAGCACAGGTCACTCACCACACCGCCCTTCCCGGGAGGCTGTGTAGCCCGCCACTGCCAGGGTCCTGGGATCCAGGGACAACTTCCCCAGGAGAACGCATACCGCGCCTCAGGCTGGTGCAACGTCATGCCGGCCTCTGCAGCCGCAGGATAGCCCCGCCTCCTTGCCCCTCCCTGCCCCCCCCCACCCCACCCCCGGCCTGAGTGAGCCAGAGCCCTCGAATCAGCGGCTCCTTTAACCCTGTCCTGTCTGAGAGAAGAACAGACGCCTTTGGCAGAGGTGGGGCCAAATCCAAAGCTGAGCCCAGGGAGCTGTGAGAACAAAGAACAGAAAGGGAAATCCCTCCCAGCAGCCTCAGAAGCAGCGGATTAAACCTCTGCAATCAACTTGATGTACCTGTATTTGTGGAATACATGAATAGACAACGAATTATCCCAAATTGAGGAAGTAGACTTTTGAGAGCCAGGTTTATGATTTTTTCCCCTTTTCCTCTTTTTGTGTCTATGTGTATGATTCTGTGTGAGATTTTGTCCGTATAGCTTTGCTTCCACCATTTGTCCTAGGGTTCTATCCGTCCGTTTTTTTTTTTGTTGGTTTTTTCTTTTTAAAAAAAATTTTTTTTCTTAATAATTATTTTTATTCTAATAACTATTTTAGTTTATCTTACTTCATCTTCTTTCCTTCTTTCTTTCTTTCTTTCTTTCCTTCCCTCCCTCCTTCCTCCCTCCCTCCCTCCTTTCTTTCTTTCTTTCCTTCCTTCCTTCCTTCCTTCTTTCCTTCTTTCCTTCTTTCTTTCTTTCTTTTCTACTTCTTCTCCCTTTTATTCTGAGCCGTGTGGATAAAAGGCTCTTGGTGCTACAGCCAGGAGTCAGTGCTGTGCCTCTGAGGTGGGAGAGCCAACTTCAGGACACAGGTCCACAAGAGACCTCCCAGCTCCACATATCAAACGGCGAAAATCTCCTACAAATCTCCATCTCACCACCAGCACCCAGCTTCACTCAACGACCAGCAAGCTACAGTGTTGGACACCCTATGCCAAACAACTAGTAAGACAGGAACACAACCCCACCCATTAGCAGAGAGGCTACCTAAAATCATAATAAGTCCACAGTTACCCAAAAACACACCACCAGACGTGGACGTGCCCACCAGAAAGAAAAGATCCAGCCTCATCCACCAGAAAACAGGCACTAGTCCCCTCCACCAGGAAGCCTACACAACCCACTGAAACAACTTCAGCCACTGGGGACAGACACCAAAAACAATGGGAACTACGAACCTGCAGCCTGCAAAGAGGAGACCCCAAACACAGTAAGATAAGCAAAATGAGAAGACAGAAAAACACACAGCAGATGAAGGAGCAAGATAAAAACCCACCAGACCTAACAAATGAAGAGGAAATAGGCAGTCTACCTGAAAAAGAATTCAGAATAATGATAGTAAAGATGATCCAAAATCTTGGAAATAGAATAGACAAAATGCAAGAAACATTTAACAAGGACCTAGAAGAACTAAAGATGAAACAAGCAACGATGAACCACACAATAAATGAAATTAAAAATACTCTAGATGGGATCAATAGCAGAACAACTGAGGCAGAAGAACGGATAAGTGACCTGGAAGATAAAATAGTGGAAATAACTACTGCAGAGCAGAGTAAAGAAAAAAGAATGAAAAGAACTGAGCACAGTCTCAGAGACCTCTGGGACAACATTAAACGCACCAACATTCGAATTATACGGGTTCCAGAAGAAGAAGAGAAAAAGAAAGGGACTGAGAAAATATTTGAAGAGATTATAGTTGAAAACTTCCCTAATATGGGAAAGGAGATAGTCAATCAAGTCCAGGAAGCACAGAGAGTCCCATACAAGATATTTCCAAGGAGAAATACGCCAAAACACATATTAATCAAACTGTCAAAAATTAAATACAAAGAAAACATATTAAAAGCAGCAAGGGAAAAATAACACACAAGGGAATCCCCACTAGGTTAACAGCTGATCTTTCAGCACAAACTCTGCAAGCCAGAAGGGACTGGCAGGACATATTTAAAGTGATGAAGGAGAAAAACCTGCAACCAAGATTACTCTACCCAGCAAGGATCTCATTCAGATTTGACGGAGAAAATAAAACCTTTACAGACAAGCAAAAGCTGAGAGAGTTCAGCACCACCAAACCAGCTTTACATCAATGCTAAAGGAGCTTCCCTAGGCAAGAAAAACAAGAGAAGGAAAGGCCTACAACAACGAACCCAAAACAATTAAGAAAATGGGAATAGGAACATACATGTCAATAATTACCTTAAATGTAAATGGACTAAATTCTCCCACCAAAGGACACAGATTGGCTGAATGGATACAAAAAAAAGACCCATATACACGCTGTCTACAAGAGACCCACTTCAGACCTAGAGACACATACAGACTGAAAGTGAGGGGATGGAAAAAGATATTCCATGCAAATGGAAACCAAAGGAAAGCTGGAGTAGCAATTCTCATATCAGACAAAATAGACTTTAAAATAAAGACTATTAGAAGAGACAAAGAAGGACATTACATAATGATCAAGGGATCAATCCAAGAAGAAGATATAACAATTGTAAATATTTATGCACCCAACACAGGAGCACCTCAATACATACGGCAAATACTAACAGCCATAAAAGGGGAAATCAACAGTAACACAATCATAGTAGGGGACTTTAACACCCCACTTTCACCAATGCACAGATCATCCAAAATGAAAATAAATAAGGAAACACAAGCTGTAAATGATACATTAAACAAGATGGACTTAATTGATATTTATAGGACATTCCATCCAAAAACAACAGAATACACATTTTTCTCAAGTGCTGATGGAACATTCTCCAGGATAGATCATGTCTTGGGTCACAAATCAAGCCTTGGTAAATTTAAGAAGATTGAAATTGTATCAAGTATCTTTTCCGACCACAATGCTATGAGACTAGATATCAATTACAGGAAAAGATCTGAAAAAAATACAAACACATGGAGGCTAAACAATACACTACTTAATAACGAAGTGATCACTGAAGAAATCAAAGAGGAAATTTAAAAATACCTAGAAACAAATGACAATGGAGACACGACGACCCAAAACCAACGGGATGCAGAAAAAGCAGTTCTAAGAGGGAAGTTTATAGCAATACAATCCTACCTTAAGAAACAGGAAACATCTCAAATAAACAACCTAACCTTGCACCTAAAGCAATTAGAGAAAGAAGAACAAAAAAACCCCAAAGTTAGCAGAAGGAAAGAAATCATAAAAATCAGATCAGAAATAAATGAAAAAGAAATGAAGGAAATGACAGCAAAGATCAATAAAACTAAAACCCGGTTCTTTGAGAAGATAAACAAAATAGATAAACCATTAGCCAGAATCATCAAGAAAAAAAGGGAGAAGACTCAAATCAATAGAATTAGAAATGAAAAAGGAGAAGTAACAACTGACACTGCAGAAATACAAAAGATCATAAGAGATTACTACAAGCAAATCTATGCCAATAAAATAGACAACCTGGAAGAAATGGACAAATTCTTAGAAATGCACAACCTGCCAAGACTGAGTCAGGAAGAAATAGAAAATATGAACAGACCAATCACAAGCACTGAAATTGAAACTGTGATTAAAAATCTTCCAACAAACAAAAACCCAGGACCAGATGGCTTCACAGGCGACTTCTATCAAACATTTAGAGAAGAGCTAACACCTATCTTTCTCAAACTCTTCCAAAATATAGCAGAGGGAGGAACACTCCCAAACTCATTCTACGAGGCCACCATCACCTTGATACCAAAACCAGACAAGGATGTCACAAAGAAAGAAAACTACAGGCCAATATCACTGATGAACATAGATGCAAAAATCCTCAACAAAATACTAGCAAACAGAATCCAACAGCACATTAAAAGGATCATACACCATGATCAAGTGGGGTTTATTCCAGGAATGCAAGGATTCTTCAATATACGCAAATCATTCAACGTGGCACACCATATTAACAAATTGAAGGAGAAAAACCATATGATCATCTCAATAGATGCAGAGAAAGCTTTCGACAAAATTCAACACCCAATTATGATAAAAACCCTGCAGAAAGTAGGCATAGAGGGAACTTTCCTCAACATAATAAAGGCCATATATGACAAACCCACAGCCAACATTGTCCTCAATAGTGAAAAACTGAAAGCATTTCCACTAAGATCAGGAACAAGACAAGGTGGCCCACTCTCACCACTCTTATTCAACATAGTTTTGGAAGTTTTAGCCACAGCAATCAGAGAAGAAAAGGAAATAAAAGGAATCCAAATCGGAAAAGAAGAAGTAAAGCTGTCACTGTTTGCAGATGACATGATACTATACGTAGAGAATCCTAAAGATGCTATCAGAAAACTACTAGAGCTAATCAATGAATTTAGTAAAGTAGCAGGATACAAAATTAATGCACAGAAATCTCTGGTATTCCTATACACTAATGATGAAACATCTGAAAGTGAAATCAAGAAAACACTCCCATTTACCACTGCAACAAAAGGAATAAAAATACCTAGGAATAAACCTACCTAAGGAGACAAAAGACCTGTATGCAGAAAATTATAAGATACTGATGAAAGAAGTTAAAGATGATACAAACAGATGGAGAGGTATACCATGTTCTTGTATTGGAAGAATCAACATTATGAAAATGACTCTACTACCCAAAGCAATCTACAGATTCAATGCAATCCCTATCAAACAACCACTGGCATTTTTCACAGAACTAGAACAAAAAATTTCACAATTTGTATGGAAACACAAAAGACCCCGAATAGCCAAAGCAATCTTGAGAAAGAGAAACAGAGCTGGAGGAATCAGGCTCCCAGACTTCAGACTATACTACAAAGCTACAGTAATCAAGACAGTATGGTACTGGCACAAAAACAGAAATGTAGATCAATGGAACAGGATAGAAAGCCCAGAGATAAACCCATGCATATATGGTCACCATATCTTTGATAAAGGAGGCAGGAATGTACAATGGAGAAAAGACAGCCTCTTCAGTAAGTGGTGCTGGGAAAACTGGACAGGCACATGTAAAAGTATGAGATTAGATCACTCCCTAACACCACACACAAAAATAAGCTCAAAATGGATTAAAGACCTAAATGTAAGGCCAGAAACTATCAAACTCTTGGAGGAAAACATAGGAAGAACACTCTACGACATAAATCACAGCAAGATACTTTTTGTCCCACCTCCTAGAGAAATGGAAATAAAAACAAAAACAAATGGGACCTAATGAAACTTCAAAGCTTTTGGACAGCAAAGGAAACCATAATCAAGACCAAAAGACAACCCTCAGAATGGGAGAAAATATTTGCAAATGAAGGAACTGACAAAGGATTAATCTCCAAAATTTATAAGCAGTTCATGCAGCTCAATAACAAAAAAACAAACAACCCAATCCAAAAATGGGCAGAAGACCTAAATAGACATTTCTCCAGAGAAGATATACAGACTGCCAACAAACACATGAAAGAATGCTCAACATCACTAATCATTAGAGAAATTCAAATCAAAACTACAATGAGATATCATCTCACACCAGTCAGAATGGCCATCATCAAAAAATCTAGAAACAATAAATGCTGGAGAGGGTGTGGAGAAAAGGAAACACTCTCGCACTGCTGGTGGGAATGTGAATTGGTACAGCCACTATGGAGAACAGTATGGAGGTCCCTTAAAAAACTACAAATAGAACAACCATATGACCCAGAAGTCCCACTACTGGGCATATACCCTGAGAAAACCATCATTCAAAAAGAGTCATGTACCAAAATGTTCACTGCAGCTCTATTTACAATAGCCCAGAGATAGAAACGACCTAAGTGTCCATCATCGGATGAATGGATAAAGAAGATGTGGCACATATGTACAATGGAATATTACTCAGCCATCAAAAGAAAGGAAATTGAGCTATTTTTAATGAGGTGGATGGACCTAGAGTCTGTCATATAGAGTGAAGTAAGTCAGAAAGAGAAAGATAAATACCGTATGCTAACACATATATATGGAATTTAAGAAAAAAAAATGATATGAAGAACCTAGGGGTAAGACAGCAATATAGACACAGACCTACTAGAGAATGGACTTGAGGATATGGCAAGGGGGAAGGTTAAGCTGTGACAAAGCGAGAGAGTGGCGTGGACATATATACACTACCAAACGTAAAACAGATAGCTAGTGGGAAGCAGCATAGCACAGGGAGATCAGCTCGGTGCTTTGTGACCACCTAGAGGGGTGGGATAGGGAGGGTGGGAGGGAGGGCGACGCAAGAGGGAAGAGATATGGGAACATATGTATATGTATAACTGATTCACTTTGTTATAAAGCAGAAACTAACACACCATTGTAAAGCAATTATACTCCAATAAAGATGTAAAAAAAAAATAAAAGGATTGAAGCTACAAGGATATATTGGACAGCAGAGGGAAGTATAGCCATTATTTTATAACAACTTTAAATAGAGTATAATCTATAAAAATACTGAATCACGATGCTGTACACCTGTAACTAATAAAATATTGTATATCAACTATCCTTCAAATTAAAAAAACAAAAACAAAACTCCTCCTCCACACAGGGATCTGATGCCAGCCAGCTTGCATAGATTCAAAATGTACTACGGGCTTCCCTGGTGGCGCAGTGGTTGAGAGTCCGCCTGCGAATGCATGAGACACGGGTTCATGCGCCGGTCCAGAAGATCTCCCATGCCGCAGAGCAGCTAGGCCCGTGAGCCATGGCCACTGAGCCTGCGTGTCCGGAGCCTGTGCTCCGCAACGGGAGAGGCCACAACGGTGAGAGGCCCGTGTACCGCAAAAAAAAAAACAAAACAGAAAAATAACAAAATGTACTACAGCATTCTAAAAGGTATCTTACGGCTACATTTTGGAAGACTTTGGATCCCATCACATCTTTATGCCAAAAGCAAATCCATCCTGATGAAATATTTTATTCACTGCAATATTTTTGTTTTATGTTTTACCTTCAACTTCTTTTTCATTTCTGATGTTTCTTGCATCTTCTTATACTCTTTTATCTCTGTGGCCTGAATGGCAGTCTTTGATTTCAAGATCCAGTTCAACAGCTCAGCACTTATAGCATCAAACCTGATTTGAAATTCAGATGTTACCAAATGGCAGTCATTTTCTTCTATTGTTTCACTTGGCTCAAGAAAGAGGTATGTGTTTTTAAGCACTCATCAAAAATAAAGGCAACCGAGAAATACAGTAACCATACAAAATAAGGTCATACATTTACAATTAAAAGTACGAAAAACAGGAACAAAATCGTAGTGTCAATGAATAAAGAAAATAATTAAATAAAAATTTTAAACATTATAAGAAACCACTTATACTTTCGTAAACCCTTTGTAGATCATGAAAAACAGATTTGGTTAGATAATAGCAGAAAAGAACAAGTACAGACATTCCTAAGTTAATGCCTTGTTTAATTCAACATGTAGTTACTGAGTCTCCTATATGCCAGGCACTGGACTGGGCTCTTAATATGAAGGTAAACCAACACAATCCCAGGAATTCACAGGATGCCTCCTAAGCCAATGGGGAGGGAATGGCTTCCTGGGGAACAACAGCATTGTGCCCAGGAGTTTTCTGCATAAAAGGAGAACAAAGAAAGGGAGGAACACATTTTGCACACTATAAGTAGTTAGGTGTGGCTGGAATAGCAAGCACTAGTCAGGGGGGAACAATTGACAGTGTGGCAGAGAGCCACAGGGACCAGTGACTGGAAAGCCCTGCAGGATAGATTAAGGAGTTGGACCTTACCCAAAAGACAGCTGAGAGCCAGTGAGGGGCTTAAAGCATGGGACGGACATGATTATATTTACCCTTTTGTGTTCACTGAGGAGAAAGAATAAAGAGAGGCAAGTCCAGAGAACAGGCTGTGGTAGTATCAGAAGCCAAACCAAATGACAGTGGAAAGGAGAAAAGGGGACAGACTTTAGAGGTGTCGAGAAAGTTGGTCAAAACCACAGTGAGGAGGAACAAGAAGAGGAACAGTCACTGGTTGCTGGCCATATGCCAGGCCCTTCTCTAAATGGTTTATGTGCATTATGAAGTCAAGGAAGCCTCACAACAGCCCTGTGAGTATACACTGTTATTATCCTTTCTAATGATGCAGGAATTGAGGCTCGCAGAGGTTTTAAATAACTACTCCAGGCAGCAAAGCTAACAAAAGGTAGAGCTGGGATTCAAGCTGAGGAGTCTGTCCTCTTATCCAGGGCTTTGCCCCAGGGTTTCTCAAAGCAAGATCTGGGTATTTTCAGAGACTTTCAGCAAAGCACAGGTTGTCCTTGCTGATTCTTTTGGGAAACTTGGCTCAAAGAGTTTCTAGTGAATTATGAATATTTGTCTTTGCATCAAGATAAATTTTTCTGGTACTTTGAATGGGATTTTGTGACACTCTAGGTAAATAACCAGGGGTCACAGTATCACTCAGACAATGGTGCACGCCTCCTGTCGTCTTAAGAGCCGGTTTCTATTTAATCTTTCAGAGAAGAGGAGCAGAAACCAAAGATCATATGTTTTAAATGACATTTTGGAGACTTACTTCCACCTCTGCCCTCAATATGAGAAGGCGCAATGTGAACGCCTTGGAGGCCCAGTGATCTCAGCTCATGTTAACAGAAATGTATCTAGATTATAGGAAATGACTGTCCCTGTGGTGACTGAAAAAACAAACAAACAAACAAAAAACCAGCCACTAGCAGCACCAGGAGAAGAGAAGGGGAAATAAACCATCATTTTTGAGGCATGTATTATAAGCTGTGCTAAGCAGTTATTCAAGGTTCACATCTGCTCGGACAGCCCATTTTAAGACAAGCTAATAGTGGTTTCTCCATCAGACTAAAAACATTAAAGGATCTGGAAACCATGTCACATTAGGATGCTTAAGAATACTTAGACTTTAGGACAATGTAAATTAGAATATGAAACCTACCCTTAAATTCTGAAGAGGTACCATATTGAAGGGGGGTGATGTAGCTCTATATCACTCCAAGATGCAAAACTAGCACACATGAATAGACTTAGAGGGGCAAACTTTGGGCAAAATTTCTAATAATGAAACTCCACTGCCGTCTATTAGAATGAACTGGATGTACTCAAGCCTCCATTTGTCCAGGAATGAACTGAAGGCATTTCTGCATCAATCAAATCATGGATAAAAGACTGTGGAATTCACAACTAGTTGCCCACCAAGAGACACCTCCCTCCCCACACTTCTTCCTTGCTGCCCCAGTACCCCAGAACACAACCATAGAGACTGAAAAGGCAGGACAGTTTCAACCTCCCAGGAACCCAGGGTGTGGGCAAGTGACTGAATCCTGGCCACTGAGACCAGGGTGCGGGAGTTAGCTGATATCTTCCAGGAAAGGTTTTTCTCCAAATAAGGAAAAACTGCTCTACCTGCCTATAAATCAGGTTATACAAGGATGTTATGCCCAGTGATACAGCAGCATCTTGGGACCATGAGAAAACAAGGGAAAAGCCAACATGCTGAGGAGGGCAGAGACAAGGTGCCAGGATGCTGACCCACACCATCCCATTAAAACTGCCCCACCTCCGGACTTCTTGTAATGTAAGATAATCAATGACCTCATCGTTTAAGTCACTTTGGGTACAGTATTCTGTTTCTTGCAGCAGAATTCACCCTATATAACATGGTCGTGTTTAAGGTTTTATAGTTATGCACTGTGATATTGTGATTTATAGTAAGAAATGTATATTTGGTCTTTGTCCCTATTTCTGGCACAGTGTTCCCCAAACCCTTGGAATTTCCAGTGATGAGAGCAACAAAGGTGTCATCTGTTATGTTAGTGAGATGACTTTTGGATCCCACCTAAAAAGGTGGGCTGGTTGTCAGGAGACCCAACCCTGTGATTAGAGGGTTGGAACTTTCGGTCTCAGCCCCCTGACCTCAGGGGAGAGGAGAGGGGATGGAGGTTGAATCAATCACCAAAGGTCAATGATTTAATCAATCATGACTATGTAATGAAGCCTCCCTAAAAACCCAAAAGGATGGGGTTCAGAGAGCTTCGGGTTGGTGAACACATGGATATTCAGAGAGAGTGGGGCACCTGGAGAGGGCATGGGAGCTCTGCACCCTTTCCCCATGACTTGCCCTGTGCATCTCTTCAGTCTGGCTGTTCCTGGGTGGCATTCCTTTTAAAATAAACAGATAATCTATTAAGTAAAATGTTTCTCTGAGTTCTATAAGCTGCTCTAGCAAATTAACTGAACCAGAGGAGGTGGTGTTAGAAACCTCTGAATTATAACCAGTTGGTCAGAATATAGGTAACAACCTGGATTTGCCACTAGCGTCTCAAGTCCAAGGAGGAGGCCGTGGAAACCTCCAACCTGTAGCCAGTAGGTAAGAAACACAGGTAACCTGGGCTTATAAGTGGCATCTGGTCTGGGGCAGGGGAGGAGGAAGAGAAAGCAGTCTTGTAGGACTAAACCTGTGAGTCAGAATTGGTACCAGAACCTATTTATGCGCCCTAGTCTTTTACAACCTTCCCAGCTTCCAAATGCACATAGTCAGCACTGGAGAGACACCCTGCCAGATACACTGACAGAATATAAACACTCAGGAAATGAAAGGTCTATGGTGATATCAACATCAGAAGCATCTCCCTCATCTGCTACCTTGGCTCCAGAAGTAAAAGTTCCACAGCCGCTGCTTGCAACTCAGAGGTCCAGTGGTCCTGCAAGGAGATGCTCTTAGGAGGCAGGAACACAGCCTTATTATCAAAATGAAGGTCATCAGATAAAATTACAATCCTGCTTTGTCTAACAAAAGCTAAACTGGGGAAATCATATCATTTTTATTCAGGCAAAAATAACAGCCCATTTACCCAAGCACTGGGATTCTACTGTCAAAGGGCAAGAATGATAGCACTACTCAAGGGCTGCTCTGAGACTACCTGCTCCAGTGCCTGTGAGGAACAGTACCTCGCCCACAGGAGAGCTCTACAGAGGATCTGACACTAGTAAAAGCTCACTATATGCCAGCCATGGTTATTCCTCCTATAAGGATCCTGAGTTTCTTTTGAGTCAGAAATGAAAAGATATTTTACCAAAGATGGATTTTAAAGCAAAACATGAAGAATCTATTAATAAATATGACAAAGGAATTAACAAAGAAAGAAGACATGAAAAAAGAAAAGAAGGGGGAAAAGGAAGAAAAGGAGACTAAAAATGAATTACTTCCCTGAAGTACGTTTTTTTAAAGGTGAGAAGAGGAAGGAGAGTCACAAAGAATAAGGAGATGGATCTAAAGCAAAACTGTGGATAGGGAAACTGTGGATAGGAACTGTGATAGAGAAAGAAAGAATAAATGAGGGATCAGGGACAATCATATCCACCCAAGGTAACTGATGGGAAAGGAAGAAGGGTTCTGTCACACAGTTCTCCCAGTTGAACCCAAGATAAATAAAATCATCCAGATGATTTAGATGCTTAGCAGTGTAAAGTGAAATACTCAGAAGACTCAGAGGTAGTGAGTGGTTCGGTAGTTGAATTTCCATTACAATAATTATGTCTAAATTTGCATATGATTAGTGATCAGTACAAAATAAGTTCTGAGTACAAAATACATTATGTGTGGGATTGGGTTTGGAAAATAGTCTCTATCTGTTCTCACCTTTTCTTAGTTTCCAGATCCACAGGGATCTGTCTCTTCTTTGGGGGAGGAGGAGGAGGCAGCTCTTGCTTAGACCTTTTTGTAGTTACTTGTTCTCTTAGGCGAACCGTCTCCAAAAGATCCTTCTGAGGAATCTGGGACATTCCCAGCTTTGCGACAGCCTGAGTCACCTGAAATAAAAATCATCCAGTTTTAATGTTTTATAACAGCTTTATTGGGATATAATTCACATGCCATAAAATTCTCCCCTTGGAAATGTACGGTCCAATGGTTATTAATATATTCAGAGTTGTGCAACCATGCCCACTTTCTAATTCCAGAATAGTTTTATCATTTCAAAACGAAACCCTAAAGTCTCTGTCACAATTACTCAACTCTGTTATTGTGGCAGGAAAAAAGCCATAGACAATATGTATTGATAAATTAATGGGCATGACTGTGTTCCAATAAAACTTTATTCACAAATACAAGGAGCTGATTAGATTTAGTCCACAAGACCTGTAGTTTGCACACCCCTGCTCCAGACCTCAGGAACGACTACTTATCAATAACGTACAGCAATATATTCAAATGTATATACTGATCTTGTATCCTGCAAGCTAGTTGCATGTTTATCAGTCTAATAGTTGTGTGTGTGTGTGTGTGTATGGATTCCTTAGGATTTTCTATATAAAAGGTTATATCATGTGAGTACAGAGATAGTTTTATTTTTTTCCAATTCACATGAGTTTTATTTCTTTTTAATGCCTAATCATCCTGTCTAGAAACTCTAGTACAAGGACATCTTTGTCCTGTTCCTTGCATGAGGGAGAAAGTATTCAGTCTTTCATCACTGAGTGTGATGTTGGTCTTTGGTTTTTATGTAGAAGCTCTTTATTAGGTTGAGAAAGCTCCCATCTATTTCCAGTTTGGTGTGTGTTTCTATCATAAAAGGGTGTTGAATTCTGTCAAATGCCTTTTTTATATTTGGATGATCACATGTTTTTGTCTTTTATTCTATTGATATGGTGTAATGCATAGATTGATATTTCAATCTTCCCTTCTAGAGATAACTCCCACTTGGTCACAACATATTACTCTTTTTATATGTTATTGGATTTGATTTTCTAGTATTTACTTGGGAATTTTCACATCTATGTTCATAGAGATATTTATACAAAATTTTCTTTGCTTGTGATATCTTTGTTTTGGCATAGGAGAATACACATTTCCTAAAATTATTTGGGAAACGTCCTCCCCACCTCTACTTTCTGGAGAAATATGTAAAAGATGATGGTGATGATGACAATGATTTTATTCCAATAAGGTTGGTAGTGATATCATCTCATATTTCTGATTTGAGAAATTTGAGTCCTCTCTTTTGTGGTTAGTTGGTGTGGCTAAAGTTTTGTCAATTTTGTTCATTTTTCCAATGAATCAAATTTTGGTTTTATTTAATTTCTCAATTGTTTTTCCATTCTCTTCATTAGATATTTGTACTCTAATATTTCTTATTCTCTTTCTTCTACTTGGTTTAATTTACTCTTTTTTCTAGTTCTTAATGGAGAAGTTTAGGATGTTGATATAACTTTTTTAACATAGGCATGTAAAGCTATCAATTTCATTCTGAACACTACTTTCACTGAATTCATGAGTTTTGGTATGTTTTGGTTTTGTTTTTATTAATCTCAAATAATTTTCTAATTGTCCTTTTGATTTCTTCTTTTACTTCTTGGTTCTTTGTAAGTGTGGTTCCTAAATCTCCTTCCTTTTTTTTTTTTTTTTTTGTGGTACGCAGGCCTCTCACTGTTGTGGCCTCTCCTGTTGCGGAGCACAGGCTCCGGACGCGCAGGTTCAGCAGCCATGGCTCACAGGCCCAGCCACTCCACAGTATGTGGGATCTTCCCGGACCGGGGCACAAACCCGTGTCCCCTGCATCGGCAGGCGGACTCTCAACCACCGCGCCACAGGGAAGCCCTCTAAATCTCCTTCCTTTATTGATATCTAAATAAATTATATTATCTTCAGAGAACAAAAAAAAAAAGAAACCCTGTGCCCAAAACAGTCATTCCCCATCTTCCTCTCCCTCTTGGCCCCTGTCTCTCTGGGTTTGCCTATTCTGGATACTTCATATAGATAGAATTATAGTGCATTAAGCTTGTGACTGGCTATTTTACTCAGCACAGTGTTTTCAGGGTTCATCCATGTTGTATCATGTATCAGTACTTCATTTTATTATTGCCTAACAATTGCATGGATATACCACATTTTGTTTATCCATCCATCTATTGATGGATATTATCAGTTGTTTCACTTTTTGGCTATTATGAATAATGCTGCTATGAACATTCATGTACAAACCAAAGTGTTAATTTTGTTCAGTTTGTTAAAATATTCTTTAAATTAATAAGATTATTTAAGATTTAAAGATCATTTAATGGATTCATGTCTAAGTGTTATCAGTTACTAAGGGTTGAATGACTGGATATCAGTAAGTTTTTTGAAGGTCTACTAAAATTTACTTTAGAAAACTAAAGAAGATATTCACATGTAAATTTTTCAATTTTACAGTAAACCAGGTATAAGAAACCAACTTTTTAGTTTAGCTACTACTTTTATTTCACAAAAACTAAAACAAACCTGAACATATAATTTCCACTTAATGGCACAACACATTACCCAAAGCAAAAGGTACCTGGTTGGAGGAATCTTCTAGTCTCTGAACCAAGGAATCCCATCTCTGAGTCAGTTCCTCTGAGTCACTGTTGATCTTCTTGGATGCCTTAGGATTATCAAGTAACTGACCCACATCCTGGCCAATCTCACTCAGTTGATCCAATGCTTGACGCTTCATTTCCATGTCTTCCTTCAAAATCTAGTATTTCAGATACTTATTAGATGACTCCCTTTTAACAGGACTTTATCTTTCTGTTCCCCAGTCAGGAAATGTAAACATGTATATTTTATTATAAAATTCACCTGCCTTGCAATTAATTCCCTAAAGCTAAAAGATAAGACTCCTGGTTCTAGATCATTACATGGCAGCATTCCAGAGTTAGGTAATGAGTCTATTCACTAAATGGTATTAACCGTTGATATAAAACAGTAAGATATCACAGGCTTAAAAGACAGATGCTGACAATGACATCACTTACAGCCAGTCGTCGAACACTGACACTGAGTTCCTTTTGGTCTTTGAAGTTGCTCGTCTGGACTTTATTTAAAGCCTCTCCTTTTTCAGTTAACCATGCTTTCAACAAGCACTACAAAGAATAATAAAAGTTAGAAATATATTTAGGGAATCATTTGATAATTCAATTCAATCAAGTTCCAGAATCTCCAATTTTTATGTTACTAGAAGCTTATCCACACCTGGGATAAGGACTTCAAACACCTAAGCCTGAGGCATAAATGACCCAGGAAGGCATCTTTAAGATATTACCCTTCTCAGATTTGCAACAGATGGACCTGAAATTAGCCCCACTCCTGGATAAGTAAACCTAATTCTCAGGGAAGTAGGTGGGTCTAAAAGGCTAAATCCAGCTATCCAAGTCTCCAAAAGAATCACTTTATAACTCTCTAGATGCAGAGGGAAGGTCAGAGATTTTCTTGTCTCAGCCCCTCATTTTAAGGAAGAAACAGAGAGAAGCCAAATTATATGTCCAAGATCTCTTGGCTTGTTAACTGCAGAGACAGGTCAAAGACCCACACTCCGAAGCCAATGGTTTTTTCATGCATCTTGCAGGACAACCACACTAATGCTCCAGATTTGACAGCAATTATGACTAGAGGACGAAGTTTGAGGATAGTCCAAAGTCAACATAAAGATCTTTAAACTTCATTGGCCAGTGATGCATGTCTTTTAGGCAGAAGATATTTAGTAAAGTAGGGAGATAAACATGAAGGAGGAGTAAAAACAACAAAAATGGCTGCATTGGGATAATTTTTCCCAAAATGTAGTATTTACCACAGAAACCTTTTTCTAGAGTTGAGGGGGGAAATTCTTGGTTCTGTGTTTGGAATCAACTCTTTCTCTAGTTGTTTTATTTATCAGTTTATTTAACAACCATTCTCTGCCTTTATATTCCACCAAAAAAAGGAGAAAGATTAGAAAATACAAGACAAACATGGATCCTGTCCTCAATGTAGTAAGAGTGATAAGATACGCACAAAAATAACTGTGCCACCAGTTAGAAAGTGCAGACACCACAAAGAGATCGCTTACAGTTCTGAAACAGTGGGGAGGGGGAGGGAGTTTATAGGTGACTTCATGGTCCTAGATGGACATGTCACTGGCAAAGCCCACTGGGGTACCGGGAAAAATAAGGCAGAATCTAGCTGATAAGTTCTAACCTCCTCTTTTGTGCTTAGTCTAGTTTCACTTGCCTGTAGGCGGCCATGTGCAGAGTCCTTGCACCTAACAAGGTGGACTGGTTCCCAGAGGAGACCCACCGTGCCCAACATCTCAGCTCGGCAGCCGGTATGCAGAAGTGCCGGGCATGACACCTCAGTCCAAGATGGCGGCAGCAGGCCATGTGCAGAGGGGCTGTGCCCAGCACTGTAATCTGGAGCCATGAGCAACACAGAACTCCACCCCCTCCCCGCCAAGAAGAACCCTCTAAAGAAGCCCCACCAATGATTGCTGGGGAGAGCATGGACTCTAGGGCGCAAGCTCACTCCTCTCCATTCTTTCCTCGAAGAATAAAACTTTCGGACTTCCCTGGTGGCGCAGTGGTTAAGAATCCGCCTGCCAATGCACGGGACACGGGTTCGAGCCCTGGTCCGGGAAGACCCCACATGCCGCGGAGCAGCTAAGCCTGTGCGCCACAACTACTGAGCCTGCGCTCTAGAGCCCGCGAGCCACAACTATGGAGACCACGTGCCATAACTACTGAAGCCCGCATGCCTAGAGCCCGTGCCCCGCAACAAGAGAAGCCACTGCAATGAGAAGCCTGCACACTGCAACAAAGAGTAGCCCCCGCTCGCCGCAACTAGAGAAAGCCTGCATGCAGCAACGAAGACCCAACGCAGCCAAAAATAAATAAAATTAAAAAAAAAAAAAAAAAAAGAATAAAACTTTCCTTTGCTTCTGAACCAAACTAGGTTTCATTCTATTGGCTCGAGCATCACTGGGCAAGAGGGCCCTTGTAGGAGCCGGACTCGAAAGGGTTGGTAACAGGTGGGGAGAACTTAAAACTAAAGAGATGGGTAAAAAGGCATTCTGAGGAAGATGCCACACTTAAAAACACAGAGGCTAGAAAACCAGTTCGCTCTTCCAAAACCATGAAAACAATACAACAAAACCCATAAGCAACCTATCATGCACCAAATGCATTGGGAATAGAGAAGTGAAAAAGAACCAGCACTACTCTCGTGGCCTTGACAGTCTAGGAATGGGCTACAAACTGGGAATTCAGGATTTGAGCACCGGGTACATGGAAGGACTGAGGGAAAGTTAAGTTTGGAAAGGTAGGTTAAAGTCAATCACAGAATACCTTGCTTGCCACACTTGGTTTATGCCACAGAAATTTTGAACTAATTCTCAGAGCCCATTTCTATCTTAAAGCCTCTGCAACTGAGTGAACAATAATCCCTTGAAAGATTTTCTAATTCAGACACGGTTGATTGGTCTCATTCTCTTTAACAGCAAATTATCAATTAAGTACCAGTGTTGGCTTCAGTTCTACATTTTAACACAATTTCTCCTTCCATATCACTAACAGAAGGCCATTCAAAGGTCATTTTTAAACCTACGGTAATAAATGGCCAAAATCCCAGCCACCCTCTATTTTTAAATACTTTTAATTACCAAATTTTGATTCTTTCCAAATTTTAAATTATTTTGCTTAGATGAGTAACACAGTGGTTCCCTAGCAATCAATGTCTCCCACTATCATTAATGAAGTAAAATTTTAATTATTCTACGTGACTCATTGGCCTGAATAAAAGGGACTAAGTAAATTTAAATCTTTGTAAAGCGAAATGTAAATATTTCAGAATCAGGTCCATTATGTGATTCTTAATAGGACAATTCTGGTCTTGGGGGCAGGTGGCAGTAACTTACAACTTCACTGGGACAAATTTTGCAACCTGCTTTTTAAGATGTTCTCTCTGCCACCATATTTAGTAAATCACAAAACATCACACATCTGTTTTTATTCCGTGAAAAGAATATAGCCGCTTTTTGTGGATGGAAATGAAATGCATTTAAAAGACTCACAATGGACACTGAGAAGTGGGAACAGAGTATCTGCTTATTTTCTACACCACAATTCTTTGGCACTTTGAGGAAAAGTCTTGCTTATTTGTATTCTGTTTTGACGGTTGCTTTTCTGGAAGGATGAAGATGGGCAAAGGGCCACCACTCAGACTGAAAACTTGAAGTGGCAGCTTTGCTCAAAAGGTTCATTTTCTATGTTAATCCTTAGTGAAAAAAAAATTAACTAAGTGTTCAATCAATGGTGTTGCTAAATAATATTTTCTTATTAATTTCAGTAGTTATCCTGATTAAAAATCACGAAAAATTCTTGTGGTTTAAAGTTCACAAAGTATTGAATGGATTCATTTATCATTATGTACTGAGCACAAACCATATGCTAGGCTGTATGGATACAAGTTCAAATACATTACCCAACACAAATGCAGTAAAAATTATGTCAAGCAAATCCTAAAAGTAGCATATCTAAATACTAATATTCTCAGTAATGAACCAAGTCAAATTATTATTACAATGGAGCTAATATATAATGCAATCTCTATGAATAAATTGCATGATAAAATGGATACAAAGCTGACTTTTAACATAATAAATAATTATTTCTAAATTTTCCTTTTGAAGAAAAATAAACAAGACTTTATTCTAATGCCATAATTAATGATGGGTTTACTTTTCACCACTTATTTTGCCCATTATGGATAACAGCTTCATACCTGTTCTTCCAGTAATTCCTGCCACAGAATGTTGATTTCCTGTAACCTGTTCCAACGTTCTTCAGTCCATCGGCACACGGCTGTCCAACGTTCACCAAGTTTCTAGAAAAGGAAGAAACCATCCTTTGTCAACAAAGCCTTAAGAGATAATTAACACAATCCTTAAAGAAATTCTTGACATCCATCGTTCTCCATTACGAAGTAGCAATTTATGAAAAATATTTTTATGAAAGTTGCTTTAAGTAATACAGATGAATCCTATAAATTTATAGATGAGAAAAACTAATTTCCATAGAATTTAATTATTTCACACTACGTAGCTAGAAAGTGGCACAATTAGAACTCCATCCTGTAACTTTTGACCCCAAATTCCCACTCTTTTCCATTTTATTGTGGTTTTTATACGAGAATTTGACAGTTTCACATATACCTTCGAAATAAAGCAAACATCTATTTTCGGTGCTTCCATTTTCTTCAGGCTATAATTATCTTTAAGACAAAATTCAGTGCGTCAATTGTTTCTTAAGCACCTTTTACATGCCAAGACAATTTTCATCTGTAGTACCAAAATTATGAAAAAAAAATTTAATTTATAAAAACTATGTTTTGAATGAGAGAATTTCTGTAAAAAAATACTTAATTGATTTGTTCTGTTTACATTGCATGATCCATAGAAAATTCCACAAAACTTAGCAACAGAATATTACAAGTATTAGCAAAACTAACTAAATAAATTTGATTAGTTTAAAAAAATCGATCTTCATGATGACTTTCCCCAAAAATTATTTTATTACCGCTTTATAAATAATGATTAACAAATTGTAAATTTTATTTCTTCATTACTTACTTGGGAGCAATAATTATTTAATTAATATTATCTTACTTCACTACTTAATACCAGAGTAAGCTTTGCATAGCTCAAAGGGTAGAGAACGCAGAGCCATAAGACAGGTCTGTTGTCTCAGTGTGAAAACTCATTGCCTACTTAAACCTCTGAATTTCCTCACTATTAAATAGGCAAGACATAAATGCCTACCTCTCAGATTACTATAATAACTAAATACTACTGCACCAAAGGCTCAAAACCACTGGCTAATTTTAAATGATACAAAAGAAAAAGAATTTCATATGATAATTTATAGTCTGAAAGTTACTGAAAATCATCAGCTGGCAACATTATATCAGATAATCCAAGTATTGTTTAAGTAAAATACCCTTGAACAACAGGGGTTTGAGCTGCGGGTCCACTCATACTTGGATTGTTTTCAATAAATACACTGGAAAAAATTTTGGAGATTTGTGACAATTTGAAATAAAGACAAAGCACATAACCTAGGGATATCGAAAAAATTAAGAAAAAGTTAGGTATTCATGAATGCATAAAGCATCTGTAGATATGCATATAACACAAAATATTGGGTTGGCCGAAAAGTTCGTTTGGTTGATAAATACGTTGTTCAATAAAGTTCTTAGTGAAAATGAAAAGTGTGTCTTTTATTTTTCCTTAAAACTGAACGAACTTTTTGGCCAACCCAAATATGTCCTAATGGACTGTTTGTTACCAGTAACACCTCCAGTCAACAATAGGCTATTGGTAGTTAAGTTTTGGGGAAGTAAAAAGTTATACTTGGATTTTCAACCACTTGAGAGGTCAGTGCCCCTAACCCCAAGTTTTCAAGGGTTAACTGTCAACCAAAAACTCTCTTTATAAAGACTTGTAAAGATACACTATAGTCACTGAGCAAAAAGAAGCAAGGTTCGCAGAACTGGGGTTGACATTCACACATTGATCTACCAAAGAAACAGGGATATTAAATCCCACATGGCTGAAATTCTCAAACTTTACATTTTCTTTACATATTCACTGGGCCCCACTCCCAGGGACTTAGGTCTGCGTAGAGCCCAGAAATATGCATCTTAACAAGTTCGTCAAGTGATTCTGAGCAAGAAGTCTGTGGACCACTTGTTGAGATCAGTTCTTATGCTTCCACATCTTATTCATATGCCCAAGGCAGCTGTGGACCACAGGTGGCCCCAACCATTCCCCAAGGACTGAAGTAAAGGAATGATACCTAGGTTCTCCTGTAAACCCGCATGCTGCGGAATCCCAACTGGGAAGTACAACCTAAAGAAGATTGTTCTATGATTCTAAATAAACAGTGAGACTGAACAGGAAGAATAGGGGCAATGTGCAATTGGGGCTCAGACCACAGGTCCCTTGGGACGATCCTGCTTTACAGGGTCTTACCTGTAATTGATCTTCCAGAATAGCTGTAGCACTCTCACCACTGTTTTCATCAACAATCACCACCATGTGAGTTAGGGAATTTACCTTCACCTGTTCAGCCTCAAGATCATTTTGCAAACTCTAGAGAAAAAATTAAGATAAACCATTATGTCTACTCTTTCCCATTTACCTATTTAAAATCCACTCAGTTGTCAATAGTAATTAAGGACATTTAATGAGGCATTGTGTTTAAATTTCCAATCACTAGCCTAAGTGTTCTACTAATGAAACAAACCCATTATACACCTTTACATTTCATTATGAACCAAAGCAGTTTGAAAATGCAATGTCATAACAGATTGCAAATGGGATGTCATCACTTCTATTATTTTTATTCCAAGTTTTGGCCAAAAGAAAAAGAAAAAAAGTGTCCCATAAACAAGTTGAGCGCCTATAGTAGGAATTAAGAATATAGAATCATTAAGTCAATAAAGTCCCAAACTTGAATACACATAGTCAGATATCATTTTATCTAGTGCAACATGGTATAAAGTGACAGATAAGTCGAATGCTATTTGATAGTCAGAAGCTGTTCTGTTACCCAGGAAAGCAATTAGGGGTATACAGACAATTTCTCTTCCCACTTCCTCCATGGGAAGAGCATTGCAGGTCACAACACATATGTATATAGGTAATTTATTCAAACACTACCAATAGTGTCATCAGATGCCTTGAGTTTTTGTGCTTAATGTATCCCTAAGGCTTTATTTATCAGTTATCTAGATATTTCATTGAAAAATAAAATTCTTCAGTTCACAGAGAGCCTATTTTACTCTACCTTTCCTTGACTATGAAAAGTTATCTCTTAAATTTGTGACCAAATTAAATCTCCCACCAAATTTTGAATCTTCACCTAGAAGAAGCAATAGCTTTCCTGAAAGGATTAGGTACAGATCCATCTGAGGGTTTCCTTATTTCCCCACACACTGCATTCACGCAACACCCTAGGGTTCTTAACCACTCATAGGTCCAAAAAAAAAAAAACAAACCCTGAGAATCTTATGAACACTATGTACTTTCATAAGAAAACTACACATACCCACATAAAATTTTACCTGTGCTTTCATCCCTGGCTCAGAAAAGTCACATCCCCATGCACTCTACCCTACAGGCTGCTGAATAAAAGAGCACACTGAAGAAGTGTCCCATCTCTGCACTAATGATAGACGCCATCGGCTCCTGAGAATGCTAAGTGCTGCTTTTTCATATTTGATAAGGTATAAAAGAAATATGAGCCAGATTTACTTTATGATCTTCTAGCAGCTTTTGTAGGGATTTTAAGTCATCATCTAGGGGGCAAGTTTCCATTTTCTGAATGCGTTCTTCTGTGAGTGTTAACCAGGCGGAGAGCTGCTGTAGTTGCTTCCTCTGCAGTTCCATGAGCACATCGTGCAGCCTGTCCAAGGGGAACACAGCATTATTCCCACTCCTTCTTCCCTTTGCAACAGCAAATACACACTCCAAGCAGCAAAGAAATGGGGCAGGGAACGCATTCTTGTCTAACCATTAAAAGTAGCATTTGGTCTTTAAATACAGAAACCAGCAAAAAAAAAATTTATTTTCTTCCTAAATGGAGTCAATTAAATGCAGTCAAAGAATGCAAGTAACAGCACCCTCTATTCGTATCAGAATCATTGTTTCTTCAATCAGGAATTCCTGCCTAGTAAATAGGTGGAAATTGCCATGGAATGCAGTTCGCTCCTTAACACACAATACACGCAACAAAACGAACCATGGGGGGAAAAAATACTTAAAAAAATGTTGCATGGCACGAAGCGAGAGAGTGGCATGGACATATATACACTACCAAATGTAAAATAGCTAGCTAGTGGGAAGCAGCCACATAGCACAGGGAGATCAGCTCAGTGTTTTGTGACCACCTAGAGGGGTGGGATAGGGAGGGTGGGAGGGAGACCCAAGAGGGAAGAGATATGGGGATATATGTATATGTATAACTGATTCACTTTGTTATAAAGCAGAAACTAACACACCATTGTAAAGCAATTATACGCCAATAAAGATGTTAAAAAAAAAGTTACAAAATAGAACTGGGGATAAATATAACATAGTCCTGTCTTCATTATCAGAATTAATGGTTAGCCAATTTTAATACTGCAAAGTCCATATTAAATGTCTTTGCTAATTTCTGTATTGCAACTTTTACGTTTTCATTTGGTTAACATATCAAAGGGGACACAAAGATCATACAAAATTCCAGCAACACTACATGAAGAAAAGAGTCAAAATTTTACAAGGCAAGTTCTCTGGTTATCTTGTTCTCACAGACATGCAGACTTTTCCTCGTGCTAAACTGGGCAACGCAGTCTATGGAATAGGGTTTCTTTCTGAGCTTCCACTCACCGGGACTGCCTGTCCATACTTGCCACCCTTAGTGCCTCCCATCTGGCATTCAGCAGGGTCATTTGTTCCTGAATCTCAAACTCCTCTTCATCTGACAGAGCTCCTTGTGTTATCAGCTGGTGTCCTGCCTGCAGGACATTGCCCACACTGCTCTGGTGCGCCGTCAGCTCCATCATAAAAGCCTGAGAAGGTACATCATTATGATTTGGGAGCTGCTCAGTGAAGAAGAAAAATCTTAATAAATTGTTAATGTCTAAATATTAATGCTGTGAGAAAAAGTAACCATGTAGAGTGCAAATAAACAAGACTTTGATCCCATTTTTTAAGCTCTGAATACAGGGAATAAGCAGCTGCCTGAAGCAAAAAGAATAGATCAAAGAGGACAATGTTACATGTGATGACACCAGCTATTTATAAGTAAATGCTGATTACGCTACTGTTAGGTCGTGAACATGGAATTATGAGAAGATATACCAAATAAACCACCATGCTCACCCAAGAGAAACTGCTTAAAGAAAATGACCATTTCTATCACTTGGAAACCAAAACAGCAAATTAGACCTCCCAATTAATATATCAACACCAAGAAACTACTTAATCAAAAGAATTCTTCACATAATCCAATCACTACACTGCAATATATCCCTGAAATAGTAGGAAATTTTCAATATATAAAATTACACATGAATAGTGGATATGAGTTTTCTTAATCATACAATAAATAAAAATAATCACTTCCTGGGGAACATTCAAATCTAAAGATTTGGTGTATTAATTAGCCATTTTGTGTTTTAACTATAACAATACACTTCAGAAACGAGCTGTACTAGGCACTGATTTTTTCGTCAGTGGCTTCACAGAATCTACAAATTACGGTAAGATTAAAATCCGCAATCTAATTCCAGTGCACAGTTAAATCACCCACACCAATTCTGTAACAAAGCCCTATTTAAATATCACAAGTCTTAAAATATGCCATGACCTTTCTGTGGAGCAGAATTCAGTAAACAACAAGCATCAGGGTTCAGCCCCTGACTGAGGCACAGGCACCATGGCACATATATCCTGCTCATCAGCTAGAGATTATTTACTTCGTGGGTTGCAAACTGGTCTTTGACTTCTTCAACATCATCGGAAATGTCATCCTGCTCCTGGAAAGTGTCCTCGGCAGAAAGCAACCAGGTCAGCACTTCCTCCAGTGCTATCTGATAGCTGTCCAGATCCATGTCAACCTCGGTGACAGTGCTGGGGGTTTCAGCTCGGGGACCTTCTTGCTCCTCCTCTGGCACTGAGCTCTATAAAGACAAAGCCAAGAAAACTCACAAACGCTGTGAAGACCAGAAGGTGTTCAACAAAGACACACTGGATGGAGAAACCAAGGTAGGCACCACTGTGTCTTAGGCATCCACCTGATTCGCAGGAGCTGGGTGAGCAACGCTGTGACATAGAATGCATTTTTAAATGCTAGGATGGCAAAGAGTACAAAAGCTGCATCACTCATGGATTCTGTACTCAGGGACATTCTAATATAGCTGGGAAGAGACAAATAACCCACATGAATCACTTCTGAACAAAAATAAAAAGGCTATTAACAAAGTTATAAATTCCACGGGTGCAACAAGGAATGCTATTTGAATTCGCCGAGGGCTAAAATAGGAAAGTTTCATAGAGGATCTGGAACCTGCTGGGCCTTGAAGGATGGATGTCATTTAAAGAGACAGAGATTAGAATCCTGCTTTGACCCTAGTTAAATTGCTTTTACTGAATTGCATTTTAGACACTGAAAGACAGACACACATACAGGTTGTCGTACTGGCGATATTTTTTTGAGGCAGCTGCCCTCTAGGTTACTAGCTGGTCTTTTTTTGAAGAGCCCGCGGAATAAGTTATTCCAAGCTCCTTCTAGGCAGTGGAGTATTTTCTTATATACTTTAGAGTCATAAAACCAAACCTACCACCTCTCTCATTCATTTGTTCCCTTCCAGAGCAAAAAATTCTTTAAAATTTGCCTACAGCCTGTCTCCACTTTATCAACTCTCATCCACAGTTTTTATGTACTATCTCAAACATACACAAACGTATAGAGAACAATATAAGAAATGCTCATGTATTTAACAGCTACATTTGTTAACACTCCCTTTCATGCTGATTGGGCACTGGTCCCCACCACACACCTGGAAAAGCTTTTGCCAGTGTTACCAACGTTCTCATTGACAAATCCACTTTTCTAGCATCATCTTTAGGATGACCATGTAATTAACAAAAAAACAGAACATTTTTGATAATCAACAGTACTAGAACAACACACATAAACCAGAACTGTTCCAAGCAAACCCGGAGGTCCGGTCACCTTATGTTCCTTAAGCTTTCAGTGGCATTCCCTACATCTGACCAGTCCCCACCCTCCTGAAGCTCTCCTTTCCCTGCTTCAAGAACACCATCTTGGCTTTCCTCCTAGTTCAACAGCATTTGCCAACATGTAAGTAATGAAGCTCCTCAAAATTAAGTCCAGGGCCCTTTTTTCTTCTATGTACTCTGCCTGCATGGTTTCATCCATTCCCATTGGATTTAAAGAACCATCTACATCCTGCAAACATTTACCTTTATATTTCTGGCCCCAAACTCCAAACTCCTATGTCCTACTCCCTTAACATCTCCACTTCAATGTCTCATAGGCATATCAAACATTGTCAGTAGTTAAACCCTAGTTTTTCCCCCCAAAGCTCTTCAAGCTTCCCATTTCAGTAAATGCCTCCTCCATGCACTTGACCCCTCCAGCTAAAAATCAGGGAGCCAGCCTTGGTCTCTAGCTTTTACCACCCACATTTTGTATGTACGTGTAAGCAATTCCTACCTTCAAAATTCATCTCAAATCCATCTAGGCCTTTCCATCTTCACAAAAACCGTTTGTCCTCAGCACTGCAACAGCCTGCTACCAGTGTCTCTGCTTCCCCGTTGCTCCCCAGACTGCTACGTCCACCACCCACTTCTCACAGAGCAGCCAGAATGATGTTTGGAAAATGTAACCACATCATAAGACTTCCCTGCTTAAAATCTTTCACTGCTTTCTCAATGCTCTTAAGATACAATTTAAAATTCTTAACATAGTTTACAAAAATACTGTGACAGCAAGAAACAGAGTGAGTGTGTGAGTGTGTGAGAGTGTGTGTGTGTGTGTGTGTGTGTGTGTGTGTAGGGTTGGATTTCAATTAGGTTAATCAGGGAAGTCTTCTCTGAAAAAGTTCCATTGAAATTGAGGAAAGATGGGAAGCTTGCCCTGCAAACAGTGGGTAGAGGAGCGTTTCACAGAAAGCAACCCACACGTACAAGAATCTTGGGGAAGGAGAGGAAGAAGTCCACCACGACTGGCGTGCAGTGGCCTGAGATGAGTTGGGGCGGTGGGCTGGGCCTTGTAAACCACAAGAGGAGATGAGGTGTTTAATTAGTATGAGGGCTGGAACAGAAAGAAAACACACACCAAAGATATTCTGGAGGAAGAATCCAAATGGACCCGGTAAACAACATGCAGGAGTTAAAAACAATGAATCAGTGAGCCCACAGATGAAATGACGGATGATTAGGAGAGGGATGGTGCCAAAGACAGAGAAGGGAAAATGAGTTAAGTTCTGGACCTAAAACCCCAAAACTGGAAAGCCACAATAATCCTGGAGGTCATTTAGTATCAAACCTTGATATTCTAATGAGCAATTCTGAGAATTAGGAAAGTTAGTGACCAGCCAAAGGTCATTTAGACAGGCACTAGGATCTATGAGGTAGGAAGTGGAAGGCATTATCTAAATGCAGGTGTTCAGAAGGTATTCATTCACATACAAGAGGAGACCTTCAACTGAGAGATTAAAGAGAAATTCAGGAATTATTTGCTGACCACCTAATGCTCTACAGCACATGTTTGTAGAAACAGCAAGAGAGGAAGTCGGGCTGTTAGTGTTCTCAGGAAAGTAGAGGATTGCAAGATATGTCAAACAGTAGATGATTACAACTTGACCACGTTTCATCTCTCCAATTAACTTAATTCAACCTCTAAGGCATTAATGAAAGCATTAATGAAAAGGTTAATATTATTACACCTGCTCTTTTCTTTTTTTTATAAATGTATTTATTTATTTATTTTTGGCTGTGTTGGGTCTTCGTTGCTGCATGCGGGCCTTCTTTAGTTGCGGTGCGCAGGCTTCTCATTACGGTGGCCTCCCTTGGTGCAGAGCACAGGCCCCAAGCGCACAGGCTTCAGTAGTTGTGGCATGCGGGCTCAGTAGTTGTGGCTCGTGGGCTCCAAAGTGAAGGCTCAGTAGTGGTGGCACACAGGGCTTAGTTGCTCTGCGGCATGTGGGACCTTCCTGGACCAGGGCTCGAACCCGCATCCCCTGCATTGGCTGGCAGATTCCCACCCGCTGCGCCACCAGGCAAGTCCCAATACACTTGCTCTTAATCAAACAGCAAATGGCTTCTGCAATTCTTATCATGTTACCCCGAGCCCTAAACAGAAGTGATTATTTTATCTACACACCATGAAAGGCAAATGAAATCTCCCTTCTTTTTAAAAGAGAATAGCCTTCACTATAAGAAGTAGAATATTCCATCTTTCTAACAAAAGGAACCCCGATCCAATGAAGAAACGATTCTAAAACCAAAAGGCAAACTCTGAAGATTATTTGAGCCCTGAAAAGGATGCGTCATTAATGCAGCATAATAACTACACTACTAGAGACAAATGCTTCTCAGCAAACATTCAATGATAAAACATTAGGGCTTTTCCTCAATATCACTTGATCCTCAAAACTACTAAAAAGAGCCCTTGGTTCATAATCTGGCCCCATCTCTTGCCTTCTTTTCCTCTAAGCTTTTTTCTTTTTCTGTAAATCATAGTTTGTTGAAATGGAGAAAATAAAAGAAGTGGTACCTACTACCCAAAGAAAACCTGAAATAATAAGTCCTTTGAACCTTGGAGAAGAAAAAAAAAATGCTATGCCAATTCAAGACTATTATCATTATCACTAACATTTGAAAAAAAATCTTGTTGAATAAAAATGAATGATAATACCTAAACAAAATGAGAAGGAAAAATTATAATATCTGCTGCTTGCTGAGTGCTTATTAACATCATTTTAGATACTTCAAACTTATTAACTTTATAAAGTGGGTGGTTTTACCCAGATTTTGCAATAAAACTGAGGATGAGAGGGTAAGTAACCAACCCAAAACAAGAAGTAAGAGGGATGAAATTTAAGCTTCAAAGCCCATGCTTTCTGCCTCTCTAAAATGTATTTCTTATCACTTTGAAATCCATGTGTATCTTTTGATTGTTTTGTTGATAAATGTTAGACCAAATACCTTTTAAGTTCTCATCCCACTGTTAAGGTTCTCTCATTTTATGAATTATGAGAACTGGTTAGACTAAAACAGAATAAGGTAAAATATGGATTGATTCAAGGCAGAATTATTCAGGGAGAAAATTTCATGACTTTATTTATATCTCCTGAAAAAAAAGGATCCTCATTTATATCCTGATGAATAAAACCACTGTCAGCCCTTAAGTGAAAAACTCACCAAGTAACATATTATCAATTATTCCTCCTAGGGCTTCCCTGGTGGCGCAGTGGTTGAGAGTCCGCCTACTGATGCAGGGGACACGGGTTCGTGCCCCGGTCCGGGAAGATCCCACGTGCCGCCGAGCGGCTGGGCCCGTGAGCCATGGCCGCTGAGCCTGCGCGTCCGGAGCCTGTGCTCCGCAACGGGAGAGGCCACAACAGTGAGAGGCCCACGTACCACAAAAAAAAAAAAATTATTCCTCCTAAAAGAAAGGGAAAAGCTTACATTTTGATGGCCCTTGTGAGAATATAATGGTACAAAATGGCAAAAAAAGAAAAAAAATTAGTACTTAGAACAGAACTAAGCTGACATGAGAAAAACCACCTTCAGTACAGGACAAGAGTGTTAAAAGATGACCAGATGCTAGAAAAACATAGGTCCTTAAGCATGTTATGCAGAAGCATGATCACAATCCTAGACTCTAACTCTAGCCTTGCTGTATGCAATAATACATTTCCTTCTTAAAAAGTAAAGTCAGTAAAGTTATGGTTCTCCATTGCATGCATGTGACGTGTGACAGCATGCCAACCAATAAACTGAACTTCTGATGCTGAGAGACCAAGACGTTCTCAGTCAAGAAAAAAAATGCTCTGAAAGTGTTTTTATCTGGTACCTAAGAGAAAACAAATATGGCAAGTCAAACACATTAATAAAAATTTACCTGTACCTGCATGTTAATTTCTCCTTCTTCACATTCTTTCTTATATTTCCTTGGAAGTGTCTCTACTTCACGGATGGCATCTATAGTGACTTGCTGAGGTAGCACCTCAAACAAAGATGTTAAATACATAATTATGGATTTCTTGTCAGGAAGCTGAACAGCAACATCTAAAAGTGGAAGAAAATAAGAACTAGCTTAAATTAGATGTCCAAAGTATGTGAATTGCTCAATATTGGATATAAAATAACTGTCTTAGTACCCATAAACAATGCTAGTATATTATCTTTGCAATACCACAGCTCAGTAAATTTCTATTTCATATAATATATGAGCCAAAGGTAAAGATGATTACCTACTTTTTTTGTTCCATATCCCATTTCTTAAAAATCTTCCCTAAAAGCTTCCCCCATAAGGCTCAAAGATAAGCTATCATCTAAGATAACATCACAGATTTCATTCATAGTATGAAAATAAGTCTAGAATTCAATCCTGCAACATTTGTAACTGAAGTTTTCACATCATATACAAGCTCATACAAAAACACATTTTAATGAAATAAATAAAATACTAAATTGTTTATCTAATAATTCTGTTTTCCTAAAACTTTAAATCTTATGCTCATATTGATTAACTATTCTACAGTGATGTAATTAAATTTCCTCCTGAAGGATCCTAGAAACTGTTAAGCACAGAAGTATCATGTCTGTAATAAAATGGCTTGTACCACATTTCAAAAGGAAAAACACCTCCTCAATTCTCACAATTCTTTCCAAAAAGCAGGGGGTGGGGAAAGCACTGCTTTTCAAGTATTCAAAACTGTAACGAAAAATCAAGGTTGTAATTAAACACTGAACAATACCTTCAGGATCTAACAGCTTTTCAATTCCTAAGGAAGTTTGAGCCTTGCTGAAGGCATGTTCAAGTCTCTCAATTGGGGACATTTTGACAACTCTATCCCAGTTGAAGAGATCGGGTCTGAAATCAGGATGCAAATAAAATTCAGTGAAGATGAAATATGTGGAAACAAAGTTGTTATTGTCATAATCGAATACATTTCAGTTTTAGATTTTTTTATTTGTGAATATAAATTTAAAAGTTTATCTTTTATATCCCAAAGTCTTGTCAAATATATAATATTTTAAGGTAATCTATAAATATGAAAACAACAGGTAGAACATTCTAAGGTTTTTGTATTGGTTAAACATGCCTGTTAAAATTCTGGAGTAGCCACTGAAAGACTAGAAATGGTATATTTCCCAAATAGTGAAAGAAAAAAAAGGGAAGAAGAACGTACCAGTATAAAACAAGAAAGAAAAGAAGATATAGAAAAAAGTAAGAAAAATGAAAAGCTCAAAACAAGCGGTAAGAATGAACTTATCGCAATAATGTTAATGGACTAAATTCTCCAATTAAAGACCAAGTTTAGCAGAATAGAAAATCCAGCTCTAATCTCTTCACAGGACACTCCTAAAGAAAAGACCCTGAGAGAATTTCCGTCCACCCCTCTCCATATAGCTACTGTCTAGTATTTCATTTCTATCTTGATTTTCTTTTAATCCCACAAACTGCACATTATTGTTGCTCTGACTTACTCAAAAGTTGATCATTTTCTCTGCACTCTATCTACTCTTGCATCTTGGACCCACCTACACTTCTGGGATTTGCCTCCCTCGTCCCCACCCGCCCAGTTCCCTCTCTGACTCCACCTCTTATTATTTCCCGTATTCACACCACTGCACCCAGTGGCCTCCCACATGCCAGGTACCTCCTCCCCGCTTGCCTGACATATTTTTCTTCAGCAATATTTACCATTTCTATATGCTACACAACTAACATTTTCATTTTTAAAAAACTGTCTGCCTCCCTCTATTTGAACATTAATTCCAAGAAGAAGGACTGGGAATTTTGCTTGTTTTGTTCTCTGCTCTACATCCTGTGTTCAGCACATAGAAGGCACCCCATACACACTTGTTAAATCAATTAAGTAACAGATGGAAAAATGTTTAAGCTAAAATTCAAGTTTTCAGGCTTCCCTGGTGGCGCAGTGGTTGAGAGTCCGTCTGCCAATGCAGGGGATACGGGTTCGTGCTCCGGTCCGGGAAGATCCCACATGCCGCGGAGCGGCTAGGCCCGTGAGCCATGGCCACTGAGCCTGTGTGTCCAGAGCCTGTGCTCCGCAACGGGAGGGGCCGCAGCAGTGAGAGGCCCGCGTACCGCAAACAAACAAACAAAAAATTCAACTTTTATGATAGTGTCTCTTAACTGACTAGAAACAGTGGGCAACCCGCTTAAACTGAGAAAGGAGAAGTAGAAGAAGATGGGGTGTGTGGGGTTTTTTTTAACCAGATAAAAGTTATATGAAAAAAAAAACTAAAGCAAAGAGCAGTCTTATGGTAAAACATTAAAACCACTCCCTTTGTTATCAAGAACAAAACATTCTGGTCACTACCACCAATGCAAACTGATATTGTATTGAAGGACAAGGCACAAATGAAGGGGAAAGGGGAGAGGAGAGGAGGGAAAGGGAGGAGAGGGGAGGGAAGGGGGGGAAAAAAACTATTATAATTCATGGTCATCTATCAAAAAAAAAAAAAACTTTCAGTAACAAATTTTGGTAAGAATTTAACAAGTTTCCAGATATAAGATGTAGAAAAGTCAACTGCATTTTCATATATCAGCAAAGAACATATAGGAAATAAAACTTGAGACAATAAATAATTTACAAGAAGAATAAAACACATAACAAATTTTGCCTTTCACATTTAAACCTTTGATGCATCTGGAGTTTATTCAGGGTATGGTGAGGCAGGGATCCAATTCACTCATTTCCATTTGTTCCACACCATCTATTAATCTGCAACATCGGCTCAGTTGTAGATCAGGATGGAGCTGTTTCTGAGCTCTTTATTCCATTAGGTTGAACTACATGAAACTGCCATTTATATCAAAAACAGTCAAATATTGGCAATTTCATATGCTTCAGCCTATTATTATATTAGTGTTTTCTTTATAGTACTATATAGTCTCAATTAATATAGCTTCATAATTAGTTTTGGTTTCTGTTTACGAAGTACTTCAGCCTGTCTCTTCTTCAGAAGAGTAGTGGCTCTTTTTGGTCCTCTGGTATTTTATTATATAATTAGAATCTGTTCAGAAGTTTCATAAAAAGAATCATTGATCTATTTTTAATTGGGGTTTTATAGAGTTTTCCTATAAAACTAAAGTAGGAGGCTGAAAACTGTCACAATTCTTTGTGTATATTACTGGTTAGTGCTGAATGAGTTAGTTCACATTGAACTATGTGAATTATTTTACATCTTTTAACTTACAAATATGTAGAAGAAACCATGGACACTGCACTGTGGCATTTAAGTCCTATGGAAACAAAGATGTGATGGGTAGTTTTTTTTCCATGATATTTCTATTCTTTATGTTTTCCTAGAGCATGTACAGAGGAGAGAGGCGGTAGTGGGAAGGGCCTTTAGGGAGTAGTAAGTAAGGGAGGGACAGAGAGGAGGTACAAATCTGTACAAATCTGCACATCCAAGAAGAGTCACATCTCACTTATGTCGGTGGAGCACGGCATTGAAGGCAAGCCCATCTGTCCAGCTGGTGGTGAAGTTGAGGACGTTGACCTGGCTGTACGGCCTGGTGGACTGGCGCACCCAGCTCAGCAGGATCTTCTCACTGTTGGTCTGCTGCAGGTCTGACATGATATCCTTCATGACATCTTTCACCTGTTCAAAAGAAACCATGGCTGCCAATAACCTCAAGTAGTCATTGGAATCCAGTCCTTGAATAAGGAATATTATATTCATGAACCATTGGATCAGGCCACTGGTATTCATTTTACTTCAAAACTTTCCTTTAAACGCTGGAAGGATAAATACATTTTAACAGTAATGATTTCGATTTAGAGGTGATTTTAACCTCACCTTTATATATTATGGCATTTTCTATATCTTAGCAATACTTATATTACACTTGGCTACAGTGAACATTACTTTCATAGCCACAAAAAAGTAATATTTTAAAACTATACTTTAAACATCTTTTAATAGGAAGAAAACTCAATTTTTATTTTCTACACAAATGTGGAAGAAGGTAAGAACTTTTGGCTGACTATAAAATCCAAGAATGAAGTGCATTTCCTGATGGCAATAACAATTATAATCTAGAACTAATATTTTATATTATTATTCTAAATCAGTACATATATTTTAAGGAAGTGTTCAAAGAATGATGTGGACATATCAAAAAAAAATCCACAAGAGCCAACTTAAGGGGGCTTGAGAAATAATTAACAATAGTGAAAGATCAGAACCTATTAAATAAGTAAAAATCCATAAAATAAGTAAAAATCCACACAGATATATAAATGAGTGGATAGATAGATAGATAGATAGAATAGATAGATAGATACAGAGAAACAAGAGACAAGGAAAAGCTCTTCCTCATAAGTGGCAAGACAATTAACAAATGTAGAAGAAATGATGAAATTAGAAAATCACTTTGCCACGCATTATATTAATAACTGATCAGGTAAGAACTATGAACGGATCTTAAAATTAACAGACAAAAGTTTAATAAGTAGCTGAATATTTATACAGTCTCAAAGTATATCTCCACAAGATACTTTTTAATAACAAAGGGCAGTCACATTACAGTGGGGACACCTGCAGATTCCACCTCACCCAAATGATGAGAGTTAAAACTGCCAGAAAAAAACTAATGGACAGCATATGCTTCCTGATGTGGTGTATTAAGAAAAACTCAATACTGGGACTTCCCTGGTGGCGCAGTGGTTAAGACTCCACACTCCCAGTGCAGGGGGCCAGGGTTCCATCCCTGGCCAGAGAACTAAATCCCACCTGCATGACACACTAAGAGTTCGCATGCCACAACAGAGGAGCCCTTGAGCCGTAGCTAAGGAGCACACCTGCTGCAACCAAGACCCAGAGCAACCAAATAAATATTTTTTTAAAAAAAGAAAAACTCAACATCATTTTTCTGACATTCCTCCCAAAAATGAATAACCTGAATCCGATCATGAGAAAATATTAGCCAAATCCACATGGAAGAACATTCTACAAAATAACTTATTCAGTACTCTTCAAAAATGACAATATCATGAAATACAAAGAAAGACTCAGAAATTATGCCAGTTTAAAAGATGACTAAAAAAACAGGACAAATGAATGTAATAAATGATCTTGTATTTTCTTTTTCTATAAAGGATATTATCGGGGCAATTGACAATATCTCCATAAGAGCTATAGATTACGTAACTGTATTGTTTCAATATTATTTTCCTGATTTTAATAATTACATGCTAATTGCTAGTGCATGATATAATAATTATCATATGTATAATAATTAATACTAGCATTGTAAATATTAATATTATGTATTAGACATTTTATATTATATTAACATAATAATAATATTGTAGTTATGTAAGAGAACTCCTTGTTTTTAGAAAAATGATTTGTTTTTACAAAATACTCACAGATCTATTTAGTCAAAGAGAAAAAGGGGGAGAGAGGGAGAGAAAACACAGAAATACAGACAGCTGTTAACATTTGGAGAATCTGAGGGAAAGGTATCCAGGAATTCTTCGGGATATTTTTACAATTTTTTTATAAGTATGATATTTTTTAAATCTAATGTTTTAAAAAAACAGATACTTTTTATTCTATGCCAGGAAAATAGAGCAGTTTGTCAGGCTCTTTCACTCAAAATTATTATAAGTTGAATTGTGTCCCCTCTCCAAATTCATATGTTGAAGTGCTAACCCCCAGCACCTCATAATATGAATATATTTAGAAATAGGGTCCTTAAAGAAGTAGTTTAGGTAAAATGAGATCATATGGTTGGCCCTAATCCAATATGACTGGTGTCTTGAAATAAGCAAAGGAGATTAGGACACAAACACACACACACACAAACACACACACACACACACACACACACACACACACACAAGACCACGTGAGGACACAGGAAGAAGGCAGCCATCTACAAACAAAGGAAAAGAAACCAACCTTGCTGACACCTCGATCTCAGATTTCCAGCCTCCAAAATTGTTAGAAAATAAATTTCTATTGTTGAAGCCACTCAGTTTGTGGTACTCTGTGGCAGCTCTAAGAAACTAACACACAAATGATACATTTCCAATTCCTATTAAGAAGTGACTGAAAATTTTCCCACCTGCCAGTGCAAAATGATGCTCCAAAGTAGTCCTAAAGTCAGTTTGTGATTTCCATCTACAATGTCCGTTCCTCCTATATTCACTAAATCCACCTAGTAAAATGAAAAAAATAACTTTTAAGACAATTTTTCTATGGAAACCCAGGTTTTTGTTTTAGCTCGTTTGGACAGCAATATAAGTAAATGACAAGAAAAATTTCACTTTAGAGAATCAGGTGAACCTAAATCTCAAAAATGTATTACTTATACAATAGATCAATAAAGTAATCACAAAAAGCACAACTATTGCTTCACTCATAGAACAGGTTCAATACGTCTCATAAGAAAAATATTTCTAAAAATCAGTTGATGCCAATGTCCAGAGCAGGTGGTTGGTTTCAAAATAAATCATCCCGATGGCATCAAAGGACCCCTCCAAAGTCATATTACAAACTTACATTGTTCTGATGTAAAACCTGCAGCACTCTGTTAACATTATTTAAAGCGTGTAACCTTGTGGAGCCACGTTCCTTCGGCTGGAAAACAGAACACAAAATCGAATGAGACAGAGAGTCCCTCCATGTTGCTGTCAAACACTGACATTGAGATGCACATGGAACAGCAGTTCAGCACACAAGAGCCCCTCTGTACCAGGAGCTCTGGCTGGGTTGGTTCTCAAGCCACCATGAAGGCTGGTGTTGACAGAATGCAAATTCTCCCACTAACAGCACCTTAAGATAGTAGTTCCTTAGCTTGCCTGAACACTGGAATCTCCTAGGGAGCTTCCAAGAATACCAGTGCCTGTGTTCAACAAGGACTGTGACTTAATGAGTCTGGAGTATAGTCTGGGTTTGGAATTTATAAAAGATTTCCCTGGTGATTCTAAGATGCAAACAAGTTTGGGAACCAATGCTCCACCAGGGACAAAGCTTCTTCTATTTTAGTTGGGCAGGATGAAGAAAGATTTAGAAGTTATGTCCCCTCCACCCTGCACTAGTGTAGACAGAGCAGAGAGGATTCAGAGGTGCTATCCCAGGTTCCAGGTAGGATTACAAGGGCCCACTGGGAAGACTGGAATTGCCACCCAGGGAAAGGTGATCTGGGAGGCTTCTTTCTGCCTCATTGGCCAGGGAATCTTATCTGACAAAGGGATCAATCTCTCCAATAGGTGCCTACCCACCATCTGGAAGGCAAAAGGTAGACTGTAACACCGCACACTTCGGCAAGAAAGAAATTCATCTTCAGAAGTGCATCTCTCTATACCTTTTATAGTCATTCTACCTCTTGTGTTAAAGGTTGTACCCATAAAATACATGGTCTTCATTGGCAGAGTTATTTCTGTGTGAGTATTGGGTACCTCACACATAAAGCAATAGAGCTGGATTTGATGACAGAACAAACGTGAAGATAATACTGAAAAGCTGAATAAAAATAAATGCCATCAGTTTTTGTAACTTTTTTTTTTACTATTTGTTAAATAACATTTAAATGTATTTGTATCTACTTTCTACTATTCAAAACATTATGCCCTCTTTACATATCCACTCTTCTTTGTAATTCTCTGTCTGAGAGCAATAAACACATAAAGTATTTTTTTGATAAAAACAGAGCCCTCAATAAAACCTAAATATCGCTCAATCAAAAAATTCATTAAAACCCCTTTTTAACGTTCCTATTTCAGCCTTTACATTGTAAGGACCCCCGAGAGGGTCTTCAAGTATCAGTAATGATGAGAGATATGCCGTTAGCCTGGTTCTTGAACATGGCATCCCTCACCAGTGAGGTTCCTGTGAGGCCTTCTAGAAGATCCAGTAGCTTCCTTCCATCTTTGAGGTCTGTGAACATATCACTGATGGGTGGTTTTCCACTCTATAAAAGAAAAAGTACAATTTCAGCAGCAGAAATTTCATACATAAGTGGAAAATAAATGAATAGTTTCTTCCAACTAAAAGTCTGGATGATCAGCAGACTATACAAGTTTGCCTTGTATGGAAAGAAGTACAAAGAACTTTGAAATCTATAACAAATGTTTTGAGCTGAAATATATAAATTGCACTATTTCTTAGAAAGGGAGCAAATAAAACTGTGATTAATGTCAATATGCCTTGTATGTACAGCTGACCCTTGAACAACATGGGTTTGAACTGTGCAGGTCCACTTACAGATGGATTTTTTTTCAGTAGTAAACACTAGAGTATTACATGAGTATTACACGATCCGTGGTTGGTTGAAACCGCTGAGGTGGAACTGGGATAGGAGGGAGCTGACTAAATTATTCATAGATTTTCAGTTCTACAGAGTCAGCACCCCTAATCCCTCGTGTTGTTCGAGGGTCTATTGTATTCCTGAGAGAGAAGATGTATTAAAAATATACATGAGCATACAGTACCTGGAGGCCAAAGAGGCCTCCAGAGGCTGAAGAAAAGTGCGCAGGTTCTTATTCCAGCTCTGCACTTTACATTCACAGTATAAGCATGGCTTTTGGTATTTCCATTATGGAAGCAGGTCACGTCATCATCAATTGCAGCTCTCCGCTTCAAATTTCAGCTCTCAGGCACTAGGTCTGTATTTCTAGGTCCCAATTTCTGAATGATTAGGACACTTTTGGCTCTGGGTCTAAATCCAGTATCCATCCTGTATTTTGAATGACAAAACCTATAGAATTTCTAAACTCTTGCTTCTGACTAATAAACAGCATCAACTTCCCCTGATAAACATATTCTAGCGTCCATGCCAGAAAATCCTACCCCATTCACAGGTAGACCTTGCCTGTCTGTGTGTGATATCATGGTTGTATGCAAAGGACAATTACTGCACAGAAAATCAGGACGCCTCAGTTTTAATCTGTCTGACCGTTAACTAACTGGTGAACCTAATCAGCTACTTACTACTGTTTATCTTTTTCTAAATCACAGGTATTGTAAAGATCAAATAAAGAATATTATGTGAAAATGTCCAGATAGCTATAAAGCACAGTGTAATAAATGTTGTATGATTATGTTGAATCAAATTATCCCCTTCTAATATGAAATGCCCAGAGATTAACAGTTTTACTTCCTGTCAATAATAAAGATATTTTATAACCAATAATTATTGTATATTCTTTATTCTTCACTTTAAAGCATATATATAAAGTCACACGAAACCAAATTTTACTCTGAGCTTGAAATGGGTGAGAGGGAGGAAGGAAGCCATCCTAAAGTTTCCTAAAACTTGGCATTTTCCCTTTTTTCCTCTCTTCCTGATTTCTTACATTTTTAATTATGTGTAATGTATAGTAAACTAGTGATTTCTATCATGTGGCTTTTCCATAGTTCATATACTCTAAATGAGAGGAAGTATGGTAAAGTCTCCACCTTCGAATCAGTAAAGAATAAACTATGACTTATTTATATCTGAAACAAAGCTGCTTTTCTATTTCCAGCTGCCACTATGTGAGCAGTGACGATGTCAGAGATACATGGATTATCTCCATCGATCACAATGATAAACAGATTTGAGTGATGCAGGAGACCAGATCCAGAGGCAATACTTCAAGAGGCAGAGCAGGGAAGTTTTTTGCACATTAAAGATTTCCTACCTGCTCTCAGTAAAAGCAAAGGGCAGAAGTAGCCCTGGTCATCTGCTACCTCTTACCTTCCTCCTCTCAAAACCCACCCAAGTACACTTCAGCAAACTAGCCACCAAATACCCAGATTCCCTTTCAGGAAGACGTGAACAACTCTGATCTCAGAGCAAAGAGACAACAACATAGGTAAAGTTCATGGGAGAAACAAATAGGGATATCTAGGCACAGAAAGGACCTTAGGAATTACTGATGACAAGGGCAGCTAAATAATGTCTAGGCGGCATTTAACCCTTCTCAAATCCTCTACAGTATCCATTTTCCAAAAAAGAAACAGAGTAACACAAATCAGCATAGACTAAAATAAAGTAAATATAAATATTAGTCCATATTACAAATAGTTATGAACGCCCACTGATGACCTCATTGTAGACAAGCCTCCTACCAGCCGTGTAACTTTAGAAAAGTGGCCTTTCTACATCTATTGGCTCATCTGTTAAACACTAAGATGACAGATGTTCAGTAAATGGCTGATATTATCATTCAGTACATTATCATATCATTACAGTAGTAATGTTTCCAACTGTCATAAAAGTGCCATAAAATTTCAACAGTAGATGAAAGAATGGATAAAACAAATAAGCACTTCATCTTAGGCAGGAATGTAAAAGCAGACTCTGAACCTGAGTACATGTAAGTGTCACTTCATAGAGAAAGTTCTTCCAAGTCCCGAATTCACTAATATGATGACCTGTAGGGATATATCCCATTCGAAACTAATGAACATGATGATACAAGAGCACACCTGTGCTTTAGGTATGCACTGTGAGACCAGCATAACTCAACAGTAAACCCAATGGATTCTTCCCTAGGCTCCACTGCTGCTCAGTGGTAAAGTGGGAGGTGTTCATTTAAGAGGCAGCATTAATTTTTCCACATGAGACACTCTTTTCCTCTCTCTTGTCCGGGTCATTCATTTGTTTATTGAGGAACAAATCTTGAGAAAGACTCCTTGTGAAGCATTCTCTTGAAACAAAGGTAACTGAGACACAGTTCTGTCCTTCTAGAAGTCAATCACTTATACTAGGGAAACCAATGCCTTTATATTCTTTAAAAAAAAAAAGACAGTAACAGCAATGCAATTTCTTTATTCTTTTTCCAAATTTCAGATAAATATTGATGGCGATCAGTAAGAAATAAGTTTTGTGCTGTGTGCCTATTCTCCTAACACTCCGTCACCCCACCCCCAGTGATGGCATGGTTGGCGTGTACTCCCATCTGGTACCTTCAGAAGAGCCACGTACACCTGCAGGAGGGAATATACAGCCCATGGATCTCTTCACTGGACAATGAAGGAAGGTACCAGGGCTCTTACAAATCCAAAACTGTGGTTCAAAACTTACATATAAAACACACACCCACACTCGCCACACACATAGCCAATCACTACAAAATACTACCTATTCCTGACAAATGCAATTTAGGAACGTCCCATAGGCAGATGGAAAGAACCAAACTATACCAAAGAGCCCGTTCCACCTACCACCTAGGAGAGTAACACCTATAAGTATGGAGATTCAGTGCTTTGTGCCTTACAACGGAGGTCAGAAAATGTCTTTCGTAAAGTTCCAGATAGTACTTAGTTTAGGCTTTGCTGGCCAGGTGGTCTCTATCGAAACTTCTCAACCCTGTTGTCAAGATGTGAAAGCAGCCCAGACAATGTATAAACGGATGAGCCGATGGGAATGGTGACTGTGTTCCAAGAAAACATGATTTGTAGACGTGGAAATCTGAATTTCATATAATGTCCACATGTCATGAAATATTCTTCTTTTTTTGACTTTTTGCAACCACCTAAAAATGTGAAAACCATTCTTAGCTCGTGGGCCATACAAAAACAGACAACGGAAACATGAAATGTTCCTAGACATAATAATAGCATGACTTACTATGTATCAGATATGCTCTAAGAGATTTACAGAGATTTAGATGCATTCTTTGTTTCTTTATGATAGAACTTTAAGGTAAGAAAACTGAGACACAGAGGTGACATGACGAGCGAGAGGCAGAACTAGGATGTGATACCACAAGATCTGACTCCAAATCCAGGTTCTCAAAGTGCACACTAAACTGCTACTAAAATTATGAGGTCACAGGGTCATGACATATAGGGAAGGAAACAGTTCATCAGTGGTGCGGCGGCGGAGGTATATTTAATGACTTCCCAAAGAGGGCAGCAAGATATATACCACATTTAAATGAACTCAGAATGAAATTTTTTTCCAAGCTTATGGCTTTAAAGCATCTCTGGTACTTCTGAATCACAGGCTCTAAACATAGGATCCACCCTGGGAAACAGTTGGGAAATGTCAGAAGTCATCGTTTAATAAAAATAAGACCTGATTCAGCCTGACGGTTAAAGTCTTATTTAGATTTTTGATTCTTTGCGAAGACTTATTTGCAGAAACTTCTCTGACAGACAGAATACAGTTTAATAATTCAATTGGACAAATATTTGGTGAATACCTCCTTTGTGCCTGGCCCTGCAAAAACACCAAGTTCAGGTCACCCTCCCCATTTACAAGCAAGGGTTTCCACAATTTTCCAATAAACACAAAATAGTACAAATGAATAATCTTGAACTTGGAAGACAGATAAGCCTTGCGTCGCATTTAACCTTAAAAAAAAATGAAAAAGGCCACATGATAGGAATCCAAACGACAGATGTCACAGGTGACTCGCTTTGGCTGCCTCCTCTTATCCCCTGGTCCCCTGTACTTCTTTGAACTCTCTTAACACCAGTTCTAACACCATTTTGACTCCAACAGGGACCAGCGTTAATACCTACAGCTGAGACACTGAAGCTCCTGAATCGAAAATGTCAGAGGACAGAAGCAAACTGTCATCACAATGCAGGAGGGATAAGCCGGGGTCTGAGGGAAGGCAAGGGCTGCAAATACAGTCATGGATACGTGATGGTTCAGTTGAATGCGGCCAACCTGATGGGCCCATCATCACACCTGGTGAATCAGCCAGCCCTAAAGGCTGAAAGAGCCAGTGCTCGGTTTCAGCCAGCAGCGGCCATTTGAGAATCCCAGCCCACTGTTGGTAGGACTTCTGGTTTCTCAAAGGAGCTGGAAATCTGAATTTATGTGTATAATCTCCTGATATTTGTAATGTCCTAAAACACTGTGCCAGATCAACAAATCTTGTCTCCAGGCATCCTGGATCCTAGGATGACTGGTAATCTCTCTCACAGGGCATAACTACATACAGGGAAATACAAGAGCAGCCAACAGTGAGTCCTCGGAGGAACTGAGAAACTCTGTGGAAAGGACGGACACACACACCACCACCGCCACCCACCACCACCACCACCACCGCCACCACCGCCACCACGACCACCACCCACCACCACCACCACCACCACCACCGCCACCCACCACCACCACCGCCGCCGCCACCACCACCACCGCCGCCGCCACCGCCACCACCGCCACCCACCACCACCACCACCACCACCACCACCGCCGCCACCGCCACCGCCACCGCCACCCACCACCGCCACCGCCACCGCCACCGCCACCCACCACCACCACCGCCACCCACCACCACCACCGCCACCCACCACCACCACCACCACCACCACCACCGCCACCCACCACCACCACCACCACCGCCACCACCACCACCACCACCACCCACAGACTAGGGAATATGATTGACTGCAAAATACCAGCAGAGTCATTATACCTGCGCAGACCAAAAAAACAAAGGAGTCACACCAGATTCTTCTCCTTTCACTCATTCCTCATGTCTAATCCATACCAACCCTGTCATTTCTACCTCCGAAAACACATTCCGAAGGTGACCACTACTCCTTAGTGGCCCCACTCTCACGCACATCTCCAATACCAGGCCAACCAACCTCTTTATTTCTGCATAAGAGTCAGAATAACTCTAATTTTAAGGTGCAGATCACATCGTGTCATGTCTCTGCTTTAACCTAATGGACTCCCATCACGGGGAAATACAATTCAAACTCCAAATAAGAGATCCCATGTGATCTGCTCTCCACCCTCTCTCTAATCTAATAATCTAATACTGAATTATTCTCCCCTTTCTTCAATACTCGCAAATCATAATTATTTCCATCATAGGTCAAGTTTTTCAGCAGCAGTAGTAGTAGTAATGGAAAAAAAAAATCTATGAAAGATTGAATAAGAAAGCAAAATTTAGGAAGTGCAGTTTGCAGTCCTTAAAAGGGTGAAATGTTAATGCTTTGTAGAGATAACAAACAAACCAGAAGTAGAAGTGGGACTTGGATTTTAGGTTCAGAAGACGGCCTCCTTTATGTGGTGTGCCCTGCTGACACTAACCAAGTGAGGGATGACAAGCCCAGTCTGTGCCTTCGTGGCACTCAGAATCTAAACAGAGTAAACAAAATCTGTACCAACAAGCATGGGGAGCACAGCAAAAGGGATTCATGAGCTAGCTTGATTCTGCCAAATTTGCACCAAATAAGAAATATAGTACAGAGTCTATCCTGTGATTTACCTAATCCCATTATAAATAGTGAAGTTATTAACTGTGTATAATATGGAGAAGAGTGAAAAGATAACAGTTTTTAGATGCTTTCACCACTACCATGTCTGATGATGGTATCTTACAAATAATAAATTTGAGCCCTTTCACACTGTTTGATTACTCTGTCATTTATTTATACTCTTCCTATTTTCAAAACAGGATTTGAGGCAGTCTATTCAATTCAGTTAATATCCCCACTGCTTACAGCATGTGTGGGTATGTATGTGTCTGTGTGTGTGTCTAATTCTGTATCATACACATGGATTTATATGGCATACATATATATATATACACATACATAGTGTTTATACCATAATGTTTTTGCATTCTTCTCAAGTCAATCTGACACCCCAATCAATTTTAAAATGATGCTCCAGCATGTGATAACATATTGTAAGTTTTATAGTCTCTCTTTTATTTTTTTTGAGTGATTTTTTTTTGCAAGGAGTTGGTTATTTTAAAAACTCAAAAAGAAGTGAATGATTTAATTTAATATTTCTTTTAATATTTTAAAAACCAGAATCTTTAATTTATGAATCCCAAATCTCAGCACTAATAAAAATGTAGCTCTTGTAATTTTTCATTTTCTTAAAAACCAATAATGTATCAGTGAGCACTAGGTACAATGTCATTTCGGTTATGTTTATGTGTAAATGGATTTCTTTTAAGTATTTTACAACAGAAATGTACTTTTTCTCTTGATGATGGAATTACAAGTGGTTTTAAAAAGTCTCTTTGGGGCTTCCCTGGTGGCGCAGTGGTTGAGAGTCCACCTGCTGATGGAGGGGACACGGGTTTGTGCCCCGGTCCGGGAAGATCCCACATGCCGCGGAGCGGCTGGGCCCGTGAGCCATGGCCGCTGAGCCTGGGCGTCCAGAGCCTGTGCTCCGCAACAGGAGAGGCCACAAAGGTGAGAGGCCCGCGTACCACACACAAAAAAAAAGTCTCTTTGGATTTCTTCTATTATCTAATTTTTGTAATGTGTACTACTGTATAAAATAAATATAGATTGTTTAAAAAGTGGTATCTCTAGTTAAAATTAAGCAAACTGATGAAATTAGGTTCATCACAGTTACAACACATATAGCTTAATGGATGCAATGAAGAATGCATAATCTTCAATGTCTACTTTATGATTCAGCCCCATGGTGAAAGTGAAAGCAGCATTGCTTTCGACTGAAAAGCAAAATGAATGCAATAAAATGCCCAAGGAGGTCGTTAAGCACCTTGACAAACAAAAACCAGCAAAATGTTCCACAGTTGCTTAAAGAATTCGTAAATGCATGGCTCTCAGCCATTCTCTTTATGAATTCATGGTACTCAGCACAAGTTCTTAAGAACCGAACAAGATTCTGCTTAGAAGCTTGTTTGGAAAGAGGGGGGAAAAGAAGAAAAGGGAGAGAGAGACTGGAGAAACAGATGGCTCAGGTAATCCTACTCGTGTCATAGTAACTACACAGCAGTGATTTATGCAGTGCTTACAATGGAATCAAAGCAATGAAGGTGCATTTACCTTAGAAATTACAAAAAACTATAAAACACAAGCTAAATCAAATATCTTTCAGAGAATCAAAAGTCAAACAGCATGTAACAGAATTTTTACGTTGATTTTGGTAAGCAAAGTAACCGAGATAGTGCTGAGAAAACTGGGATGATAAGGAACCACGTGTGGGCTCCCACGCCTGGCGGCCAGGGGCAGGGCCACTTGCACACTCCATGGGCAAATAACCAGGCAAGGTCTGCAGGCTGAATAAACCCCAACTCCATATGCCCATCAGGCAAGGTCTGCAGGCCGACTCAATAAACAATACAGCTCATTCCATATATGTACAACTGGCAAAGCACTGGAAATGTTTGAAGAATGCAGTTCCTCAAAAGATAGGCTTCCATGGGACCAGGGTGAGGCATTAGTTAGGGCATTGATAATGACAATGTAAAGGAAGAGAGAACGTTTCCTTTGTTTAATAAAGGAGAGGCAGCTGCCTTGTCCCTTCCTTCTCCTTAGGGTGTCTCCTTAAAAACGTAATGGGGCTTCCCTGGTGGCGCAGTGGTTAAGAATCCGCCTGCCAGTGCAGGGGACACGGGTTCGAGCCCTGGTCCGGGAGGATCCCACATGCCCGCAGAGCAACCAAGCCCATGCGCCACAACTACTGAACCTGCGCTCTAGAGCCCGCGAGCCATAACTACTGAAGCCTGTGCACCTAGAGCCCGTGCTCCGCGATAAGAGAAGCCACTGCAATGAGAAGCCTGCGCACTGAAACGAAGAGTAGCCCTCTCTCGCCACAGCTAGAGAAAGCCCGCGTGCAGCAACAAAGACCCAACGCAGCCAAAAAGTAAATAAATAAAATAAGAAAAAAAAAAAAAAAGAAAGAAAGCAGTGATCAAATGTGTCAACTGCTGCTGAGATATCAATGAGATGAGGACCTCAAAATAAAAAAAAAAAAAAAAAAAAAAAAACGTAATAGGCCCAAGTTTTTGGTCAGGAAGTAGATAAACCCATCTCCAACTTTCCAAAACAAAATAACAAAGACCTCAAAATTAACTCAAAAGTCTCTCTGGAGGTTGACAGGAGACCAGCACGAGGACAATCCATTTGTCTCTCCAGGAGGTACACACTTGTTCTTTTTTTTTTTACCGTACGCGGGCCTCTCACCGTTGTGGCCTCTCCCGTTGCGGAGCACAGGCTCCGGACGCGCAGGCTCAGCGGCCATGGCTCACGGGCCCAGCCGCTCCGCGGCGTGTGGGATCCTCCCAGACCGGGGCACGAACCCGTATCCCCTATATCGGCAGGTGGACTCTCAACCACTGCGCCACCAGGGAGGCCCCCTCTCGTTGTTCTTTATTCTACTTTACTGTATGTTTGTGTGAAATTCTGTCCAGTCTTTCTGATCTTCTACCAGCTGCCTGCATGCACCTCATCTGATATGAGTATTCAATAACAAAGTGTTTTCTCTGTATTCTACGCTGAATAAAGATCTTTTGTGAGAGGATTTTTTTATTTTCCCAACAGATTATAAAAATAAAAATAACAGTGTCAGATACCTCCACTTCCCACCCAGTCTGGCTCCCCTCATGATTAGCCATGCTTGGAGGGTGCCTACCAGTAGCCCTTGGAGCTAAAAGCTTCCTAAGGCAAAAGTACAGTTGAAAATGGTCCCAGGGTCTCCTAGTCCTCTTTAACAGAAAGAGCTTCTTTCCCCCAAAACCACCACCTCTTCAACAATCCTCTCTTTATAACTCACTGGCCCACGGTGACCTAGACCTACTCATCCACACACCAATCAGAGCCCACCTCTGAAGGTGGAGATGGTGGGGTCACATGGGCTGAATGCAAAAGCACAAGGTAGGTGGCTCTGCTCTCCCCTCTCTAGGTGAAGGATGAAAAGGAATTTCTTCTCAGCAGATCAATACCAAAATTGATCATCAATTACAAAGACACAGCATATACTACCAAATTTCCAAATTTGTTTTAACGACTACAAATACTAATAGGCTCAATCAAAATCATTTATTAAGTCCTCAATATGTACAAACACAGCATGTTAAATAATATTTATGTACAGTTTCTTTAATTTAACCACAGTAACTAGGTGAAAGTCACTCTACAAGTATAATGTTTGGAAGCAAAACAATCAAACTGAATGAAAACAAACAACAGCAAAAAAAAAACCCAAACTTATTTACATAATATAGCTAAAACATGTCTGGAAGCTGTTTAGGAATATGAAATGCATTTTATTGTTTGCTTTAGGGGTATTGGTGAACAGACATAAACTGAAACTTAAGGAACCACTTGAATATTTATGGTCCCCTAAAACAATGAGTTGAGTCGCCATACACATATTCATGAAAATAAATCAATAGTAGACCCAGTGTGTAACTCCAGCTCAAATCTCTACTATAGATGTTATTTATCATCACACAAGGAAGCCTGTACAGTCTCCTTCACGATACTAAAAAGAGGACTAAACATCTACAGACTGCTTTTGTTGCACCCACCTACACATCCTTCCCCACGTCTATTTTTGTGGCCAACCACTTCCCACGTGAACAAAGTTGCAAACAACCGGACACTGAAAGCAATGTCCCACTGTCTCAAATGGAACACACTGGAATTGCTCTTCACACTGAAACGTGTAAAAAATGCTTCACAGATTTCCTCTTAAGTCCTATCAATTTAAAGTTCAAGTGTGGAATAGTAACTAAATGAAAACTTGGCTCATCTTTGTCTTCGAAAAAGAAAAAGCAGAAATCTGCCCAAAGTGAAGTTCAGCATTTTTAAGTTGGCCTGTTCTCTACCTAACCTTTATTTTCAAACTTCCTTTGAGAACCACCTCAGCAAACTGATAAAAGTGCTTCTGCAATGTGTACGTCTCTGCTCTGACAGATGAGCAGCTCTGCAAGTCAGCCAGAGAAAATGCAGGCTCAAAGTCAGAACAAATTTCCCAACACTGGGACTGTGAGGCCTTCACTGTCTCCCTTGGGAAAACAGCTCACTAACAAATGAGGCTCTTAGACTCACAGTGAACAGAACCCTCAACCTTTACCCACCAGACAGTGGAATAAAGTGGGCTTAATGAGCCCATGCTTTTTTCTGCTTCTGGTTTAAAATATATAAATAGCACGGATCAGGGATTACCACAAGTTTGGGAGGGGGTGGTCCCTGATAGAGTTTTAATTTAGCATTCCTAAGTAATTATAATCTCCTATAATGTTTCACAATAATGCCTCAATATTTCTTAGCAACATGAGGCAAGCTATTACGCTCAAGTGTGTTTTATAGCTAAAGGAATAAAAATCAAGTGACCTGAAAAAAATCGGCTAGTAATTTGCCCAAGGTCACAAATAAATGAGCAGCATATCCAGGAATAAGTATTTAATTTCCTAATTCTGATCTCCTTTAGATAATCATTTTCTCCCGAGCTCTTCATAACTTCTCAAAACTGAACAATCATAAGTTATTCTACTTCTCAGGATACCCAGACTCCAAAGTGGTGTGTATTCTGTGACATAGTAACAAGGACTTGCAGCAAAAAAGAATATATATTTATAGTGAATGCTATCTTAGCTATCAAAATATTATTCAGTATTCTCAAGCTGTTTACCAAATCCCTTATCGAGGAATGAATTGAGCTGATTTTAAGTTTTAAATCTCATTTTTCATCACCATGAATTTAGTAGATGGATCTTATTTGAAGAATCCTATCCCATAAATAAGAGAATCATATGTATTAAATCCAAATGATGATTTAACAATCTCTCCAGCACATCTCCAAGACACCAGGTAAATGCAGAAACTTTGCATCGCTGGATTTTTTTTTGTGAATAAATGGAGCAAAAGCCCCGATGCATTTGTTTCCATGAAATAACGCAATTTATGCCATTTTGCACTCAATTCCACACTCTACTCCCATCTAATTCCAATACAACCACTTCCAACCGGTCTATGGATATATAAAGTATTAGGTATTTAAATGTACGTTTCTGTCACTGCCATTCATTTATTTATTAAGCCTACAAACACTCAAACACTCACTGGGTGCTTACTAAATGCCAGAAGCCCTGCACCCATGGAGCATACCACTGTCTAGGAAAGGAGAGACAAATATTTTGAGATGCAATTATTTAAAGGACAATTATGATAAGTGCTTCAAAAGCTAACACTTTAAGAATACAGAGCATCGGGCTTCCCTGGTAGCACAGTGGTTGACAGTCTGCCTGCCGATGCAGGGGACATGGGTTTGTGCCCTGGTCCAGGAGGATCCCACATGCCGCGGAGCGGCTGGGCCCGTGAGCCATGGCCGCTGAGCCTGCGCGTCCGGAGCCTGTGCTCTGCAACGGGAGAGCCCACAACAGTGAGAGGCCCGCATACCACCAAAAAAAAAACCCCACGTGTTTGTATGCAATAAAGGAAAGTTGAAATAAATTTACAACAGATGCAAAAACAAGTCTATCCGAGGGGAAATAATCAATTGCATTCCAGCTACTTTGCATTTTTATGGATAAGAATCATTTGCATTACTATCTTTTTCTACAACTCACTGAGTTGTACAGTAGCTCAAAGATGATGGAAATCAGATAACCCAGATGGCTGAGCTGACAGGACTCCCGCTAATTTTTCTGCTCATTGTAAAGTCTTTCGCAGTTATTCCTAACTCAGATAATAATGACTTGGCAAAGGGGGTGTCAGAAAAGATGGAGAAAAATGGACAGTGTTAATGTTGAATGTATATGGCCCTAGAATCAACAAGATTTGGCATTTGAGACTTTGGCTGGGGGCGGGGGGAGGGGGGCCCGCGGCGGGGCGGGGTGGGGGTGGGGGGGGGAGATGTCCAGGGGAGGAATTTAAAACAAATTCCTAAATGGCAGAAGATGTCATCAGGGGCTGTTTGGATTTCTCAGCACAGGGGCACTGTTGCTCTGTAGAGGGACTCATACTGCACAGAAGAAGCGGACTCAGTCAATAATTATATTTTAAAGTCCATCAAAATATACCAAAGGCCATGGATAAAAAAGAAATGAAATAAAATCTGTTCCCCTCAATAGGATTTTTTTTCTCTTGCTAGCCTCTGGGTTACTTACTGACACCATGCCCAAATACAACCTTATCCCAACTCAGCAAGAGTCTGTGGGGAGTTTATGGAAATCTCCCAGTTTTAGAACTATTATTCCCTTTCCCAATCACCAGCATGGAAACAGCCAGACTTACGGAATTAAAACAGCCAGAGGAAAGGAAAAAAAGTGGCTGAAGTTTAGTGTGACTGCTATGAGCTCTCCTTTTTTTATATAACCAAATCGTCATAATTCCTTTGATAAATGTGTTCTAGACTTTGATTTCTTACAAGAAGTAATCTGAAAGGAAATGTTTCCAGGGTCAGCTCTACTTTGACATTTTTCTCCAAACAAAACAAGCTTTTAATAGTGGCCTTAATAAAAAATTGTTCTTGAAAAAAAATCTAATAGTGGCCTTAATAAAAATTGTTCTTGAAAAACAACAACAAGCTTTTAGCTTCCATGTCAGTTTACATAACTGGACCTGTTACTAAAAATGATAACATTACCTGGTCTTTTCATTGTCTTGGTAATAATTACAAGCTTCCTGGGGCAAAGAATTTACTAAAGACCTCATTTAATATTACAAAATAACATATACATTATACATGTATAAATTTTAATATCAAGTTCACTAAATAAACTATTCTAGTACTACTGGACTTTGTGTTCAGGTCTTTTTAAAGGTATCAATGACCCGTGACAAATACTGAGATACTTCTTGAGAGAATTCGGTTGGGTACAGGACCCAAATGGTCAACAGATACTGAGAACCGTTCAGTGGAAAAGAAATCACAGGGCAATAACTGCAGTGAGGATATTTTTAAAGCTCAGAGTGAAGGAGCACTTGGGCAGCACTGAGTTCAAGGTTCTAACTTTGCATGTATCTATAATGGCTGTGGACCTGGAAATGACGTGGATCTGCTGGGTGATGCCCCAGTTCAAAAGTCTATCACGTACTGTCAAGGTAATGTCTTGTCTGAGCCAAATTCATGGCAATAATGATAAGGTTAAACATTTTCATTATTCTTTCTCAATCGTCTAAAATCTCAATTGTCTAAAAATCTCTATTCTCCTACTTTCCCCCTTTTTGTGTCCTGTCATACTGTCTACCTCTCTCTAGTCTCATAGAACAGGAACAAAAGTAATTCACCTAGTTTCAAATGTTCCCTAAATGTAGGTCTACCAAGACTATGAAGCTTTCAAATCGGTCTTCAAAATCAGTTCTAAGGTAATTCTTCCCCAATGACTCAAATAAGCTCTAAAAACTAGGTCTGCTTAACTTGCTCTACCTAGAAAATGACCATATTATCCTCAGTAATAGTCAGGATGGATAATCTTACACAACTGAGCACTCATGAAACCCTTGGGATAAAATATCTCACGTCCAGACCCTTTTAGTTCCTAAAATTATGTTGCCCAGAATCTGGTCACACGAAGACAGATACTTCAAAAAGTTTTCAATAATGTTGAATCTAAAGCACCCAGATGTTACCTGTGCCTCTTGAACAAAACAAATAAAAATTTACCAAAAAACACCTATGTCTGCTTTGGAATAATCCTACACATAAAACCACCAATTAAGAGAGTAATTCTTCTTCTTGACCCTCTGTCAAAGTCAGGCAGTTTTCACATTCCTTACATTCTCAGAAGCAAGATAAAATAGCCCTCAACAAAAACTTGCAAAACCTAAAAATACATTGCAATCAGATAACCAGTTGTAAATAGTGGGATGTGGAACAATTTTTAAACTGCACTGTTACTCAAAGCAATCCTAAAACATTCTCATTTTGCCTCAAAGAAATACCAATGTTTATTTTCCTGGCCTTTGCAACCTTCTCAAATAGAAAAATATGAAATGTTTGAATTTAAAGCCCCATAACGGGTCTCTCTTTATTTTATCTTGCTATAGTGTAGTTCTATAATCCATTAACCTGAAAATTCTCCTCCCGTCTCAGATTTAGAGGACAAAATTCCAACTCCAATAACCAGTGGATAATGATATTAGACCAAGTTTAAAAACAGCACTATCAATTTCTCTCTTCAGGATTCTCGGTCCCTAAAAAATATTGATCAAAACGTTGATTATGTTCCAGGTGGGTTAGAAATGCTGAGATAGAACAGATTTGGGGGAAATAAGTGAGGAAGTTCACGAAAAAAGAAACACAGGGCAGATAAGCATTATGAGCCATAACCGTGAGTATGACAATCCCTAAACATTTCTACATGAGCTAGAAAGGCCACCTGAATGATACCAACTTGCTTTTAACCAGGCAAAAATGAAATCATCATCTTTTTAGCTAAGTTAACACAAAATTTCCCCCATGAGATATTATTTCCTAAATGTACCAAGAATTCACAGAGTCCAAAGCAGCACACTGTCACCTTGGTATCTAGAGAATGGTAGGTAAAAATAAAGAGCTGTTTACACCATGAATGTTTGTACCATGAACTGTTTACACCAGAATTTCCATTTAAACATATCATAGAGAGAATAAAGGAGAAATAAATGTGTCTGCACACTCAGAAGATTTCTGTTAGGTCAACATTTCATGCGGAAAACTCACTGCACCTCCAACCAAGCTCCATCAACCAGAATGAGACATCTGAATCATCAAAGCTTTTGAAATACTCTGTTACCTTTGAAAATCGAGCATTTATCCATTTGGTAAAAGTTTTCTTCTGCACGTCATTGTGTTCATCTGTGGGAGGGAAAAGGAGAGAGAGGGAAACGTATGAGAGTTTGTACCTTTACTCAGGGTGCTAAATAAGATTATCTCCATCCTGGAGAGTTTTAAATTGTCTATTAGTAGAGTTCATGAGGCACAATGATCCACAGCTAATGAAGAAGGGATGGCTGACGAGTTCAGCATGTATGGAGCCTGCTAACGAATGCCTGTAGCAGAGGGAGACCCGGGCACCTTCCCAGGAAGCTGGCCTTCTCACTCCACACCTCGGCATATCACCACCGGCCATTAAACCCACATTCGTGAGGAAAGAATCAGGACTTTAGTTTCAAAGTATTATACGCAATACTTTCTGTTGCATTTTGTTTAAGTGCAGTTTCAGCATGATAAAAATGTAGAACATTCAACACAAAAACCAAAGCTATCCTTTAGAAACTAAGAAACTCATGATTACCCTCCTTTTCATACAAGTCCTACACCCTCCAAAACAAACATTACTATAAGGTTTATAGCCAATTCCATAACCCATTTTCCTGTAATAAGACTGACAGGACAAAGTTTTAACGATCTATAAAAGCAATCTACACGTTTTACAAGCAGAGAAATCAGAGTAGTTTTTTTAAAAAAATGACCAACTTTGGTCTGGATTACAAATTCATTTTCCAGGCCACACAAATAAAAACTGACCTTACAAAACTAAAGCATCCTGAACTTCTTGGAGATGGGCAGAGTGACTTAGTCAGGTATAAGGAAGCCATGTAAAGTGGGAATAAGTAACACTTACAAGGGCATTGCGGGGATTTGCGGATGTAAGTGGAAAACACTTGGGAAGGAGCTGGCATTGAGCTCTTTGTTGTTGTTCTAGTCATAATTATTATTATAGTATATATGTGAACAAGGCAGATAAATATCCATATTACCCTTTCTGTTACTTCTAATCACATCCTCTTCAACTGCTCCCCAATTCTCTGTTAAAATTAGCAGAGTCATTGTTGGCTTAAATCCTACAAAGCAGCATGTTAACAGTCCCTGAGTAGTTCTGAAAGCTACGTAAGGCATATTTGGAATGGCGCAGAAAGCTGTGGTTCTGTCTGTATATATACACGCTGCTTGTTCCACTACCGTGCATACTGCCAAGCTGCTTCCCACGTGATAACAGCAAAATAATAAGAGAGAAGGCTCAAGTGTGTTCTGCCCTCAACGCATCAGTTTCAAAGGGCTGCCTTCAACCCAGACCTCCTCACTCATCCCTAATAGCATAATTAGACGTTGACCCACTACTTCACTAAGTTAGTGGTATCTTTGGGCCTTACTCTGTTCTGGAAGGAGAGTTTGTAATTAAAAGGTCACTCCTGGAATAAATATAGCAGCAGCGTCAGAAAAGAGTGCACTTCTACAGATCCATAAAGGTAACTGGAGACTGACTCTGAGACACAAAGGGGGCAAGTGGATGAAAAACAAAACGGCTCTCTAAGAAAATTCATGTTGCTAATTGTGCTAAGAGGTGGCCTTCCTTCCAGAAAGGACAAGACAGTCAGCATCAGCCTCGATTTCAGGCTTTCTACCATCTGATCAATGCCACATATAAGCCATTTATTAACCAAGAGGATTTGTTGACACACTCTGAATGTCTCAGCCTTGACCATCACACCCGAGAGAGACAGAGCTGAGATTATATGTAGTATATAAAGCAGGAAGACACATCAACCTGCAGAGTGCTATAGTAGCCCCACCAATATGAATATAATATTAAATATCAGTCTTCAGAGTACTTGGAAAATCCAATAATTTTGCTATGAACAAAAATATATATAAAGGTCATAAATATTAAATTCTCTTAACTCTGTAAAATTCATACAATTTAATAAGTTTTACCATAAAATGGGGGAAATTTTGAAAAATAAATTTTATTTTACATTTTATATTCATTTTTCTATATTTCTGCATTTTATTTTTTCTTAACCTCTTTTCCAAGCATTTAACCTTCTTATTTTCAAAAACATATTAAAATATCTAATACTGGGTTCCTCTCTAGAGATAGTGTGAACCAAGAAATGAGTACCTGTCACCTTAGCAAATGATAACTAAGAACCTTCAATTGTATCACATATAGAATGAGGTCAAATTTTAAAAATAGGTTCCCATCATACAGAGATGTTTATAAAAATTAAAAGGTAATGTTTCTATGATAGTCTTTATCTTAGGGTCAAAGTCTGAATATGAGTCTAAGTAAATGATATGAAATAAAGTGTTGGCTTGTAAAAGATAAATTGTCTTGCATTCAAACTTTTCAAAAGTACTCCAAAATATATAAACACTCTGCTTTATTCATTTTCCTGGTACAGTTAAAGGGGGAAAAAATGGATTTATATCTCAATAAGCCTTTAGTTCACATTTCCCTTTTTTCAGACAGACAGACAGACAGACAGACACACACACACACACACACACACACACACACACACACCTCCTATCTTCTACCAGACAGGAATTCAGTAAAAGACAGGAATTAGCCTGCAGCTTTTAAATTATGAGATTTTTAAAATGTAACAAATCTGAACACTTACTGGTATAGAACTGCCCTCCACACCACAAAAAATTATGCTAACAACCTTGGTCCAGGTCTCTGTTTCAGGGAGGGAAAAATTTGCTAGCAAAGTGATAGCAGGACTTAAAATCCTAAATCCCACTATTCTGATTGATCATTTTGCCCTCCTAGAAATTTATACCAAATTTCAAGTCTCAAATTTGTTCAACTCTCCATTATCAAATCAATTAGTTATTTTGATGTTTCCAAAATAAAAATGTGTAAGCAGACAACACAAATTTATATATAACTGGATTATTTATATATGCATTAAGTAAGTATAATTTACATGCTAAATATATTCTTTCAGGATTCCAAACAACTGTTTTCTTTAGGTTTGGATTTTTTAAAAAAACATTTCGTTTCTAAAAGCCTTCCTTGGCTTAGTAAATCTTACCCATAAATGACCTTTCTCTATTAGGGGGACAAACACGGGACTGAACTAGGAGAAGAAAAATGTGTTAAATCCCTTAAGGCTGATTTTCCAAATTCTTCCTCTAAATATTTTGCTCTTCTTAAAACGCTTCTGACAAGCTCACACAGATCCAAGGGCCGCTGCCCAGCTTGGAATTTTATTTCTGTGATGGGTAAGAGAAGTGAAGCAAGAAACATCAACAATACCGCCTGATAAAATCTTCAAGGAAACTAGTTTAAATTGTTTTTTCACTTCACCAGCTCAAACGCACATCAAAAATTCTTTTAGCAGAACCTAGCAACAAATGTCAATTTAAATCTTAATCTGGAAATGTGGCAGGGAAATTAGGAGTCGTTTCCCCTATGAAAACACACAAGTCTCAGGAACATGTATACCACCAGTAAAACTCTACTACAGGGCTTCCCTGGTGGCACAGTGGTTGAGAGTCTGCCTGCCAATGCAAGGGACACGGGTTCGTGCCCTGGTCTGGGAAGATCCCACATGCCGAGGAACGGCTGGGCCCGTGAGCCATGGCCGCTGAGCCTGCGCATCCGGAGCCTGTGCTCCGCAACGGGAGAGGCCACAGCAGTGAGAGGCCCGTGTACCGCAAATGTAACTCCCAGCACATTGTTAAGCAGCTGCAAATCTAGATCATTCGATTAATAGAAAATGTCTCCTCTATTCCCTAAATGGCAAAACTCGTCCTCACTGTCAAACTAATCAGCTAAATTAGACATAATTTCTGACATGGGAAGTCTGACTTTAGTTTTCTATTTAAAAACCGAGTTCAGATTTTAAATATTCCATAATAAAGAAACTACAATTTAAAAAATTAAAATAAAATAAAAACCATGTTCAGGGAATTCCCTGGCGGTCCAGTGGTTAGGAGATTAGGGCTCGGCGCTTTCACTGCCAAGGCCCAGGTTCAGTCCCTAGTCAGGGAACTACAATCCTGCAAGCAGCAAGGTACAGCCAAATAAATTAATTAATTAAAATTTTAAAAATTAAAACCACATTCATATGTACTCCAGGGCAAAAGCTCACTTTAGAATTCTCATTCTAAGGTAGGTGGGTGGATAGATGGTTGGATGGATGGTCAGACGGAAGGGGGACACAAAGCCTTGCCTCAGATGTAGTAAGGCACTGACTTTTTTTTTTTTTTTTTTTGCGGTACGCGGGCCTCTAGCTGCTGTGGCCTCTCCCGTTGCGGAGCACAGGCTCCAGACGCGCAGGCTCAGCGGCCATGGCTCACGGGCCCAGCCGCTCCGCGGCATGTGGGATCCTCCCAGACCGGGGCACGAACCCATGTCCCCTGCACCGGCAGGCGGACCCTCAACCACTGCGCCACCAGGGAAGCCCCGGCACTGACTATTTTAATAATTCTTAAGGAAGTGTTCTTTGCTTTACACTTTGAACCTGCCCCCTTGTTTGGTGCCTCAAAGTAATGCAGCACAGTAAGATTTGGGGCGGGTGAGAGGTGTGTCTTTCTCTTGTAAACTGCAGGAGGGGAATCCTGAAAGGAAAGATGAGAAAGCAGAAGGCCGGTACCTAAGATGCCTCCTCAAGTTGCTTAAACAACCTGGAAAAGCTGGCCACAAGGGGACACACATATTCCAGGGTGCAAACCACTCTAGGGGCTCATAGTTGTCCCAACCCAAGAAAACACTCCAGAGATGGTGAGCTGTAATTTAATTAGAAAGGCTAAACTCCAGAGGTGGCCACTAAAAAGGCATCAATTATCTGTGCCACCATTAACACCAGAGCCTTTGCTAATTAATTTAATGAATGTGAGAAATGTGCTTTTACTGAGGCTTGAGAACTGGCATAATTAGAAGATTAGAAACAATCTCCCACTGGTGAATTTAGTGTTATTCAATGCATATGAATTGACCAAAATATTTTATAGACATGTCCCAGCATCGATTAAACAATAAAATCTAGCAAGTCTAGGAGGCTAGATCCCGTAAGGCCCTGTGTTCAGCCATTAGCTGGGAGGATTCTAGTTACCCGATGCTGTCTATAAGTCTAACTAAATCTTTTCTCTAAAACAACATTGTCCAATAGAAATATACATAATTTAAAATTTTCTCGTAGCCACTTTAAAATAAGACGTAAAAGTAATTTTAGTAATATTTAACCCAATACATCAAAATATTGCCATTTCAACATATACTCAACTTACTTTAAACTACTGATGTCTTACATTCTTTTTTTCTTACTGTCTTTGAAATTCAGTGTGTATTTCACATTTATAGCACATCTTAGCTTGGACTAGTCACAGCAGCCTTCATACTGCATTGTACAGCTCTAGAATATTGCTGCATTTCCTGCAACTAAAACCTTCATGTCCTTCAAAAGGACAGAGAGCCTTGGCTTTCCAAGCTCATGAAACAGGCTGCACGAAATTTTTTTTCAGCCTGCTTGCTAACAATGATTGTTTAATGAATGCTAATATGCACAGCAGGTTTGGTCTGAAAGTTGCCTTCATTATAACCCTGATAGTAGGACAATGGATACCCTTCACACCCCACTTTTAAGCACAGGGGGCTAATATTACTGAGCAAAACTATAGCAAAAATTAATGGTTGTGCATAACCAAATTGGTTTTGTCCATTTTATAAGACTTTCGCCTGGAGGGGCGGGATAGGGAGGGTGGGAGGGAGGGAGACGCAAGAGGGAAGAGATATGGGAACATATGCATATGTATAACTGATTCACTTTGTTATAAAGCAGAAACTAACACACCACTGTAAAGCAATTATACCCCAATAAAGATGTTAAAAAAATAAAAATAAAAAAAATTTTTAAAAAAGAATAGAAAATATTTCTAAGTCTTTCTTATATTCATCATTTAAAGTTTTATATTTCCTACTCTTTTAATGAAAATCAGTTGTTCACCTATTTTGTAGAAAACACTGTGCAAAGAAACAGATGGTGACATTTACTGAGCATCAGACCAACTATATTGGTCCCAAAAGAGATCCAAGTGCTGCCTTCAGAAAGCTATCAAGGGGAGGTGTGTGAAGAGTTTTGGGAGAAGGGTGTGAGACAAGTACATAAATAACAGATGGACAACTATAGCTAATATATTAGGTACAGATACACTTATAAATTCAGAGGAAAAATGTTTCTTCTCGATGGAAGTGAAGAGGAGGTCAGAGAAGAATTCAAGGAATAAATTGCATTTGAATTAGGCCTTGAATTGATATGTTAAAGGCATATAAAAATTGTTAAAAGGGGCATTTATGGAAGAGAACAGCTGAAGCAAAGTCCTAAAGGCATGAAAAGAACAGGACAGGCAGACAAAAATGTGAGTTGTTTCTCTGGCTGGATGGCTTTAGACCAGAGTTGCAATGCCACTGAGTTTTGGAAATAGACTGCAGCTAGACTGTGGAGGATTTTGAATATCAAGCTGAGGGTTTAAACAAGCAAGCAATGTTGGCCACTGACTTTTACTGAGCAAAGGAGTGACACAATCAGGTGTCCTGTAGTTGAGTTTAACATGAAAACTAGATTTAGTAGGAAAGGAGACTGGGAGAAAGGAAGCTAGTTTGAGGTATATTATAATCTCCCATACTAGATATCTGAAAGCCTGAAGTAGTGGAGTAGCAATGAGATTAGAAAAAAAGGGATGGATGCAAGAAGTACAGAGTTTTAGAGGTAAGGTTGCCGGGACTTGACTACCAAATCAGCGCAAGGGTAATGAAGGAGAAAGAGAGTCCAAAAAATTCCCAGGCTTTTAGGTTAACTTGAAGGATAACAGTGCTTCTCTACTTAAAAAGAAAAAAAAAAAACAAAAAAAACATAAGAACAGCACAGGAAGAGAGATGGATTAGAAAGGAAGTTCTCCTTTGCACCTAATGAATTAGAGATTAGCAGGATATTTGGGTGAAGATACCAAGCAGAACCAGAGCAAATGAGAGGAGGTCTTCACGTGGAGGAGACCACCCCAGAAGCTCAAGTTTTCAGAAGAAAGACATAGTCCACAGAGTTAAAGCAAGATACCGGAGGATCTGGGGGAAAATGAGGCCTGAAAAAAGAAAAGTGAACTTAACCCCTAAGACCCAGATGGCATGCGATGTTGTGAGGGAACAGGGAAGCTGGCTTTGGGCTGGCAGACGTGTAAATTATTACAAGTTTCCTGGGACAATATAACTACACTGATATTAACATACTTCTAAATTTTATAACCATTGACCCAGAAATTCTGGAAATTTATCTTAAGGAAATCATTAGATACACAAATATTTAGATATCTTTAAAAGGATGTTCTTCAAAGCACACTTGATAATTGAAAAAAATTGTTAATCTAAATGTCCATCCTTGGGGATTATTTAGAAGCATATTTTCATACATAAATACAACCGTCAAAAATGATACTAGAGAAGAAAATAAAGATATGGAAGGATTTTTCATAATATATTAAGGAATAAAAATGCAGGTCATCAAAGCACACGGTGCTTCATTTATACGATGTATACATATGTGACCAGAAAGGTAAGAGCCAAAATATTAGCACTGTTTATTTCTCAGAAGGTCCTGAGAGATTCTTATATTCTATTTTTATTAGCTATATTTGCTAATTTCTGAAATGAGTGTATAACACTCTGTACCATTCTTTTCTTTAAAGCACCCATCCTGCAAAAGTAGTTTTCTCCACTTTAATGTGGACAAGTAGGAAGGTTAGAGAATTTGGCAGCTATAAAAATAAACTGAGCTGAGAGGAGGTCTGTCTGCCTGTCTTGTCTGCCTCGGAGCGGGATGGTGAGAATAGGAGACTTCCATGTATCTGTAATTACATGCAGACAGGAAGGATCTAGGAGGGAGGGAGAGATGTTAGATGCCAACACTGAGTACCCAAGAAGGGCTCCCTTATGGAGCCAAACCCCAGAGGATGAGTGAGAGAAATGATCCATACTCCTAAATTAGATGCAGTTAAGGGCACGTATTTCTAAAAATGAAACTCTCCAGGTTAAGCTGCTTTTACTTATATCTGTCTTTCCAGTGAATTTTCCACTTCAGCCTGAAGAGATAATTGGCTATATGTAAAATAACTGTGCCAAGTCGGCCGATCTCTCCCCATCTTCTAGTCCATTCACTATGGAAACACTGGTGAAGAGGGAGTTGCATCACTTAAAATACACCTTTTGCAATAAAGTATTCCTAGGCAAAATGATCAGCGCACTGATCAGTTATTAAGACGAGAAGACAGAAGAGAAGATTAATGCAAAACATAAAGTTATTGACAGATTACACAAGCTACCTAGACTTTCTCAAAACCTCGTATTTTACTGACTTTCAGAAAAAGAACACATATCTGGGAGAAAAATGAGGAGTATTTGTCCTTTGTTCATATACTTTAATACCATGCCGTATAAATGCAATTTTTAAATTAAAAAAATAGAGTATTTCAGAAGTAGTTTTTTAAACTTTTTTCTCTATTTTAGAATGTTTTAACATTGAGCCACAACAAGTTAAAACCAAGACATAAGATAATTTTTAAAAAATGAAGTCACTTTAATAAATTTTCAAAATTGCAAGTCCATTAAAATGCAATCCTTTGCCCAAGATATTTATAATAAGCAGGAAGAACATGACAGAAAGGAACACTGTTTCCCCTTAAAAACTCAGGGGTAGGACTTCCCTGGTGGCGCAGTGGTTAGGAATCCGCCTGCCAATGCAGGGGACACGGGTTCAATCCCTGGTCCGGGAAGATCCCACATGCCGCGGAGCAACTGAGCCCGTGCACCACAACTACTGAGCCTGTGCTCTAGAGTCCGTGAGCCACAACTACTGAGCCTGCATGCCACAACTACTGAAGCCCGGGCACCTAGAGCCCATGCTCTGCAACAAGAGAAGCCACCACAGTAAGAAGCTCACACACTGCAACAAAGACTAGCCCCCACTTGCCGCAACTAGAGAAAGTCCATGCGCAGCAATGAAGATCTAATGCAGCCAAAAATAAATAAATAAAAGTAAATTTATAAAACAAAAAACTCAGGGGTAAAGATTTTTCCCACGAAACTCACAGTTAAGAAATCAGCCCATGAGGACTTCCCTGGTGGCATAGTGGTTAAGAATTTGCCTGCCAATTCAGGGGACACGGGTTCAAGCTCTAGTCCGGGAAGATTCCACATGCCGCGGAGCAACTAAGCCCGTACACCACAACTATTGGGCCTGCGCTCTAGAGCCCGCGAGCCACAACTACTGAGCCCGCGTGCCACAACTACTGAAGCCCGCGTACCTAGAGCCTGTGCTCAGCAACAAGAGAGGCCACTGCGACGAGAAGCCCGGGCACTGCAACGAGAGTAGCTGCCACCTCCTGCAACCAGAGAAAGCCTGCGCGTAGCAACAAAGACTCAACACAGCCAAAAATAAATTAATTAATTAAAAAAAGAAAAGAAGAAATCAGCCCATGAAGCACAGCACTGTTTGCTTCAAAGTGTACAAACTGAAAGTTAATGAGTAAAATAATTTAAATATAGCCTTATATTGAAAAATGCATACTCCCTCATTTTCAACTTACATAACTATATAAAAAGTTCACAGGAGTTATTAATAATTTTTATTGAAAAGCTTATTCAGGTAGGGTTGGATAAGGGAGATAAAAGATGAAATCCACAGTATGAACAAAAATGCAAGAAACCACTCCCCCAAGCACACTAATGTTATCCTCTATGATCATTTATCCTCTAGGTCACTTTTTTTTTTTTTTAATTTTTGGCCACACTGTGCAGGATGTGGGATCTTAGTTCCCCGACCAGGGATCAAACTCGCGCCCCCTGCATTGGAAGCACGGAGACTTAACCACTGGACCGCCTGGAAAGTCCCTATGTCACTGTTGAAAATTAGGATCCTGCCTCAAATCAGCACTATCTTTATTTAATAGTCTCTACTGTGGGTCTGATATTTACTTGTCTTTGTTTTGAAAATTTGTAAATTCAATCTATACCATCTCTGGGAATAGCGAAACTTGGTAATTCTTTTCTATATATAATAGATCTTCCTTTCCTTCGTCTTAAATGTACCTCATTAAAGCATCAAAAAGTCTAGATTAATTAAACTTAGCTGAAGATTAATTAATTTAGTTGAAGATTAGAAGAACAATTCTTGTTTGCTCTTCTGAAACAAATGATTTTATAGCCAGTGATTATATCTTCTCTCCACTTTCATGATTTTAGACTGAAGAGTCTTAATCATTTTAGTCAGTTTTATAAAAACACCATAAGCATTTGCTCCAAGACTCAGGTTTCCTTACTAGACTTCTCTCACTGTAAAATCATTTCTTAAGTAGGAGACTAGAATCTTAGAGAGTAATCCATGTGCACAGTCAACACAGCTTTGCATAGAAAGGATATGTTCTCTGTTTTGTTTCATATTTCCTTTCTAATGACACCCTAAAAACTAGAGTTCTTTTACATTGCAGCAACCCAATGGCCAGTGTCTTCTGAGAAACTACAGTTGCCCCTTCTCTTCCATCATCCTAGACATAAAATATAATTCATGATGACAAAGTTTTCTTGAAGTGAGCAAGAGAGTGAATCAAACAAAAAGATTTGGACAGGGCTTCCCTGGTGGCGCAGTGGTTGAGAGTCCGCCTGCTGATGCAGGGGACATGGGTTCGTGCCCCGGTCAGGGAAGATCCCACAGGCCGCAGAGCGGCTAGGCCCATGAGCCATGGCCGGTGAGCCTGCACGTCCGGAGCCTGTGCTCCGCAACGGGAGAGGCCACAAGAGTGAGAGGCCCGCGTACCGCAAAAAAAAAAAAAGATTTGGACAGATAATCTTTCTTCAAAGCATTAGCACTTCCCTCAGGACAAGGGTAAACTAGCAAACCTGACTGAACCTGAGTTAAAAGCACACGCAATAATATGCCCCAAAGAATTGAAAGCAGGATCTTGAAGAAACATCTGCACACCCATATTCATAGCAGTATTATTCACAATAGCTAAAAAGTGGAAGCAACCCCAGTGTCCACCTATGGATGAATGGACAAACAAAATATGGCATATACTGACAATGGAATAATATTAGCCTTTTAAAACGGAAGAAAATTCTGATACACTGTACAACATGGATAAACCTTGAGGACATTTTGCCAAATGAAATAAGCCAATCACAAAAAGAGAAATACTGCATGATTCCATTTATATGAGGTGCCTACAGTAGTCAGATTTATAAAGACAGAAAGTAGAATGGTGGTTTCCAGAAACTGGGGGGAGACTGGAATTGGGAGTCATTGTTTAATAGGTACAGACTTTCCATTCTGCAAGATAAAATGAGTTATGGAGGTGGATGGTGGTCATAGCTACACAACAATGTAAATGTACTTAATACCACTGTTTACTTAGAAATGGTTACGATGGTAAATTTTATATGTATTGCACCACAAAAAAAAAAAAAGTAGGGATAAAAAGCACATGCAATAAACATTTTTCGTTTCCGTTTCAACCCGATTTTCAAAGAAGAAATATTTAGTATGTCTCAACTCATACATTCCCCAATAAGACGAATGAGGAAATTTCACTTGGTTCCAATTTCATCTTTTTTTTTTTTAACAACTTTATTGGAGTATAAATGCTCTACAATGGTGTGTTAGTTTCTGCTTTAAAACAAAGTGAATCAGCCATACATATAAAAACTATGGAACGCTTCATGAATTTGCATGTCATCCTTGCACAGGGGCCGTGCTAGTCTTCTCTGTATCATTCCAATTTTAGTATAAGCGCTGACAAAGCGAGCACCCAATTTCATCTTTTAAAACTCTTTTTTTTTTTTTTGTGGTACGCGTGCCTCTCACTGTTGTGGCCTCTCCCGTTGCGGAGCACAGGCTCCGGACGCGCAGGCTCAGCGGCCATGGCTCACGGGCCCAGCCGCTCCGCGGCATGTGGGATCTTCCCGGTCCGGGGCACAAACCCATGTCCCCTGCATCGGCAGGCGGACTCTCAACCACTGCGCCACCAGGGAAGCCCTAAAACTCATATTTTTAACATATTCCTTTGGAATATAAAAGTCAGATATGCTGAATTCTAGAATCAGAATTTTCACTATGACCATGCCTCTAGTTATCTCACTCCAGAGGAAAGCATTTGTTCAAACTCACTGTGGTAGATACTGCTGTTTACCTACTCAATCATCCTTTTCCCCTTTCTTGCTTACAAATCTAACCTCATTTTTTTTTCCCCCTTGAAGCAAGATAGCCAGTTATAATACTCACCTCCTCTTGAAACTAAGGATAACCATATGGCCCAGTTGGGGCCAATGGTGAGCCAAAGCCATGTGCATAACTCATTCTGGGATCAGATCCTCCAGCCTCAGTCAAGCCTGCAGCCCTGGTCAACAACTTGACTGCAGCCTCATGAGAGTCCCTTGGCCAGAATCACCTGGCAAAGCCACTCCCAAACTCCTGACCCAGAAAACCTCATGAGACAGTAAATATTTGTTGTTTTAAGCTGCTAAAGCTTGGGGTAATTTGTTATACAGCAATGGATAACTAATACAGATCTGATGCTAAGTTTCAGAGCAATTTGTTATGCAGCAAGAGATAAATAACACAGCACGTATCCAACCATCAATCTGATACCTGCACTGAGATATCTCACAGACTCATTTCAAACTTAACACATCTGAAACTGAACTGTTGGTCTTCTCTCAAATCAATTCTGTCTCGTCTTTTTTAACTCAGTACATAACACAGTAAACTACCCTCTTGTTCATGCCAGGACCCTGAAACCAGTCCTTGGCATTCCACAATCTATCCACTACCACAATCTATCACCAATTTCTGTTGGTCCCAAATTCCTAAATATACTTTAACTCCGCCCACAACTCTTCATCTCCCAGTCATCCCCCAGTCTGAGCTACTGTTATCTCCTGCTTGGAATCCACTAACGTAATGCCAATAACCTGACACCATCTCCTAATGTCTGCTCTTGTTCCTTTTCAATCCACTTTCTAAATGCTGGCCAGCTTGACAATGAACTCTGGAACAATTAAATTAACACGGTTTACAAAGCTCTGAATCATCTGACCCCTACCTATGCCAAGTCTAATCTTGCAATACTCTCCCCTCCTCTCAGTAGCTCCAGCCAGGCTGGCCTTTGTGTTACTCAGATGCACCCAGCCCTTTCCTGCCCCAGGATATTTGCTCATGCTGCTCTGCCTGCTTATAAGCCCATAGTCAACCTGCTTAACTCCTATGGCTATTTCAGATCAAATTTTAAACATCTTTTCTTCCGGACCTCCCCAATCTCTCAAAGTACCCTGTTTTCTTTTCCTTTGCACCCTTTACCTATCTCAATTTGATTACCTATTGATTTGCGTAAGTCCATGAGGGCAAGAAAAGTCTACTTTGATTGCCATAGTATATGCAGCTCCCAATACACGTTGTCGATTTTAAAAATTATTGAATGAATGTATTTAATATGTTCATTAAGTCCAAACAAACTGTACATTGACTATAATTCAATCTAGACTTATAAATTGTCCACTTCAATAAAAGAACATGATTCTATTATATCTATGGCCTTTTCATCCCTCTGCAAAATTCTAAAACCACGATCACTGAGATAACCCAGATTTCTTTCTCATTTCCTCTTTTCCACGTGTCTAAAGATCATTTTATTATGAGCAGAGAATGAAAATGTGACTTCTAGAAACATTGAAAAGAAGAAAAGCCAGAATTAAAAGAGTGCCTAAAGGCAGACAAGAAAAGCAATTCTAAAGCTCATTAGAAAATTAAATTGACCCCTGATTCATCTAAATAAGAACATTTTATCCCGGTGTTTAGAGTTTTGATGAACAATCACTTCCCTTTCCAAAGCCTGGCTGATTTGTAAAGGCAGAAGGATCATGACTGCACAAGGTTGTTTTTTCAGGAAGAAATCAGAGACCTGCTGATGGGAGAACCAAGAAATACTAATAAGGGCAAGCTGGAGCACACGTAAAGCAACCATACCCACTTACTCTCTTCCAGTAAATATTATACTACGCTGACTTGCAACCGGAGAAGGAGTAGGTCTGGAAGCAGACAGCGTGGGTTCTGAGGCCAAGCCACACGCAGGGAGCAGCCCTACAATCATGTCGGCAGCAGCTAACCAGAAAAGAAACTGTGCAGGGCCCTCACGGTGGAAAGAAATAGAAACCACACACGAGTCGTTCTCCCTACATTCATACACACAGACCGTCAGCCCAGCCCCAAGACTACATTCCAAGATCGCGTGGGTTTATGTACAAACACATAATTGTGCCCAACTTTGATAAACGGCACATATTTTAACTTAATAGATTTATGTGAATACATACTAGTAAACTACAATCTCAATTATACATATAAATACATGTTATAATATATTACACACATGTACACAGAAATTACAGTAAGTTTTTTACTTCACTAAAAGTGCAATTTTAATAAAAGAACTTAATCAAAGACACCTATGGCAGTTGTACGCATAATTCTTTAATGTATAATTTACCAGAACTCATCGTTTATTTTTTTTCTAAATAAGAATATAAATAATATAAATATTTTAGGACACAATTACTATACAAATTTTCAAATCAAAACAGTAACCATATATAATGTATTCATATATACATAAATAAGATTTTAGTATTAATACTCATGTTAAACATACAATTTAAAAAAAGGCTGCTACCCCTTGTGTGGCATGAAAAAACAGTCATGCCATAAAACTGCCATGCAGAAGGTGGCAACTGTCAGAGACAAGCCTGTGCTCTAGAACAGAAAAGAGGTACCGCACACAGCACCCAGGCAGGAACTAGGAAACAAGAATACCAGTTCTTTTTTCTCTTCTCCTTTTTTTTTTTAACATCTTTATTGGAGTATAATTGCTTTACAATGGTGTGTTAGTTTCTGCTGTATAACAAAGTGAATCAGCTATATGCATACATATATCCCCATATCCCCTCCCGCTTGTGTCTCCCTCCCACCCTCCCTATCCCACCCCTCTAGGTGGTCACGAAGCACCGAGCTGATCTCCCTGTGCCATGCAGCTGCTTCCCACTAGCTATCTATTTTACATTTGGTAGTGTATATATGTCTATGCCACTCTCTCACTTCGTCCCAGCTTACCCTTTCCCCTCCCTGTGTCCTCAAGTCCATTCTCTATGTCTGCGTCTTTATTCCTGTCCTGCCCCTAGGTTCTCCAGAACTTTTTTTTTTTTTTTTAAGATTCCATATATGTGTGTTAGCATACAAAGAATACCAGCTTTAAGGCCATCAAGGGACACACTCCAACCAGCAAGCAAGACCAAAGCATCTAATTGGCAGGGCAACCAGGTGGGTCCCCACTAGGAAAGAGTCGGTGTAACAGCTTTATCAAAGGTCAAAGTGAAGTAGTAAAGCAACAGCCAGGCAAATTAGACTAAGTAGAGATATATAATAATCAAAGACAAGCCAAACAAGGTCACACATTCAAAGAAAGAGCCTGGCCAAAAAAAGTCACCATGACACCCAGCTACAAGGAAACTGAAATGATCTTCTGTTGATATTGATAGTAACAAAATCAGAACACCCTTTAAGCTTGAGGGAGTAAATCTAGAAACACAACTCAGATCAATTTTAGATCCTAAAATAGGCAGATAATGTGCAATTCCCTAGCCAATCAAATATTCTAACATCTTATAAACTAGAATGTACTAAAGTTTGTATACTTGCATAAATACCATTTAATCCTGAAAACCATGAAATGCTCCCAAGTCTCATCTATTAATAGTTCTAAAAGGATCAGTGTTGAGGATACCATAGACATATTTAGCAAAGTCCAAATGTTATTCCGGATAACTGACTACGTAAAGACTCGATTTTAACATATATTTTACATAAAATGTTGTCAAAAAACATCCAAGTGTGTTTATGTTAACATGTTGTACTACTGTAAGTCCCATACTATGTAGCTATTGCCCAGAAGGAGAAAAAGTACTAGTTTAACAGTGGGAAGAAAAATATTAAAAGGAGATTTCATCAAGATTGAGGAATTCCTCTAGATTATCCTATTCTTGGTTTCTCTGCTTTCTCTTCATCATAAGAGTTGAGTGTGGGGCTTCCCTGGTGGCGCAGTGGTTGAGAGTCCGCCTGCCGATGCAGGGGACGCGGGTTCGTGCCCCGGTCTGGGAGGATCCCACGTGCCGCGGAGCGGCTGGGCCCGTGAGCCATGGCCGCTGAGCCTGCGCGTCCGGAGCCTGTCCTCCGCAACGGGAGAGGCCACAACAGTGAGAGGCCCGCGTAACGCATAAAAAAAAAAAAAAAAAAAAAAAGAGTTGAGTGTGGCCAGTCAGATAAATCAAATGAAAGAGAGTAAAAAGAAAAAAAAAATCTATAAATGCCATATGACCTGCCAAGAAGTACTTTATTTTATACTAAGAAGATGCAGGGCAAGCAAATGGAAAAAACACATTCACAATAATTCAAAGGCTTTCCATCACAGAACCTGTTTGCAACTGCAGATCTTGAAAAACATTTTACAAGCACCAAACTGCTAACATGTGTGTAATTTGAAGAAAAGAACTAGAAATAGTATAAGCACATTACAAGAAATCATCCTTTTATAATAATGAAAATAATGATAGCAGGGTTCTTACCATATGAAGGCATGGTACCACTCCCCCTGCATTATCTCATTTTTTTGTCAATTGAGATATAGTTCACATGCCACAAAATCCATACATTTGAAGTGTACAATTCAGCAGTTTTTAGTATATTTGCAAAGTTATGCAACAATCATCGCTATCTAATTCCAGAACATTTTCATTATCCCCCATACCCTGTACCCATTATCAGTCATTCCCCATTCCCTCCCCTCCCCGAGCCCTAGGCAACCACTCATCTACTTTCTACGGATTTTCCTATTCTAATCACATAGATTAATCACATAGATTATATGATATGTGGCCTTTTGTGCCAGGCTTCCTTCACTTAGCATTATGTTTCCAAGGTTCATGCTTGTATCGATACTACATTGCTTTTTATGGCTAAGTAATGTTCCCTTGTACGGAGAGACCACATTTTGTTGATCCATTCATCAGCTGATGGCCGTTCTGGTTGTTTCCACCTTTTGCCTATTACGAAGAATGCTGCTATGAACATCTGTGAACAAGTTTTTGCGTGGGCATATGTTTTCAGTTCTCTTGGGGATGTAACTTAGAGTGGAATTGCTGAGTTAGATAACGCAACACTTAACTTTTTGAGGAACCAGCAAACTGTTTTCCAAAGATACTGTACCCATTCGACATTTCCACCAGCAGTGCATGAGGGTCCACATCCTCATCAACACTTCTTTTCCATATTTTTTATTATACTCATCCTAGCAGAATCTCATTGCCCTAAAGACTAACGATGTTGAACATATTTTTCACAAGCTTATTGGCCACTTGTATATCTTTGGAGAAATGTCTATTCAAAAATTAGCCCACTTTTCTACTGGGTTATTTGTCTTTTTATTGTTGGGTTATAAGAATTCTTTATATATTCTGGGTCCTAGATCCTTATCAGAAATACAATTTGCAAATATTTTCTCCCATTCCCTGGATTGTCTTTTCACTTGCGTTATCTTATTTAATCCTCGTAACAACCATGAGTTTGTCCTATGGGTATCCCCCATTTTATTGATGAGGCTTCATAGCTAATAAGAGTTGAAGAAGAGATTCCAACCCAGGCAGTCTGCCTCCACTCATTAGTAGGATGTACTGTCACAAACACTGAGCTCATTAGGTGCTATAGCGTTAGGCACTAAATAAATAAGCAGGATTAAAAATAATTAAATTAAAAAGAAACAGTATTACTGATGCTTTGCATAGAAATTACCAGAGGGCCCTCCTCTTGTTTATACCAGTCTTCTTGAGAAGAAAGAGTAGCTTAAAATAAAGCACATTCAGCCTTACAAGGCAAAATTTAGCCTCTAAACAGTGCCTATTCTTTTCAATTGTAGGAAACTTTCTTATTGAGTTATGTAGTTGAAACAAAGGAATTCAGAATACAAGTGGTATTTTTGCTGAGACTGAAACATTGTAAATCATCACAGTGGGTATTGTGTTAGAGGGAGGCCTATTTCTTGGCCAGCAATCTCCTCTGTTCAAAACGTATGCCTTCTCCAGCTCTACACAACCAGTCTCTGAGAAGATGAACAAAGCAGAGTTTGAGCAACGACGAATATCATTCCGACCAGTCGCTCCTTCTCTCCTCTTATTTCTGCCACCAACCATGTTCAATATAAAAGTCAATCTACAAATAATTTTAGTATGTCTGTAGAATTATGCCCATGCTGAATAAAGGGCGAAGTAGTGCTTTTAAAGGAATATGCTAGATCTACCAGTACTGGCATGGAAAGGGATTCATATGTATAGCTAAAGCAGAAACAAAAAACAGCTGTAAAACAATATGATTTTATATTTATTAAAAATAGGCATTACAACTATATATTATAATACATCTGCTAGCATATGCACACAAACCAAAGGAAAAAAAAATCATCTAATGATGGAGATTTCCCTCCCTGGGAGTAGGGCTTAATTTTTATGTGATGAAATGGTTGACTTTTAAAATATATATACATAATATTTTGTTTTTTAAAAAAAGGGTAGCATTCTCTCCAAAAATCCTACAAACCTTAAAAGCCATGGAAATGAATGAACACATATGAATAAAATGAACAAATGAACAAAAGGTTATATTTTGTTCTATATCTGGAGAAGTTTTAGTGACTTTACAAACTTCTTAAAGTTGTGAGAAAAACTGTGTACTTGCAAATGTGATTTGGAGTGGTGGGAGAAATTCCATAGTTCCTAACAATTTTTAAATGACTCCCTGACCCAGAAAGAAGTTTAAGAACTTTATCTCAAAAGATTATTATAAATAGGTCTCATTTTATAAAAGGTCAAGACAGATAACAAATCTTTGTTTTATCAGATAACAAAGCAAAATCCCTTAAGCCAAATACAGTAGAGACATCTTCTAAATCATGAAAAAATAGTCACTAGATCTCTTTTAGGTCCTCCTCTGTAATTCTTAGGATGACCCTAAGCCAATCGTATTTTTAAGCTTATAATTTACAGTTCTTTCTAAACGCTAAAAAAATGTGTCTCTTTCCTTTGGATACAACAGAAACACCTTTCCCAAAGCAAAAAGAGAGGGAGGGAGAGACAGAGAGAAAGTCCACCCTATGAAAACTAACTTTAACCACATATACAAACAAATTATTTGGTTCCTTCCTTTAAATATTGTTTATTGAGCATCTACTACAAGTCAGACCCACTGTTCTCTAGTTAATGTCATTCTTATTTGTTATAGCCCAAGGTTTTTCCTTCTTTCTTCTACTTGATGCAAAATATAAAAACTGAAGGAATGAATGTCCAGCACCAGGCCATCTTAAATGTCCATGTGATCATTCTCAACTGCCTATACAAAGGCTCTTTATGGGAAATGAAAAGGAAGAGCAGTGGTGATAAACTTACAGGACTTCAATCCTTAGATCACTAAGGATTGCCAGTAATAAAAGAAACACAAACTTCCTCTTATAAGGGGGCTTAACATTCCTAGACTTCTTCTCTTGGCCTTCATCCAGCAAATAATTATCTCCTTGAAGATAAGTTTCTCCTTCTAAGTAAAGGGTAATCAAATTTATCATAGGAAAACAAAAGACTTAGGCAGTGTCTAAGCTAGTAGGTTATTAAACTGACATCTACTTGTCTACGACAAAACCCTTCTTCCATTCTAACAGTAAACTGAGTATTTCTGAAATGTATACTTTCTAAAAATTATTCTAAATATTATTATTCTAAAAGTTCTACATATTATTCAATGACAATTGCCTTATCTATATAATGATGACTGGGATGGAGGTCAGAAAAAAATCATATGTATAAAATTATCAAGGAAAGGGCTTCCCTGGTGGCGCAGTGGTTGAGAGCCCACCTGCCGATGCAGGGGACACGGGTTCGTGCCCTGGTCCGGGAAGATCCCACATGCCGTGGGGCGGCTGGGCCCGTGAGCCATGGCCGCTAAGCCTGCGCATCCGGAGCCTCTGCTCCGCAACAGGAGAGGCCACAACAGTGAGAGGTCCACATACCAAAAAAAAAAAAAAAATTATCAAGGAAGAAGTGATGTGTCTAAGTGACATCTATTATTGTCTTGGAAGTATTTTCTTAATAAATCCTTGACTCATATGTAAGTCCTTAAAGAACATAAGTAGAGATTTCTTGGAAGTGATATCTCCCATAGGTATGTTCCTTAGTTCAAACTAAATTAATATAAATTTTACTACTATATCACATCAACTTTTATATTCATATGATAATTATAATGTCCAAGTTCTTATGCCAACAGTAGAATACAAAGAACATAAAATCTCTAGCACCTGCCTTAATAATACTGATTGACCTAAAATAAATTTCTCCCAAAGGTCAAACTATCGCTGGATTCGCAGATGAACAAAGAAGCACCTTGTTAACTAACCTCTGACCTTCTTCCCTTTTCATAAAATGAGTCATTTAATTTGGCTACTCACTTGTTTTGTTCCCAAATACACTTCAACTTCATGTTTCTCCTTAGTAACATCCTGCCAAATGACACTTTGAGAGAAAACCATTAAATCACATTAACTGAAGTATATGGCTTCAGAATAAAGTGTAAAAAGTGGAGAATCATGAGTGGTTTACATGTTTTTGTCACAGCGAGGTTAAGTCTACTCTTTATGATCCATTCCAGAATTGCAATCCCATGCTGTCTTTCCAGCTGAAAGCACATGGGTCATTCCCTCCCTTTTCCCCATCATCAGATAAACATACAGATCATAATATAACACACACACACACACACTTCTTACAGCGTTTTTAAAAATTAATTATAAGTCAGCTGCCAAAAGAAAGTGACAAAATTTATTTCGGACAAGCAGGAATGATTGGGGAATTAACCACCATGCCAAATTCTTTGCGCAGAGGTTTTTTTCTTTAAAAAAAAAGAAAAGAAAAGAAAATGCAACTCAAGAGTTATCCACCACAACGTGAGAAGGACTTGACCCACCATTGCTGGTTTTGAAGATGGAAGGAGACTGTGAGCCAGGGAACATGGGCAGCCTCTTGTAGCTGGAAAAGACAAGGAAACTGATTCTCCCCTAGGGCTTCCAGGAGGAATACAGGCCTGCCAACACCCTGATTTTGGTACAGTGAGACCAGTGTCTAACTTCTGACCTCCAGAACTGTAAGATAATAAATTTGTATTGGTTTAAGCCATCAAATTCATACTAATTTGCTACAGCAGCAATAGGAAACAAACACACCCACTCATCTGCAATATTTCTCAGTCATTCACCCTTGCCTGTGAATCACAAACTTGGAAATATAAACATCAGAAGTAGTACCACAAAGCAGAGAGAGCAAAGCTGTAGATATCCAAGCTTCTATACAGATCAGCACCTACTAACAAAGCCTACACAGGGTGTAATCCCACATGAGCTAAACCAAAAGAATGAAATTTGGCCTAAGAGCCTCCTTTTATCTTTCAAGGGAAAAATAACTAGGAAAAAAAACCACAAAAGAGACAGCAAGGGAGACACAGGTCACAATCAGAAGCAATTTCTGCAGGGATCAGCTGAGCTCCGAAACTAGAAACCGACACTGCAAATGCAACAGGGAAGAATCATTCACACACAGGTTCTCTCAATCACAGCTACACCCAGGGAGAAGAGTTAGCTCAGCTTCTGGCAGCAGAATCCTAAATATTGAACACCATGAAGTGAGCTTTGCCATAACTCAAGTTAATTCTTCAACAGAACCAAGATATTCCCAAGCTACCAACCCCAATGACCAGGTCCTCAATCCTTCCCGATGTACTACAATAAGCTTCTATACTATCCACCCTCCCATTTGCATCCTAAAGACCTTTGAAAGATTAACTTCTTATGATCACAAAGTTCTGCATGCACAATCTCCAAACATCCCCCAATGCCTTCAAAATCATGTATAGCTATCTATATGATACAGTGTGAAGTAACCTACTTAGAACGGCATTCAGCACGCTTTCCTATAGTCATCCCCTACTAATCTGTGCCCTCTGCCTGGAATTCTCTTCCAGCCCCAATACCCCCATCAGTTTCCATATCAAATGGTACCCTCTCTTTCATGAAGTCTTTAGATAGATGTACTCCCCCGATCCAACTCTAAATATCCACTCCACCCCCAACTTTTAAATTCACATCATATTTTGTTCCTTACTTATAACAAAATATTTGGGGGATTTTTAAAGTTAATAATATTTTATCAGTATGTCTCCATGCCCATGTTGATCTCCCCTCCTAATGAGATTCTTAATTCCCTGAAGGAAGAAACTGTCTTATTCCTTGGCCTCTTTCACATAGTTCCTTACACACCATAAGTACACAATAAATATTTCCTGAATTACCAAAGAAATAACCCAACATACCTTTAGGGAAAAGAGAAAAATCCTGATCATTACGAAGAAATTAAGAGTTAGCCATGTAAGAAAACTTCTTTAACAGGGGTAATTCAATTCCAACAAAATTATAATGTTTGGGGCGGGGGGTGGGGGGTGGGGGGTGTGTTTTGTTTTGTTTTGTTTTGTTTGCTTTAAGCTGGGGGAAATTGTTATGGAAACTGTTGAGTAAGTAGTTTCTGTCTCTCCCCACCTGCAGTTATTCCTACCACACAAAATCAAATTCCTACCAGCTGACTTAGGGCCTAGAAGCTCTCCTGAAAGAGGAAATTTAAGACCCAGCTGGAAAGCAAGCAAGTAACAACAGGAGGAACAAGATGCAACCAAGTCCACGCACCTCTCAACTATTTTACATCACACCAGTCCGGGGAAAACCAGGCTCTCAGTGCATTGCTTTCTAGACGAATCTATCCTTAGAATATAAGTTATAGCTACTAGAACTTGTGGCAATTCACCATACCAATGGACATGTGTACATAAATATATAACTAGGAGCTGGGGCACTTTCATCTCCAATGGGACAAGTAAAGATGGTCAGACTAGAAGTCAATCTTTTCCTAACTTCTGACTCAAAAGCCTAGAAAACACATAGAAAAGAACATAAGCACACAATATAGTTCTGGAAGATACTGGGTTTCATATCATAATATTTTGTCTCTCTATTTGTCTCTCTGTTTTTAAATTTAAGTAGTAAATTATTATGTGCTACTCTTAAATCATTATGTGTTATTCTTAAATTCTTCTGAAAACATGAAATTCAAAGTGCTAAGTACTAAGAAACTTAATTCAAAAGCATATTTCAAATAGCAAACCAATATGATATCAAACTTAAAAATCAAGCTATTAACAAAGTAGACATACCTATAACTAACTCTTCACCACATTTCTATTCTGGACAAAGGTCCTCAAATACACCTTTATTTGAAAGTGTTACTCACAGTGCAAACTCAGCCTCATAGGTCATCATTTATCCTGAGGATCCAATGATCATTTCACCCAATTGAACTCAACTCTCACATCATATAAAGAATGACATTTAATGTTTTTTTCCTTTTTGCTCTGCCTTGCTTCAAAAACTATCCAGGTGTTAATGCAGACCTCTTCTCCGTATCTTGGCAAAGTTTACTTTGAACAGGCAGTTTCTCATGACCTTCAAGTCTGTGTTCAACAATGAAATCATTTGGCTCTATATCCTATTCAGCTATTAATCACAAACAACAAAGGAAGAACTTTCACATGAAAAATGTAAAACCTATGTGGGCCAGCATTCACTGTGGGTCACTCTGGGTCATGTTCACAGCTAAGGTCATTGAGGCTCTTGGAATGACCTCCGCTTTTTAGAACCTACATTTAACATTGTGCTGGCGAGGAAACATCACAGCTCTGTGACTTTTAGATAAGTGCTCCTGGAGGTTTGTACTCAGAAGAGGGTATACTGACAGACAGCAGCTGGGTGATGGGGAGAGGGGAGGGTGTCGGGAGGGGCAGGGATACAGGTGCCTCTGTATGTGCTGATCACCTCCCTTCCTTGGGTGGGCTCTTTCAGTGAGTGCCTCAGGGGGAAATTTCTACCCTGTCTAGGGTGACCACACCAGGACCTCAGCATTTTGACTCCATCCATTTAAAGAAATGTAGCTGTTACATTCTAGCCAAATTTTACTTTTTAAAAATCAGCTCCAATGAGTTGATTTTTTTAAGTAGCAAGGCAAATATTTTACTCATTTTCTTTGTTTCCATTACTATTATTATAACTATTATTAATGTGGCCTTTGTTTTTATTCTTTAAATTTTAGTAAGGCAGTGGCAGCATAATGAAAAAATCGCTGGAATCAACGTGTGTCTCTAATTTAAAAGGCACTTCTTTCCTTATCAGCCATCCCTTTTAGGATCCAGAAATAAACCCATCTTGCCCCCCCCCTCAATTCCTGGATGCTTTTAACTCAAACACAGCCTTCTAGACTAAGCCCAAAATTGAAATATTTTATAATATTATAAGTAGTTTATTTTGGAGGTGATCCCAGGAAACACGGGTGGGGAGTGAAACATTGAGACAGGAAAGAAAAGGTAGCCAGCAAAAGGGTCATTTTCAGTTAATTTGTCACTGAATCTTAATTCAACAGGGAACTTGGGAGAACCAGTGTAAAATGCTCATCTCGAAGGTATCTTACCTGAGATGCAAGAGAGCTGGGGATTTACACTATAGCAGTCACTGGCAGTGGGTTGCCGGGGGCTGGCACTTCCTGCCAAGCCTGGGTGTGAGCTTTTCCAGCCAAGCAAAAGAATGCAGGCGCCTGAATTGGCAGTCCCCGTGCACCGAAGTGCTCAAAGCAGGGGTTACGGTTAGGGCACCAACAGCCTTTGCTACAGCTAGGATCGGGATTATTTCCAAAAGGATAAACCAGAAGCAACCACGTTAGATGACACATATAACAGAATACAGGGTTGAGAGCTTTTCCACAAAAATATCCTTCAAAAAAAGAGGATGCCACCTTATATTTAAATCCTGAAAGGTTTAATATTATGGGACACTGTCAATTACTGTGTCTTAATCTGAAACAGCAAAGGAGTGTTTGCGGAAAACCCAGTAATCTGAAAGGACCTCAACCATGTTCAACTTGGATGCTATTAAAGGTCAAGCAAAGAGATTTAATACAGACTTGGTTATTGAGGGTATGACTTTTCAACTTCAAGTGGTAGATGGCACAGCAGCTCAAAAAAAAAAGTGTGTGGGAGGTGGATAAGCCAGAATCCTCAGATATGACAATACAAATAAAGAAACATAGGAAATGCTTGTCTTAACTAGTAATTATGGGGAGTGAAACTAAAACAACATGTGGTACTCACAATTGGATACTGGCTGGAGCTCAGAGATATTGACATATTTATATACAACTGATGGCATTAAACTTAACACAGTCCTTCTGGAGAACATTTAGTCATACATTAAAGAAACCCTAAAACTAAACCCCTTGTCCCAGAAATTCTATTTCTAGGAACATATCAGAAATAAGTAACTGAAATGAAGAATGGTAGCAAACATCAATAATAGTAATAACAAATATTTATATAGCACACACTAGAGCAGTGCCTGGCTGCTCTAAATGTTTTATATCAGGGTTCCCGACTGAGAGCGAGTCTGACTTCTAGGAGACACTTGGCGATGTCTGGAGACATTTTTGTATATCAAAACTGGTGGGCAGCGAGGGATGCTGTTAAACGTCTACAATGTATAGGACAGCTCCCCCAGCAAAGATTTATCTAGCCCAAAATGGCAACAGTGTCATGGTTGAGAAGCCCTGCTTTACATCCATTCACTTAAATAATCCTTGACAAACCTATGGTATTTTTATTATCTCCATTTTACAGATCAATAAAGATAATTTTTCCATGCACTGTTATACATAATTTTGAAAAACTAGGAATAAACTAAATACCAAAAAACAAGGAGTTAATAAATTATATAAAGCTACCCAATGGAAGCATGAAAATTACTTATTTGAAATATAATAAAACTAAAATACCAGAACAAAGAATTGTAAGTTTTATATAATTACAATTATTTTAAGATATGAATATAAAGACCAAATGGGAAAATAAGACATGAAAGTTACTATTCTGTTAAGATGACAGAAATTGTAATGGATATTTTTTCCTTTCTAACATTCATATTACTGTGATTTTTAAAAGAAAAAACACTCAACAATGGAGATAAGAAATTTGGAATTTTCCTTAAAGGATGAAAGTTCTTATGAAATAAGGAATATCTTATTTTAACAACACAAGAGTTAACAAGCTAAGAAGACAGTTAATATCAAGGCATTTAGGAAGAAGGATTTCCATGGAATAGCACCAAATGTTAGTGTTTTAAATTCTGAAGTCATAGTATTCCTGTTCAGGGTAAGAATGGATTAGCTAGATTTTATATCTACTTCTCTATCGTTTACTTATTTCATGGTTCACTATCACCTAAAGATAATGGGCAAAAAGAAGAAAATTTCAATTCAGTTAAGTTTGATTCACAATAGCATCTCTATTACATAAGGTAATTTAAACTGTTATTTTAAATGTATTAATAATAGTAATAATATCAGTATTAGTAACATTATTATTGTTGCTATTATTAGCAACATGTATTGAATGCTTCCTACGTGGCTACTGTGTAATCTAATCCCCACAACATCCATATGAGGTAAATGTTTTTATGGACCCCATTTTTCAGCAAAGCTCACAGACATTTAAAATTAAGGAATTTGGGGCTTCCCTGGTGGCTCAGTGGTTAAGAATCAGCCTGCCAGTGCAGGGGACATGGGTTCAAGCCCTGGTCCGGGATGATCCCACATGCTGTGGGGCAACTAAGCTCGTATGCCACAACTACAGAGCCTGCGCTCTAGAGCCAGCGAGCCACAACTACTGAGCCTGCACGCTAGAGCCTGCGAGCCACAACTACTGAGCCCGTGTGCTACAACTAATGAAGCTCGCGCACCTAGAGCCCGTGCTCCACAACAAGAGAAGCCACCACAATGAGAAGCCCGTGCACCACAACGAAGAGTAGCTCCTGCTCGCCACAACTAGAGAAAGCCCATGCACAGCAACGAAGACCCAATGCAGTCAAAAATAAATAAATTTTTAAAAAAATAAATACATAATTAAATTAAGGAATTTGCCAAGGGTGTACAGTAAATGGAGGCACCTGCGTTGAAATTCAGGCAGTCTGACTCCAAAGCCCAACTGCCCCAATCAAAATATAAGTGTGCTGGGGACAAGGTGGGGTGAAGGGAAGACAGCCTCTGCCCTTGCTCTTCTCCCTACAGCAATGAACTGACAGTATCTGATACGTAGGATGTAAAACCTGCGTTTTGAAATATGTTTCCTAATTTTTCTGAGTAGACCTAACAATGAATTAACCAACAGGATCTCATATTTTAAATAATTTTAAATGACTAAAATTAATTTTTATTATTTCAGATTTAAATATTGTAAATAATTATTTTAATAATCAATCAATATTGACAAATAAATACTTGCCAAAAACAGCTGAGTGAATTCAAAGGAGAAAAAAAATAAGGCTGTCAGAGTTTCCACACGAAATCCTACAATCTATGATTCTAACACGAAGGGATTTCGTCCGATCCTCATATCCTATTGGATATTCTGTTCTCATAGATCTGAGGATTAAAAAAATAAGTCTGGGCTTCCCTGGTGGCGCAGTGGTTGAGAGTCTGCCTGCCGATGCAGGGGACACAGGTTCGTGCCCCGGTCCGGGAAGATCCCACATGCCGCGGAGCGGCTGGGCCCGTGAGCCATGGCCGCTGAGCCTGCGCGTCTGGAGCCTGTGCTCCGCAACGGTAGAAGGCAAAAAAAATTAAAAAATAAGTCTATCTCCTGTCAATAGGAAAATGGATACCTAAGACTAAGGAATAGGGGACTGTCTGTTTAAACAATTTAAGCATCTGTTTCTAGAATGCTGAAGAGGATCGAATAGGAAGGTTAAATATAAAACACTATTTGTAGATATCATATTATCGGGCTTACATGTCTCTAGTCTAGTCTCACCTCCCCAGAGTATATATTACGCAATGAAGTCACTAAAAACAAAATGCTGTGATCTTCCAAGATCCCTGAAGCAAAGATTAACTTAACAAATAACAGGGATCAGGACACAAATAACATATCGTCATGCAGAAAGGAGGGGAATTTGGCATGAACCAAAGTACAAGCTCCTACCCAGGCTGAGCCACTATCAGCTCAAAGCAGGCTACAGGCTGGTGTGAGGGGGAAGGAGGAACAACTGGTCTCCACGTTCCACACCTACAAAAACCTCCAAACTCCACACCTGTGAGCTGTCTCAGTCATGGGCTACAAGGTCAGAAAGGAAGATGGCAGGTAAGGAAAGTGGAAAACCTCCTTTGTGCATGGAGCTTAGATTTCTTCCCACCATATATATGTATGTGTCCGACAAACTGTGAGTAAATCTTATCAAAAATACAGCCCTCTTTATATGTGGAGATTTCAATGTATAAAGAATCCTGGTGTGTCTTTCTTAGCTGTATGTTTTTAAACACCAGCAATAACTGAAATGAAGGAAGATACCAGCAAGAACAACAATAGCAAATATTTATACAGCACTTACAAAGCAGTAATAGGCTGATCGAAATGCTTTCTATCAGGGGTTTTCGACCAAGAGCAATTGTGCCCCTGAGGAGACATTTGACAATGTCAGGAGATATTTTTAGGGGATTTTAGACATTAGTAGGACTGACAGACACATTCACCACCATTATCCCTTCTGATTATTTGGACAGCAATGTGATTGGTGGGGTCCCGTGCCATAGCAGTTGTTCAGTATTTTTAATAGTATACCTCTGCCTGAATAGACTATAAATAGTTAAAGCAAACATCATACCTAACAACACCTGAGATGTCAACAAATATTTTCAATAATATGGAGTACTTCAGATATATTAACCGAATGTCAGCCTTTGAAAATAACTTTCCCCTTTTCCAGGTCCCAGAAGGCCAATGACATCTGAAAAATCTTTTCCTTAATCTAGTTATCACAGGAATTGGCGCACTTGCTTTGTGAATATACTTGCAACTGTGACTGCATGTAAGAATTCAAATGCAAAGCCCTAACTTAAAGAAAAACTTGGTACAAGTTAAAAATATTATTTCATCTGTAAATCTACAAACTTTTAACAATAACGCTTAAGGAGGTCGTTGGTTAATGTTATTAATAATAACTTAATGAATAATAATGTTATCAGTGTTGGTTCATTAATTGTGACATAGTAAATGTCACATAGTAATGTAAGCCATCAACAACAGAGGGAAGGGGATGCAGTGAGGGGTATATGGGAACTCCCTGTACCATTTTTGCATTTAATTTCTATAAATGTATAACTATCCTAAAATAAAAGTTCCTTCACACAAGGTAAAAATACACATAATAAAGTTACAGTATATTTTTCTGTACAAGAAAATAAGAAAAGCTAATTCTGGTTCATCCATATTACATTTTCAGTCTCACACAGTGCTGACTTACAAAACAATAAAGAAAAATGGTCAAGAATCATCCAGGTGACTTTTGACTGTGCTGCTGGATTCCACATGCACGCCTGCTTTCCATACTTTTCTGACTGGAATTCTATCTCATTCACAGAACAGAACAAAAAAAAAAGACAACTGAGGAGCTGGGGTAGGTCTGAGGATTCAACGACAAGAATGGGCCCTGTCTCCAAGCTCACAGACGAGAGCTCAGTTTCTCAAACAGGCAAAATGACCACTTGGGGAGATTGTTAAAATGCAGCAATAGACCACACTTTCGAAAACACTGATCTATAACACCTATCATAAATGCTGGGACAGATGAACACTTCTAGGGACCACTGCCTCTGATCCTGGCAGGGAAGTTGTGGGAGGAGCAGAGGAGAGGGCACCCAACCCCCACCTGGAAGGCAGGGAAGAATTCCTAGAAAAGGTTTACTTGACCAACCACTGGAGTGAGTTGGTTTTAATCCAATAGTAGAATGAACTTGAGGACACATCCTGCTTAGAGTGGGGAAGGCTCAGTACCAAGAACATTGACAGCTTCCGAAAGTAACTGAACACTGGGTACCAAGTACCAACCCCAGCAGCTGGAAACCAGCAGCACAGATGAGTCTAACTCGGGCCACTCCAGGACAGAGAAGGGGGCTTTGTTCATTGGAATTCAGTTACTGACGAAATATGCAAACAGGATTCCAGGCCTGATCGTATGCTGCAGGAAGCCATCCACAGTCATCTCCCTGGAAGAGCTTTTTCATGTGCTAATGGGTTTCTCAATTTTTGCCTACTTCAGTAGCAAAATATCACGTCATATTGATTCAGGTTGTTTGGCTTTGAGATTTCTTTGCTCTTTATGTTTTTGTCTCCTCTACATTCAGCCTGCCAAGAGGTGCATCTCATGATTAAGGAAACAGTCACTAAAATGAGGGCCTAAGGCACTTCACTGATGTCCCCACACTGCACACATGTGCAAACGTCCCTCGTCATCTATGTGCAGCCCGCAGACCACACAGTGGTCCTGAGCTGCTGGTGACCAGAATCATTTAGTTTAAAACCTGATTGAAAACACCCCAGCAATACAACAGAACCCAGAAAATAGCAGGTATTCTCTGAATCATTTATTTTGGGCTCTTTTTTTTTTCTTACTTCTCATTCTTAACCATGTGTGGCTGGGTTGAGGTTGACAGAAAACTGACCACTACTCCATGTAAGAAACAAAGATGAGAAATTTTAGAAAGTTACAGGGAAATCAATGCCTACTTTCTTCCTAATGCAAACCCAATAGGATAAGAATGGTTCGTCGTAAAACACCAGGCAAATATTACCTACTGGATGACTTCCAAATTATGGGAAGTAAATGTCAATTCTTTATTACAGTAATCAAGAGGGAGATTTACCTTCAGCACCATTCATTTTTATTTAGATTTTGTTACTTAGAGAAATTCTGCAGCATAAGGCCTAGCAACAAATTCGGTAAATACACAGAATGCAAATCTCAAGCACTTTTTAAAAATGGTGCTCTGTTCATTTAGCCACAGACAAATTCTCATCATAAAACATAGGATTCTTCTTGTAACAGCAAAAGAAGAGGGTAGGAAGGAGGTGGATGGATAAGGATCTAGTGAGAAAATGAGAACTGCTTCCTTAACCCATTTGCAAAATATCCGTAATTTCCCAGCTTAAAAATCCATCACTATGAAATCCACCATGTTTTTAAATGCATAGGAGCAAAGATAGAATGTAATCATTATTTTAAAGAATTCACATGGTCAGAGATAAAACATAGTAAGAATTTCATTTCATGATTTCTTTTCTCCTCCAAATGTCCCATAAATCACTGGCCCCACAAAAACTCACAAACTATACTTTTCCTTTGCCTGCTGTAACACTAGTTATTCAGAGTTGGACAATAAATATTTGTTAACAACTAACTAAACAATTCTCAGAGTACTGTCAGATACCAGACTGCATGGGTGGGTCGGAGTTATGTAGGGAGAAAAATGCATCTGCTGGGAAAAACTGTCAAATTTCTTCTGTCAAACACAGTCCAGGCGCTTCTAACACCATAAAGGGAGTTCTTGCCTAAGAGTTGAAGCAGAAGGTAAACACACAGAATCCAGGAGTCGAACAAGAAAACAGGCCAGGTCAAAAGCCTGGAGATTCATTCTGGCAGCAGGTTCCTAGCTAGGGGCGGGCTGGCTGGGACAGAAGAAAAGGGTCAGTGTTAGTATGACAGGAGGAGCTGTTTCTCAGAAGGCCAAGTGCATGGCTATCAGATGAGGCATTCCCATTGACGATATGCAAGTGACCTAGAAGAATCTGTGCAAGATGCCTATCTTACAACTGCTGTGTAGCCCAGCCTCTAACAGTATCTGGATCAATGGCGTTAAACTGAAATCTATCCTGTTTCCAGACCATTATGACGGTTTTCCTCTATTTGGAGAAATAGTCCTCTCTGCAGACTAAATAAAGCTTTTTACATAAGGCACCAAAAGGCAAACAGGTCACACAGTACAGAATCATATGGGAGGCTGTGTGCCCTTTCCCTTTGCTTGCTTTGCTTGCTTGCAAACAATAAAAACCTTTCTGAACAAATGAAAGTGAACTTTGAAACCAGCAAAACATTTCAGGCACCCTGCCACAAAGATATTCTCCAAGCAACTGCTGTATAGCTCTAAATTTCTTGCCACTTATAGGATGTGTGGTTAAATGAGCCCAGCAGAGAATTACAGCTTTGATGCTTTGATGTCAAAAATCACTAACAGATCTCGATCAAAGGGTGAGAAAAAACTGGCAAATTTTCGCTATGATGGTGCACGTGGGGCCTCATTCAAGCCAATGTTTTATCTTCATTTAATATCTACACTGTATTTTTTTTTTCTGTTATCAACTTAAAAACTCTTCTAACAGAAACAGCCAGCATTTATTGTAATCCTTCCTGCAATTTGCCAAGCACTGCGCAAGGGATTTTACACCTTTAAAGACTTAGAACAGCCCCATTATCTCCATTTTACAAGAGAGGAAACTGAGACTCAGGACGCGGAAGAGCTGGGACTCCACCGTGTAAGTCTAAGTCCAGAGCCTTTCTGCTAACGCTAACATGTTCCACAAATTACACAGAAAATGGGTTATTCTAAAAATAATGCTGGCGGGGGGTGGGGGGGGAGCGGGGAGCTTTCCTGGTGGCGCGGTGGTTGAGAGTCTGCCTGCCGATGCAGGGGACACGGGTTCGTGCCCCGGTCCGGGAAGATCCCACATGCCACGGAGCGGCTGGGCCCGTGAGCCATGGCCGCTGAGGCTGCGTGTCCGGAGCCTGTGCTCCGGGAGAGGCCACAACAGTGAGAGGCCTGCGTACCACAAAAAATAAAAATAATAATAATACTAATACTGGGGGACTTCCCTGGTGGTGCACTGGTTAAGAATCCGCCTGCCAATGCAGGCAACACAGGTTCGAGCCCTGGTCCGGGCAGATTCCACGGGAGCAACTAAGCCCGTGTGCCACACCTACTGAGCCCGCGCTCTGGACCCCATAAGCCACAACTAGTGAGCCCACGCGCCTAGAGCCCATGCTCCTCAACAAGAGAAGCCACCGCAATGAGAAGCCCGTGCAACGCAACGAAGAGTAGCCCCCGCTCGCGGCAACTAGAGAAAGCCCGTGTGCAGAAACGAAGACCCAACGGAGCCATAAATAAATAAATATTTTAAAAACTAATACTGGGAATCACCATCCCTATGAACATAAGTTATCAGGACATGAAAATGTAATAAAATAGTGAGGGCACCTAAGTAATTACCTGTCTTGAGGGCACCTAAATAATTACCAGCCTCAGCACAGTTTGGGATGATGACAGCTTCCACAGCCAAAAGAGAAAGTGAATATATAGAGTCCAAATCCAAAGACTCAACCTTCTGTCCCAGAGATCCAGAAATCACGCCTGTCTTTTAAGTTGGAAGTTAACCATCTTAAAACTCAAAATTCAAGTAAGTCATTCAAAATCTGCCATTTTGCATGAATTCCCTTCAGAATCAGTAGGGGTTTACAAGTCCGAGATCCAAACAACAGGGGGGAAAAGAAAAAAGGGCAATGTATGAAAAGGCAATCTATGGAAGAATTTGTCCAAAAGCCAAAACACATATGCAGAGAAGTTCAATTTCATACACACACATACAAAAATGCAAGTTCAGACAATTATTTACTACTTTTCATCTCTCTGCCCTTTGTGGATAGCAGTTTAACAGTAAAAACATATTGGCCCCAGAAGTTACCCAAATGAACTAAAATATATGTACACAGGTCATTATTTTTAATATTTTTTAAATGGGATGCACTATGATAGGATGGTTTCATCTTTAGTTTAAAAAGAAAAACTGTGCTTGTGGGAATTTAGATGTAAAGCTGTACATTTATATATTCATAGAAGAAAGTGTGGCAGGACAAACAAAACTAGTAACAGTGATCATAGAGGGGGAGAGGAACTGACAATTGGCCACTTTGTATAATTTTAATTTTGCGTTAAAATTTTTAAGAAGGAGGCTGATTATTTAAATATATTACTCAAAATTTAGCATCAAAATGTAATGCAATAAAATGCTTCATTAACTTGAGAACAACCCCACAGAGAGGGCCCCACTAATTCCCACCTAGCTCACAATCCAAGTTTCAATACTTTGCGGTTTAGACAGAAAGTTTTTGACCTGGGTTCCTTTAGCCCTGGACTAAAATTTCACTTTGTCACAATGGTAGGACTGGGCTATGACTCATCTTCCTCTGCCAAACAATTAAAGTTCTAGTTCAGCGGGAAAAAACTACTTGAGCCGCCAGTTCACTGAACTGTTCAAATCAAGGTCAAAATATTGGGGCAGGGGCAAAGGGAGTCACTGAGTCCAGATCCTATCTAATTCTCACACCAGTCCCTTCGGTGGCCCTCCAACCAAACCCTGAATTTGCAAATGATCAAAATAGAAAGCACCTGGTGCCCTCTAACTAGGGTCAAAGAACCCAAGTGAAACGTGAAACCAGGATCCGTGTCACAATCATACCTTTCAAGTAATGCCAAGGAAAAACACAAGTAAAAAGATGACAGAGTGCACAGCTTCAGCTTAAATATATTTTAAGTACCACACAAACATAATATTTAATTACCCATTCCTACACTGCAGGTAGCAGGCAAAGCTCTTTATCAACTGACTATATTTTTATAATTTTTACAGAACTTATTATTCCTTTTATTTACCTGGAACTCTTACTATTGCTTTGCAGGGTGCTTTAAAATATGTTACATCATTAATCCTGACCAAAATCCCCTCAGGGGTACGACTGGTTGCGAGACCAGTCTCAGAAGTTCAGTGTCTTACATAGTCGATAGTAGGGGGAACTGGGACCCAGGTCCCCCCCACCCAAACACTTCTTCGGTACCATGTTAATCACACTTCTCATTTCCCTCGCCCAAAATTCTTGTTTCAAACAAGTCACTCTGTCTACCCTTCGCCCAACTGAACATTTTTTTTTTCTCTCAAGCCTCTGCAAATTACATTCCACCTGGTCTGCCTAAGCACCAACTCATTTTCTTTATAAACATTAAGATCAGCTAAAAATTCACAAGCCCTGAGAAATTCTCCCAGACAAACCTCCCTGCACTCTGATACTCTAAATGACGTGTTCCTTTATTCTCATACAGTCAACAGGCGGGTGAGGCAGCCATTAATATCTGGCAAAGATAATCACACCCCTTCCTTTCAAACTAACTTTGGCACCAAGAACCTTTGGAGCAACCTCTCTGTAGTGTCCCCAACTGACCCCACCTCCACATTCACACACAGAGACACCTCAGCCCCTGATGAAATTCTTATTCCGACGTTCTCCACCTGCCTTGCTTCATGAAGACGCCAGCAACCAGGAGCCCTGTCTCTTCAGAGAGGTCTGCTCAGCGTGCCCTGAGCCAGCCTACTCCCCTGTGATCCCTTCCAAGAGCTTCTTCCTGATGACAGCTCATCTTCGGACGGGCCACCGTCTCATATAACGCACGCCCCTCCGTCAGCGCAAACCGGAAACGAGCAGGTCCAGCCCTCATCCAGCCTCGTGCTGCTCAGAGGAACCTGTTCGTCCAACCATTCCGCAAGCGGAGACGGAGACTCCGCTGCTAACAGGCATATGGGTTCGGTGCTGACGTACAGCACTGCCAAAGCTTCCTTCTTGCCCCTCTTCTGGAGCTTTCGGTCTGGTAGGGAACCAATAACTCTCCCCTGTGCGCCTCCATCTTGAATCCATGTCACAATCACTTGGATAGTTTCTTTAACATCTACAAAGTCAAGGCCTCGGTTTATTTATGTCAGGCTTCTGAGTGTGGGGTTCCAGCACACTGGTGATGCTAACGTGGAACCAAGGTTGAGAATATTTGAACCCGTTTATCTAAAAAGGAAACGGCTGCCACAGAGTCCTGTCAGCCCGACAAGAAAGCAGGCAAGATGGCAAGAAAAGCAAGGCCTCCCAGATGTGGCTTCCTGAGCAGGGCAATTTCTAGACCTAAATCATCTGTGCATTACTAGACGCCTACAACTCCAAATAATTTTTTATTTCAAACTTGCAAGCCTTTTTTTTTTTTTTTTAAACTTTGTTCTCCTTCAATTCGATTATTTGTAACATTTGGTCATTTGTACACAGATATCAAGATTAAGTAAAGGAAAAGTAAATATTTTAAAATATAAAGATTCTATATCAAAGATAGATAGATATAGATACTCAGATTTCAGCTTACTCAGTTTTCCCTTGTTATATCTCAACGGATAGCTGAGAGGCAAATGTGCTAAATTAGAGTTCCACATTTTAGAAGAGAGCAAAGAGCAAAAGGATGGTCAATTTCAAAAATAACACTGAAAGGCTAATTTTGAACAAATATGTACTTTAATTTATTCCATTTTATTCCATTTTATTACTTGTTGTAGTATTCCCCTTAGGTTCTGCAACAGTCATTTGAAACATCAACCCCTGTATGGTCAAGAGTTTAATGCAAAACACTTATGGTTTCACTCTTTCCAGCTTACTTGAGGTGTGTAAATAAAGGATTCACCCCAAAGTTTAATCTATTATGGAGACTGCTTTGAAGACCAAAAAAGGCCACTGTTGTAATGGAATATGCCATCCATAAACGTGTACTCTTTTTTATATCTTTGTAACAAGATCACTAAAGAGATCTACCCTGCAGATACAAGAAAATAGTAAGTTAATAACAGCCAATAAGAAGAGCGTCTAGGCCCTTGTAGAATCTGAAATTGTGTAATACTGATTTTCTATTTTTATTAAAATAGAATGCCCTGAAATATTTTTTTTAAAAATGCTTTCTATTTTCTTAAAGACTTTGGACTGATCACAGGGCAGGAAAGAATGCTATCTGAATGAACCAGAATTCATATTTAAAGCTGCACTCTACCCATTTAAAAGTTTGCTTAATATTTAAAGGTTTGTTTTTTTTTCTTCTAATTATCTTCTGATTTCAACCACTATAGTTACCTGAGACCCTCTGTAGCAGGACAGTAACACGCAGACTAGCAGACGAAGAAGACTATTCATGCCGGGGAAAGAAAGAGGATTGAGAGTCAAGAGATACCTTTGAAAGACCACAGGCTGCAATGCTACTCCTGCACGTGGGGTTTTAATTCAGTTCCTGATAGGTATTTTAATTCTCTGTTGAGACCACACTGATCTTTAAATAAGAGAGAAAAGTAACAGCCAAAAAAGAGAATTATAGCACACTGATTTCCTATTACACTTGGCCAAGAAACCAGATTTGCTAAGGAAATATGGGCTGCTCCAAGCATTCTAGTTGAAATGTGCTCCAGAGAGAGGATGCCTACCAGCATTTACCACATCATTCACATGGAGTTAGGAAGGAAAACATTAAGAGGGAAAGAGTAATTCCAAAGGAAAGAAAACCATTTTTTAAAAATTCTAACCAGCCTAAAAGTTGTCCCATAGTAACAATATTCAAGCATGATACGTAAGGTGAAATATTACACATCACTTGAGTTTTTTTTTTTTTCTTCAGAAAACTTAACGTGACCAGTACACAAATATACAGATTAAACAAGATACGGACATCTGAACCCATTAGAAAAACTAGGTCACCCTGGAAGTAAACTCCAGTGACAGTGACCAATCCAACGTGAAGTTCTGTGTCTGCACTTCTTCTGAACAAGACTGCCTTAAAGCAAAACTTCTCCATTTACACCCCCCTCAAAAGTACAAATGTCTGATCCTCCCCTTAATCAGCTCCGAACTATTTTTAAAAGTAAAATACATTTTTAGTCAGCACAGTAAGTCAAGCATAGTAAGCTATCATCATACAACAGCATAAAGGAAACTCTCTCTACAGGACAGTAAACAGTCAATACATAATAAACTAGTGTGAAAATACATGAAGTACATTTGTCTCAACAAAGGTATGGCCCCTTGAGTGCTTTTTCCTAAGAAGCCAAGAACTGGAAAACAATCGCATGCTGAAGCGAAGGATGAAACCCACAGCACTGGTATCGACTATTCAGAGTCTACAACAGATGTGGCGTCAGGAAGAATAGGCCGGGCTGTTCCCATCACCGGCTGGCCGTTACTTAACACACTGGGTTCAGTAAGTGACTGAGAGAGCCCTGTCTTTGCTGATATCCTCCTTTCATAACCTCACGGGCGGGAGGGCTGGGAGTCATGCAAGTTGACAAACTTACCTGGTAAATATTTGCTGGCCTGGCGAGCTACTTGCCATGGCAAATCAAATCTGCACTTTTTCCAACGAAATGCGGTGGCCGCCGGGCCACTCATCACCTACATTTGCTTAAGTGAGGAGGAAAAAGATGCAGAGGAAGTGGATTTTAACAAAAGCAGCCTGCGAACTGCACACTGGGATGTCCTGTTTTGGGGTGGCTTTTATTTTTCCCATGAGAGGATCTGACTAAACCTAACTGAATCTCCTCTAAATACCAGACAGGAAGTCACACTTCGCAGTTAGTGAAAATTCCTTACATCATTTTTTGTTGTTGTTTTTTTAATTGTCACAGCTAAGAGCCTTTGAATGTTTCTGATCTACTACAAAGAGATTATAACTTTGCTTCCTGTTTTTGACAGTGTCAGCTGGTAAAGGGCACCTCCACCCACCTCCTTACCCCACTATGAATATAAACAGAGGCGTTTGCCCTGAGTATACAACTGGGCTGAAGAGTTTCGTTACATATTAACTACACTTCAAAGAATAAATCAGACTTGTTATTTCACTTTAATATGCATATATACCTTGGGAAAAGTGAAACTCAAAAGGATTTCTTCTTCATTCCTTAGAGATTGCTACTATGGAAAAAATAAACTCAACCACACAGAATACTAAGATGAGAGGTAACAGTTTTGATTCATATTTTCCAGCCTATTCTATCTTGTGTATTTGCCTTGCTCTTTTGCTATATCATTTATGCAGATGTCATCCACACACATACAACAAGCAAGGAAAATCATTACCCACATTGCCTCATCTGCTTTCTTATTCCTGTTTAACTCTTTTTTCTCTCCTGCTTTGAAATAGAAACTTTCTAGTTATAAGCAAAGATTTTCATAACATATGTACCCTTGTCAGGATACACACAGATTTAAAGCAGAAGGCATCTCTCTTCCTGCTACTGGCTGAGATACAGAAAAGAGAACCAGTCAGTACTTGCCCCACTCTCCTCCTCCGGTATTTTTCTAGACTAGAAGACATATGAATGGCAAAATACTCTCTCTAAGCCTCAATCTCCAAATCTGTAAAATGGGAGTAGGGATTGTTGTGAAGACAGAGACAATGAAAAGCACAGTGATACAGATTATAGCACATAGTCAAAGCCCAATTCTTCTTTTTTTTGTAACAGCTTTGTTGAGATATAATTCACATAGTATGCAATTAACACATTTAAGGTGTATAATTCAGTGGTTATTAGTGTATTTTCAGAGTTGTGTTTCCATCACCACAGTCAATTTTAGAACATTTTCATCACCCCAAAAAGCACTCACTCTTCATTTTCTCTCCCTACCCGCCAGCGTTAGTCAACCATGAAAATTTAATTTCAGTCTCTATAGATTTGCCTGTCCTGAGCACATCATATAACTGAAATCGTAGAATATGCGGTCTTTTATGACTGACTTCTTTCACTTAGCATAATGTTTCCAAAGTTTCATTCATGTTGTAGTATGTCAGTATGTCATTTCTTTTTAGGCTGACTAATCTTGCATTGAGTGAATATGCTACATTTTATTTATTCATTTATCAGTTGATGGACATTTGGGTTGTTTCTACCTTTTGGCTAATATGAATAATGCCACTATGAGCATTCATGTACAAGTTTTTATGTTGACCTATGTTTTCATTTCTCTGGAGTATATATACCCAGGAGTAGCATTGCTGGATCATATAATAACTGTGGTTAACCTTTGGAAAAACTGCCGAAGTGTCTGCACCATCTTACATTCCCACTAGCAATTCATGAAGGTTCTAATTCTCTCCATCCTCACCAACTCATATTGTTATCTGTTTTTTTTTATTATGGCCACCCCAGTAGGTATGAAGTGACATCGCATTGTGGTTTGATATACATTTCCCTGATGGTTATCAAAGCCCAGTTTGCATCAGTATCCCCAAAATGTCTCCGTTTATATAGGCAGGGCTAAATACTCAAAATACACAACAACCAGTAAGACATGGGTACCACTTAATCAGAATGGACACTGGCTACAGTGCTGAAGCAAGATCTTGAAGGTGTCTAGCTTTACCAGTGGCAATTTTCCAATAGGTGTGAAAGAATTTCAACATTTTAATCTGGTATAATATACCCGCTAAATACTGCTGCCCTTGAGATTATATCTCTAGCAAGAGGCTGCTAAAAGCAGTTGGCTCTTCTTCCCCTACCCAAGGGCTGCTTATGAAAACTTACAAGACAAATAAATTCTCAATGAAAATATGACACTTTAATAATTTATAAATCAGTGGTTTCCACCTGTCTTTCTGTATTTGTCTTCTTCCTAAATAGAAACAGTCTCAATTAAAGCAGCCTTTTATAAGTGAATAACCATAATTATTTACAGGAAGAAATTTTAGACCAGATTTAATTTAAGATTGAGGATATAGCAAAATTTTAAGGAAGACAAGAGGGACAAGTCAGGATCTAGACACTAGCAACATTTTCCCCTTTTCTCTAAAAAATGTGATATTGGGAGAAGGATAGTAACTATTCTAATTCAAAGGGATTATCCAATAAAATTCAAAGAGATTATCTAATTTGAAATTCAAAAAATCTAATCCAATCTAACTCATATTAACATATTTTCTAATTCAAAGGGAACTCAATCTAATTTAGAGGGATTATCATTTTTTCAGACCCCCCCACTGTGTTTGAACAAATTCATGTACAATAATGCTAATTATCTCTTTCCTAAAACATTCTATTTTAGGATTTAAATTTTTTAATCCCTTAAAAAAATTAAATAGAATAAAATCTACATAAAGCATAGGAAAGAAAATACAAAAAGGCTACACGCTTTAAAAAATAACTTTTTCAATCTACAAACAATAAATGCTAGAGAAGGTATGGAGAAAAGGGAACCCTCTTGCATGTACTGTTGGTGGGAATGTAAACTGATACAGCCACTATGAAGAACAGTAGGGAGGTTCCTCAAAAAACTAAAAACAGAACTACCATATGACCCAGCAATCCCACTACTGAGCATATACCCTGAGAAAACCATAATTCAAAAAGAGTCATGTACCACAATGTTCATTGTAGCTCTATTTACAATAGCTAGGACATGGAAGCAACCTAAGTGTCTATCAACAGATGAATGGATAAAGAAGATGTGGCACATATATACAATGGAATATTACTCAGCCATAAAAAGAAAAAAAATTGAGTTATTTGTATTGAGGTGGATGGACCTAGAGACTGTCGTACAGAGTGAAGTAAGTCAGAAAGAGAAAAACAAATACCGTATGCTAACACATATATATGGAATCTAAAAAAAAAAAAATGGTTCTGAAGAACCTAGGGGCAGGACAGGAATAAAGATTCAGACATAGAGAATGGACTTGAGGACACAGGGAGGCGGAAGGGTAAGCTGGGACGAAGTGAGAGAGTGGCATGGACATATATACACCACCAAACGTAAAATCCATAGCTAGTGGGAAGCAGCTACATAGCACAGGGAGATCGGCTCGGTGCTTTGTGACCACCTAGAGGGGCGGGATAGGGAGGGTGGAAGGGAGATGCAAGAGGGTGGGGATATGGGGATATATGTATATGCATAGCTGATTCACTTCGTTATACAGCAGAAACTAACACACCAGTTTAAAGCAATTATACTCCAATAAAGACATTAAAAAAGAAAAATAACTTTTTCCCTTATTTTTCAATATAAGGCCTGAGGCCTTACAAGATGTATTAATAATGATCATTCATCTTCTAAGAAAGTTTCCATGTCCCAAGGCTGCACTGTATAGTCCATTGTTTCCGTTATTTCTTGGCATACAGCTGACCTTGAAACTGACCGCTGAACCTTCCTATGTCAAAGAGAACTTTCCACTGTGGGAAATTTCTAAAACATTCATATTAAGCTAAGTGGAAATGTCATCATAGTTCAGGAGCAAATATGGTCTGTATCACCCAGTACAATTTCTAAACTAGATTCTACACAGGAAAGGCAAACCACGGAACAAAAACAAGTACCAAGCCTACAATGGAGTTTCTGCAAACACTGGACGTGAAGAAAATCAGAAGCAACAATCAGTTTATCAAAGTTATCTGAAAGTTCTTCCAAAAAGATCTAAAAGAAGCGCACTTTTAAAAACTACTCTGTAACGTCTATCCACTGACCCCTTCTTCTGCTAGATTACACGGTGGCCTCATTTCTAGTTCTTGTGAAATCAATAGACCATTTAAGTTGCAAGTATCTGTCTAGGGTATGCACTTTCTTATTCAATCTGGTGTTGACAGCAGTAATCAAATTTTGTACATACCACTAGCTCTATTATAGCTCAACAGCAACTGGCTGCCAGCCTAGGTTTACTCTCATCCAAAAGGAAAGAAAGGAGTGGACTGCAGAATTACAGAACAAATCAGCTGAAACTACAGGAGGTGGTGTGAAAGTGAGAGAGTGAAGCAGAGGCATTCAAGACTAATCCTTCCACTGGGGAGACATAACACCGGGCACATCGGCACAGCCAAGCCCAGGTCAGCCAACCCTGACCATTAAAGGCAGACATTTTCTTCATTCCCTCTATTATCTGCAAACCCTCTGGGCTTTGAACATCGTATTACAACTGTCCGTCCTAACTACTGAACCTACACCTAAACCTGCAGAGCAGCAGACAAAAGCCAGAGATAAACCACACCCTCCAACACCGGAGAAACCAAATGTGACGGAATACAAGTTACAACACTTCCCATGAACTGTCCAGACACAACTGGCTTCATGTTGTAACTCTTCTGTATGCACATAAGCTGGGATCAAGCCTTTTTCTCGGATCAAAATGTTCTCAATTCATCTTCTGTAAAAACAAGGTTGGCCTTTAAAAAAAAATTGGGAAGGGGGTAGAGACCTGACTTTGAAAGTCTACTCCACTTGCATTTTTAGAGTTCAAAATCTCTAAGAAAACCATATTCCTGCTAACAGATATTCTCTACTTAGAGGGAGCATGGATGACACCATTCCTTGGTTTGACAAGCAACTTTCTCCCTCATTTTTTAAAACCTGAAATAATTTTAGATTTACCCAAAAAATTGTAAAAGTAGTACACAGAGTTTTCATATTCCCTTCACCCAGCTTCCCCAAATGTTATCATCTTACATAACCAGAGTACCATTATCGAAACCAAAACATTAGCACTGATGCAGTACAATGAACTACTCTAGAGATCTTATTCAAATTTCTCCAATTGTTCCCTTTTTCTGGTTCATGATTCAGTCTCAGATCCTGCACACAAGCAACACCTCAAAAATGCATCCTTTCATTCACTATCTAATGCATGTTTCTGATCCCCCCCAAAAGACCTGTTTTCCTTCATGTGGATGAGGTAGTTTCATCATCAACCATTGAGTCTTCCAGGCGATAAATGTTTTTCTCCTCCACAATGCTCTTCATACCTAATCTGTGAGTCTTATCTCGTAAGCACAGGTCAAATAGAGTTTCACGGTCCCTTGTCCAGAACCCTTAGACCAGATGTGTTGCCAAATCAGAACTTTTCCCATCTGAGAAAAGTTACACTGTACATAGGCTATACATTACATTAAAACAAAAACAGCGAGATCCAGGGCAAGTTCCCCAGTCAAACACACTAATACTTCTGCAGTAAATACGTGTATTTTATGAGGTAAGTGGGATAAGTAAAGATTTTAAAAGCATCCCAACACTTCAGGTCCAATTTTGCCACAAATGAGCTCGGGTCAAGCTCGGGTTTTACTATCAAATGAATTACAAAGACAATACCGTTCAGTCTTTAGAGCTCTTTTTAGCTATTACAACTGCAAATGAGGGAGTGTAGACCTGTACCTACGAAATCCGTGGCCTCATGCATCTCCCACCCACCTTCACACCACATCCTCTTTCACCTCCAATGTTGCCTCTGCCTCCAGGCTCTCTTTACTCCAATTCACCCTCCCACAGAGCCTCCAGATAGATCTTTCTAAAGTACTTGCAACTCTCTAGCTTCAAAATCCTTAAAGATTTCCCATGCAAGGAAGGAGGTTGGAGTCTAATCTTCTACATGAAGTTCACAAGGCTTCCACCAACTGAGCCACCTCCTCTCACTGTAACAGTGCTACACCCAAGAAGAATACAAAAATGAAAAAGGCATAGTCTCTGTCCTCAAGAAGCTGCCATTTAATTCGATCTCTTGAATATTTTCACCTAAGTAAAAATATAGAATATAGCTTCTCCAATCATCCAAGAACGTATTGGGATTTTTTTTTTAACTCATTCTTTTCTAGCTAAGAAATTCTACCTTAGTTCTTGATCACATTAAAGATTACTAACGGGCTTCCCTGGTGGCGCAGTGGTTGGGAGTCCGCCTGCCGATGCAGGGGACACGGGTTCGTGCCCCGGTCTGAGAAGATCCCACATGCCGCGGAGCGGCTGGGCCCGTGAGCCATGGCCGCTGAGCCTGCGCGTCCGGAGCCTGTCCTCCGCAACGGGAGAGGCCACAGCAGTGAGAGGCCCGCGTAACGCATAAAAAAAAAAAAAAAAAAAAAAAAAAGATTACTAACAAAATCCAACATGTTGGCATGAAAAAGATTTTTCACATGATTCTAACAACACATGTCTAAAAATACTTGCTATGCTACTGTTGCAATCACAAAGAGCAAAAGCCAGGAAAACTTTTCTAAAAACAAGCAAACCCAAAAAAGTAACATCAAAGATGGTATTTAATGGGCTGAATGATTTCTCATGAGATTGTTTTTCCAAAGCACAAAGATATAAATAAAGTCTGAAACCATGCCTTTGTTTCCATATTAGTATACTAATGGAATCGAATGACATTATAACCAAGAAAATTATGTTAGAGAGAGCTACACAAAAATCCCCACCATCAAAGAGTTTAGAATTTATCCCAACCACACAAAGGCTGATCTCCAATGCAGACATTAAGGAACATGCCAGTGAAAGAGGAAAGAAATCATATTTTCAGTATTTTAGTTTTGTTTTCTAAGGTGCAAAGACACTTACTTGGAATGATGAATTAAAAGAAAAGTTCCTAGACATTGCTTTTCAAGGTAAAATTATAACCTTTCTTACAATTATCTCAGGAAAAGGGCACAAAAGCAGTGAGAGTAAGAGTTAAAGAACTCCACCACCAAATCCCATAATGAGGGGGGTAGAGAGAGGTAGTAGGTATACCCATGCTCTTCCTGTACACACCAAGAGAGGGGAGGAGGGTTCCCTCCCAGGGTGGCCCTCCTCTCACAACAGAGTGTGTGAGTGTGTGTGTGTGTGTGTGTGTGCACGCGTGCACACATGGCAGGTTTCTCACTGGCAGTGTTGCTTCCAAACAGAAGTGACAACTGCCTGGAACCGACAGAGGTGAGGTATCCGGTGGCGGACAGCAATCGTGGTAGAACAGGCCAACGCTGCACGGATGCCAAGTGATGCCACTGCTCTGTAAAAGCCAGGATCCAATCTGCCAGGGCCCTGGAACCCTGCAGTGCCGACTGCTTAAGACAGGGGTCCCTGGGACAGCCACTCAGGTAGCAAACACCTCACTCTAGCAGAAGGAAGGAAGGTTATCACCATGGTTCTTCAGGGAGCAGGAATAGTTGTTTAAGGACATCAAAAGAGATGAATAAAACTCAGATGCTTTACAAAGAAAGAGAATTTTAAAAACATTACCAAAAAGGAAAGAGAAAGGGAGTAATTTTCCTGAATTTTCTAAATGTTCTGTTTTTATCAATCAGGTGAAAAATAAGTGTTGTCATTTCTCATTTACCTTTGTATTGTCATCCTTTAGCATGGAGCCTGGAACATTGTAAGGACTTAATGAGCATTTACTGAAAGAAGAGACACGAGCTGATGTGGAAGACATCAGAGTGAAAGTAAGAGTGGACCAAGACAGTGAGAGGAACCCTGGGCATCTCTCACACCCAAAGAGCTTACACAAGTCCGCCTGATGCAGAAAGGAGGTGCCACGGTCTATGTTACAAGCAAAATCAAAACTAGCAGCTCTGGGGACTTCCCTGGTGGCACAGTGGTTAAGAACCCGCCTGCCAATGCAGGGGACACAGGTTCAAGCCCTGGTCTGGGAAGATCCCACATGCCGCGGAACAACTAAGTCCACGTGCCACAACTACTGAGCCTGTGCTCTAGAGCCCAAGAGCCACAACTACTGAGCCCACATGCCACAACTACTGAAGCCCATGCACCTAGAGCCCATGCTCCGCAACAAAGAGCAGCCACTGCAATGAGAAGCCCAAGCACCGCAATGAAGAGTAGCCCATGCTCGCCGCAACTAGAGAAAGCCCACGCGCAGCAACAAAAGCCCAGCACAGCCAAAAATAAATTAATTAATTAGATTAAAAAATAGGAATTCTGGGGCAGACCGCAGCATTGCAGAAAGGGACTAGGGAGCTGTGACCAAGCAAGAAGGGTGCTTGTGGGAATGTAAAAGAAGGATTAATTTGGAAATGGAAGTGCTGTAAAAGTAGAGGCAATCTCATTGGCAAACTGCAGGGCTGTGGAGCAAAGATCAGCCAGTGAGTTTTCTTTAAGTACATCTGCTGCCATTGTGAGAGAAACTTCTCTGGTTCCTAGAAGGTTCCAGAACACTCAAGCTTCATGGGAAGGTGTGAAGAAAAGAAACATGGGGACTATTCTTTGCTGTTAGCAGTAAAAACATCTAGTGGGAAAACTGACCTAAGAGTCCCATAGGGCACAACAGCCTATGAATCCAGATGTGCCATCCATAACACTTTGTTCCTTGGTCCCCTGCAGTGACAATCTCAATTCAATGTTTCCTGTGGAGCTCTTAAGCCCTTATGCAAATCTGAAGATGTTGGCCACTCATTAGATATGGGTATTAACTTGCGTGAGTCATCTGTATATTCAGCCTGCAGCTGAAACTACACAAAGATAGTCCTGCCTACTAACGGGCACACCCACCCCACTCCCATGTGTCATAGCTCTGGCCATGGGAGTGAGACATAATCATCCACTTGTGACAGCTGAGGGCTGGGAATGGGGAGAAAATGGAGGATCCAGGCAATAACGAGGCAGAACCAATGCCAAGGAGATGACCTCAAGTATTTCAGTTCCAGGATTTCTAGGATGAAACAGTTTCCAAGCAATAACCAGGTGAGGAACAGAGAATGCAAGTAAGGGTTATCGGTCAAGAATTTATGAGCCATGCAACTTAGGAACAAGATTCCTGGGCTTTGGGTCTGTGGGAGCCAGTCAGCTAACTGATTTGTTTACTGAGCGCCTACTCTGTTCCTTGCAGTGCAGACAAGAACCAGTTCCCAGGCCAGCAGAGTGAGGCGAGACCAGTGCTGCAGAGGTTGTGTGTGGTGCTCAATGTCACTGCCTCGGGGACCAGCCCCTGAGATAGGCTGGGGCCTGCAAAGGGGGAAAGGAGGGGGCAGCGGCTACCAAACAAGGGGGGACCGAACACCGCAAAGGCAAGAAATGCACAAACAGCCTGTTATTAACATATTCTAAGAAGTGACAGAGAACAGGGAGGAAGATGGGAGGGTGGAACTTGGAAACAGTACCAGAAGGTACAAAAGTGAAAACCACGGTGATCCAGAAAGAAGAGGAGAAGAAAGTCAGGCCCTTATTCCAGGGCCGTCCCTGATGGTAAGCAAGCTATTCCACAGTTCGCAGGTCGGGACCATTTATGTACCATTTCACACACAGCTCCGCTTTCCATAAAATCTTTCTCCTCCAGAGAACGTCCATGAGTAAATCTGTCTATCTATAAAAGATTTATAAACAGAGCCAATAGAACAAACTTTGTTTTAAATTAGGACTACTGCACTAAAAATGACTTCCCAGAGGTTGCCAAGTTCCAGCAGAGGGCTGGAACTACCAGTGTTTCTATTGGAACCTCAGTATGTAATTTGGTCAGTAAAAACTGACCAATTTTAGGGACCTCTGAACTTTAAAGTTCTTTCACATTTATTTTCATGGATGCCTGCAAAAGTCTTACAAGTTAAGCTGTGTCGATACCTCAAGTCCTGTTTGAAACATGAGGTAACGAAGGTTTCATGACACCAAGTAAAACACCATATTCATGCCGTGGGTGTTCTGAACCTCTGAACCAATTCCCTGCCCCAAAGTCTTTCCTCCCATCCCATTGTGGGCCTTCTAGAAGCAGCTTGCTGGCTGTCAACAGCACTGCCTGAACCAACGTGAAGCCCAGAGGTTTCAAAGTTATTTTTCTGAGAGAAAACAATACTATATAATACTTCCTCTCTTCCTCAAAGTCATAGCCAAAAACCATATGAAAGCAAGAGGAAGTACATGTTCCTCAACAGCAATCAGCTTCCAGGTATCAAGTAGCCATAGCAGCTGCACCCCACCCCAGTCCCAACCTCTGGCAAAAACACAAGCCTCAGGATCTTGAGGCCACTCAGATATGTCTTTCCACAACAGAATGACAAAAGGCCCTGACACTTCCACTCCCGAGGGCATTAAAACCATAGCCCCGAAGGAACAAGGTGGTTACTTTTCATATGAGTTACTAAACCAAGCCGCTGTACGCTGGAAAGAGGGGGCAGGAAAAGGAAATGAAAGCAAGTGACTCTAGGTTCTGGATTTCATATGCAAGACTAGCCAGCAACAGGTGCAGCGTTCCGGTGAAATTAAGACTCCCCAAACGCCTCTCGCCTCCGCAGCACAAAGGGCGCAAGCACAGCAAGCCAACATTAGCAGGGCTGTCAGAAGTGGAAGCCATCATCATTTCCTAGCCAGCAGCAATTCTGAAAAAAAAAGGAATTTACCAGACAGTACACAAAATATTTCTCTGCTGACATGAGACTTCTTTCATACTGTCCTTTCCTTAAAACACTTTACTTGAAAATAATTTAAATATTGGCCATAATAAAATATTTTTTAGTGCTGGTGATGACCACAGTGCCTCATATGGAGTAGGTGGGCAATAAACATTTATTGGATGAATGAATGAAACAAGCAGGTAAATTAAAAGTTGCCTTCACAAATAAAGATAACCAAAATCTTACCCTCAAAAGAGTATGAAAGTGTATTTTTCCCCGTTTCTCCAAGAAGGGAACAAAAGGCTGGAATCAGAAGCCAAGAGCAAGAGATATCGCAAACAGAAACATATCAGGATTGTGAAAATGACTGTACTACCCAAAGCAATCTACAGTTTCAATGCAATCCCTATCAAATTACCAGTGGCATTTTTTTACAGAACTAGAACAAAAAATCTTAAAATTTGTATGGAGACACAAAAGACCCCGAATAGCCAAAGCAGTCTTGAGGGAAAAAAACGGAGCTGGAGGAATCAGACTCCCTGACTTCAGATTATACTACAAAGCGACAGTAATCAAGACAATATGGTATTGGCACAAAAACAGAAATATAGATCAATGGAACAGGATAGAAAGCCCAGAGATAAACCCACCCACCTATGGTCAACTAATCTATGACAAAGGAGGCAAGGATATACAATGGAGAAAAGACAGTCTCTTCAATAAGTGGTTCTGGGAAAACTGGACAGCTACAGGTAAAGGAATGAAATTAGAACACTCCCTAACACCATACACAAAAATAAACTCCAAATGGATTAAACGCCTAAATATAAGGCCAGACACTACAAAACTCTTAGAGGAAAACACAGGTAGAACTCTGTATGACATAAATCACAGCAAGATTCTTTTTGACTCACCTCCTAGAGAAATGAACATTAAAAACAAAAATTAACAAATGGGACCTAATGAAACTTAAAAGCTTTTGCACAGCAAGGGAAACTATAGACAAAACGAAAAGACAACCCTCAGAATAGGAGAAAATATTTGCAAACAAATCAACGGACAAAGGATTAATCTCCAAAATACATAAACAGCTCATGCAGCTCAATATTAAAAAAACAAGCAACCCAATCCAAAAATGGGCAGAAGACCTAGACAGACATTTCTCCAAAGAAGACATGCAGATGGCCAAGAAGCACATGAAAAGCTGCTCAACATCACTAATTATTAGAGAAATGCAAATCAAAACTACAATGAGGTATCACCTCACACCAGTTAGAATGGGCATCATTAGAAAATCTACAAACAACAAATCCTGGAGAGGGTGTGGAGAAAAGGGAACCCTCTTGCACTGTTGGTGGGAATGTAAATTGATACAGCCACTATGGAGAACAGTATGGAGGTCCCTTAAAAAACTAAAAATAGAATTACCATATGACCCAGCAATCCCACTACCAGGCATATACCCAAAGAAAACCATAATTCAAAAAGACACATGCACCCCAACATTCACTGCAGCACTATTTACAATAGCCAGGTCATGGAAGCAACCTAAATGCCCACCGACAGATGAATGGATAAAGATGTGGTACATGTATACAAAAAGGAACGAAATTGGGTCATTTGTAGAGACATGGATGGACCGAGAGACTGTCATACAGAGTGAAGTAAGTCAGAAAGAGAAAAACAAATATCGTATATTAACGCATATATGTGGAACCTAGAAAAGTGGTACAGATGAACCGGTTTGCAGGGCAGAAAAAGAGACACAGATGTAGAGAACAAACGTATGGACACCAGGGGGGAAAATGGTCGGGGGTGTTGGTGGTGGTGTGATGACTGGGAGATTGGGATTGACATGTACATACTAATATGTATAAAATAGATAACTAATAAGAACCTGCTGTATAAAAAATAACTTTAAAAAAAAAAGAAAGAAACATATCAGGAAGTGCCAACCACCCATCCCCTGGCTAAAGCTGAGAAACGCTGTCTGCCATCCCTTGGGATTAACAGATCTATGCAGGGAATTCTCATTTGGAGAAGACCAAATGGGAAAAACAATCATAATCATTTGAGCAATCAACTTTTGGATTTTCCTTTCATTGAATATGCCATTTCACCTAACAGTTTCCACCTGCCATCACTACAGAATTTACAAAATAAATTTTGTTGTATAATGTTTCAACACGATGAAAATAATCTGCTGACAATATGTTACGGAAAATATCTTGTGCTATATGTGACCTGTATAAGAAAATTATGAATGTGGGTAAGATGAACCAGAAATGAAGCCATTTTATGAGCAATAAAAACTGACAGGGGCTTCCCTGGTGGCTCAGTGGTTGAGAGTCCACCTGCCGATGCAGGGGACGTGGGTTCGTGCTGCGAACCCACATGCTGCGGAGCGGCTGGGCCCGTGAGCCATGGCCGCTGAGCCTGCGCGTCCGTAGCCTGTGCTCCACAACGGGAGAGGCCACAACAGTGAGAGGCCCGCATACCGCAAGAAAAAAAAAAAAACAAAACTGACAGAAAAAGTAGAGGAAAATGGCAATGAAATTGAGTCCACAGATGGAGAACGTTATATGAATACTGTATTAAATAAAAAGAATAATTATCAGTATAAGAACATCACTGATTTATATAAGGGGCTTAAACAATGATAATGATATTAATTATAAAAATAAGGTTTCAGAGCACAGATAAGAATAAATCATCAAAATTATCAGGACATATCAGAGAACAAAGCAATACATATAAAAATGCAGTGTAATAAATAATTTTATAAGATGACTCTAAAGTATGACTTGATTTAATGACACATTTCATTCAATTTTCTTTAAATTCATGAATTTCTCTTTTGTTTACAGCTTAAGTATTCTGAGCAGAATTTCTCTCATCCCTGTATATTCAATTTAAAGAATCCTTAGATTTTTCAAGTCACTCCTTCCAAGATCCAGAGTAAACTTCCGTTTTCTTTTACCTCAAGGTAACAAACACCCAAAGGTCTTGAATGAAATTCTTCGCTGAGATCCTAAGTGCCTACCTAGTTAAGAACCACCTCAAACTTCAAGGAATAAACTGGAATAGGAAGTCCATTACAAATATCATTGGTTTTCAAGTGAGGTCTTTTCAGTCATTCATTCATCCATTCATTCATCTGCAAGGATCTATCATCCCTAGAGGTCAGGTGTTGTGCAAAGCACTATGGGCACACTGGTGAAAATCCTGGTCCCTGCCCTGAGTCTGGGGACCTCTTAACAACAAATTAAACAAAGCAATTAGCATTGTAGCAAGTGTGCTGAAGTGAGCAACAGGACGGCTGGTAGGAAAAACAGGACGAATCTACCTCAGATTGGTAGTCAGGGCAGACACCTCAGAAGACGTGCAATCTAATCCGATGCCCAATTATAGTAGACGGGGCTAGCCAAGAGCTAGGGGAGGTATTCCAGGCAGAGGAAGAGTCTGTGAAGAGGTGGTCTGCGGAGCAGCACGCTGGCCACTGCCGAGGCGATGGGCAGCGATAGAGGAGGCTAATTTATAAACACGGAAGCGAAGCGGCATCTCACCAAGCAATTCACCCAACATGCCTTTTCCCTGACACACACTTTCCCCTCGGCCTGGAATCCCTCCCTTCCACACTCTCCTCTGCCATCTGGCAGGTTCCTCCTCTGGGAAACAGCCCTTGACTCTCCAGGGAAGAATAATTCAACTCCAGAAACGAATCCCTCCTAATCCGTGATCCCACCGCACCTAGTACTTGCCACTATGACACCCCCTAACACCCGGCACTGAATCACTTGTTCAAAAGCCGCTAAGCAGAGGTCTTGCTTTATTTGTCTCTGTTTCCCAATAGTCTATCCCAGAATTCGGCACCAGCAGACATGCAATAAATAACAAGTGAGTGAGGGAACAAACCGAGACAGAAATGGACAAATGAACGCAGAAGGGCCACCAATGCCAACTCATTACTCAGCCTAGGAGGTTTGGAACAGCACCACAGTTTACAGCTGATTAACCCATTTATAGTCTGGGGGGGAGGGCAAGATGATTTCTATCCCCATATGATTTCCATACAACAAGTACTTTGGGACAAATCTTCTGGCATCACAGAGAAGTGATGGAATAATTTTCAGAGTGCCATTAGATATGGGCCCCAATCCATTCACAATCCACAAGCATGCATGAAGTGCCAGGCCAGGTATTAGGCTCAAAGGCTGACAGTGGCTCTGTCCTGTTCCGGAAGATCTACAACTAGCAAGCAGAGCAGATCCTATTTCCAAAATATCGCTAATGACTCACATTGTAAGATTCTTTATACGGAACTAACTTCTTTCATAATATTTTTACAAGAAAATGTTTTTTTAAAAATTCCAAGGTCACCCATAGGACAAAGTTATTTAGAATCTGTTGCTCAGTAATTTTCACACTAATTCTTGGCTCACTAAGTCATTCTGAGGTTTCCTTTCTACGACCAATGCACAAAAGTTTAAGGAACCATAACATTCTAAGTGAGCCTTCTTTACCTGCCTGTGACCCTTTGCCGTCCCCATGTGTAGACATGGTTGTCACTTCCATTTCTTGCTGGCTCAGCACGTCCTCCAAAGCTAGTTCAGGTTCACAAACCAACCGTGCATGCCTTCTGAAGTCGCAAAGATATGTGTACCCCTCGGCTGGAGAGTGTGCTTTGCTGGAGTCAAATTTTAAAACAGGGCCAAACAGTGTGGGAATCATGGGGAGAGGAGTCCCTCCCCAACTGGCCTGACCAGAATGGTTGCATTCCTGCCCCGTAACACAGCCCAATCCCCTTCTGAGCCCCTGCCAGGCTGTGGAACCTGTCGCCTTAAAATCCAGACGTGCGACAACACTTACCTACTTAGGAATAGCCAGGTAAGGAAGGTATATGTATTTCTACAAACACAGAAGAGACTAGCGCTTCCTCAGTTCTCCTTAGTTTTTTCTTACATTTGTGCCAAATGAAAACATGGGTGAGGAATAATGTTTAGGAATTAAACGATAAAAAATGTTCTTAAGTGTCCAGCTCTTGCAAGAGAGCTTGTTCTCATAAATTTTAAAACTTTTCAACCTATATAATCTAAACTAATCTCTAAAGCTTTTAGAGATCTAGCCATTCATACACTAAATAATACATGCTGTCAAGCTAAAAGGTAAACTCTGCCTCTTCAATCAGGAGTAAAAACACTACCAAGTGAAATACAAACTGCGTCTTTTTGCCAACCTCAACGCACAGCCCTCTGCTCATTTCACTCCCAATCACTGCCCTCATTCAGGTTTTCCGTGGGCCCAAGCTCCACCCTCAGCCAACACCCGAGCGTTGACTTAAATCTGGCTTCCTTAAGGAGGCCTTCCCTCACCACTATAGCACAGCCCAGGCCCCGTGAAGCCCCCTCATGACGCACTATTACAGCACTGCATGACATTTATCCCCTAAGCTATGAAACAACTCTTTGTATATTCTGCTGTTTGGTATCTGTTTCTTCTACTAGTCCACACACTGCAGAGGCCGGCCACCAACACTGAGTGTTCATCAGTTTTGTTGACCATGCCCAGTACAGTGCCTGGCCCGGGGGGTCGGCCACGCAACGAAGAGTTATTTCCACTTCAAGTTGTCATCTCTGTAAAATTACTCTTAACACAAATATCATATCATATCACTTATATGTGGAATCTAAAAAAATTGTACAAATGAACTTATTTACAAAACAGAGTCACAGATGTAGAAAACAAACTTATGGTTACCGGGGGGGAAATAAGGGAGGGAATAAACTGGGAGATTGGGATTGATATATACACACTATTATATATAAAATAGATAACTAATAAGGACCTACTGTATAGCATAGGGAACTCCTCTGAATATTCTGTAATGGCCTATATGGGAAAAGAATCTAAAAAAGAGTGGATATATGTATAACTGATTTACTTTGCTGTACACCTGAAACTAACACAACATTGTAAATCAACTATATTCCAATAGGGACTTCCCTGGTGGTGCACTGGTTAAGAATCCACCTGCCAATGCAGGGGACACAGGTTCAAGCCCTGGTCCGGAAAGATCCCACATGTCGCGGAGCAACTAAGCCCAGTGCACCACAACTACTGGGCCTGCACTCTACAGCCCGTGAGCCACAACTACTGAGCCCACGTGCGGCAACTACTGAAGCCCACAGGCCTAGAGCTCGTGCTCCGCAACAAAGAGAAGCACCGCAATGAGAAGCCCGCGCACCACACAAAGAGTAGCCCCCGCTCGCCACAACTAGAAAAAGCCTGCGCACAGCAATGAAGACCCAACGCAGCCAAAAATTAATTAACTTTTTTAAAAAAGAAATATAATGTGAAACCCATATGTGCTTTAAAAAGGAAAAAAACTATACTCCAATTTAAAAAATTCCCAAAATTAAAAATAAATAAAAACTAAAAAAAAAATTTGTCTGGATTCACCAAACTACCAAAGGGGTTCCATGGGCAAAAAAGGAAGGGATGTGATGATAAAGAATAAAAACCCTAATCTACACCCTCATCATAAGATATAAACATTTCATGAATCGAGGAACACTTATATTCTGTTTTTAATGAGTTGAACTTATTTTTACTCACTGGGAAAATGAATAAAACACTTCTAAAGGAGAGATGATTTAAAATCAACAGAATTGGGCTTCCCTGGTGGCGCAGTGGTTGAGAGTCCACCTGCCGATGCAGGGGATGCGGGTTCGTGACCCGGTCCGGGAAGATCCCACAAGCCACGGAGCGGCTGGGCCCGTGAGCCATGGCCGCTGAGCCTGTGCGTCTGGAGCCTGTGCTCCACAACGGGAGAGGCCACAACAGTGAGAGGCCCGCGTACCACAAAAAATAATAATAATAAAATATAAAAAATAAACAGAATTATTAAATTAAGAAGTTGTTTTTTATAATAAATAAAAATATGTATTTCAGTAGTTTTAGTATAAAACAACTTTTAAAGAAGAAATTCTCAAGGGACGTTCACAAGTTTAATAGTTACTGTACGGTTCAACTAACAGATATCCTTGACATATTCTTTTTTTTGAGATATAATTGACATATAACATTACATTAGTTTTAAGCGTACAATACAAATAATTGATATATGTATGTACTACAAAATGATTACCACAATAAAAAGTTTAGTTACCATCCATCACCACACACACTTACAATTTTTTTTCTTGTGATAAGAATTTCAAGATCTACTCTCTTATCAACTTTCAAATACACAATACAGTATTGTTAACTAGAGTCACCATGCTGTGCGTTAAATCTCCAGGATTTATTTTTGTAGCTTTTGACCACCTTCATCCATCTACCCCACCCCCAACACCCTGCCCCTATAATCACCAATCTGTTCTCTGTATCTTTGAGTTCAGGTGGGGGTTTTTTTCTTTTTTTTTTTTAGATTCCACATATAAGTGAGATCACACAGTATTTGTCCCCCTCTGTCTGACTTATTTCAGTTAGCATAATGCCCTCAAGGTTTACCCATGTTGTCACAAATGGCAGGATTTCCTTCCTTTTTATGGCTGAATAATATCCACATATATATATATATATATATATATATATATCTCCCATCTTCTTTATTTATGTGTCAGTAGACATTTAGGTTGTTTCTGTGCCTTGGCTATTGTCAAAAATGCTACAGGGCTTCCCTGGTGGCACAGTGGTTGAGAGTCCGCCTGCCGATGCAGGGGACACGGGTTCGTGCCCCGGTCCGGGAAGATCCCACATGCCGCGGAGCGGCTGGGCCCATGAGCCATGGCCGCTGAGCCTGCGCATCCGGAGCCTGTGCTCCACAACAGGAGAGGCCACAACAGTTAGAGGCCCGCGTATCGCAAAAAAAAAAAAAAAAAATGCTACAAAGAACATGGGGGTGCAGATATCTCTTGGAGATACTGATTTCATTTCCTCTGGATGTATTCTCATGCGTGGAATTGCTAGATCATATGGCAGTTCTGTTTTTAATTTTGGGGGGAACTTCCATACTGTTTTCCATAGTGGCTGCATCAATTTACATTCCCACCAACAGTGGACAAGGGTTCTCTTTTCTCCACATCGTCACCAACAGTTATTATTTCTTGTCTTTATGATAACAGCCATTCTAACAGGTTTGAGATGATATCTTACTGTGGTTCTGATCTGCATTTCCCTGATAATTAGTGACATTGAGCACCATTTCAATGTATTCTTGATAATGATGAAACTTCTCCAACTTTCTTCCAGAAAGACTCATCTTTGAGCCACTAAGCCCCTGGGGTTTGCAAAGTAAGGACACTAGGCAGGTAGGATTACAAAGCATATCGCTCTCCAACTTCTACCAGGTATTTCCATAGTTACAACCTACCACTTGAAGGTTCACCTCATCTTATTTCTATAACAGCTCTGTGAGAATATGCACATACCCTCCAGAAGAAGTAACAGAGTAATCACTAACACACTTACGGTGAGTTGCTTTAATCAGCCAACCATTAACACCCACAACACTCCAATCAAAAAAGGACCTCTGGGAAAGGGCAGGCCTGGATGGAGTCAGAAGGCCCGTGAACAACATCTAAGGGCTGGGTCAGTGGAAAAAGGTTCAGAGAAGGTACAAAAGTCCAATTTTGCCTGAACCTTAATGGTAGCCAGCAGGTCCCAGCTGCACTGTAAAGATTGCTCTGGAAGACTGAACACCACGGCTTTTCTTTCACACAAATTACTTCTCAGTCTCCCCCACCAAAAGGAAAATAATGGGAAAGAACGGTCCTTGCACCCCTGCTCTGTCGTTCCTTCTCCTGTTTCCCCTCTCTCTCACCCTCTCCCTGTTTATGCTAAAACTGAAGACTTCAAGCCCAAGATCTGCCTGTTTTAATCCACAAGCACATGTCACATCTCTTTCAGGAAATTAACAAAAACCCCCTAAGACAGTAAATATAAACCTAAAATCCTTCAAGAAGTCCACACACCCCACCCTGCCCACCAGAACATTTCCTGGAAATCTGTCTCTTTTCAGACACAAATCCATCAGACAACCATCAACAACGAAATGAGATTTGAAGGAAAGTGAGTAAGACATTTCCCTGAAGTCCAGGTAGCCCAGAGAAGCAGAAAGAACACTGAGTCTGGGGCCATTGTGTAATCCTGGGAAAGTCATTTCCCGCCCCCAGCTCCTTGAATGAATTTTGTCAATTATCAGGCAACAGAAGTGGACTAGATGGTCCCTCAAAGCCTCTTCCAGCTCTAAAATTCTCTAAAGGTCCATGTTACCACAACAGCCATCCACGGTTATAAGGGAGAGGGAAGGGCCAAAGGAGGCCACTTACCTCTAAAAATGATTTCTAAGTCAGGAAATGCTGCAAAGAGACCACTTCAGCTTGAAGGTCTGCATGCTCTTAGTGTTCATTTAAAACATCCCGTTCCTTACACTTGTGCTCCATTACAACCACAACCTGTGCAATGTCTAACAGAAAATCTTCCCATAATCACCAGCAACATGGAAAGTATGTGGTTGTAATGTGAGGAGTTTGTCTCAAAATAATCTGGATATTTGCAATTCACATGCACGATAAATGATTTCGAAAGCCACGAAGCTTGTCAGGCCTGGCAGAAGCTAGAGAAAATGTTAGGATAACCATACCTAACTGCAGCAAGAAATCGGGTGCTGAGAAAAGACAGCTACTAAAAAAATTTAGGGGCCCATACTACTTCTGGGATTGCCAAAGAGTAATATTGTATCGCATCTTCTATCCTGTCAATAAATTTTTTCAACAAAGTGATTTCCAAAGTAAATCTCTCGTTACGTACTTATCAATTTTTACCAAAGTAATAAATGCACATCGTGTTTTAAATCAGATAGGACTACAACAAAATGCAGGAGTCCTGCTTCAGTCTTGCTTTCAAGAGGCTGCCCCCTTTCAACTGTTATCTATTTATTCGGACATTCATTTATACATTTCTAAATACTAAGTTTACACTGCTCTTTTCTGATTGTCAGACATTATTTACAGAATGTTTATTATAGTGAATAAGGACTTAACTCTCTTATAGTCAATCTCCCAGTTTCTGATATCATACTTTTAATTTCCAAGAGGATCTCTTATTCTCTGAATCTGATTTTTTATAGCATTTTCTTGTTTCAAAGATGCAATTATTTTCCCACATCTCTGATAGATATAATATTATGTATCACTTTTCTCTGTTTCCCCTAAGTTCCTTTTTCTTGTTGTTTGGGTGTGGCTTTAATGACAGAGGCTCTCCCCCAACATCTGACTCCTGGCAGCCCCTCACATTTCAAAATGAGGCAGTCAAATACTCAAGTTCTATGAGCTTGGGTATCTATCACCTGCCAACTGCTGAGCTCAAAGTAGGTCATCAAATTCCATGCTGTGACTATATTATACGCCCAAGAAAAGCATCCTCTAATTGGGGCTGGGGTAAGCTTCAGGAATTCTGATGTCCCTTCATCTTCCTGCTGTCAAACCAGAACCTCACCATCCTCCCTGGGACAGGGATCCCAAGGCAGAGTTCAATTTGTCCAGAGAATGTATAAATCTCTGTTCTCCTGTGCAAGAGGGGATGAAGGGGAAAGATCTGGGAGTCAAAGTACAGAGTTTACAGTTTTTAGCTCCAAACTTATTCTGCTTCCCCTGACCCAACCTCAGACAGTGCTGGTGACTCTAAGTCAGGGTGCTTTCCAAGCCTGGTAGGTGCATCAGGAGGCCTCTGGCTGCCACCCCCTGCTCTGGTCCCCTCAGCAGTCACCACTCTACCATCATCCTCCAACATGTGATGCCTCAACCACACACAGCTACCTTGTCTCCACTTCCCCTTGGCCACGTAAGTTTATTCATTTTTTGTCTTTTGTGGTAACTCTAGTGCTATTACTGCTGTAGCAATGATAAATACATATGTACTCTTTCACTTCTAACTACAAGTTCTGCTCTCTTCAATTTATCCTTAGGAAGACTCCAAAAATGGTCTTGTTACCATGAGCTGGGCCCTGGTTGCACATGGCAGTAGGGTGCAGGACAGACCTGTCTCTTGCAGTCTCGAATTCCAAAATACAATCTTGCTGAATATTTTAAAGTCAAACCACACTTTGTACAGTAGTATCTGTAACATCAGATGTAACTGTCAGTTAATTATTCTCTTCATGATTGGGCCCAATTTGGAATTGGAATTCAATATTTACAATACAATACAGTAACTTCATATGTAATGAAATTTTATAGTTATAGTATAAAATTACTTTTTACTTGATCTTCAAATGTGAAATTTTACTTTATACATAGTAATTCAATCCAGCCAGATTACAGCTGCTATTTGGGGACCTCAGTGCAGACTGACTGTATGTATTGAAAATACTAAATTGCCTTAAAACTTCTTTTAAAATTCAAATGAGGGCTTCCCTGGTGGCGCAGTGGTTGAGAGTCCACCTGCCGATGCAGGGGATGCGGGTTCATGCCCCGGTCTGGGAAGATCCCACATGCCGCGGAGCGGCTGGGCCCATGAGCCATGGCTGCTAAGCCTGCACGTCCGGAGCCTGTGCTCCGCAACGGGAGAGGCCACAACAGTGAGAGGCCCGCGTACCGAAAAAAAAAAAAAAAAAAAAACCTCAAATGAATCTCTGAAAATGTATGCTAAAATAAACACAGAAACTCAAAGTTCATATTTATTAAAGAAAAAAATCTATAACTGTACTAAGTATATCATTAATTATGAAAGAAAAAACACCCAATGTAGATATTCCTATAACCCAAATGCTCAGGGCCTCACAGAACTGCAAATACGCTTTAAAACACAGAAGGCAATTCCCGCAATAGTAACATGCTGAAATACAGAAATAAGTACTCAGTACTTTGCTTTGGACTAGAAAGAACTTCTCAGCCGGATGTCGATATTTCCCTACAAAACCCAGTGAAACTGTGGCTACCTAAGGAGGATAGAAACTTCTCAAGCTAAGAAAGGTAAGGTTTTCCAGCATATTCATAAAGTTGCAAACTTTTGCCTAAAACACTTGGTTTAGAAGCTCACGTACAGCCAGTCTGATTAAGCCACTGGAAGTCATGGAAGCTCGTAGAAAGTATTTTACGAACGCTGTGAAATATCTCTGATGTATCACAAAAAGATACTAAGTGATGAAAGAAAGCAAGAAATGTAATAACATGTTCTTTCCTTTATTTCCTTTAAACCTTTATGTTTCTGAGATAGCAGAAGTTAAAAATTAAAGTAACTGTTATTGACTTCAAACTTTAAAGCAAAGTAAGTATCAATGTTGTGCTCCGTGGATTCTGATCCAGGAATATTTAATAGCCCCTAACATTCAAAACAGTGTATCTCAAAAATGTATTTCCTTGTTCTTTTCTATCACATCATTAGAGTGGGAGGATCTTTCTGCTCTCATTCAAACGATAATAATTGTGTCAATTATAATAATCAATTACTCTTGATAAGAGGAATGGAGATGAATGATACTAAAATATTTACAAATAATACTTACAGTATTTAATCCACAATTTACCTGGTGGTTATGACAATTTAATGGCCTACTGAAGTAAGTATAATCAACCCAATCACCAAATTTAAAAATTACTAAGGTTCCTTCTTTCCATCTTTGTTCTGTAAAGGTGGGAATTAGTCCTTGAGTTCCTAGGCAAGCCAAAATAGTGCCACTCTCTACATCTTAGCAGAATTTACCTTCTAAAAAAGTCAAAATCAAATACTCCCTACACATTTTCCTACATCCTAAACCTCAGGTATTCTACTTGTTAATCCTTTATACGGGTATTCAGTCCCTATGTGTCAAGCATCTTTCAAGGCAGTGACGTAAAATGGTCCGTGAAATCCTGTTTCTTTTTCTCTAGCACCAAGATATCAGTCTCATTTAATGAGTTCCTGTGTGGAAAACATTTCCAAGTTAGTTTCTTTAATTTCCAATACCGAATAAGGAAAGATAAAAGCCCTACATGATGAGTCACAACCATGAGTTTGGTGGTTGAAATAAATTCCTGGACCACAAAGTTACTTGCAGGGCCACTGTGAAAGGCCACTCTCAGACTTTGGGGGATTAGCTGATACAGGTTCCCAGATGAGGAACAGTAAATCCAGTGGATGCACTTGCTGGATGCTCACTAATGCAGGACGAAATGCAGGGAGTCACAAAGATGTTTGTCACATAAACATCCAGACAACTAAACTCTCTACTTAACAAACAGAAACAGTCAGATCCCAAACAAAGGCCCATATATGCTATGAAACACAAACCAGGCTCCGTTTTTTAAAGTACAGTTGACCCCTGAACAAGGTAGGGGTTAATCCAAGTATAATTTATAGCTGCCCTGCCATGTCCGTGGTTCCTCCGCATCTGGGGAGTCAACCAACAACCCAGTCGTGTAGCACTGCAGTATTTTCTATTAGAGATATCCGTGTATAAGTAACCCCACGCAGTTCAAACCAGCACTGTCCAAAGGTCAACTGTATATTGTTCTTAGATTTTCTTGTAATAAGATAACTTTGGACTTCTTTACTATGATTATCATTTGTTTGGCGTTAAGGACTAAGCAATGAGAAGTACTACAGAGTAGTGATTTAGACTGTGGCACAGCTATTTGGGTTTAGATTCTAGCTCTGCCACTCATTACCTGTGCTATGTTGGGTAAATTACTTATCCTCTCTGTGCCTTGGTTTCCTCACTGTAAAATGGGAATGATAACAGAAGTGCCACTTTCATAGTGCTATTTTGAGAATTAAATAAATTCATGTGTGTGTGTCCATATGTATATACACATATATGTGTGTACAAACACATATACACACATATGGGTGTTTGCGTAAATAAATAATATTTAAACAGTAGCTGGCATAGGAAGCAGGCAAAAACCGTTAAGCTACTCTCCTTGTTACTGCAATGCTTCTTACACACCAAACTTTTTCACATGGTATTTCAGATTAAAGTTAGGCAAACACTAAACATGTGCAAATGTATTTAATACGATGAGACAGAGATTATTTAAAATTATCAGCTGACTCCAAACATCTGTGCCCATACGGCCGTCCATACACAGTAAGCTTATCTGAGTGCTTTCAACCAGCACCTTCCCCCCGCTCCTCTCCCATCAGCAGAAAAAGGTCGTAAGAGAATACGGTAAACAAAGCACAAGGAGCATCTCGGAGTCGAGAAAGTACTCAACAGATTTTAAAAAGCTGACTCGGGTGAATGTTCCCAGTAGTAAATGAGGCGTATGCAAGTCCGTCATCAACTTGAATGCTAATATTTCACACCCGGACTGAAAGGAAGGGCTGAAAAACAGAGTGAGTGGCACTAATTGCTTTGATTAATGTTTTTTACACTAATTCGTTTTGGTTAATATTTTTGTCTCAGTAACCCTACCCATGAGAAACTGTCCTTGGCTCCAGAAAGCCCCCTCTCGCCTTAGTTTATATACTTCCTTGCTGTCCTGCTTCTCCCCTTACTGCCTACGTTGTGAAACCCAACCAGAATGTCACACTGTGTGAGCATCAGGCATGTGCCAACCAATGTAGAGGCAATATAGCGGCGGGAAACTTGGGTGGGAGTCCATTCAGCCAGACCTGGTAATTTGGACCAAGAGAGGTAGCTGCTGTCTCACTCAACAGCCTGCAGCACATCAAGAGCATCGATGCAAAGGTGAAAAGGAGGACGGGAATGAAGGCAGAAAATAACAAGTATAATAATCACAACAGGAAAAGCAAGAGCCTCCAACAGTATTCACTGAACACCCTTAACTCATTTAATCCTCACGGCAACTCTACAAATCGATTAAAATTTAGTAGAATCATTCTTTCCCTTCTACTTAGTCCCCAGATTTCACATTTTTAAATGTAAAATTTTACATAACTTGGGACAAAAATTGAAGGCAAATACAATGCCTCAAATAAATCTCATGGAAAATAAAATTCTACAGAAAAACCTACCAGACTCCCTTATTTACAGAAATGATGACGAGAAAACAAGAAGCAGAAGGGTACTAGACACCCAAGTTACTCTTGAGAACCATCATCTTAATCTCAAGGACCAAGTGAATGTCTCATAAAACAAACAACTGAAAGCATTTTATCAACAAATCCTTAAGTATCAAGGAAGAGAACACGTAGGTACAGAAACTCTGGCATACCCAAAACCAGCACTCCCAAGGAAAAGACCTTATGGACAGAAACACTACCTTGGGCCATGACATTATAAGGGTGAAAGGCATGTGGCTTAATTTAGAAAACTACAAAAGAATAATGAGAAAAAAAGCCTAATTAAATATTATACAAATCCACTGTAATTCAAAAAACTATCAAGCAAGTTTGTCTTTTTTACTATTTTTTCAATAGAGGTGAAGCAGGAATTGAGCTGAGCCACCATGTAGTTCTTGCTATCTTCTAAATAAACCTAAAGGAGTAAGAAAGAAGGAATATACTGAAGGAAGATTATTCCTCAAAGAACTGGGAGTGAGTGTCACAGAAGTCCAGGGCACAGCATCATTAGCAGAATTATTGTGCAGCTCACAACAGTTGCCAAGCGTTTTCACTATATATCACAGAGTAATAAAATTCTAAAAGCAGAGTACCTAAGCCAAAAATGAAACTTAGAAAAAAAGATAATAGGTCAAAAAAATGGTAAAACATAAGGACTTGAGGTCTGGGGAAAAAAAAAAAAAATTCCCATCTGGAAGCTATTTCCAGGAAAGGAAGAAAGAACAAAACCCAGAAAGAAAGTTTATGTTAAGAATTACTGACTTTCAGAGCAGAAATGTACACATAACTATGGGAAAAGTACGATGAGATATGATCAAATATCACAGGGCTTCTTGACAGGAGTCTGAGGACCACTTTTTTAAAAATTAATTTACAAAAAGAAAGGTAAGAGTAGGTGTTATCCTCATATTACAATTTGATAACTGACCAAGATAACAGGATCTTTTACAGTTGTTGCTGATTTAAGGCAAATCACCAGAGAACTTCTTCCCATATCTATTTTTTTAAATGACTTTATAAATCTGTACCTGGTTTACAATAATAAAGGATGTCACAAGTCAGAGTCTATTAGTTTAGATACCACAAAAAGCTGAGGAGATAGCTTTCTCCGTATCATTCACTGTCCCATTATAAGGTACCGGGGAAAACGTTTTTGGGGGCTCAGGGCTATGGAAGAAAACTGTTTCACATTAGTAAATGTCTTCTTGAAAATTTATGGGTAATATCAACTAACCATTTCTCCCTTTGCATTGCCTAACAGACACTCAAACAAATGTGCATCCAAAGTTTAACAATGGGACAGGGCATTTTATGTAAAGCAAGTAGAATGCCTGTGTACTAACTCCTCTTGGCCTTAGCTTACTAATCAACTCATTTGTTCTCCTCTCTGCACTTTTGTTGATTTCTTTTTTTCCAAATTCTACTTCATATGTGACTTTCTGTAGGAATCTGGAATCAGGTGGGGTATAAGTCTTTTAAATATTACGTAAAACTTACTGTAAGACCCAACTAATAACTCAGATGTATCCCGGTCTACAAAACAAACAATTATATCTTCCCCACAGAATCAATGCAGGGAGTAAATGAAATAATGTATGTGAAAAGTCCCAGCACATAAGCTGACCTCTCTGCCTCCTTCTCTCTTAGGAAATACTTTCTCAACTTAAAATTAATTTTCCTCATGTTCTCTGGATTTAGCAAGCAATCAATTAGGTCACACATTGCTAGCTTTTACGGTGTAACTAACCAGTTACAATTCTAAAAGGTTAATGTATATCCAGATACTTCCCGTAAAAAAAAAAACTGACTTTGGCTAAGACTCCTGGACCCATACATTACATGAAGTAAAAGTTTAACAAATTAGGTGGAATTTTAAATGAGGGTCGTGTAAATGAAGACACTGTAACAAAGGGATCAGTATATTAATATATTTTTGCAGACCTTCTAATTTTTGACGTTTTCTTTTAACATAACTGCATTTCCCCACTCGGTGGCACACCAATGAGCCCACTGTAACCCAATCTACAGGAGTGAGAGCCATGAGGTCGGTCAAAGCCAACAATTGACACTTTCTCCAAATAATAATCGATGTTGGTCTACCGTTTTTAATACAATAATAAAAGAGTAACGAAAGATGAAACATTGGAGAAAACAGATGCTGTAATCCCAAAGCTGCATCTTCCATTTGGGAGGAGGGAGTGGGCAGAAAATAACCCTGACCAGGATGCCAGGGAGCCAGGAGTCACAAACTCTTAAGCAGCACCCAGGGCCACGGCACTGTCATCTGTCAAGTGGTAGTCGCATCTCTTCTCTGGATCATCAGAAAACAACAGACAACGTGCTAGGATTCTAACATGGACAAAGTGCTTTTCAGGCAGATCCCTACTAATGCCAAGCTGCCACATTCAGGTATGAAGTCCGTACACTGCATGAAGACACCGGGCCAGGGGGCAGAGAGGCTGAAACCCAGCCAGCACAGGGACTCTGAGAAGGAACACCGTTTTCTTTGCGCAAAGGCACAGCCCACTAAGTAAGTGTGTCCAGCAGACTGTGTGCATCTCTCCAGAGGGGATGCCTTTGTCTGACTGCCCATCTAGAGGGACTGCTTTGACCTAACATTCATAAAGACAAAACATCGCCAAGCAGCAGCGCTAACAGACCCACAGAACTCACCACCTCTCCAATACCTCCTTCTGTAGCGCCCATGGCAACCGCTATGGGAACAGGAACAAGAGTCTGGATCTGGGCCCTGACCCAGTAGTGTCAATCTCAGCCCACTTCCCCTTCCCTGATCTCTTCTATCACACCAAACACTCAAACCCTCCCCTCTCTGCCCTGCATTTTACCCACGTCCCGCCCACACTCCCATCAGCCCTGGAAGAGTGCCCTGACCCACTGCCCCTGCCAGGCTTGGAGAAGGAGCCATAACGATCAGCTACAGACAAGCCCAGTCCCCCAACCCTGCTCCCTGCCCTGCTGGGTGAACTAAGAGGCATTTTATCAAGAAACAATGTTATAAAGGATGATTGCCTCTAATGGCACTGTTAGTGCTGTCCTGTCTTTCAGCTACCCTTAAATGTGACATAAGATTCTGCGGGCCAACTTGTAGTTTAGAGTTTCAAACAAGCAAATTAGAAACTTTTCACAGCACAGTAAGTGCCCAGACCAGGGATCCGAGCCCCTCCTCTTGATCTCAAGCAAGTCACTCAGCCTCACTAAACCTCAGTTTCCTTATCTGTAAAAAGAAAGAAAGAATGAGAGACGGAGACAGAGGAAGGAGGGAGGGTGCAGGGGAAAGAAAGAGAGAGAGAGGGAGAAAGAGAAAGAAGAAAGGCTAATAAAATACCTTCCTCCCAGCTCTGCTGTGAGCACTACAAAACGCAGTACATGGGAGTGTCTGACACAGAGTAAACACAGAAAATAGTGACCATCAGAGGTGCACAATCCCTCACCCACGAGGCCAGCATCCAAAAAGCTCTGAAAAACAAAGGTTTTCTCATAACCCATCTGGCAGCAAAACACAACCTGAACTGACCTGAGGCTATTTATAACCTTGTTTGTGTTCCATTTGTGTGAATATTCATACATGTTAATGCAGAAATATTAATTTATTTAATTACAGGGTGCTGTACCAAACTCCCCCAGAGACGTTACATCATATATGGTATATGTCCCAGAAGCTCTCTGAAACCAAAAAAAATCATTAATTCTGAAACACATCTGGTTCCAAGGGTTTTGGATAAGGGATTGAGGGTGTATCATAACCCATCCCTAAACGGAAGGAGATGGTGGTTTGTTGAATCAACCCGAGAGCAGTTTCATATGCTGGATTTCAACTACGTTTCCCATCAGCAAGTTGTCACGCTGTCAGCACAGCAGGGGCTCAGCCCTGGGGCAGGGCAGGATCCATGTCCTGGGTCTAAGCTGGCCAGGCACAGGGTCAGAGGCTGAAAAGTTGAAGGGGTGAGCAGAGAGGGGGGATTTGGAAATCAAGCCTGCTGCAGTACCTCATTTGCTCTCAGAGGACACGAGCCATCAAGCACATTCTTATAACTTGTTTAGTCACTTTTTTTTCTAAATTTTCAAAGTGAATCTAGTTTTCATTCCCAACACTGGCTCCCTCGAGTCTGGGCAAACTGCCATGGAATCACAAGGGCCACTCAAAGGGGGTTTTTTTTAAGCTGTTGAAAACATTAAGCTAAATAAGTGAATATTCTCCAGCCTCCTTCACTGGGTCCTTCCCCACACTTAACATCCATTAAAATGACACTCCATTCATTCCAAAGATACTCCACTCTCAGTGGATTAAATATATAATATGCATACTATAAGTGATAAATACGAGTAAAATGAAGCATAAAAATGAGCAGTAGACGGGGAAAGTGGAGAACTTTAAGAACGAAATCAAGTTAATGTTTCCCTTTATGGTACCGCCCTCTGATCTAGACAAGAAGGGCTCTGCCTTCAACACTGCCCTTTGGGGGGCTCTATTCTGGCCTCTTCCTGCCCCATTCCTCCCCATGGGATGGAGAGAGCACAGGGCCAAGGGGACATGTGCACCCAGAGTCCATGCAACCTCTTCTGCCCAAATGAGCCCTCAGCTCACTTCCCAGGGGTGAGCCACACCACAGTTTGCACGTGGGAGAGAGACCATGGAGGTCTGGCCAGGGTGACCACCAAGGTATGCACAAAGCCCTTCTCAGTGCAGAATGGAACAGACATGGGAAAACAAGGGGAAAGGCTAGCTCTCCCGGCCACCACGTTCTGGCATAGAACTCTTAGGAGGTAGAGAACTCTAAGTTCAAAACTAGCCCACCAAGTTGTTATAAAAGTATACTTGGGGCTTCCCTGGTGGCGCAGTGTTGAGAGCCCGCCTGCCGATGCAGAGGACGCGGGTTCGTGCCCCGGTCCGGGAGGATCCCACATGCCGCGGAGCGGCCGGGCCCGTGAGCCATGGCCGCTGAGCCTGCGCGTCCTGAGCCTGTGCTCCGCAACGGGAGAGGCCACAACAGTGAGAGGCCCGCGTAGCACAAAAAAAAAAAAAAGGAAGAAAGTATACTTGTCATTATCCAATTCTCCCCTTCTTCTTTTTGATATCAGACACCCAGCCCTCTCCCTGTTCTCCTGCAATTTTTAGCTCAGCACATGGCCACCCACCACAAATCACACTTTTCAACCTCCCCTACCACTGGAAGAGACCACATGACCAAGCTGCAGCCAATAGGACAGCAAAAGGTATCTTGGATGTGATCTCTGGGTCACATTCTTCCAAAAGGAAATTGCTTATTTTTTACTCCTTCTCTTTCCCCTTTCCTTGGACTAGAACTTGGACAGAGTGTTGAGGGGCAGCCACAACCAAGAAGATGAGGCAGCACTGCAGGATGACAGAACAACAAGAAAGAAGGAACCAGGATCCCTGAGAGACCAAATGGAGCAGAGCCACCAAGGCACCTACCAACTCTGAGCTGTAAGGTGAGGGGGAAAAAAGCTTTGCTCTTGTTTCAGCCACTGAATTTGGGGTTTCTTTGGTTTAGCCTCTTTCTAAGTAACATATCTGCAAATGATCTAAATAAACTGGTTATAAATTAGAGACTTGTCAGTATGCTAAGGCATTCAATATAAGTCAACTCTAGTGATCCCAGACAAAAGACTATAGGATCAAGCCTTAGCAAGAAAAAAAAAAAAAAATGCAGAAAGGGAGGAGGGATTTTGTATACGTGCAGAATTATTTTTTTCAAAAATCCTACCAGAAAAATGTATAAAATATAAACACACAAGAAAAAATAAATAAAAGAGCTCCAAATGAGAATTAATCATAGCACATCAAAAAGTCTATAGAATGCCCTGAAAATGCTCAGTCTATCCTAGAATGTTTTCTTATTGAATACAAAAAAAGCAAAATTTTAGATATACTTAAAAAATAAAGACACAAATTTTGCTCACGTGATATGATTAAAGCTATTGTTACATGCTTATTTAAAAAGATTGGAAAGAATACAACCACAACTATAATAAGTACTCGTATGGTAGTAATAACTAACATTTATTGAGTGCTTCTATGTACCAAAGTACTTTTACATATATTAATTTAATTTTTACAACAAAAGGAGGAAGGATACTATTACTATGCCCACTTTTTTGATAAGGAAACTGAGGCACAGAGCAGCTAACCAATTTGTCCAGGTTTACACAGCCAATGGGTGGCCATGTTTAGATTCAAAACCATATCTTCTGATATGGTTTTGAACCACTCCCTATAGTATCACTACAAGAGAGTGCTGATAAAATGTTTAAATACTGTAGGATTTTCTTATTCTGCTTTTCAAATATTGTACAAAATAATATCATGCTATACTTGATCCGTAACCCAATTGAGAGATAAAATGCTTATCCCAAATGCTATCATATAATCCTTTCTATAATCCTAACAACAATATTGCTTGTACGAATCTACCTGTATAGAATATTTGGGACAGTCACAAGATCAATGCAAACAAAACTGAAATTATAGCAATGAGGAAGAAGGTAACAAAACACAACCCTTCCCTAACACAGCTTTGACAATTAAATGCTAACAATCTGGTTCTCTGGAGCTTCTAAAGCCATCAGGCTTAGATCATCTAGCCCGCCCTCCTTACCCTACAAACAAATCAATTAACTGCACAGAGAAACTGACTATTTCAAGGTCACAAACCTGGTTATTTGAAGAACAAAAATAGAACCTAACTCTCTGAGACTAAGGTAAGTTCTTTCTTTTTAATAGGGTGTCCAGGTTTTCTACAATTGATCAACTAAAGCAGTGATTTTAATTTAGGTTCCAAAAACCATGAAGGACCTTCAGGGGCCTGAGGTGGGCTTCCTGCCACTCCCATCCCTTAAAAGCTACCCCATTTGTCACCCTGTGTTAAACAGAACAGCAATGCATTGTTGCATTCCTAAAACGGGCCTCCAGCGAAGACTTGTTTTCAGAAAGACTTCTAAGGCAAAAGAAAGGAAAGAAGGAAGGAAGAAAGAAAAGAAAGAAGAAGGGAGGGAGGGAAGGAGGAAGAAAAGCAGGGAGGAAGGAAAGAAAGGGAAGGAGGAAGGAAGGGAGAGAGGGAGGAAAGACAGCAAAGCAAAGTATTAGCATCCTTACCGTCAAGAACCCTATACCTGGGTCCTTTTGGAGTGTTTCATCTAAAGATAGCTTCCTACTGCCAGAATTCATCTCATAGAAGAATTATCACCATCATTTCATTAAATGGTCATTTTTGTGCCAAATAAAGTTAACATAGTCTCTGAATAAAGGACAATCTTGGAAAACGAAAGGCAGTTGACAACCTTACACTGACATGTATCTACTTTATATTGGCCTTAGTCTTCTCATTTCATGTCTGAGTGTTGAAAAGATCAAGTGGTCTGCCAACCAGCATTTGGGAAATGGTCATAGGCTAACACGGAGCTAATCGATCAGTACAATAAAGATATAATAAAGATGAAACTGGTATTTGTTTCAGGGATTACACGTTTATTGAAAGCAACAAAAAACATATATTTATTGAACACATACTATGTGCCAGGTACTGTTCTAGATACTAGCAATTCAATTCATACAAACGACCTGCCCTCAAGGAGTTTACATTCTAGTGGAAAGAGGCAAACGTCAGCAACCAAAGAAGTAAACTGTAGAGTATGCTAGTGGGTGAGGAGTGTTATGGGAAAAAATTAAGCCGGGTAAAGTGGGTGGAGAGTGCTGAAGAAAGGAGGGGTTACACTTTTAATCAGGTGGTCACCCATACGATTACCTGAGGGAAGAGTGCTCTAGGCAGGGGCCACCAGGGCAAAGGCCCTGAACTGGGAGGGAGGGCTGGCTGTGTACAAGGAGCAATAGGGCAAGGAGAGATAAAGCCAGACCACCCAGGGCCTGTGGGCCACTGTCAGGTTTTTAGCTTTTATTATAAGTAAAATGGGAAGCAGCTGCAGAATTGTGGACCTAGAATGACAAAATCTACTTCTGTTTTTAATAGGCTCACTCTGCTGCTGGTTCAGACCAGCCTTAGTGGGACAAGGCAGAAAGTGGGGAGACCAGTGAGGAGTGACTGCAGAAATTCAGGCAAGTGTATGGTGGCCTAGACCACGGCAGTGGCAGTGGAGATGGTAAAATACAACAAGATTCTGTATAAACAGTATTTGGAAAATAGAGCCAACAGGATTTGCTGAGGGACTGGATGTGGTTATAAGAGAAAGCACTACAAGGATGACTCCAAATTTTTCATCCTTCAACCTGAGCAACTGGAAGAATCAGACTGCCTTTAGGAGAGATGGGCAAGACTGTGGGATCAGGTTTGGCCTGGGGGGGAGATCAGGAGTTCAGATTTTAAGATACAAGTAGAGATGCCAAGCGGGCAGTTGGATATACAAGTATGCAGCTCAGGGGGAGAGGTCTGGGCCAGAGATAGAAATGTGAGTGCTGTGTTCAGGTGGCACTTAAGACCATGAAACTGGGGAGATGACAAAGAGAGCAAGGGGTGAGCAAGTCCTCCAAGGACTATACCCTGGATCCTCCAATGTTGGGAAGAAGAATCAGCAAAGAAGAATGAGAGGGAAACTGGGAGAGTGTAGTATGTCCCGGAAGCCAAGTGAAGGAAGTGTTTCATGGAGGTATGAATGATGGACTGTGTTGATACTACTGAGAGATCAAGCAAAATGAGGAGTGGGAACTGACCCCTGGATTTAGCAATAGGGAAGTCTCTAGTAACTTTGCTAAGAGCAGTTTTAGTTGAATGGTAGGGGCTATGCCCTTAAATGCCATTAAAATGGTTTCAAGAGAGAATGAAAGGAGAGGAATTTCAACTATGTATATAAAACTCTTCTGAGGAAGTCTTTCCAAAAGGGGAACAGAGAAATGAGGTGATATTTGGAAAGAGGTGGGAGAATAAAAAAATAGTTGGTATGCTGATGGAAAAAATCCACTAGAGAAGAAAATAGTAGGGATGCAGAAGGGAGAGGGAAGATGTCCTCGAGTGAGCAAGAAAGAACGGGATACCACGACATGGTTGGGGTGGCCTTGGGTGGGTGCTGGTTAGAGGTAGATGTGGTGTCAGACCTTGTGGATTCCTCTTCAGTTGACTTCAATTTTCTTAGGACAAGAGAAGGCAAAGTCATGAGCTAAGAGTCAGAATAGGGAAGAAGCGGTGAATGTTTCAGGAAAGAGGAGATGGTATGAAATAATCATGTAGAACAGTGGGAGATGGTCACCAAGTAGCATTAAGGTCTCACATGCGATCATAAATTACACTGAGGCAAGGAAGGAAGGATGTGTTTTTCTCCAGTCATGTTCCTCTGCATGGGGGCTGGTACAGAATAGGTGTAGAGTTAGATTTAACCAGGGGTGGAGTCTGACAGAGATGTGATGAAGCAAGGACAGCAAGGGAATTGAAGGCATGAGAAAAGAGTGATTTCAATAGACCATGTAATCTCAGTAAAGGGCAGAGAGAGGACACGAAGGGATGGGGAAGAGCATAATGGTAATGGGATTGACAGATTACAGGTCCTGCTAGAGCAGAGACTGCTAAACTTATGATAACAGAGAGACTGAGCTAGGGAATTCCCTAGTGGTCCAGTGGTTAGGACTCTGCGCTTCCACTGCAGGGGTCCTGGGTTCAATCCCTGGTCCGGGAACTAAGATGCTACAAGCCATGTGGCACAGCAAAAAAAAAAAAAAAAGAGGGAGTGAGCTAGAAATATAAGATGCTTTGGGCAGAAAGTGTGACACTTGAAATCCAGATTATGGAGGAGTTACAGTCCTAAATGATGATATGGTTTGTCCAGGACATAGGCACTGAAGTGGACGACAAGATCACTAGAAAGAGAAGCTTAAAAACTGAGAGAGTAGAGTGTTGGAAGAATCATCTATGTTTACATTGAAATCACTAAAACAAGAGTAACTTTTTTTAAACTGAAGTATAGTTGATTTACAATATCATGTTAGTTTCAGGTATACAGCACAGTGATTCAGTTATACGTGTGTGTGTGTGCGTCTCTGTGTGTCTGTGTGTGTGTATACACACACACACACACACACACATATATATTCTTTTTCTGGTTCTTTTCCCTTACAGGTTATTACAAAATATTACATATAGTTCCCTGTGCTATATAGTAGGTCCTTGTTGGTCATCTATTTTATATATAGTAGTGTATATATGTTAATCCTAACCTTCTAATTTATCCCTCCCCCCCTCCCGCTTTGGTAACCAAAAGTTTGTGGGTTTTTTTGTTTTGTTTTTGTTATTTTTGCGGTACGCAGGCCTCTCACTGCTGTGGCCTCTCCCGTTGCGGAGTACAGGCTCCGGACGCGCAGGCTCAGCGGCCATGGCTCACGGGCCCAGCCGCTCCGCAGCATGTGGGATCTTCCCGGACCGGGGCACGAACCCGTGTCCCCTGCATCGGCAGGCGGACTCTCAACCACTGCACCACCAGGGAAGCCCTAAAAGTTTGTTTTAAAAGAGTAACTTTTAAAGAGAGTGACAGTGAATCAAGATCTAAAATCACCGAGAAATGAGAGGGAGTGATGGGTGCCCTCCCAACAGTGAGCTTTAGTGGGTGATGCAATTCAATGACATGAGACTTAAGCTGGGAGGTCTGGTCAGGATGTGACATGGAAGCAAAGGGAACACGACCTGACCTCTCCAGGAATAAGAGAGGGTGGGAGAAAGGAGGTACCAGAAAGATCATCAGGAAGTGGGGTCCCCTGGTGAGGACCACTACTCTTACTCCATGATTGGGAGAGACTGTTTGGCTTGTTTTCAAATGACAAATGTATCAACATTTTTGAAAAATGTTTGATGTTAGAAAAAATACAGCACTGTGATCCCACTCCACCTGAGCTTGAGTAAGCACAAGTTTCACTAATTAAAAAAAAAATTCTGAACCAGATAATTAATCATTTATGTCTGATTATCTGCCACTTTTAGCAACAAAAGGGAAAGATTCGTCAACAAATACAAATTCATTATATGCAACACCGGGTCAAACATTATCAGAAATTTTGCCCTTCAAACTTTGTGTCTATTCACCCTAATTCTGACAATCAGGTCTTTTGTTTGAATGGCTCTGAGACAACAGAAGCAACATAAGGCCCAGAATTTGAGCTGTGGCAAGTGTGGGTCCCCAAACTCATGCCAGAATGTCAGATCACCGATTTAATTCCCATCAGAAAAGACTGAAACCCCACAAGAGGAAACTCTAATAAGATGCAACTTTTTGGTGACTCGTAGGCCTCCTTTGAGAAAAAAATGAAAACTGTGGTAATTTTTCCCTGAAAATGTGCAGAGGCACATTTGTAAAAATTTTGTACACATTACAAGCATTTTTTAATAACCCTTTCCACTCCCTCCCCAAGCTAACCAAGTCAGCTAGAATAACATCTGCAAGTCGGTTTCCTATGACTCTGGGAGATAAATGCAGTCAATTCCCAAGGGGTAAACTACCAATATCTGCTAAAAATATTAAAAATCAAAAACCACTTCTTATTCCTCAACTTCCACTGCCATAATCTACTATCTCTTGAATTTCCCTTTCTCCAGATGCTCATTCTAGGGTCAGTCAAAAATCTCAGAAAACACAGGGTTAGCCAAAAAGTTCATTTGGGTTTCTCTGTAAAAAACCCGAACGAACTTTTTGGCCAATCCAATATGAAGAGAAATAAAACAGTTCTTGATGAAATTTTGAGAAATTTTAAGGATATGTTTACGAGAGTTCTACAGATACTGACGAAAACAGTCAAGATTCCAGCTGCCAGTTTTCAAGGATGTGATCCCAGTCCAGGCCACTCTCTTGGGAGATACAGATAACAGGTAGGTAGGTAGGTAGGTAGATACATGATAGATAGACAGATAGATCGATAGATATAAAGAAAGAATACATCCCCTTACTCATCTCCGTCCCCCCAAAACCTTAACAGAAAGACTTCTGATCTTAGTTTAGATATCCATTCTCCCTAGGTGGCTTTCCTGAGGCCCATAGGCATCAACTAACTCTCCCAGGAGCTCACACAGCATCCTGGGCTGTTTCACTTTTTAAAATTCTAACTGCCTGTTCAGTCTGTTTACTTAAAAGCTTGTGAAACTGCCCTCTCTAGGTGAAAGATAACTGACCCCTGGAACTGTGTCTTAGTCACCCTGTGCCAGTCCAAGTGCTTGCCATATAGTAGGAGCAAGGCAACACCATGCTATTCAAAATGTCTTTTACGGATAGGATGGATGGATGGATGGATGGATAGACAGACAGACAGATAGATAGGTAGATACAGACAAATAAGTCCTTCCCTAACCATCTCCATAACATAAAATAAAGCTGAATCTTAAAGCCATATTCACAGCCTAGAGAGACAACTAAATTGGCCAAATCAAAACCTTAGGAAACACAATGCACAACCCAACAATGCAGAATTTTCAAATAAGCCCTTCTGTTTTTCCTTAAAGGTCAAGGGAACCACCATTCTGAAATACCAGCTTCTATATTGGAATTTAAAGTTAGCCCACTGAATACAGCAAGTCCCTACATACGAACAAGTTCCGTTCCGAGGGTGCGTTCGTAAGCCCAATTTGTTTGTAAGTCCAACAGAGTTAGGCTAGGTACCCAACTAACACAATTGGCTATATAGTACTGTACTATAATAGGTTTATAATATTTTTCACACAAATAATACATAAAAAACAAACAAAAAATATAGAAAACATTTTAAATCTTACTGCACAGTACCTTGAAAAGTACCATAGTACAGTACAACAGCTGGCATACAGGGGCTGGCATCGAGTGAATATCCTGGGCTTGAAATAAAGATACTGTACTACTGTACCCTATACAGTACTGTACAGTAAAGTACACAAAAGCACAACCACTTGTAGAGGATGCACGCATGTGACAATGTACGCCAGGCACGTGAACTAACTTACACGATTGGACATGTGAACACACATTCGCATCTTTGAAAGTTCACAACTTGAAGGTTCGTATGTAGGGGACTTACTGTATTAGGATTTGAAAGATAGAACTCAAAAGAAAAACAACATAATAATAACCTCTTCTTTTTTCTACTCCTCAAACCTCCAGGGCAGAGCGTCACATTAAGAAAAGCATTTGTTACCTGAATAATTATGATTTCTGAGCATCTCAGCTTTATTGACTGAACTCCAATCACCTTTCCATCACTTAATTATTCCCTAAATGGAAGGTATTTCTCAACATCTGTTCTTAATTTATTTTCAATTTGCATTTACTCTATCCTATCTGTTGAAGCTGAAATTAGTATTACAGGATGACATTATCCTCGCATGAAACATCCTATTCTCCAATTAAAGTTCCTCTGAAATAGTTTTCCAGGCTTTTTTCACATGTAGATTTTCTTTTAGCTGTCCAAGATTATTATTTTCCCTTTAAGATGAGATTAATATTACCTTTCTTTGCTACCTTTTCAAAGAACTTTTATATTATACTAAATAAATATGAATAAACTTTTTTTCTCATTTTAATTAACCTACTTTTTCTTTGCAGCATGACCTTTCTTTCAGAATATACATATGGAAAAAATTACAAATGCTATTGAAACAATTCAATTCAGTTACCTAAATAAACTGACCGAGAGGCAATACTTTAGGAAAACAGCAGTAGTCAATGTAGCTAAGGAGTAAAAAACTACCTTTAAAATGTAGAAATTAATCAAGTCAAGAATATTAATTCTGGGGACTTCCCTAGAGGTCCAGTGGTTAAAACTCCATGCTCCCAATGCAGGGGGCATGGGTTTGATCCCTAGTCAGCGAACTAAGATCCTGCATGCTGCATGGCACGGCAAAAAAAAGAAAAGAATATTAATTCTGGAGGAAGAGCTAATACCGAAAGGGCTATAACATGACTTATAATTTTTTTTTTTTTTTTTTTGCGGTACACGGGCCTCTCACTGCCGTGGCCTATCCCGCCGTGGAGCACGGGCTCCAGAAGCGCAGGCCCAGCAGCCATGGCCCACGGGCCCAGCCGCCCTGCGGCACGTGGGATCCTCCCGGACCGGGGCACGAACCCACGTCCCCTGCACCGGCAGGCGGACTCCCAACCACTGCGCCACCAGGGAATCCCAGACTTATAATTTTTTTAACTGTACATCTGATTGAAAAATATATATATGAATTATAATTTGAAAAGCTATACATCGGATTGAAAAATATAAAACAAATCCCATGAAGTGAAGTTTACATTGTGTCTTTATACATGTTGCTACTAACTACTAAGGATCTTTCAAGTCCTCTGCCCTACTCCTTCTCTACCCGTACCACGCTGGTCCAAGCCCCCATGATCTCTAACCTTAGTTATTTTCACAACTCTTACCTGCTCCCTTCCGCCCTTCAGCTCTGCTCCCTTCTAAATTTATCTTTCATGCTGTCGACTCAGTTATCCTTTTGATAAACAATACCGAGCCCATTCGACATTAACCCACTTAAAATCCTGTAGTGGCTCCCTACAGGGAAAAGATCAAACCACTTAGCATGCTTCAAAAGAGCTTTCAAGGGCTTCCCTGGTGGCGCAGTGGTTGAGAGTCCCGCCTCCCGATGCAGGGGACGCGGGTTCGTGCCCCGGTCCGCGAAGATCCTACGTGCCGCGGAGCGGCTGGGCCCATGAGCCACGGCCGCTGAGCCCGCGCATCCGGAGCCTGCGCGTCCAGAGCCTCCGCGTCCGAGGCCTGTGCTCCGCAAGGGAGAGGCCACAACAGTGAGAGGCCCGCTTACCACAAAAAACAAACAAAAAAAAAGAGCTTTCAAAATTTGGCCCCACCCTCTCCCGTCATCTGATTGAGACACGTGTCCCAGCAACACTCACCTACCAGCTGCAGACTCAAAATGCATTGTTCTTATCCATCAGCTTGGAATGATGCCCTTCCTCCATGATCCACACGGCTACTTCTTATGCACCCTTCAAGGCACACCTCAACTGCTTTCCTCTTAAGGCTCTCTCTTTCCAGCCCCACCCTCCTTCCCAACAAGGTAAGACTTTGTCCTTCCTCCTCCCATTGTTCCCAAAGCCTTGAGTACATGGCGCCGGGTTTTGTGCAAGGGTGTCTCTTTACGCTTCTCTTCCCAGCCAGCCTGAGAGCTGAAGAAGAGACACACGTCTTGCTCACCTCTGGGCTCATCATCTAGCAACACGGATTGAACAACAAGCATTTGCTGAATGAATAAGGTATGTATATAAGCAAGTCTGATTCATTAAACCATTAAAATGAACAGTAAGCTTTTATTGAGCACTTACTGTGTGTGGCAACTAAGCTAAGGGCTGGCTATCAGAAGGTCAAATTAGGAAATCATGTACCCACACACAAACAAGAAGAGCCAAAAAGAGAAATAAAGAGTGAACAAGGGCTTCCCTGGTGGCGCAGTGGTTGAGAATCTGCCTGCCAATGCAGGGGACACGGGTTCGAGCCCTGGTCTGGGAAGATCCCACATGCCGCGGAGCAACTGGGCCGTGAGCCACAACTACTGAGCCTGCGCGTCTGGAGCCTGTGCTCCGCAGCAAGAGAGGCCGCGATAGTGAGAGGCCCGCACACCGCGATGAAAAGTGGCTCCCGCTCGCAGCAACTAGAGAAAGCCCTCGCACAGAAGCGAAGACCCAACACAGCAAAAATAAATAAATAAATTTATTTTAAAAAAAGAGTGAACAAGAAGGAAGGACATGGATTGTGGCTCTGTGATCCATCGAAGAATAGAATGCTTTGTGGCATTTATGCCGATGTTTGAAGATGAGGGTTTCAAAACTAAGGAGTGGGGAGGGAAGAACAATCAAGCACAGAAAACAAAGCAAGCCATGTCCCAAAGGCAAGAAAAGGACGACTGGCCTCCCTCACAGGGTATTCTGCAGGCGGTGGGGGGTTGGGGGCAGCTAGAAAGATAGGTCAGCATCAGACTTCCCTAAATGTTTCATTGAAACATACATGCAAATGAGTTCCCCTCTCTGAGCAATCTGCCTTGATGCCAGGTCCCTAGAATAAGATCTGTGCTACCCCAAATTCTCAGTAAGGCCAGCCCCAGACAGAGGACAAGCATGTGTGAGCATTCTCCAAATACCAACACTCTTCTAACAGGCTACATCTCTTGAAAAAGCACACGTAAGTTAAAATAATTCAAGTCACTCTGATAATTTTTTACAGACAAAGCATTAAAATGAGATTTAACATATGAGGAAGGGTCTGTTATATTATAGAACTGGCCACTGACACCACATGTAAAACTACAAAAATAAATATCTTTACATCCTTCAGTATAACATTTTCTAAACACCTATGAAGGGACTATATACGGTAACAAAGTAAACTAGAGCATACATGGTGTTTTATCTCAGAGCCCCCCCCACCCCGCCCAGAAGGTGGCTTTTGGATAAGGCCAGGAGCCTTCAACACCAAATTAGATGCAGATTCACTCTCCCAGCTCTGAGTCATACTTGTACTTTAAATTTTAAAAGACAGTATAATGCAAATCATATACCTGATAAGGGGTCATGTTGGTTGCAACCTTTAGAGCTCCCTGAGTAAAATCTGAAACTGGCCCCCATACACAAAGGGCAAGGAGAGATGGAAGAAAGAGGCAGACCACTCCTCATTGGTAGGTGACAGTTTTAATAAGCAAGGGAACTTACATATGAGGCTTGTCTTTGGTGACAGCAAGACGAGTAGATCTCTGCCTGGCCAAATTCTTAAGTTTATAGAGGGTCCTTAAGGGATTTAGTAATATATATGATCCAGATGGTCTCAGTAACACATTACTCTCTCAAGGCTACATCCCTGAAGTAGCTCCTAGTGTAGGAAGAGTGAGTGGAACATATATTCCAAGAATGGGGAGAGGGTGAGGAGCCTCTGATTGCCTGGATCCTCCTTGCAGGTCAACCAGCAGCAACATTCCCTCAATGACCTCCTCCAACAGGTTAATATCCAAAATATATAAAGAACTAATATAACTCAATAGCAAAAACAAACAATCTAATTTAAAAATGGGCAAGGGGCTTCCCTGGTGGCACAGTGGTTGAGAGTCGGCCTGCCAATGCAGGGGACATGGGTTCGTGCCCCGGTCTGGGAGGATGCCACATGCCGCAGAGCGGCTGGGCCCATGAGCCATGGCCGCTGAGCCTGCGCGTCCGGAGCCTGTGCTCCGCAACGGGAGAGGCCACGACAGTGAGAGGCCCGCGTGCCGCAAAAAAAAAAAAAAAAAAAAAAGACAAAACCACAATGAAGTATCACCAGACACCTGTTAGAATAGCTGTTATCAAAAAGACAAGAAATAACAAGTGTTGGTGAGGGTACAGAAAAAGGTAATTCTTGTGCACTGTTGGTGGGATTATAAATTGGTATAGCCACTGTGGAAAACAGTATAGAAGTTCCCCCCAAAAATAAAAACAGAACTACCATATGATCCAGGAATTCTACTTGTGGGTATTTACACAAAGAAAATGAAAACACTAAGTAGAAAAGATTTATGCCCCCCCCAGGTTCACTGCACCATTATTTACAATAGCCAAGATACGGAAGTAACCTAAGTGTCCATCAACGGATGAATAAAGAAAATGTACATTGGAATATTTTTCAACCATAACAAAGATAGAATTCTTGCCCCTTGCAACAACATGAATAAACCTTGAGGGCATTATGCTAAGTGAAATAAGTCAACAGAAAAAGACGAATAACCTCAGGATCTCACTTATAGGTGGAATCTTAAAAAAACATCTCAAAGACACAGAGAACAGATTGGTGGTTACCAGAGGCAGGGGTTGGGGATGGGCATGAGTGAGGAGGGGGTCAAAAGGTACAAACCTCCAGTTATAAAATAAATAAGTCCTGGGGCTATAAAATACAGCATGGTGACTATAGTTAATAATACTGTACTGCATATTTAAAAGTTGTTAAGAGTAGATTTTAAAAGCTCTCATCACAAGAAAATAAAATGCTACAACTATGGTGCTAGAACATATGTTAACTAGACTCACTGTGGTGAGTATGTTTCACAACATACACAAATATTGAATCATTATGTTGTATACTTGAGGCTCGTATAATACTATTTGTCAATTATATCTCAGTTTTAAAAAGTATAATTTTTAAACTGGCAATGTAACAATTCACTTTGAGAAATGGATCATTTACGACCTAGAACCAAATTTGGTTTTTAAGTCTATCTGTTTTGGGGTGGATTTTGGTTTTATTTTGTGGTCTATTTGTTTCAAATATATCTGAAAAGCCTTCCTCCTAAGGATGACAGGGGCCAGGGGCTGAGGGAGGGGGAAGAGGCGTTAGTAGTTAATGAAGACAGAGTTTGTTTGGGAAGATGAAAAAATTCTGGAAATGGATGGTGATGATGACTGCACAACGATATGAATGTACCTTAATGCCACTGAACTGTATACTTGAGAGTGTTTTAAAAGGTAAATTTTGTGTTACGTATATTTTGCCATAAAAAAAATTATCCAAAAAAAAAAATCACACACAAAAAATTTACCCACACTTTAGTCAAAAGGGACAAACTTCCAGTTACAAGATAAAGTACTAGGGATGCAATGTACAACATGGTAAATGTAATTAACAATGCTGTATGTTATATATGAAAGCTGTGAAGAGAGTGAATCCTGAGTTCTCATAATAGAAAAAAAATATTTTTCTACTTTTTAAATTTTGATTTTATATGAGATGAAAGATGTTCACTAAACTTACTATGATAATCATTTCATGCTGTATGTAAGTCAAATCATTATCCCTTAGGTATATACTGGATGCTTTAAACTTACACAGTGCTGTATGTCAATTATATCTCAGTAAAACTGAAGGAAAAAATATTTATTCACACTTGCACAAAAGTCTCTGTTCAAATAGAAATCATCAATCCCACTCAGGCCTCACCAGGTAGCCTCTTTGTAAACCTCAATCTTAAAACTGCCTCAGGAATAGATCTCGTCAAATTCTGAGACTGATCTCAAATTCCACACAATGACTTACAGAAAAGCAATTATGTATCTCAGACCGCCCTGGAGGTTATTTAATCAATGAAGAAATGAATATTCCCTTCTGTATTTTCAAAGAGGTTAAAGATTAGAGCTCAAAGACTTTACTGCAAATAACTCAAGGACTATAAGAGATTGGGGGTTTGGCGTTTGGTTAGGTTTGGTTAAATGAATATAAGAACATCCCAAGACCTCTGGGGTGTATTTATAGATCCTTAGGGAACTTGCTGTGGTGGTCCATACATCACTTAACTCCTAATTCATCACTGACAAAAAAATCATTATTCATCTTTTAAAATTCACTCATTTTTAAATTACTTTATAGCAAAAAGAAAGTATAGTTATATTAAATGTAAGTACTAGATTTCACCTATTTAAAATTACAAAAACAAGGAGGCAAATACATATGTAACACCTTAATCTTAAAGATAAAACTAGCATGGGCTTCCCTGGTGGCGCAGTGGTTGAGAGTCCACCTGCCGATGCAAGGGACACGGGTTCGTGCCCCAGTCCGGGAAGATCCCACATTTTGCGGAGCAGCTGGGCCCGTGAGCCATGGCCGCTGAGTCTGCGCGTCCGGAGCCTGTGCTCCGCAACAGGAGAGGCCACAACAGTGAGAGAGGCCCGCGTACCACAAAAAAAAAAAAAAAGATAAAACTAGCATAATGTTATTATGTTTTTACACTTTATATCATATCTTAGAAATCATCCCATATCAATACAGAAAGAATGTGTGATTTTTCATTGCAAATCATTCCATTGTAATGAATAAATTATAACTTAACTAAAAAGAAAAAAAACGAAAGAAAACCAACATAGAGGATGGATGTGAGGATTTTTCCTCACGAGTCAAAACCACATCTGTCTTGGAAATTTTTGTTAGAAAAGATAGACAGTAAATTTTTATGATAAGTTCAGATGACTCCACAAAAGAACTCAGGATCCGACATTAAGCTTGCAGCAGGAAGAGGTTCAATGCACCAAGTTGAAGACCAAGGTGCTCCATGAAGAAATGTTTCAGGGCTGAATATTTTGGTACGATCCTCTGGTTCAACAGACCACAATAAGAAATGCACCAAGTTTCATCACTCTCCTGACTCACTTTACACAGTTTTACCTTTGCTCAACATGACCAAAACCCTTCAGAATACAAGGCAAAAGAAAAAAATGTCCAATACCAAGAAATCCATCACCTCTTAAAATTATTTAAAAAGAAGATTTTGTAAGTAGAAATAATCTTCAACATTTGACTATTGTTCTCCCTGCTCCTTTGAAATGCACAGACCACTTTCACTTTGGTTCCAAGAGTCTTAAGCCTGCCTCCTTTGTCCATAAATCAATGGCACTAAACAGAACGAGAACCCGCTGGAGCTCGTTAAAACTCCAGATGCCGGGACCCCACCCCACTAACTGAATCGGAATCCCCAAGGGTCAATCTGACAAGCAGCCTGAGTTAGGAAGCGGATAGAGGCTGAACCCAAAACCGGACTTTCAAAATAAAAGCATATGTTTACATCTATGTAATTACTGAACTAATATTAAATCACAAGACTCACATAGCTGATGAGTAGCAAGAGAAGCAATCAATCAGTATTAACCTCAAAATGCTATTCTCCATCCCCAGGTCTTCTTCACGAAAATGTCCTACACCAAAATCTTAATTAGAACATGGCATGGAAGAAATGTGCAAATATTAAAACTATGGGAGATGATCTAAGAGATTTTTTCAACCACGGCATTTTTCAAAGTTGTGCCACTTTCGAGACATAGTCATATTTTTTGTTGGATTTCTCTGCTACATCAGAAATGCCATTATGTGCTTTCTTCTCCTCTTTGGAAAAAAAAATGTTACATAATTCAACGCTAAGATTATTGAACTGGACAGAAATCATAATTAGCCAACCACCCACCTACCAAAAAAAGTTCATCTGAAAATATTCACCTATGAAATGTTATTCTCCTGCTCTATATCACGAGCTCAATGGCTGTGCCAAAACTGAATTTTTTTTTTTTTAAGTAAATTGAGTTTTCAAAACCAATGTTGAGGTTGTACCACTCCAAACCTTAATCTTAGCTGCCAGATGAGCCCACACACAAACAGTTCCCCTTATTAGCTAGGCTAGGAGACCAAGCTTCTGACAGAGAAGACCCACAGAATATAAAGAAATCTCAGGTGTTTGGTTGTGAAAAGGCATCAGCACCAAGGCCGGAGAGCTACGGGGGAACCGGGCCCACCTGCCTCCCACGCTTGACGGGTGTTAATCGAGGAGCAGAGGAAAGAAAAGTGAAAGGACTAGATCCGGCTTAGATTCTTCAGTCCACAGCCATCATTTTGAAGGTAAGTATATATTAAAAACTCACACTGACTCACCTTTCAAATACTAAACTGACTGTATTCATTATTAAACACTTACGGCATACAAGAAAATAGAAAGAGTAATACAGGAAACACCTCTGCCTCCACAGAAACAGCTTAAGGAAAAAAAAAAAATCTAACCAATACATGTGAAAGCCCCTGAGTAATCTTTCGCAATAAAATTTTAAGTAATTTTTACAACCATCAACGATATTGCATGTTCCCTTGTTCCCAGAAAATCAACGATCTCGCATGTTCCCTTGTTCCCAGAAAATCGTCCTATTGGCATCTAGCTCAAATCGGGACTCAAATAAGGCTCAATAAAACTGAGTTTTCCGTTCTGTCTATATAATAAAGTACTTCCACTGTTTAGAACATTCTCCACAATTCATGTTTTTCTCTCAAGAACAGATCACCGACACAGCTTTCACAACCCCAGTAACAGGTCATGAGAATCACATGAATACAGAAATCTTTTCTATGATGGCACAACTTCAGCATAATGAGGTACCAACACAGAGAATATTTTTATGCGCATGACAAGAATAGCTGCTCTTCTCTGCCGGAGTTGAATTTCCACCAGGGTCACTGTCCCTCAACACAAATCCCCAGGGCTCATGGAAAAAAACCAAATCTGCTCAAAGACTCCCTTCAAAGCACAGGTATTCCAGCCAAGTAAAGCTTCAGAAAAAAAAAAAAAAGAAGAAGAAGAAGAACAAGAACAAGAACAAGAACTATTTTTCACAGTCCCTTAAACTCTTTAGGAAAATCCCCTCACAGATATTTCTTTAAATGAAAGAGAAAGAGGTAGACCAATGGGAAATACAACGTAACCACTGTCTTTCCTAAAGAAAGGCCTCTAAAAGATAAACAAATAAGGTAACTTTCCTCATAGTTTCATAAAACCCCATCTTGTTAAGCAAGCTTACTTTATTGCAAACATAGCATCTTTTTAGGCCTGCTATAAATGTAACCTGGTATATATAATATTCCATATTAAATAATTTATTTTATTTTTATTTCACTGGCCTCTCTTTTCTTCTCTCTCCCTCCCCCTACCCCTACCAGCTCTTTCAACGCCAGATACCCATCTGGGCATCAGACCAGGACTTAAAACTGTGCCATATCGCAGTGCATCTGAAATCCACTACCTTTTTTTCACCGGTCAGTTAAAAGCCTTGAGCAGCAGGCAGGGGAAAAGAGAAAAGGGAATTCATGTCAGAAACAGATTATCAATTTTTCTACCTTCCACCCAGAGGACTGCTAACTCTTATTTTCCCCTTTGCTAACTCTTAACAGAGAATGACAGAGAACAGAGAGGGCCGGGAGCAGCACGCTGTCTCCTGCAATCGGCCCGGCCCTCCTTTAGCAGGGCTGTGATGCCAGCCGGAGGCCTGGAGCAGCTCTGTCTCACAGCCCAGGGCCCCAACCTTGTAACTACGAAGGAAGAGGATATATAAATACAATTGATACTCTGCAAATTTTCTAAGAGATAGATTTAGGTACAAAATAAAAAAGAACATTCTGGCAGCAACAGAATAAACTACCTGGTAAATTAGGAAACTGGGCACTCTACAGAGGTCAAATGAGGGTTTCTAGAGTCGGATCACCTGAGTTCTCACCCCAGCTCTGGTGCTTCCTAGTTCTGTAGCCTTTTTCATTGAATAGACATTCACTGCTCACCTACTGTGAGCCAGACACTGGGCTTGGTCCCAAGGATATACGGGTCCCTACTCTTGTAGAATTAAATTTAGTAGGAAGGACATTAACAAGCACAAAAAACAAGAAAAGTACCAGATAGTGATAGAGCATACGGGGAACTTAAATATAGTGATACAGTCAAGAATGACTGGGAGAGCTACTTTCTAAAGTCAGCAGGGACGTTCTCTCAGAGGTGACACTGAAGCCCAGCTCTAAATGACGAGAAAGAGCCCATCAGGCAAAGGCAGGGGAAGAGGGGTGTGCAAAGGCCCTGAGGTAGGCATGACTGGGCCTTTGGAGAAACAGAAAGAAGGCCAGTGTGGCAAATTATTATACTTCTGTGTGGCTCATGTCTGTCATCTGTGAAGCAGTGGTTGTGAGGATTAAACTCTGAGCACCACATCTGCACACTGTATGTGTTCAGTAAATGTAAGTTGCTAGAATTATCATCATCATCATCAGTGAGATCCTATCACTGGAGGCGTGCAAGCAGAGGTTGGGTAACCACCGCACAGGCATGGCCAGGTGATAGGGCCTCTAAGGTTCCCTCAACAATTAGATCCCAGGATTACACAAGAATAGAAAAGGTGAAGAAAAAAATGATAAAACTGTTACACTCAGGCTTCCTGCCTAAAGGCTTTGAAAGAATGCTTTCAATCATACAACGATGTGGAGTTTACCAACTAATTCATTCAACAAATGTTCCCATCTGAGAATCTCTGCTTCTAATCCCTAAACAGTCAAAATCCCCACTTGGAGCTAGCTGGCACAGTCTTTAGCCCTGAAGTCTACCCTCTTTAGGGCACTTTGAGCTAAAACTTACCACACCAGCACTGAGAAGAACAGAAAAGGTTGACTTATTCTATGTTACTGGCATTAGTGTCAGCTACTGACAGAATAAAATAGCGGAGAGGACAGTCTTTGACGTTATACATAATCTCAAACCATTTTATTATTTCATGGTGAAAACGTTCCAAGCAGAAGTTTATGCATCACAGACTCCACTGACAACATATTTCACTTAAAAACAATTCTTACTCTTGGCCTACTCTCAAAATACTTAATAAATTGTTAAACTTTCTGAAGCCCGCTAATTCAGGCTATCAAAGATGCACTCGACGGATGAATTTGACTTGCGTGTTTTAAGTTAGGGAAAGATCTACTTTTACCCAAGCCCAGGCCCTGAATCATTAAAGGTCATATTCTTTCAAGTTCTTTTCTAAAAGTCACTCAAATCCAAGGCAAAGGTATTACAACCATAAAGAAATGTATGACTTTTATATTCATGAAACTATGTCCTCACCTACTCTTGATATTTCAGATTTCTGCTTAGATGGTGAAAATGACTTTAAAAAATTATTAAACCTCATACACTGCATAAAGCAAATTAATATTGAATATGGTCAATATAAACAATCCTAATACCTTAACATAAAATGCACCAATATTTTTATGATGCCAGGCTTTTAGACTGTCCAAACTCAAGGATTTGGAGAGGAAGAGGAATCGTCATAAACCAAGAGATAAATTTACCAGTATAATCTCAACATCACTTCTCTTTTCCACCCTAATCTCCATGCACTCCCCCACAGCTAGTCCCTCAAAAGGAAGAAACATATAGGAACAGATTTGAATCAAAATTCTCCTGTAGGACAACATTCCCTTAAAAAAATGAAAAAGCAAAAATTCAGCATAGAACGCATCCAAGGAGGATCTTTAAAAATATGCATTATAGCTGAGTAATATTCCATTGTATATATGTGCCACATCTTCTTTATCCATTCATCTGTCGATGGACACTTAGGTTGCTTCCATGTCCTGGCTATTGTAAATAGTGCTGCAATGAACATTGTGGTACATGACTCTTTTTGAATTACGGGATGGACCTAGAGTCTGTCATACAGAGTGAAGTAAGTCAGAAAGAGAAAAACAAATACTGTACGCTAACACACATATATGGAATCTAAAAAAATAAAATGATGAACCTAGGCGCAGGACAGGAATAAAGACACAGATGTACAGAATGGACTTGAGGACACAGGGAGGGGGAAGGGTAAGCTGGGACGAAGTGAGAGAGTGGCATGGACACATATACACTACCAAATGTAAAATAGATAGCTAGTGGGAAGCAGCTGCATGGCACAGGGAGATCAGCTCGGTGATTTGCGACCACCTAGAGGGGTGGGATAAGGAGGGTGGGAGGGAGACACAAGAGGGAGGGGATATGGGGATATACGTATGCATATAGCTGATTCAATCTGTTGTACAAGAGAAACTAGTACAACACTGTAAAGCAATTACACTCCAATAAAGATGTTAAAAATATATATGCATCATATGTAGATGATTCCTTTGACTTAATCTGAACTAAAGATCCCTGTTCAACATGTAAATTTTAGAGTAACATGAGAACTGACCACTGAGTTAATATTTACCTTAAAAGAATCAAAAAAGTGCCTTCCAGAAAGCAAGGTTGGAACTAATAGGCCCATTCATATCCAAATTTATCTACTGCTTTTTGCAACATAATCCAGCCAAAAGAATGTGATTCAGATCTCAGCTATGCAACTGCTAACTTTTCAATGTTTTTTGAAGTAGGAGCCATCAAGGAAAAAAAAAAAAATGTAATAGTCATCACCTTGGCATTAAAACACTCGAAGCAATTTGAGATTTTTAAGAATACTTTAAAAATACTTTAAAGATATAAGAAGTAATACAGGCTCATTGAAAAGCTTTAGAAAGTACATATGAGCAAAAAGAGAAAAATTATAATCCCCAAACGCCAAGATGACCACTATTAACATTTTAGTATACACTCTGCTAAACTTTTTTGAAAAAAGAAAATTTTTCACACAAATGACTTCATATTGCACATATTTTTTATGTAACATCAAGAACATATTTCTATGGTCATACACATACATCTTTATGAATGTATAATCTTCTACTTTATGAATACATGCTAATTTAATTAGCTCCACTGAGTTTCTATATGATTTATTCAAGTGCCCTACACTAAAAGGAACAGAGTAGGTTAACCATTGTTTCCTAAAATTATTTTGCCTATGACATCCTTATTTGAATTACACATTAGAACTTACGCTGCTTTCAAAATACTTTGGGAAATTATGATCTCACCAATCACCAAGCAATGTCAAGCAACATACCAGGAGACCAAGTTGGGTTGAGAAATTAAGATAGGATACAGAGATACTATATTACCATTTACAATGTAATAGTCATTTGTCAGAATTATGTTTCTCCAAAGAAGTCTGTCTCACAAGAATAGTACAAAACAAGCCAAGCTTGTGTCTTCTAAGTAGTTTATGCATAAAAATCATTCATTTTCTTAAGCTTCCATTACTTACCAGATCTGGACTTAATGATGTCACTGAACTCGTTCTGCCCATCGTCAGCCCTGGCCTCGTGTTCTCCATACTTGGCCATCTTAGCTAAGTTTCAATATAATCCAAAGACTTTACAAGGTCCTCTTTTTAAGACTTTCAGTTTTCTATAATGATCAACATCAATACCTAAAGAGAAATGGGAAAGTATTGATTTGAAATATATATATATATGACTATAACACATATGTTGACATATATATTAACATATAGAACATATCACATATATTGCTATAATATACAACTATAGTATGTATAATGACTATATAATATATATGACTATAAATATCAAACTATACATATACATTATATATATAGTCATATACAGTTATATAAAGTTATATATAGTAACCATTCATTCGGCAAATATTCAATCACAGACTATGTGTAAGGCACTGATCTGGGCAACAGAAATATGACTATCAAAAAGAGACACAGCCTGTACTATCTTGAAATTCATAGACACCAAGCAATTAATTATATAATGAATTATTTCATTATACTACTAACATGTTACAAATGTATAAACGAGAAGCATAGAGTAGTATGAGCATACAGAAGAAGAATCTGATTTGCTCTGGGCAATTAAAGAAGGCTTTCTTGAAGAGGTGACATTTGAGCCAAGCCTTCAAGGATGAGATGAATTTAATTAGCCAAAAAGAGAGGTGGGAAGAGAATTTCCCATGTTAAGTGGCAGGAAGAATCAAGGAGCATTCATGAATCTGAGCAAAGGCCAGTGCTTTTGGAGAGAACAGCCAAGAGGAGAGAGACCTGTTGAACTAGGTGAGGTAGATAGGACCACGGACAGGGTCTTAGAGACCATGTCAAGGCCTTCCTAAAGAGCAGTGGGGGGACTTTCCTGGTGGCATAGTGGTTAAGAATCCGCCTGCCATTGCAGGGGAACACAGGTTCGATCCCTGGTCCAGGAAGATCCCACATGCTGTGAAACAACAAGCCTGTGCACCATAACTACTGAAGCCCACACGCCCTAAAGCCCATGCTCCGCAACAAGAGAAGCCCACGCACCGCAACGAAGAGAAGAGCAGACCCTGCTCTCGGCAGCTAGAGAAGGCCTGCGCGCAGCAACGAAGACCCAACGCAGCCAAAAAAAAAAAAGAGCAGTGGGAATCCAGTAGATGGTTTTAAGCTGGGAAGCAACATGATTGTGGCCTAAATAAGGGTAGATGGAAAGAAGTGCGTGGACTTGTGGTATATTAGATATTAAGTAAAGGTCAATCGGATTTGGAAACTGATTGGATATGAGACGCTCAGGATACTGAGGTGCAAAATGACTGCCCAATTTTGGCTTGGGCAATTGAGTCATTCACTGAGCTGGGGAACACTGGAGGATGAGCCTCTAAAGGAAGAAATAATGAGTGTGATTTGGATTTACTGAGTTTGAGATGCCTCTGAGATATACAAGTGGAGATAACAAAAAAGTCTGATCTCAGGAATGGTCTGGATTATATATAAATCTGAACGGTTACATGTTATATCCATTGACACAGATTTTATTCTGGAAAATACATCATGAAAATTCTGCTGAGAATACATATCACTCAAAATAATTTTAATCTTTAGCAATTAATTAGTCAGAGGCACCTTTAAAATTTAAAGAATTGAGGATTCTATCCTTCAGTACCACTTTTCTTTAAGAATGTCAATAATAATAGCCCTAGTACTTTCTGGAACACAATGCCCAAACAATCCAAACAGAATCAGAATTCAAGTTTAAGTTCAGCGACTTGGCTATATCCTAACATCCCCTATGAGCACCCCAAATGCTAGTTAAATAAATTAATCATTTAACTGGGAATATAACACTGAACACATCCAAATATTAATCTACAAGCAACAGACATTAATTCACATATTACAATAGGTATCACAAGCAGGGTTTATGGCTAACTAGGATAGACAACAATTCAGTTCTTTATTTCAAGGATACACCATGTGGCATTATTATTTTGTAATATATTTCATTTCACATATTTATGAAATAATTAGAAGTTTTACATATTACAATGTTTTATGACATTCAAGGAAACACCATATTATTTTATAATATATAAATATATAAAATATATTATTTTTTTCCCTACCAGTTAGGAAAAAGGTGTGTTCTAATAATAAAGAGATCAAAATTACCTTAGAAAAATGTTTTAAGTGTTAAAGTGTTTGACACACATGAAAACTGTGGTGGATTGCTAAAGCTTTAGGAACAATTTCCTCTCTAGTAGGGAGGATACATGGATTGGATCATCAGCCTGCCAGATTTTGTGAGGGTATAAAAAACATTTTCCATTTTTTATATCGCCCACTACGTTATACTTTATGGATTATTATGTAATTAAGTTCTTTTTGGGAGGTACATAACTGCAAAAGATTTGCTGAATTCTTAAGTGTATTTTATTATATTCAAGAACCAAAAACTTTCTTGAGAAGAATGCACATAAAATTTCATTATGGAAAATCAGTTTTGCCCCCCAAAAATTCTCTTTATTAGAAATGAACTAATTATTCCCTTTGAAAGATATTTCTAATGCTCTCCTTCATAAGTGGTCTTAGCCAAGGGTCTTCTTCAACACTTTCCAAAGACTTTTCCCAGTCCCTAAAAGATAAGTAAACTGTTCACACAGAACTTTATTTCATTTGCACATTAATATTCCTGCATCATAATATTTTATTTTGCCACTACCTAAGATAAACTCTCAAATTTTCTCTTCTTTATATGCTACAGAGATACAGCAGTAAGGGGGAGCAGAGGACAAGGAAAGAATGGGAAGGTGGGAGAAGCACATAAGACCATTTTAACAGTAACAGATACCCACTGACTAACACTTGGTGCCACTAATGGGCAGGGGTCTCCTGAGTAACACATGGCAGGAATTCATTATTGGCTGTCAGAAGACAGATCAAACTTTCATCACTAACAATGTGCCTCCGTGTGAGCCTCCACTTCTACATCAATAGTATGGAAGCAAGGCCATTTTCCACACCAAGCTAGGCGAGAAACAGAATAAATGAATGGGGTATCACTTTACAAGCTTTAAGCCCTCTAGAGTTGTAATTTATTGTTACCTCTGCTCTAAGTTCTGTTGCCTCATAATGATGTTCTGCACAGCTTAGCCAGCGCTTTCTCACTGAAACCAGTACACCCTATACTCACCAGCTTTCTTCAGAACGTCTCTGGCTGTCATATGGACCAGAAGCCGTGAGTGTGTGGCAATAAACCCGGATTGAAAGTATGGGGGTTGGCCTTATGGGCAAATCTAATGTTTTAATTTGGAAATTACAAAATGTAAGAATACAAACATGTTTAACAATGTGCAGTTATGATGGAAATATGGTGTGGGTCCTTAGGCAAAAACTATTCATTCATTTCCACCGGGAACCAAAACCTAAGAATGCTAGCGAGAGTGGAAAAGGAAGCCCAGAGGGCCAGAGTTTGCGGCTCCGCTTGAAACTTGGTAAAAGACACCGCCCAGTGCCAAGAACTGCCATTCATTCTCGGAAGCGCTCCAAGGGAAGGTTCATACTGTTGTGGTTAATGCTGTTTACAGGGGCAATCAATTTTAGGTAAACACCTGAAGGAGAGTTAAAGAGCTGTCTCCTCGGTCCCATAAATGCGGGTCCAGGGGGCGGGAATGACTCCGCGTAAACCTTGGCCCTCGCCGCCTGGCCCTCTGGAAGCCAACGCACCCAGGAGCTTCGCATTCCAGCAGCTCTCGCCTGACTCGCGGCGCTATCGGCAGGCTGCGTGCCCCGGGCCCACCAGCAAACAGCCCGGAGGGGCCCACCCGACTTCCTGAGGCCCATGCAAGTTACAAAGGAATGGATGAGGCTACTGCCGGTGGTCCCTGAGGCCGCGAGCTCCCGCCCGAACCCCGGGAATCGAGGCTTCCCCGAACTCGGTTCACGCCCGCTACGGCAACTGACCGTCCCAAGGGGAGTTCCATGAATAACCGACCCGCGAGGCCCTGGTGACCCAGGTGACCTGGAGGTCGGTAAAGAGGAGGCTCTCCCCGGGGCATCCCTGTGAGAGAGGCTGTTAAACCCAGGTTAGACCCGGGCTCCTCAGTTAAGCGTAAAACAAAGTGAGAGCTCCCTGGCTCTTGGAAGTCGGACACGTTTTCTCCTCCCCTTGAAACAACCCTGGCACGAGCCCCTTTGGTAATCTGGGGCTTGGCGAAAAAATTCACTTTTAACAGCGTGCCTTCTAAAAGTTGCACAGCCTAAAATTAGTGCTGTCTTGGTTTTTAAAGGGGCCTTGGGCAACCAGAGCCTCGGACCCGGAGCCACAAAGGGACATGAATTACCTTACCACTTGCAGCAAGAGATGCCAAGGGTCCGGGAAACCAGAAGAGGCGACCGCGCGGGACTACTCACCGACCGAGCGCCCCTCGTCACCTCTCCAAAGCCCCACCCTCGGGAGCAGCAACGGCCCGGAGGTCGAGCACATTTCCTGCCAGGCGGATAGCTGGGAACCTCTCCCCTCCCTGTCCTTGCGGACACCTCCGGGGCCCCGCCTTCCCGAGGCTGGGGTATGTGTGACAGGCCCTCTAGGAAGCCACGTCCCCTCTTGGAGATCACTGGCCCGGCGCGCACGGAGGCGCGACCCTCTCACCCTAGCCGGGAGGAAGACTGAGGGAGTCAAGACGGAGTCCGGAACCAGTCGGAGGAGTTTGGGTCGTTCGCTACTACACGGATTCCGAGGACCTTCTCGCCCGAGCTCTCTCCACGTTTCTGGCATTCTCTGTCCCGCCGCGGGGAGCTGAACTGGGGTTCCAAGGAAAGTGCAAGCAAAAGTTGGTTACGTCCTAGGCTCAGCCTTGAGAAGGAGCTCGGGACGCTGATCCTGGGCGCGTGAGCCGCAGGAAAGTCCATCCTTCCCGCAGCCTACGCCCCGTTTCCCCGGGGCTGTGGTCACATTACCCGGCCCGAGGCTCAATAATGCATGGGCTTACCTGCTCCCGTGACCCGCGGGCCCGCCTCGCCTGCCCGCCGCCGCCGCGTCCCGAGCGGGCCGAGGGCTCCTCTGCTGTGTTTGAGGCGTAGTAATCGAACTACGGCGGGGGTGTGTGCGAACGTGAGCTCTGTGATGCGGTGTTTTTTTAAAAGGAACTATGGAAAACCAGACAAGATCCGAAAGAAAAAAAAAATTTTTTTGACACCCGACTGAAAACGCCCCTAACTTGTGCAATCTTCCTGCCCCGTAGTTCCGCCAAAAACAAAAACAAAACAGTCCAAGTGCAAACCTGGAATGGGCGCGCAGGCACCAAGTTTGCCAAACACTAGAGAGTTTTCCGTCTGCTGAAATGACCCGCAAGGAGGGAGGCACCGCTCCCCAAGATTCCCCAATCGGCTTTGGGAGCCGGAGGCTCCTCCTCGCCCCTCGGCGGGAGAAAGCCCGCTGCAGGCTGCGGCTGCCCACTCCCCTCCTCCGAGGAAAGGCGACTCCACAACTTTGTGCGCGAGCTGCTCGCTCCTCCGGCTCCGCCTCCTCCCTCCCCCCCGCCCCCGCGGGCCTGCCCCTTTGTTGGCGAAGGGAGAGGAGCGCCGGAGGCCCAGGAGGCAGGGGAGGGCACAGGACCAACGGGGTGCGCGTGGCCGCCCTCCTGGGAACTGGCTCTTGTCCGGGCACTCGGGGTTCGCTCTCCCGAGGAGGAGGGGGCCGAGCAGGTCCGGCCAGCCGCTCCCCTCCCCCTCGGCTCTCCAGCCCCACTGGCGCAGGGCCGGCAACTTTGTTCCGGGAGATCGGTTCCTCTCGGCTCCGGGTTCGGCCCCGGCCCGGCGCAGGCGGCCACCGCAGGCTGGGCTCCGGGAACGTGGCGCCCGGGGTCACCTGACCGCGCGCCCCATCAATCAGCGCCCGCCCCGCGCGCCCTCCCGGGCTGCAGCAGCCGGGCTGGCGCTCGGCTGGCCTGGGGCGGCGCACCCAGAGTGGACTGTGAGAGCCCAGCTAGCATGGATGCCTCGTGCTGACACCATCCCCTTTATTCAGATTATCCGAAAATGTGAGTCACACCCACCCCACGCAAACCTGGTCTTTGGTCAGGGTGGTTTTCTTTCTCCCATCTCAGTGTGCTGATGTTGCTGAATTTGGGGTCCTAGTTCCAAGGGTATATTTATTTTATATAGTTTTCTCGGTGTCATTTTTAATGTTAAGAAAAACTTGAAATTTTGTTTTACATCCGTTCATACGTACAAATACTGTTTGCGCTGACCTTGTTTTTCTATTTTTCCAATATACATACGCACAAACATCTATTACAGAGCCTGTTGCAAGGCTGAGGTGACGGCATAATATGAGTTTGTGCTGTGTGTGAATTTTTCTACCTTACATATGTCATTCCCAATGTGTTCCTCTGATTCTTTTACATGATCATCACACTTGGGAGGGGAAAAAAAATAAACCAGCAACCTAAATTCCTAGTTGGTATAAACAATGAGGAAAGGATGATTGATAAGGGAGCTCTGGTTTATTGCTGGTTTAATATTTGAGAGTTAACAATTTATGAGGTAGTAAAGATAAACCACTAGGGGCCTTAAACAAATTTTTCTGAAAGAACTCACTAGTCTTTTATTAGTTATAACGTACAAGTTTCCTCAGTCCATTGGGGGGGTGGGGGGAGGTTCTGAAAGATAGTATTCCTTATAAAGTCTCTAGCTTAGCCTCCTTCCTTTGGGGGGATTTTCTTCACATAAGCCAAATAAAATCCAGAAGATTAATAGGAAGTGGGTATAATTTATTCATCCACTTTCATTCATTCATTCATTTTACAAACACCAGTTTGTGGCCTTCCAGTTCCACTGGCGCTGTGAATAATGCAAAGATAAATCTGAGATGTTGCCTTAAAGAACTTCAAATCTAGTAAGTGAGATAAGGCAAGTAAGTAAGTAAGGAAATGCAAGATCGGCGATAAGTGCTGTAAGAAAAGGACAGATCAAGTGCTTTTTGAGTCTGGCTGTATCAAGGGAGACTGAGGTTTCTTTTAACTGATAATTCTACAGACCCTTAAAGCTGCTCATCATGCTCTGTATCCCGGTGGAGTTAATGAAAACTCAGATTGCTTCCTTTAAAATAAAACCACATTGGAGCGTCTGAGGATTTCATTACTGAAAATTATGTAAGTGAAGAGCACTTTGTAAATTGTAAAGTGATACACAAATATTTATTTAACCCAAAATTTTGGAAAAATACAGTCATTTGGGGACATAGAATTTCTGAGTTTTCAAGCTCTGAGGGGATGTTTAGCTAAGCTTCCTGGAAAACCCTAAGGAAAGGGACATGTGGGACAACAGCCTCCGTCTCTATGATACTGACTCCAGCCACGCCCAGCTTCAGGGGCTTATGGGTGCCTTACCTGGGAACCTGTTCCTTACCTGTGCCTTACCTTCTCCCCTCACTCAGAGACTGATATTCTCTGTAGATCATGAGCAAAAGGAGCCAAAGAAGTTCCTACTGGTGGGATAACCAAGTGTCCCACTCTGGTCCTGCTCCCTGTTTGCTTTGTAAGTAAGGAAACCACACTTAATTGGAGATTTTGACCTCAGAGGACTACGTTTCCATAGAACAGACAGTGCGACCTTCCTTCACAGCCTGAGAATGGAGCAGAGGGGAAAGTGGAGACAGGCCATGAGGACGTGGGTAGCAGTTACTGCCCCTGTGACCAACAGTCCAGCTGCAGTCCATGTGCCTGTGATGAGGTTTTGTCTGCCCACCCCGAAGATGGATGTAGAACATTCAGAGAAAGTGATAGGATTGGGGCCTGGATCTGCCATTAATCCAAACTCAGAATTGCCTCACAGTCACCAGAGAACAGTGAAAATTCAAGAAAACTGAACTGATAATCTCTGGGATAAAGCCCTTGACATAGGAGAAAATATGATGATATGAGTATAGATTTCTATATAAAGATATAGGCATGTGTAGGTATATATAATATACAGAGACGTGATTCTACATAGATATGGTTCGTATCCAGGAAACTGCATCCTAACAACATAAGAGCCAAAAAGAAAACTTTGCGACTAAACTTTTATGCAAAATTATAAAAACAGTTTCTCTCTAAACGATAGAAAAATGGGGAAATGCACAATGTATAAAAAGCAAGGCTCTCCTTCAGCTTTACCATTGGTGTTGACTGCGAATAAATACCCCACATGGAAGCATTTAAAAGAGGGACATAAACTTGAGAATTTACCTCATCTTTTTCAGGTCAAGAAAGTATAGCTCTGTGGCTTATATATAATAAAACTATAATATTTGCTGAATATTGTTGCTAAATTCTTCAGTCAAATGTCTAATACTTGTGCAAGTTGAAGAAACCTATAAATAAAATTCGTTGATATAATTAAAGAAGCAAAGAGATAATAATATATGAAATTTTTAGAGGATAATTAGCACAAAGACAGAGCTTCTTACAATTTAGTGAACTTAAGACTCACCAAGGAGCATATTTTAAATTCAGATTGCCTGCCAGCTCCAAGAAATTCTGATTTACTAGGTCTGGTGAGGCCCAGGAAGCTGCAGTTTTAACAAGCAACCCATGAGGTTAGATCAGGATGGTTGGGGAATTGCACTTTGAGCCACTGTTCCCTAAGGGGCTGGCCTCAAATAGGCCACTTTGGTTGATTGGATGGGTCTAGAAATTGCCCTAGGAGAAAAAAAAAATCCATACTGGATCCATCATACTTTCAAAATACCCACGATTAGCCTTAGCTCTTTGCATTCAAGTGTTTCATTCAGTTATGGATCGCCCTTGAGATTACCAGAGGTCATTCACACCTCAGGAGCCTTCTGGGCAATTCAGCCTGCTCGGTACAAAGCTCGCCCGGATGCTCTGCAGGGAAGGTCTGATGGCAGGAGGCCAAGGAGGAGAGGACTGTGGAGGGTATGGGAACTGAAATGCAGGGTCCAGAGAAGCTAAGGACAAAGTACAAGGACTAAGCTGTTGGGGAGAAAAGAGCAACTGATACAAAAGGATACAATAAAGGAGGCTCTGAAACAGAAGAACGAGGAGCAGAGAGTAGAGGGTGTAAACACAGAACAACTCCTTCAGGTGTGCCTGCCCACTGGCAACCAGAAAACTGGCGTTAGCATCCGTGTTACTTTTACTTGGTTTCATTTACTTTGCATAATTTTATCATGTTGGCACTCGCAGGGATTTTACAGAGTCTCTCCTTCAACCCTCTAATTTTGTGGGTAAAGAAACAAATGAAAGATGCAAAACTGACTAAGGAGTGCATTTAGGTAAAAAACAACCTATTGGCAGAAAATGTCCAAATTACTAAGAAGGGAAAAGAGCATCGCTGTGTTATGTAAGTTCATTCTTAACCTGAAGAAGGAGGAGGGCAGAAGATAATGTAACTGAAAGATAACAGGCTGGATTTAAGTTACCTAAGTGCTAATTATTATATTGATGGTTCTCAGCTATATGACCTTGTGGACCTTAAGCTTTAACTTCCTGTCTGTGAAACAGAAAGAATATCTCCCTCGAATGCTGTTGTGAAAATCAAATGAATTACTTAATAAAAACGATTTATCACAGAGTTTCGTACTTTTAAACTTTTATTTTGTTCCTATCTCTTCCTCTTAATTTAAGAGGATTTGCTGCCATCTTGTAATCATCTTCATTTCTTATTTTTTTTTAAAACATTCCTGGAGCTCCCATTATCTGCTGAGGGGCTGGGTGTACCAATGGGAATAAGACACGGTAGCTCTCTTCAAAAAGCTCCTGTCTAGTGAGAGAGACCAACACTTAGATGGACAACTATAAATTAATATGGGTGCACCAGTACAGCCAAGATGTAACATGAGCCTGGAGAGGAACATGTAACCCAATAGGAGGAGACAGGGACAGAGGGGTATCAAGAAGTGACACCTGAGCTGAGCCTTAAGAGATCACAGGGATCATAAAGGACATCTATTGTCTTGCCTCTGCCCAGCATCTTTTCTATTCTTTTGGAAGGAATGTTACCTCTTCCTTTAGGTAATTGCTCTTCTCCTGCGCCAATCCAATTTTGTGGGACTGTCAATCACTTCTCCATCTGGCCTTGGGGTGGGCTTATGACTTGGAAACAGCCAATCATAGGCCTCAACCTCAGTGATAGTGATTAACCGGAAGAGAGGATGGGAGATCCAGGCTAGGCCCATCTGAGTCCTTCCAGAGGAGTTTTCACAGTGACACAGAAAGGGAAACTTCTTTTTTTTCTCTTTGGATTAGTGAACTGGAGTAGCATAAGATGGAATCCCTCCACACCCATCTCCTGCTCCTACGGCTAGCTAGAGTTCTATACCTACAGAGGAGAGAATGAAAGCATCACACCAGGAGCTGAATAAATACGGAAAAAGAGACTTGAGGATGTAAGAGTCCCTGGAAGGCAGTGCCCTTTTTATAGCTCCCTTTTTTCTGAATGTTAACCTATGTTGGAATTCTATCACTTATGACTGAACGAGCCCAGTGCAATATAAAAATTAACCAGGTAGGGCTTCCCTGGTGGCGCAGTGGTTGAGAATCTGTCTGCCAATGCAGGGGACACGGGTTCGAGCCCTGGTCTGGGAGGATCACACATGCCGCGGAGCACCTAGGCCCGTGAGCCACAACTACTGAGCCTGCGCGTCTGGAGCCTGTGCTCCGCAACAAGAGAGGCCGCGATAGTGAGAAGCCCGCATACCGCGATGAAGAGTGGCCCCCGTTTGCCCCAACTAGAGAAAGCCCTCGCACAGAAACGAAGACGCAACACAGCAAAAATTAATTAATTAGTAAACTCCTACCCCCAACATCTTCTTTAAAAAAAAAAAAGGGGGGGGGCTTCCCTGGTGGCGCAGTGATTGAGAGTCCGCCCGCCGGTGCAGGGAACACAGGTTCGTGCCCCGGTCCGGGAGGATCCCACCTGCCGTGGAACGGCTAGGCCCGTGAGCCATGGCCGCTGAGCCTGCGCGTCCGGAGCCTGTGCTCCGCAACGGGAGAAGCCACAACAGTGAGAGACCCGCGTACCACAAAAAAAAAAAAAAAAAAAATTTAACCAGGTAAAGAGGAGACCTAAGTGAAGGCCTGAGGGTAAGAAAGCGTAGGATGTGTGTGTGTGGTGGTAGGTTGCAGGAGGAACGCTTCCTTTTGTTGAAGTCCTGCTTAACCCTCTCAGTTGTCTGTGGACAACGCTAGACATGCCAAACCAGATACATCCACTGCCTTAGCCTGGTAAGGATGGGGATCACCATCTAGATTTCCAGGCCGTGGTCATACATTTTATATGCCTACATTGTGCATTCGTTCCCCCACCTTAAACTCCAGTTGGATATTGCAGCTGGAATGTGTCCTAAATCAGCCTGTCTGGCAAGAGCCCTAACCCTCAGCCTAGCTCTGCCTGCTTCCTTGCCCAGGGCCAGAGTTCAGGTTCCTGGATGTACCCTTGGGTCCACTTACAAATAGATACACCCCTCTGGCATTGAGAATCCAGCCTGGGCTGTGCTCCTCCAGTTCCAACGCAACAGGAAGGCTTGATGAGGTGAGGTCCGTGTTCCTGTTGCCCCTCTCGGGGGCAAACGTTAAAGTGCACAGCTGACTGATTCAAAAGGGACCTGCTTTACAGCCCAAGCTGTCTCCACGGCCCTTCTTTCCAAGACTCCTCCCTCTGGGCAACGGCCTCTCTGTTGTGGGAAGACTTAAACCCGAGCCTGACCAAGTTATGATGTTAACCAACTGGCCCTCCTTTAGTAACCATTTTTTTGCATCTTGAAAACTCTCTTCAAGTTTTCAAGCGGTTACCAAATTCTTCCGTGTTCTCACCCTGCTTTTAAAAGACATATTACTGCATCAGTTTCCCCATCCTGTGTTGTGTGTGCCCGGAAGGCAGCGGACTTCTCCCTCTGGAGAACTAGCAGGGGCCGCAGATGCACAGGTCAGTGCCTCCTTGGTGATTGTTGCGCGTTTCCGGCCATGTGGACCTGAAGAAGGACTCAAAGATCCAATCACTGTAACAGGGTAAAATATTTGGGCAGTTTATTGGTAATGTGCAGGCAATTTTAAGTATTGATTATTTTAATAAACTATTTTACAAAATTAGGACAAACTGGTTTTTAGTGTAGTTACAGTCACCACAGATCTCAAACTAGTGGCTGCCTGCACTAGAATGAAATTATGTCACCACATCAACTGTATCCGTCCTCCAATAAGCATCTTTATTCATGTGTCTGTTCTTTGCAAAGAAAAGCAATTCTACTCAGGTACGCACTGTGCCCCTGCTTTGACACAGTAGTCACCTCCACCAAGGAGACATCCCAGAGATCTAAGGACCTAAAGGGGTCATTGGTCAACTCACATGTGCAGGCAGAGCCTTCTTTAGAGAATGCTTCTAAATTAAAATAAGGGCCAAGTTTTTGTTCACATTTATGATCTACTTGGCATCATGAAGTACTATTTTATTTGTAAGAGACTAATATAAAAAGAACAGATGCAGGCTCAACAGGTCAAGGTTACATTCTTGCTAAATGATGCCTATATGATAACGAATCTTGCTATCTGAAAAAAAGGTTTCCCTGTATTTCAAATTAAGAGAAATGGGCAAATTTGTTTTTCACACAATACATGGTAGTATGTGGATGGTGGACATAGAGATAAGTACCGTATTTATATTTAGAGTTGCAATTTATTTCCACTAAAATGACCTTACATTACATTTATGTCGTTAATTTGAATTAAATATGTGACTTTCTTGTATTAAGTTAGGGGTGGTGTTTTTTGTTTGTTTGTTTGTTTTTGCTTAAATAAATGCACAAGAGCTGTAAGCATAAATTGTCTATATTTACATTTAAATACACATTTAAGTAATATTATAATTAAAATAATGTAACTCAGTGAGAGTCTATAGATTGTATTTTTCCTTATATAGGGTTAGAACATTACTCAAGTTTGAAAAACATTGGGCTAACACATAATTGTGTTGACTGCTCAGTACAATCGTAGATTTTTTTTTTTTTTTTTTTTTTTTCTGCCGTACGCAGGCCTCTCACTGTTGTGGTCTCTCCCGTTGCGGAGCACAGGCTCCGGACGCGCAGGCTCAGCAGCCATGGCTCACGGGCCCAGCCGCATCGCAGGGAGCGCCACCAGGGAAGCCCTAATCATAGATCTTTATAAAGTATTATCAGAAACATCATATGTCACTGTGTTTGTATAATGCTGAATACTTCAATCTCTGTATAGTCAAAAACTCAGTTTCAGTGGCTTCCAGATAAAGATGGAGATTAAAAACATCATCTAATCTTGCTTCTTCCAAAACTCCACTGCAACTAAACCTAAGAGACATATTTTAAGGCATGAGACTACAAGATAGGGCTTCCCTGGTGGCGCAGTGGTTGAAAGTCCGCCTGCTGATGCAGGGGACACGGGTTCGTGCCCCGGTCTGGGAAGATCCCACATGCCGCGGAGCGGCTGGGCCCGTGAGCCATGGCCGCTGAGCCTGCGCATCCGGAGCCTGTGTTCTGCAACGGGAGAGGCCACAACAGTGAGAGGCCATCGTACCGCAAAAAAAAAAAAAAAAAAAAAAAAAAAAAGACTACAAGATAAAGATGACCATGACGACAACAATTTTGAAGAAAGAAAGTAGATGGTCAAGTGGAAACTGACTTTGCAGGCCTGAAAAAGACTAATTAAGTCAGCAGTGGAGGGAGGCTGAGAATAAATCTAATTTCCACTGAAATGTCAGCCCCACACCCAGGAAGTGATGGCACCAGGAACCCTAAAAGAGGAGAGTGATGGGGGAGAAAATAAAAAGGATTGGTTGTAGGAAGAAGTTAGATCCCTCAGTTCCTCAGCCCTCCCTAAACAGCTGGGCAACTGCCTCTCCCCAACCCCAGCAGAAGATCAGAATGTATTCTCTGGATCAGGGAAACCAAGCCAAAGGTAAGGGAACTATACTCAACGAAGGGAGGATTGAGTATGCATATTCGAAGCTTATATTTCCAGCCTCTGCTCCCAGTGCAGCTCTCAGAATACAGGCAGTGGGTCTATATTCTCCACATGGGGATATAGATAATGTAAGTACATTCAATGGGGAATCTGAACACACAAGAAGAATCACTTAAAAGCAGACAATAGAAGTTCCAAAACAAACAGATGACCCACATCACCTACCTACAGAAAAAAATGAAAGTCATCCATGAACTGGGAGTTTCACTCAGCTTTTTATTAGAACACCCTTAATCATGCACTAATAAACAATTTAGAATTATCAGACATCTGAGGATAACCTCTCACATAAATATCGGAATTAAATATATAAATAGAAAAAGGCAACTTGAAGTAAACAATGACTAGGCTGGCAAGGAAAAAAAATTTTTTTATTACTATTAATATCTACAGAAGAGAGTAGAAGGTTCTAAATTAATGAAACAAGACTAGGAAGCTCCAAAAAAACAGAGTTACAGAGAACAACAACCAAAATATTTAAACATTGTTCTAAAAATGAAAACTCAGTAGGTATATTGGAATAGAATATAGAAGATATCTTGCAATAAGAAAACAAAAATTTAAAAAACTTGAAAAATAGGAGAGAAAACATAAGCAAATTAAAGGACAAGTCCAGAAGTTCCTCGAAGAGAGACTAGAGAAAACAATTATTTCATCAATGAAATAATTTAAGGTTTCTGAAAATTGCTGGATATATATTTCTAGTGTGAAAGGGCTTACTGAGTGTCCAGCAATGAAAATAGGCCCCCACCAAGATACATCATAGAGATATTTCAGAGCACAGAAGACAGAGAGAAGATCGTACAAGTTTCCAGAGAGAAGGGAGTGGGGGCAAGGTCACATACAAAGTAACAGGAACCAAAATGACTCTGAACTTCTCAACAGCAACACAGGAAGTTAGAAGAAAATGGAGCAATGCATTCCAAATTCCGAAGGGAAATGATTTTTAGCTAATATTAAATGTCTGGCCAGCTTTACAACTAAGTTGTGAGGAGAAAAATCTTTCACTGAAAAACTTTACCTTCACTCCACACACACATACTTTTTCTCAGAGAGTTACTGAAGGATATGTACAACCCAAACAATGGAGTAAATCAAGAAAAAAGAAGACATGCTTTTCAGAATAAATGAGATCCAACACAGGATGACTGCAAAGGAATTCTCTTATTTACCCAGAATCATGCACCAAGCATGGGGGCAACCCATCTGGACTCATACAAGCCCAAATGCTCCAGAAGAAACTTAAGAAAATAAAATTGATATAATACTCAACCCAAAGAAATATACTGAGAAGATATTTAAACATCTGGTAGACAAGTATACCAAGAAATGGTAAGCGTGTACCTAGAAAACTAGGTAAATGAGAAAACAACAATTCTTAACTGAGGGAAAACTACAAGTTGTGCAGTAAAGGAAAAGTAATCATAGATGTTTACTAGATGACTCAATACCGAATAGCCTCCAGAGTCATAATAAGGTTAACCCTGAACATTGAGTGAATTAAAATAACCGTAAATCTCAATCAAGAAGATGAACAGCAGAGAAGTGTTTATGACTGGGTTCGGGAAGAGGGGAGGAGACAAGATATCTCAATCTTCATCTTCATGACAGGAAGTCCATAGATAATATCTAAACCTGAAAAAAGCAAGAAGGAATATTACAAGTGTGTGACAGAGATTTGGAGGTAATATCAGAAGAGTAGCTTTAAAAGTTCAAAGTAGATGCTTCTGAGAAAGGGGATATGGAGAAAAGCAGTTGGAGACTGACATCTGTCTTTGCAAACTTTGTAGAACTAACTGATTCTTTAAATTATGGACATATTTAACTTTAATAAAAAGAAAATAACAGGCTGACAGAATTCATAAGTGCGTGCAGAATAGTATGAAAAGCAATGGTTTATGGTTAGACCAGAGACCCAGATCTAAGTACAGTAGGCGGGCCACAGTATGATTTTCGTGGGCCCTAGGCACTTTTGACTTTGTGGGCCCCTTCCACTATAATATCAATATTTTAAATTATTTTCGATGTAATTTATATACTTTGACTTTTTTCTTTCTTAGACAAAATTTAATAAAATTTCATGAGCTTTTTACAAATATCACGGGCCCTAAGCACTGTGCCTGCTGGTTAAATCCACCCTGCAGAAGAAAGGAGAAAAATACAGGTTTCTGTTTACTCTGTAGTTAGCAATGCTCTCTGTGTTAGGGATCAAAATTTCTAGGTCAGAATGATGGCAAATTAAATAATTTTATAAACAATAAAAACTTTTTTTGCTCTGATCCAAGCACTGTTAGTACAAAACTGTTTTACACAGTATTTTCTCTTGATTTTTCTAAATTTACTTCACAGCAGTAACATCATGTTGAAATGCTTGAACCTAGCTGCTTAATGTAAACCAATATTAAAGATTTTGGATGTATTTTCAATTTTCCATAGGGTTATTCTCAACTGAATACGATATTAAAAGGCTTTTCTGTCTCCAGTGCTTTCTCAATTATTATAAAGTGAACCTGACATTTGCTGTTACAGTCTTTACACGTCTGTATGAAGATTATATCATACATTGTGATCAGCTTAATCATTCCCATTTCAGTTGGTTAAGCTGAAGAGATCAAGACTTTGTGCCCAAAGATGCAGGTGAAATTTAAAGAATTTCTTTAAAGTTTGTTTGAATAATAGTACCTTGCAAGTGTGCAACTCTATACATTTGTCTCAGTGCTTTCTCTTTTCTACTTGGATGTCTTTCTATTGTTTCCATTTCAGCATATCTAAGACTGAACTTCCCTTTAAGGTTATCTCCCTCTCTTGACTTACTCAATCCATTCAATTGGTAACACAATTCTGGTCACTCTAGCTTGAACCTAGGATTCTTGCCTCTCATCCCCATGTTCAATATCTAACTGATTAACAAGCTCTGTTGATTCTTCCTTCGCAATATTTCACATATCTATGGTACCAGATCCCAACTTTACCACTCCTTCTCTCCTCTGTACTTGAACTTTTTTAATGGCCTCCTAATTGGCCTCACTCATCCAGCTCTTTCTCCTTCAGTCTATCCTACGCTTTTCATTACATAGTGCTGTTATAATCATGTTGTTCAAGAGTCTTCAACGGCTCCCAATTGCCTCCTGGATAAAATTGGCCATTTGAGTCTGGTAGCAAACTACTCTTTTGCTATTCTCAGACCGTTTAATTCACTTTTCGTCAAAAAATCTTTTACAGCACACCCCCATACCTTTGGTCCCTCTGTTCTTTCTTCTGGAGTGTCTCCTTGTGACTTCTCCCTTTTTATTAATGTGGCTCAAGTCCATCTTCTCTTTGAAGCTTTTCTTGACTACTCATCCCATAATGATTCGGGTTCTTTGGATTCTAAACTCTTACTGTCAGTACCATTCATTTAAAATGTATCATAATGCCTTTTGGAGTTCCCTGGTGGTCTAGTGGTTAGGATTCAGCACTTTCACTGCCATAGCCTGGGTTCAATTCCTGGTCCGGAGACTGAGATCCCACAATATATGCAGCCAAAAAAAAAAAAGCATCACACTGCCTTTTATGTTTAGTTATAGCCTCTTATTTATGCATCTTGTTGCCTAAATAAAGTTTAAGCTCCTGAGGACCCAGATACTAACTAACATGGTATTGGTCACATAGTATGTGTCAATTCAATACTAACATGGTATTGGTCACATAGTATGTGTCCATTCAATAATTGATTGATAAAGGAAAAATATTTTTGACTGAGCTTTTCCATTTCCATGTAGATACCTGGCATTATAATATATATATATGAATGTGAATGTACTTAATACCACTGAACTGTACACTTAAAAATGGTTAAGATAAAAATTTTGTTATTTATATTTTATGACAATTAAAATTATTATATATATACTATACCAAAGTCCATGTTTTATATATCTTCAAATTATATCTGACAATTTTGATGTATTGATACTATCTACTTGGTTTATCAAATACGAATGAGTTGGAAGAAAACACTGGGTTCGAGTCCTTGCTCTATCAGAGAACAACTATATGATGACCTTGGACAAATTGCTTAACATTTTGCGCCTCCACTGCCCGTTCTGTAAAATGAGTGGACGGATTCACTGGATGATCTCCAAAGGCCCAGTTGTATGAGTCTGAAACTTCGCGTCTCTGGAGAGCACACATCATCTCCAGCATCATGGGAGAAAGCTCTTATCTGGCTCCCTTCCCAGATTTGCAAACCAAACCGTACTGAGCATAACTATTCCACTCCCAGCCCTGTGGATTCTAAAAACTGTTTGGGAAACTGATAGCAGCTATGAATTTGGAGACCTATGCTTCTGCCCCACCCTGGCTGTGCCTCTTTTTTGGGAATTCCAGCCAGGCTTGCACTCAACCGGCATGCTGTCCCAGTAGCACTCATTGTACCCAGGCCCACGGGGAAGGGATAAACCCCTCCCTTTGGTGGCCTCTCACCAGGCCTCTTGCTCCAGCTCAGGGTGTGGGAGGGGTGGGGAAAGGCACTTCTTCCCTCAACTACAACAGGAAGCGCTCGGGAAACAGGTCTCATTCATTAGTTTAGCAAGATTTCTGGAGTTTATTAACCTCACATTTTAAACTTATTTATTTATTTAGGCTGCGTTGGGTCTTTGTTGCTGCACGTGGGCTTTCTCTAGTTGTGCCAAGCAGGGGCTACTCTTCATTGTGGTGCGTGGGCTTCTCCCTGCGGTGGCTTCTCTTGTTGCGGAGCACGGGCTCTAGGTATGCAGGCTTCAGTAGTTGTGGCACACGGGCTCTAGAGCACAGGTTCAATAGTTGTGGCGCACGGGCTTAGTTGCTCTGCAGCATTGGGGATCTTCCCAGACCAGGGCTCAAACCCATGTCCCCTGCATTGGCAGGCGGATTCTTAATCACTGGGCCACCAGGGAAGCCCTCACCTCACATTTTAAGTGGAGGGACTTTTGTCTGTTTTGCGGTTGCAAAGTCCTTTAAAATATATATTTTTTTAAATTTCCCACTTTGGGGGAAAGAATATTGTTCTGATGGTTGTCCTTTGAAAGTAATTATGGAAACTGAGTTGTTTGCTTTTTTTTTTTTCAAAATAATACTTGGTTTTGTTTGAATTTGCACAAATCTCTACTTCATCTTTTAGCTCAGATTAGTTACAGTAACTACAAATCCTTCAACCAAAAAGGCAGTTATATTAACAGTTTTTTAGAGTGCTGGCACGTTGTAAAATCCCAAAGGTTCAGTTCCTACATGCAAAGCGTGGGGCAAAAGAGGAGGGAGGGGGAATTGTCATCTTAATTGTAGATCAATAGCGCACCCCAGCTTTCCAGGAGTCCTGAACAAAGGGTAAAGCCAAATACTTTAGGTCTGAGACCACTGGATTCTCAAACAGTTTTCGTTTAAAAACGAGAGGAGAGTGGGCTTCCCTGGTGGCGCAGTGGTTGAGAGTCCGCCTGCCGATGCAGGGGACACGGGTTCGTGCCCCGGTCCGGGAATATCGCACGTGCTGCGGAGCGGCTGGGCCTGTGAGCCATGGCCGCTGAGCCTGCGCGTCCGGAGCCTGTGCTCCGCAACGGGAGAGGCCACAACAGTAAGAGGCCCACATAAGCAAGAAAAAAAGAGAGGAGAGAGAGAGAGAGAGAGAGAAATTTCTTGCTGTCATTGTCTTAATAAGTATTTAATTAATTAGTGATCTGCTGATTCTCCATGGGATTTAAGGTTATTTATATAACGATTAAATAAAATCGAAACTAAATGGCCAAGGAAAGCTGGACCGAATTAAAATTATAGATTGGAAAGATAAGATAAGGTCAGGAGCAAGGCTAAGACACAAAACCACATGGATACATTTTTGATTACTTCTTTGTGTTGTGCCACAATTATTGCGAATAACAATGCTTGTTTAATTATCACAAAATGTTAATACCAGGCCATTACTCATAGACCCTTCCCCAAGAGCTATTCCCTTAAGTGGCTCAGTGCAGCTGTGCCAGAGCCCTACATATTTTGCTTATCTCCCTTCAGATAATGGTATGGTCTGTCCAATATTAACTTGAGGGGTCGTTCCATCAACAGAGCCAGGATTCCTGGGGTTAACTTCTTTAAATTCTAGAGTGTCATTGTTCATTTTTCTGTCTTTGTGATTGATTAGCTGTCTTGCGCTGGCTGGATGAATAGTGTGGTTTCTCTGTGGCACCTCCTTGGACTTGACCTCCAGCCTCTCCAATGGTTACCTTAAGTAGCTGGGTGTTTGGATTCTGTCAGATAGAGATCTAGTGGTTATATCCATTTTTCCGGTTGTGTTGGAAAAGAGGCTTTTCTGTCGGTACTTTTGTTTCTAAGGCCAGTTGTGTGGTTTTGTGATTACAATGCAGTTTCTTCAGAAATTTTCAATACTATGTATTTTTTTCCAAAAATTTCAAAACCAACACATTTTAAAAATATTAAAATAATACTGCTTTCTTTTTTTAATCTAGAAAATCTTTCCTAAAAAGGAAACTCAATCCCAGTTTGTTTATCATCTCCTCTGAAAAGGAAGCTTTTCTATCTTTAACCGAGATGTTCAGCCTACAGGCTGGGCTGGAGGTGAAAAGGTCACAGAAGAATTATTCCAAAGGAGAGAGTATTAAATGTTTCTGCACTCCACTGGTGAATCAGAAACAGAGAACTAAGGGCTGGATGACAGCTCAGACACTAAAGAATTCTAGAGCTAGAAAAGAATGTTGCCCTTAGGCTAATGATTTCAGAGCTATATTTTCTCCCTTTGAAGTTGGCCTTGGGTAATAGATGTCAAGAGTAGAGTGTGGGACAGGGGCAAAGCAGAGACTATGGCCCCCAAGTTCTTTTTTAGCCGTTTTGCTCCACTGTAAGATCATGTCTCTTGATTGGGGAGGGGCGGGGGGGAGGTACGATTGACACACAAAAAAGCTGTACATATTTAATGCACACATTTTTGTGAGTTTGAAATAAAGTGTACACGCATGAGACTGTCGCCGTAAACAATGCCAAAACTATAACCATCACCTCTGAGCTTCCTTCCTCCCTCTTTTTTTTTTTAAAGAACATTTAACATAAGATCTCCTCTCTTAACAAAGCTTTAAGTACATAGTATATTATTATCACCTGTATGCACTATGCTGTGCAATAGATCTCTAGGACTTACTCATCTTGTGAAACTGAAACTGTGTATTCTTTGACCAATATCTCCCTGATTCCCCCTCCCCATGTATCCTGATTTTCAGTCTGCAAATGAGGCCATCATAAAGAAGAAAGAACTGAATTCTCTCCTTCTGAGGCTCATTGCAAACATTTCTTGTAACCTCAGAACTCTTAGGTCCTAAATATATCCATTTAGATTTATTTCACGAAAATTTTAAATAAGGAATTTCACATATTTCTGTCTAAACAGAAGAGGCACTCAGAGCACACCCTGTGGTTACATTCCCCGCTCTGCCACTCACGAGCTGTGACTTCAGGAAAATGTTTTACCTCTCAGTTTCTTCATCTATAAAATAGTGATAATAACACTTACCTCATAAGGGTGTTATGAAGGATTCAATGAGTACAATGCATAAATGCAGTTTAGAAAACATGGTATACAATAAATGGTAATTACTCTCTAGATTTCAGTCAACAGAGCCTGATACGTAGTCAATAAAATTTTTGAAAGTTTTACTTTGGTTTTATTATGAGAGTGAGCTATGGCCTTATAAAAATTTTATTTCATTTTATTTTGAAACCTTACAAATAGCTGTGATATATATTTTGCAGATTAAAAAATTTGAAACTTCGTGCTATGGACTGAATGTTGTGTCCTCTCAAAGTCCTGTGTTGAAGCTTTAACCCCCAATGTGATAGTATTTGAAGGGGGTACTTTTGGGAGATAATTAGGTTTGGATGAAGTCATGAGGGTGGAGCCCCCATGATGGGATTAGTGCCCATATAAGAAGAGGGAAAGACCAGAGCCCTCTCTCTCTGAGCCATGTGAGGGTACAGCAAGAAGATGGCCTTCTGCAAACCAGGAAGAGGCCTCTCAAATTGGCTGGCACCTTGATCTCAGATTTCCCAGTCTTTAGATCTGTGAGAAATAAATGTCTGTTGTTTAAGCCACCCAGCCTATGGTATTTTAGTGCCTATGGTATTTTAGTAAGGTCACTCGAGACCACACAAGCAATGAGTAATTGCACCAGAATTTGAATAAGTGCTTGACACCAAAGCCTTGGCTTTTTCCATAAAACCATGCTGCCCCCAAATGTTACAGGGAAGCTACTTGGGTTTCTTCAGACAGAAAGTTCCTCTGAGCCAGCCTGAATCCAACTGGTCCATTTTGCTATCTGTGTTACCATAAGTAAGTTACCTGACTTCTCTGTGCCTTGGCTTCTTCAGTTGTCAAATGGGGATAATAGTAATACTCTATCTCACAGGGTTGTTGAGATAATTGTATGAAGACCTATGAAGTATTTAGGACAGTGTCTGGCATGCAATAAGTTTTAATATTACTATTACTGTTATTGTTACTACTACTACTACAACTTATAACTTTGGGGCCAACTCAGATCAGTCTTTGTGAGATGGGAGGAAAGAGCACCAAATATTGTCTTTCAGCACAGACTGTAATACTTTACATAGTACAATACTAGTGTGTTCCTTGTGGAATATTAACTCTGTGGTTTTCTGAAATCATCCCTGAAAAATTTACAACAGAATTTGACTGGCCACCCAGCAGAATTACCAGCAGAGTTCTTAGAAAACAGATTTCAATCCACACTCCCATCCCTAGCCCAACTCCTATCTCCCACCCCCATCCTCATGCCAGACCACTTATCAGAATCTGCAAGGATGGGCCAGAAATACCTACATTTAACAAGTATCCCGAGTGAGTCAGATGTGCAGGCTTCTAATCTAACCCATTTTAAAACAAGGAAAAAATGAGACCCAGAGAGGTTACGTGATTTTCCCAAGGTTCAGGGCTCTTTCCACCATAAGGTGCTAATATTCACGCAGATGTGCTCCCTGATTATTCTAGGTCTATGGCCAGCACAGTTTTTTGTCCTTGTCAGCCAGAAGAATTAGAGACTCAATCAAAATGCTGAACTAGTCTCACAGATCCACCCCTGCGCACCAGGGATGTTAGGAAGCTGAGGGCTGGGGGAAGACTTGAGTGGCAGGTACCCAAACTCCTCTCCCCTCCTCTGTGAACTGGGATGTGGGGTGACAAGCATGGAGAAAAAGCAACTCACTTAAGCAGGCCTGGACTCTGGGTCTGCATGAATACGATAGGGCTCTGCATGCAAACATGTAATTTATCTTCTATTTGGTTTAGCCCTGGTTGAAAGATAATCCTAGGTTAGCCTTTTTGAAAAGCATCTTATCTCTCTTTTGTATTTTTAACCAGGTGTGACTCTCTTTTTCTGTTGTTTCGGCTGCTGTTGACACTGGGGTTGAATTTGGACCCACTGATCTTTCAGAAGATGCCTAAGTTGTTCATTTACTTACTCTCTGACAAGCTTACCTGTGCTTGTAGAGCCACCAAATGGTTTTCATAGCAAAAATGTTTCTGAGCTGTTGACTTGTAAACATAGCCTTAAAGTCAATAAAGTCTTTTCTCTGAGAGCTCCGAGGTATGTCAAGAAATCTAAGACAAAAGAAAACAAAAACTCTCCTTAAGGCTCTCATGAAACCAATTTGTAGATATGGTCTAACAACTCTCTGAACTATTGTTTAAAAACATCGGAACGGGATCTTTTGTTGAGGGTGTTTCTAGGTATCTCCCAGACAGGGATAGCGTATAAAATATGGGGGACAGCTGTAGCCACCAAGAGAAAACTAGGAGAATTGTTATAAATACCTAGTCTTGCTCAGCCAGCAGCTAAGCCGGAAGAATGCCTCTTGTTAGGAAGCATGCTACTACTTTCCTAAAAAGGAAAAAAAAAATTAGTCACAGGGGCTTGTTTCTACTTCTTGACACGATATTCCCTATGTGGAATCTTTCCTGTGGGTTGCCAGGAGCAGGGAGTTGGAAGGAATACATGCTCATTTTTAACCTAGTGGTTTTGCCCCATGAAGCCCAGAGGAAAAAGGAATGTTCCCATAGCAAACATTCTGTACTTCCTTTATAGTTACACTCATCAATCTTATAATTGCTTGTTCAATATCTGTCTTCCAATTAGACTATAAATTCCATGAGAGTGATTATGTTTTTCCTTATTCACTACCATGTATCTGGTATAGAGCCCTGGCATGTAGTTTGATGTTCAATAAATATCTTTTGAATAAAATGCTGAATAAATTACGTTGAAGCCATAGCCTTCAACAGGGATGATTGGAGCCAGTAGATTTAAATTGGAGATGAAACCACTAGGTGAATTTGGAGTTGCTGTAGGTGTACAAGGTGGTGGAGTATATAATGAAATCAATTAGATGAAAAAGTGGGAATTTCTAGTTTTGAAGGCAAAAACAGGGAAGAATCTTGTGATTACATTGAACCTGGTATGATTACATTGGTAATAATTAAGAATCAAAGAGAAAAATGCCAAATTGCCCATACGTCTGCCTGTCGTAAAACATCTTTCATATATTATAGAGCACATATTAGTATTTTAGGTTTAGTTGCTTTAACAAAGAGGGGTTGTAGATTTTTCAAAGTACTAGTGTAAAAGTAGTCACATCTGTGACAAACTGTACCGTTTCAGCAACACAGCATCTTAAAGCCATCTGGGGTAGTGTAACATCATTGCTGGCTTTATTGTTGATAAATAAAGCTCTTGAAAAATAAATCTCCAAAGTTAAACATATGAAGTGTCTGCAATAGTGTCATAAACACTATCTGCTTTTAAAAATTAAGAGAAAAAGATCATTTCATAGATACAAGCTTCTTTGATGGGATGAATATCTATCTGAAAATATGATGATGAAAGAGTCTAATTGAAAAATGGTTGCGAGTATGTCTCTGTTGAACTTCAGTCCCTTGTAGTGCTGCCTCTACCAAAGGAAACTGAGAGTGACGGGCTCAGAATTGAATAGCAGATCAGGATCAAAACTGGAGAACCAGGAACACGCAAAGTGCAAGAGACAAATACTATCAAATATTGACTTTTAAGTGAAGGAATTTTGAATAGACTACACTTAGAAAAAACATCATTTGGAATAACGTATGCCTGCAAATTTAAATATTTGACTTGTTTTTAGAAATCTGCAACTTGATAGCTTTATTAAGGTATAATTACATACAATAAACTATACATATGTAAAATGTACAATTTGTTGAGTTTTGACATATGTTTATATTTGTGAAACCATTACTACAATCAAGAAAATCAATCAGTCTCCAAAAGTTTTCTCAGGACCCTTCTCCTCGCTCTTGTTCCTTCCCCTAGGGAAATTCATCTCTTTTTTAAAAAATGTTTTAAATTTTTAAAATTATGATAAAAAACGTAACATAAAATTACTATCTTATGGATATAACCAAGATTAGAGCAGAAATTAATGAAATTGAGAATAGAAAAAAATAGAAAAAGTCAATAAAGCTAAGGGTTGCTTTTTTTTTAAAGATCAGTAAAATTGAGAAACCCTTAGTTAAAGAAAAAAATAAGTAAAGTCAGAAATGATTTCAACCAATGCTACCGAAATAAAAAGGATTATGAAAGAATAGTATGAACAGCTGCCAACAAATTGGGTAACCTAGAAGAAATGGAAGAATTCCTAGAAACACACAACCTGCCAAAACTAAATCACAGAGAAAAGGAAAATCTGAACAGACCAATAACCAGTAAGGAGATTGAATCAGTAAACAAAAACCTCCCAACAGATCTCCCAGCTCTCTGATGTCAGGTCTAGAGCATCAGGAAAGACTAAAGATGGTAAGAAAAAAATAGAAGCCATGTTTCAAAAACCTGTATTACAGGTATTTCATCAGTTTAAGATGAGTCTCAAATAGCTAGCAGTTTGGTTCTCAAAAGATCTCTGAATTGTGTTCCCTTACTAGGGCAAGTGGGTCAGGACTCTGTCATGAGACAGGTGGAAAGGAAAAATCCAGCAACAGTATTTTCTCTAGCAGTAAATGAGATGTGGTGATCAGGGGAAAGTAAGGTATACCAAATGGGCAATGTCAGTCAAGACAACATGGCACAGAATATCTGTATTCTGGCCAGGTCACAGAGACTTGGCATAATAGTATGTGAAAAAAGGGTCTCGAATTTATATGGAAGGGAAAGTAGATGCAAGTGAATGCACAAGTAAAAAATAATTCGAAGAGACAAGCAACAAACACTATAGCCAATAATATATAAAAAAATCTACAAACAGTACATTCTGGAGAGGGTGTGGAGAAAAGGGAACCCCCTTGCACTGTTGGTGGGAATGTAAATTGATACAGCCACTATGGAGAACAGTATGGAGGTCCCTTAAAAAACTAAAAATAGAACTCCCATACGACCCAGCAATCCCACTACTGGGCATATACCCTGAGAAAAGCATAATTCAAAAAGAGTCATGTACCAAAATGTTCATTGCAGCTCTATTTACAATAGCCAGGACATGGAAGCAACCTAAGTGTCCATCAACAGATGAATGGATAAAGAAGATGTGGCACATATATACAATGGAATATTACTCAGCCATAAAAAGAAATGAAATTGAGTTATTTGTAGTGAGGTGGATGGACCTAGAGTGTGTCATACAGAGTGAAGTAAGTCAGAAAGAGAAAAACAAATACCGTATGCTAACACATATATATGGAATCTAAAAAAAAAAAAAAAAGGTCATGAAGGACCTGGGGCAAGACTGGAATAAATACGCAGAGCTACTAGAGAATGGACTTGAGGATAGGGGGAGGGGGAAGGGTAAGCTGGGACAAAATGAGAGAGTGGCATGGACATATATACACTACCAAACGTAAAATAGATAGCTAGTGGGAAGCAGCCACATGGCACAGGGAGATCAGCTCGGTGCTTTGTGTCCACCTAGAGGGGTGGGATAGGGAGGGTGGGAGGGAGGGAGACCCAAGAGGGGAGAGATATGGGGACATATGTATATGTATAACTGATTCACTTTGTTATAAGGCAGAAACTAACACACCATTGTAAAGAAATTATACTCCAATAAAGATGTTAAAAAATTTTTTTTAAAAAAAGAGAAGGCATAAAATGGATGATTCTTCTTTGGCCATTGTTTGGTACAGTCTGATTTCCAAATCATGTATATTCTTTATAGTTTCTAATGACAAGGAGATATATACAGAGAGAGATAGATGGATATATCTCTCCTAACAAAGAAAAGCTCAAGACCGGCTGATATTACTGAAGTCTACCAAACATTTAAAGAAGAATTAACTCTTATTCTTCTCAAACTCTTGCAAAAAGTTGAGCAGAAGGGAACACATCCAAATTCATTCTATGAGGATAGCATTACCCTGATACCAAAGCCAAATAAAGACACTATAAGAAAACTACAGACTAATATCCCTGATGACTATTAATGCAAAAATCCTCAACAAAATGCTAGCAAACTAAATTCGACAGCACATTAAAAGGATTATACATCATGACCAAGCCAGATTTATTTCTGGAAGGCAAGTATGTTTCAACATATGAAAATCAATCAATGTAATAGACCAAATTCACAGACTGAAGGACAAAAAGCACATAATCATCTCAACTGATGCAGAAAAAGTATTTGACAAGATCTAACACACTTTCATGTAAAAACACTCAACCAAATAGGAACTGAAGGAAATTACCTTCATAATAAACCGCCAACATAATAAAGCCAATATACAAAAAGCCTATAGCTAATACCATACTCAATGGTGAAAGACTGAAAACTTTTCCTCTAAGATCAAGAATAAGATAAGGATGCCCACTCTCACCACTTCTATTCAACATAGTATTGTCAGTACTACCCAGTGCAATCAAGCAAGAAAAAGAAGGAATAAAAGCCATCCAAGTTGGAAGAGAAAAAGTAAAATTAGCTGTTTGCAGATAACATGATCTTTTATGTAGAAGACCCTAAAGATTACACATACGCACACACACAAACCTGTTAGAACTAATAAATTCAGCAAAGTTGCAGGATATAAAATCAACTCACCAAAATCAGTTGCATTTCTATGTACTAACAATTACCAACTGGAAAAGGAAATTAAGAAAACAATTGCATTTGCAATAACATCAAAAAGTACTTAGGAATATACTTAAGGAAATGAAATGCAAGTACACTGAAAACTATAGAACATTGTTGAAAGAAATTTAAAAAGAAACAAATAAATGGAAATACATTTCATGTTTGTGGATTGGAAGACTTAATAATGCTAAAATGTCCATACCACCCAAAGTGATCTATAGATTCAACGGAATCCCTATCAAAATCTCAATGGAAGTTTTTGCAGAAATAGAAAAAAGTCATCCTAAAATTCATATGGAATCACAAAGGACCCTGAATAGCCAAAATAATTTTGAAAAATAACAAAGTTGGAGGACTCACACTTACTGCCTTAAAAACATATTATGAAATGGTAATCAAAACAGTGTTGATAGGCCAATGAAATAGAATAGGGAGCCTGGAAATAAACCCTTGAGTATGTGCTCAAATGATCTTTGACAAGTGTGACAAGACCACTCAATGGTAAAAGGACAGTTTTTTCAACAAATAGTGCCAGGAAACCTGGATATTCACATAGAGATAATGAAGTTGGGCACTTAATTGGCTCATAATGGAATAAAGACCTAAACATAAGACTTAAAACTGCAAAACTCCTAGGAGAAAATATAGGGGGAAATTTTTCATGCATTAAATTTGGTAATCAGTTCTTGTATATGAAACCAAAAGCACAGGCAACAAAAGCAAAAAATAGACAAATGGGACTACATCAAACTTAAAGACATTTTTAATCAAAAGACATGATCAATAGAGTGAAAAGGCAACTTATGGGATGAAAGAAAATATTTGCAAATCTTATATCTAATAAGGTATTAATATCCTGAATATATAAAGAACTCCTACAATTCAACAACAACAAAAAAATCAGTTAACCCAATTTTAAAAATGGACAAAGGACTTGAACAGATATTTCTCCAAAGACAAATGACCAACAAGTGTATGAAAAAAGCTCAACATCACTAATCATCAAAGAAATGCAAATCAAAACCACAATGAGATAACCTCATATTCATTGAGAAGGCTACTGTGAAATAAAGAAAGAGAGAAAGAAAGACAAAAAGAAAGAAATGAACAAGTGCTGACAGCAATGTGGAGAAGTTGATGCATTGTTGGTGGGATTTTTTTTTTTTTTTTTTTTTTTTTGCGGTACGCAAGCATGTGGGATCTTCCTGGACCGGGGCATGAACCCGTGTCCCCTGCCTCGGCAGGCGGACGCTCAATCACTGCGCCACCAGGGAAGCCCTGTTGGTGGGATTTTTAAATGGTGCAAGCACCTTGGAAAATAGTTTGGCAGCTCTTCATATTATTTTTGATTGCTACTTTAATTAATTAATTACCTTAAATTAATTACTAATTTAATTACTCATACAATTTTAATTTAAATAGCACTACTATATAATCCAGAAATCTTACTTCTGGATATATATCCAAAAAAATTGAAAGCATAGTCTAGGAGATGTTTGCACATCCATGTGCATAGCAGCACTATTCACAATAGCCAAAAGGTAGAAGCAACAAAAATGTCCATCAACAGATGAATGGACAAACAAAATGAATATACATACAATGGAATACTATGCCACCTTAAAAAGCAAGGAAATCTTGTCACATGCTACAACATGGATGAATCTTGAGGACATTAGGTTATGTGAAATTATCCAGTCACAAAAGGACAAATGCTGTATGATTTCACTTATATGAGGTATCTAAAGTAGTCAAATTCATAGAGACAGAAAGTAGAATAGTTGTTGCTAAGGGCTGGGGAGAAGGGGCAAAGGGGAGCCGTTTAATGGGTATAGATTTTCAGTTCGGCAAGATTAAAAGGTTCTGAAGATGTTTCACAACAATGTAAATATACTCAACACTAATGAACTGTATGCTAAAAAATAGTTAAGATGGTCAATTTATGATTTTTTACTACACACACACACAAATTCTATAAATAAATAAAACTGACCATACCAAGTGTTGATAAGAATGTAGAGGAACTGGAACTCTCATACACTGCTTGGGAATATCAAATGGTACAACCACGTTGGAAAACATTTTGTCAATTTCATAAAAACTAAGACTATATCTCCTCTTCCACTCTAGGAATTTACCCAAGAGAAATTAAAACATAAGTCCATACAAAGACTTGTATAAGAATGTTCCTAGTAGCTTTATTTGTAATAGTCAATAGTAACAACCCAAATATATATCAACAGTGAATAAACAAGTTGTGTATATTCATACAATGACATATTACTCACAGAGTAAGTATACTTTGTAGATATCGTTTATTGAGTTTTTATTATGTACCAAGAACTGTGTTAAATGCTTTAAACATGAAATCACAACTCTATGAGGTAGAAATAATTAGCCTTATTTTACAGATGATGAAACTGAGTTTGGAAAAGTTGGTAGCACAATATGCCAAAGCCAAAATTTGAACCTAGATATAGAGTAATGCCAAAGGTGGAATGCATAATCCTTACAGTGTATTTCTTGAACTCAACAGGAGCAATACACTGGTAATCTGACAGCAAACCGCTCAGTTGAAGAATTCCTTAGGGAAAAGGAAGCTCTGGATCTCTGGCTATTCACCAGTGTTTTTAACTGACATACAGCACAATGTTGAGAATGTGGACTGTAATGGTTTTTGTTTTTGTTTTAATAAATTTATTTATTTTTGGCTGTGCTGGGTCTTCATTGCTGCATGCGGGCTTTCTCTAGTTGCGACAAGCAGAGGCTACTGTTCATTGCAGTGTGCAGGCTTCTCATTGCGGTGGTGGCTTCTCTTGTTGTGAAGCACGGGCTCTAGGCACTCAGGCTCAGTAGTTGTGGCACACGGGCTTAGTTGCTCTGCCGCATGTGGGCTCTTCCCAGACCAGGGCTCGAACCTGTGTCTCCTGCATTGGCAGGTGGATTCTTAACCACTGAGCCACCAGGGAAGCCCTGTAATGGTTTTAAATGTAAACTCCCTAGGTGTGAATTCCCACAGTTATTATTCCCTAGTTGTGTGAGCTACTTAATCTCTCTGTTCCTTTATCTTTAGGATGGAGATAATAGAGTCTACTTCAGTCTCTGTAGTTAGAACAGTTCCTGGCAAGTAGAGTTTTACTTTTTTTACTTCTTAAATTTAACTTTGAATTCTTCCTATCTCTGTTAAGGAGATAAGCCACATTTTAAAAAACTTCATTCAATTTAATGTATCAAAATCTGTTCTGTGCAATGCCCTGAGCTAGGCATTGTTGGGGATCAAAGCTGAGTCAGATGACAGAATCTCTCTCCTCAGGAATTCTGTAGTCTATTAAGCAAAATGCCCTATTGGCCTAGTCAGTATTGTTAACATTTACATGCCCTGTGCTTTGTGATTGATTGGACTTTAAAAATTTGACTTTGCAACATTCTAACCTATTTTGCATTATGACATACTGTGTATAGGCCATTTCGCATTTAGGGCTTCCTAAATTACCAGCAGCACTTCTTTCTTGATTAGCAATATTTCTTGATATTAATATTGTTACTGAATGCAAGTTTGTGTGCCTGACACACAGTGAGGCCAAACAAACTAAAACGTCGGAGTTTGGAGCAGAGAAAGGTTTACTGCAGGGCCAAGCAAGGAAAACAGGTGGTTTGTGCTCAGAAACCCTGAACTCCCCAGCGGTTTGGGGGAAGAAGTTTTATTTTTTTTATTTTTTAGATATTTACTTATTTATTTATTAGCTGCATTGGATCATAGCTGCAGCACCTGGGATCCTTCATTGTAGCACGCAGGCTCTTCGTTGTGGCATGCGGACTTCTCTCTAGTGGCACGCAGGCTTCTGTCTAGTTTTGGTGTGCAGGCTTGGTTGCCCTGTGGCACGTGAGATCTTAGTTCCCCAACCAGGGATCAAACCTGCATCCCCTGCATTGGAAGGCGGATTCTTAACCACTGGACCACCAGGGAAGTCCCCTTTGGGAGAGAAGTTTTTAATAAGCAAAATTTGGTGTGAGGGCTAAGAGTGTGTGACTTTCTTCTGATTGGTTGGTGGTGAGGTAACAGGGCTGTGTTCCAGGAATCTTGAGCTCAACCTGCAGTTACTGTCCTCTACCTGGGCAGGGGCTTTAGTTCATGTAGAAGAACTCGAAGATAATACTACGTATATCCCTTGAGGAGGAACCAGGACCCTGCTTTATCTGCACCGTTGTTCCTTGACAGCTCTTCTTTTGTTTCTGCATTACTTCTCCTCCCTATTTAGTAACTGTTTGAATCTGCTCTTTGGAACTTAGGGAAGGTCTAGGAGGATGAAGCTTTTTTCCTACTAACAAGAAATGAGGGACACGAAAAGGTTTATGCCCAGTTTAACTTACTAAGTTAAACCGATTTTGAAATAAAGGTTTAAGTATTTTAAGCATCGTCAAACATAACTGCTAGATATTGTAATGTTATACACAGAAATCAACACACCCCTTTAGTGAGGGGCAGAAGGAATCACAAGTTGTCACAGCTTAAGGCAGACCAACTTTTTGGTGTTATGTAGGTGACCTCTTTTGCTTATGTGAAAACTCAATAACATTGGAGCTGGAGTGACTGTAGGACAGCTACATCTATTAGAGATCGAAGCTAGAAGTAGGTTCAATTTTGGCACAGTGAAACTTGTCTAAATTGATAATTTGACCCCTCTGCAGTGTTGGCTTTGGGAAAGGACAAATAGGAGAACTACATCAGGTTCTCTAGGTTAGGGATCAGCATTAAAGCTATGAAGTAGAAACGTGTTATGGGTTGTGTTGACTGAAAAACCTTCACAACCTAAAAGTTGAGAATTATGTTTTATTCAGCAGGCATACTGAGGACTTAAGCCTGGCGGACACCCTCTCAGATAGCTCTAAGGGGCTGTTCGGAAGAGGTAAGGGAGGAATCAGGATATATAGGAGTTTTTGCAAAAAGAAAAAAAAAAGCCCACATAGTTGGAACATCAAAAGATTACTGTTAATTAAAGAAAAAACAGACATCTCAAGTTAATGAATTTAGCACTTTTCTATGTATAGGAAGATGCAAGAGTCTGGGCTCATTGAAATCATTCCTTTGATATGCACCTTATCTATCTAGGGCCAGTGTCCAGTTTTCTTCATCCCGAATCCCTCAGTGTGCACTGCAGAGGAGTGGCTGCAGTGGCTGATGCCTTGATGACAAGGCAGGCAGTGACACTTTGTCCACAGTTGAACTGTATCCCCTAAAAGTTCATATGTGAAGTCTTAACCCATAGTAGCTCAGAATGTGACCTTATTTGGAAATGGGATTTTTACATACATAATTAGTTAAGTTAAGGTGAGGTCAGTAGGATGGGCTCCTAATCCAATGTGACTGGTGTCCTCATAAAAAGGGAGGGAAAAAAAAAGGGAAATTTGGGCACAGAGATTCACACACAGGAGAACACCATGGAAAAGCAGAGTTATGCTGCCTTAAACCAAGGAACTACCAGAAACCAGGAGGGAGACCCAGAACAATACTTCCCGGCACCTTCAGAAGGAAGGTCCTGCTGACACCTTGATCTCAGACTTTTAGCCTCTAGGGCTGTGAGACAATAAATTTCTCTTGTTCACCCTGAGAATGAAAGAAAATACTTGCAAATGAAGCAACTGACAGAGGATTAATCTCCAAAATATACAAGCAGCTCATGCAGCTCAATATCAAAAAAAAAACAACCCAATCAAAAAATGGGCGGGAGACCTAAATACACATTTCTCCAAAGAAGATACACAAACACATGAAAGGATGCTCAACATCACTAATCATTAGAGAAAGGCAAATCAAAACTACAATGAGGTATCACCTCACACCAGTCAGAACGGCCATCATCAAAAAATCTACAAACAGTAAATGCTGCAGAGGGTGTGGAGAAAAGGGAACCCTCTTGCACTGTTGGTGGGAATGTAAATTGATACAGCCACTATGGAGAACAGTATGGAGGTTCCTTAAGAAACTAAAACTAGAACTCCCATACGACCCAGCAATCCCAATACTGGGCATATACCCTGAGAAAACCATAATTCAAAAAGAGTCATGTACCACAATGTTTATTGCAGTTCTATTTACAATAGCCGGGACATGGAAGCAACCTAAGTGTCCATCGACAGGTGAATGGATAAAGAAGATGTGGCACATATACACAATGGAATATTACTCAGCCATAAAAAGAAACGAAATTGAGTTATTTGTCGTGAGGTGGATGGACCCAGAGTCTGTCATACAGAGTGAAGTAAGTCAGAAAGAGAAAGACAAATACCATGTGCTAACACATATATATGGAATCTAAAAAAAAAAAATGGTTATGAAGAACCTAGGGGCAGGACAGGAATAAAGACGCAGACATAGAGAATGGACTTGAGGACACGGGGAGGGGGAAGGGTAAGCTAGGACGAAGTGAGAGAGTGGCATGGACATATATACACTACCAAATGTAAACTAGATAGCTAGTGGGAAGCAGCTGCATGGCACAGGGAGATCAGCTAGGTGCTTTGTGTCCACCTAGAGGGGAGGGATAGGGAGGGTGGGAGGGAGATGCAAGAGGGAGGAGATATGGAGATATATGTATATGTAAAGCTGATTCACTTTGTTATAAAGCAGAAACTAACACACCATTGTAAAGCAATTATACTCCAATAAAGATGTTAAAAAAAATTTCTCTTGTTCAAGCCACCCAAAATGTGCACTTTGTTATAGCACCTTAGCAAACTAATACAAGATGGGAAGGGAATTCTGTTCTCTTTTAATTTTTTTTCTCTTTAGTGTTACACTAATGTTAGGGCTTTTCTGCAACTTGATTTTTTTTTAAATTTAAAGATACAGGGAGGGACTTCCCTGGTGGTCCAGTGGTAAAGAATCCACCTTACAATGCAGGGGACGCAGGTTCAATCCCTTAGTTCCCTTAGTCAGGGAAATAAGATCCCACATGCCGCGGGGCAACTAAGCCTGCGTGCCACAACTACCGAGCTCGCATTCCTCAGCTAGAGCCCACGTGCCGCAAAGTACAGAGCCCATGCACCCTGGAGCCTGCACACCACAACTAGAGAGAGAAAAGCCGCACGCCACAACTAGAGAGAAGCCCACGCACCACAACCAAGAGCCCATGTGCCTCAATGAAAGATCCCACATGCCTCAACAAAGATCCTGCATGCCACAAGTAAGACCTAAAGCAGCCAAAAATAAAATAAATAATAAATCTTCTAAAATAAATAAATAAAGATACAGGGAATTCCCTGGCTGTCCAGTGGTTAGGACTTCATGTTCTCACTGCTGAGGGCCCCGACTTATATCCCTGGTCAGGGAACTAAGATTCCACAAGCCATGAGGCACAGCAAAAAAAAAAAGATACAGAGATAAAATAGTCATTTCCTTCATGGTGCTTAAGATTTGCTACAGGAGATAAAACAGACCAACTGGGAGGGCATACTTTGAATCTCACCTCTGTCGCTTATTTGTTGTGTGACTTTGGGCAAATTACTTAGCTTCTCCAAGTCTCAGTTTCTTTACCTGTAATATGGAAATAACAAGATCACCTGCCAGTGTTGTTGAGTAATTTGAGATAATGTATGCAATCTAATAAAGCACCCTCAGAAATACAGCTATTATTATCTCAAAACAGCTACAATTTAAGGCAGAATATGAAGACAAGATCAGAAGTATAATTGGTGCTTTAGGAGCTCAGAGGGGTGAGGTATCACATATGGCTGGGGGAACCTGGATGAAGGCAGTGGCATTTAGATTGCTCTTTAATTAATTGGCAGATGGGATTAGTGAGATGACACTCATGGTGAAAAAAACAGCATGAACAAAGGCAATGTGTCTGCAAAAAACAGGTACATTCAGCAAGCAGTGAGGTGTAGGCTGGAGGGTTCAATAAGAATATTAGCTTAACTGTCTTCTTTAGAGAACACTCCTGACAACTTTGGCTTAAATGGTTTCCCACCTCTGCCCCATACCTCTGCAACTCATCACCCTATTTACTTCCTTCTTAGCGTGTATCACAAATTGTAATTATGTTTATTTATCTGTTTACTTGTCTATTATCTGTAAGGGTAGAGTCTGTCTCTCTTATTCAGATATAAATCCCAAGGACATGTTAAACAAATATTTGTTGGGAAGAAGGAAGGGAGAGAAAGAGAGAGATTGAAAGGAAAGAAGGGTGGGAGGAAAATGAGTGAATGGAGAGTAGAGGAGTATCAGTAGGTCAGGTCAAGAAGTAGTTTGGAACCAGAGCATGAAGAAGTTCTTGAAACAGGGGACTAAAGTCCCAAAGCAGACCTCTGAATCACTGTTCCCAGGGAAAAATTTGGTATTTTGTCTATACAACAGCCACTTCTGATGAGCCTTAACTTCAGGCCAATATGGGAAATACTACACACCAATGGTTCTCAAACTATGGTGCCTAGACCAGCAGCATCGGCGTCATCTAGGAATTTGTTAGAAAGACAATTTCTCAGTCCCTACTCCAGACCTACTGACTCAGAATCTGCACTTTACCAAGGTCCTCAGATGATTGAAAAGCACTGAGAATCAAAATTCTGTCCCTTGCTGTAACATCCAGTCTTAATCCATTTGGGCTACTACAACAAAAATACCATGAACTGGGTGGCTTAAACAGCAAGCATTTATTTCTTACAGTTCTGGAGGCTGGAAAGTCTAAGATCATGGTGCCAGCAAATTTGATGTCTGGTTTATAAACAGTTGTCTTTTGGCTGTGTCTTCACAGGGCAGAAGGGGAAGGGAGTTCTCTGGGGTCTTTGTTATAAGGGCACTAATCCCATTCATAAGGGCTCCACCCTCATGACCTAATTAACTCCCAATGACCCCACCTCCAAATACCATCACACTGGGGATTAGGTTTCAACATATGAATTTGGGGGGACATAAAACATTCAGTCTCTAGGTGTCCATTTATTGCTTTGCATCTTCCAGGCCTGAGAAGAGAATTGGGCTAAATGTACTTTGAAGTAGTGGGACTCTTATTGCAGAAATCAGAGGTATAAATATTCCCACTCTATTAGGTGCCTGTAGACAGATCTCAGCCTCAATCATAAGAGTTCCTTAAAACTGCAATACACAAGTAGTCTTTTAAACAGCAGTTATTCCGGGACATTCCAGTCTGAAGCCAAAAATGATCTCCCACCCAAGAAAGGAACTCAAAAGAAAAATACCAGTGACAGTAAACCACCACAATTAGAAAAAAAAAAAGACAATGCAAAAACAAAACAAAACAAAACCCCACACAAATATACTCAGAGAAATAATCTGTCCATTTAGGAAAATGCTGAAGTCTGTTTGTGGGGAAATATTTAGGATAAAGACAGGGGACTAAAGGAGTAGAAACAGACCAAAATCCTTTAGTGAATCATGGAATCTGTAAACTGGTATCAGATGTTCGCCAGTCATAGAGCCACAGGGAGCCTTAGCAACATTTCTAATTCTTCCAAATAAGGTAACCCCAGCCAAAAGCTATGCTCTTAAAGACAGAGATTTCCTCTTACCTGCTCATCTACTTGGTTTAGAATGAACCAATTGTTTTCAGAACTATAGTGCATTTATACATGTAAGATTAGAAGGATTGTAAAAAAGGTTTCTTTACACATTCACACCACATTTTTACTGAGTCAGACTTTCCAAGGTATCAGTTGGAGAAAAGGATTTATAATCCTATTTATAGCCCAAGAAGAGAAGCTGTCTGTGGTTTCATTTGGTGGTTAGGGAGTAAGGAGGATTTGTTTTCCCATTGTAACATAGCAACTTGATTTCACTGCTGCTCCTCTGTCATATGTACAAAGGGAGATGCCAAATCCTCCAAGAGAGAATATTCCAGAAGGTGCAGAGATGGGCTGTAGTCGGCCTATGAGTTCACAGACATACATACAAAAAGTAACTACTTCAAGCTGAAGGTTTGAATTCCAGAAACTTAGAGAGTGAGTTGTATAGAATTATAGGCTTCTAGCAAAAACTCTTAATAGAATGTTAACTGGAAGAAGTAGTTGTGTGTCAATATATCCATCTTCTCTGCCCCAGGTGGGCTGGGAGTGGGGTGCTGCCTGGGCTGGAGTCTGCTCCCTTGGGCCCATTGTCTCTGCCAAGTGATAAGCAGCCACCTTCGTCTACCCCAGTGTGCCACACAGTAGCGTTCTCTGTGTGTGATAAGTTGTAAAAAGATTGGAAAACACTGGTATGAATTACACCCACGCCATAGGCTTTCCAAACGTGTGAATAGATTCATGATTTTAAGTGGCACACAGGTATGACATTAAAAACACTGAATTGCTTAGTGAGAAAAAAAATTTCCCATTCAATTTTCTTTCAATCCTTCTAACAGGAGGAAGAGAAATGATCAGTTGGGTGTTACTATATCTCCAACCAATTAATTTTCCTTTTAACAAACAGAGACCAGATCACAGGCACAGAGCTTTTTTCTTTTGTAGTGATTTAAAGTTTCATTTAAAAATAAACGTATTTAGGGCTTCCCTGGTGGCGCAGTGGTTGAGAGTCCGCCTGCCTTTGCAGGGGACACGGGTTCGTGCCCCGGTGCGGGAAGATCCCGCATGCCGCGGAGCGGGTGGGCCCGTGAGCCATGGCCGCTGAGCCTGCGCGTCCAGAGCCTGTGCTCCGCAACGGGAGAGGCCGCAACAGTGAGAGGCCATCGTACCGCAAAAAAATAAATGTATTTAGACAAAAAAGGAGTTGATGCAAAGAAAACATTGAGCAAAAAATGGTACAAATTGCACCTTCCCATATGGCAAAATTGTGAAGACTATATTCAAATGACTGAAGTTCAGAAAACGCCATCTATTGAATTTACTCCACAATATCTCTGATAAGTGATTTAAAATGCTTCTAGACTTAGCAAGCATGTTATCAACACAATTTATTTAATTTTCAGACACATTAAATTGTTAACACCTTGCATTGAAATTTGTTTCCCAGGTTCTTCTTATCATGAATTCTAATTAAATATTTGAAGATATTTCTCTTTCGTTAGTATCCTCTCCTGTACTTTTAACATCCTTCTTTTCCTGGGACACATACACACCAGGCCATCTTTCCTCAAGCCAAACTCTCTTCGATTTCTCCCCCTTTGACGTAGTTCCGGTCACACTCACCCCCCTGGCAGTTCTTCTCTGGGCTTAGTCTAATTTATCAGTGTCTCTCTTAAAATGAATTAGTAAGAACTATTTTGGTTGCATATGGCAGAAAACCCAGTTTAACCTATAGCTTAGGCAAAAAGGAGATTTTACTGGTTCACATAATTTAAAACTCCAGAATAAGTTTCATTAAAGACATGGTTTGAGGGCTTCCCTGGTGGCGCAGTGGTTGGGAGTCCGCCTGCCGATGCAGGGGACACGGGTTCGTGCCCCGGTCCGGGGGGATCCCGCGTGCCGCGGAGCGGCTGGGCTCGTGGGCCATGGCCGCTGAGCCTGCGCGTCCGGAGCCTGTGCTCCGCAACGGGAGGGGCCACAGCAGTGAGAGGCCTACGTACCGCAAAACAAAAAAAAAAAGACATGGTTTGAAACAGAGGCTCATAAAAGATCCCCAGAATAAGGATTCACTGCTTCTCTCATCTCCCAGCTCCATTTCTCGAAGAAAGAAATTCAATCAGGCTTTTCCCTCAGGATAGCAAGACGGTTAAAGAGTTCCAGTCTTACCTTCTTACAATCTCACGTCTAGTAGAGAAGAGTGGGAATCTTTCAGGAATTCCAGAAAAAGTCTCATTGCATATTAGTAGCTATGAATGTGTCGAATGCTTTCCCTTGAGCTAACCCCTGTCACCAAAAGAACACAATATGCTGATTGGTCATGAGTTAGGAAAAAAGACATCTTTATTGGAAATGCATGGCCTTAGGTGGGGAAACAGTTGGTGTCCCAGAGGGAAAGCAAGCTGTGTTTACTAGAAGAGCTTGTGATGTCCAGATATGAACTCAGTTCCCTGGGTGAGGTAAGACCAGAGAATACAGCAGGACTATCACCTCCTTTATAATGAACTTTATATATCAATATAGGAGTGATTGAGAGCATGTTCTCCATTCTGAAACTATACCGGGGTTGTTATTTTCCAGTCCTCTCTCTATGTTGGTAACTCATGCATGATGTGAGAAACAGAAAGCATTACATCGATGTTAGACAGTGTTCTTTGGTTTCCAGACCAAAGTATATGATTAAGATGAGCTGGTGGGGCTTCCCTGGTGGCGCAGTGGTTGAGAGTCCGCCTGCCGATGCAGGGGACACGGGTTTGTGCCCCGGTCCTGGAAGATCCCGCATGCCGCGGAGCGGCTGGGCCCGTGAGCCATGGCCGCTGAGCCTGCGCGTCCGGAGCCTCTGCTCCGCAATGGGAGAGGCCACAGCAGTGAGAGGCCCGCGTACCGCAAAAAAAAAAAAAAAAACAAAAAAACTGGGATGTGTAAAGTGCAGAGCCCAAGATGTAAGAACAATTGCATGGCACCTCCCAACGCAAACTCATCTGCTCTGTGCTATGTTGTTGGAATCACGGTATGTCCAACCATCTGTCTCTCAGAGTTTTCAAAAGATGACTAAATGTTTACCCTTAGCCCTCTTTGATTCTAAACCAGAAGCTGCTACTAAAAGGACTCCTTGAAACCAGGGAAATCATGCTCATTCTCCACACTCCCTATAGGGCCTGGCATTGCTCTCAGAATACAGTAGGAATGCAGTGCATGTTTGTAAAGCACAACTAAGATGAGCTGGTGAAAAAAAGAAGGAAGAAGAGGAGGAGGAGGAAGAGGAAAAGAGGGAGAAGGAGAAGAAAAGAAAAAGGGGGTCCTAGTATTGGATACCCTGATAGCAACCGGGTATGGGAACTGATAGCAAGAAAGGAAATAGAAAAAACATACCAAGTGGTGACTACTGTTCAAAAAGCAGAGTAGAACTGCCAAAAATAAAAACAAAGTTACCAGTTTCAAAACTCCATATAGAACTACAGCAATCAAGACAGCGTGGTATTGATATTCAAGAAAAAAAACATATAAATCAATAGAACAGCATTTGTAGCTCAGAAGCATTTATGGTCATTAGATTTTTGAAAAGGGGGCCAAGACAATTCAATGTGACTTGTCTTTTCAACAAGTGATATTAGAATAATTAAATACCCACATGCACAAAGATGAATTTAGATCCTTATCTCATATTATACTCCAGAAAAATTCAAAATAGATTGTAGAGCAAGGTATAAATCATGCTAAATTAGACTTCATTAAAATTAAAACATTTTGTGCTTCAAAGGACACCATCAAGAAAATGAAAAGATAAGTTGTAGAAAAAGAAAAAAATTTACAAATTATATGTCTGATTAATTACTAGTGTCTAGAATATATAAAGAATTCTTTCAAATCAATAATAAGAAAACAACTGGATTTTAGAAATAGACAAAAGGCTTGATGCACATGTCACCAAAGACTATATACAAGTGGCTAATAAGCACATGAAATCATGTCCAACATCACTAGTTATTAGGAAAATGCAAGTTAAAACCGTAATGAGATACTGCTTCACACCCACTAGAATAACTACAACCAAAAAATCAGGCAGTACCAAGTGTTGGCAATGATATGAAAAAACTGGAAACTTCATACATGGCTGGCCAGAATTTAAAACGGTGCAACCACTTTAGAAAAGAGCTTGACAGTTTCTTAAAATGTTAAACATACATTTACCACATAGTGCAGCAATTTCACTTCTAGGTATCTACCCAAGAGGAATGAAAACATTAAGTCCACATCAAGACTCACATATAAATCTTCACAGCATCATTATTTATAATAGCCAAAAAGTGGAAACAATCCAAACTTCTATCAAGTAGTGAATGGTTAAATAAGATGTGCTATAAACATAATGGAAGACAATTCTGCAGTAAAAAAAGGAACAGGACATGCGACAACATGGACGAACCTCAAAAATATTACGCTAAGTGGAAGAGGCCCGTAACAAAAGATCAAATATTATATGACCCATTTCTATGAAATGTCCAGGTAGGCAAATCTATAGACAGAAGTGGATTAGTGGTTGCTGGAGCTGGAGGTATGAATGGGGATCCAGCAATTGGGCATGAGGGATCAATTCGAGCAGATGGAAATCTTCTAAAATTGGATCATGATGGTGGTTGCACAGCTCCATCTATTTACTAACAATCATTGAACTGTACACTTAAAATGAGTGAATTTTATACGTAAATTTTATATCAATAGAGCTGTTTTTTTAAAAAAAAAGAATACACACAGTAATGCAGAAACAAACTTTGTAAGTAAAAAATATGTTTCTACCAGATGGTGGAATTATGAGTTATTTTTATATATTTCTGAATTTTCCAATGAAAAGTGCATTTTTAAATCAGAAGAAAACAATAAAGATAATTTAAAAAAATTATCCTCTGAGAGTCAAAATAAAATCACTACATGATGGACCAGAGGAGAGTTAGGTAAAGTCACCTTGATAAAGAGACAGAGTGGCTCTCAGGCCCGCAAGATTTGACAGTAACCTGACTAACGTTAACAACACATTTAACGAAAGAAGAATCAATCAGCAGAGAACACTGATCAATAAAGAAAGCAAAGAAAAGGGACAGTCATAGAGGCAAGTATTGCAGGGCCTTACCTGTGCCACGCAGAGAGCCTGAAGGCTGGTCACAGAGCAGGTGTGCACAGCCCCATGGTAGAGATGGATGCCGTACATCTCATAGAGCTTTGGGCCACGAGGCACTCTAAATACACTGCATGCTCACCATAAAATGTTTTTCTAACCTTTTTTTCCCAAGCAGCTTTACGTATAGAGAAATCCTAGTCATATTGTTGTATTAGGAATTAACACGTATTCTGGTTTATATACTTCAGACACCTGATGTTTACACAGTGTGAGTTGGCTTGTCCAAGTTGGATCAACTCTACAGTGGTGGCAGGATGGAAATTATGCATCTGGACAGCTAAGAGAGACTGTGGAATGTGATAAATGCATTAAGGTAAATGTCTCCCTGTGAGACCACTTGGAAGCCAGCCAGTCAGTTCACCTTTCTCAGTGACAACCCAACCTTAACAAGAGCTTCTCATTCAGACTTCAAATATCAAGAAATCCAAGACACCAAGACATATTGAAATGATCGTATGCTCAGCATACTTTTTTTTTCTGGCCACGTGGCGCGACATGCAGGATCTTTGATCCCTGAAGCATACTTTTTTAAGAAGCCACTTACGGGAAGGATTTTAATTATTTAAATCGTGTACTTACTGACTCTCGATCCATTCAGCCATAGCAATGATAACTCCAGCACGTGTTAGTTCAATTCCACCCTAGTCATAAAATGAGTCCTGTTTAAATGGAGAGCTTCCTTCCAATAACTTCTGGTGGTGGTGATATTGGAAAGAGCCTGTGGTTTTGTACCCTCTGCCTCTGGGGACGATGGAGCTCATTTTTTTGAGCACTAAGCTACAACATATGGGCATTTTGCAACACTGACCTTTTGTCCTGGTTCATAATATCTACTCTCATTCCCATAAGGGACTTTAAGGCCAAGCCCTTGTATCTCATTCCTGCCTGCCCTCTACCTCCTTCCATACTCACACTCTCATCCTAGTTGGACCCTGATAGTGCCCCTGCCTTGACCTGGATGGATGATTTGATTCTGGCACTCAACGCTCTGAACCACCATTTCCTGGAAGAGTGGTTCTCAGTGTGGCTGCTGCCATACTACAGTTCAATTCTGATGTTAAGCACCTACAGTTAGCATGAGACTCTGTAGGTTTAAGGGAAGTCCCCAACAAGACTGCCTTTACTTCAGGCACCAGCTGCAAGTCTGGGGGTTTCCAGGCTACCTGCCCTTCTGATCAACTGGTTGCATATTTCAGGAGTTTCTACTACCCCTTCAGGTTGGATAATTTGCTAGAATGACTTAGAGAAGTCAGGAAAGTGCTATACTTATGATTACAGTTTTATTGTAAAGGATACAAATCCTTTGTATCCAAAGACCAGCCAAATGAAGAATACATAGGGAGAGATCTGGGAGGGTCTACATGCCTTCTTGCCATGGGATCAGGACATGTCCCCCTCCCAGCACATCAGTGTATTCACCGACCAGGAAGCTCCCCCAAGCCTCAGTGTCCAGAGTTTAATTGAGGTTTCATTATATAGGCATAATTGATTGAATCACTGGCCACATGACTGAACTCAACTTTCTCCTTCCTGGAGGTTGAAAGCGTGTACTAATATCATTGTGCCTCAAAGACTCAACTCTCTGACCCCATGGTTGGTCTTTTGGGCCTGAGCAGCCCCCATTCTGAGTCATCTCCTGAGTATGAACAGAGATGTGGGGTCTTCTCTGGCGGTCCAGTGATTAAGACTCTCCATTTCCACTGCAGGGGGCATGGGTTCGATCCCTGGTTGGGGAACTAAGATCCCGCATGCCACGCGGTACAGCCAAAAAATAAATAAATAAATAAAAACCAACCGCTTCTTAAAAAACAAAAGCAAACAACAAAAAAAAACCACAGGTGTGATCCAAGGGCCCACCATGAATAACAAAGACACTCCTGTCACTGGGGGAAATCCAAGAATTTAGAGTGTCCCCTCCAGGAACTAGGGACAGATGCCGGTCAAATTCTTTACTATACAACAGTTGCATATTGCAATTGCCTAATAACCTTTTTGAAAATTGTCCATTCCTGGATCCCACCAAGAGATTCTCATTTAATTGGTCTGGGGAACAACCTGGATATAAGCATTTAAAAGATCTCTGCCAGACGATTCTATCATATCCTACAAGTTGTGCTAATGGCCCTGCTTTATCCCCTTAGTTTGAACTTCTAGGACATGTATGCTCCTCCAAATTAGACTGGAATTGCTGGTTTGTTTAATGGAGCTCGCAACATACCACTTGGCTGGGACCAGACCTAGGATCTAGCTCAGGTCTGGAGTCTCCGTGTTACACAACTCTAAGTGGCCCCATTCATTTCATAGCCTATGTGAATTGTGCCCTGGATTTATGCAGTGTACACACTACACAGGGTGGCCGTGTCTTGATCTAGTCACCACACATCAAGTTTTCATCAAAATTTGCCAAATGACCAACTTAGCAGGTTTATTGATTTTCAAATGTAAAACTGTCTAAATAAATCAGAATTTATCTAAAACAAACTTGTATATTAAGAAAAAAGTAAGAGGGCTTCCCTGGTAGCGCAGTGGTTGAGAATCTGCCTGCCAATGCAGGGGACACAGGTTCGAGCCCTGGTCTGGGAGGGTCCCACATGCCGCGGAGCAACCAGGCCCGTGAGCCACAATTACTGAGCCTGCACGTCTGGAGCCTGTGCTCCACAACGATAGAGGCCGCGAAAGTGAGGGGCCCGCACACCGCGATGAAGAGTGGCCCCCGCTTGCCACAACTAGAGAAAGCCCTCACACAGAAACGAAGACGCAACACAGCAAAAAAAATTAATTAATTTAGAAAAAAAGAAAAAAGTAAGAGCTGAAAGATTCCCATATGAAATGCTGACATTTTGCTAACTTGAACATTCTGTAAAAGAAAATAGTGAATTTTGTAAATTCATATAAATTTGACATGTTAGTCTACAAATCAGCTTTTAAAAAACTGACCTTCAATGAATTGGAATCTGCATATTATTTTCTTGGCTTCTGCTATGATTAGCTTTCATCATCTAAAAAATTTGCTTAAATAAATAAATAAATAAATAAATAAATAAATAATTTGCTTATATAAAAATGGGTTAAACCCATTTTCCACCAAGATTTCTTTGGGCAGCATGTGATTAAGAGATTACATTTTTAAAGTGTTTAAAATAAAAAGGCAAGAGTAGGGAAAAGGAAAACATGAACCACTTCTGACCCACCACGGTTTTTCCCAAAGGCCTGGAAAGTACTCTTCAGCAATGAACCAAGAAATTTTTGCAGCAGAAAATTATATTTTTTTAAGCAGCACTTGGCAACTGTGTTGGGATAAGAGGTTGTATTTGACATTAAGGCCCTGACACTGGTACATTTCCTGAAGAAAACAGTGATCACCTTTATGCGTGTTATCCTTACAAAGCCAGTTCAAGGTACTTACGTGGGCCATTTTTCTGACCATCCATCTAAAGAAAAAATTGTCCAGAAAACTTCTCTTTCTGCCTCAGACTGGAATAGGAAATAATTTTTAATAAACTTCTTTTTCTGCCACCAGGAAGGGAAGGGGATCCAAGTTGGTGATTATGATTGCATTTTAAGTTACCTAAGAAAATTGCTAGTGAGAAAAAAAATTGCCTTCTAAAAACTAAACAAAGCAACCAAAGAAAAACTTCCCTAGTCCTGGCTTTGAAAGCTCATCCTGAATTCCAGACCTCTAGTTTTCTGTTTATTTCTGAGTTTTTGATGAATTTACCAGCCCTAACAGCTGACACTGTAGGACTCAATAAAAATCCTAATAAATAAGTAGCTGTGGTCGGTAGTCTTTGAAAAATAAGTAAAACTTCCCAACTTGTTCCACAAACCTCAATTATCTCAGACTATTAGAGCATCTGGAACTAGGGAGCCAAAAGTTAAGGGTTCAGAGCAGTCGGGCTCCAGAGTTTCATTTGGGTGGGCTAAAGGTGCATATTAGTTTGGCTTTTCCACCTTCTGCTCCTTTTCAAGAGAATAAATAATTACAGTGATTTATCTTTGAAATGCGCAGCTTGGAGTTGGACGTGGAGAAGTCACATATGGTGTCAGCACTTCAGCCCGAAGTAAATAAAATGGTGAAATCTATTTAGCACACGATAAGGCTAGGCACTGAGAAAGAGAGATAAAAAGAAGCTGGCTCTACATGATTAGAGAACTTTACAGAATACCAAGCTTTTGCAAAAAGAAAATAATTATAAAAAATACAAACAGTGGGAAAAAAGACAGAAAGTCTTCCAAGTTCCAAATTTCCATCCTAATTCTAGCTCCCAAAAGGCCAGTCAGTTTCTCAGGCTCTCGGCCTGGCTTCTTCTCTTCCAGGTTTCAGCCTCCCTCCCTGTGGTAATTGCCCGATTTTGGATACAGCGGAGCAGTTGCTCAGATCTCTAATGCCTTTCAAGGCTGATGGGAAGATTCAACCTAGTGGTGGCCCTTAGTGCTTCCCTGCCTTTTCCAGAAGCCCCAACCAGGCACTTTGGCAGCACTATGGTGCCTGCCATAAAAAAGATCTGCCCTCCAGAAAAGCTGCTTTCCAGTTCTCTTTTTCCTCCAACAAAGGTTGAGTCTGCACACAAATTTTAATTTGCTTTCAAGTACTTGAAAAGTCCAATAAATCAAGCAACTGACTGGGACTTCCCTAGTGGTCCAGCGGTTAAGACTCCATGCTCCCAATGCAGGGGACCCAGGTTCCATCCCTGGTCAGGGAACTAGATAGATCCCACATGCTGCAACTGAAGATCCCACGTGCCGCAACTAAGACCTGGCGCAGCCAAATAAATAAATATTTTTTTTAAAAAATCAAACAACTGACTTTGCCATTGAGCACAATAGTTTGTGTGTTGGATGTAGCCTTGGATATGTCTATGCACAGAATCTCATCCCCCTCCTGCCTGAACCTCTCTCCACCCCCATTCCTGCCACCTGAAACTGCTCTTTCCATCAGTCCTCACTGATGCCCCGCTAGTTGCTACATCCAAGTAACCATCTATCCATTCATATCTTATTTCCCAGATCACAAGAAGCTGACACTGTTCACCAGTTAATCAACAAAAGACATGGATAATGTCCTTTCTGTTTTGTTTTTCCTTCAGAATCTCTGACCACTTCTTCACGGTCTTCATTGTAGTGTTCCCTTTCTCTACCCATTACTTAAATGTGAACTTTCTGCAGAACTTCATCAGAGACCCTCTTTTCACTTATCTCTTTATTCTTGAATAATTGGATTCAGCCCTTTGCTTTCATTGTCACCTATATGTTGATGACTCTCATCTAATATCTCTAGCCTGCCTCTCTCCTGAGTTCTGATCTCATATGTCTGAGGGTCCTTGGGGAGGCAGAGAATGGGAGGATCCAGAGAGGAGGGACACATTAATGGGACCAGAGCTTTCACTTTCAGAGACTCTTCTACTCCTTTAGTGTCCTAAAGAAACTTAAAATATGCAAAGGATGCCGTCTGCTTTGCCTGGCACCTTAATATTAGCATATCGTAATTTTACTTAGAAGTAAAAAAAAAATTAAGCATGTATTTCTCTTCTAAGTCAATACTCAGGTAGACAAGTTGAAAATTTAACAATTCCTTTAGACTGTATGTCATTATTTCAGAAAAGGATTAAGAGGAGATGTGATAAAAAGAAAAAGCTAGAGTGTTATTATGGGGAGATGGTCAGTGACGTCTTTCTTATATTTCTTATACTAATTTGTACTAATACCAGGTAGGACTAGCATTGGCTACAGATGAAAGAAACCTTCTCCAAATAACAGCTTATTTCAGTCTTCATGGACGTCTGAAGGTTCGTAGTCCAGAGTTGGGATGGAGACTCTACTAAGGCTTCAGGAAAAAAGCTCTAGCTGACTTCTCTTCCAATCCTGGGCTGTGGCCTCCATCTTCATGGTCCAATATGATGGTTGAAGCATCAAATTAATGTTCCCAGGAGCAGGCAAAGGGCATGCTTACACAATCTTTTAAGTATGTTTTCCTGGAAGCTTTCCAGTAACACTTCTAATTATAAGTCACTGGCCAATTATTCACATTGCTGCTTGCAGTTAAGAGAGAAGCTAGACAATGTGGTCTTTATTCCAGGCAGTTCTGTTTGCATCAAACACTGCGCTTCAATTACTGTGGGTGATGTGAAGAATATGTGTGGGGAGGGGTACAACAAGCAGCGTCAGCAATATTGTTTTCTGAACAGTGAATAAAACCTTGAGAAAATACCTAGATTTATTAGATCATGACAGGGAATGGAAATGTTCCTTTGTATAAAGATTTTGTGTAGAAAAAAGATATGTGTATGGATAAAATCAATGAGCTCACAGGATTCTTTTCAAGGGTCCTCATGCTGGCTCAGTTTCAGGTGCAACATAGCATTGTGAGAATCCCTCACACTAGAAGGACTTAGGGGCCCACAGGCCATTTTCCTGAGAGGCAGTAGGCAGGGACCCATTACACAGAAGCTGAGAGAGCCATAGAGCCTTAAGTGCCTCTGGTCCTGGTGGGTAGACTTGTCTGAGAAGCTGCCAGCTTGGGATGGTTCCCCACAGAAGGGTCTCTGTTATTTTGTGCAGTTCATCTCTGAGTATCCCAGTGAGGACTCCCACCATTTCTCTTGAATTTACAGACTCCACTGTGGGGATTTTTCTCCCCGCTAGTCAAGTTAAATCTTCCTTTGTTCAGAATCCTTCCTCTTCCTCTGTTCTTACCCCTTCAACACAACCACAACCTCAAGAATGTGATCTTTGCACACAACATTCTACCAGATCCAGCAAAAAGCCTCAATAGATCACTCCTAGTACTTAAGGAGATTTTTGTTTGTTACTCTTTTCTTATCTTGTCAGGCAAAGCCACCTTCTTCAAGTACATGGGTATGGGTATGTCTGTGGCTTTTGTGGCATTTCTAAGCTGTAGTGAGCCTTTCTAAGCTGTGAGCCTTAGATTAAAGGTGTTATAAAGGAAGTAAATAACAACCAAAAAATTCTTAACTTTCTTGAACTAAAAAGCTACATAGAGACCTATATTTGAAATACTGATATGCTGAGAGATAAAATAATGTCGAGTAAATATTTCACATGTACAAATAATTCAGTTTCACAACTGTGTTTTGGAAATGCTTGGCTTTTAATCAAAGCGACACACACCTGCTTTTCTAAGTTAGGTTTCAATCTATACATCAAATGGGAGGTTCAGTAGGACATCTTGGGAAGGGACTCAAAAAACTGTAAATAATAGCAGCCTGTATACTTACCAGGGACCTGAGACAGTGGTAACTCCTGGGTCCTACATTAACCCTTATCTTGCCACTGGGCATGCCTATGGGCCAAGACTTGTACCCTGGCAATCTCATTAAAGTAGCATAATGTAAAAGCAGAAATAGGAAGTCCTTGCGCCATCTCCATGTAAACTGATGGAGATGCTGTGAAAAGAGCAAGGCTTGAGAGATACACCAGCCTAGATTCAAATTCCAGGACTTCATTTAGTAGCAATACTTTGAGCAAGTTTCTTAACCCCTCTGATAAGAAAGCAATGAGCAGTAGAAGCCAGCATGGGTTCATTAATAACATCTTACGTCAAACTAACATAATTTTTATCTTTTATGAGGTCACTACTATGCATAGACAGAGTGCATTTTAATGTTGGCACACCATTAGAAAAAAATGTCTCAAGATATTCTTGTGGTCACAATGAATAAATGTAAACTGGATAATCATTAAAAGTAAGTTTGGAGCTGGTTGAACAATGACATACACAGATGTGTATTAATGTATCAATTTCCCCTGGAAAGGATATCTCTAATAGCAGGAAAGTCTCGCTCTGTTATGTTCAAGATTTTATCAACAACTTGAATATAAAATGTATTAAATGCTTAGGTGGCTCAAAAGTAGGAGGGACAGTGAATGCACTGGATGACAGAATCAAAATTCAATATGATCTCAATAACCTAAAAAAAATAGCTGAAATAAAGGTTATTAAAAGAGCTGTGCTAAGCTCATCATTTAGATTCATAGCTGCTTGGGAGATGGGTATGGGCCAGGTTTGGCAAGGGTGTCAGGTCAACATGACCAGAGCAAGCAGACTGGGTCCGCTTGGCTGGCAGGTATAGAGACAGTCAGGGAGAAGAGACCAACAGGATGGGGCTCCAACTGGCCAAATCTTTGAAAATTTGAACAGTGAAATTTTAGTATTGATTGTATGGATTATAACTAATTGAATAAAATAGGAATCCATGAGCCCATACTGATAATAAATAAATAAATGAATTAACATGTGAGGCCGAAAAGTCTATCTTATAGTAGAATGCCAACTAAGAAATATAGAAGGACTGATGGACATAGGAAAAGATCATAGTAATAGTTTTTTCAAACAAAATCATCAATGGAAGTTAATACTAGTGGACGAAAGTATAAAATACTTAGTAATTAATTTTACAGTGAAGAACCTGTCCAAAACCATCTTATCCAAGTTGTAAAAGTGAACATCACCAGAAAGGCCTATCTTGATGACTGAGAAGGTTGAAGACTTCTGGTTCTAAATTATATCTCAACATGTAAGGGCTAGAGTGTGACTATAGAAGACAGAGCCCACTGAATCATGAGGAGTACAACAGCTACAAACGCATGCTGATGTAGGTGTGTTGAATCAGTGACTCAAATACCATCAGGGCTTTTGCTGTGAGTCATGTGAGTTTTCCAAAAGGGAAACGAACCCTTGAAGAAATTCTGAATAAAACAAAATACCATGTTCCCTTGATTTACATGTAATCGTGTACTTGGAAAATGCACTGTATATTGAAAGCTTGCAAAAACATTTTATGTTTAATATGAAAAATGGATTTAGGTTGTGGGTTCAGGTAAACAGGCTTTTAACCTACAGGGATAGCCTGCTGGACATTCCAAAATCTTGCAGGATGAAGGATAATTCTTTACTGTGTGGAACACCCATACATTGCAGCATGCCCAACCCCCCGGTCCCTCCCTAATGGCAGTAGACCCCACAAAATTATTATGACAACCCACAAGTGCCCTACTTTCTTCCAGAATGTCCTCCAGGACCACTGTTATCAGTGTTAAGGACCACTGGTTTAGAGACAAGTTTACATCTGCCAGGAGTGGTCAGTGGGTAATTTCTGCCCCATTGAAAGCTTTGTCTAAGTAAATCCCTTCGAGCTCTAATATCCAACAGGTCCACGATTAAATCTCATGAAGCCATTACTTGTTCACCTTCTGAAATATTATAACTTTTTGCTTCTTTGATATTCAAAAAGGTACTCAATTTATACCAATACTTAAAAGTTATGTTAGTCAGAACTCTTTTAGCTTCAAATAACAAGAAACCAACACAAACTTGTGTACATCCATACGCAAAAGAGGAATTTACTGTCTTAACTTGGAAACACGAGTGTGGAGCTGATTCCAAAACAACTGGATGCAAGAATTCAACTGAGGTCTTGGGTACCTTTATCCTTCCTCCTTTCTTCCTTTCTCCTTTTCCCTTCCTTCCTTTCTCTCTCCTCCCCCCCATTCTTTTCCCTCCCTCTCTCCCTCTTTTCTCTCTTTCTTTTTCTCTTTCTTTCTGTGGGCTGAATCCAGGCTCTCTCCTGGTGATGGGAAGATGGCTATGGGCCATCCTCCATTCACATTCTATCTGCTCTCTGAAAGGTCTCTGCTTCTCCTCTCCTACTCTGAACTGTGCCCCACAGTTCAAGAAGGAAACTGTGACTGTGGAAAAAATCAATGTTGCAATTCGTTGTTTAATGCCTGTGTTTCCTAATAAAATGTAAGCTCTATGAGGACAGGACCTTGTCTTTCTTATTCATTGCTGCATCCCAGCAGCCAGCATAGCATTGTTCATTCTAGTCATTTAAAAAATACTTACAGAATGAATGAATTGTTCTGTTGGAACTAGAGGTTGCCCTGCTTCCAGTGCTGATATTTCTCCACAAGAATTTCCTAGACATTTTGAAAACATGGGCAAAAGGCAGCAGTAGCTGTGTATTCTATAAGCAGGCATTGGGATGGCTTATGGTACTGAGATGTAGAAGCAGAATAGAGAAATCCGATGGGAGGGATCCTCTTCACCCCAGATTCACCTAAAGGGCTTCTCCATCCAGAATTATCCAAGTTCATCCCCATCTCATTTTTGTCTGAGAATTACTCACAGGAGACTAAAATCAGCATGAAAGAAATTGACTAATTGATCCAACTAGTACATTACTGAGGTAATTTCAATCCATTAGGCCACTTTAAAATTTCATTCTATGTATGCTTTTACATATTGTTCTTTGTAATGCACCAATAAAATTAGGCATTACACTGAATCACTGTAAAAGAGTTCTCCTGCATAGTAATAGACTTGAATGCCAGGCTATACTGTATGAAGCACTTTTCCACACTTAAAAGCATTACATTATATATTATTTTGCATATGTTCCAAGTGACAGGGGCTTCTTATTTTTCTTATGTGGAATAAAAGAACATTTTTGTCAGGTTGCTCTTAAAATTGTAGCTGAACTGGGTGGGTCAGAATTGCTAGTGTTTAAACAATGCGAACAACATCCTTAATATAGCTATTTGTGACTAATCCAGTGGGTGTGACACTCAAGGGAAAACAGTAACTTCACTTAGCATGAATTTGAAAACTTAGAGTTTAGAACTCTGTGCTATTTTTTTTTTTTTTTTTTTTTTTTGGCGGTACACGGGACTCTCACTGCTGTGGCCCCTCCCATTGCGGAGCACAGGCTCCGGACGCGCAGGCTCAGTGGCCGCGGCTCACGGGCCCAGCCGCTCCGCGGCACACGGGGTCCTCCCAGACCAGGGCATGAACCCGTGTACCCCGCATCAGCAGGCGGACTCTCAACCACTGCGCCACCAGGGAAGCCCCCTCTGTGCTATTTTTTAACATACAAATTATTAAAGGAATTTTGGGAATTTTGTTTGTAAAGAGATGCTGATGATGGAAAATTAGGCATTTGAAGATTTTAAATGGAAAAATGAAGTTTAATGAACAAATCAGAAGAATGCAATCTAAGCCCTTCTCCAAAATTTCATGTCTTTTAAAAATTGTGTCTTTTGCTGTAATTCTATGTCAAATACAATGTATTTCCTACAGCAGAATCAATTCCATAAACAACTTTTACCTTTTTAACAAAACTGGTCTCATAGTCAATCCATAAGTACATTTTGTAAGAATCACTGAAGTATAACAATGGATTAATCTCTTGATCATTCTACATGCCATGTACTTCCTAAGCACTTTATCAACATCACACTTAATTCTCACAACAAATCATTTGATAGGTACTTTTTGTTATCACCCCATTTTATAGGTGAGAAAACAAAGACTTGGAGATGCTAAATATCCAGTCCAAAGTCACACAGCTAATAAGGTTTGGAGCTGGGATTAATACTTGGAATGGCCATGGCCAGGCCCTGCAGCCAGTCCAGGGTCCAGCCCAGTCCATCAGCATGCCACAGCAATAGCCACACCCCAACACAACAAGAGGGTGTATGCAGCCCATATAGGGGACACCCCTTGAGCACCTGGCTCTTGTGGCCAGGTGGGATTGTGCCTCTGAGCCCCACAGAACATCTCCTAAATAAGGCTACTCCTTTGAGACTGGGAGAGCTGATTTACCTAATATATAGAAACAAACACAGAAAATTAGGCAAAATAAGGACACAAAAGAATATGTTCCAATCAAAAGAATAAGACAAAAAACTCAGAAAAAGAACTAAATGAAACAGAGATAAGCAAACTACATGATAAAGAGTTCAAAGTAGTGGTCATAAAAATGCTCACTGAACTCAGGAGAAGAATGGATGAACACAGTGAGAATGTCAACAAAGAGATAAAAAAAAACATAAGAAAGTACCAAACAAAAGTTATAATTGAACTGAAAAATACATTAGAGGGGTTCAGTAGCAGACTGGATGAGGTAGAAGAACAAATCAATGAGCTGGAAGACAAAGCAATAGAACTCACCCAGACAGAGCAGCAAAATTTAAAAAGAATTAAGAAAAGTAAATATATTTTAAGGGACTTTTGGGACAACATGAAGAAGAACTAACATTCACATTACAGGGGGTAAAAGATAAAGCTTTGGAATGTGTTCAAATTAGAGTCACTACCAACTTAAAACAGGCTACTATTTGCATAGTATGTTATATGTGAACCTCACGGTAACCACAAGGAGAAAACCTATAGTAAATAACCAAAAGAAAATGAGAAAGGAATAGAAACATAACACTAAAGAAAACCACCAAAACATAAAGGAAGAGAGAAAGAGAAGAAAGGTACAGAGAGGAACTACAAAAACAGTCAGAAAACTACTAGTGAAATGAACATACATATCAATAAGAACTTTATGAAAATGGACTAAATTTGACAATCAAAAGACATAGTGGCTGAATGGATTAAAAAAAAACAAGACCCATCTATGTGCTGCATACAAGAGACTCACTTCAGAAGAAAGGACACACACAGACTGAAAGTGAAGGGATGGAGAAATATATTCATGTGTATGAAAATGAAAAGAAAGCTGGAGTAGCTATAGTCATATCAGACAAAATAAACTTTAAAACAAAGATTAATAAAAGATGAATAAGGGCATTACATAATAATAAACAGGTCAATCAAGCAAGAAGATATAACATTTATAAATGTACATGCACCCAACAGCGGAGGCCAACATATATAAAGCAAATATTAATGGACTTAAAGGGAAAAAATGAAAGCAATACAACAAAGGTATGTAACTTTAACACTCCACTTACATCAATGAATAGTTCAACCAGACAGAAAATCAATAAGGAAAGCTCAGACTTAAATAACACATTAGATCAGAAGAAGTTAATAGATATGTACAGAATATTCCATCCGAAAGCAGCAGATATACATTCTTCTCAAGTGCACATGGAACATTCTCCAGGATAGATCATATGTTAGGTCAAAAAATAAATCTCAATAAATTCAAGAAGATTGAAATCATATCAAGCGTCTTCTCCAACCACTATGGTACAAAAGTAGAAGTCAATCACAAGAAGAAAATGGGAAAAACCACGAAAACGTGGATATTAAACAACATGCTACTGAACATCTAATGGGTCATTGAAGAAATCAAAGGAGAAATTAAAAAATACCTGGAGACAAATGAAAACAGAAAAATGACATACCAAAATCTATAGGATGCAGCAAAAACAGTTCTAAAAGGGAAGTTCATAGCAATATAGGCTTACCTCAAGAAACAATAAAAACTCCAAATAAACAATCTAACTTTACACCTAAAGAAACTAGAAAAAGAAGAACAAACAAAGCCCAAAATTAGTAGAAGGAAGGAAATAGTAAAGATGAGAGCAGAAATAAATTAGAGACTAAGAAAACAACAGGAAAGATCAATGAAACTGAGAAGTAGTTCTTCGAAAAGATAAACAAAATTGACAAACCTTTAGCTAGACTTACCAAGAAAGAAAGAGAGGACTCAGATAAATAAAATCAGAAATGAAAGAGAAGTTACAATTGATACAACAGAAATACAAAGGATCATAAGAGACTGCTATGAACAACTCTACAGCAGCAAATTGAACAACCTAGAAGACGTGGATAAATTCCTAGAAATATACAATCTTCCAAGACTGAATTATGAAGAAATAGAAAATCTGAAGCGACCAATTACTAGTAAGGAGAATGAAACAGTAATAAAACATCTGGATCCGATTCCAAAGGCAAGGGAAACAAAAGCAAAAATAAACAGATGGGACTACATCAAACTAAAATGCTTCTGCACAGCAAAGGAAACCATTATCAAAATGAAAAGGCAACCTACTGAATGGGAGAAAATATTTGCAAATCATAGATCCAGTTAGGGGTTAATATCCAAAAAATATAAAGAACTCAAATAACTCAACAACAACAAAAACCTTGATTTTAAAATGGGCAGAAGATCTGAATAGACATTTTTCCCAAAGAAGACATACAGATGGCCAACAGGCACATGAAAAGATGCTCAACATCACTAATTGCTAGGGAAATGAAAATCAAAACCACATTGAGAAATCACCTCACACCTGTTAGAATGGCTATAATAGAAAAGATAAGAAATAGCAAATGTTGGAGAGGATGTGGAGAAAAGAGAACCCTCGTACAATGTTGGTGGAACTGTAAATTGCTTCAGGCACTATGGAAAACAGCATGGAGATTCCTCAAAAAATTAAAAATAGAACTATCATATGACCCAACAATTCCACATCTGGGTATTTATCCAAAGAACACTAATTCAAAAAGATATGTGTAAAAAAAAAGAAAAAAGAAAAAGATATATGCAACCATATGTTCATTGCAGCAATTTTTACAATAGCCAAGATATGGAAACAACCTAAGTTTCCAATGATGGATGAATTAAAAAGCTATGGTATCTATATCTTTATCTACATCTATATATACAATGGAATATTATTCAGCCATTAAAAAAGAACAAAATTCTACCCTTTGCAACAACATGGATGGACCTTGGAGGCATTATGCTAAATGAAATGTCAGAAGAAAGACAAATACTGTATGATTTCACATATATGTGGAATCAAAAAACAAAACAAACAAAAAAATAAAACAAAGACAAACTCATAGATATAGAGATCAGATTAGGGTTACCAGAGAGGAAGGGGCATGGCGGGTGGTGGGCAAAACAGATGAAGGGGGTCAACTGTATGGTGATGGATGGTAACTACACATGTGGTGGGGATCACTTCATAGTGCATACATATGTCAAATTATAATGGTGTACGCCTGAAACTTATATATTAAAAAAAAAACTTGGGCCATCTGACTCCTAATTGCAGTTCTATGTTGCCACTTAGGACCTACACTGCATATTTTACAAATACACATACTCCTATGTTCATATTTAAAGGAGATTGTGGAATTGAGATGAATAGGCAACACTGTTTTTAGTAATCCATCTTTCCAATGCAATTTAAAAAGTTACCTTATTCAGAACTGCTAGCCTCATTACACTATAGTAATGAATAAAATGACGGAAAATACAACCTAAACCGAAAGATAAATTTGAGACTTGAATTGCACAGGTATATTATATAGTTTATCCAGATAGAAATGATTCAAAAACTACTTAAGTGTTTGTCTCTTTGGGCTTCTGAATCTTGATTCTCCTAATGAGTAAGGTCTACCTTAGCTGAAGGAGGAAGAGAAGGGAAAAAAAAGTGAGCATGCCTGAACCCATACCATACTACCTATACTTTCTTACTTTCTGTATTCTTGATGCTCTGACATCTGGGGCCTTGCTGACCAGGGAGGGACTCCTTCTCCCAGGGTTAGATAATTCCTAGAAGTACCAGAATACTCAGGGCAGCCCCTACACTCCAGAGCCCCCTGAAATTATTCAAAGTAGCCAATCCTAAGACTGTTTACCCTGCTTTACCCATTCCTTCCTGTGAAAACCACAATAAAAGTTCTTGCCCATGCTTTCTCCTTGCTCCCTCTGCCTCCTGACTGACCCTAATTCTTCCCTATGTGGCCCTGCATGGTGTGCCGTGGCTCTTGTTTCCAGGGAATCTGTGAGTATAAAAAAATTCTTCCTTCATGACAGTCATTTCTGTATCTGAGTGTCTTACCATACCTGATTAAAACAAATCCTGAGTACACTTTAAAACACATATCCTAAATGAAGATTAATTTGTGTACAATAAATAGAATGAACTGTGAAATATACTCAGTGGACTTCAACGTTGTTCATTTATTCAACAAGTATTTATATAGTGCATACAATGTATAGAGACACTCTGCTAGGCAGTTTCCATCTCACTTCAGTAAGGACCCGTGCAATCATTGCTTCTCTGCCAAGCACTCTGATAAGTTGTTCAAGAGACATCAAAACCTGTGTGGATAAAAATGAAACCAGGTGGTTCACAAATGAACCGGGTGGTTCATAATGCATCTCTATCCAGTAATAGAGTGGATGCAAGGGACCTGGAATTATGTTCCTGATTCTTACATGGCATCTTTGTAACTGAACACACTCATTAAAACTTGGGGCATTATCATTTATATCATTTGAACAATTAGCAAATGTGTGACATGCAATTAATTTGTTCATTAAATAGCTGCAATTGTATTTAAAAGCAAAATGTGAAACAAAGGGAATAATTAAGATCCCCAAATTCCCACTTGCTACTAAGGACAAAGAAAGCTTCTTGTTCAAGATTTCTAAAATTGGACATGACTTCTGTAAAGCTGATAACTAATCCAAATCCCTATTTCTCTTCAACTTCATAGTGAGTTTGGGAGTTTGAATAAAATATATTATATTAAAAGAAACACAGATGATGGCTATGAGATAAAAGCCCTGTTCATACAATTAAAATAACAGCTCACGCAAGTGCTGTCAGTGATTTGAGATTCCTTTCAATGGCAGATTTATCATTAATGACTGAAAGAGAGAAAACAAAGGTCAATTTACTGGCTGGATTACACATAGCCTTAATGTGCTCCTAAACACAGTAACTGTGGAATAGCCATCAGGATTTTACAGTCAGAATAAGGCAGACAGAATTTAGCAAACAAATTTGCCTCAATTTAACCAGTAGGTGTCACTATTTATATGTATTGGCAATACTTTTCCTACAGAGTTCTGCATGAAATCCAACAGAAAAAATCCATTTTGAATAACTTAAAATATGCTTATAAATCCACACTCTTATTTATAGATCAATTTAGGGACTTAATTTATTATTGTTAAAATAATCATTGGAAAATCATTCTAAGCTTAGTGGTGGTATACTTACAAATGATTCAAATTCAAATTCAAAATATTTTAAGAATGAAAAAAAAGGGTCTAATATAACAGGTCTACTTCTCAAGGAAAAGAAAAAATTCTGCTACATTTTAGGACAGGGTTTCCATTTTTAAGAACTACTAATATCCTCTAGCTCTATCTATGTAATTTTGGATGAAAGAAAATATTACTCTTTAAATTTATTAAGGAAAATTGTGCCTAATTGTACCTACCACCTAGGTACAATGGGTTTGGGTGTATGATATTGTCTGTCAAAGGAGGAGATGAATGTATAAGTGTTTTGGAAAACTGCAAAGCGGTCTATACATGCAAGGTAAGATTTCTTCCTACTTGCACAGTGCAGTTCTACTGTACTTCCCACAAATGATGGCTCCTGAAAAGGGAAGCGAACTCAGTTACGAAACACCCACTTTTGTGAGAAGAGTATTACAGCCTCACAACCACTTTGTGGAGGTAAATTTTATTTTCCTATTTGCAAATGAAGAAAGAAGGCTGATAACCTGGGAAAGCTGATAAGTCTGTCTGACCCAAAAGCCTGGGTTCTTCCTACTGAGTGACCTTGTGATATGTACTTCGTAAACTGAATCATATTCTTAAAGTTTGCCGCACTAAATTGAAATTCACTTACAGAATCCTGCTAGTTAGAGGAAATCAATAATAGAACACTTTATAGAGTAGGATATAGTAAAGCAAAAGATTCCATCTAAATTGGCATGTGAAGATTGCAGTTAAATAGGCCATACATATTGATCAATCAAAAACTTGTGATTCAGTGCCCTAGGATCCATCTGATAGATTTTCTTGTTTCCAGACCAGCAGCTTTCAGACATCATTTCACCCCTCTTTGTGGCATCTCAGTGATCTGTGTGTCAGAATTTTAACAAGCACAAGAATACTAGCTGGTCTTTTACCATCTCTGTTATAGCACAGTAGCTGGTTATTACTGACTAGAAGCTTGATTTACAATATAGTTTTAAAGGAACAAAGTAAAAATCTAACTACTCTGCCTATTCTTGGAAGTATTGTTCCGTATTTGCACTTGAACATATTAATACAAATAAATTAGCAAGAGTCCCTGCGTTCAGACTGGGAAAGCTTCAATATTGTTGAAGTCAATGTTGTTCTTGTATTGGGAATACTTTTCCTACAGAGTTCTGCATGAAGTCCAACAGAAAAAAATCCATTTTGAATAACTTAAAATATGCTTATAAATCCACACTCTTATTTATAGATCAATTTAGGGACTTAATTTATTATTGTTAAGTCAATATTGTTCTTCCCCTTGCTCAGCTTTTAAGGAGGAAGAGAGAAATAGACTGTACTCAGTCTAACTGGCTGTTGACTGAATTAGATAATTTTCCCCTAAAAAATATTTTCTGCCAATTCAACATGCCCCCCTGTCCTGAGCATATACGGACCGACCGAGTTTCTACATCAATAGATATACTTTCAAATGTAACACTAATCACGTTGCTTCTTGTTTTGGATCCTTCAGTGGACTCCAGGCACCATACTTAGCATGGTTTCAAGATGTTTTCCCCCACCTGTATCCCTCTCCCTCTCTTCCCTGCCTCTCCCTGAACCCCACCCCTCTTCCTTCAGTTCTCAACTAAAGCTGACTCTCTGGGAAAGAGTTAGGGCTTTTGGAACTTCTCCTTTAGCACCTTGGGCATAATTTATATTTCCTCATTATAAATGTGGTTTACTAAAATCTCTGTCTCTCACCATCTAAGCTCCTTGAAGGAGAGGCTGGCTTATTTATCTGCACATCTCAAATGTCTAGCAGCGACTGACGCATAGCCAGTTCTCAGTGCTGGCAGGATGCTTATTTCTAAACGGTTTAGACACTCTCTTTTCCTCTTCCCTTCTTCTTGAACAATTTAATTCTAAATCCATTAGATGGGCCCAAGCAAGGTAGATGTTACACTGGGGCAGGGGACGGGGGGCAATTTTGAGAATTACAAATATGGATAGAAAAACTAGAACAAAATTTACAGTGTTGGATCAGAATTAGAGTATTGGTAGGAACTCCCAAATCTAAATAGATATATATATAGATAAATATAGGTGTGGACACACACACAGACACATATACTCCCTGATTCTCTCTACTGAGAGGGCCTGGGAACAGTAACACATCAAAAGCAATGAGCACACCTAGTACTGAGATCTTGCTTCCTAACTAGCATTCTCCACTAAAGGAAACTGGGGTTCTTTTCAAAATGTCTGATTCTACATTGTCTGGGTCAGGAGGTGTACAAGGTAAGCATGGAATATCTTGGACTAGGAAGTAAGGAAGTGCTAAAAAATGAAGACATGTCAAAAGTCAGCCTTGAATAGACTCCCACTGACCGAATCTGGGACACTTTCAGCATGAAAAGTAATAATTATAAAATGGATTGTAACCATTAATTAAAATAGGACACCATGGGTACATACTTACATGCTTTTTTCCATAATAATTGAATAAAATGGAAAGTTTGATGAGTAATGGGATATTTACATAACTTCAAAGCACTTCCCCTCAAAATATGCATTAATCACAAAGGGTGAACTATAGTGGAGAAAACTGGCAGAAAAACCTTATCAAGTGAACTAAGTTAAGATCAGTAACAGGACAGACCAAAACCATGCCACCTGAGAGACTACAATGCAAACACAATGTCACTTCCAGGATAGCCCTGCTTTATTTATAAGCATAACCTGAATCTAATCAAGAGGAAACATTAGACAAACCCAAACTGACAAACGGATGTTCTACAGAAAGACGAGCCTGTCATCTTCAGAAGTTTCAAGATCATGAAAGTCAGGAGAGACTGAGGAATCGTGCTAGATTGCAGAAGCTTAAGGCAATGTGACAAGTAAATGCAATGCATTATTCTGAACAGGAGACTTTTACTTTAAAGGACCGCTGGTGATTAAATGGGGCCTGGGGATTAGATGGTAGTAAATTATCAACGTTAATTCCCTGATTTTAACGGTTGTACTGGAGTATCTATTTGGTACCTTACTCTCAAATGATTTGAAAAAAAAAATTCTTTCCACTGTACTTGCAACGTCCCCCCCCCCCCCAGATTTTAGATTACTTTCACTTTTTAAAAGTATTTAAAAAACAAAAAGCAGACCGCGCCGTTCGTATTTTAAAATTCTTAGCCGATTACCAATTAGAGTCCATTTTGTAGCTATGATGCATACTGTCTCCGCCTTCATGGATTTAACGGAAGAATTGTGTGCATACAATTAATTTTGGCGAAAAACTAGGAAAAGGTAGAGATGAACTTTTGACTTTTCTGCACAGGCACTTTTCTAACTACGATGCTGTATCACAAGCGCCCTTCCTGCCCAGCTAGCTGCCTCCCTGCAAGCGAGAGAACTGATCCCCGCGGCGCGGCCGGAGTCCCAATCCCACCTGAGCCCCGCGAAGCCGTTGACCGGCAGCGACGCCCACCCCACCGCCCGTCCTGGCCCGGGGAACAGCGCCGGCGCCCCACGCCCAGCCCTCTCGTTGAGTCGCCTCTGGCCTGTGGGAGGCGGGGCCGCGTCTTGTCGGGCTTGCGCCTCTCTCAGTCAGGAGTCAGAATTCCTGAGTACAAGACGTGGTTTGCTCGGTGAAATTTACATTTTAAAAATAAATTAATTTTTTAATGAGAGAAGAGGAAAACTATCTACCAGGAGTGGGGTTCGAACCCACGCGGACATATGTCCATTGGATCTTAAGTCCAACGCCTTAACCACTCGGCCATCCTGGTGCAGGCGCACGATCTCCTCTTCGCTCTTCCTACAAGTCGTACTGCACCGTCCTCCTCGCGCCCGCCCTTAAGAAGGTCGGGGGCCATTCGCCGCCGCTCCCTTAGTTTTCCCAGCCCGAGATGGAGCTACCTGCCAGTCGGAGCCTCCTTTTAACGCCGCCGCAGCTCACTGTTGCCCCTGGCCCGCCGCGGCCGCCAGGGCAACTGCAGCCGAGCTCGGCGCGCTTTCGGCGGCGGCGGCGGCGACCCTCCGGTCGCTTAGGCGGAACTCTGGCCCAGCCACTCTACTTTCGGTTTCGAGGTGGGCGGGCGCGGGAAACAAACACGCTCGTAAACCTCTGATTTCCTAGCAGCACATTTTAGGAGGCGCCCGGGAGTGGTGGCGGTGCTGGGACGGAGCCCAGAGAGTGGCGTTTAGTTTGTTTTTTGGTTTGTTTCATTCCAGGTAGAATAAACTTCAAGGAATGAGTTGCATGGGCAGCAGCAGAGTTCTTGGACGCCCGTCCCTATGGGCCGCTTTTCTTCTCAACAAGTCACACGGGCAGGGAGTGTTGTAGCGACCCGTGTCTATACTGCGGAGCCACGTGCAGGGAGCGCGGCACAATTCGCCCTCCCGACTGGCTTCGGGCACGCTTCAGACGCAGGGCCGGGGACCTCCTCTCTGCTCCCAGACCCTCCCTTGCACCTAGATGTTTATGTTCTCGTATCTTAACTGTTCTGCAGCGCCCTCCTTCCTGCCTGTGCACAAGAGATTTCAGTTCGTCCTCTCAGTTGACTTCCTTTTCCAGGGCTTTCGCTCCATTCTCCACCACAGAGGACCCGGAAGCCACCACAGAGCCAAGGCTTCTGTGTTCTGGAGCGTCAGGGAGCCTGGGGACTGAGGCACCGTCCGGCAGCCACGCCCTTTTTGAGACAGTGCAGGCAGCTTTGACTGAGAATTTACGTCATCCAGGAGACTGTACGCATTCACGTCACCAACTGGCTCCTCACCCACTGGGTCACACTGTGAGAAACCCATTGCCCTGCCACCTCCTGGACGCCTGTGATCCCTGGGAACACTGCCCTGACCTGTGGAGGCCTTCGCCCAGCCTGCTGCCCTGGTTCTCTGAGTTCCAGCCAAGAACATGACCGCCCCTGAGGGAGCTCGCCCGGATAGTAGTGGATGGAATCGTCCCCTACCCGCTTTGCCACTTAACATAGTGAGGGAACAGTGGCCTGCATCTACATTCCGGCCTCAGCACTATCCCTCCCGCTGAACATGAGGCCTGGCCCTCCAGGAGCGTGCAGTCAAGAACAGCGATCGAGCATTTCCTCCGGCCTGGCCCTGCCCTGCTGAGAAGAAGGGGAACTTGGACTCTTGCCAGGGTCTAGAGACGTTGGTGTGATGATGACACAGGATTACCACCCACTAACTCACCATCTCCATCTCGGAGGCTAAGTTCTGGCTTATGCCTTAGGAAGCAGGCCTCAAAATGGAGGAAATTCCCCAAACGTCAGAAGAGTGTTCAAAAGATGCTGGCAACTGCGAGGCATGACAAATATCCACTTGAATGTTAGAACAAAATGTGAAAGGCAGGGTGCAGTGACACTTGTTATAACTGACAATATTAGAGAGCAAATGACAATATTAGGATAGATTTTATAACATTGGAATTTCAGGAAATTGCATTTGACATACTTCTTATGGGGAAATGTTTCCCTCTACTTACACTATTTCTCACTGCGTGTGTGTTTATTTAAGCCATGATATTCTTTATGCATTCTATAGTGGTTTAAAAAATAGGTCTAGGGCTTCCCTGGTGGCGCAGTGGTTGAGAGTCCGCCTGCCGATGCAGGGGACACGGGTTCGTGCCGCAGTCCGGGAAAATCCCACATGCCGCAGAGCGGCTGGGCCCGTGAGCCATGGCCGCTGAGCCTGTGCGTCCGGAGCCTGTGCTCCGCAACGGGAGAGGCCACAACAGTGAGAGGCCCACGTACCGCAAAAAAAAAAAAAAAAAAAAAAATTCTAGAACTGCTTTGATACTCCCTTCAAGACGTAGAGCCTAATTCCCTTCTCCTTCAGTGTGGGCTGGATCTTGTTTCTAAGGAGTAGAATAAAACAGAAGAGACAGTATGCAACCTCGGAGAGTAGGTCATCAAAAGACACTGCTGCTATCAACTTGGTTTCTCTCTGTTGGATGATTCCCTCTGGAGGAAACCAGCTGCCATGTCCGGAGCAACCTTTTGAGAGGCCCATGTGGGGAAGAGCAGCCAGCAAGGAACTGAGGCCTCAGCCCAGTCAAGCCTTCGGCTGACTATAGCCCTGGCCAATATCTTGACTACAACCTCTTGAGAGACCCTGAATCAGAACCACCTAGCGAAACCTTGATTTCCTGACCCTCAGAAACTACATAAGGTAAATATTTGTGTGTTATTTTTATGCAGCTATAGATAACTAATAGGCAAACTAGCCAGAAGTGGTAACTCTAGCTTTGACAATGTATTCACAGGCATATATTTTGTTTCCATACATGTATCTTAAAAGACCCTGCTGATGGCAACACCAATTGCCTAAGATAATGGGGGACAAACTAGATCACTTTTACATGATTGGTAGGAGTATAAAATGGTATGACCACTCTGCACAAAATTTGGCATTTCTTAAAAGAAACAAACATACAACTACCATAGGACCCAGCAATTGCACTCATGAGCATTTATCCCAGAGAAATGAAAACTTACACACACACACACACACACGAGATATTTGTTGCACTTTAATCAATTAATGATAGCCCAAAACAAAGACCCTGCTGACCCTTTTGCTATCATTGAACTTTCCTTCTTTGATTTGTTTCCAAACTCTTGAATGGAGTTGCCCAAACTTTCCAAGTCCACTCATTTACTTTCACTTTTTCCCAGAATCCTCTGCTGTGTGGCTTCTACTATTCTCTTTATCTTTTCACAATGAAAATATCTTTACTAAAAGACATTCAAACTGTGAAAGTTGTATGAAGTTCAAACAATATAGAAGTGAATAAAGTAGAATGCATAACCCCTTTCCAGAACCCCTGTCATTCCAGTTATACTGAATTGGGACCCCTTGTCCCTTAGAGATGCTAAGCCATTTTCTGTCTCTCTCCTCCTGATTCTTTCTGCCCAACTCTCCTCCAAGGCCCAGCATAAACCCTACCTTCCCACCACACATAGAATTGTAAAGTGAAATGAGTATTAAGTTACACTTACCTGCAAACATGAGTGTACAAAACTTAGGAAGGGGCTTCCCTGGTGGCGCAGTGGTTGAGAGTCCACCTGACGATGCAGGGGACGCGGGTTCGTGCCCCGATCCCACGTGCCGCAGAGCAGCTAGGCCCGTGAGCCATGGCCGCTGAGCCTGCGCATCCGGAGCCTGTGCTCCACAGCGGGAGAGGCCACAACAGTGAGAGGCCTGCGCATCAAAAGAGTCTTGGAAAGTGAAAGCTTGTGCTATTCCTTCCCTTTGTCTTCCTGCCTTCAATGAGCTGGTGTGAAATGAAGTTCTTGGAGCTGTGTTAGCATCCTGTGACTACAAGGCGACAAGCCAATGGATAAGGAGCTAACACCCAAAGATGCCAGAAGGATGGGCTTGAAGGAAACTGCCCTTAGAGACCGTTATGAGCCAGAGCTAGCCAGAGACTATCTACCTCCCATGTGCCTGAGGTATGGGATAATTAACACGTCTTGAAATATATACCAGTGGTTCTCAAAGCATCCGGATCACCTGGGAACTTGTTGGAAATGCAAATTCTCAGGCCCTACCCCAACTTCCTGAATGTGTGTCTCAGAACTGGGTGATTGTGAGGCATGCTCGGGTTTTAATGGCCCTGTTTTCATGGTAGGTTTCTGAGGAAACATTTCCTAAGGGCTCAGACAGTATGTGTAGAGTGGGTGAAGGGTTCTACAGTATTCCACAAAGGTTGCTTCCTTGACTGAGTCCCCATTACTGGCTTGATTTCTTATCATTTACCTTTTTTTCCCCTAAGTAAGCTTATCTCCCGAGGGTGCACTTGCTGTCTTTCTGTATTTAAATAAATATACAAATGATTGCGTGGAACCCTGAAGCTGCCTTCTCTTCAGGTGTGTCTCGTCTTTGATAGACTCTTCACTTTCACTTTACTAGAAATCTCTCACTTGCTAATTTCATCCTAACACCCTTTTATTTCAACATCAGTTAAACCCTTCAACTTCCAGGTTACTTTTAAACCCCCTCCGTATCTCAACAGTGAAGAAATATGGCCGTATCATAGATTTTCAGAGTATCATTGAGACAGGCTGGCACCTGGGACCTGGGACCCTTTGCTGCAGTGGTTGCACCTGGACAAACATCTCCTTGAGGAACAGGATACAAAGAAACTATAAGGGACTTAAAATAACTGCGTACATGCGCAGCTGGGGCAAATTATGAACAACAAGATACGAAAAGACCAAAAACCCAACTGCCACTTTCGAAGAGCCGGGAGCAAAAGCAGGGTATTGCGCATGAACCCTGCACACAGCACCGCCAAGGGGGTGGGCAGACCACCTAAGTCACCCCTCCACCTAACCGCGGGGCCCACCCCTATCCTCCCATATAAGGAACCAGCTTACCACGCCCCCTCAGCGAGTGGGCAAGGGAAACTGTTACTTGTTTTCTCTCCCTCCTGCTGCAGCATGAGTCCCGGTAAAGCCTTGCCTGAATTTCTTGTCTGGCCTCTTACCAGTTTCTATTGATTAAAGAGTCCAAGGTCGGTAACATTATCACCAAGCAGCGTCAACACTAGGACATATTTTCTCATCTGAAGGTGAAAACGAGAAGCATTCTGTTGCCTACATTGGGGATTACGAAATACTTTCCAGGCACTTTCAGGTGCCTGAGTGTGCAATTCTTCTGGGTTCCAAAGCACAGAGTTGATGGCTGAGCGAGTGTGAGGTCAACCAACCCTGACTCTGCTGAAATTGTGGTGAGGCTCTTTCAGACAGCTCTGGGCCGGAGATATCACAAAGGGAAGCAGGGTTGCTGGGACATGGGACAAGGTTCGGGTGACGGAGGTTTGTATTGCCTGGTGCCTTCCATCTCCCAGCAATTCAGGGCTCAACTACAGAGAAGTCCAGTGGGAATTTTGCAAAGGACTCCTAGCCTGCTTTCAAAAGGGCTCTTTACTCTCTCCTCCCTTCCCCCTCATCTTTTGTTTTCCAATTTCACTAAAGACAAATTTTGTTTTATAGAGCAGTGTGTTAGCATCACTTTACCGTGAGAAACACTTTACATGTTACCTCATTTTACCTAATTTTCCCCATTTCTGTTTTAGTTCTTTATTTTTTTATAATTGCTTTACAATGGTGTGTTAGTTTCTGCTTTTTAACAAAGTGAATCAGTTATACATATACATATATTCCCATATCTCTTCCCTCTTGCATCTCCCTCCCTCCCCCGCTCCCTATCCCACCCCTCCAGGCCATCACAAAGCACCGAGCTGATCTCCCTGTGCTATGCGGCTGCTTCCCACTAGCTATCTACCTTACGTTTGGTAGTGTATATGTGTCCATGTCTCTCTCTCTCGCTTTGTCACAGCTTACCCTTCCCCCTCCCCATATCCTCAAGTCCATTCTCTAGTAGGTTTGTGTCTTTATTCCTGTCTTACCCCTATAGTTATTTATTCTTTAAGTGTTCTGCCTCTATCTTATTTTCCTTACTTTGTCTTTATTTGCATTGCCTTTAAAAGTATTATTACATAACATCCAACTGAAGTTATATTTATTCCTTGTTAAGTTTAGATTTTTTTCTTAATCTGTGTGTTTTGATTTTATTTTACATATTGTCGTTTTTAATTTTTATTTTATAATTAAATCTGGTTATTTTATCTTATAATAGTTCACTTTTCATGACATTTCTATTTTAACCCTTATATTTAAATTTTAATCGTTTACTTTTTCTTAATTTTCTCTCTTCCGTGTGTTATTATACTTAATTCTTTTTCAGGGATATTTATTTTACTTTGGGTTTTTTTGATTGTTTTTTTTTTTTTTTTTTTGCATTATGCGGGCCTCTCACTGTTGTGGCCTCTCCCATTTCGGAGCACAGGCTCCGGATGCGCAGGCTCAGCGGCCCAGCCGCTCCGCATGTGGGATCCTCCCGGGCCGGGGCACGAACCCATGTTCCCTGCATTGGCAGGCGGACTCTCAACCACAGCGCCACCAGGGAAGCCCTACTTTGGGTTTTTGGCAAGTAAGAAATATGGGCTCAGGAAGTGGCAGTGAAGAAAGGCCACATCTCTGTCCCCACAGTTTCCACAACAAGGAGAGGGACAATCTAACAAAAGGTAGGGTCTTCCTGCAGCCACTCAGGGTGGAGAGTCAGACTCAGTTGGCTAGATATTAAAGGGCAGGGTGAACTTAGAAAATGTCATACAAGGGGATGCCCAAATTAAATATCATATATATGTTGGATGACTGTACAGTTTATCATCCAAACTCAGACACTTGTGAAAGTGAAAGGAGAAGCTATTAAAAGTTATGCTGGGACAACAGCTCTGCAAGAAGCTGGTTCCAAGGCAACTTACATATGTAAAAGAAATATGTATGCAAGTTTGGACCAGAGTTCAGTAATATCAGCTCTGCCCTTAATAGACGTTTATTGAATGAACAACCACACTGAAGACTATATAAACTTAAATGTAAATCAAAACGTAATTCCTGATGTGTGAAGCTTTCTCGTTGGGTCAATCAGGAAAATCCAGACAGAAAATTGTAACTGCCTTTACAGCCCAAGTATCTGGTGTGCATTTTGGATTACATTATTAACCACACAATAGCCCACAAATATTCATCTTTTTTTTTAAAGTATAAACAGCAATGCTTTAATTTCATTTGGTTGTGGACAGAGAGGAGGATAGAACTGAATGAAGGTGACTCACATGTTTTGCCTCTAGCTATCTGGGAGGGTAATGATTCCATTAACTGAAGGAGGTGCATCAAAGGAAGAACAGAATGCTGAGTTTGAGGAACCTACGGGACATTCAGGAAGAGAGGTCAGGTAGACAGTAGGATATAAAAGTATGCAGTTCAGGTGACAAATCTAGGCTAAAGATGTAGATTATTGAGTGAATGGCTCAGGCAAACATCTGAGTGTCCCACGGTGCAGGCGGAACAACAGGTGGGGGAGGGGCAGCCCCAGGATGACGCTGTGTCATGTCTAGTGATCCCAGGATATGCTTGGGCAGTGCCCAGCTGCATTCATCATGAGCTCACCCCTGCTACTCAAAAACAATACTTTTCAAAGGTGAGAATAAGAGGAGTCTTGCAAGCAGAAGAAAAGGAGTCTAGCTTGGGTGCCATCTGCTCAGGGAGGTTGCCCACTGACGCTGACAGCACCTGGGTACCTTGGGTACAGTTGAGACTGTATGTTTCCTCCTTATCAGGCAAACCAAAGAGAGCTGCTGGGGTCATCAGTGACCAGTCTTCTCTCCACAAAGGTTTGGAAATTATCATCATAGGGTAGGAAAGCCATGGGGTGGATGAGATCAACCACAAAGGAGATACAGAGAAGAAAGAGTCAAGGGTAGACTCCTTGGCCATTTCACATGACAGTGTGTGGGCTAATTCATCTGACCCAATACTCTGAAAAATAGATGAGGTACCTCTGTGTTTTTGTGCTACCAAGCGCTGGGGAGCAGTCATTTTCCTCCCCTTTTTTCTTAGTTGCCTTAACCACATCTGATGATTTATTATAGCTGTGTAGTATGCAGGTGTAGCTATAGAGAAGGCAAATACTGTCAACTAAGCCCACACAGGGTATGTGGACATTGGCAAATCACAGCCTCTTTCTCCTGTCAAATAAATCAGAGGAGTTGGTAATATAAATCTGAATGCATGAATATTTCCTTTTGTTTTGTTTTGTTTTGGCAATATACTTTAAGGAGGTAATTCAGTTGTTCAGTTGCTACCTGGTGTACCTTTAATTCCAGGAGTTTTTGTTTGAGGTGTAAACTGTAGTATCTATTTTGTTTTTAAGTCTTTTTGAAAATTTTGAAAATGGAAATATATATATATATAATTTATATAGTATACATTTTATCATATATATACATATAAATTTTCTTCTGAATAAAAAAGCAGACCAAGCAAAGAAACAATAGACTAAATGGAATTAATAGCATCAGTCTCTCCCAGTTTTATTAACTGTTAAAGAATAATGCAATAGTTGGATGAAGAGAGGGGTGGTAATTATATTTTATCAAACTATGAGGCACAATTTTTTCATTTTTTCTTTTTTCCAAAAATGTAAAAGGAAAATAATATGCAAGTGAATATTAAGGCTCTGAGTTATCAGAAATCTATACAGGCCTTTAGGTGTTAGGAGAAATTTCCAAAATTTTCACCCCACTTACTACATTGAATTTAAGCCCAAACAAAATTATATTATAGAATATCATAGTACATAATTTAACCAAATTATACTCACAGGGCATACACAGAGGGAAAAAAAAGATAACCTACCAACTTCTAGTTGAAACCATTGTCCCTGTTGACATGTCAGCCAAGTAAGTCATTTGTTCACAATTTCTACTTGTTAGTGCACAGATGAAAATGAACTAGGTTAGTTCACAGGAAAGTTTACTTTCAGTATTTCCAGCTTGTCCCCTGATCCCACTCTGCTCTTTTGGGTGTCCACAGTTATCTTACTGTCTGACCTTAGGATGGTCATCCTTCCTTCTTCCTTTCTTTCTTATTTTAACTCTCATATTCATTCACACCACTGGATGATTCCTTCCAAAAATATTTATTTTAAGCCTCTTGTCTCTTATCAAGAAGGAAAGGATTTCTCTTCACCATTTTTATATTCCCCAGTGTGTTCTGCCAGTCATTTTTCATGTAACACTGAAACTCTCATCAGTGAGAAGGGATGCTAAGAAAGCTATGCTTTCCTTTTGGAAATGAGCACTTGTTGCAAAGTTATTTCATATATTAATAACCGCCAAGGCAGGATGCCAAACACAAGAAGCTCCCCTACCGATGAGTCCCAGCACTGAAAGAACAGGCACTTTCTTTCATTTCCCAGACAGATTTACTTTCTCCTGGGTCTGTGCATGTTTTAACATCTTGCCACTCGGTAACATTTCTTGTTTGACAGGTTTCTTCCATGAACCAGGTTACCAAGTGCGATGAAGATTGTGAAGAGAGGCTGTTGCCTCATCTATGCCCTTTTAAGGGTGCTTTAGACCAGGGAAAACCACAGGGCAGGGCAAAAGAATAAACTAGTTAAACATTCCTAGCCGCAAAAGAAATTCCTGTTTTGCCACATGCAGGCTAAATAATTTCTTTTTATCTAAGGGTGACATTCCTTGTATATCCTCTCTACCCCCTGGAGATTGTCTTCTTGATTTGGTCCAAAACCATCTTTTGAAAGAGTTGGTGCACCAGCTGCTGGCAGCTGGGAGGCACATAACAGTAGGTCTGCCAGGACGGCTTCAACAGGGAGAGAGTGAGGCCTTGCAGCCCAGCCGAGCTCAGAGCTCAAAGAAAGGGCAGTTTGGGGTCCTCCAATCTCTCCTTGATCTTCAACTCCTGCAGCAGAAGGAATGGCCTTGCCAGTTATTTGTCTGCACAGTATACCTGCAGTTGAACATTTTTGTATTGAGTGAGTATCATGGATCCCTAAGGAGTCTGTATGTGTGTGGGGGATGAGGGGATGCCCCGACCTACTCAGGAAAATGGACTGAGGCATCTCAGGGGAGCCTCATAAAAAGAGACCTCAGTGATTGAGGACAGTTTAGGACTGTTGCTCAAAGCCAGCACCCTGAAACACAGCCTTTTATGACTAGAAGCAGGGAGCTAAGTATTTTGCATAAATTACCCCACTAGATGCCGCGTGAGAGAGGAATATGTACAGCTGAAACCCAAGCCAACACATTTTGTCCACAATTTTTAAAATAATCTGTTTTATTTGAATGGAAGAATAAAAAGGAAAAAAAATCCCTTCTTAAAAAGTTTTACAACTTTCTTTGCATCCCACCTTGGTCTGTACCTTTAATAAGGTACAGAGTCTTCCTGGCCCTACCTCGTGGCAGGCAATCCTGGTCTCAATTTGCCTCCAGTTCTGCCCACTTCAGTCCCTATGACTCAGATCTTCATTCTCTCTCTGTGCATCCTTTTCAGACTGACCATTCCCTTGGATGATCTGCTTCTCCCCAAGTAGCTTTTTCTCCAATCCCAGTTCTCTTCCTCTCACCAAGACGTTACCCTGCTCCCAGGACGCTGCCCCCTACTCTGGGCCCAGCACCCGGCACAGCACTGCATTCTTAGCTTCCACTTCTTAGAAAAAATAAGATGGTAATATTACTTCACAGAATCGTCATAAAAATATGAAATCAAAGCATCTTGTAGGGGAGTTCCCTGGTGGGCTAGTGGTTAGGATTCCAGGCTTTCACTGCCAGGGCCGGGTTCGATCCCTGGTCGGGGAACTGAGATCCCACCAGCTGGTGGCGAGGCCAAAAAAAAGAAAAGTGTTATGCCAACAGGTATTGTTATGTTGGTTGGACATGTTTGCTGTGGGAAGACTATTGAGCAAAGTGTGGTCAGATCCAGATTGGTGCTCACACAGTAAACAAACGAAGAAACAGAGGGGGCATGAGGGTAGAACAGATATGAGGTATCTATCTCCAAGAAAACTTAGAAAACTGAGGCACTGCTCAGTGTCAGCCAGTGAGCTTTGGTACGTGTGGATATGTATTCGTTCCCTCTTTCATTCTTTTCCTACCTTGTTCCATAATACATTTATGGTGGCTTAGAACAAATCTCCAAGTGTGGGTACCCTACGCAGGTAAAAGGGGCATATAAGTGGAGACCACATCGATGGGGAAGTATAAAGATCCTGACATAGAAACACATTCAGTCCATGCATGTTCCTGTTAAATGGCTTTAGGTGCATCTCTGTTTGGGATAGCGAGACTGAGCACATGCAAATAGCTGGGCCTATCTGAAAATAGAGAGATAAGGATATATATTATTAATATATATACATATGTGTTTATATATATGTATGTATATGTGTAACTTGCATGCTTTGTTCTTTTTACCCACTATAGAATGTTATGGGATGCTGGGAAACTGAGAGAGGGTTATGTCTAAAGAGTTTGCTGTAGGACCATGAAAATGTATCTATATATCTATAGATTAGGAAAAACAGAAAAGGTCCAAGAAGTGGCCAGGGCTGTTGCAATTAAATTGGGGTATAAAATAATTAAATTATTAATTTAATATAATAAATTTAATATATTTAATAATAAATAAATAATAAATAAATTTAATATAATAAATTAAAAAATGACAGTTTGGGGGACTTGTCTCTCACTCCTCATTTTTTAGGATATCATTAGTATTAAAGCACCCTATGCAGTCCCACTCGGATCATCCGTTTGGAAAGTCTTCTTTCTCACCAGTATATATATATAAAATCTTTACAACAAAGCTGCTAGTGTATGAGGACATCTTGTCCATTCTTCATAACACATGTAGATAATAAAGATGCTCAATATTTATATGATGGTGACGTTATTACACTCTAGATCCAGTTCATTTTCCATTTCTAATAGTCCTATTTTATTAATTCCAGTGATTTTCAATTCTGCTATCAAAAGCAAGTCAACTGTTACTCTGATTACAAATGGATATTTCAAACTATTACAAATGAGTGACTTGCATGCTGCAGTTCGAGATACCTTGCATACTTTGAAGAGAGGAGTCTGATGGTAGAAAATAGAATGGCAGGATTTATACAGAGAATCCAAGACTACCATTACCCTATTTTATTATTTTTAACCTATGCATAATATTCAGTAGTTTCCTGTCAAGATAGGAAGTTTATACTTGTAGAGCCTGACAAATATTTTCATATGACATTTAATTATAAAGCATTGGTACAAGAAGGACCCTGTTCTCTTTACAAGTTATCTTGAAAGGCCACAAACTTACTCTTGTGATGTCACAGTTCAAACATTTTCATATTATTGATTGGCTTTTTTAAAATTTATTTATGGCTGAGTTGGGTCTGTTACTGTGCGCGGGCTTTCCCTAGTTGCAGTGAGCAGGGGCCACTCTTCGTTGTGGTGCACGGGCTCCTCATTGCGGTGGCTTCTCTTGTTGCGGAGCACGGGCTCTAGGCGCATGGGCTTCAGTAGCTGTGGCACGTGGGCTCAGTAGTTGTGGCTCGTGGGCTCTAGAGAGCAGGCGCAGTAGTTGTGGCACATGGGCGTAGTTGCTCCGCGTGGCCTGTGGGATCTTCCTGGCCCAGGGCTCGAACCCGGGTCCCCTGCATTGGCAGGCGGATTCTTAACCACTGCGCCCATGGAAGTCCCCTGATCAGCTTTTTATAAATTCTAACTCTTATTATCCTGGATAACAATGCATCCTAGGTGAGCATCCTTCCTATTTTTGATATTTCTGCAGTTGTCACCACCTATAGTCTGTGGCTGTGACTGCAGGGTTTGGCATTTGGCTAGTTAGGAGTCACTGCATATGTTAAAATAGCTTTAAAAGATTTCCACCTTCAGCCCCTGAAGGATCTATTGTTCTTTGTGATTGGTTCTTTCATTTTGTACGTAAGTGACATTAGTGTGTGAAATTTGCCCATTTGCCACAGTCTTCTTACCCAGAGTCAACTTGCAGAGTTTGCCAAATGAGCGTCACAGGATCAGGTGAACCCAACTCTACAACACCTCTTGGTGGCACTGGAGCACCCTTTCCTAAGGAAAAAGCCAGCATTTCACCCACTTCTTGGCACCACAGTCAGAGCTAGGAAGGGCTTCTGGGAAACAGGGCAGGATATGGGAAAAGCCAACTGATCCCTTTCCTTTAGTCTATTGTGACCTGGCCTCCACAGCTGAACTTCTGGGACTTTTTGACTCATAGCTTAGAAAGAATTAGGGGAAAACACTTGCCAAATTGAGCAGAACAGCTGCTTCCTGATTAACTATTTTTTGAGTGGAACATCCAATTTCATCTTCATAACATGCTTGGATATAAGGAATGAAATGCCACTGTGAAAACAATTCTTTCATTGTAAAAAAATTTTTAAACCGTAATATTCAAAGAAGATAGGGTCTTGGGTTTTTAAATTCTATTTTATTAAAGACTATTAACAGAAGAATATTTACTTTTCCTCAGAAGTTAATAACTATTAATTACTAGCAGCTCTCTCAGTCTACAAGAAAGTTATGCAATAATGAACATAGCACTTAGCATGTGCCAGGCACTGCCCTAAGTGCTTTTACATATTTAGTCATTTACTTCTTCCAACAACTCTATGAGGTAGGTTCTATTATATCCATTTTACAGATGAGGAAACTGAGGCACAGGGAGGTTAAGTAACGTGCCCAAATTATATAGTTGGTATATGGCAAAGTCATGTTTTGAACCCAGAGAGTAGGGTCCTGAATCTGTGTTCTTAACCACTATGCCACACCCAGACAATTACTAAAAACCAGGAAGAAAAATTCTTGCCTTTTCAATAAGCAACAGTACACTAATCTCTTAGTATACTAAAGTGAAGTTTTTACCTAATTCTCCAATGTGAAATGTGGGGAATTAAAAAATACATAGAGCCAGCAAACTCCTTGACTTTTATGAATGATTCCAAACGAAGAAACTGCTTTATGGGTTGAATTCATGAACTATTCTCTCTTACGGAAACTAGCTGGTGGCCTGTATTTCCAATATCTCTTCCCTACCATGAAAGACATAGCAATGGAGCTGTGTGAAGACTTTTTTTTTTAGAGAAAGTTAATTAGGTCATAGGTGAAACCTATCCCTGGAGTTAGCTGAGAAAGAATTGGGAGAAATCTGAGAAGAGCCCAGTGGGAATCGGTTTCCACGATTCTCATATTTAACCATGAAATTAAAATTAGGAGCAGGGCTAGATGTCATGGTCATAAGCAGATTAGTCAGTGAGTTCCAAAGAGTTCACATACTCTTCTTTTTACTCCTTTTAAAAGTTCACTGTCTGAAGGATGCGAGAATAATGACCACTGAATAAACTCTCTCTTTTATTAAATAAGTAGAAAGAGTTAATAGTTGACTCAAAAGAAAGACAGGAAACATGGTAAGTGCGGGTAAGGGCATTACAAAGCTTGCAGATGAAACCAAATCTCCAAAACATGATGAATTTGCTAAACTATTATAAATAACTCAGGAGAGAAAGCAACATACCCCATGTGAATTATTTTTCACCCCCCGCCACTCAGAGTTCCATCCAGTTGTTGAAGCCTCAAGCAGGTAGTAGAAAATTTTTTAAAAGAGTAATTGAAAACACAGACTAAGATTTAAATGGTCAACACACAAATGCATAAACGGGATGTTTATAATGTAATGTATATTAAACTAACGTGACCAGAAGTATTTTATTTTAAATTACTACATTGCCATGCATGAAAAGAATGGGCCACAGTAAAACAAAAATAATTATTTCTAAGACTGTTTTTTAATATTTCTAGTTCCGTATGCATTTTCAGCATTTGACACCTGTTTTTTACCATTGTAACCAACACAGAGTTGTTCAAAATAAAGTTTTGACCCAAACTGGACTATGGAGATGCAGATCAGAGTGAGATAAACTCATAACAAGCAAACCAGCACCAACAACCATAAAAATGTTTCATGGATGTTTATATACCATATTTACAAAAGTGAAGTTAAACCAACTGGTCATTATGTACATGCATTAGTAAATATTGGTAGTTTACATTTACATATATGTGCATTTGTAATAATCAAGTACAAAGATAAATTTTAAATTATTTTTATTTATGAAAAATATATATAATGTGACAAACATACTTCAATTTGAGTGCCTGTTCAATACTCAGTGCTTAAAAATCTTTGGAAAAAAAAAATCCCAAATTACATTCTGATGGAAGATATTAAAAGTAAGAGGTAAGGAAATAATAGTAAGTGTTAAATGTAATTTTAATAAGTAGAGGAGGTGAGCAGAAAGAAGATATACATCCAGGCGGGAATCACATAGCGTAAACCAGATGAAGAATCAGAAATGGCAGATGTGCAGTTTTTCCCAAGATCGGTTCACTCAAAAATGAACACAACAGAGGTACTTTCAGGATAGGGTAAATGAAGCCTTGATAAGGAGTTCATACTGTGAGCCGATGCAGGACTGACTTCCTCCTAGAGGTCCATTACAAACATGCCTTGGACATCTACCGTAGAGTACGCTACCACGTCAGTTCCTTATTTGGCTTCCTTTAAGAGGCAAGGGTGCTATGTGCCATATAATGACCTCACAAAACTTCAGTAGGCATCTGTCCTTACAGATGAAACAGCGGGTGGGATCAACTCTCTTTCCAAGTACGAGCTGGACTGGAATTCTGGGACCGAGTTTTTTCCTTCTCTAAAGACTGAGGTCCCTAGGGATTAGGGCAACTCACCCCAGTGCAGACAGCCTCAAAATCTTTCCCAGTGTGCTTCCCCTCCCATTCCTGCCGGGGATGGGGTGTGGCGGCCTGGGCCTTCTGCTAGTTGAGGCAGGGGCAGCAGAAGCAGCAGACGGTCCGGCAGGGGTTCTTCTTCTTGTACTGCACGGCCTTGCTCACCTGCACCTTGGCCTGGCCGGTGTAGTCGAGGGTCTTCTGCACGTTGAACTCGATGACGTCCAGGGTGTCAGCCTGCTGCTCCACCAGCATGGCCATCTGCAGGAAGAGGTCGTGCAGGTCGCGGATGCGGCTCTCCAGCCGCAGCATCTCGCGGTGGCGGCTCTCGATCTCGTTGAGGGCCGCCCGCGCGCCCTTCACGTCAGCCAGCAGGTTCTCTGAGAACACGTCCCACTTGCCTTGTTCGAACATGTCCTCGATCTGGTCGCCCGACACGTCCTTGCCCATGATCTCCAGCTGGCGCTGGATGCGGATCTTGCAGTTTTCACGCTGCTTCATCTCGGCCTGGTTGTACTCGAGCATGGCGGCCTGGAACGGGCGGGTGAGAGCGTTGTACTGTGCGCGCGCGATGCGCGCCACGGCCGAGTGCGTGCCGTGCTGGGCCTCGGCGACCTCGCTCAGCGCCTTCATGGCACTCAGCTTGCGGTGGATGCTCTCGCCCCGGGCCTTGATGTCCTTGGCAATCGAGTTGGTGTCCCGCTTGATGCTGCTGAGGCGCCTCATGGACGTGAGGAAGCGGGTATTCTGCTTTCCCAGCCGCTTCACGTCGTAAGTTAGCTGCTGGTTTTCATACTGAAGGTCCTGGATGTCTCGGTACAAGGATTCCAGGATGTGGTCCGTCTCGAACACGATATCCTCGGGGGGCGAGTCAAATTCATTGTCCTTGTCTGGGAACTGCTGTTCATACCGCTTGGTTAACTCCACAAGTTCTACTAGCCGGTCCTTCATTATGCCTGTAAATAGAGATACTGAAGTTAAATTCCTCAGAACTTAATTAATTGAGAGTCAGATATTTGCATTGAGGGAATTAAAGATTGAAATAAACCTTCTGCTCACTGCTCAGCACTCCCAATTCTTTACTCCTGGGTGTAGGTAAGAAATGCACTAAAGGAGCTAAATGTTTCATAACATTTTGCTTATGAGTAAAGGACTAATATGACTGAGAGTCACGAACACACTTGTATTTTATAGCTTGTAGTATCTCAGTGCAATAGCGGAGGTGCCCGGAACTCAATCAGCAATTTCAAATTTTAGATTGCATTGGGAATCCATCTCTTTTTCTTGCTTTACAGTTCTCCAATAATCGCAAATCAAAGCACACCAGAGAAAAGAAAAATAAGAAAAGACTTGCAAGGATAATGATTGTTAATTAAGGCCAGTCAATTTACAAGGCTTTGGGGCCAACTCTAAGTGTTGTCTATCCTGTGTCTATTTCAGCAGTGGTGAGCATCCTGTACATCATAAGACTTTTTTTTTTTTTTTTTTTTTGCGGTACGCGGGCCTCTCACTGTTGTGGCCTCTCCCGTTGCGGAGCACACGCTCCGGACGCGCAGGCTCAACGGCCATGGCTCACGGGCCCAGCCGCTCTGCGGCATGTAGGATCTTCCCAGACCAGGGTGCGAACCCGTGTCCCCTGCATCGGCAGGCGGACTCTCAACCACTGCCACCAGGGAAGCCCAAGAATATTTTTTTAATGATAGAAATCATGGTTTAATTTTTTATCTTAAAAATGTTATAAGAATAAAACATGCTTAAAGTAAAACAACAACAAAATGAACAAAGACAAAAATCTAAAAAGGAAGTATAAAATTTGGTGGAAGCTGAAATCTCCTTGCTCTTCTGCCTAATATCACCTGTACATACTTCAGAGTTTGAATGTCTGTTTGATACTCAGTGCTTAAAAATATTTGGGGGAAAACCCCCAAAATATATTCTACTGGAAGCTATTAAGAGTAAAAGAGATAGAGAAATAGTTAAATGTTTTATGCGATTTTAGTAAGTAGGAGAGGTGAGCAGAAAGAAGATATTTATCTAGGTGGGAATCACATAGCACAAGCCAGATGAAGAATCAGAAGTGAAAGATGTTCAGCTTTTCCCGAGGTCCCTAGTAGTGTATCATTAACAAAACTTTAAAAAAAGTTTTACATGGAAAATTTCAATCGTACACAAGCCCTGTAGCAGTAATGTAATTCCCATTAATCCATCACAGAGCAGCAATATTTGCCCACTTTTAATGGCTTCTTGAAACGAGTTGGCAGCTCAAACAGAATTTCCATGTTTTTGTAAGAGTGGTTCTGATCAGTTCCCTGCTTAGCAAGGCACAACCGTGTTCTCTATGTCCATATTTTTTCCAATGAAGTAAAACTTTTCATTTTTAATAGCATGTACAGATGTCAAAATAATAAACATTTTGCCCTTTTATATAAGATTTCGTGGCTAGAAAGATTTCTTTCTACTATATAATTTGCAGAAAAGAGAGGGAAAATGTCAATAGCAGCATTTAATGGCTACTCAATCTATCAGGGATCTTGCTCTCAAATTAGAAGCTTCTCTCAAGTTGAAGTAATTAATTTTACTGCCCCATTAATGGAATGCTGACAAGTTGGATTTAGTGATAAATGGAAAATGGTGAAATACTAACCACAGGTTCTTGTCTGCCATGGTCATTATTTACATAAATTAAGCAGGGTTTTATTCCATAGTGGTGATTTTTAATACAAGTTATCCTGCTTAAAATGCCATTTCTGCTTTCTAGTGACAAAAATCAATACTGGACTTTCTCAGTGATGGGGAAGGTGACTCCTAGAAGCACAACTGAGAGGCAGAAAAAAGACCCAGGCTGGACCAAAACTATGCCTTCCCTGGCCTGAACTGCCTGATATCCAAATATTTCCTCATTTTGAACAAAATTTAAAGACACACCACAAGTTGGGGGGGGATTTCAATATATGGCAGATAATGGGTTAACTTATTTAATGTATCAATATTAAAAACTCCTGCCTCCCCAAAACAAAAAAACCACTTGCCCAAACAAAGACGATGAAAAGGCAATTCATATAAGAACTATAAATGCCAGCGAACACAGGGATAGTTAATATGTATCAGGTACTTACTGTAATGCCAGTAAACATGTTCTAAGCCCTTTTCATGTGCTACCCTCTTAAGTCTTCATACAGACTTCATGAAGTAGGTGTTGTCATTATCAGAGTTGGTAAGTGAGTTTAAGGAGGTTAAGGAACGTACCCAAGGTCTCCGGTAAGTGAAGAGTCCGGCTCTAGAGTAGCCCCACTTAACCACTACAGTCAACTATCTCCAGCAGGTGTATAAAGGTGAGCGCGAGGGACTTCACTATCAAAACAAGGAAATGCAAATTAAACCACTGAGATTTCTTTTTGCCCCCTAAGCTGGCAGGAATTTTTTAAGATTATGATTTAAAAGAGAATTCTGTGAACGCTGAAAAAAATGCTTATAGGAGGGCAAATTGATAGAACCTTTTTGAGGGCAGTTTAATAGTATGTATAAAAGCTTTTAAAATGTGTATTTGTTTTGTCTTAAGTACATTTATTCTAAGGATATATGCAGGGGTATGTGAAGCTCACTGCTGTAAATATTTTCATCACCACAGTTTTCACAGAAATTCAAAAATGATCTCAAGGCGCAAAAATGAGCTATTGACTGCCACATAATCACAGAGTTTAGAAGGCTATAATGGGATGAAAAGTGTAAATACCATTTTGGGTAGAAAAACTATGTAAAGGGAAGAGAATGAGCAGTGGTACCGTGCATACATCCTGAAATAAAGACTTGAATAATACACATCAAGATGTAGTTTTCTTCAAATTGTGGAATTATAAATGGTTTTAATTACTTCCTTGTGCTTTTCTGTATTTTCCAACATTTTTATAATTTCCATGTAGATTTATTAATTAAATAAAGCCCCAGAAAACTATAAATATTTGTTTAAAGGACTAACTTCTTTTTTTATTGAAAAATGTGAAAGTGAAACATTTGTTGCATTATTTTTTTAACATCATTATTGGAGTGTAATTGCTTTACAATGGTGTGTTAGTTTCTGCTGTATAACAAAGTGAATCAGCTATACATGTACATATATCCCCATATCCCCTCCCTCTTGTGTCTCCCTCCCACCCTCCCTATCCCACCCCTCTAGGTGGTCACAAAGCACCAAGCTGACCTCCCTGTGCTATGCGGCTGCTTCCCACTAGCTATCTATTCTACATTTGGTAGTGTATATATGTAAAGGACTAACTTTTTAAAGTCCTTCTTGAAGGTGCATGCATTGCAATCAGGTTATCACCTTATATGACATGGGGAAAGTACATTAGTTGAGCTGTATTTATCTGCTTATGTTAGTATCCAATATATTCTCCTCTGAAACAAGGGGATAGGACAGAGAATGGATAAATTTTGATGAACAAGGCAAGAAATGGTGATGGATGCAAGGAAGGCTTAGGAGGCACTATCATGGAAGGTAAGGGTGGTTAAGGGGCAGCATCACACACCAGAACATGAGGAGCCTGCTTATTGGTCTCCCACTACTCCTAGACAGGTCCCAGGCTCTGTATTACTCTCCTAAAGCCCTGAAAAAGCTATTTGGGGGGATTATTTCATTCATAATATGAAGAGCAAAGTGCACTGCAATCATATAGAAAATGGCCTTGGAAGAATATAGTCAGAGGCAGTCACCCCTTCTCAAGACCTAACAACATGAAGCCATGGGTCCTAAATGAAGGTGAAGGTCTAAGCTCACTTGAAGGCTCAAGTCCATAATCTGGTAAGGAGAGAGTCAGGAAGGGTGTGGGGAACTCAAGATTCTCTCTGCAGGTGTAGACAAGAAAGTAGCCTTTACCTTGCCTTCCGGCCCACCTTTTCTGGCCCAGCCCAGCCCCAAATGAGTTGGTCCCACTGATCTAGAAGGTTTCCTGGTTGCCAAGGAGGAAACATTAGGAAAACTACAACAGAAAAAAGTCAACCAGAGGCTTCTAAAAATGTTCCCCAAAAAGTTAAAATGGGGGAGACCTTCAAGATGGCAGAGGAGTAAGACGTGGAGATCACCTTCCTCCCCACAAATACATCAGAAATACACCTACACGTGGAACAACTCCTACAGAACACCTACTGAATGCTGGCAGAAGACCTCAGACCTCCCAAAAGGTAATAAATCCCCCACGTACCTGGGTAGGGCAAAAGAAAAAAGGAAAAACAGAGACAAAAGAATAGGGATGGGACCTGCACCAGTGGGACGGAGCTGTGAAGGAGGAAAGGTGTCCACAGACTAGGAAGTCCCTTCGCGGGCGGAGACTGAGGGTGGCGGAGGCGGGTAAGCTTCGGAGCCGCGGAGGACAGCGCAGCAACAGGGGTACGGAGGACAATGCGGAGAGATTCCCTCACAGAGGATCAGGGCCAACCGACACTCACCAGCCCGAGAGGCTTGTATGCTCACCCACCGGGGCGGGCGGGGCTGCGAGCTGAGGCTCGGGCTTCGGGCGGAGCGCAGGGAGAGGACTGGGGTTGGCGGCATGAACGCAGCCTGAAGGGTTTAGTGCACCACGGCTAGCCGGGAGGGAGTCCGGGAGAAAGTCTGGACCTGCTGAAGAGGCAAGAAACCATTGTTTCGGGGTGAGCGAGGAGAGGGGATTCAGAGCACCACCTAAACGAGCTCCAGGGACGGGCGCGAGCCGCGGCTATCAGCGCAGACCCCAGAGACGATGGGCATTAGACGCTAAGGCTGCTGCTGCCGACACCAAGAAGCCTGTGTGCGAGCACAGGTCACTATCCACACCTCCCCTCCCGGGAGACTGTGCAGCCCGCCACTGCCAAGGTCCCGGGATCCAGGGACAACTTCCCCAGGAGAACGCACGGCGCGCCGCAGGCTGGTGCAACGTCACGCCGGCCTCAGGCTCGCCCCGCCTCCGTACCCCTCCTTCCCCCCCCGGCCTGAGTGAGCCAGAGCCCCTGAATCAGCTGCTCCTTTAACCCCGTCCTGTCAGAGCGAAGAACACATGCCCTCAGGCGACCTACACGCAGAGGCGGGTCCAAATCCGAAGCTGAGCCCCGGGAGCTGTGCGAACGAAGAAGAGAAAGGGAAATCTCTCCCAGCTGCCTCAGGAGCAGCGGTTTAAATCTCCACAATCAACGTGATGTACCTGCATCTGTGGAATACCTGAATAGACAACGAATCATTGCAAAATTGAGGCGATGGACTTTGGGAGCAACTGTAGACTTGGGGTTTGCTGTATGCGACTGACTGGTTTCTGGGTTTATGTTTATCTTAGTTTAGTATTTAGAGTTTATTATCATTGGTAGATTTGTTTATTGATTTGGTTGCTGTCTTCCTTTTTCTTTCATATATATATATTTTCTTTTTCTCTTTTTGTGAGTGTGTATGGGTATGCTTCTTTGTGTGATTTTGTCTGTATAGCTTTGCTTTTACCATTTGTCCTAGGGTTCTGTCTGTCCATTATTATTTTGTGTTTTTTTTTAATATAGTTTTTAGCACTTGTTATCATTGATGGATCTGTTTCTTGGTTTGGTTGCCCTCTTCCTTTTTTCTTTTTTTTTTTTACTTTAAATTTTTTTTATTTTTAATAATTAAATTTTTTTAAATTTTAATAACTTTATTTCTTTATTTTTCTCTTTTTCTTTCCTTTTTTCTCCCTTTTCTTCTGAGCCATGTGGCTGACAGGGTCTTGGTGCTCCAGTCGGGTGTCAGGCCTGCACCTCTGAGGTGGGAGAGCCGAGTTCAGGACACTGGTCCACCAGAGACCTCCCGGCTCCATGTAATATCAATTGGCGAAAGCTCTCCCAGAGATCTCCATCTCAACTCTAAGACCCAGCTCAACTCAACGACCAGCAAGCTACAGTGCTGGACACCCTATGCCAAACAACTAGCAAAACAGGAACACAACCCCACCCATTAGCAGAGAGGCTGCCTAAAATCATAAGAAGGTCACAGACACCCTGAAACACACCACCGTATGCGGTCCTGCCCACCAGAAAGACAAGATCCAGCCTCATCCACCAGAACACAGGCACTAGTTGCCTCCACCAGGAAACCTACACAACCCACTGAACCAACTTTAGATACTGTGGGCAGACACCAAAAAAAACGGGAACTACGAACCTGCAACCTGCGAAAAGGAGACCCCAAACACGGTAAGTTAAGCAAAATGAGAACACAGAGAAACACACAGCAGATGAAGAAGCAAGGTAAAAACCCACCAGACCAAACAAATGAAGAGGAAATAGGCAGTCTACCTGAAAAAGAATTCAGAGTAATGACAGTAAAGATGATCCAAAATCTTGGAAATAGAATGGAGAAAATACAAGAAACGTTTCACAAGGACCTAGAAGAACTAAAGAGCAAACAAACAATGATGAACAACACAGTAAATGAAATTAAAAGTTCTCTAGAAGGAATCAATAGCAGAATAACTGAGGCAGAAGAACGGATAAGTGACCTGGAAGATCAAATAGTGGAAATAACCACTTCAGAGCAGAATAAAGAAAAAAGAATGAAAAGAATTGAGGAACATCTCAGAGACCTCTGGGACAATATTAAATGCACCAATATTCGAATTATAGGGGTCCCAGAAGAAGAAGAGAAAAAGAAAGGGACTGAGAAAATATCTGAAGAGATTATAGTTGGAAACTTCCCTAATATGAGAAAGGGAATAGTCAATCAAGTCCAGGAAGCACAGAGAGTCCCATACAGGATAAATCCAAGGAGAAATACGCCAAGACACATATTAATCAAACTATCAAAAATTAAATACAAAGAAAAAATATTAAAAGCAGTAAGGGAAAAACAACAAATAACATACAAGAGAATCCCCATAAGGTTAACAGCTGATCTTTCAGCAGAAACTCTGCAAGCCAGAAGGGAGTGACAAGACATATTTAAAATGATGAAACGGAAAAACCTACAACCAAGATTAGTCTACCCAGCAAGGATCTCACTGAGATTCAATGGAGAAATTAAAACCTTTAGAGACAAGCAAAAGCTAAGAGAATTCAGCACCACCAAACCAGCTTTACAAATGCTAAAGGAACTTCCCTAGGCAGGAAACACAAGAGAAGGAAAAGACCTACAATAACAAACCCAAAATAATTAAGAAAATGGTAATAGGAACATACATATTGATAATTACCTTAAATGTAAATGGATTAAATGCTCCCACCAAAAGACACAGACTGGCTCAATGGATACAAAAACAAGACCCTTATATATGCTGTCTAGAAGAGAACCACTTCAGACCTAGGGATACACACAGACTGAAAGTGAGGGGATGGAAAGAGGTATTCCATGCAAATGGAAATCAAAAGAAAGCTGGAGTAGCAATTCTCATATCAGACAAAATAGACTTTAAAATAAAGACTATTACAAGAGACAAAGAAGGACACTACATAATGATCAAGGGATCAATCCAAGAAGAAGCTATAACAATTATAAATATTTATGCACCCAACACAGGAGCACCTCAATACATAAGGCAAATGCTAACAGCCATAAAAGGGGAAATCAACAGAGAATCATAGTAGGGGACTTTAACACACCCCACTTTCACCAATGGACAGATCATCCAAAATGAAAATACATAAGGAAACACAAGCTTTAAATGATACATTAAACAAGATGGACTTAATTGATATTTATAGAACATTCTATCCAAAAGCAACAGAATATACTTTCTTCTCAAGTTCTCATGGAACATTCTCCAGGATAGATCATATCTTGGGTCACAAATCAAGCCTTGGTAAATTTAAGAAAACTGAAATCGTATCAAGTATCTTTTCCGACAACAACGCTATGAGACTAGATATCAATTCCAGGAAAAAAATCTGTAAACAATACAAACACATGGAGGCTAAACAATACACTACTAAATAACCAAAAGCTCACTGAAGAAATCAAAGAGGAAATCAGAAAGTACCTACAAACAAATGACAATGAAAACACGATGACCCAAAACCTATGGGATGCAGCAAAAGCAGTTCTAAGAGGGAATTTTATAGCAATACAATCCTACTTCAAGAAAACAGAAACATCTCAAATAAACAACCTAACCTTACACCTAAAGCAATTAGAGAAAGAAGAACAAAAAACCCCCGAAGTTAGCAGAAGAAAAGAAATCATAAAGATCAGAGCAGAAATAAATGAAAAAGAAATGAAGGATATGATAGCCAAGATCAGTAAAACTAATAGCTGGTTCTTTGAGAAGATAAACAAAATTGATAAACCATTAGCCAGACTCACCAAGAAAAAAAGGGAGAAGACTCAAATCAACAGAATTAGAAATGAAAAAGGAGAAGTAATAACTGACACTGCAGAAATACAAAGGATCATAAGAGATTCCTACAAGCAACTATATGCCAATAAAATGGACAACCTGAAAAAAATGGACAAATTCTTAGAAAAGCACAACTTCCCAAGACTGAACCAGGAAGAAATAGAAAACATAAACAGACCAATCACAAGCACTGAAATTGAGACTGTGATTAAAAATCTTCCAAGAAACAAAAGCCCAGAACCACATGGCTTCACAGGTGAATTCTACCAAACATTTAGAGAAGAGCTAACACCTATCCTTCTCAAACTTTTCCAAAATATAGCAGAGGGAGGAACACACCCAAACTCATTCTACGAGGCCACCATCACCCTGATACCAAAACCAGACAAAGATGTCACAAAGAAAGAAAACTACAGGCCAATATCACTGATGAACATAGATGCAAAAATCCTCAGCAAAATACTAGCAAACAGAATCCAACAGCACATTAAAAGGATCATACACCATGATCAAGTGAGGCTTATCCCAGGAATGCAAGGATTTTTCAATATATGTAAATCAATCAATGTGATAAACCACATTAACAAATTGAAGGAGAAAAACCATATGATCATCTCAATAGACGAAGAAAAAGCTTTTGACAAAATTCAACACCCATTTATGGTAAAAACCCTCCAGAAAGTAGGCAGAGAGAACTTACCTCCACATAATAAAGGCCATATATGACAAATCCACAGCCAACATCGTTCTCAATGGTGAAAAACTGAAGCCATTTCCTCTAAGATCAGGAACAAGACAAGGTTGTCCACTCTCACCACTATTATTCAACATAGTTTTGGAAGTTTTAGCCACAGCAGTCAGAGAAGAAAAAGAAATAAAAGGAATCCAAATCGGAACAGAAGTAAAGCTGTCACTGTTTGCATATGACATGATACTATACATAGAGAATCCTAAAGATACTACCAGAAAACTACTAGAGCTAATCAATGAATTGGGTAAAGTAGCAGGATACAAAATTAATGCACAGAAATCTCTTGCATTCCTATACACTAATGCTGAAAAATCTGAAAGAAAAATTAAGGAAACACTCCCATTTACCACTATGACAAAAAGAATAAAATACCTAAGAATAAACCTACCTAAGGAGACAAAAGACCTGTATGCAGAAAACTATAAGACACTGCTGAAAGAAATTAAAGATGATACAAACGGAGAGATATACCATGTTCATGCATCAGAAGAATCAACATTGTGAAAATGACTCTACTACCCAAAGCAATCTACAGATTCAATGCAATCCTTATCAAATCACCAATGACATTTTTCACAGAACTAGAAAAAAAATTCACAATTTGTATGGAAACACAGAAGACCCCAAATAGCCAAAGCAATCTTGAGAACGAAAAATGGAGCTGGAGGAATCAGGCTCCCCGATTTCAGACTATACTACAAAGCTACAATAATCAAGACAGTATGGTACTGGCACAAAAACAGAAATATAGATCAATGGAACAGGATAGAAAACCCAGAGATAAGCCCATGCACATATGGTCACCTTATTTTTGATAAAGGAGGCGAGAATATACAATGGAGAAAAGACAGCCTCTTCAATAAGTGGTGCTGGGAAAACTGGACAGCTACATGTGAAAGAATGAAATTAGAACACTCCGTAACACCATACACAAAAAGAACCTTAAAATGGATTAAAGACCTAAATGTAAGGCCAGACACTATCAAACTCTTAGAGGAAAACATAGGCAGAACACTCTATGACATAAATCACAGCAAGATACATTTTGCCCCACCTCCTAGAGAAATGGAAATAAAAACAAAAATAAACAAATGGGACCTAATGAAACTTAAAAGCTTTTGCACAGCAAAGGAAACCATAAACAAGACCAAATGACCACCCTCAGAATGGGAGAAAATATTTGCAAATGAAGCAATTGACAAAGGGTTAATCTCCAAAATTTACAAGCAGCTCATACAGCTCAATAACAAAAAAAAACAAACAACACAATCCAAAAATGGGCAGAAAACCTAAATAGACATTTCTCCAAAGAAGATATACAGACTGCCAACAAACACATGAAAGAATGCTCAACATCATTAATCATTAGAGAAATGCAAATCAAAACTGGAATGAGGTATCACCTCACACCAGTCAGAATAGCCATCAAAAAATCTAGAAACAAAAAATGCTGGAGAGGGTGTGGAGAAAAGGGAACCCTCTTGCACTGTTGGTGGGAATGTAAATTGATACAGCCACTATGGTGAACAGTATGGAGGTTCTTTAAAAAACTAAAAATAGAACTCCCATACAACCCAGCAATCCCACTACTGGGCATATCCCTGAGAAAACCATAATTCAAAAAGAGTCATGTACCACAATGTTCACTGCAGTTCTATTTACAGTAGCCAGGACATGGAAGCAATCTAAGTGTTCATCAACTGATGAATGGATAAAGAAGATGTGGCACATATATACAATGGAATATTACTCAGCCATAAAAGGAAACAAAATTGAGTTATTTGTAGTGAGGCGGATGGCCCTAGAGACTTTCATACAAAGTGAAATAAGTCAGAAGGAGAAAAATAAATACTGTATGCTAACACATACATATGGAATCTAAAGGGAAAAAAAAGGTTATGAAGAACCTCGGGGCAGGACAGGAATAAAGACGCAGACGTAGAGAATGGACTTGAGGACACGGGGAGGGGGAAGGGTATGCTGGGACGAAGTGAGAGAGCAGCATTGACATATATACATTACCAAATGTAAAACAGATAGCTAGTGGGAAGCAGCCACATAGCACAGGGAGATCAGCTCGGTGCTTTGTGACCACTTAGTGAGGTGGGATACGGAGGGTGGGAGGGAGACGCAAGAGGGAGGAGATATAGGGATATATGTATATGTATAGCTGATTCACTTTGTTATAAAACAGAAACTAACACACCACTGTAAAGCAGTTATACTCCAATAAAGATGTTAAAACAAAAAAAAAAAAGGTTAAAATGTACTCCTTACTGTAGTTATACCAAAATATAGAAGTAGGCATAGAAAGAACATCAAAATAAGCTACACACTCAAGAGCCTAGTTCTATACGATGATATCTGAAAAAGGGAACTGTGGCAAATGAGAAAGAAAAGTCAAACAATTCTGTTGACTTTCCTATCTCATTATGATAAAGGATAATGTAATAAACTTTGGTAAATTGTATTCATAAAGTTGTTAAAATAAACCCTGCTTTGATTCACATGGAGATGAAGAATTTAAAAGAAAATTTACAACCAGCTACCAGAAATCTGCTTCTGTTTTCTAATTTTCTTTTCAGGCATGCATGTCATCTGTCCTGAGACCTGAATCCCATAGAGAAGTTGGGGAAATTATGTAAGCTTTCTTTCGTTGGGCAATATGATTTAATGTAAGAGAAAATAAAGAGACAGATGATGGTAGCTCAGTGACTCTCAGACTTTAGGACGCAACAGCAACTTTTGGAGAGCCACAAACATTACAGATGCCTGAGACCATGGAGGTTCTGATTCAGAGGGTCTAGGATGACCTATGGGTGATTTTAATGCACATTCAAATTTGTGACCCATTCCATAGATACTTACCATAGCAGCTTTTTATTCATAAACATCATGCAATACTGAACGATAATAGTCCCCAGGTTGGGGCAGTTTTGATAAGCAAACAACTGATACGGAAGGATTCAGAAAGATAGGGAAAGGAAGATTCAGAAAATAGGTTTCTACCTACCTCAGAAGATCAATGAGTGGGAGTTATGACTACCTAAAAAACGCAACATGCTGGGTACTACAAGGAATAACCAATGAAAGCATTATTCCTTACTTGCTTCTAAGGGAACCAGTTATAAACAACAACACATAGTCATGTCTCTGATCATAAAAGAGAGGCTTTGTGCCGACTTATTTTAAGGAGAACAAGAAAAAAACTGTTCGTACATAGTTTCGGGCTAAGTTGCCCCCAGCCCCCTCCTGTCCACCAGAAATTCATATGTTGAAGCCCTAATCCCAGTACTTCAGAATATAATTCTATTTGGAGATAAGGTCTTTAAAGAGAGAATTAAGTTTAAAAGAGATCTTTATATAATACATACATTATAATACCTTAAGCAATACCTATACTGAGTAAATTTTGCCTACTACCAGGAAAAAATAAAAACCTATCCCTGTTTCGCAGCAATATGTGAGAAACTTCAGACACAGGGAGATACAATGCGGAGCAGCGGATATACAAATCATATGAGGTTTATTATGGAGATCAACTTAAAGATTATAGGAGGGGAAGGAATCCAAAAGCAGGGAAGAGCTTTCCTTTCTGTATTTACAATGAAGAGATGTTTTAGAGACTACTCCTATGTAATGTGAGTCCAGAAAGTTTAAGATTCTTGTTTCAACAGAAACTAAAGTACACATTTAGACACACACACATACGCACACATGTAAACACACAGAGGATTCAATTACTGGTAAAACTAAAAAGATCCTGCCCCCAGACATATGCTCCAAATGAGCACTTTCAAGCAGTGACTTGAAACGTAGCACCCAGGGACTTCCCTGGCGGTCCAGTGATTAAGGCTCCGTGCTTCCACTGCAGGGGGCACAGGTTCAATCCTTGGTTGGGGAACTAAGATCCTGCATGCCTCAGGGTGTGGCCAAAAAAAAAAAATCCCACAAAAAACAAGAAATGTAGCACCCACATTTTGATTTTCAGATTTTATAATCTCTATCTCCTATATCCTGATTTTATACCAATTTTAAAAATCTTGTTAAAAGAAAATGATGATTACAAATCAGAACGTGTCTTTATGCCTAGGTCCACCACTGGTCCATATGGTGCCTTGATAAGCCCTTGTGTAGGGACCATATGACATCTGCCATATGACATCTCTGGGTGGATGCAGCCCTGCTCCAGGGCACAGGGACTGATAATCTGGGCATGGGACAGGTTTCCAGCCCCCACTCATCCTTGTGCTGAACACAACTTGCACAGCCCTACGGGATCACCCTAAAAACACCTTTCTCGACCGCCTTGCCCAGTCACTCCTACCCATCACCACCACAGACCTGCAGTAGGGGCCAGGAAATCCCATAGGTCCTGTGTCACAGTAATTTAGCGGTTACTTTTTAGGACACACCATAGTAACACGACCCTTAAAGGGCAAGGAGTGTACTTTCCCAGCCAGGTTGATTCAGATCCATAAATAATAATTTCACTCAAATAAGTAAAACCTGGTGTTTTAAGCAACTTGCCTAAAGTCACACAGTTAATAAATATGGAACTGAGATCTGAATCCAGAAAATCTGACTTGAGAGTCCTTCTGTAAACCACAAAGCTACACTAGCTTCTTTTTCCTGAGCCTCGCCCTAAAAAGGTTTCTGAAATCGTTAATCTTATAGGGAACTTACTCCCTGTCTTAGTCCATCTGAGTTGCTGTAGCAACATACTACATACTGGATGGCTTATAAGCAACAGAAATTTGCTTATAAACAACGGAAATTTATTTCTCACAGTTCTGGAGGCTGGAAGTCTGAAATCAGGGTGCCAGCCTGGTCAGGTTCTCTGTCTGGTAAAGGCCTGCTTCCTCGTTCATAAAGGCCTGCTTCCTCGGCCTTCTTCTCACGGTAACCTCACATGGCAGAAGTGGCAAGCAAGCTCTCTGGGGTCTCTTTTATGGGGCCACTAATCCCATTCATGAGGGCTCCACCCTCATGACCTAGTCACTTCCCAAAGACCTCACCTCCCAATACCATCACCTTGGGGGTTAGGATTTCAACACATCAATTTTGGGGGGAACACAAGCATCCAGATTGTAGCATTCCCTAATTGAGGTTTTATATTTGGAGCAATTATTAGCTTCTAATAACCTAGATCTGGATGAACACATGAAAATCTTTTCACTATTACAACCATTACCTTCTCTCCCACAATAATCTCTTCATATCAGTCTCCCCAACACTGTAATGTTTCAGTTATTAGAGCACTCAATCAGGTATAGTCGCTCATCACAACTGTCCAAAAGCCCACAAAATTACTAGCAATCACAGATAATTCTCTTCTAACAAAGATTCGCTGTGGTTATGACTGACCCAAGACTGTTGAAATACCAAAGCACTGATACTTGGAGGTAGAAGTTTTACAGTCAGGGACATAGAATTGACAATTGAGGGAATGCTAGCAGATGGCCTTGCTAAGGGAGAAAGTAAAGAGAGGAGCGCTCCAGGTTCAAGGGTCAAATCATCCATACGAGTTTTATCTGTATCAGCATTTACAAACAAACACAGTTGTTGCTGTATCTTACCTCTGATTTGGCTTTGGCCTTGGAATGTGAAGCAAACTTTTGTCTGGAAAATACAGACGAAATCTATGTAGAAAGAAAAAATGATGGGGAATAAATCATTGAGTCTAGTTTAATTAAACTTTATATTTCATAAAAATATAAAGTTTTTTTTTATGGAGTATTTTAAAAAAGAGAAGTCAATAGAGTTTTCAGAATCATTAATGACTTTTCTTTTCCAACTCATAATACTAGCTAAGGACAATCCCACAGAATTTTTACATTTCTTTTTCTGTTCCTCTTCCTCTTAAAGTCCTATAAGCCACTGGTCCTAATCCTGTTGGCTGGTTACTCCTCTTTAATCCTCCAAGGAAACAAATTATTATTTTCAGCTGGCATTTTTTACACGACTGCAGAAAAATCTCAGTTATCCAACATCATCAGTGCATGAGGTTTTCTCGTGTAAGTGACTTTTACCTAACCAAAGTTTCTCCCTTCAAACTTGAAAAGTATTCACTCCTTTTTGTTGGAAATCCTCTCCTAAACTGCATTGACATATTTCATTGCTTCCTTAAAGAGAGAACATTGGACACAATTTATTGGTGACTCAGATAATCATTACTAACATATTTGAACTGTGTGATGATGCACTTTTGTTTTGAAATGTTTCTCTTTCCTCATGGTTACAAGGTCAAACCTTACCACAGTCATCTCCATATACTGCTGTTGACATTCCTCTCTCTCCCCATACAGGTTGTATCAGACCAAGAAATTATATAAAAACCAAGCATTTAACAATGGTAAGCTATAAGTGGGTCAGCAACACTCTAGAGTCGAAACTAAGTAAAGCAAGGAAAGAAAAACTAACTCAGTCAGTGGCAAACTGAGTGTCCAATGTGAGCCTGCCTTTTTACTGGACAACGGATATATAACCAACCCATCAACAATCTTCACAATAACTATGAAAGCACCAAATTGTTAGAGTATTTCCATGATGTGATGACCATCAATTCATAACCTACTTTCTGGACCTGACTTCCTATGTGGCCCATTCTTTCCCCCCCAAATATGTACATACTCTTTGTGAACAGTTGAAAAACATTTTTCAACCAACATTCTTTCCATGTCCTCCAATCAAGAGGTATAGACTATTTCTCAACTTCTTGAATTTGGAGTGTGGCCATTGGACTGGAACTTGCTTTGGCTAATGAGATGTCAGTAACTATAATGCAAGCAGAGGCTTGAAAAGCACTTGTGCAAAAGAGCTTATTACTCTTGTAACAGACCCCTGATACAACCATATGAAGAAGCCTGGGCTAGCCTGCAGGAGGATGAGACCCAGGGGTTTTAGTAATCCCGGCTGAACCCAGCCCACAGCTAACCCACCGACTGACTATAGCCACATGAATGAGCCAGGAGACACCAACAGAAGATGGATCAGCCAATCGAAAGAACTGTGAGAAATAATTAATCATTGCTGTTGAAGCCATTAAGATTTGTAGCAGTTTCTTAAGCCACAAAAACTAACATACAGAAATTGGTACCTAGAAGTAGCATGTTGCCATAACAAAAACCTAAAATAGTCAGTATCAGCTTTGGGCCCAGACAGCAGGTGAAAAGTAGTGAGATAACTATTAGCAAAACCCAGAAAAATAGCATGCAAACTGTCTGTGGAGACTGGAGAAGTGATGAGGAAACTGTACAGCAGTCAGGGAAAAAGGCAACCCACATTCTGCTTTAGCAAAACAACTGGCAAAAGTGATGTCTGTGGCAGCATGAAAGATACACAATGAACTTTGAAGTTAGCTGCAAAGATCTCCAGGAAGAATGTTGCAAGGGTTCACTGAGTGTTTCTAGCTGCATATAAGGTTCTGCAAAAGAGGGATGAGCTGAAAAATGAATTATCTGGTTAATAAGCATTATTTAGAGAAAACAGAGAAGAACCAGAACTCACGTGACTGGAAAAGAAAATCTTTTATCTCTCCAGTCTCTTCAGCTGGAGGACAAGAATTTTAGAGCAAGAAATGGCCTCAGAGTGGAGACCTTTGTAAAATTTAACGTGGTGCCTCATAGCGCTTCTCAGCTGGACAAAAGGGCCTCTAAGACTCCCTGAGGCACTGTCTCATAGCAGCTTGATG